>NC_090925.1:197526691-198851691 GCF_040938575.1 Ambystoma mexicanum
ATGACACCTTCAAATATCTATTCTAGTAACAATATGCAACCTTGCAAGTGTAGAGACATCTTTTCTTTGTTGAACAGAACACAGTGCTTCTGTTCTTGTAAGCAAGCTACATACGGGGGAAGAGTCACATTCCAGACCTTGCTATCTATGAGGTGCTATTCGTGTCCTGGGAGCAGACACGCTCTACAGGGCTCGGAAAAGGGGGGCCGTAAGAAGAGCATAATTCAAGCCTTTAGCTGCTTTATTCTAACATATTCTACCATATAACGAGACTGGCTGGCAGCTGTGAAATGATTAAATGCCCTGCAGCTCTGCTTCAAGGCTACATTCGGGAGGGAGCCGGGCATTCCTCTCCGAAGCTGCCTACGTTGTGTTTCAACGAACTCTTATTAGCCTCGCGGCCTTGCGGCCTTGTCCTTTCACGTTCAGACAACAATGTTAACAGTCGAGCAGTGTAAGCAGAAATGTGCTGCGAAGCAATTTTGAACAGAAAGCAATGAGCAATCGTTAGAAAACAAAATGGCGACCCTTGTTACATCAAAATGGCCGGTCATTGGTCAAACTCGAAAACCTGTATTTCTATTGTTAGGTACATGAGACGGTTGGCCTTCGGCCACCAAAATGCGTTTGCTGTCCATCGTGAGAGGTGTCCTTTTTTCCTAGACCGACAACCCCATTTGTTTCATCAGTAGGAAACTGAAGGAACCAGAAACAAGGTGGGCAACCATAGAGCGTGAATGCTTTGCCATTGTGTGGTCTCTGAAGAAGTTTAGACCATACTTGTATGGATCTACTTTTGTGATTCAGACAGACCACCAACCCTTGAGATGGTTAATGCAAATGAAAGGGGATAACCCAAAGCTTCTGAGATGGTCAATCTGCCTGCAAGGGTTTGATTTCACCATTTATAACAGAGCAGAATGTCACCACCAAAATGATGATGGTCTCTCTAGGATGTTTTTAACCGACTATAGGTAGAGATTCATCCAGGAGTGGATTAAATCCTCCTGTCCAGGGGGTGGGGGGAGGGTTAGGGAGAATTCTCCAGAATGGCTAATTTCCCTTACCTACTGAGTCCCTCAGCAGCTTAGCTGGATTTCTAGGATTTATTTTTTTCACCTGGTAAGAGTGTGAGCCTTTTTTCCCACTCTTACATGTGTTTTGCTATGTGTATTTTACATGTTCTTGTGTTCATAGACTGTGGAGCCTCACCTACTCTACAGGCATCATCTTTTTGCTGTCTGTTACACAGAACCCTCAGTGCAGTGACACTGGGTTGTCTTTTAGACTTCCCAACTTAGACTCCATTTTTTGGGGACTGACTACTGTCTCCCAGCACATGTAAAGTTGCCATTAACTTTATTACAGACCCAGTACAAGCTATCTTACATAGAGTACTGGAAGGGGTTAATACTTATCCCTTTTTGTCTTTTTCTCTTGGAGCATTGTTTTGCTCCCTTTTCATAAAGACTTGGCTGGTGGCAGTGGTAACTACCCTATTTTTCCTACCGCAGTTATCTTAAATAAGCTTGGTATAGTTTTAGTCTATCTTGGTAGCCTCAAACTTAAATCCGCTGGACCATATTTGTTTTAATTTGGTTGCGGCTGGGTTTATTCGCCATTTCTTTTTGTAAAAGTCTTTCTCGTGTTTTTCTCTGCGCGCCAAAGCGGGTTTGGTTCCTTTGTTCACCGTCCTTTCGCGGGCTTCTGCACAGAAGCCCTCCTTAGGCACCTGAAAGTCTGGGTAGGCAGGATGTGAGGGAGGGGTTTTAGGACCCCTGCCATGGGTTCCCTTTTTAACCCAAGTCGCACTCTTGTTTGATTGGCTAGGTGACTGTCCCGCCAGGACAGCCACCCTGCTGTGTGATTGACAGCCAGGCTGTGTGAATGGGGGAAAACTGCATAAAAAGCAGGTCTCTGGGGCTGGAAAGGCAGAGTTGCCACTGGAATGAAAGAACCGAAGAGGAGCTGACAGAATAGGATCCCTACAATGATTGAACCGCCCGGTGAAGCCCTGCTACAGGTCCGAATCTTCATACTGCAACGACAGGGAAGATCTTCAAGGAATCTTCTCCCCTTGAGCTGGTGGGACCAACCAGTTCACCCAAATTGCTAGCCAGGTCTCCCTCCTCTGGTCGAATTTGCTGTACAGAGCTACAGTGAACCGGATAGCCAGGAAGGTCGGACCCTGCTTGGGTTTTAAGGGGCTCACCTTTTATTTGTTGCACTGCTCTGCTGCTGGTTTCTTCCCTGGGCAGTGCAGGACCCTCCAGTCTTCCTACTTCGTGTCAGTCCGACAGTCGCTTCAGGAACCGTGAGCCTGCAGGACCTGCCAGGAACATCCGCCTCAGCTACAGCTGCTTCTCCATTTTAATGCACTGTTCAAATCCGGTTGTTCGTTTCGTCCAGCCGCGGTGAAAGTGTGTGAAACCTTTCGCCAATCCGAGGGCTTGTCCTTCTCTATTCTTTAGACTAACTTTTCTGCTGACCAACTCCATCCGGAACTCTTGGCAAAGACTTAACCGCAAACTACCCTGAACTGTGTGATCTTGAGCAAAAGACTTTTGTCCTACTGACTTTGGCCCTAAGCCTTTTGATCTGATTCCCTCACTGTAGTTCCTTTTTCTAGATTGCCCTGCTTACTTACCTGTTGGTGCTGCTCAATTTCTGCCTAACTTTTTTTTTCCCTCCTTTTTAAATTATTGGAGTGCCATTTTGCTCACACTTTATTTTTGAGTTTAACTTGTCCAAAATCTATTGGAGTGGTGTATTAAGAGTGTGATTTTTCAACTGCTTTACTTTAGTGAAATGTTTTACAACTGATGTGTAAATAAATGTATATTCTTTTACTCAGAAACCTTGAGTCAGTGTTTGCTTGAATCATAGTAATTGTTGTCCTTTGTGTAACTATTGATACTGCTCACTTGCTCTTGAGATATGTCTGGCTGCTCAGCCATCGCTACCACTTTACTGTGTAGTACAGGCTGTACCAAAGGTGAATTTGTACTGTCACTTGTAGTCTTAATTGTGTGTGGTGTTCCCAAAGGGTACTGCATATAATTCTGCCTAACAGTGGTCAGTGTGGATTTGCAGTGTTCTAAAATGGCAAACAAAACATGCTCAATGTACAATGTTACGGAACATTCAATAACGATAGTAAAACTCTTCTCGATAGCAAATGCCACAGCATCATGTGCTCGTTCACATGCAAATTGGCCCTGCATCAAAGAATCGGATATACCACTGTAATAGGCCAATGGCTTGTGGCCCATTGTCCTCTTTTGCGTGAGCACCGCAGTCATCAATTGACCATAGGTACTTGTGTGTAGTCTGGGGTTGCTAACACTGAAGCTGTCGACATGACCTTGAGATAATTGAAATTTGTTTGCATATCCTCAGTGCACACTATTTTGTTGTCCCCCTTTTGTGCTTCCTTGAGGGCCTGTGGAAGGGGCCTGGTGTATGCTGCATAGTCAAGTTTCCACGCCCCGTGATAATTACAGCGTCCCAAGAATGTTTGTATTTCCTTCACTGTTTTGGGCTGTGGGGTGGTGTCACAGAGGCGGCACGCTTTGAGATGTTTTGTTTGCCATTCACAGAAATCAACTGACCCAACTAGAGTAACTCCCAGAGGCAGTACTGTAATTTGGCCTTATCAACCTTGTAACCCTAGACTAGTAAATCATCAACATACTGAATGATGGTACTAGGCACCTGAATATTGCCTAAGTCAGCGTGTAGTAGTACCCTGATGAAAATACTTGGGGATTCACAGTACCCTTGAGGCAGCCTTGTTTGTTCGAAGCAAATCTCCCATGTGTAAACACTGTGGGATATTGTGAGTCGGGGTGCAAAGGAAGCGAAATGAAGGAATTTTTTTAGATCTACCTCAGTAAAGTGGGTTGCCTGTTTGGGGATGTTACAAAGGATTGTCGCAAGGTTCAGGACCACTGGAAATTCTGCCTGCACAATGTAATTAAGAGGGCGCAAATCCTGAATCATTCTCCAACTTCCCCTTTTGCCTTTTTTATCACGTAAATGGCCATGTTGACGGGGGAGGTAGATGGTACAATTATCTCCTGGTTTAGTAGGAAAACGATAGTGTCCCGTATCCCCTCCTCTGCTTCCCATTATAAAGGATACTGCTTTACTCGGGGCAACATGGCACGTGGCTTGAGTGTTAATTCGAACTTGGGACACTCCTTGTAGGAGCCCTACGTCATGGCCATTTGTTGTCCAGAGCCTCTCAGGGACCTGTTCTAAGTCAGTCAAGGAATAGAAACCACTAGCAATCTCGCCATCATCTGGTTGGTCCTCAAACAAATCTGTATCCGTCACTTCGATAAGTGGCATTCTAGGGCCTATACACAACACTGTGTGCCATTTACACCCTTCTGAGTCAGTTCCAATAACCACAATCCTCTTTTAGCTGATACCACTAGACCCTGTAAGTCCAGGGACAGTATTGTCCCTGCCACCAATTATGGGGTTACCACAGGTCGAAAAATGGTCTGATGGCATACGCCAACAAGCTTTGGCAATTTGTGGCACTGCCTCAAGAAGCACTGTTATGCCATACACAAACATGTCTGGGTCGAATACCGCAATCCACTGCCTCTCCTCCCCTTGCATGCATGATGATCATTGCTCTTATGACACATATGCCTGGGGTGGCATACACTACTCCTTGGTCTGTAAAGGAGATTGTCATATTCAACTAATTCAACAGATCTCGACCCAAGAAATGTATGGGGAACTCTCAGAATAAAACAGAGGTGCACGCACCATTTTTCCTTCTATTTTGATATCAAGTGCTTTTGTGTAGTGAACCGTGGCGCCAGCCCCAGAGAAGCCCTGTGTGGCAAGAGTTTCAACTGATATAGGCAAGTTTTCCTCATTGATGCATGATTTAGTGGCACCTGTATGAACCATGAAGATTAATTGCTTGTTACCGATCTCAGCGCCCACCAAGGGTTCCTCGTCGGGTGGACTGTCATGGACAGGACCATGCACGCAAGAGTTCTCTGTGGGCTGTCCTAGTCAGGATCTGTGTTGGAGTCAGAGAATGTAAAAGGGTTGTTTCCCACCACGCTCACCCCTCGGTAGGGCACGACTATGCCATTCAGCACTGCGTCGGTCGGTGGCATGCTATTTCAGTACCTGGTATTCTGTTGGGGCATCAGTGGTTGTGTCACTTGCAGATGTTTCATTTGTGCTCCTGGAGGTCATGGTAGCAGTTGAGTGTAGGCCTGATGTATCTCGTAGGGTATGGCGGTTGGTCTCAGGCGCTGTACCTGTGGTTGGGGCTGGAATGGTGGCTTATAGTTGTTATATCGGTTGCATCCCACCCCTGCCTGCTCCTACACTCCCTTGCAACTGTCCCCACTACCCACAGCTGCAGCATTGGGAGGGACCCATACTGCTCCCGAGGTCCCATGCCTCCAAATCCACCCTTCCCCCTCTGAACCTGCCCCTACTCTGCCCACCTGTTGCCACTCTGGGTAGGGGTACTAAAGTCCACCTCCCCACTGTCCTTGTCCTCCTCCTGTCCAAAATGCAGCTATTCTCACCTCTGGGGGTGCCGAGGTCTGCTTCACCGCCTCCGTTTGTGCACTTGCTAATATTGCTCCTTCAACTGCTATTATTACTAGCTTTTTCTATACAGGTTTTGCTGCCTCAGCCTGCAGCCTGTGGACCATTTCTTTTTCTTGCTATTTTATTCTCTTACAATGTATTATTATTGTTTGAATCTCAGGCCACCCATTCGCTTCAATGCCCGCTATTTTGTCTAGCGCCTTCTGAACTTCCTTGGGCAAACCCCTTTTAATGACAAAATAAAAAAGAGAAACTGATCAGTCCCAGTGGGCCCCCGTGTCTGCAGGCCACATCTCCTGAAACTTGATAATGTACTGCGTGGGGTCCTCATTGTTCCCCGTGGTGCACTGCGTGATAGAATGCAGGTCTGGCGTGTCGGATATGTTTGCTGCAGCGCAGCCCAAACCTGTGCTCTGATATTGTTAAAGGGCGCACCATCATGTGCGTCATCATCTAGCTTTAC
Organism: Ambystoma mexicanum; assembly: GCF_040938575.1. Taxonomy (NCBI): domain Eukaryota; kingdom Metazoa; phylum Chordata; class Amphibia; order Caudata; family Ambystomatidae; genus Ambystoma; species Ambystoma mexicanum. The sequence continues at coordinate 197,532,750 of NC_090925.1, forward strand.
CCCCGGATATCCTGCCTTAACCCACATGTCTCCAGCTTGGCTCCCACTATTGTGACAAGCAGACTTTTCATATCCCCCACAGCTAAGGGAATCCCTGCTGTCTGTTTTTTGAAAGCATAGATCTGTTTTCCAGCCCCAGATGTAAGGGGCGGGAGCAGCTTCATCAGATTATTCTTATCCATTTGTGCCCAGTGCACATAGTGTGTTCTGCATAGGCATTTATGCAACAACGGCATCTGGGTACCTGCGCTCCTCCCTTCTTTACGTCAAACACTTCCCTTTTTCTATTACACTGCCACCCGACGAAACCTATTCCTTAACCGTGGTCCACACAAAGTTCTGTGTTATCTCCGGCCCCTGCTGCACGTCCCCCTCATCATCCTTCATCTCATCCACAGTGTCCCATTTGTCTTTCCTGAGCTCTCGGTCTGCGTCCCTGTCGGACCTCACTGTCCACAGTTCCAATATCTCTTTTCTCTTTTGAAGTTGTTTACCTTTATTCTTAGCAATTAAGACCATGCTCATGTGATCTAAGATCCCTCTATTGTGGGTGCCCTGCTCTGGCCAGGAGGGCAGCATCCCCTCAGCCCCCCTTGTGTCTCTACCACCCATTGTTTGTGACACTTCTTAATGTTGTCTCTGTACAATGGTAATGCACTACACATATATTCCAATGGTGTCCCCCTCCCATCTTCGCAATGTGCGCAACCAAACCTCCTCCCTTTTAGAAATATGGGCTGCGCACACTTTATCACAAAAGTCACTAGCAGTCCACTGCCCCCGCCTCCCAGTCGCCCCCTGTAAGCACTTCCGCCTACCCCCTTTCCACACTGTGAGAAACCAAAGGGTATCTCACCTGCTAGGCCTCAGGGACTTGTCATCCAGAGGGCCAGGACACGGCCATCTCTTTTGGACCCAGTTCCTAGGGATGGAACAGTGCGGGGGGATCACCTGGGTGAGGGGTTTTCAGGGAGTGGGGGTGAGGCAGCCGATGGTGAGATACGTTATTGTTTGTTCATCTACCCCATCCTATTTTTTAGGATTCTCTGAGATCCCAACTCCCCCACCCCCTTTTTACATGAACACTGTGCTGAGGAAGAGGGTGATTGAGAGGTACAAGACTAACTCATACATCGTACTGGACATGTCCCCTTAATCAGGTCAGGCAAAGTCAGGCACTTGACTTCAAGTGCATACACCTGATACCAATTAGCTCTCCTCAAATGGATAAAAGGCAAACCCTAAAGACACACTCTGAGCAAGGTGGAAAACGAGTGCGAGCAGAACTTCTGAGGCGAAGGCAAACCTACTGGAGCAGAGTGACAAACCAGGGGATGAGAGCAACGGGTCAAAAAGCCTGAGAGTTCCCTACTGGAGGTTGTTGCCTCCGACAGGCCACGAATGACACATGAGGAAGGCCACATATGATATTATATTTTATTTTTATCCCGCTCATACACACGTGTTTCAGATCCTGTACGTTAAGACTGCATTGTATTTCAAGGACGGGAGCGACCCTCCCGGATGAACGGCAGAGTTGGGGAAGCGAGGCCAAGCCTGTGGTGCTAACCTTGACTCGTAAATTGGATAGCATAGAACCAAGAAAGAAACGCACACAGCCAGGGAGTTGGCAGACCTGTGAATGAATTTTGAAGTAAAAAGACAGCTGTGGAATCAGCGATACTGAGTAACGGAGTGGTTCCGCGAAAGAAAGTAGCCCACTCGAAAGTCTACATGAAAGGTACATTCTTTGCAACGATATTGCGAATGATGTGCAAAAGCAAAGCAAGCAGAATTATCTCCTAGAGAAGGTAAGAGTGGAAGTTGAATCTTGAACTATAAGTCGAAGTGGTGGGGCGTGGCCTGGTGCTCAAGGCGTGAAGAGGCTGCAGTGCTGAGCTCCAGCCGAGATCCTTGGTGAAGATCCAGCGGCGGCGGCCAGATTGCTCAAAAAACAAGAAAAAGTGCGTAAAACAGGGGGTTAAACATTCCCTCATACCTGCGCAACAATAACGGGTTGAATCGGAGCTGGGAATCGTGAGTAAAGTCTCTTGAAAAGGTTCCCTGCGAGCTGAACAAGATGGCGGACACGTTCATGCATCAGAGATGATGTGGGGGATGGGCCAAGTATTACCGCGGCTCGCCTGGTAGAGCGGTAACCTCCTGTCGTGATCCTTTCCGAAATCCTTCTTAGCAACGATCTGCATGAAAACTTGAACACCTGAGCACATCTCTGAGGGTGGAAAGCTTTTCTCCAACAACCGCTTCAACATTTGAGGAAAATCGGAATCGCTTGGGAGGCGAACGTAGGCTGCAAACGGAGGACCCCGCGCCGGCAAGATGTCGGATGCGGCCTCGACCCAACACTACGAAAAGGAGGAGCTGAGGCTACTGGCGAAAAGACCCAGCCGGCGAAGCGGAACAGAAACGGTAGCCCCAGAACTGCAAGCCGTCCGCTCCAAAGAGGAGTAGACAGCCACAGAACTTGACCGAAAAGAACCGCTGGAACCTGGCAAAGGGGAGGTGAGGCGGCGCAGAGGTTGCCTGTAGCAGCTTGCTGTAACACTGCCAGGGAACACGTGGAGATGCAGCGAACCCCCCATGCAGACGGCAGTTACCGAACGACAGAACAGTCCCACTGGGCTCCCTGAGCCCAGTCACAACGAATAACTATGAGTAGACGAGACAATAACGTGCTATTGAGGCGCTCCGAAACAATCTGGTGTTTAGAACGGTGTGCATTTAGAAATACCCAACACGCGGGGACTTCTCAAATTAATCCAGCAACGGCGTGGTTTGGAGGCTGCTACAAGGGAGCACTCTATCTCGCACCCCTAGCGTGGTAAAGGGGGACCATAGGGCCAAGGACACAACGTAGCACAGATAAAGACCGTAGCTGCCATATGGGACATATTGAGTCTGTACTGCTGCATCGGGAGGTAGGCAAAGCAGAAACAGCGGACGCTTCCCCCATCCTGGCTTGAGAAAGCCCAACACGCACCACGCAGGCGACATAAGCGGCGCCTGAATAAGCTGACATGAACATGAGCGCCCACAGTACATAAGTGCATGGGGGCACTGAGAAGCGCTGCCTGCATTTGGAAACACGACACAATTGCAAAACCTGGAACTAAGCGCAGGCGCTAGAGAATGCATGAGACATGGTGAGCAGGACTTCAAAGCTGAAACAACGGGCGAGGAGTTGGCTCTGTACCATGACAATTCGCTAAACCCAGACAGTGGACACTGAAGCCCAAGCACCAGAACTAAAGCAGGAGTTTCCACCACGCTGAAAATAGATGATTCCAGTCAACATAGACAGGGCAAGGCTCCTTTTTTGCACGCTGGTGACCAGAGAACTGTGGCACACTAGCTGAGCGGGCGGGCACCCGTTCTCAAGGAGAAGGGAAAGAATAGCACACTGCACATCAAGGGAACCCCACCGCCTGATTGGGCCGACATGGCAACATAGCAGACAACTGACACAAACCCATGGACCGATTGAGAGCCAGTTCATGGGGGAACCCAACATCAGGGCAAGCAGAATAGGTTTGAGATAGGAGATCACGGCGAGGCTACGCTGCACTGGCTCACCGCAAATAGAAGTTGCACAAGCAAGCACGAACCCATAATCCCGATGCCTGCTGCACAGAGAGGCGACTGAGATTGGATACTCCAGGCCACCCAATACAAGTAAACACCATCCTGCGCAACACCCAAACAACAATGCCATCCACCAAAGATAAAGCAAAGACAACAATAATGGACTTGTTTGCAGCGGGAAAAAAAACGCGGTCCATGCCGCAAGACGGTGCAACTGCCCCTGAAGCCCAAAAGACAACAGATGCAGACAATCGAGATGGGCATTCATAGACACAAAAATTGATGAGGTCAAGTCTGACATACAATCAATGAAACATGATGCACGAAACTTGGCAGAGCTCTGCTAAAGCCGGGCTCCAGGATACAATGGAGACCACAGTGGACTTAAAAACCAGAGTAACTGAATTGGAAAGGAAAGTCACGATGCTGGAAGCTAGATCTGAAGAAGCAGAAAGGCGGGCCAGATGCAGCAACATACAGCTGCTAGGGATCCCGGAAGGAATGGAGGGCCGAAACATGGCTGAGTATGTGGAGACTTTGTTACAGCAGGAAATTGGCACGGGCAAGCTCTCACAGGGCTTTGCGGTGGAAAGGGCCCACAGATCCCTCCAAAAAAGGCTGCCGCCGGGTTCACATCCTCGCTCAATGATCACAAAGATCCTTAACTTCCAAGATAGATAGATCATACTCAAACACTCAAGAGAGGGCAGGGTGATAGAGCGAGACAACTCCAAGATAACCATCTACCCTGACTACACGCCAGCTGTGCAAAGAGCGAGGAACTCCTTTCTCCCGATTAAAGCTAGGCTTCAAAAATTAAACCTGAACTATATGCTACTGTACCCGTCCAGGTTGAAGGTGATCCACAAGGGGCGGTGACGCCAGCAGCAGCCAACATTTGCCTGTAACATAACAACCTAGCGGACGGAAAGGAATCGGTCACTTGAAGAAACGGGATGTCGAACAGAGAATAGCTATGGGGGAGCGAGGCTATTCTGAGATGCTACTGGCGAAACAGTTTATTGTTGTACCATGACCGTCAAATCACTACATTAAGATGGAACGGCTGAGAGACACGCTCGGCCACCTTGCCTGGGCACTAAATCCTAACCCACGAAACGACCAGTGCAGGCCTGTTGCCAGCACAAGAAATCTCACGATTGATGCCCTGGAGGGGACAAGACAGTGCGGGGGCGCCTGAGCATGGCAGAAACATTGCAGTTGCTGGGCACAGTTGTTTGGTTTGTGGTTACTGTTATTATTGTTCTTATTGTTTTAATGTCTTCAGGCTGAGAAGGGGTGGAGGGTGGAGGACCAGAAGTAACGGTCACAATTGGGAAATGGAGGGGTGGGAAGCGGAAGGGGGGGTCCCAGGGTGTGACCACCCCAAGCACAAAGAGGTGGATGGGATGCTGACCAGGGGCGTGTTTGTAGAGGACCATGGCAGCACAACTTAAAGTGCTTACGTGGAACGTGCGAGGGATGGGCACCTACTTAATCAGAAATTGAATTAAATCCTATTTACACAGGAAAAAGGTGGATTTGGCTCTACTCCAAGAATCCCACCTGATGGCAGAGGCCATGATTAAACTAAAGGAATGCTGAGGGGGGACAGGGACATGGAGCAGCTTACTCCAAATATTCAAGGGGAGTGTTCACTTGGATCAATACTGGGGTGCTATTTAGACTACTAGGGGTTGAAGCAGATAAAGAAGGAAGGTACCTGGTACAATGGGGCGCCATTGAACAGATCGAGATCTTTGTAGTGAATTCCTACTTTCCCAACCACGGCATACCAACACCTCTCAACATGCTTTGTGCCAAAATAATTCATCATCGGGAGGGCCTATTCATTTGGGGAGGAGATTTTAATTGCGTAAAAGATCTGGACTTGGACAGATCAAAACCGCCACAGAATCGGGCAGATGCGGCTCCCCTGGCGCTGAATGCCATGCTGGTTCAACTAGACCTGGTGGCCGTCTGGAGGGAACATCACCTCACTGACAGAGCTTACTCATACTACTCCTCCCTGCACGGTCTATACACACAAATAGATTACATCTTTGTTGACAAGGCACACTTGGCACAAGTAGAATCAATACAGTATTTGGGCAGATCGATTTCAGACCACTCACCCTTGCTTATGCACTGGGCAATGACAGGTCCCAGACCCCCATATCATTGTGGCAAATGCCCACCATAGCACTTACTGACCACATTTTCAGAAGGGAACTAGGGGACAGACTAGAAGAGTTCATAGCAAATAATCGAGTCAGTGTAGACCACTGGAGCACAATATGGGAAGCCTTAAAGGTAGTAATGCAAGGTGAGATCATAGCAGGAGCGGGGGGCATCAGGAAAATGCTGAAAGGGGAGCTAGAGAAGCGGGAGGAGGAAATAAAAAGGTTGGAAACTAACAATCTGGGGACCAGGGGGGAGGAGGCAAAACTAGCTGAAGCTAGGACTGATTGCCAAGCAGCGTGGGGGCAGCTATCTAAGTTCGACTACATAACACGCACCACCAAAACACATAAAGAAGGGGATAAACCCAGTAGACTATTATCATGGTTGTGCAAGAGAGAGCACCCGAGACACCTGACTACCACGCTCAAAGATGAGGATGTGATATTGCACAGGACACAAAGGTCAATCAACAAAACTTTTGCGGCTTACTACACCAAGCTGTACGGCCATGACACCCCAGAGTCGCTGGCAGATATTCATGACACACTGAAAGAGATAGAACTTCCCAAACTGGGCAAAGCACAGCGGGAAACACTAGATGAGGTAATTACTCCGGAGGATGTAACGGAGGCCATTAGATCACTAGCCACTTGTAAGACCCCGGGAAGTGATGGACTCCCCCCAGAGTTCTATAAAGCGTATGAGTTGACCCTAACACTGTTACTGTCATGATGCCTACCTCCAAGGAGCCAGGTCCGACCCAGCAACCCCAGAGGCAGGCATCATTTCCCCCAGGGAAGTGCCAGCGGGCCCAAGCTGGGGCCCTTTGGACACAGTCCTGGCGCCTTAGGCGCCAGGCTCATGTTGGACCCCTGTCCTGGCGCCTTAGACGCCAGGCTCATAAAGCTAGACATGTGTTCAAGTGTTTTAAGGTGCACTTACCTGATGCAGACCATGCTGCTACATCCAGGCCCTCTTGAGGCCTGAATGGAACTACTTTACCTGTGGAACTACTTTCCCCTGGGTGTGGTCGGGAAAGGATACATACCTGATCGGTGGAAGGATACATACCTGGAACTTCTACCAAAGCTATTTAAACCCCGCCCGATCAGCAACTCACGCTTCGCGTTGTTCTGCTCCTCGCAGCTGGACGCTCACCGTGTCAGCTCCTGCATCTGGACTTCAGCCACGCCTGTCAGCATCCTGGGTCACCTGCTAAGAGAGAATTGGTAGAGAAAGAAGAACTTACCTGCTAAAGCTGCATCATGGAGACTTCACACCGACGATCCTGAAAGGGAAGACATCATTTTGAAAGCATTTCGCTTCGATCGCTGCAGCGCTGCATTTCACTCACCTTTCCTGGGCACCTCCATCTTCAGCAGCGATCATCCGGATCCGCAGCCACTTCCCAGAGCCTAGAGAGAAAAAGACAAGAACACAAGGTGAGAGAAGGAAGGGAATAGGAAAAGCTCAGTTTCCTCCTAAGACTTACCTGTTGGGTCATTCCCATTTAATTTCGGGTCCTGCCGCTTCCTGGCATTCCGGACCCCGGCCCCTATGGGGAAAAAAGACAAAGACATTGAATGAGCGAATGCAAAGACATTACCCGAACGCTCATCCAGAATTTACCTGTCAATTACTGGAACTGCACGTTTCACTTCGGGTCGGCGCCATATCTCCGGCATTCCGAACCCCGGCCCCTAAGGGGAAAAAGACATAAGCGTTAGCGCTTGCTGCAATAAGACAATGAACATTATTATTAAGCTTGAACTTTTGAACTTGCTACAGAACTCTTACAGCGCCTTACCTGAATAGTCAAGCTTATTTGAACTACCATCAAACCTCAATCCAGTGAAGTAACTGGGTTTCAACGCGCCCCTGCATCAGAAGCAGGATGGAGAACTCGTCCTTCCAAACCCTAAGGTGAGACTTCACGGGGAATCGAGGAAGGGTATCGTGGAGGGTTGGAAGGGAGTGGGAGGCTTGAGCATTATTCCGTCAGTAGGTAATACTCCCTTTTCACGCACAGGGGAATATTCCTGCGAGCCAGTGAGTCCATCTTCAGAGTCCTGCGCTTCACCATAGAAGAAGCATCAGCACTCGAAGCCAGACCTGCGCCTCCGTGGGAATGAGGTGAGCGTGACAGTTACTCTATGAAGTGTTCACGGAAGCATATGAGGTAGGGACCCTGCCGAAAAGCATGAGGGAAACATTGATAGTCCTAATACTCAAAACGAATAAACCTGCAGATGACTGCGACTCATATCGTCCATTGGCTATGCTAAACTACAATATTAATATATTGACCACCATATTAGCCAAGCGGCCGTCTAGAGTGATAGGGAGCCTTGTACATGATGATCAGAACGGCTTTGTACCTGGTCGCAATACGACGGCCAACCTACATAGGCTGCAGCATATAATAGCACATACGATAGAGGAAAGGGAACACCTGGCGGTGATGCCGCTGTAACGCTCACCTGATTCCCACGGAGGCGCCGACCCGTTCTGGACTGCTACAACTTCTTCCACGGTAAAGCGTAGTGCTTGGAAGATGGACTGGACTGGACCCCCAAACCTCGTCTGTCTGGCCCGTAGAATAATCCTTCTGTAGATGGGAAAAGGGAGTTAACTGTCTGCTAGATTGTGTGTGAGATTCCCCCCTTTTTCCCCTTCTCACCCTCCTCGAACCCTAGCTGTGCCTTCCGCAGACTCTCACCTTAATTTCTGTATGGACGAGCTCTCCATTCTGCTTCTGACGCAGGACGTGTAGATTTCCAGTTACTTCACTGGATCTCAGATTTGGCGAGGGTTCGATGTCTGCTTGCCTTTACCAAAATGTTGCCGTAAGTATATAGTTCAAAAGATCAAGTCTTATTTGTCCCTTGGCCTTTGTTTAATTTTCAGGGACTAGGTGAGGAATCCGTGTGGAGGAATGGATTCGTCGAGGTAAGCTCAGGTGAGTACTTTTAATGAAGGTGTGCCGTAGTGGTTTGCTCCGACACCTTAATGAGTGTGTCTTATTTCCCCATAGGGGCTGGGGTACGGAAAAACCAGAAAAGCCGCTCCGACCCAAAAAGGGAACTGAGGTCCCAACAAAATTCAGGTAAGACTTAAGGTGAGTAATCTGTCCTTTTGCAATTAGTTCGTTGCTCACCTTGTTTTGTCCTTTTTCTCCGTAGGTCTTGAATGCAATGTCGCGTATGTGCACTGAAAAGGTTTCCGGCGCCACGTGAAGGTAAGTGGAAGCGGCGTGGCAGCGTGAGAAGCGGAGTGCTTCTAACTATTGTCTTTCTTTTCCGTAGGTGCTGGGATGCGGCCGATGTCGCCTATGACCGCTGAAGAGCTAGACAGCGCCACGTGAAGGTAAGTGGAAGCGGCGCTGCAGCGAGCGATGAGATTTGTTTCTAACCCTTGACTTTCTTTTGCAGGATCGACGGAGTGAAGAATCCGGATGCTGGATGAAGGTAGGTAATGTCCTAATGCTTGCCTTTCTCTCCTTGCAGGTGTTCCAGGTGCTGGCGGGTGTTGCAGGAGCCAGGATGCAGGAGCCGACTCGGTGAGCGTCCTGCTGCAGATGCAGAATAACGCGAAGCACGTGTGGCCATCCAGGCGTGGTTTAAATAGCCTTGGAAGAGCTTCAGGTGAGTGTTCTTCCACTGGCCCCACCCGAGTAAGAAAAGAGTTCTTGAAAGAAAATAGTTCTTCCCCAGCCTTAGTTGGCTTGGAGCTTCAGACAGCATGGTCTGCCTCGGGTGAGTATGCAGCATGGTCTGCCTCAGGTGAGTTCACCCAAGCATTACCATATGTTCTGCCATGATGAGCCTGGCGCCTATGGCGCCAGGACAGATGCCTTTTATGAGCCTTGCACCAAAGGCGCCAGGACAAGGTCCAAAGAGCCCCTATAGGGGTTTGCTGGGTCCTGCTTGGTGAATATGAAGTCTGCTTCCGGGGACGCTGGGCCTGACCTGGCTCCTCGGGAGCAGGCATCATGACAGCACTCCCCCCCAAGGCCCCTCCCAAGGTTGTTTTCCCCAGGGTTTTGGTTTGTCTGGGAAGGTCCGGTGAAATTTTTTAATTAACCGAGGAGCATGTACATGGTCATGGGGTTCCCATGACCTCTCTTGAGGCCCGTAACCCTTCCAATCGATTAGATAGAAAAGCCTTGATCTTATCATTTTAGAATCTAAAATGTTCTTCACCTCGAACTCAGGTTCTCCCTCCACTTGAATGTGTTCTGGAGGCTTGATTAGTCTGGTTCCAGGTTGCACAGGTTTCAAAAGTGACACATGAAAAACAGGATGTATTCGCATATGAGCTGGTAAATCCAGTTTAACGGCCACAGGATTGATTATGGCCGTAATTGAATATGGTCCCAGGTATTTGGGATTACAAGTTCGAGGTCCTCTGAGTGATAAGTGTCTGGTAGCCAGCCAGACTTGGTCCCCAATCTGGTACTGAGGTGCCTCACTTCGATGCCGATCAGCACTTTTCTTGTATCTTTTCTTGGCTTGTTGTAAATGTTCAGTTGCTTCTTTGAAGGCTTTGGTAATTGCGGTATGCAGCTGGTCCACTGCGGGTGTTCCGAGATCATGAGGTGGATCCAGGTTAGAGGTTCGAGGGTGAAGCCCATATAAAGTGTAAAAAGGACTTTGCCCAGTTCCAGAGTGCACATAATTATTTGTCATCCGCAACCGCTACCGCGGATGGCGGCTCCTTCCACGTTGGAGGCTCTCCGGCAGGTAGAGCCATTTAGTCCTTTCTTTGTATCTAGTACCTACCACCACCAATCACAGCACTGCCGGCAGTTTATCTGTCATCCAAGCCCGACAGTCGCTGCGTTTCAACCGTTGCTGGCGCTCTCTCCAGCGGCTCGTGTTTTTGCGCTCTCCAGCGTTGCCCTCTGCTAGCCTCGACTTGCAGCGGGTCTCCTTTGCTTGCTCACTCCTCATTTTTGGTATAGGAGTTCTTTTCCTCTTACCTATTTCGCTGTTTGATTACAGCGGCAGTTTTTTGCTTTTTGCAGCATTTTGTACTTGCCGATCCTTCGGCTCTTCTTCGTTTTTTCTCTTTCTAGACTCGCCGCTCCGGCGGCGGGCGTGCTATTTTTATCCTTTCGCTTTGCCGCTCTTTTCTCTCGCGGCTCTCCAGTTTTCCTTTTTTCTCTGTCCATCAGTTTTCTTTTCTCTTTCTCTCACCGCTCCCAACTTATCCGTGGCCTGGTTCCTTCCACCATTCTTTGGAGCATTGGATATCCCTCCTGAGTTCTAACCAGTGGATCACGCATCAGCTTCCAGTTCGATTCGTCCCACTCCTCTTTACCAGAACTTCCTAAGGGTTTTTTCCCACTTGTGGGTTTTTCCCTTTCTTGTCCGGCCTGTTCCCGGTCAAGGGGTCCCAGGACGGCTGTCCAGTCAGCGGTCACTGTGGCTTCTCACCGAGACAGGCAAGTGCTACCTAAAAAACAACGGGATTACCTGAGCCGGCGAAACCTACAGAACACCGGTGACTCTGAGGACTCAGGTGAGGAGAGTGTGGAGGGAAGAAAAGAGAAAGGGGAGACACAGCTTTCACAGCCACGTAAATCACATTATTATACGCATATTCAGCTATCCAAAGAATGTCTTTCCAGTTACTTTCAGATTGTTGCAGCATACAATGTAAATATTGTTCGAGAGTCTGGTTCGTTCTTTCTGTTTGACCATCGGTGTGGGGGTGATGACTGGTTGATAGTCTTACATCGATTTGTGCCAATTGACAACATCTACGCCAAAAGTGGGAAATAAATTGGCTTCCTCGATCTGAAATCAGCACAGACGGAAATCCGTGTAACCGGACAACATTTTCAAGGAATTCTTTAGCTAGAACCGAAGCTCAAGGTAAACCTTTTAATGGAATGAAGTGTGCCATCTTGGAGAATAAATCCACAATAACAAGAATAGTGTTACATCCTGAACAGGGGGGTAAGTCCGTAATAAAATCCAATGACAGGGTGTGCCAGGGCGATGGTGGAATGTCTAACGGTTGAAGAAGACCGGCTGGTCTTTTCTTTTGGCCTTTATTTTGGGCGCACACACCACAGGACATCACAAATGATTTTACATCTTTTCGCCAAGAAGGCCACCAGAATTGTCTTTTCACCTTTTCCTCAGTTTTGGCAATGCCGGGGTGTCCCTCTATTAGTGTATCGTGATAACAAGAAACAACTAGCTTTTGTAAATCCGTGTGTGGAAGAAATAATCGTCCTCGGAAATAAGGTAAATCGTTATCTATAGTAAAATCAGATCCCTTTTGAACCCAGTCCTGCAAGTCTGTTGGGTCCAGGAGTTGTTTAACTCTAGTTTGGATATTTTCTAGCGATTGTGAAGAAGTCATACCTAAGATCCTCTGTTCGGGAATTATCGGCACAGGCTCTGAGTTAGTGACTGTGTCTCCCATTCCAATTCAGGATAGAGCATCCGCTTTGCCATTCTTACAGCCAGGACGGTAGGTGATTATGAAATCAAATTCAGCAAAAAACAGAGCCCAACAGAGCTGTCGAGATGACTGAGCCTTGGCGGTTTTCAAGTACTGTAAATTCCGATGGTCGGTGATCACCGTGATGGTATGTCTTGCGCCAAGGAGATAATGTCGCCAGGCCTTTAAAGCAGATTTAATCGCTAACAGTTCTTTGTCCGTGATGGCGTAGTTAATCTCGGGAGCCGAGAATTTTCTGGACCAGAATGCAACGGGATGCAGTTGGTTAGTCTCTGGGTCCCTTTGAGAAAGGACAGCTCCCATAGCTAGACTGGATGCGTAGGTTTCGACGATATAAGGGAGATCCGGGCGCGGGTGTTTCAATACGGGTGCAGAAGTAAATTTAGTTTTTAGTTCTTGAAAGGCTTGCTCAGCTTCTTAAGACCATTCAAAACGTTTATTTTTTCTTAAGAGTGCAGTGATGGGTTGAACCACCCGTGAAAACTCCGGAATGAACCTGCGATAAAAATTGGCAAAGCCAAGCATGCTTTGAACACCTTTTACAGAGCTGGGTGATGGCCATTTGAGGATAGCATCCACTTTTCGTGAGTCCATGTGGACTCCTTTAGGTGTCAGGATAAAACCTAGAAATTCGACTTCCGTGACATGGAAAACACATTTATCAAGTTTAGCAAATAGTTTGTGTTGGCGCAATTTCTCGAGGACTGCCCTGACATGGTTTTGATGATCAGATTCTGAAGAGGAGTATACAAGAATGTCATCGATGTATACGATAAATCAAACATCGATGAGTTCCCTGAGGACATCGTTCATGAAATATTGGAAGGCAGCCGGTGCATTGCAGTCCAAAAGGCATAACCTGGTACTATAACGACCCATATTTAGTGCGGAAGGCAGTTTTCCATTCATCGCCTTCTTTGATTCGCACTAGATGGTAAGCCCCCCCGGAGATCTAGCTTGGTGTATATGCAGGCATCTTTCACTTGGTCAAGGAGTTCAGGGATCAAAGGCAAAGGGTATCTGTTTTTGACAGTTATCTGGTTCAGTGAGCGGTAGTCTATACAAGTTCTGAGATCGCCTTCTTTTTTTGGTACGAAGAATAAAGCCGAGGATGCAGGAGACTTAGACGGGCGAATAAAACCATTGGCTAAGTACTGGTCCAGATATTGTCGTAAATGAAGATTCTCGGGCTCGGTAAGGGCATAGATCCTGCTGCAAGGGGGTGTTGCACCGGGTAGTAGATCTATCTGGCAATCGTATGACCTGTGGGGCGGTAGAGTATTGGCCTGTTCCTTTTGGAAGACGTCTTGAAACTCTTGGTACTCTGGCGGTATTTGCAAACTGACAGGAGTTACGGTAGCTAGGCCAATGCTTGTATTTCGGGGATAGCAGGTTTGTACACACTCTGGAAAGGTTATCCTCTTTGCTCGCCAATCAATTTGAGGATTGTGTGTTTCCAACCAAGGGATTCCTAGAATTACTTGAAATTGCGGAGCCTTGATTACGTCAAACACCATTGCCTCCCGATGCCCGTCTTGACCCAGCAATGTCACTTCCGTGGTGGAGTGAGTTACCGGCCCAGAGGCGATTTCGGTTCCATCCACAGTGGTGATGACATCTTTATTGGTTTTAGGGCAAAGAGGGAGGTTCATCCTAGAAGCCAATTCACGATCCACGTAGTTTCCTATAGCCCCACTATCGATGTATGCCTTAATTGCATGCAACCGTTCAGGCTGCTTTGGATTTACGAGGACCATTGGCATGGTGAAGTGCGAGGTCAAAGAGTTGGTTTTTAAGCTCGGCAAGCGGACCTCTACGCTTGTCGGGCGTGGTCGTTTCCCGGCTCAGATTCTACAAGATCTTTATCCGTGGCTTCTACCGCCTTTTTGGCCGGTTTTACAGGGCAGTCTCGTAAGAAGTGTCCTGAAGTTCCACAGTAGAGGCACAATTGCATTTGCCGTCTTCTTTCACGCTCCCTTTGGGTCAAAGGTCCCTTGACTACTCCAGTCTGCATAGGTTCAGTAGCATTGACACCCTTTGGGTGAACCTGGGCTTTGGCAAAAACCCGGGTTTCAAACCTGGACTGATCTGCTTTTCTGTTTTGAAGCCTGTGATCCAGTTGGACCACTAAGTCAATATAGTCCGAGCAGTCCTGGGGTGGATTTACGACCTGGGCCAAGACATCTTTAAGTTCTCCACGTAGACCTCGATGGAATAGCATAATTCTCTTATCCTCGGGTCATCTTGTTTCCACAACTAATCTATTGAAGGTCACAATGTAAGCTAAGAGGTCCAGATTACCCTGTCGTAGAGATAGGAGTTCGTTGTCCAGGACCTGTCCCTGAGAATGCCTCGCAAAAAGTCTTCAAAGCTGAAACAACGGGCGAGGAGTTGGCTCTGTACCATGACAATTCGCTAAACCCAGACAGTGGACACTGAAGCCCAAGCACCAGAACTAAAGCAGGAGTTTCCACCACGCTGAAAATAGATGATTCCAGTCAACATAGACAGGGCAAGGCTCCTTTTTTGCACGCTGGTGACCAGAGAACTGTGGCACACTAGCTGAGCGGGCGGGCACCCGTTCTCAAGGAGAAGGAAAAGAATAGCACACTGCACATCAAGGGAACCCCACCGCCTGATTGGGCCGACATGGCAACATAGCAGACAACTGACACAAACCCATGGACCGATTGAGAGCCAGTTCATGGGGGAACCCAACATCAGGGCAAGCAGAATAGGTTTGAGATAGGAGATCACGGCGAGGCTACGCTGCACTGGCTCACCGCAAATAGAAGTTGCACAAGCAAGCAGGAACCCATAATCCCGATGCCTGCTGCACAGAGAGGCGACTGAGATTGGATACTCCAGGCCACCCAATACAAGTAAACACCATCCTGCGCAACACCCAAACAACAATGCCATCCACCAAAGATAAAGCAAAGACAACAATAATGGACTTGTTTGCAGCGGGAAAAAAAACGCGGTCCATGCCGCAAGACGGTGCAACTGCCCCTGAAGCCCAAAAGACAACAGATGCAGACAATCGAGATGGGCATTCATAGACACAAAAATTGATGAGGTCAAGTCTGACATACAATCAACGAAACAAGATGCACGAAACTTGGCAGAGCTCTGCTAAAGCCGGGCTCCAGGATACAATGGAGACCACAGTGGACTTAAAAACCAGAGCAACTGAATTGGAAAGGAAAGTCACGATGCTGGAAGCTAGATCTGAAGAAGCAGAAGGGCGGGCCAGATGCAGCAACATACAGCTGCTAGGGATCCCGGAAGGAATGGAGGGCCGAAACATGGCTGAGTATGTGGAGACTTTGTTACAGCAGGAAATTGGCACGGGCAAGCTCTCACAGGGCTTTGCGGTGGAAAGGGCCCACAGATCCCTCCAAAAAAGGCTGCCGCCGGGTTCACATCCTCGCTCAATGATCACAAAGATCCTTAACTTCCAAGATAGAGAGATCATACTCAAACACTCAAGAGAGGGCAGGGTGATAGAGCGAGACAACTCCAAGATAACCATCTACCCTGACTACACGCCAGCTGTGCAAAGAGCGAGGAACTCCTTTCTCCCGATTAAAGCTTGGCTTCAAAAATTAAACCTGAACTATATGCTACTGTACCCATCCAGGTTGAAGGTGATCCACAAGGGGCGGTGACGCCAGCAGCAGCCAACATTTGCCTGTAACATAACAACCTAGCGGACGGAAAGGAATCGGTCACTTGAAGAAACGGGATGTCGAACAGAGAATAGCTATGGGGGAGCGAGGCTATTCTGAGATGCTACTGGCGAAACAGTTTATTGTTGTACCATGACCGTCAAATCACTACATTAAGATGGAACGGCTGAGAGACACGCTCGGCCACCTTGCCTGGGCACTAAGTCCTAACCCACGAAACGACCAGTGCAGGCCTGTTGCCAGCACAAGAAATCTCACGATTGATGCCCCGGAGGGGACAAGACAGTGCGGGGGCGCCTGAGCATGGCAGAAACATTGCAGTTGCTGGGCACAGTTGTTTGGTTTGTGGTTACTGTTATTATTGTTCTTATTGTTTTAATGTCTTCAGGCTGAGAAGGGGTGGAGGGTGGAGGACCAGAAGTAACGGTCACAATTGGGAAATGGAGGGGTGGGAAGCGGAAGGGGGGGTCCCAGGGTGTGACCACCCCAAGCACAAAGAGGTGGATGGGATGCTGACCAGGGGCGTGTTTGTAGAGGACCATGGCAGCACAACTTAAAGTGCTTACGTGGAACGTGCGAGGGATGGGCACCTACTTAATCAGAAATTGAATTAAATCCTATTTACACAGGAAAAAGGTGGATTTGGCTCTACTCCAAGAATCCCACCTGATGGCAGAGGCCATGATTAAACTAAAGGAATGCTGAGGGGGGACAGGGACATGGAGCTGCTTACTCCAAATATTCAAGGGGAGTGTTCACTTGGATCAATACTGGGGTGCTATTTAGACTACTAGGGGTTGAAGCAGATAAAGAAGGAAGGTACCTGGTACTATGGGGCGCCATTGAACAGATCGAGATCTTTGTAGTGAATTCCTACTTTCCCAACCACGGCATACCAACACCTCTCAACATGCTTTGTGCCAAAATAATTCATCATCGGGAGGGCCTATTCATTTGGGGAGGAGATTTTAATTGCGTAAAAGATCTGGACTTGGACAGATCAAAACCGCCACAGAATCGGGCAGATGCGGCTCCCCTGGCGCTGAATGCCATGCTGGTTCAACTAGACCTGGTGGCCGTCTGGAGGGAACATCACCTCACTGACAGAGCTTACTCATACTAATCCTCCCTGCACGGTCTATACACACAAATAGATTACATCTTTGTTGACAAGGCACACTTGGCACAAGTAGAATCAATACAGTATTTGGGCAGATCGATTTCAGACCACTCACCCTTGCTTATGCACTGGGCAATGACAGGTCCCAGACCCCCATATCATTGTGGCAAATGCCCACCATAGCACTTACTGACCACATTTTCAGAAGGGAACTAGGGGACAGACTAGAAGAGTTCATAGCAAATAATCGAGGCAGTGTAGACCACTGGAGCACAATATGGGAAGCCTTAAAGGTAGTAATGCAAGGTGAGATCATAGCAGGAGCGGGGGGCATCAGGAAAATGCTGAAAGGGGAGCTAGAGAAGCGGGAGGAGGAAATAAAAAGGTTGGAAACTAACAATCTGGGGACCATGGTGGAGGAGGCAAAACTAGCTGAAGCTAGGACTGATTGCCAAGCAGCGTGGGGGCAGCTATCTAAGTTCGACTACATAACACGCACCACCAAAACACATAAAGAAGGGGATAAACCCAGTAGACTATTATCATGGTTGTGCAAGAGAGAGCACCCGAGACACCTGACTACCACGCTCAAAGATGAGGATGTGATATTGCACAGGACACAAAGGTCAATCAACAAAACTTTTGCGGCTTACTACACCAAGCTGTACGGCCATGACACCCCAGAGTCGCTGGCAGATATTCATGACACACTGAAAGAGATAGAACTTCCCAAACTGGGCAAAGCACAGCGGGAAACACTAGACGAGGTAATTACTCCGGAGGATGTAACGGAGGCCATTAGATCACCAGCCACTTGTAAGACCCCGGGAAGTGATGGACTCCCCCCAGAGTTCTATAAAGCGTATGAGTTGACCCTAACCCTGTTACTGTCATGATGCCTACCTCCAAGGAGCCAGGTCCGACCCAGCAACCCCAGAGGCAGGCATCATTTCCCCCAGGGAAGTGCCAGCGGGCCCAAGCTGGGGCCCTTTGGACACAGTCCTGGCGCCTTAGGCGCCAGGCTCATGTTGGACCCCTGTCCTGGTGCCTTAGGCGCCAGGCTCATAAAGCTAGACATGTGTTCAAGTGTTTTAAGGTGCACTTACCTGATGCAGACCATGCTGCTACATCCAGGCCCTCTTGAGGCCTGAATGGAACTACTTTACCTGTGGAACTACTTTCCCCTGGGTGTGGTCGGGGAAGGATACATACCTGATCGGTGGAAGGATACATACCTGGAACTTCTACCAAAGCTATTTAAACCCCGCCCGATCAGCAACTCACGCTTCGCGTTGTTCTGCTCCTCGCAGCTGGACGCTCACCGTGTCAGCTCCTGCATCTGGACTTCAGCCACGCCTGTCAGCATCCTGGGTCCCCTGCTAAGAGAGAATTGGTAGAGAAAGAAGAACTTACCTGCTAAAGCTGCATCATGGAGACTTCACACCGACGATCCTGAAAGGGAAGACATCATTTTAAAAGCATTTCGCTTCGATCGCTGCAGCGCTGCATTTCACTCACCTTTCCTGGGCACCTCCATCTTCAGCAGCGATCATCCGGATCCGCAGCCACTTCCCAGAGCCTAGAGAGAAAAAGACAAGAACACAAGGTGAGAGAAGGAAGGGAATAGGAAAAGCTCAGTTTCCTCCTAAGACTTACCTGTTGGGTCATTCCCATTTAATTTCGGGTCCTGCCGCTTCCTGGCATTCCGGACCCCGGCCCCTATGGGGAAAAAAGACAAAGACATTGAATGAGCGAATGCAAAGACATTACCCGAACGCTCATCCAGAACTTACCTGTCATTTACTGGAACTGCACGTTTCACTTCGGGTCGGCGCCATATCTCCGGCATTCCGAACCCCGGCCCCTAAGGGGAAAAAGACATAAGCGTTAGCGCTTGCTGCAATAAGACAATGAACATTATTATTAAGCTTGAACTTTTGAACTTGCTACAGAACTCTTACAGCGCCTTACCTGAATAGTCAAGCTTATTTGAACTCCCATCAAACCTCAATCCAGTGAAGTAACTGGGTTTCAACGCGCACCTGCATCAGAAGCAGGATGGAGAACTCGTCCTTCCAAACCCTAAGGTGAGACTTCACGGGGAATCGAGGAAGGGTATCGTGGAGGGTTGGAAGGGAGTGGGAGGCTTGAGCATTATTCCGTCAGTAGGTAATACTCCCTTTTCACGCACAGGGGAATATTCCTGTGAGCCAGTGAGTCCATCTTCAGAGTCCTGCGCTTCACCATAGAAGAAGCATCAGCACTCGAAGCCAGACCTGCGCCTCCGTGGGAATGAGGTGAGCGTGACAGTTACTCTATGAAGTGTTCACGGAAGCATATGAGGTAGGGACCCTGCCGAAAAGCATGAGGGAAACATTGATAGTCCTAATACTCAAAACGAATAAACCTGCAGATGACTGCGACTCATATCGTCCATTGGCTATGCTAAACTACAATATTAATATATTGACCACCATATTAGCCAAGCGGCCGTCTAGAGTGATAGGGAGCCTTGTACATGATGATCAGAACGGCTTTGTACCTGGTCGCAATACGACGGCCAACCTACATAGGCTGCAGCATATAATGGCACATACGATAGAGGAAAGGGAACACCTGGCGGTGATGCCGCTGTAACGCTCACCTGATTCCCACGGAGGCGCCGACCCGTTCTGGACTGCTACAACTTCTTCCACGGTAAAGCGTAGTGCTTGGAAGATGGACTGGACTGGACCCCCAAACCTCGTCTGTCTGGCCCGTAGAATAATCCTTCTGTAGATGGGAAAAGGGAGTTAACTGTCTGCTAGATTGTGTGTGAGATTCCCCCCTTTTTCCCCTTCTCACCCTCCTCGAACCCTAGCTGTGCCTTCCGCAGACTCTCACCTTAATTTCTGTATGGACGAGCTCTCCATTCTGCTTCTGACGCAGGGGCGCGTAGATTTCCAGTTACTTCACTGGATCTCGGATTTGGCGAGGGTTCGATGTCTGCTTGCCTTTACCAAAATGTTGCCGTAAGTATATAGTTCAAAAGATCAAGTCTTATTTGTCCCTTGGCCTTTGTTTAATTTTCAGGGACTAGGTGAGGAATCCGTGTGGAGGAATGGATTCGTCGAGGTAAGCTCAGGTGAGTACTTTTAATGAAGGTGTGCCGTAGTGGTTTGCTCCGACACCTTAATGAGTGTGTCTTATTTCCCCATAGGGGCTGGGGTACGGAAAAGCCAGAAAAGCCGCTCCGACCCAAAAAGGGAACTGAGGTCCCAACAAAATTCAGGTAAGACTTAAGGTGAGTAATCTGTCCTTTTGCAATTAGTTTGTTGCTCACCTTGTTTTGTCCTTTTTCTCCGTAGGTCTTGAATGCAATGTCGCGTATGTGCGCTGAAAAGGTTGCCGGCGCCACGTGAAGGTAAGTGGAAGCGGCGTGGCAGCGTGAGAAGCGGAGTGCTTCTAACTATTGTCTTTCTTTTCCGTAGGTGCTGGGATGCGGCCGATGTCGCCTATGACCGCTGAAGAGCTAGACAGCGCCACGTGAAGGTAAGTGGAAGCGGCGCTGCAGCGAGCGATGAGATGCGTTTCTAACCCTTGACTTTCTTTTGCAGGATCGACGGAGTGAAGAATCCGGATGCTGGATGAAGGTAGGTAATGTCCTAATGCTTGCCTTTCTCTCCTTGCAGGTGTTCCAGGTGCTGGCGGGTGTTGCAGGAGCCAGGATGCAGGAGCCGACTCGGTGAGCGTCCTGCTGCAGATGCAGAATAACGCGAAGCACGTGTGGCCATCCAGGCGTGGTTTAAATAGCCTTGGAAGAGCTTCAGGTGAGTGTTCTTCCACTGGCCCCACCCGAGTAAGAAAAGAGTTCTTGAAAGAAAATAGTTCTTCCCCAGCCTTAGTTGGCTTGGAGCTTCAGACAGCATGGTCTGCCTCGGGTGAGTATGCAGCATGGTCTGCCTCAGGTGAGTTCACCCAAGCATTACCATATGTTCTGCCATGATGAGCCTGGCGCCTATGGCGCCAGGACAGGTGCCTTTTATGAGCCTTGCACCAAAGGCGCCAGGACAAGGTCCAAAGAGCCCCTATAGGGGTTTGCTGGGTCCTGCTTGGTGAATATGAAGTCTGCTTCCGGGGACGCTGGGCCTGACCTGGCTCCTCGGGAGCAGGCATCATGACAGCACTCCCCCCCCCAAGGCCCCTCCCAAGGTTGTTTTCCCCAGGGTTTTGGTTTGTCTGGGAAGGTCCGGTGAAATTTTTTAATTAACCGAGGAGCATGTACATGGTCATGGGGTTCCCATGACCTCTCTTGAGGCCCGTAACCCTTCCAATCGATTAGATAGAAAAGCCTTGATCTTATCATTTTAGAATCTAAAATGTTCTTCACCTCGAACTCAGGTTCTCCCTCCACTTGAATGGGTTCTGGAGGCTTGATTAGTCTGGTTCCAGGTTGCACAGGTTTCAAAAGTGACACATGAAAAACAGGATGTATTCGCATATGAGCTGGTAAATCCAGTTTAACGGCCACAGGATTGATTATGGCCGTAATTGAATATGGTCCCAGGTATTTGGGATTACAAGTTCGAGGTCCTCTGAGTGATAAGTGTCTGGTAGCCAGCCAGACTTGGTCCCCAATCTGGTACTGAGGTGCCTCACTTCGATGCCGATCAGCACTTTTCTTGTATCTTTTCTTGGCTTGTTGTAAATGTTCAGTTGCTTCTTTGAAGGCTTTGGTAATTGCGGTATGCAGCTGGTCCACTGCGGGTGTTCCGAGATCATGAGGTGGATCCAGGTTAGAGGTTCGAGGGTGAAGCCCATATAAAGTGTAAAAAGGACTTTGCCCAGTTCCAGAGTGCACAGAATTATTATACGCATATTCAGCTATCCAAAGAATGTCTTTCCAGTTACTTTCAGATTGTTGCAGCATACAATGTAAATATTGTTCGAGAGTCTGGTTCGTTCTTTCTGTTTGACCATCGGTGTGGGGGTGATGACTGGTTGATAGTCTTACATCGATTTGTGCCAATTGACAACATCTACGCCAAAAGTGGGAAATAAATTGGCTTCCTCGATCTGAAATCAGCACAGACGGAAATCCGTGTAACCGGACAACATTTTCAAGGAATTCTTTAGCTAGAACCGAAGCTCAAGGTAAACCTTTTAATGGAATGAAGTGTGCCATCTTGGAGAATAAATCCACAATAACAAGAATAGTGTTACATCCTGAACAGGGGGGTAAGTCCGTAATAAAATCCAATGACAGGGTGTGCCAGGGCGATGGTGGAATGTCTAACGGTTGAAGAAGACCGGCTGGTCTTTTCTTTTGGCCTTTATTTTGGGCGCACACACCACAGGACATCACAAATGATTTTACATCTTTTCGCCAAGAAGGCCACCAGAATTGTCTTTTCACCTTTTCCTCAGTTTTGGCAATGCCGGGGTGTCCCTCTATTAGTGTATCGTGATAACAAGAAACAACTAGCTTTTGTAAATCCGTGTGTGGAAGAAATAATCATCCTCGGAAATAAGGTAAATCGTTATCTATAGTAAAATCAGATCCCTTTTGAACCCAGTCCTGCAAGTCTGTTGGGTCCAGGAGTTGTTTAACTCTAGTTTGGATATTTTCTAGCGATTGTGAAGAAGTCATACCTAAGATCCTCTGTTCGGGAATTATCGGCACAGGCTCTGAGTTAGTGACTGTGTCTCCCATTCCAATTCAGGATAGAGCATCCGCTTTGCCATTCTTACAGCCAGGACGGTAGGTGATTATGAAATCAAATTCAGCAAAAAACAGAGCCCAACAGAGCTGTCGAGATGACTGAGCCTTGGCGGTTTTCAAGTACTGTAAATTCCGATGGTCGGTGATCACCGTGATGGTATGTCTTGCGCCAAGGAGATAATGTCGCCAGGCCTTTAAAGCAGATTTAATCGCTAACAGTTCTTTGTCCGTGATGGCGTAGTTAATCTCGGGAGCCGAGAATTTTCTGGACCAGAATGCAACGGGATGCAGTTGGTTAGTCTCTGGGTCCCTTTCAGAAAGGACAGCTCCCATAGCTAGACTGGATGCGTAGGTTTCGACGATATAAGGGAGATCCGGGCGCGGGTGTTTCAATACGGGTGCAGAAGTAAATTTAGTTTTTAGTTCTTGAAAGGCTTGCTCAGCTTCTTAAGACCATTCAAAACGTTTATTTTTTCTTAAGAGTGCAGTGATGGGTTGAACCACCCGTGAAAACTCCGGAATGAACCTGCGATAAAAATTGGCAAAGCCAAGCATGCTTTGAACACCTTTTACAGAGCTGGGTGATGGCCATTTGAGGATAGCATCCACTTTTCGTGAGTCCATGTGGACTCCTTTAGGTGTCAGGATAAAACCTAGAAATTCGACTTCCGTGACATGGAAAACACATTTTTCAAGTTTAGCAAATAGTTTGTGTTGGCGCAATTTCTCGAGGACTGCCCTGACATGGTTTTGATGATCAGATTCTGAAGAGGAGTATACAAGAATGTCATCGATGTATACGATAAATCAAACATCGATGAGTTCCCTGAGGACATCGTTCATGAAATATTGGAAGGCAGCCGGTGCATTGCAGTCCAAAAGGCATAACCTGGTACTCGAACGGCCCATATTTAGTGCGGAAGGCAGTTTTCCATTCATCGCCTTCTTTGATTCGCACTAGATGGTAAGCCCCCCCGGAGATCTAGCTTGGTGTATATGCAGGCATCTTTCACTTGGTCAAGGAGTTCAGGGATCAAAGGCAAAGGGTATCTGTTTTTGACAGTTATCTGGTTCAGTGCGCGGTAGTCTATACAAGTTCTGAGATCGCCTTCTTTTTTTGGTACGAAGAATAAAGCCGAGGATGCAGGAGACTTAGACGGGCGAATAAAACCATTGGCTAAGTACTGGTCCAGATATTGTCGTAAATGAAGATTCTCGGGCTCGGTAAGGGCATAGATCCTGCTGCAAGGGGGTGTTGCACCGGGTAGTAGATCTATCTGGCAATCGTATGACCTGTGGGGCGGTAGAGTATTGGCCTGTTCCTTTTGGAAGACGTCTTGAAACTCTTGGTACTCTGGCGGTATTTGCAAACTGACAGGAGTTACGGTAGCTAGGCCAATGCTTGTATTTCGGGGATAGCAGGTTTGTACACACTCTGGAAAGGTTATCCTCTTTGCTAGCCAATCAATTTGAGGATTGTGTGTTTCCAACCAAGGGATTCCTAGAATTACTTGAAATTGCGGAGCCTTGATTACGTCAAACACCATTGCCTCCCGATGCCCGTCTTGACCCAGCAATGTCACTTCCGTGGTGGAGTGAGTTACCGGCCCAGAGGCGATTTCGGTTCCATCCACAGTGGTGATGACATCTTTATTGGTTTTAGGGCAAAGAGGGAGGTTCATCCTAGAAGCCAATTCACGATCCACGTAGTTTCCTATAGCCCCACTATCGATGTATGCCTTAATTGCATGCAACCGTTCAGGCTGCTTTGGATTTACGAGGACCATTGGCATGGTGAAGTGCGAGGTCAAAGAGTTGGTTTTTAAGCTCGGCAAGCGGACCTCTACGCTTGTCGGGCGTGGTCGTTTCCCGGCTCAGATTCTACAAGATCTTTATCCGTGGCTTCTACCGCCTTTTTGGCCGGTTTTACAGGGCAGTCTCGTAAGAAGTGTCCTGAAGTTCCACAGTAGAGGCACAATTGCATTTGCCGTCTTCTTTCACGCTCCCTTTGGGTCAAAGGTCCCTTGACTACTCCAGTCTGCATAGGTTCAGTAGCATTGACACCCTTTGGGTGAACCTGGGCTTTGGCAAAAACCCGGGTTTCAAACCTGGACTGATCTGCTTTTCTGTTTTGAAGCCTGTGATCCAGTTGGACCACTAAGTCAATATAGTCCGAGCAGTCCTGGGGTGGATTTACGACCTGGGCCAAGACATCTTTAAGTTCTCCACGTAGACCTCGATGGAATAGCATAATTCTCTTATCCTCGGGTCATCTTGTTTCCACAACTAATCTATTGAAGGTCACAATGTAAGCTAAGAGGTCCAGATTACCCTGTCGTAGAGATAGGAGTTCGTTGTCCAGGACCTGTCCCTGAGAATGCCTCGCAAAAAGTCTTCAAAGCTGAAACAACGGGCGAGGAGTTGGCTCTGTACCATGACAATTCGCTAAACCCAGACAGTGGACACTGAAGCCCAAGCACCAGAACTAAAGCAGGAGTTTCCACCACGCTGAAAATAGATGATTCCAGTCAACATAGACAGGGCAAGGCTCCTTTTTTGCACGCTGGTGACCAGAGAACTGTGGCACACTAGCTGAGCGGGCGGGCACCCGTTCTCAAGGAGAAGGAAAAGAATAGCACACTGCACATCAAGGGAACCCCACCGCCTGATTGGGCCGACATGGCAACATAGCAGACAACTGACACAAACCCATGGACCGATTGAGAGCCAGTTCATGGGGGAACCCAACATCAGGGCAAGCAGAATAGGTTTGAGATAGGAGATCACGGCGAGGCTACGCTGCACTGGCTCACCGCAAATAGAAGTTGCACAAGCAAGCAGGAACCCATAATCCCGATGCCTGCTGCACAGAGAGGCGACTGAGATTGGATACTCCAGGCCACCCAATACAAGTAAACACCATCCTGCGCAACACCCAAACAACAATGCCATCCACCAAAGATAAAGCAAAGACAACAATAATGGACTTGTTTGCAGCGGGAAAAAAAACGCGGTCCATGCCGCAAGACGGTGCAACTGCCCCTGAAGCCCAAAAGACAACAGATGCAGACAATCGAGATGGGCATTCATAGACACAAAAATTGATGAGGTCAAGTCTGACATACAATCAACGAAACAAGATGCACGAAACTTGGCAGAGCTCTGCTAAAGCCGGGCTCCAGGATACAATGGAGACCACAGTGGACTTAAAAACCAGAGCAACTGAATTGGAAAGGAAAGTCACGATGCTGGAAGCTAGATCTGAAGAAGCAGAAGGGCGGGCCAGATGCAGCAACACACAGCTGCTAGGGATCCCGGAAGGAATGGAGGGCCGAAGTATGTGGAGACTTTGTTACAGCAGGAAATTGGCACGGGCAAGCTCTCACAGGGCTTTGCGGTGGAAAGGGCCCACAGATCCCTCCAAAAAAGGCTGCCGCCGGGTTCACATCCTCGCTCAATGATCACAAAGATCCTTAACTTCCAAGATAGAGAGATCATACTCAAACACTCAAGAGAGGGCAGGGTGATAGAGCGAGACAACTCCAAGATAACCATCTACCCTGACTACACGCCAGCTGTGCAAAGAGCGAGGAACTCCTTTCTCCCGATTAAAGCTAGGCTTCAAAAATTAAACCTGAACTATATGCTACTGTACCCATCCAGGTTGAAGGTGATCCATAAGGGGCGGTGACGCCAGCAGCAGCCAACATTTGCCTGTAACATAACAACCTAGCGGACGGAAAGGAATCGGTCACTTGAAGAAACGGGATGTCGAACAGAGAATAGCTATGGGGGAGCGAGGCTATTCTGAGATGCTACTGGCGAAACAGTTTATTGTTGTACCATGACCGTCAAATCACTACATTAAGATGGAACGGCTGAGAGACACGCTCGGCCACCTTGCCTGGGCACTAAGTCGTAACCCACGAAACGACCAGTGCAGGCCTGTTGCCAGCACAAGAAATCTCACGATTGATGCCCCGGAGGGGACAAGACAGTGCGGGGGCGCCTGAGCATGGCAGAAACATTGCAGTTGCTGGGCACAGTTGTTTGGTTTGTGGTTACTGTTATTATTGTTCTTATTGTTTTAATGTCTTCAGGCTGAGAAGGGGTGGAGGGTGGAGGACCAGAAGTAACGGTCACAATTGGGAAATGGAGGGGTGGGAAGCGGAAGGGGGGGTCCCAGGGTGTGACCACCCCAAGCACAAAGAGGTGGATGGGATGCTGACCAGGGGTGTGTTTGTAGAGGACCATGGCAGCACAACTTAAAGTGCTTACGTGGAACGTGCGAGGGATGGGCACCTACTTAATCAGAAATTGAATTAAATCCTATTTACACAGGAAAAAGGTGGATTTGGCTCTACTCCAAGAATCCCACCTGATGGCAGAGGCCATGATTAAACTAAAGGAATGCTGAGGGGGGACAGGGACATGGAGCTGCTTACTCCAAATATTCAAGGGGAGTGTTCACTTGGATCAATACTGGGGTGCTATTTAGACTAGTAGGGGTTGAAGCAGATAAAGAAGGAAGGTACCTGGTACTATGGGGCGCCATTGAACAGATCGAGATCTTTGTAGTGAATTCCTACTTTCCCAACCACGGCATACCAACACCTCTCAACATGCTTTGTGCCAAAATAATTCATCATCGGGAGGGCCTATTCATTTGGGGAGGAGATTTTAATTGCGTAAAAGATCTGGACTTGGACAGATCAAAACCGCCACAGAATCGGGCAGATGCGGCTCCCCTGGCGCTGAATGCCATGCTGGTTCAACTAGACCTGGTGGCCGTCTGGAGGGAACATCACCTCACTGACAGAGCTTACTCATACTAATCCTCCCTGCACGGTCTATACACACAAATAGATTACATCTTTGTTGACAAGGCACACTTGGCACAAGTAGAATCAATACAGTATTTGGGCAGATCGATTTCAGACCACTCACCCTTGCTTATGCACTGGGCAATGACAGGTCCCAGACCCCCATATCATTGTGGCAAATGCCCACCATAGCACTTACTGACCACATTTTCAGAAGGGAACTAGGGGACATACTAGAAGAGTTCATAGCAAATAATCGAGGCAGTGTAGACCACTGGAGCACAATATGGGAAGCCTTAAAGGTAGTAATGCAAGGTGAGATCATAGCAGGAGCGGGGGGCATCAGGAAAATGCTGAAAGGGGAGCTAGAGAAGCGGGAGGAGGAAATAAAAAGGTTGGAAACTAACAATCTGGGGACCAGGGTGGAGGAGGCAAAACTAGCTGAAGCTAGGACTGATTGCCAAGCAGCGTGGGGGCAGCTATCTAAGTTCGACTACATAACACGCACCACCAAAACACATAAAGAAGGGGATAAACCCAGTAGACTATTATCATGGTTGTGCAAGAGAGAGCACCCGAGACACCTGACTACCACGCTCAAAGATGAGGATGTGATATTGCACAGGACACAAAGGTCAATCAACAAAACTTTTGCGGCTTACTACACCAAGCTGTACGGCCATGACACCCCAGAGTCGCTGGCAGATATTCATGACACACTGAAAGAGATAGAACTTCCCAAACTGGGCAAAGCACAGCGGGAAACACTAGACGAGGTAATTACTCCGGAGGATGTAACGGAGGCCATTAGATCACTAGCCACTTGTAAGACCCCGGGAAGTGATGGACTCCCCCCAGAGTTCTATAAAGCGTATGAGTTGACCCTAACCCTGTTACTGTCATGATGCCTACCTCCAAGGAGCCAGGTCCGACCCAGCAACCCCAGAGGCAGGCATCATTTCCCCCAGGGAAGTGCCAGCGGGCCCAAGCTGGGGCCCTTTGGACACAGTCCTGGCGCCTTAGGCGCCAGGCTCATGTTGGACCCCTGTCCTGGCGCCTTAGGCGCCAGGCTCATAAAGCTAGACATGTGTTCAAGTGTTTTAAGGTGCACTTACCTGATGCAGACCATGCTGCTACATCCAGGCCCTCTTGAGGCCTGAATGGAACTACTTTACCTGTGGAACTACTTTCCCCTGGGTGTGGTCGGGGAAGGATACATACCTGATCGGTGGAAGGATACATACCTGGAACTTCTACCAAAGCTATTTAAACCCCGCCCGATCAGCAACTCACGCTTCGCGTTGTTCTGCTCCTCGCAGCTGGACGCTCACCGTGTCAGCTCCTGCATCTGGACTTCAGCCACGCCTGTCAGCATCCTGGGTCCCCTGCTAAGAGAGAATTGGTAGAGAAAGAAGAACTTACCTGCTAAAGCTGCATCATGGAGACTTCACACCGACGATCCTGAAAGGCATCATTTTAAAAGCATTTCGCTTCGATCGCTGCAGCGCTGCATTTCACTCACCTTTCCTGGGCACCTCCATCTTCAGCAGCGATCATCCGGATCCGCAGCCACTTCCCAGAGCCTAGAGAGAAAAAGACAAGAACACAAGGTGAGAGAAGGAAGGGAATAGGAAAAGCTCAGTTTCCTCCTAAGACTTACCTGTTGGGTCATTCCCATTTAATTTCGGGTCCTGCCGCTTCCTGGCATTCCGGACCCCGGCCCCTATGGGGAAAAAAGACAAAGACATTGAATGAGCGAATGCAAAGACATTACCCGAACGCTCATCCAGAACTTACCTGTCATTTACTGGAACTGCACGTTTCACTTCGGGTCGGCGCCATATCTCCGGCATTCCGAACCCCGGCCCCTAAGGGGAAAAAGACATAAGCGTTAGCGCTTGCTGCAATAAGACAATGAACATTATTATTAAGCTTGAACTTTTGAACTTGCTACAGAACTCTTACAGCGCCTTACCTGAATAGTCAAGCTTATTTGAACTCCCATCAAACCTCAATCCAGTGAAGTAACTGGGTTTCAACGCGCACCTGCATCAGAAGCAGGATGGAGAACTCGTCCTTCCAAACCCTAAGGTGAGACTTCACAGGGAATCGAGGAAGGGTATCGTGGAGGGTTGGAAGGGAGTGGGAGGCTTGAGCATTATTCCGTCAGTAGGTAATACTCCCTTTTCACGCACAGGGGAATATTCCTGTGAGCCAGTGAGTCCATCTTCAGAGTCCTGCGCTTCACCATAGAAGAAGCATCAGCACTCGAAGCCAGACCTGCGCCTCCGTGGGAATGAGGTGAGCGTGACAGTTACTCTATGAAGTGTTCACGGAAGCATATGAGGTAGGGACCCTGCCGAAAAGCATGAGGGAAACATTGATAGTCCTAATACTCAAAACGAATAAACCTGCAGATGACTGCGACTCATATCGTCCATTGGCTATGCTAAACTACAATATTAATATATTGACCACCATATTAGCCAAGCGGCCGTCTAGAGTGATAGGGAGCCTTGTACATGATGATCAGAACGGCTTTGTACCTGGTCGCAATACGACGGCCAACCTACATAGGCTGCAGCATATAATGGCACATACGATAGAGGAAAGGGAACACCTGGCGGTGATGCCGCTGTAACGCTCACCTGATTCCCACGGAGGCGCCGACCCGTTCTGGACTGCTACAACTTCTTCCACGGTAAAGCGTAGTGCTTGGAAGATGGACTGGACTGGACCCCCAAACCTCGTCTGTCTGGCCCGTAGAATAATCCTTCTGTAGATGGGAAAAGGGAGTTAACTGTCTGCTAGATTGTGTGTGAGATTCCCCCCTTTTTCCCCTTCTCACCCTCCTCGAACCCTAGCTGTGCCTTCCGCAGACTCTCACCTTAATTTCTGTATGGACGAGCTCTCCATTCTGCTTCTGACGCAGGGGCGCGTAGATTTCCAGTTACTTCACTGGATCTCGGATTTGGCGAGGGTTCGATGTCTGCTTGCCTTTACCAAAATGTTGCCGTAAGTATATAGTTCAAAAGATCAAGTCTTATTTGTCCCTTGGCCTTTGTTTAATTTTCAGGGACTAGGTGAGGAATCCGTGTGGAGGAATGGATTCGTCGAGGTAAGCTCAGGTGAGTACTTTTAATGAAGGTGTGCCGTAGTGGTTTGCTCCGACACCTTAATGAGTGTGTCTTATTTCCCCATAGGGGCTGGGGTACGGAAAAGCCAGAAAAGCCGCTCCGACCCAAAAAGGGAACTGAGGTCCCAACAAAATTCAGGTAAGACTTAAGGTGAGTAATCTGTCCTTTTGCAATTAGTTTGTTGCTCACCTTGTTTTGTCCTTTTTCTCCGTAGGTCTTGAATGCAATGTCGCGTATGTGCGCTGAAAAGGTTGCCGGCGCCACGTGAAGGTAAGTGGAAGCGGCGTGGCAGCGTGAGAAGCGGAGTGCTTCTAACTATTGTCTTTCTTTTCCGTAGGTGCTGGGATGCGGCCGATGTCGCCTATGACCGCTGAAGAGCTAGACAGCGCCACGTGAAGGTAAGTGGAAGCGGCGCTGCAGCGAGCGATGAGATGCGTTTCTAACCCTTGACTTTCTTTTGCAGGATCGACGGAGTGAAGAATCCGGATGCTGGATGAAGGTAGGTAATGTCCTAATGCTTGCCTTTCTCTCCTTGCAGGTGTTCCAGGTGCTGGCGGGTGTTGCAGGAGCCAGGATGCAGGAGCCGACTCGGTGAGCGTCCTGCTGCAGATGCAGAATAACGCGAAGCACGTGTGGCCATCCAGGCGTGGTTTAAATAGCCTTGGAAGAGCTTCAGGTGAGTGTTCTTCCACTGGCCCCACCCGAGTAAGAAAAGAGTTCTTGAAAGAAAATAGTTCTTCCCCAGCCTTAGTTGGCTTGGAGCTTCAGACAGCATGGTCTGCCTCGGGTGAGTATGCAGCATGGTCTGCCTCAGGTGAGTTCACCCAAGCATTACCATATGTTCTGCCATGATGAGCCTGGCGCCTATGGCGCCAGGACAGATGCTTTTTATGAGCCTTGCACCAAAGGCGCCAGGACAAGGTCCAAAGAGCCCCTATAGGGGTTTGCTGGGTCCTGCTTGGTGAATATGAAGTCTGCTTCCGGGGACGCTGGGCCTGACCTGGCTCCTCGGGAGAAGGCATCATGACAGCACTCCCCCCCCCAAGGCCCCTCCCAAGGTTGTTTTCCCCAGGGTTTTGGTTTGTCTGGGAAGGTCCGGTGAAATTTTTTAATTAACCGAGGAGCATGTACATGGTCATGGGGTTCCCATGACCTCTCTTGAGGCCCGTAACCCTTCCAATCGATTAGATAGAAAAGCCTTGATCTTATCATTTTAGAATCTAAAATGTTCTTCACCTCGAACTCAGGTTCTCCCTCCACTTGAATGGGTTCTGGAGGCTTGATTAGTCTGGTTCCAGGTTGCACAGGTTTCAAAAGTGACACATGAAAAACAGGATGTATTCGCATATGAGCTGGTAAATCCAGTTTAACGGCCACAGGATTGATTATGGCCGTAATTGAATATGGTCCCAGGTATTTGGGATTACAAGTTCGAGGTCCTCTGAGTGATAAGTG
Organism: Ambystoma mexicanum; assembly: GCF_040938575.1. Taxonomy (NCBI): domain Eukaryota; kingdom Metazoa; phylum Chordata; class Amphibia; order Caudata; family Ambystomatidae; genus Ambystoma; species Ambystoma mexicanum. Next base: position 197,564,942 of record NC_090925.1, read on the forward strand.
TCTGGTAGCCAGCCAGACTTGGTCCCCAATCTGGTACTGAGGTGCCTCACTTCGATGCCGATCAGCACTTTTCTTGTATCTTTTCTTGGCTTGTTGTAAATGTTCAGTTGCTTCTTTGAAGGCTTTGGTAATTGCGGTATGCAGCTGGTCCACTGCGGGTGTTCCGAGATCATGAGGTGGATCCAGGTTAGAGGTTCGAGGGTGAAGCCCATATAAAGTGTAAAAAGGACTTTGCCCAGTTCCAGAGTGCACAGAATTATTATACGCATATTCAGCTATCCAAAGAATGTCTTTCCAGTTACTTTCAGATTGTTGCAGCATACAATGTAAATATTGTTCGAGAGTCTGGTTCGTTCTTTCTGTTTGACCATCGGTGTGGGGGTGATGACTGGTTGATAGTCTTACATCGATTTGTGCCAATTGACAACATCTACGCCAAAAGTGGGAAATAAATTGGCTTCCTCGATCTGAAATCAGCACAGACGGAAATCTGTGTAACCGGACAACATTTTCAAGGAATTCTTTAGCTAGAACCGAAGCTCAAGGTAAACCTTTTAATGGAATGAAGTGTGCCATCTTGGAGAATAAATCCACAATAACAAGAATAGTGTTACATCCTGAACAGGGGGGTAAGTCCGTAATAAAATCCAATGACAGGGTGTGCCAGGGCGATGGTGGAATGTCTAACGGTTGAAGAAGACCGACTGGTCTTTTCTTTTGGCCTTTATTTTGGGCGCACACACCACAGGACATCACAAATGATTTTACATCTTTTCGCCAAGAAGGCCACCAGAATTGTCTTTTCACCTTTTCCTCAGTTTTGGCAATGCCGGGGTGTCCCTCTATTAGTGTATCGTGATAACAAGAAACAACTAGCTTTTGTAAATCCGTGTGTGGAAGAAATAATCGTCCTCGGAAATAAGGTAAATCGTTATCTATAGTAAAATCAGATCCCTTTTGAACCCAGTCCTGCAAGTCTGTTGGGTCCAGGAGTTGTTTAACTCTAGTTTGGATATTTTCTAGCGATTGTGAAGAAGTCATACCTAAGATCCTCTGTTCGGGAATTATCGGCACAGGCTCTGAGTTAGTGACTGTGTCTCCCATTCCAATTCAGGATAGAGCATCCGCTTTGCCATTCTTACAGCCAGGACGGTAGGTGATTATGAAATCAAATTCAGCAAAAAACAGAGCCCAACAGAGCTGTCGAGATGACTGAGCCTTGGCGGTTTTCAAGTACTGTAAATTCCGATGGTCGGTGATCACCGTGATGGTATGTCTTGCGCCAAGGAGATAATGTCGCCAGGCCTTTAAAGCAGATTTAATCGCTAACAGTTCTTTGTCCGTGATGGCGTAGTTAATCTCGGGAGCCGAGAATTTTCTGGACCAGAATGCAACGGGATGCAGTTGGTTAGTCTCTGGGTCCCTTTCAGAAAGGACAGCTCCCATAGCTAGACTGGATGCGTAGGTTTCGACGATATAAGGGAGATCCGGGCGCGGGTGTTTCAATACGGGTGCAGAAGTAAATTTAGTTTTTAGTTCTTGAAAGGCTTGCTCAGCTTCTTAAGACCATTCAAAACGTTTATTTTTTCTTAAGAGTGCAGTGATGGGTTGAACCACCCGTGAAAACTCCGGAATGAACCTGCGATAAAAATTGGCAAAGCCAAGCATGCTTTGAACACCTTTTACAGAGCTGGGTGATGGCCATTTGAGGATAGCATCCACTTTTCGTGAGTCCATGTGGACTCCTTTAGGTGTCAGGATAAAACCTAGAAATTCGACTTCCGTGACATGGAAAACACATTTTTCAAGTTTAGCAAATAGTTTGTGTTGGCGCAATTTCTCGAGGACTGCCCTGACATGGTTTTGATGATCAGATTCTGAAGAGGAGTATACAAGAATGTCATCGATGTATACGATAAATCAAACATCGATGAGTTCCCTGAGGACATCGTTCATGAAATATTGGAAGGCAGCCGGTGCATTGCAGTCCAAAAGGCATAACCTGGTACTCGAACGGCCCATATTTAGTGCGGAAGGCAGTTTTCCATTCATCGCCTTCTTTGATTCGCACTAGATGGTAAGCCCCCCCGGAGATCTAGCTTGGTGTATATGCAGGCATCTTTCACTTGGTCAAGGAGTTCAGGGATCAAAGGCAAAGGGTATCTGTTTTTGACAGTTATCTGGTTCAGTGCGCGGTAGTCTATACAAGTTCTGAGATCGCCTTGTTTTTTTGGTACGAAGAATAAAGCCGAGGATGCAGGAGACTTAGACGGGCGAATAAAACCATTGGCTAAGTACTGGTCCAGATATTGTCGTAAATGAAGATTCTCGGGCTCGGTAAGGGCATAGATCCTGCTGCAAGGGGGTGTTGCACCGGGTAGTAGATCTATCTGGCAATCGTATGACCTGTGGGGCGGTAGAGTATTGGCCTGTTCCTTTTGGAAGACGTCTTGAAACTCTTGGTACTCTGGCGGTATTTGCAAACTGACAGGAGTTACGGTAGCTAGGCCAATGCTTGTATTTCGGGGATAGCAGGTTTGTACACACTCTGGAAAGGTTATCCTCTTTGCTCGCCAATCAATTTGAGGATTGTGTGTTTCCAACCAAGGGATTCCTAGAATTACTTGAAATTGCGGAGCCTTGATTACGTCAAACACCATTGCCTCCCGATGCCCGTCTTGACCCAGCAATGTCACTTCCGTGGTGGAGTGAGTTACCGGCCCAGAGGCGATTTCGGTTCCATCCACAGTGGTGATGACATCTTTATTGGTTTTAGGGCAAAGAGGGAGGTTCATCCTAGAAGCCAATTCACGATCCACGTAGTTTCCTATAGCCCCACTATCGATGTATGCCTTAATTGCATGCAACCGTTCAGGCTGCTTTGGATTTACGAGGACCATTGGCATGGTGAAGTGCGAGGTCAAAGAGTTGGTTTTTAAGCTCGGCAAGCGGACCTCTACGCTTGTCGGGCGTGGTCGTTTCCTGGCTCAGATTTTACAAGATCTTTATCCGTGGCTTCTACCGCCTTTTTGGCCGGTTTTACAGGGCAGTCTCGTAAGAAGTGTCCTGAAGTTCCACAGTAGAGGCACAATTGCATTTGCCGTCTTCTTTCACGCTCCCTTTGGGTCAAAGGTCCCTTGACTACTCCAGTCTGCATAGGTTCAGTAGCATTGACACCCTTTGGGTGAACCTGGGCTTTGGCAAAAACCCGGGTTTCAAACCTGGACTGATCTGCTTTTCTGTTTTGAAGCCTGTGATCCAGTTGGACCACTAAGTCAATATAGTCCAAGCAGTCCTGGGGTGGATTTACGACCTGGGCCAAGACATCTTTAAGTTCTCCACGTAGACCTCGATGGAATAGCATAATTCTCTTATCCTCGGGTCATCTTGTTTCCACAACTAATCTATTGAAGGTCACAATGTAAGCTAAGAGGTCCAGATTACCCTGTCGTAGAGATAGGAGTTCGTTGTCCAGGACCTGTCCCTGAGAATGCCTCGCAAAAAGTCTTCAAAGCTGAAACAACGGGCGAGGAGTTGGCTCTGTACCATGACAATTCGCTAAACCCAGACAGTGGACACTGAAGCCCAAGCACCAGAACTAAAGCAGGAGTTTCCACCACGCTGAAAATAGATGATTCCAGTCAACATAGACAGGGCAAGGCTCCTTTTTTGCACGCTGGTGACCAGAGAACTGTGGCACACTAGCTGAGCGGGCGGGCACCCGTTCTCAAGGAGAAGGAAAAGAATAGCACACTGCACATCAAGGGAACCCCACCGCCTGATTGGGCCGACATGGCAACATAGCAGACAACTGACACAAACCCATGGACCGATTGAGAGCCAGTTCATGGGGGAACCCAACATCAGGGCAAGCAGAATAGGTTTGAGATAGGAGATCACGGCGAGGCTACGCTGCACTGGCTCACCGCAAATAGAAGTTGCACAAGCAAGCAGGAACCCATAATCCCGATGCCTGCTGCACAGAGAGGCGACTGAGATTGGATACTCCAGGCCACCCAATACAAGTAAACACCATCCTGCGCAACACCCAAACAACAATGCCATCCACCAAAGATAAAGCAAAGACAACAATAATGGACTTGTTTGCAGCGGGAAAAAAAACGCGGTCCATGCCGCAAGACGGTGCAACTGCCCCTGAAGCCCAAAAGACAACAGATGCAGACAATCGAGATGGGCATTCATAGACACAAAAATTGATGAGGTCAAGTCTGACATACAATCAACGAAACAAGATGCACGAAACTTGGCAGAGCTCTGCTAAAGCCGGGCTCCAGGATACAATGGAGACCACAGTGGACTTAAAAACCAGAGCAACTGAATTGGAAAGGAAAGTCACGATGCTGGAAGCTAGATCTGAAGAAGCAGAAGGGCGGGCCAGATGCAGCAACATACAGCTGCTAGGGATCCCGGAAGGAATGGAGGGCCGAAACATGGCTGAGTATGTGGAGACTTTGTTACAGCAGGAAATTGGCACGGGCAAGCTCTCACAGGGCTTTGCGGTGGAAAGGGCCCACAGATCCCTCCAAAAAAGGCTGCCGCCGGGTTCACATCCTCGCTCAATGATCACAAAGATCCTTAACTTCCAAGATAGAGAGATCATACTCAAACACTCAAGAGAGGGCAGGGTGATAGAGCGAGACAACTCCAAGATAACCATCTACCCTGACTACACGCCAGCTGTGCAAAGAGCGAGGAACTCCTTTCTCCCGATTAAAGCTAGGCTTCAAAAATTAAACCTGAACTATATGCTACTGTACCCATCCAGGTTGAAGGTGATCCACAAGGGGCGGTGACGCCAGCAGCAGCCAACATTTGCCTGTAACATAGCAACCTAGCGGACGGAAAGGAATCGGTCACTTGAAGAAACGGGATGTCGAACAGAGAATAGCTATGGGGGAGCGAGGCTATTCTGAGATGTTACTGGCGAAACAGTTTATTGTTGTACCATGACCGTCAAATCACTACATTAAGATGGAACGGCTGAGAGACACGCTCGGCCACCTTGCCTGGGCACTAAGTCCTAACCCACGAAACGACCAGTGCAGGCCTGTTGCCAGCACAAGAAATCTCACGATTGATGCCCCGGAGGGGACAAGACAGTGCGGGGGCGCCTGAGCATGGCAGAAACATTGCAGTTGCTGGGCACAGTTGTTTGGTTTGTGGTTACTGTTATTATTGTTCTTATTGTTTTAATGTCTTCAGGCTGAGAAGGGGTGGAGGGTGGAGGACCAGAAGTAACGGTCACAATTGGGAAATGGAGGGGTGGGAAGCGGAAGGGGGGGTCCCAGGGTGTGACCACCCCAAGCACAAAGAGGTGGATGGGATGCTGACCAGGGGCGTGTTTGTAGAGGACCATGGCAGCACAACTTAAAGTGCTTACGTGGAACGTGCGAGGGATGGGCACCTACTTAATCAGAAATTGAATTAAATCCTATTTACACAGGAAAAAGGTGGATTTGGCTCTACTCCAAGAATCCCACCTGATGGCAGAGGCCATGATTAAACTAAAGGAATGCTGAGGGGGGACAGGGACATGGAGCTGCTTACTCCAAATATTCAAGGGGAGTGTTCACTTGGATCAATACTGGGGTGCTATTTAGACTAGTAGGGGTTGAAGCAGATAAAGAAGGAAGGTACCTGGTACTATGGGGCGCCATTGAACAGATCGAGATCTTTGTAGTGAATTCCTACTTTCCCAACCACGGCATACCAACACCTCTCAACATGCTTTGTGCCAAAATAATTCATCATCGGGAGGGCCTATTCATTTGGGGAGGAGATTTTAATTGCGTAAAAGATCTGGACTTGGACAGATCAAAACCGCCACAGAATCGGGCAGATGCGGCTCCCCTGGCGCTGAATGCCATGCTGGTTCAACTAGACCTGGTGGCCGTCTGGAGGGAACATCACCTCACTGACAGAGCTTACTCATACTAATCCTCCCTGCACGGTCTATACACACAAATAGATTACATCTTTGTTGACAAGGCACACTTGGCACAAGTAGAATCAATACAGTATTTGGGCAGATCGATTTCAGACCACTCACCCTTGCTTATGCACTGGGCAATGACAGGTCCCAGACCCCCATATCATTGTGGCAAATGCCCACCATAGCACTTACTGACCACATTTTCAGAAGGGAACTAGGGGACATACTAGAAGAGTTCATAGCAAATAATCGAGGCAGTGTAGACCACTGGAGCACAATATGGGAAGCCTTAAAGGTAGTAATGCAAGGTGAGATCATAGCAGGAGCGGGGGGCATCAGGAAAATGCTGAAAGGGGAGCTAGAGAAGCGGGAGGAGGAAATAAAAAGGTTGGAAACTAACAATCTGGGGACCAGGGTGGAGGAGGCAAAACTAGCTGAAGCTAGGACTGATTGCCAAGCAGCGTGGGGGCAGCTATCTAAGTTCGACTACATAACACGCACCACCAAAACACATAAAGAAGGGGATAAACCCAGTAGACTATTATCATGGTTGTGCAAGAGAGAGCACCCGAGACACCTGACTACCACGCTCAAAGATGAGGATGTGATATTGCACAGGACACAAAGGTCAATCAACAAAACTTTTGCGGCTTACTACACCAAGCTGTACGGCCATGACACCCCAGAGTCGCTGGCAGATATTCATGACACACTGAAAGAGATAGAACTTCCCAAACTGGGCAAAGCACAGCGGGAAACACTAGACGAGGTAATTACTCCGGAGGATGTAACGGAGGCCATTAGATCACTAGCCACTTGTAAGACCCCGGGAAGTGATGGACTCCCCCCAGAGTTCTATAAAGCGTATGAGTTGACCCTAACCCTGTTACTGTCATGATGCCTACCTCCAAGGAGCCAGGTCCGACCCAGCAACCCCAGAGGCAGGCATCATTTCCCCCAGGGAAGTGCCAGCGGGCCCAAGCTGGGGCCCTTTGGACACAGTCCTGGCGCCTTAGGCGCCAGGCTCATGTTGGACCCCTGTCCTGGCGCCTTAGGCGCCAGGCTCATAAAGCTAGACATGTGTTCAAGTGTTTTAAGGTGCACTTACCTGATGCAGACCATGCTGCTACATCCAGGCCCTCTTGAGGCCTGAATGGAACTACTTTACCTGTGGAACTACTTTCCCCTGGGTGTGGTCGGGGAAGGATACATACCTGATCGGTGGAAGGATACATACCTGGAACTTCTACCAAAGCTATTTAAACCCCGCCCGATCAGCAACTCACGCTTCGCGTTGTTCTGCTCCTCGCAGCTGGACGCTCACCGTGTCAGCTCCTGCATCTGGACTTCAGCCACGCCTGTCAGCATCCTGGGTCCCCTGCTAAGAGAGAATTGGTAGAGAAAGAAGAACTTACCTGCTAATGCTGCATCATGGAGACTTCACACCGACGATCCTGAAAGGCATCATTTTAAAAGCATTTCGCTTCGATCGCTGCAGCGCTGCATTTCACTCACCTTTCCTGGGCACCTCCATCTTCAGCAGCGATCATCCGGATCCGCAGCCACTTCCCAGAGCCTAGAGAGAAAAAGACAAGAACACAAGGTGAGAGAAGGAAGGGAATAGGAAAAGCTCAGTTTCCTCCTAAGACTTACCTGTTGGGTCATTCCCATTTAATTTCGGGTCCTGCCGCTTCCTGGCATTCCGGACCCCGGCCCCTATGGGGAAAAAAGACAAAGACATTGAATGAGCGAATGCAAAGACATTACCCGAACGCTCATCCAGAACTTACCTGTCATTTACTGGAACTGCACGTTTCACTTCGGGTCGGCGCCATATCTCCGGCATTCCGAACCCCGGCCCCTAAGGGGAAAAAGACATAAGCGTTAGCGCTTGCTGCAATAAGACAATGAACATTATTATTAAGCTTGAACTTTTGAACTTGCTACAGAACTCTTACAGCGCCTTACCTGAATAGTCAAGCTTATTTGAACTCCCATCAAACCTCAATCCAGTGAAGTAACTGGGTTTCAACGCGCACCTGCATCAGAAGCAGGATGGAGAACTCGTCCTTCCAAACCCTAAGGTGAGACTTCACAGGGAATCGAGGAAGGGTATCGTGGAGGGTTGGAAGGGAGTGGGAGGCTTGAGCATTATTCCGTCAGTAGGTAATACTCCCTTTTCACGCACAGGGGAATATTCCTGTGAGCCAGTGAGTCCATCTTCAGAGTCCTGCGCTTCACCATAGAAGAAGCATCAGCACTCGAAGCCAGACCTGCGCCTCCGTGGGAATGAGGTGAGCGTGACAGTTACTCTATGAAGTGTTCACGGAAGCATATGAGGTAGGGACCCTGCCGAAAAGCATGAGGGAAACATTGATAGTCCTAATACTCAAAACGAATAAACCTGCAGATGACTGCGACTCATATCGTCCATTGGCTATGCTAAACTACAATATTAATATATTGACCACCATATTAGCCAAGCGGCCGTCTAGAGTGATAGGGAGCCTTGTACATGATGATCAGAACGGCTTTGTACCTGGTCGCAATACGACGGCCAACCTACATAGGCTGCAGCATATAATGGCACATACGATAGAGGAAAGGGAACACCTGGCGGTGATGCCGCTGTAACGCTCACCTGATTCCCACGGAGGCGCCGACCCGTTCTGGACTGCTACAACTTCTTCCACGGTAAAGCGTAGTGCTTGGAAGATGGACTGGACTGGACCCCCAAACCTCGTCTGTCTGGCCCGTAGAATAATCCTTCTGTAGATGGGAAAAGGGAGTTAACTGTCTGCTAGATTGTGTGTGAGATTCCCCCCTTTTTCCCCTTCTCACCCTCCTCGAACCCTAGCTGTGCCTTCCGCAGACTCTCACCTTAATTTCTGTATGGACGAGCTCTCCATTCTGCTTCTGACGCAGGGGCGCGTAGATTTCCAGTTACTTCACTGGATCTCGGATTTGGCGAGGGTTCGATGTCTGCTTGCCTTTACCAAAATGTTGCCGTAAGTATATAGTTCAAAAGATCAAGTCTTATTTGTCCCTTGGCCTTTGTTTAATTTTCAGGGACTAGGTGAGGAATCCGTGTGGAGGAATGGATTCGTCGAGGTAAGCTCAGGTGAGTACTTTTAATGAAGGTGTGCCGTAGTGGTTTGCTCCGACACCTTAATGAGTGTGTCTTATTTCCCCATAGGGGCTGGGGTACGGAAAAGCCAGAAAAGCCGCTCCGACCCAAAAAGGGAACTGAGGTCCCAACAAAATTCAGGTAAGACTTAAGGTGAGTAATCTGTCCTTTTGCAATTAGTTTGTTGCTCACCTTGTTTTGTCCTTTTTCTCCGTAGGTCTTGAATGCAATGTCGCGTATGTGCGCTGAAAAGGTTGCCGGCGCCACGTGAAGGTAAGTGGAAGCGGCGTGGCAGCGTGAGAAGCGGAGTGCTTCTAACTATTGTCTTTCTTTTCCGTAGGTGCTGGGATGCGGCCGATGTCGCCTATGACCGCTGAAGAGCTAGACAGCGCCACGTGAAGGTAAGTGGAAGCGGCGCTGCAGAGAGCGATGAGATGCGTTTCTAACCCTTGACTTTCTTTTGCAGGATCGACGGAGTGAAGAATCCGGATGCTGGATGAAGGTAGGTAATGTCCTAATGCTTGCCTTTCTCTCCTTGCAGGTGTTCCAGGTGCTGGCGGGTGTTGCAGGAGCCAGGATGCAGGAGCCGACTCGGTGAGCGTCCTGCTGCAGATGCAGAATAACGCGAAGCACGTGTGGCCATCCAGGCGTGGTTTAAATAGCCTTGGAAGAGCTTCAGGTGAGTGTTCTTCCACTGGCCCCACCCGAGTAAGAAAAGAGTTCTTGAAAGAGAATAGTTCTTCCCCAGCCTTAGTTGGCTTGGAGCTTCAGACAGCATGGTCTGCCTCGGGTGAGTATGCAGCATGGTCTGCCTCAGGTGAGTTCACCCAAGCATTACCATATGTTCTGCCATGATGAGCCTGGCGCCTATGGCGCCAGGACAGATGCCTTTTATGAGCCTTGCACCAAAGGCGCCAGGACAAGGTCCAAAGAGCCCCTATAGGGGTTTGCTGGGTCCTGCTTGGTGAATATGAAGTCTGCTTCCGGGGACGCTGGGCCTGACCTGGCTCCTCGGGAGCAGGCATCATGACAGCACTCCCCCCCCAAGGCCCCTCCCAAGGTTGTTTTCCCCAGGGTTTTGGTTTGTCTGGGAAGGTCCGGTGAAATTTTTTAATTAACCGAGGAGCATGTACATGGTCATGGGGTTCCCATGACCTCTCTTGAGGCCCGTAACCCTTCCAATCGATTAGATAGAAAAGCCTTGATCTTATCATTTTAGAATCTAAAATGTTCTTCACCTCGAACTCAGGTTCTCCCTCCACTTGAATGGGTTCTGGAGGCTTGATTAGTCTGGTTCCAGGTTGCACAGGTTTCAAAAGTGACACATGAAAAACAGGATGTATTCGCATATGAGCTGGTAAATCCAGTTTAACGGCCACAGGATTGATTATGGCCGTAATTGAATATGGTCCCAGGTATTTGGGATTACAAGTTCGAGGTCCTCTGAGTGATAAGTGTCTGGTAGCCAGCCAGACTTGGTCCCCAATCTGGTACTGAGGTGCCTCACTTCGATGCCGATCAGCACTTTTCTTGTATCTTTTCTTGGCGTGTTGTAAATGTTCAGTTGCTTCTTTGAAGGCTTTGGTAATTGCGGTATGCAGCTGGTCCACTGCGGGTGTTCCGAGATCATGAGGTGGATCCAGGTTAGAGGTTCGAGGGTGAAGCCCATATAAAGTGTAAAAAGGACTTTGCCCAGTTCCAGAGTGCACAGAATTATTATACGCATATTCAGCTATCCAAAGAATGTCTTTCCAGTTACTTTCAGATTGTTGCAGCATACAATGTAAATATTGTTCGAGAGTCTGGTTCGTTCTTTCTGTTTGACCATCGGTGTGGGGGTGATGACTGGTTGATAGTCTTACATCGATTTGTGCCAATTGACAACATCTACGCCAAAAGTGGGAAATAAATTGGCTTCCTCGATCTGAAATCAGCACAGACGGAAATCCGTGTAACCGGACAACATTTTCAAGGAATTCTTTAGCTAGAACCGAAGCTCAAGGTAAACCTTTTAATGGAATGAAGTGTGCCATCTTGGAGAATAAATCCACAATAACAAGAATAGTGTTACATCCTGAACAGGGGGGTAAGTCCGTAATAAAATCCAATGACAGGGTGTTCCAGGGCGATGGTGGAATGTCTAACGGTTGAAGAAGACCGGCTGGTCTTTTCTTTTGGCCTTTATTTTGGGCGCACACACCACAGGACATCACAAATGATTTTACATCTTTTCGCCAAGAAGGCCACCAGAATTGTCTTTTCACCTTTTCCTCAGTTTTGGCAATGCTGGGGTGTCCCTCTATTAGTGTATCGTGATAACAAGAAACAACTAGCTTTTGTAAATCCGTGTGTGGAAGAAATAATCGTCCTCGGAAATAAGGTAAATCGTTATCTATAGTAAAATCAGATCCCTTTTGAACCCAGTCCTGCAAGTCTGTTGGGTCCAGGAGTTGTTTAACTCTAGTTTGGATATTTTCTAGCGATTGTGAAGAAGTCATACCTAAGATCCTCTGTTCGGGAATTATCGGCACAGGCTCTGAGTTAGTGACTGTGTCTCCCATTCCAATTCAGGATAGAGCATCCGCTTTGCCATTCTTACAGCCAGGACGGTAGGTGATTATGAAATCAAATTCAGCAAAAAACAGAGCCCAACAGAGCTGTCGAGATGACTGAGCCTTGGCGGTTTTCAAGTACTGTAAATTCCGATGGTCGGTGATCACCGTGATGGTATGTCTTGCGCCAAGGAGATAATGTCGCCAGGCCTTTAAAGCAGATTTAATCGCTAACAGTTCTTTGTCCGTGATGGCGTAGTTAATCTCGGGAGCCGAGAATTTTCTGGACCAGAATGCAACGGGATGCAGTTGGTTAGTCTCTGGGTCCCTTTCAGAAAGGACAGCTCCCATAGCTAGACTGGATGCGTAGGTTTCGACGATATAAGGGAGATCCGGGCGCGGGTGTTTCAATACGGGTGCAGAAGTAAATTTAGTTTTTAGTTCTTGAAAGGCTTGCTCAGCTTCTTAAGACCATTCAAAACGTTTATTTTTTCTTAAGAGTGCAGTGATGGGTTGAACCACCCGTGAAAACTCCGGAATGAACCTGCGATAAAAATTGGCAAAGCCAAGCATGCTTTGAACACCTTTTACAGAGCTGGGTGATGGCCATTTGAGGATAGCATCCACTTTTCGTGAGTCCATGTGGACTCCTTTAGGTGTCAGGATAAAACCTAGAAATTCGACTTCCGTGACATGGAAAACACATTTTTCAAGTTTAGCAAATAGTTTGTGTTGGCGCAATTTCTCGAGGACTGCCCTGACATGGTTTTGATGATCAGATTCTGAAGAGGAGTATACAAGAATGTCATCGATGTATACGATAAATCAAACATCGATGAGTTCCCTGAGGACATCGTTCATGAAATATTGGAAGGCAGCCGGTGCATTGCAGTCCAAAAGGCATAACCTGGTACTCGAACGGCCCATATTTAGTGCGGAAGGCAGTTTTCCATTCATCGCCTTCTTTGATTCGCACTAGATGGTAAGCCCCCCCGGAGATCTAGCTTGGTGTATATGCAGGCATCTTTCACTTGGTCAAGGAGTTCAGGGATCAAAGGCAAAGGGTATCTGTTTTTGACAGTTATCTGGTTCAGTGCGCGGTAGTCTATACAAGTTCTGAGATCGCCTTCTTTTTTTGGTACGAAGAATAAAGCCGAGGATGCAGGAGACTTAGACGGGCGAATAAAACCATTGGCTAAGTACTGGTCCAGATATTGTCGTAAATGAAGATTCTCGGGCTCGGTAAGGGCATAGATCCTGCTGCAAGGGGGTGTTGCACCGGGTAGTAGATCTATCTGGCAATCGTATGACCTGTGGGGCGGTAGAGTATTGGCCTGTTCCTTTTGGAAGACGTCTTGAAACTCTTGGTACTCTGGCGGTATTTGCAAACTGACAGGAGTTACGGTAGCTAGGCCAATGCTTGTATTTCGGGGATACCAGGTTTGTACACACTCTGGAAAGGTTATCCTCTTTGCTCGCCAATCAATTTGAGGATTGTGTGTTTCCAACCAAGGGATTCCTAGAATTACTTGAAATTGCGGAGCCTTGATTACGTCAAACACCATTGCCTCCCGATGCCCGTCTTGACCCAGCAATGTCACTTCCGTGGTGGAGTGAGTTACCGGCCCAGAGGCGATTTCGGTTCCATCCACAGTGGTGATGACATCTTTATTGGTTTTAGGGCAAAGAGGGAGGTTCATCCTAGAAGCCAATTCACGATCCACGTAGTTTCCTATAGCCCCACTATCGATGTATGCCTTAATTGCATGCAACCGTTCAGGCTGCTTTGGATTTACGAGGACCATTGGCATGGTGAAGTGCGAGGTCAAAGAGTTGGTTTTTAAGCTCGGCAAGCGGACCTCTACGCTTGTCGGGCGTGGTCGTTTCCCGGCTCAGATTCTACAAGATCTTTATCCGTGGCTTCTACCGCCTTTTTGGGTGGTTTTACAGGGCAGTCTCGTAAGAAGTGTCCTGAAGTTCCACAGTAGAGGCACAATTGCATTTGCCGTCTTCTTTCACACTCCCTTTGGGTCAAAGGTCCCTTGACTACTCCAGTCTGCATAGGTTCAGTAGCATTGACACCCTTTGGGTGAACCTGGGCTTTGGCAAAAACCCAGGTTTCAAACCTGGACCGATCTGCTTTTCTGTTTTGAAGCCTGTGATCCAGTTGGACCACTAAGTCAATATAGTCCGAGCAGTCCTGGGGTGGATTTACGACCTGGGCCAAGACATCTTTAAGTTCTCCACGTAGACCTCGATGGAATAGCATAATTCTCTTATCCTCGGGTCATCTTGTTTCCACAACTAACCTATTGAAGGTCACAATGTAAGCTAAGAGGTCCAGATTACCCTGTCGTAGAGATAGGAGTTTGTTGTCCAGGACCTGTCCCTGAGAATGCCTCGCAAAAAGTCTTCAAAGCTGAAACAACGGGCGAGGAGTTGGCTCTGTACCATGACAATTCGCTAAACCCAGACAGTGGACACTGAAGCCCAAGCACCAGAACTAAAGCAGGAGTTTCCACCACGCTGAAAATAGATGATTCCAGTCAACATAGACAGGGCAAGGCTCCTTTTTTGCACGCTGGTGACCAGAGAACTGTGGCACACTAGCTGAGCGGGCGGGCACCCGTTCTCAAGGAGAAGGAAAAGAATAGCACACTGCACATCAAGGGAACCCCACCGCCTGATTGGGCCGACATGGCAACATAGCAGACAACTGACACAAACCCATGGACCGATTGAGAGCCAGTTCATGGGGGAACCCAACATCAGGGCAAGCAGAATAGGTTTGAGATAGGAGATCACGGCGAGGCTACGCTGCACTGGCTCACCACAAATAGAAGTTGCACAAGCAAGCACGAACCCATAATCCCGATGCCTGCTGCACAGAGAGGCGACTGAGATTGGATACTCCAGGCCACCCAATACAAGTAAACACCATCCTGCGCAACACCCAAACAACAATGCCATCCACCAAAGATAAAGCAAAGACAACAATAATGGACTTGTTTGCAGCGGGAAAAAAAACGCGGTCCATGCCGCAAGACGGTGCAACTGCCCCTGAAGCCCAAAAGACAACAGATGCAGACAATCGAGATGGGCATTCATAGACACAAAAATTGATGAGGTCAAGTCTGACATACAATCAACGAAACAAGATGCACGAAACTTGGCAGAGCTCTGCTAAAGCCGGGCTCCAGGATACAATGGAGACCACAGTGGACTTAAAAACCAGAGTAACTGAATTGGAAAGGAAAGTCACGATGCTGGAAGCTAGATCTGAAGAAGCAGAAGGGCGGGCCAGATGCAGCAACATACAGCTGCTAGGGATCCCGGAAGGAATGGAGGGCCGAAACATGGCTGAGTATGTGGAGACTTTGTTACAGCAGGAAATTGGCACGGGCAAGCTCTCACAGGGCTTTGCGGTGGAAAGGGCCCACAGATCCCTCCAAAAAAGGCTGCCGCCGGGTTCACATCCTCGCTCAATGATCACAAAGATCCTTAACTTCCAAGATAGAGAGATCATACTCAAACACTCAAGAGAGGGCAGGGTGATAGAGCGAGACAACTCCAAGATAACCATCTACCCTGACTACACGCCAGCTGTGCAAAGAGCGAGGAACTCCTTTCTCCCGATTAAAGCTAGGCTTCAAAAATTAAACCTGAACTATATGCTACTGTACCCGTCCAGGTTGAAGGTGATCCACAAGGGGCGGTGACGCCAGCAGCAGCCAACATTTGCCTGTAACATAACAACCTAGCGGACGGAAAGGAATCGGTCACTTGAAGAAACGGGATGTCGAACAGAGAATAGCTATGGGGGAGCGAGGCTATTCTGAGATGCTACTGGCGAAACAGTTTATTGTTGTACCATGACCGTCAAATCACTACATTAAGATGGAACGGCTGAGAGACACGCTCGGCCACCTTGCCTGGGCACTAAGTCCTAACCCACGAAACAACCAGTGCAGGCCTGTTGCCAGCACAAGAAATCTCACGATTGATGCCCCGGAGGGGACAAGACAGTGCGGGGGCGCCTGAGCATGGCAGAAACATTGCAGTTGCTGGGCACAGTTGTTTGGTTTGTGGTTACTGTTATTATTGTTCTTATTGTTTTAATGTCTTCAGGCTGAGAAGGGGTGGAGGGTGGAGGACCAGAAGTAACGGTCACAATTGGGAAATGGAGGGGTGGGAAGTGGAAGGGGGGGTCCCAGGGTGTGACCACCCCAAGCACAAAGAGGTGGATGGGATGCTGACCAGGGGCGTGTTTGTAGAGGACCATGGCAGCACAACTTAAAGTGCTTACGTGGAACGTGCGAGGGATGGGCACCTACTTAATCAGAAATTGAATTAAATCCTATTTACACAGGAAAAAGGTGGATTTGGCTCTACTCCAAGAATCCCACCTGATGGCAGAGGCCATGATTAAACTAAAGGAATGCTGAGGGGGGACAGGGACATGGAGCTGCTTACTCCAAATATTCAAGGGGAGTGTTCACTTGGATCAATACTGGGGTGCTATTTAGACTACTAGGGGTTGAAGCAGATAAAGAAGGAAGGTACCTGGTACTATGGGGCGCCATTGAACAGATCGAGATCTTTGTAGTGAATTCCTACTTTCCCAACCACGGCATACCAACACCTCTCAACATGCTTTGTGCCAAAATAATTCATCATCGGGAGGGCCTATTCATTTGGGGAGGAGATTTTAATTGCGTAAAAGATCTGGACTTGGACAGATCAAAACCGCCACAGAATCGGGCAGATGCGGCTCCCCTGGCGCTGAATGCCATGCTGGTTCAACTAGACCTGGTGGCCGTCTGGAGGGAACATCACCTCACTGACAGAGCTTACTCATACTACTCCTCCCTGCACGGTCTATACACACAAATAGATTACATCTTTGTTGACAAGGCACACTTGGCACAAGTAGAATCAATACAGTATTTGGGCAGATCGATTTCAGACCACTCACCCTTGCTTATGCACTGGGCAATGACAGGTCCCAGACCCCCATATCATTGTGGCAAATGCCCACCATAGCACTTACTGACCACATTTTCAGAAGGGAACTAGGGGACAGACTAGAAGAGTTCATAGCAAATAATCGAGGCAGTGTAGACCACTGGAGCACAATATGGGAAGCCTTAAAGGTAGTAATGCAAGGTGAGATCATAGCAGGAGCGGGGGGCATCAGGAAAATGCTGAAAGGGGAGCTAGAGAAGCGGGAGGAGGAAATAAAAAGGTTGGAAACTAACAATCTGGGGACCAGGGTGGAGGAGGCAAAACTAGCTGAAGCTAGGACTGATTGCCAAGCAGCATGGGGGCAGCTATCTAAGTTCGACTACATAACACGCACCACCAAAACACATAAAGAAGGGGATAAACCCAGTAGACTATTATCATGGTTGTGCAAGAGAGAGCACCCGAGACACCTGACTACCACGCTCAAAGATGAGGATGTGATATTGCACAGGACACAAAGGTCAATGAACAAAACTTTTGCGGCTTACACCAAGCTGTACGGCCATGACACCCCAGAGTCGCTGGCAGATATTCATGACACACTGAAAGAGATAGAACTTCCCAAACTGGGCAAAGCACAGCGGGAAACACTAGACGAGGTAATTACTCCGGAGGATGTAACGGAGGCCATTAGATCACTAGCCACTTGTAAGACCCCGGGAAGTGATGGACTCCCCCCAGAGTTCTATAAAGCGTATGAGTTGACCCTAACCCTGTTACTGTCATGATGCCTACCTCCAAGGAGCCAGGTCCGACCCAGCAACCCCAGAGGCAGGCATCATTTCCCCCAGGGAAGTGCCAGCGGGCCCAAGCTGGGGCCCTTTGGACACAGTCCTGGCGCCTTAGGCGCCAGGCTCATGTTGGACCCCTGTCCTGGCACCTTAGGCGCCAGGCTCATAAAGCTAGACATGTGTTCAAGTGTTTTAAGGTGCACTTACCTGATGCAGACCATGCTGCTACATCCAGGCCCTCTTGAGGCCTGAATGGAACTACTTTACCTGTGGAACTACTTTCCCCTGGGTGTCGTCGGGGAAGGATACATACCTGATCGGTGGAAGGATACATACCTGGAACTTCTACCAAAGCTATTTAAACCCCGCCCGATCAGCAACTCACGCTTCGCGTTGTTCTGCTCCTCGCAGCTGGACGCTCACCGTGTCAGCTCCTGCATCTGGACTTCAGCCACGCCTGTCAGCATCCTGGGTCACCTGCTAAGAGAGAATTGGAAGAGAAAGAAGACCTTACCTGCTAAAGCTGCATCATGGAGACTTCACACTGACGATCCTGAAAGGGAAGACATCATTTTAAAAGGATTTCGCTTCGATCGCTGCAGCGCTGCATTTCACTCACCTTTCCTGGGCACCTCCATCTTCAGCAGCGATCATCCGGATCCGCAGCCACTTCCCAGAGCCTAGAGAGAAAAAGACAAGAACACAAGGTGAGAGAAGGAAGGGAATAGGAAAAGCTCAGTTTCCTTCTAAGACTTACCTGTTGGGTCATTCCCATTTAATTTCGGGTCCTGCCGCTTCCTGGCATTCCGGACCCCGGCCCCTATGGGGAAAAAAGACAAAGACATTGAATGAGCGAATGCAAAGACATTACCCGAACGCTCATCCAGAACTTACCTGTCATTTACTGGAACTGCACGTTTCACTTCGGGTCGGCGCCATATCTCCGGCATTCCGAACCCCGGCCCCTAAGGGGAAAAAGACATAAGCGTTAGCGCTTGCTGCAATAAGACAATGAACATTATTATTAAGCTTGAACTTTTGAACTTGCTACAGAACTCTTACAGCGCCTTACCTGAATAGTCAAGCTTATTTGAACTCCCATCAAACCTCAATCCAGTGAAGTAACTGGGTTTCAACGCGCCCCTGCATCAGAAGCAGGATGGAGAACTCGTCCTTCCAAACCCTAAGGTGAGACTTCAGGGGGAATCGAGGAAGGGTATCGTGGAGGGTTGGAAGGGAGTGGGAGGCTCGAGCATTATTCCGTCAGTAGGTAATACTCCCTTTTCACGCACAGGGGAATATTCCTGCGAGCCAGTGAGTCCATCTTCAGAGTCCTGCGCTTCACCATAGAAGAAGCATCAGCACTCGAAGCCAGACCTGCGCCTCCGTGGGAATGAGGTGAGCGTGACAGTTACTCTAGGAAGTGTTCACGGAAGCATATGAGGTAGGGACCCTGCCGAAAAGAATGAGGGAAACATTGATAGTCCTAATACTCAAAACGAATAAACCTGCAGATGACTGCGACTCATATCGTCCATTGGCTATGCTAAACTACAATATTAATATATTGACCACCATATTAGCCAAGCGGCCGTCTAGAGTGATAGGGAGCCTTGTACATGATGATCAGAACGGCTTTGTACCTGGTCGCAATACGAGGGCCAACCTACATAGGCTGCAGCATATAATGGCACATACGATAGAGGAAAGGGAACACCTGGCGGTGATGCCGCTGTAACGCTCACCTGATTCCCACGGAGGCGCCGACCCGTTCTGGACTGCTACAACTTCTTCCACGGTAAAGCGTAGTGCTTGGAAGATGGACTGGACTGGACCCCCAAACCTCGTCTGTCTGGCCCGTAGAATAATCCTTCTGTAGATGGGAAAAGGGAGTTAACTGTCTGCTAGATTGTGTGTGAGATTCCCCCCTTTTTCCCCTTCTCACCCTCCTCGAACCCTAGCTGTGCCTTCCGCAGACTCTCACCTTAATTTCTGTATGGACGAGCTCTCCATTCTGCTTCTGACGCAGGGGCGCGTAGATTTCCAGTTACTTCACTGGATCTCGGATTTGGCGAGGGTTCGATGTCTGCTTGCCTTTACCAAAATGTTGCCGTAAGTATATAGTTCAAAAGATCAAGTCTTATTTGTCCCTTGGCCTTTGTTTAATTTTCAGGGACTAGGTGAGGAATCCGTGTGGAGGAATGGATTCGTCGAGGTAAGCTCAGGTGAGTACTTTTAATGAAGGTGTGCCGTAGTGGTTTGCTCCGACACCTTAATGAGTGTGTCTTATTTCCCCATAGGGGCTGGGGTACGGAAAACCCAGAAAAGCCGCTCCGACCCAAAAAGGGAACTGAGGTCCCAACAAAATTCAGGTAAGACTTAAGGTGAGTAATCTGTCCTTTTGCAATTAGTTCGTTGCTCACCTTGTTTTGTCCTTTTTCTCCGTAGGTCTTGAATGCAATGTCGCGTATGTGCGCTGAAAAGGTTGCCGGCGCCACGTGAAGGTAAGTGGAAGCGGCGTGGCAGCGTGAGAAGCGGAGTGCTTCTAACTATTGTCTTTCTTTTCCGTAGGTGCTGGGATGCGGCCGATGTCGCCTATGACCGCTGAAGAGCTAGACAGCGCCACGTGAAGGTAAGTGGAAGCGGCGCTGCAGCGAGCGATGAGATTTGTTTCTAACCCTTGACTTTCTTTTGCAGGATCGACGGAGTGAAGAATCCGGATGCTGGATTAAGGTAGGTAATGTCCTAATGCTTGCCTTTCTCTCCTTGCAGGTGTTCCAGGTGCTGGCGGGTGTTGCAGGAGCCAGGATGCAGGAGCCGACTCGGTGAGCGTCCTGCTGCAGATGCAGAATAACGCGAAGCACGTGTGGCCATCCGGGCGTGGTTTAAATAGCCTTGGAAGAGCTTCAGGTGAGTGTTCTTCCACTGGCCCCACCCGAGTAAGAAAAGAGTTCTTGAAAGAAAATAGTTCTTCCCCAGCCTTAGTTGGCTTGGAGCTTCAGACAGCATGGTCTGCCTCGGGTGAGTTTGCAGCATGGTCTGCCTCAGGTGAGTTCACCCAAGCATTACCATATGTTCTGCCATGATGAGCCTGGCGCCTATGGCGCCAGGACAGATGCCTTTTATGAGCCTGGCACCAAAGGCGCCAGGACAAGGTCCAAAGAGCCCCTATAGGGGTTTGCTGGGTCCTGCTTGGTGAATATGAAGTCTGCTTCCGGGGACGCTGGGCCTGACCTGGCTCCTCGGGAGCAGGCATCATGACAGCACTCCGCCCCAAGGCCCCTCCCAAGGTTGTTTTCCCCAGGGTTTTGGTTTGTCTGGGAAGGTCCGGTGAAATTTTTTAATTAACCGAGGAGCATGTACATGGTCATGGGGTTCCCATGACCTCTCTTGAGGCCCGTAACCCTTCCAATCGATTAGATAGAAAAGCCTTGATCTTATCATTTTAGAATCTAAAATGTTCTTCACCTCGAACTCAGGTTCTCCCTCCACTTGAATGGGTTCTGGAGGCTTGATTAGTCTGGTTCCAGGTTGCACAGGTTTCAAAAGTGACACATGAAAAACAGGATGTATTTGCATATGAGCTGGTAAATCCAGTTTAACGGCCACAGGATTGATTATGGCCGTAATTGAATATGGTCCCAGGTATTTGGGATTACAAGTTCGAGGTCCTCTGAGTGATAAGTGTCTGGTAGCCAGCCAGACTTGGTCCCCAATCTGGTACTGAGGTGCCTCACTTCGATGCCGATCAGCACTTTTCTTGTATCTTTTCTTGGCTTGTTGTAAATGTTCAGTTGCTTCTTTGAAGGCTTTGGTAATTGCGGTATGCAGCTGGTCCACTGCGGGTGTTCCGAGATCATGAGGTGGATCCAGGTAAGAGGTTCGAGGGTGAAGCCCATATAAAGTGTAAAAAGGACTTTGCCCAGTTCCAGAGTGCACAGAATTATTATACGCATATTCAGCTATCCAAAGAATGTCTTTCCAGTTACTTTCAGATTGTTGCAGCATACAATGTAAATATTGTTCGAGAGTCTGGTTCGTTCTTTCTGTTTGACCATCGGTGTGGGGGTGCAGACTGGTTGATAGTCTTACATCGATTTGTGCCAATTGACAACATCTACGCCGAAAGTGGGAAATAAATTGGCTCCCTCGATCTGAAATCAGCACAGACGGAAATCCGTGTAACCGGACAACATTTTCAAGGAATTCTTTAGCTAGAACCGAAGCTCAAGGTAAACCTTTTAATGGAATGAAGTGTACCATCTTGGAGAATAAATCCACAATAACAAGAATAGTGTTACATCCTGAACAGGGGGGTAAGTCCGTAATAAAATCCAATGACAGGGTGTGCCAGGGCGATGGTGGAATGTCTAACGGTTGAAGAAGACCGGCTGGTCTTTTCTTTTGGCCTTTATTTTGGGCGCACACACCACAGGACATCACAAATGATTTTACATCTTTTCGCCAAGAAGGCCACCAGAATTGTCTTTTCACCTTTTCCTCAGTTTTGGCAATGCCGGGGTGTCCCTCTATTAGTGTATCGTGATAACAAGAAACAACTAGCTTTTGTAAATCCGTGTGTGGAAGAAATAATCGTCCTCGGAAATAAGGTAAATCGTTATCTATAGTAAAATCAGATCCCTTTTGAACCCAGTCCTGCAAGTCTGTTGGGTCCAGGAGTTGTTTAACTCTAATTTGGATATTTTCTAGCGATTGTGAAGAAGTCATACCTAAGATCCTCTGTTCGGGAATTATCGGCACAGGCTCTGAGTTAGTGACTGTGTCTCCCATTCCAATTCAGGATAGAGCATCCGCTTTGCCATTCTTACAGCCAGGACGGTAGGTGATTATGAAATCAAATTCAGCAAAAAACAGAGCCCAACAGAGCTGTCGAGATGACTGAGCCTTGGCGGTTTTCAAGTACTGTAAATTCCGATGGTCGGTGATCACCGTGATGGTATGTCTTGCGCCAAGGAGATAATGTCGCCAGGCCTTTAAAGCAGATTTAATCGCTAACAGTTCTTTGTCCGTGATGGCGTAGTTAATCTCGGGAGCCGAGAATTTTCTGGACCAGAATGCAACGGGATGCAGTTGGTTAGTCTCTGGGTCCCTTTGAGAAAGGACAGCTCCCATAGCTAGACTGGATGCGTAGGTTTCGACGATATAAGGGAGATCCGTGCGCGGGTGTTTCAATACGGGTGCAGAAGTAAATTTAGTTTTTAGTTCTTGAAAGGCTTGCTCAGCTTCTTAAGACCATTCAAAACGTTTATTTTTTCTTAAGAGTGCAGTGATGGGTTGAACCACCCGTGAAAACTCCGGAATGAACCTGCGATAAAAATTGGCAAAGCCAAGCATGCTTTGAACACCTTTTACAGAGCTGGGTGATGGCCATTTGAGGATAGCATCCACTTTTCGTGAGTCCATGTGGACTCCTTTAGGTGTCAGGATAAAACCTAGAAATTCGACTTCTGTGAAATATAAAACACATTTTTCAAGTTTAGCAAATAGTTTGTGTTGGCGCAATTTCTCGAGGACTGCCCTGACATGGTTTTGCAGATCAATTTCTGAAGAGGAGTATACAAGAATTTCATCGATGTATACGATAAATCAAACATCGATGAGTTCCCTGAGGACATCGGTCATGAAATATTGGAAGGCAGCCGGTGCATTGCAGTCCAAAAGGCATAACCTGGTACTCGAACGACCCATATTTAGTGCGGAAGGCAGTTTTCCATTCATCGCCTTCTTTGATTCGCACTAGATGGTAAGCCCCCCCGGAGATCTAGCTTGGTGTATATGCAGGCATCTTTCACTTGGTCAAGGAGTTCAGGGATCAAAGGCAAAGGGTATCTGTTTTTGACAGTTATCTGGTTCAGTGCGCGGTAGTCTATACAAGTTCTGAGATCGCCTTCTTTTTTTGGTACGAAGAATAAAGCCGAGGATGCAGGAGACTTAGACGGGCGAATAAAACCATTGGCTAAGTACTGGTCCAGATATTGTCGTAAATGAAGATTCTCGGGCTCAGTAAGGACATAGATCCTGCTGCAAGGGGGTGTTGCACCGGGTAGTAGATCTATCTGGCAATCGTATGACCTGTGGGGCGGTAGAGTATTGGCCTGTTCCTTTTGGAAGACGTCTTGAAACTCTTGGTACTCTGGCGGTATTTGCAAACTGACAGGAGTTACGGTAGCTAGGCCAATGCTTGTATTTCGGGGATAGCAGGTTTGTACACACTCTGGAAAGGTTATCCTCTTTGCTCGCCAATCAATTTCAGGATTGTGTGTTTCCAACCAAGGGATTCCTAGAATTACTTGAAATTGCGGAGCCTTGATTACGTCAAACACCATTGCCTCCCGATGCCCGTCTTGACCCAGCAATGTCACTTCCGTGGTGGAGTGAGTTACCGGCCCAGAGGCGATTTCGGTTCCATCCACAGTGGTGATGACATCTTTATTGGTTTTAGGGCAAAGAGGGAGGTTCATCCTAGAAGCCAATTCACGATCCACGTAGTTTCCTATAGCCCCACTATCGATGTATGCCTTAATTGCATGCAACCGTTCAGGCTGCTTTGGATT
Organism: Ambystoma mexicanum; assembly: GCF_040938575.1. Classification (NCBI taxonomy): domain Eukaryota; kingdom Metazoa; phylum Chordata; class Amphibia; order Caudata; family Ambystomatidae; genus Ambystoma; species Ambystoma mexicanum. Next base: position 197,588,905 of record NC_090925.1, read on the forward strand.
TACGAGGACCATTGGCATGGTGAAGTGCGAGGTCAAAGAGTTGGTTTTTAAGCTCGGCAAGCGGACCTCTACGCTTGTCGGGCGTGGTCGTTTCCCAGCTCAGATTCTACAAGATCTTTATCCGTGGCTTCTACCGCCTTTTTGGGCGGTTTTACAGGGCAGTCTCGTAAGAAGTGTCCTGAAGTTCCACAGTAGAGGCACAATTGCATTTGCCGTCTTCTTTCACGCTCCCTTTGGGTCAAAGGTCCCTTGACTACTCCAGTCTGCATAGGTTCAGTAGCATTGACACCCTTTGGGTGAACCTGGGCTTTGGCAAAAACCCGGGTTTCAAACCTGGACCGATCTGCTTTTCTGTTTTGAAGCCTGTGATCCAGTTGGACCACTAAGTCAATATAGTCCGAGCAGTCCTGGGGTGGATTTATGACCTGGGCCAAGACATCTTTAAGTTCTCCATGTAGACCTCGATGGAATAGCATAATTCTCTTATCCTCGGGTCATCTTGTTTCCACAACTAACCTATTGAAGGTCACAATGTAAGCTAAGAGGTCCAGATTACCCTGTCGTAGAGATAGGAGTTCGTTGTCCAGGACCTGTCCCTGAGAATGCCTCGCAAAAAGTCTTTCCATACTTGTCTGGAAGGCTTGAAAGTTCTGAAGGATCGGGTCGTCTTGAGTAACCAATGGGATTGACCAATCAGATGCGCTGCCGCTGAGATAAGAAAGTACAAAGGCTACCTTGGTTTGGTCATTCGGGAAGGCCCCAGGTCTGCAGAGGAAATGCAATCGGCATTGATTCATAAATACTGCGAATCTTTTGGGATCTCCAGCAAAACATTCAGGCGAGGCCAGTGGCACGTTTCCAGGTAGATTGATTTGCACTGGATCAGTTGACGCCACGGGGGTGAAACTACCCCCTGAACTTGGTAGAGGAGTTTGACCAGCTTGACTCTGCAACAGCTGGCGGGCAAGATCATCAGTTCGTTCCTTTGACACAATTAACTCCCTCCTGAGGGCATTCGTCTCCTGGCGAGCGGAATGAACTTCGGCCCGTAATTCCCCTAATAGCTGGGCCAGCTGGTCTGTCTCTGAAGTTTCCATGGCGCCTGGGTAGGAAGTTATTGGTAGGCTTTGTGTTCTGTAACGCTCACCTGATTCCCACGGAGGTGCCGACCCGTTCTGGACTGCTACAACTTCTTCCACGGTAAAGCGTAGTGCTTGGAAGATGGACTGGACTGGATCCCCAAACCTCGTCTGTCTGGCCCGTAGAATAATCCTTCTGTAGATGGGAAAAGGGAGTTAACTGTCTGCTAGATTGTGTGTGAGATTCCCCCCTTTTTCCCCTTCTCACCCTCCTCGAACCCTAGCTGTGCCTTCCGCAGACTCTCACCTTAATTTCTGTATGGACGAGCTCTCCATCCTGCTTCTGACGCAGGGGCGCGTAGGTTTCCAGTTACTTCACTGGATCTCGGATTTGGCGCGGGTTCGATGTCTGCTTGCCTTTACCAAAATGTTGCCGTAAGTATATAGTTCAAAAGATCAAGTCTTATTTGTCCCTTGGCCTTTGTTTAATTTTCAGGGACTAGGTGAGGAATCCGTGTGGAGGAATGGATTCGTCGAGGTAAGCTCAGGTGAGTACTTTTAATGAAGGTGTGCCGTAGTGGTTTGCTCCGACACCTTAATGAGTGTGTCTTATTTCCCCATAGGGGCCAGGGTATGGAAAAGCCAGAAAAGCCGCTCCGACCCGGAAAGGGAACTGAGGTCCCAACAAAATTCAGGTAAGACTTAAGGTGAGTAATCTGTCCTTTTGCAATTAGTTCGTTGCTCACCTTGTTTTGTCCTTTTTCTCCGTAGGTCTTGAATGTGACCAATGTCGCCTATGGGCGCTGAAAAGGTTGCCGGCGCCACGTGAAGGTAAGTGGAAGCGGCGCGGCAGTGTGAGAAGCGGAGCGCTTCTAACTATTGTCTTTCTTTTCCGTAGGTGCTGGGATGTGGCCGATGTCGCCTATGACCGCTGAAGAGCTAGACAGCGCCACGTGAAGGTAAGTGGAAGCGGCGCTGCAGCGAGCGATGAGATGCGTTTCTAACCCTTGACTTTCTTTTGCAGGATCGACGGAGTGAAGAATCCGGATGCTGGATGAAGGTAGATAATGTCCTAATGCTTGCCTTTCTCTCCTTGCAGGAGTTCCAGGTGCTGCCGGGCGTGGCAGGAGCCAAGATGCAGGAGCCGACTCGGTGAGCATCCTGCTGCAGATGCAGAATAACGCGAAGCACGTGTGGCCATCCGGGCGTGGTTTGAATAGCCTTGGAAGAGCTTCAGGTGAGTGTTCTTCCACTGGCCACACCCGAGTAAGAAAAGAGTTCCTGAAAGAAAATAGTTCCTCCCCAGCCTTAGTTGGCTTGGAGCTTCAGACAGCATGGTCTGCCTCGGGTGAGTATGCAGCATGGTCTGCCTCAGGTGAGTTCACCCAAGCATTACCATATGTTCTGCCATGATGAGCCTGGCGCCTATGGCGCCAGGACAGATGCCTTTTATGAGCCTGGCGCCAAAGGCACCAGGACAAGGTCCAAAGAGCCCCTATAGGGGTTTGCTGGGTCCTTCTTGGTGAATATGAAGTCTGCTTCCGGGGACGCTGGGCCTGACCTGGCTCCTCGGGAGCAGGCATCATGACAGCCGCTCGACGCCATTACAGCGTTCGACTCCATATACTGGGAATGGTTGATAGAGGTACTGAGGGAATTCGGGTTTGGGGAAGGTTTTGTGAGATGGATAAAGGTTCTATACAACGACCTAACAGCGAGAGTGAAAACGGGCAGAACAGTGTCGTCGGCTTGGGATATAAAGAGAGGTACCAGACAGGGTTGCCCATTATCGCCCATGCTTTACATCCTGGGGCTGGAACAAATTGCAATATACATCAGAAAACAGTTTTGGGACGCAGGGATACAGGTGGGCGGAAGATACCACGTAATCTCGCTGTATGCCAATGATGTCCTGCTCTACTTGAGAGACCCTCGTAACAACAAACCAGTAGTGCTGGAGGTACTAGATAACTATGCATTTTACTCTGGGATACGCTTTAGTAGGCAGAAGTCCTGTATAATCCCACTAGCGGGTCTTTAGGGAAAGGAAGCTGGAGATCTGCCGGAGGTGGGAATCCAATGGCAACTAAACACGTTCAGGTACCTAGGGGTTAAAATTAGGCATACACCAGAGCTAACACATGAGAGCAACACAGTGGCTGTGATAAAGGGCCTGCGTAATTCAATGAAGTTTTGGTCCAAATTGCCATTATCAATGATGGGCAGGGCATCGATTGCTAAAATGATTATCCTACCGAGGTTTTTATGTTACTTTCAGAACATATGTCACTATGTCGGGTCGACATTCTTCCGAACATTGGAAGCCCTGATCAGAGAGTTCCTGTGGGGGGTGACTTGCCACAGACTATCGCTGGCCACGCTAACACTGCCCTACAAAGAAGGGGGTATACAACTCCCAGATCTGGCGAAGTATTACTTGGCGGCGCAACTCAGCCATGTAGCTCGATGGCTGTCAGATGCTATCACTGCTGAAACAGGACTTCTACAACACTTGATTGCCCTGGTATATCTAAAAGAAATCTTGTGGATCCCGCTAACTTATTTAAGGTGCATCCCCATGCTAGTAGTATTGGGCAGGCAGGTATGGAACAGAGCTAAGTCTGTGCTGCACCTGGGGCATCCCTACTCACTTGATATCCCTATCATGGCAGATGTAGGTAAGGTAAACACTGATCTCCCCATTAAGAGACACTGGGAAAGGCTGGGTTTATACACCTATGGGGACATGTACGAGGAGGGGATATTAAGCGAGTTGAAATTGCTGCAGGAAAAGGAGGGATTGAAAAAAGGGCAATTTTTGTGGTATCAGAGAATCAAGCATGTGGCCAGAGGGAAATGGGACAAGTGGCCGGAAGAGCCAGCGGTAAATCCCCTGTTGACTCAACTATATAGCTTGAGTGATGGATGGAAGCCTGTGTCCAGGCTGTATGGTCAGCTAAATGATAGACCTAACCCCGGAAGCACTACACTGAAGGCTAAATGGGAGCAAGACTTGGTAGAAGCTATTACTGAGAAAGAATGCGGGAGGGAATTGATGCACCCTAAAGAAGTGTCCAGGATGTTAGGTTTCGATTGATACAGATGAACGTCCTATACAGAACATACATGTCCACACTTAGGGTGGCAGGCTTTAACAAACAGACTAGGTTGGTATGCCCATGGTGCGACAGAGAAGGGGCGGGCTTGATCCACATATTCTGGGGGTGTGAGAAAGTACTGAGTTTTTGGGCCAAGATAGAGAGGGCATGTAAAAAGGCTGTAGTCAATAGATATGACTGGTCCCCAAAAGAGTGCCTCTTGGGCATATAGCCCAGGCTGAGTAAACTCTAACACATTGTAAAGCTCATGGACATGGTGTGCGTACTGGCGAAAAGGGCAATTGCAATGGCATGGGCGTCAAAGGCGGGCCCGCACAATGCAAGGTGGAGCAGAGAAATGGAGCGATGAGCTGCAGCGGAAACAGAAGCTTGGGGAGCAGGAACTATCAGGGAATTGGGGAGAGTTCAGTGTTACATTTGAAGCATGGAAGGCATTAATAAGAGATATGTTCCTCCCATCCGACGATATGCCCCCCTGAAAATGTAAGAGCAATGTGTGATCGGTTTTGTATACCAGAGGAGCGAATAATGTAGAAAGCTTCTTAGACCACCACCCCGAGTTGGACAATACCGGTCCCGAACCACACCCCCATATCAACAAGACAAACTGAAAGCCTACCAGAATGAACGAAGACAGTTAATGTTGGTTGTTGTTTAATTGTTGTTGGTTTAATGTAAATGTATGTACCGGCATTGAAAATTCATATCTTATAAATGCCAATATATAAATGTTTTCAAAAAAAGAAAAAGTCGAAGTGGTCCTGCAGATGTCTGCAAAGAGAGCCACGCACATTCGGAAGTCTTCGACATCCGAAAGTGGCCTGAGCCTTGCTGAGGGAGACCCGAAGCATAATAAGCTTGGGGAAGGGAGCCCCTTTGCAAGTTTTGTTGAACTTTGTGTATGAAGAGGTCTCAGCCCGACAGAGGGGGACCCACGTGAACTTTGTGTTTGAAGAGGTCTGAGCCCGGCAGAGGGGGGCCTATGTGACCTTTGTGTTTGAAGCGGTCCGAGCCCGACAGAAGGGGACCTACATGATCATTGTGTATGAAAAGGTCTGAGCCTGACAAAGGGGGACCTAAGAGAACTTAGTGTTTGAAAAGGTCTGAGCCTGACAGAGGGGGACCTATGTGATGTTTGTGTTGAAACATTGTTTGGAGGTCAGAACGAGAGACTTTAACGTGGAAAGCAAGGCAATCCTCGATCCACATTTTGGAACTGTTTATTGCACTACGATCCGGAGCCAGAGTGTGTCATCCTGCCTACAAAAACATCTTATTCTGAAGGTTCTAACATGGGGAGGAGAGCTGATTTAGCTATCTTTATTAATGTGAACACTGATTTTTCCTTTTGCATACATTTCAAGTTTATGCACCTTTTGTACAAGGGATAGGGCAGGCTTTAGGTGTTGTTAGCATAGGCCATTTTGATTTGACAGGCTCTATTAGCACTGTTTTGTTTATCATCTTGATGGTCGAGATTACTCCCATCTTAGCCATAGGGCAAAAGTAGGAGCTTTTCAAAACCCCAAAACTTCAATAAAGGTTTTTCAAATTGTACCCATTGTGTCAGTGTCATACTTGTGATACCCTGCCAACCCTACAACATAGGGTGTCAGCAGTGGGAATTGACTCAATTGTTAAAAATTGAGAACCCATGCTAGAAATTGTCATCCCACCAGAAGGAGAGAATGCATCATAGAAGTCCTTGATTCTGATCGAATATCCACCATTAAGGAGACCTTATTCTCCCAACTTCGAATGCCAGTTAGCTAACAGGATTTGTTTTTCAAAATCCAGGTGCTATTAGACACCCTACCGATAGCCCATTACTAAATACAACAGTGGGACCGAATAGTCTTAAAAATAAGGCTCTCCCATATATTTATTAGACATAGCACCTTAAATCCACCTTTTCCCAAACCTTTTGTTTTCGGTGTCAAAACCCCCTCATCGAAATCAAGTTCGGAAGGGTCAGATGACTTCAAAAACCTTCTCTGGAGAGGTTGAGACCCCTTCTTCTCTGAGTGCGAAAACCCGACAGAGGGTACCTTTACCCCTTCTGAAAATATGACCGATATTGAAGCAGTCGTAGCTCAACTGGCTACCCATCAGATGCAGGCCGAGGCTTGCCTTCAAGAAAATGTAATGAAGTTGGTCGAATTATAAACAAGGCCCCTATTACCTCAAGGGATATTACAACCCTACCAGGAAGGAGATGACCTAGGGAATTTTTGGGGGAATTTCGAACAATAAGCTGAACAACTGGGATGGGGAGAAAACTTAAAGAAATGCTACTTGGGACCTCTACTAAAAGGCAAGCTACAAACAGCCTATCAGTTGCTTAATCTAGTCTTGGGAGCTACCTTCATATCCTTCAATGAAGGACTCCTTAAAAGAGTAGGCCAGACCAGTACAGGAATTTTTACTGACAAAAACTAAGGTCCATCAGATTGAACCCCGGTGAGACCCCCATGGAAGTAGGGGATAGAATTAAAAACACTGTCTCCCTGTAGGGCGGCAATAAAACTCTGGAAGAGTTAGTAGAAATGATCACCTTGGAACAGTTTATCAACTCGTTACCTCCCTTTCTACAGAAAGCTGTATTACAATTAAATCGGCCCACCCTCAGCATGGCTATTGAGATTGCCCAAAAGCATTCAGATGCAGTAAAACATTTCCATTCCTTACATAAATATGAAGATAGAAAACATCAAAACCAACCTATCGCTCTCAAAACTTGACATTAGAACGGGTAGGACTCTCTAAAAACCGAGAGTGGAGCCCGAAAGAAAAGGTAGAAATAAAAAGACCTGACACTAGGATTAAGGAAGAACTAAGGCGAGAAGAGCTCAGAGGGATTAAACCATCACGGCCCATCTGCTTCTCATGTAGGCAGACCAGTCATTTAGCCTGACATTGTCCCAAAAATCAAAAGGAGGAGCCCAGGGAAATAGGATGCTTAAGAGGAGAAGAATTGGAAGAACAAGAGGAAGATCTAGAAACCTTTAGCATATGTTTATGTCGATCCTCAGTTGATTTTACATATGAGAGTGCTCTGGTAAATAGGAGGATAGTGAAAGCATTAGTTGATTCTGGCAGTAAACAGAGCCATAACAGCCAATTTGGTCACTCTGGCAGATCTAGAACATGCAGCCATGGTTAGAGTCACCTGTGTACACGGAGATAACGAGATCTATCCCTGAGTACCGATGTACATTAATATCAGAGGGGAATCCCGGCTAGTATCATCAGCCATTATCCCTGGATTTCTGTAAGAGGTTATATAGGGAGAGACTTTCCAGAATTTTCCCCCCTTCTTTAAGAGCCTCCTTTTCCACCCATAGAATTATTACCACAAGAAAGGTGGCAATCTGATTTTTATTCCCAGACCTCGTCGGTATGGGAATGGATGGAAACAGACCCTCATAGAGACATTATTGGTATCAAATCTTCTCAATCCCATTTCATGGGCTATTCACAGAAAACTAAGGTTAACATCCAGCCCCTACCAGCACAGTAAAAGAAAAACTACGTGGCTATGCGAGAGTCCTTGGATAAAGTTTCCACTTGTCCTCTCCAGAGTCCTCAAACTAGAGGACTTCGGAGAAGAATAAACCTATCCACCCCACATAGGGGAAGGGTATGTGAGAAACTAAAGGGTGTCTCACCCGCTAGTCCTCTACGACTTTTCATCCAGGTGGCCAGGACAGGGCCATCACTTTTGGATCTAGTTCCTGAGGGTGGGCCAGTGTGGGAGGATCACCTGGGTGAGGGATGTAAGGGGAGTGGGGGTGAGGCAGCCGATGGTGAGATGTGGTATTTTTTTAGGATTCTCCAAGGTCCCAACCCCCCACCTCCCATTTTTACCCAAAAACTGGGCCGAAGAAGAGGGTGACAGAGAGGAACAACACTAACTCTCATACATTGTACTGGACATGTGCTGTTAATCAGGACAGGCAAAGTCAGTGCATACACCTGGTACCAATAAGATGTCCTCACATGGATAAAAGGCAAACCCTAAAGACACACTCTGAGCAAGATGGAACAGGAGTACAAGCAGGACTTCTGGGGCAAAGACAAACCTACTGGAGCAGAGCGACGGACCAGGGGACGAGAGCAACCAGTTGATATCCCCAAAAGTTCCCTACTGGAGGTCGTTGCCTCCGACAGGCCCCGAAAGACAGGTGGGGAAGGCCAGATCCCGCAAGTGAAGACTGCATTGTGTTTCAACGACGCCTGCAACCCTCTCGGGTAAATGGCAGAGTTGGGGAGGCAAGGCCAAGCCTGTGGTACTAACCTTGACTCGTGAATTAGATAACATAGAACCAAGAAAGAAACACACACAGCCGGTGAGTTGGCAAGTGACCTGAGAGACCGGTGTTTGTTAAAGAAAGTTTGAAGTGGCAATATTATATTGCCAGTGAGAAATGCGAAGAAAGGCAGACCTGTGAATGAACGTTGAAGTAAAAAGACAGCTGTGGAATCAGTGATACTGAGTAACTGAGTTGTCAGGCGAAAGGAAGTAGCCCACTCGAAAGTCTTAGGGAAAGGTATATTGCCTGTAACGATAAAGCAAATGAAATGCAAAATCAAAGCAAGCAGAATTATCTCTTAGAGAAGGGAAGAGTGGAAGTTGAATCTTGAACTTGAAAAGTCTTCGACATCTGAAAGTGGTCTGAGTCTGGCTGAGGGAGACCCGAAGCATAATAACTTGGGGAAGGGAGCCTTTTTGCAAGTTTTGTTGAACTTTCTGTTTGAAGAGATCTGAGCCGAGACAGAGGGGACCTATGTGAAATTTGTGTTTGAAGAGGTCTGAGCTTGACAGAGGGGGACCTACGTGAACTTTGTGTTGAAACATTGTTTGGAAGCCAGAACAAGAGACTTTAATGTGGAAAGCTAGGCGAGCCTCGATCGGTATCGTACAAAGATGTCGACTATATAATGCCAACCTGTACAATACTGCGCTTTTGCCCCATACCAAAATTCTGACTGAAGTCGCAGTTGGAATTTTGGTACGGGGGGAAACGCGTTTATCTCTTTATTGAATAGCAAAAAAAAATTAAATCAACAACGCCGTTACACTGAATAAGGGTAGCGGGGGTTGCAGGGGTGTCCCCCGCTCTCCTATTTTCGGTCTAATAGGGTGCTGGGGGTGTCCCCCGCTATCCATTACATGGATAGCAGGGGACGATAAAGTTAAGAAAAAGAAATAATGAAAAAAAAGGACCATGCAGCACCAATTCTGAGCCACATTAGTGGAAGGGAACTGATGCTGCAGGGACAGAGAGGAGACAGCAGCACGCATAGAAGTGTGACGCCAATCTCACCGAAAAGGTAAGTAGGGAGGGGAAAGGAAGGGGAGGCGAGTTGGGGATGTGGGCAAAAGTGATCAATGTGATCGCTGTGCCGCGCCGTAATGGAAGTCGGTATTGTATTGCTTGACATTATGTATGGTGCAGTGGTCACATAGATCTGCCTCGATCCACGTTTTGGAACTGTTTATTGTACTAAGATCCCGAGCCAGAGTGCGTCATCTTGCCTACAAAGACTGCCTTATTCCGTAGGGTCTAACCTGGGGAGGAGAGTTGATTTAGCTACCTTTATTAATTTGAACACTGATTTTTCCTTTGTATACCTTTCTCCTTTATAAACATTTTGTACGAGAGATAGGGCAGGCATTAGGTTTTGTTAATATAGGCCATTTTGATTTGACAGACTCTACTAGGACTGTTTTGTTTGTCATTTTGATGATCGAGACTACTCCGATTTAGTCATATGGCAAAGTAGGAGTTTTTCCAAACCCGAAACTTCAATAAAGGTTTTTCAAATTGTACCCATTGTGCCAGTGTCATACTTGTGGTACCCTGCCAACCCTACAACACACACACACACATTATCACACTCTCAAAACTAATTATCAACACTGACCCACCTCTGGTCTCCACCTTTTTGCACAAAATCATAATACACTAAAACAAAAAGCTAAAATAACAAGCTAAAACAACAACCACTTCTTCCGCAGAGCCCTCTAATTATATGAAGCTCTTACTTTTTTGCCTACTTATTTCAAAACAAATGGTGCCATCATCTTCCCTCACTCGGAAAGGCTCCCTACACTCCTGTTTTTCCTTCATTAAATCCTCTTAAATTACTTAAATTACTAAAAATAGTAATAAAAACTAAATCTTGCCACATGTCCTTACCACACTCCTCCTCCAATCATCTATACCACACTCCCGCCAAACCATATCCCTCGTTATCCCTCGCAAGGGGTGTACTCACATCTGCGTGTTCACCTGAGCTCCTCCATCACGGGGTCCCAATAGCGGCCTGTCGACTCCCATGAGCCGAGCACAGCTTTAAAGAGCAGACAGGAATTCTGTAAAAATGGCTCCTGCACACCTCGGCGGGTTGTGCGCTTGGGGCTGGTAGCTGTAGGTGGGAGCAGCACAAATCAAGTGATCCAGAAGGGAAGGCAGGAAAGCCCTGCTTTATGATCTTTTTGATTGATCAGGGAGGGGGGGGTCTAACAGGTTTATTATGATTAGTATGGGGCTGGCTAGTACCTTGGAATTCAGGGGTCCTAAAGCTAGGGCATTTGGGTGTTTGTTAGAATGGATTTCTGAACCCTGCTCTGGTGAACAGATGTTCAGGGGGCCACCCTCGTTTAGTGAAACAGGGACACTTCAGCGAAGTTAGCCAGGACAAATCAAGGTAGCTTGGAGAGCAGTCAAGGCTAAGTCTCAGGAGTAGTGGGGGTGATCTGAGGTCTTGTATGAACACACACAGTAAGACACAAGAATTACTGTTAGACAGTTCATATATCAGTGAATAATTAAGAACACAGTAATATCACTACTTAAACACACACTATGTAAAATATATGTACAGTCACTTTTCGGTCAATGCAGTAAAGTGCAGATTCCTAACAAAACCTGTGAGGAGGGAAGACACACAAACCTGAGCACAATGGCGAGCTCCAGAAATGGGTATCCTTAACTTAAGGAGTCCAGCCCTATGAAGATTGGAGCCTTGTGCTCAATGTTGTGTCCGTGCGTAAAAGCGGTATGGATGAACTACGGGCCACCGGTAAGTGGTATGATTACCCAATGCCCTTCCCTCACTCCGGACACAAACGTGGCAGGTTTGTTGAAACTCGCTTGGACTACGAAATCCCCTCCTTGGTTACGCTACAAAGTGTACAAGCGCTGCGGGTGCAGATGCAGGTCTGATTTCCATCAGGAGCTGTACCTCTCGTCTCGAATGCATGACAAAGAACACATTGATGCAGCTGGTGTCAGGACACTTGAAGAAAGGCAGGAAAGTTGCCAGCAGCGACCGACGCTGTAGCACAGTGACGCAGGAGCACCCAAGTCTTGCGGACTGTCGTACTCTTCTCTCTCACAGCCCAAAGCAGGAATGACAAGATTTGGCAAGAAGCTGCCTTGCAGTGCGGACTAATGTTTTCCCAAAGCTCACGCCGAAACTCGATGTACCAATGCTCCGGCACGATTGCCAAGGAACAAGCTGGTCAGTCCACTGGAGGGCCCAGGGACACTTCCGAGAAGGCTTGTTTGCAGGTCATGAAGGGGACGTTGAGAGTGATTGGTCCCACCACTCAAAGGGCTGAAGCACCTTTGCAGGTCTTCAGAGATCGAGCGGAAAGCAGGGCTCTACCGGGACAACAGCGGGCTCGGGGTGCCAAACCTTCTCTGTGCAGTTCCGGACAGTCCTGGGATCTGCTTTGCTTCTCAAGATACTTGGCTCTGTGAAGAGGTTGATTCGGACCTCAGGGTGATCTGCGGGTCTGCACTCAGATCCCCACCTCATATCCTAAAGTGCAGTGAGTGCTCGCACCCCAGCTGGCCAATGGGGAGATCTGCCCCACTCATGCACGCTAGCAGTGGTCCCATCAGGGACTACTGCAGCTCTTATGCTCTGGCACTCACCAAACATCCTGGCAACAGTTGTGAGGATTGGGACCAGACAGTCCCAGCCCACTTCCTGGGTACCCAAACACGTGAGATGCATTAACCCGCGAAAAGCACTAGCTTTCGCAGGCAAATTCATGCCCAAATAAGGACTGCCGGGTCACAAAGAGCAAGGGGAAGGCAAAAGGACAAAATGACCACAGGAGAAGACGAAAGACCTTGTGGCACGGCCATGATGGAAACTAGCCAAGGTCATGAGCCAAACGCGGTAAGCGTGATATGGCTTGGTACAAGTTAATAAAAATACACAAAAAGCTTCTGCTGCCACCAGTCTACTCCTAGGCACATTGTCCAGTTACCAAAAAATCCTTAAAAATCCAAAAAATCCTTATGGGATATCTAAGGCCCGAAAATGCAAGTGTATTTTGCACACTGAAATACAGTTGCCAACAGTGGCAACAAAGTCATAAGACTAAGGGAAACAATGTTTCCCAGTACTGGCTATCATAAGGACAAGTCAGTTTCCCCAGAACGATGATGAGCAAAAGCCCAGTGGAGTTCAGCTGAAGGCTGTGCTTCACTGGCAGAAAGTCAGGTTAGGAGGCTGAAATAAAAGCAAAAAGTAAGGGAGGTCCGCAAATATGGAGGTAAAACAGCAGTAAGTGAAGTTTTAGAGTGCTATAACTTAGAATTGGGACTGGTGGGTGTTGCAGGCCTGTGCCCTCCTTCTCATGGGACTGTATTATAGACAGACACTTAGCCGTCCTCCCATGGCCCTGCAGGGCACATTCTTCCCAGGGCGCAGAGGGTGGCAACATTTTAGGATAATGAAAGGTTTATGGATCTGTGTAGCTCTGCCCTTTCTCATTAGGGCCTGGGATACACTATATTGCTTTATTTATGTTTGCGGCCTAGGCCCGCGGAGCTGACAGCCACACTGCATTTAAGCTTTGTGCAACAGTATGGCCGCTAATATCTAAGATGGCTGCTATTCCCACATGTGCACTGCATCTAGGAAACATGCAATAATGTAATTGTGTAGAAGCTTTTAAGGGAACTTCCAACCCCCTGGTCTCTCACAGTACCTATGGCGTCCTTGTCTTGATATTGGGAAAATCTTCCTCGGGACCAGCCCTTGAGAGCAAACATTACACAATTCAGCCCAAAATACAGGTTCTATTGTGCCGAGCAGTGAACTCATGCTAGTGACAAATGACACCTTCAGAAAGTTTTTAGCATTTATTCTAAACAGTGAATTTCAGCAACATCTTGGGATTCAAGTTAGAGAAGATTACAAAACACAAAACTTAGAGTGTTACTGGGGGATTATTTACACTCAACCATACGGGGTGTAACTGCCTAATCACAAACTCATTTGTGCAATGCGATCATAGTTGGTCAATGGTACTTCAGACTGATCTGTGATTTTACAAAAGCCATATAATAAGTACCCAGATCGCATTTCTCAATGGATCAATGCTTTTCTTTTGTCACCAGCGCGATCACGAATGCCAGGCGCCAACTTGCTTCCAGTGTTTCATGATCTTGATTTAGGTTGCCCTGCTGGCATCACTCCATGTTTCAAAGGTAAAGTCTTTCAGTCCCATACCGCCTGCAGTTGCACAAGCAGCTTTGTTTATTTTTCTCTGGTTTTCTACTTGTCATTTTCCCAAAGGGTGTCTGCTGATTTCTTGGGCCACCCCTTTGAGAGCGATAGTCTGAATCAGTTCCTTTTATTGCTTCAACAAATCATTCATTCATGCACTAAGCCGTGAGGCTTCTGGATCATGGCTAATGTGCAGTGTTCATGTTATACTCCAAAGCCCCGCTCTGCATGTTGTTTCTTGCAAAACGGCTACCTTTGTCAGTTTTGCTTCCATCTGGAACGCCATAATGTCTTTGTCAGTCACTCCAGCCCTGGCAATGTAGCTTGCATTTTTGCCAGCTGTTTATTTTCATGTCATGATCTCTGCTTCCAAAAGGTCAGGGTTTTCCCAACTCCCTTGGAAGCAGATCCATAACCCAGGTTCCGAGTGCCAACCAGTCCCAATTGGGACCTTTTGGACCCAGTCCTGGCGCCATTGGCACCAGGCTCATAAATATGCCCAGTCCCAGCGCTGGAAGCGCCGGGCTCATAATGCTTGGGTGGACTTACCTGCAGCAGACCATGCTGCTTACTTGCCTGCCAGTTGAGCCTCTGATCCTCTTCTGTTTGGAACTACTTTTCCTGTTGGGTGGGGCTGGAGCCACTCCCTAGATTCAGAACACTGGAACTCTTCTGGAAGGCAGGAACTTTTTTTTTACCAGGAACTCTTTTCTTACTTAGGCGTGGCTGTGGAAGGAGACGCCTAAGCACTACAGGAGGCTATTTAAACCACACCCGGTGGATGAATCTTGCTTTGCGTTATTCTGCACCCTCTGCAGCAGAACGCTCATCGTGTCTTCTGCATCCGGTCCTGGGCCTAAGGAAAAAGGCTTACCATCCTGAATCCAGTCTTCAGCAACACCTATAAAGACAAGAAAGAACAGGTTAGCATTCCGGCATCTGAAAGGCAAAGGCTTACCTACTCTTCGTGCGCTCCGGAGGTCTTCACACTGCATTCCGGCATCTGAAAGACAAAAGCTTACCAACTCTTCGCACGCTCCGGAGGCCGTCGGCGCTGCATCTCGCATCTGAAAGACAAAACAAGGTGCGTTTAAAGACATTGGGGAACTTTAATACTCACGTGCCATTACTCCTTTCCACATCTAACCCAGTGGGGATCCCGGCACCCTGCAGCCGCTCCGAACTTGCACCTGCAAAATAAAAAGACAGTTAGAGCGCTTTGTGAAGCTGGCAACAAGCGCTTACTTACGTGCTTCCAGGCGCTTCTATTCATCACACGGGCTCCATCTTCAACTCACTTCAGCCCGTCATCCGCCATCGCCGGAACCCTGCAAAACAAGAGACATCATTATTAAAGACTTTAAAGACATTTGAGTTACTCGAAACTTACCGTTCGTGCAGTAAACGACGGACAGCAGTCCTCTGAAGTCAAGAGGCCTGCGCTACCTATCCAGTGAAGAAACTGGCTACAGCACCCTGCCCCGAGGCAGATGGAGAGCTCGGCATTCACTTACCTAAGGTGAGAGCGTTAACCTGTGGGGGTCTACAGGAGAGGAGAAGAGGAAAGAGATAGGGACACCCCAATAACCCCAGTTCATTAACCCCGTATTTTCTATCTGCAGACATCTTACTCTGCACGTCAGGCATACAGGGCACAGAGGTCCAGCCCAAAGAGCCAATCGGGTGCTGCACATCACCTTTGAAGATACGGTAGTCGCCCAGTCAAGACCGGCGCCTCTGCGAGAATCAGGTGAGCGTTACAGAACGCAAAGCCTACCGCAAAACTCTCGCCCAGGCGCTATGGAAACCTCGGATACTGACCACCTAGCCCGGTTACTTGGGGAACTAAGGGCAGAAGTGCATGCAGCTCATCAGGAAACGAACGCTCTAAGAAGGGAACTAATTATTTCCAAGGAGAGAACAGATGATCTTGCTAGACAATTGCTACAGTCACAAGCCGGACAGACCCCGCTACCCGCAACAGGGGCAAATCTTCCTTCAACATCCTCTATGAATCCAGTGCAGATCAACCTACCTGGGAATGTACCTCTGGCTCCGCCCGAACGATTTTCTGGTGACCCAAAGAGGTTTGCGGTATTTATCAATCAGTGCCGGTTGCACTTCTTATGCCGGCCAGCAGCCTTTCCAACTGATCAAGCTAAAGTAGCTTTTGTACTTTCGTACCTTAGTGGCAATGCGGCAGACTGGTCGATCCCTCTAGTTAATCAAGATGATCCAGTTCTCCATGATTTTCAAGCCTTTCAGCTTAGTATGGAAAAACTGTTCGCAAGACATGCACAGGGGCAGGCCTTGGACAATGAGCTTCTTTCGTTGCGACAGGGTAATCAAGACCTTTTGGCTTATATTGCATCTTTCAATAGACTAATAGTGGAAACTCAATGGCCTGAGGACAAAAGGATTACGCTGTTTTATAGAGGTCTACGTGGAGAGCTCAAAGACGTTTTAGCCCAAGTAGTGAATCCCCCACAAGACTGTTCGGATTATATAGACTTGGTCGTTCAAATAGATCACAGACTGCAGAACAGGAAGGCCGATCGTTCCAAGTTTGATGCTCGAGTATTTTCCAAACCGCCAACTCCTTCCAAAGGAGTAGACTCCGGGGAACCCATGCAAATAGGGGGTCTGAAAAGTCCTCTAACACAAAGGGAGCGGGAAAGGAGAAAACAGTTGCAATTATGCCTATATTGCGGAAACTCAGGGCACTTTCTTCGAGACTGTCCGGTGAAACCTGCCAAGAAGGCAGTAGGAGCTGCAGTTACCACAGTTACAAACTCTGAGCAGGGAAACGACCTCGCCCGACAAGAATAGAGGTCCTCTTGCCGAGCGTGAAAACCAGTTCCGTGACCTCGCATTTCGTGATACCTATGGTCCTCATTAGCCCTGATAATCCGGGTCGATTACATGCAATTGAAGCTTACGTCGACAGCGGTGCCATCGGCAATTATGTGGATCATGAAATGGTTTTGAGGATGAATCTAACTCTTTGTCCCAAGGCTGTAAAGGACGTCATTACTACGGTGGATGGTACGGAGATAGCCTCCGGGCCAGTAACGCACACCACTCAAGAGGTGACGCTAGTAAGTCAAGATGGACACCATGAGAAGATCGTGTTCGATGTGATCAAGGCCCCTCAGTTCCAGATTATTCTAGGAATACCTTGGTTAGAGAAACACAATCCTCTGATCGATTGGCGAGCAAGAACGGTCCAGTTTCCAGAATGTGTCTCTACGTGTCACCCTCCACCTGGTGTTGCACTGGCAGCAATTTCTTCAGAGACTCCCCAGTTACCTCCCGAATACCTAGAATACCAAGATGTTTTCCGGAAGGAGCAGGCTAACTCTCTACCTCCTCATAGGTCTTATGACTGCCAGATAGACCTGATACCTGGATCTACTCCTCCTTGTAGTAGAATTTATGCCCTCACCGAGCCTGAGAACCTTCACCTTCGACAATACCTGGATCAATACCTGGCAAATGGGTTTATTCGTCCCTCCAAGACCCCTGCCTCTTCAGCTTTGTTCTTCGTTCCAAAAAAGGAAGGAGACCTTAGAACTTGTATCGATTATCGCTCCCTGAACCAGATCACCGTTAAGAATAGATATCCGTTACCTTTGATCCCTGAACTCCTGGACCAAGTCAGAAAAGCATGCATATATACAAAGCTGGATCTTAGAGGAGCTTACCACTTGGTACGAGTAAAAGAGGGCGATGAATGGAAGACGGCCTTCCGCACCAAGTATGGGCTATTTGAATATCAGGTCATGCCCTTCGGACTTTGCAATGCCCCGGCCGCCTTTCAATATTTTATGAACGATGTCCTCAGAGAGCTCATAGATGTGTGTGTTGTTGTTTACATCAACTACATTCTCGTTTATTCTTCATCGGAATCTGAACATCGGAAACACGTGAAAATGGTCCTCGAAAGATTGCGTCAACACAAACTTTTCGCTAAGTTGGAAAAATGTGTTTTCAACGTGACTGAAGTTGAATTCTTGGGATTCATATTATCACCTGGCGGAGTGCGTATGGATTCAAAGAAGGTCGATGCAGTTCTCAAATGGCCATCACCATCCTCCGTAAAAGGTGTGCAAAGCATGTTAGGCTTCGCTAACTTTTACCGCAGGTTTATCCCCGAGTTCTCTCGAATAGTCCAGCCCATCACTGCCTTGTTAAAGAAAAACAAACGTTTTGAATGGTCTACCGAGGCGGAACAAGCTTTCCAGGATTTGAAGACTAAATTTATCTCTGCACCAATCTTAAAACACCCTCGCCCCGAACTCCCCTATATCGTGGAAACTGATGCTTCAAACCTTGCCATGGGGGCAGTTCTATCACAAAAGGACCCGGTAACCAATCAGTTGCATCCCGTGGCATTTTGGTCCCGCAAATTCTCGCCTCCTGAAGTCAATTACACGATTACTGACAAGGAACTTCTGGCTATCAAGTCTGCCTTTAAGGCTTGGCGGCATTATCTGCTGGGGGCCCGACACACCGTTACTGTGATTACGGATCACCGAAACCTGCAATATTTGAAAACCGCAAAAGCCCAATCCTCTAGACAACTCCGTTGGGCATTATTCTTTGCCGAGTTTGACTTCATAATTACCTATCGACCTGGTACCAAGAACGGTAAAGCCGATGCCCTTTCTCGGATGGGAGTGGAAGAACACTTGATCAACCCTAAACCTGTACCAATCATTCCCGAACAAAGAATTCTGGGTGTAATCACCACAGAATCCATAGAGGAAGTTAAGGATAAAGCCAGGCAACTTGTAACTCCAGCAGACATACAGAATTGGCATCTGCAGGGAAAGGACTTTGCAGTAAAGGACAACTTATTGTATTTCCAAGAACGATTATACCTACCCAGCACAGATTTACAGAAAAAAGTAATCTCTTGTTATCACGACTCTTTAATGGAAGGTCATCCCGGTATAGCCAAGACCTCAGAAAAGATCAAGCGCTACTTCTGGTGGCCGTCTTGGAAAAAAGATATCAGAGACTTTATAATGTCCTGTGGAGTATGCGCCCAAAACAAGAGTCAAAAGGAAAGACCAGCAGGCCTCTTACGCCCTATTGACATCCCACCTCGCCCTTGGCATACGCTTTCTATGGACTTCATCACCGATCTACCTCCATGCTCCGGATACAATACGATTCTAGTAATCGTGGACTTATTCTCCAAGATGGCGCATTTCATTCCGCTCAAAGGCTTGCCAACAGCAGCAACTCTGGCCCGAGAATTTCTCGAAAACATCGTCCGACTGCACGGTTTTCCTTCGGTTCTAATTTCGGATCGAGGTAGTCAATTTATTTCTCATTTTTGGCGAAGTTGCTGTCGGTCGGCTCAAATTGATGTGAGACTATCGACCAGTCACCACCCTCAGACCGACGGACAAACCGAGAGGACCAATCAAACTCTGGAACAGTATTTACGCTGCATGCTGCAACAAACTGAAAAAACTTGGAAAGATATCCTTTGGATAGCCGAGTATGCCTACAATAACTCTGTCCATTCGGGAACTGGGAAAACCCTGTTTTTTCTTTTGTACGGCAGTCACCCTCGAACCTCGGAGTTGGATCCCCTCCAAGATCTTGAAACACCAGCAGTAGACTACCTGCATTCTACAATCACCCAAGCCTTTAAGGAAGCTGTTTCTCACCTTCAAAGGGCTAAAGAACAATACAAGAAAGGAGCAGATCAACATCGGAAGGAAGCCCCTCACTATCAAGTAGCGGATCAAGTCTGGTTATCCACCAGATATCTATCTCTAAAAGGGCCACGCACATTCAACCCAAGATACCTTGGTCCCTATTCCATCACTACCATAGTAAACCCAGTAGCGGTCAAGTTGGACTTGCCCCCGCACATGAAGATACATCCGGTCTTCCACGTCTCTCTATTAAAACCCGTGCAACCTCAAACCCGACTAACCAAATCTCCAAAACCTATCCTAGTTGATGGAGAACTCGAGTTTGAAGTCAAAAGCATTCTGGACTCCAAGATCTCCAAATCTAAACTATTCTACCTAATTGACTGGAAAGGCTACGGCCCCCAAGAGAGATCCTGGGAACCTGCTGAATATGTCCACGCTCCTCGCCTAATGAAAAGATTTCACCGAACATTTCCTGACAAGCCAAAACCCCCGGAGAAGCCCGGTTTGGGAGGGGCCTTGAGGGGGTTACTGTCATGATCTCTGCTTCCAAAAGGTCAGGGTTTTCCCAACTCCCTTGGAAGCAGATCCATAACCCAGGTTCCGAGTGCCAACCAGTCCCAATTGGGACCTTTTGGACCCAGTCCTGGCGCCATTGGCACCAGGCTCATAAATATGCCCAGTCCCAGCGCTGGAAGCGCCGGGCTCATAATGCTTGGGTGGACTTACCTGCAGCAGACCATGCTGCTTACTTGCCTGCCAGTTGAGCCTCTGATCCTCTTCTGTTTGGAACTACTTTTCCTGTTGGGTGGGGCTGGAGCCACTCCCTAGATTCAGAACACTGGAACTCTTCTGGAAGGCAGGAACTTTTTTTTTACCAGGAACTCTTTTCTTACTTAGGCGTGGCTGTGGAAGGAGACGCCTAAGCACTACAGGAGGCTATTTAAACCACACCCGGTGGATGAATCTTGCTTTGCGTTATTCTGCACCCTCTGCAGCAGAACGCTCATCGTGTCTTCTGCATCCGGTCCTGGGCCTAAGGAAAAAGGCTTACCATCCTGAATCCAGTCTTCAGCAACACCTATAAAGACAAGAAAGAACAGGTTAGCATTCCGGCATCTGAAAGGCAAAGGCTTACCTACTCTTCGTGCGCTCCGGAGGTCTTCACACTGCATTCCGGCATCTGAAAGACAAAAGCTTACCAACTCTTCGCACGCTCCGGAGGCCGTCGGCGCTGCATCTCGCATCTGAAAGACAAAACAAGGTGCGTTTAAAGACATTGGGGAACTTTAATACTCACGTGCCATTACTCCTTTCCACATCTAACCTAGTGGGTATCCCAGCACCCTGCAGCCGCTCCGAACTTGCACCTGCAAAATAAAAAGACAGTTAGAGCGCTTTGTGAAGCTGGCAACAAGCGCTTACTTACGTGCTTCCAGGCGCTTCTATTCATCACACGGGCTCCATCTTCAACTCACTTCAGCCCGTCATCCGCCATCGCCGGAACCCTGCAAAACAAGAGACATCATTATTAAAGACTTTAAAGACATTTGAGTTACTCGAAACTTACCGTTCGTGCAGTAAACGACGGACAGCAGTCCTCTGAAGTCAAGAGGCCTGCGCTACCTATCCAGTGAAGAAACTGGCTACAGCACCCTGCCCCGAGGCAGATGGAGAGCTCGGCATTCACTTACCTAAGGTGAGAGCGTTAACCTGTGGGGGTCTACAGGAGAGGAGAAGAGGAAAGAGATAGGGACACCCCAATAACCCCAGTTCATTAACCCCGTATTTTCTATCTGCAGACATCTTACTCTGCACGTCAGGCATACAGGGCACAGAGGTCCAGCCCAAAGAGCCAATCGGGTGCTGCACATCACCTTTGAAGATACGGTAGTCGCCCAGTCAAGACCGGCGCCTCTGCGAGAATCAGGTGAGCGTTACATTTCACTTCTTAAAGCGCCTAGAGGTTTCTTCTCCAGTGCACAGCGCTTTACTTCAGTTCACATCATATGGAGTACTGGGATGCAGCTTGCACGGCAATGTCTCTTCACTTAACATCACATCACATGGCGCATGGGGATGCAGCTTGCATGGCAATGTCTCTTGAAATTGGCAGCTGTCTTTTCTTAGCCCATTCACAGATGCACAGGTTCCCCAAATGTTCAGATGTGATGCGCCACTCTGCCATTCTGCAAGCAGCATTTGTTTTCCTTCCAGTGTTGATACTTCTGATCAGCTCTGTTATTGCATGCCAGTGTCAGAAAGCAAGCGTACATCAGCATGTGTATGGTAGATTGCGCTCTTTTTCATCTTCTCACTCACAGCAATTATTGCCTTCAGTTCTGTTTCAGCATTCTGTCTTTGCACCCCCCTCCTCAGTCTTTGCTCACACTGACGGTGTCTCTCACAGGGGATGGAATGCAGGAATGTCATTGTTTATCTTTCCTGTGCACATGGCAGCGCCATACACACGCAGCAAGCTTATCTCTTTGCCTATAACTCTTAAACTGTGGCGGCTTCAATGGAAGGCACTCGTTTAAGACAATTCACCCAGATTAACTGTTTCCTGCACTGCTCCAGCAACACATAAAAACTCCCATATCTGCCAGCTTTTATAAACACCATTTTACTGAACAGGAGCGCGGCATTCTGCTTTCCTGCCTTCCTCCAACAGTTTTTTTTTCTTTCGCGCACCTCGCCCAAGACAGTGCAAGTTATCTTCAAGGCACAAGCTCTGCACAGCAAGACTCTTATTTTCAAAAGAGGCACTTTTCCTTGTCATCAGATTCAACTCCATGTAATTTTGCAAAATGTCTTTTTAGCCTGTTTTAAACTGATCAATGTCCCATGTAAAGGCATACATTTTTCTTTTTCCTCGTAACCTTATAGTTTGGCTTCACAAACTCACTCCAATGCAATGTGCGATCTTTCAAAAGAACCCGCAACCCACTAAATCTTTGTGCTGTCTTATCACACACAGATTTTTCATTCTGTTGTACCATTGCCAAATTAAAACCAATTATTTCAGTGCATTTAAAACATGTCATGTGTAGTGCAGCTCCCTGCACGTTTTCCTGCAAGAACAACTCACACTCTATATTGCTTGTGGGCTGTTAATGTGTCAACAACATTTTTTCACCATGTATCACAGCCAACAGGTCACTATTTCCAAAACATACATCACGTATAACGCAACAGTACTTTAATCCATGGCATAGTGTGGGAACAGTCAAAAATACTCCAGGGGCAATTTAGGGGAAATTTAGAAAAATATAAATTGTCTTTTCCCCCCAAACCATTGCAAATTGATTCTGCAATTCCAAATCAATACACAAAAATCGAAAATCCAAATACCATTCACTCACTTTCTTTTTTAAGTGAGTCTCTCACCCATTGTAAGCATGGCACAGCTAAAATGCAATGTAGCCATTTTAGTGGGTTTCCTTAAACAGAATTCACCACCAGCACATGGAATTTACAGTTGCCAAAAAACAAACCCTTTAGGCTCTCAACACAGATGTTACTCTTTCTCCTAAACTCCGCTCATTCCCACGTTATCTTCAGGAATGTCAACACTTCAAAAGCATACATTTAAAAAGCAAACCTTTGCCTCCTTACATTACAGCCCCCCACTCGCTAGCACACTGGGGCTGGATCACAATGTCAAAATCTATTCACAATTTGCATGTCAAATCCTCGCAACTATTTTTCCTGCACTTATGACAGAATAGAGTTGAGAACTCCGTCTCACTTTGCATTTCAAATTACAACTTTAAACGGGGAAACCGCATGATAAAATTCTTTCCTAATTGAACATAAATCTTTCTTGACCATTCATCGGGGCGCTTTAAACAAAGCCATTTCCCGCTTGTTTATCGCCTTGTGCTCCCTGGCTTCGTTCCCAATCAGTAAGTCAGCCACGACTGATTTACTGAAGGGGAAAGTCTTAACCACACAAGCTATCGGCCGCGGCAAGCTGACACCAACATGCTGTCTTTTTTGGTTTCTCAGAGCTGCAGTGAGACCACCAAGGAAATGTGACAGTCTGCTCATCACTCTGCACTGTGTTCTCTCACACAATTTGTCATTTCACAGCAAGGCACTGCTCTGCACAAATCCCCAAGCTGCCACCAAATGTCTTGATATTGGGAAAATCTTCCTCGGGACCAGCCCTTGAGAGCAAAAATTACCCAATTCAGCCCAAAATACAGGTTCTATTGTGCCGAGCAGTGAACTCATGCTAGTGACAAATGACACCTTCAAAAAGTTTTAGCATTTATTCTAAGCAGTGAATTTCAGCAACATCTTGGGATTCAAGTTAGAGAAGATTACAGAACACAAAACTTAGAGGAATGCAAAATATAGAGAAACATAGAACTTAGAGAAACATAGAGAAACACAGTCTTACACCCTTTCAATCAGCACTGGGAGACCCTAGCCCTCATAAGCTAGCTGTTGCCAGCCCCGCTCAGAGGACAGCGCTGCAGGGTGCCGACAGAGCAGCAGGTACCGGACACTCGATTTTTCTCGAACCAAGTCCACAGATCAATCTCCCACTTGAGTCATGTGGGCATGCATTTTTATAATCTTGTGCTGTCAGTCCATGGCGCACAGTTCCAGAACCTTCCCTGCGCAAAATATAGGCTTGCTCATGGAAAAACCAAACTCTGTGAATTTCCACTGTGCTCCTTTTCTGTGCCCCTCCTCCCTGCTTGGACCCCATCTGCGCGAAAGCTCAGGAATGTCTTATCAGTGCCTTCCCAGAGTAAGAAGATTAGTTTACGAAACCATGCAGGGCTACAGTTAGAAAGGCAGAATATTCTAAGAGAAGTCAAGATGAATTAACCCTATGTGAGCAAGCTCTAAAAGGCATGCACTCATAGCTTAGTGTTCATAGCGCTTAAGATTGGCTATCTAAGCGCTATATAGGTGCCATAATGTTCCAAACACTCCAATAATGTCTATTAACTGCAGAACTGGGGCCTTCGCCCTGCCTGTCTATCTACAATGCATAATGTGACCTACCACTCCTACTAGGCCTGCATATTCCTTGTAGCTCACTACTGCGTAATGGAAGTGCTACAACAGACTACTGTCAGCATTTTTGGCACATACTTTGAATAAACTATTGGCTTTCAGCGGCTAATGCTGTCATCTAAAGCCCTGATTGGCAAATTTGCAATTTTGTGTATCACTACAGTCCTTTGCCTTATTTTGAAGTACTTGGGGGAGCGGGAAGATCATGTCCCCTTCCCAACATTTGTCATGTGTGCACCTTTCAAATCATTTCTATAAAACAGTGCTTTTCTAGCCCTGTGTTTGTCATAGTTTTTACTAACCCTCGCATCACATGCATCACTTCAGCCATACCCCCCAGGAGGTGGTCAGACCAGAGTATTTTACTTCTATTTCCAGCCAGGAAATGACATTTCAATGTACTACTGTGGAACACATTAAAGGGGTCTGCAACTAGTGGCTCTCCAGATGCTTTGGGCTATGACTCTGATGATCCCCCACAATGCATGTTGGCTGGGGCTAATGAGATTCGTAAATGATCATTATAATTGTTCTTTGATAACGCGCTTAATACCCGAGACCAGTTTCTAAGCATGAGACCGGGACTCGAACCTGTGTGGCTATGCGTTGTCTTGCTTCCAAGGCCCCTTGCCCCTGAGCTATCCCCCTTACCCAAAGTACCTGACGAGCCAAAGGCAGTGGCATAGCCAGAATTGTCTAACAAGGGGGACTGAAGCTAATGTAGTGCTGTGCACTGCAGTGACATTAACATCTGTAAATGCCCACACAGCGATGCTCAGTTGGCATTTACAGATTTTGGGTGGGCCTTGCCCGCTCAGGCCCTACCCAGTGTACACCTCTGGCTAAAGGTGGCAGACCCATGCATTACAAATTGAAACAGAAGGTGATATTAAACATGTGAGGTTTCAGCGCTCAAAACACACAGATCTAAATGTCTTACCATTTGCAGACATGTTATTGTTAGGGTGAGTGTTGTGACACACGAAATGTGGAGTCCCACTTCCATTAGGGTTACTTGCTGAATCACTACAATTGTTTCAAATTTAAAATTGAGGACATTCATATGTTCCCATAATGCTCGTTTCTTCAATTCAAATTGCCAGGATTGGGTTCAATGAAGAGTTAGTCCTGGCCTGGGCCGCGCCCCTCGTCGCCTCGCCCGCCTCCCCTCGGACCCGCCCCTCCAGGCAGGAAACAGTTACGCGAGTAAATCTTTTCATTTTACATCGCTGCCAGGACTCAAAACGAAACTAAAAGAATACAGGGGAAGAAGCTACAGACCGGAAGACAGAGCCGACGGAGAAGGGCCGAGTTTAGTAGCATCATTGATAAGGGGCCCGCCGGATCCTGTGCCCCGAGGTGGGAGTGTTGAACGAGTTCCCGGAGAGGACGAAACATCTGTGATCGTGTGTAGGTCCTGCCACTGGTGAGCGGTTCCAGTGCCCATTCAGTGGCATAGTATTTTTAGGTAATAGCTATCACTGAGCAGCATAGCAGCTACTCGACATTTCTTGGCACAGCCCCTTGTGGGCGGCATTAGACAGCTCCAGATGACCGAACCACATGGGAGGGTCATGCCATTAGCACACTTCCTGAGTAGTTCCTGATTGCGAGCAACACCTGGTTACTGTCCCTGGGCCCTTATTAATGGACATTTAACAAAGTACCCGATGGCTACTTCATAGCACTGCACCCGATCGGCATTCAATAGACAAGACTGGGTGGACATGTAATGGCACCACGGCTGGGCCGCATTTCATGAAACATATTCCAATGGACCATTGGCAATGGGTATTTAATTGCACACTCTGATGGGCATTTCATTGCATGGTAGTTTACTGGCATTTCACGGCAGGGCACCCTTTGGGAATGTTATGGCATAGTGTGTCCATTGATCTGTCGTGTATAGCAATAGGGCACATGCTGTGTGAAAACAAAAGGGAGAAAAAAACAGGAGCTTGTATCAGAATGGTGCTTCCACCTTGAATTTAAAACCTACACCAGTGGTATTCGAACTTTTTTATGCTGAGCCCCCCAACCCTCTTCTATAACAATGTTGCCACCGAGCTGCCCTCCCTCCCCCGCCAACTGAGTAACACATATAAGAAAGCTAGCACTGTACATTGATTCAAACACCAGACCTCTATTTCAAATAAAGTACCTCGACTGACGTCAAAGGCTGGCGTTTTACAGACTCTGCACCCCTGATTTCTGAAACCATATTCAGGGTGGACTGTCTACAGTAAACTGCACCAATGGCCTCTTTTGTAGTGCTAGAAGTGCACCGAAAAAAGTAGTGGAACTGTGGTCTCGGCATGGAAGAGGGTAGGGGGAAGCATGCAGCATGTGACAAGGTCTTGCAGGTGGGGCATTGCAAACGTCTAAGTGACTAGTAACTAAGGCTCCTATTACAACGTTACACTTGCACAAGGACGTGGATTGACAAATCATCTATATAGAATGGTGAATAGGGATGTAAAACGTAGAGGAATGCTAGAGAAAGTGGGAAGTAGAGAAACAAATAAAAGTTGTGAAACACCACTGCGGCCGTTCCCGTTCACTTCGATCACTGCTATATTATGTGGGTGTCCGCTCTTCCTTCCCTCTCCAATGCACGCTGCCCCTTCCCTCCATCTCTCCTGTTCTTCCACATCCATTTGGGGTAAAACACAGTCTTTCGTTTCTCACTCTTAAACATGTTTACATGTCAATATTGTATTATGTTTAAATACCTTGTAATTCCTATATAAGGGCAAATATACTTTAAAATTCAATATGTGAACCATTCTTTCCAAATTTTCTTTCCAATTTTATTTTTGAGGGGTTGGGGTTCGGCTTTCTCGTACGTGCAATATAGGGCCACTTTGAAAAAACATATCCAGGGCCACTTTGGGTTCCATATCCAGCCCTGGCCATGATCTGATTTCGTACGCCGTGTGAGACCCCCAGTTCAGAAGCATTTCAGACACTAACCCCAGATGTAAAACACAACTCTCAAATTAGAAAGCCTACACAATAACTTCAAACACTATAATTTCAGCCTGTGTGTACTGATTTCTAACAATGCTCCCTGATTTCGAACACCTCGCCTTTTTTTAAACACCATGTCGTGATTTCAAACTCTGCATCCTGATATAAAACATGCATTTACTGTGAATACCACACTCAGGATTGCAAACACCACAACCTATATTTAACCACATCCAACTTCGGACACCTACAGTGTTTTTTTAATAATCCTGACTTGATGTACTGCACCCTGATTTCAACCTTATCCCCTAATTTCAAATACCACACTCTGATTTTTAATCCATGCTCCGATTCCCAACACACTATCAAACAATATGCACTTATTTCAGAACTTTTCCTCCAACTTCAAAATCACACTCTTAAGTTCAAACAGCCTAACCTGATTTCACACACTGGTTCTCGTTTTCCATTGAGCCGTAACGTGAATGCACGGCGTAAGAGCCTTGCATAAGGCTTTACCGCCTTGCATTGACGCCATGACTCATTTTCTTTCATTTTCTTTCATTTGTATGGCAGAGAGGAAGGGTGGAACTCTCCATTACTCTCTGCTGTGCAAAGTGTGGCGCTGCCCCTTTAAGGGCGCGCACGTCACTCCGCTGCATGCCATATAAATAAATGGGGCATTCCCGATGGCCGCAGAGCGACGGGGGAGCCCGCACCAGCAACACCGTGTCCGTGTATGTCTGTGGAGGGTAGGGGGCATGGAGAGCGGCAACAGTAGCGACAAGTCAGGATTGTAACCCGGGCACAGCGGTGACTTTCGGCTGTGATTTATGTGATGTGCGTGTGATGGGCTTACATGAATCTCACCGTTCGAAGCCGCGGAGAGGGATACAAACCACGCGGTCGGTGGCCATCTTATAATCCGGGCCTAGGAAGGTTGAGGCTTCTTTTTGAAAACACAGTGAGCCATCCAGGCCCAATTTTTTTAACTTATTGTGGCAGACAGCCATATATTGCACATGAGGTGCTTTTTGAAGTGAATTTTGTACATTTTCACTCATTTTCGTCGAGTGTTGGGTGTGGAGACAGGGTAGGCCTGCTGTTTGTGTGTGTACCCTGGGCCCACCCTGCTCAATTTTTGGGACCTTTGGCCTGAACTGTGTCTGCAGTATCTACTTCCTATGGGCTTGAAGCATTGTACCTCTTTGGGACTTTTACATCCATGGATGCCTCCTGAAGAGGGTGCAACTCGAAATATATGTAGCCTACCAGCATCCAGTGGAAGGGGAACAAAGGTGGTCCACACTGCAAGGTGAGGTGGTGCGAGTTGCGGCCCCATTCAATCCATCTGGGGTGCCTGTGCGCTCACCACCATGAACGCTGACCAAGCTGCAGACCAGCAACAAGCCCCTCCAGCGGCAGCCCAACAGGCCCCACCAGCACTGCCACCAAGACCACTCTTGAGACCACCGGGGGCCCTGCAGCCAATGCCTGAGTTTGATATCTCAGGTGCACCTTCCAGTCTAGGGCCTAGGTGGAAAATGTGGATGGACAGGTTGGAGATGTATTTCAGGGTCACCATGGAAACCAACGATGACAGCAAGGTGGCTACCCTTTTGTACTGCGCTGGGCCTGCGGTACATGAGGTTTTTCTATCCCTCCAACCTCAGGATGGCTCATATGCTGTGGCAAAGGACGCCCTCCACAATTATTTTCTTCCATTGGCAAATGCTGACTACGAACGTTTTCTCATAGGCGCAGCCCGCCAGTAAGACGATGAAATGCTGGACACATTCTATTGGAGGCTGCGCAGGCTCGCAGTACCCTGTGCCTGGAATGACCCCAAAATGATGGTAAGGAACCAGCTAATTCAGGGGTGTGTCTCTGGTAAACTGTGCCGACAGATCTTGAGGGAACACGACATCACCCTCCCTCGCATCCTAGAGCTGGGAAGGTGTCATAAGGTGTCTGAGCTACGGGCGTCCCGCATGGAGGCTGGAGTGCGCCCCAACAAGGTGAAGGAC
Source organism: Ambystoma mexicanum (assembly GCF_040938575.1). Lineage (NCBI taxonomy): Eukaryota > Metazoa > Chordata > Amphibia > Caudata > Ambystomatidae > Ambystoma > Ambystoma mexicanum. The sequence continues at coordinate 197,618,349 of NC_090925.1, forward strand.
ATTTGTGCTGTGGGCAGAGGTAGAGGAGTCAGACGCCCGGCGGGCGGTCAACGTGATAGGGGACATGCATCGGTCAACTTGTGCATGAAGTGCAGGTTTGACCTACCACATCCTGCGGAATGCCCAGCCATTGGAAAGTCATGTGGCCGCTGCAGTGTCGCTGATCATTATGCCCGCATGTGCAAGGCCCCAACACCAACGGTTATTCCAAGAGGTCCAGTCCGGGCTGGATTCTTCCGCCAGCAGCGCTCATTGAATGTGGCACAAGTGGACCAAGGGGACGACGGAAATGGCCTGGAGGGTGAAGAAGAAGAATAAGAAGAAGAAAACGTGTTCTTTGTGTCGAGTGTGGACGTCTTGCGCTCGAAGTCCAGGCGGCAGCCCCCATGCAACGTACTGGTCAACGAGGACTCTGTTCCGATGCTGGTGGACACTGGCGCCTCTGTAAACATAATGGCCAGAGAACATTATGATGCCATGCAATCCCCGCCCAGCCTTTCCACGCCAAAGGCTCGCATTTTCACCTTCGGGGGGTCACAACCGATCCCGCTTGATGGTGCGTTTATTGCAGATGTGAGGCATGGTGGGGCAAAGATTTGTGCAAGGTTTTATGTCACGCCAGTGTGCAGCAATACCCTACTGAGCTGCGCGACGGCAGAGGCCCTGGGCATCGTGACCTTCGCATACTCGGTGTATGTAGAGGACATCCATATGCTGCTCGACAAACATTCATCTCTGTTCGAAGGCATCGGGCAAATGATGGGAGACCCTGTACAGCTACACACTGATGACTCCATCCAACCTGTGCATTGAAACATTGGCAGGTTCCGTTCCACCTAAGAGATCTGGTGGATCAGGAGTTAGACAACCTGGTCAGGCTGGACAAAATCGAGGAGGTGGAAGGCGCCACTCCTTGGGTCTCACCGATCGTGATCGCCCGGAAGCCGAAGCAGCCTGACTCGGTCAGGATTTGCGTGTACATGTGCCTGCCCAACAAGGCGATAAAGAGGGAAAGCCACCTGACGCCCACCATCAATGACATTATAACCGAGTTACAGGGTGCACAGTTCTTCTCCAAGTTAGACCTGCGTCTAGGGTGTCTTCAGCTGTTGAGGTTTTCCTAAACATCATCAGAGGGGCCCTCGCAGACCTGGAAGGGGTGCTTAATATCAGTGACGATATTCTGGTGTTTGCCAGGTCCGAGGCGCAGCACCTTGCCCGGCTAGCGAAGACATTTGAACACCTATGGTCCCTGGGTCTCACCCTGCATTGGGACAAGTGCGAATTTCTCAAGACTGCCATTGAGTTCTTCGGCTTTGTTTTCAAGGAGCGTGAGGTGTCGCCCGACCCGTGGAAAGTGAGGGACATCCAGGAGGCCAGACCGCCGGAGAACGTGGCTGAAGTAAGGAGCTTCCCAGGCATGGTCACGTACTGTGGCTGTTTCATCAGAAACCTGGCCTCGCGGTCTGAGCTGCTGCGGACACTCACAAGAAAAGACGTCACCTGACAGTGGGGGCCATTGGAACAAGCCGCCTTAGACGACGTCAAGGGTGCTCTCACTGCCGAGGACACCATGGCCTTCTTTGACACGCCATACAGACGGAGATTGTGGTCGATCCAAGTCCCTATGGTTTCGAGGCGGTACCCAGGTGGGGGCCAACCAGGAAGCCCAGCCGATAACGTATGCCAGCAAGGCGCTGTCGGACACTGAACAGCGGTACTCTCAAATCGAGCTAGAGGCGCTGGCGGTCTTGTGGTGCTGCAAGCACTTCAGACTGTATGTGCTGGAAGACAGGTGCCGGTGGTCACGGACCACCAGCCTCTGCTTCCTATCCTAGCGGGCTCATCCTCTAAACCATCTGTGAGGATAGAAGGCTGGATGCTGGTGCTCCTGGAGTACGGCGTGTCACTGGTATACCGACCGGGCAGCAACAATGCTGCAGACTATCTCTCCAGGCACCCGAGGGGGGACAACTCACAGTCCTGGTGTGCAGAGGAAGCAGACAAGCACTGGTAGTGGAAGCAGCAACGCCCAATTCAGTGCCGGTGGAAGAACTGGAGCAGACTTTGCAGGCTGATGAGTGCTTCGCCATTATAAAGGCGGCCATGGAGCCCGGGGCATGGAGGACTGTGATGGAGTCCCTGGCCCGAAGCATGCAAGAGGCCAAAGTGACCCTGGAGCAGCTGTGGAGGGTGCGCAAGGAGCTGGCGTTCTCGGAATCTGGCCTGCTTCTGCGAGGGGACCATATAGTGGTTCCACAAGCTAAGGTGCTGCAAATCATCGAGCTGGAACGCCAGGACCACCAAGGGGCACCAAAGACAAAGGCCTGCCTCCGACAGAAAGTTTGGTTCCCGGAGCTGGAAAGGAGAGTGGAGGAGTTTGTGGCCTCATGTGTGTGGTGCCAGGCGGCGTCACCTGCGCTACGGCAGCTGACCATCGAAACCATTTCTTTTTAAAAATAATTTTTATTAATTTATGCAAACCAACAACAATACAAACCAAACCCGCAGTGCATACATCAACAGTACAATTGTTCATCATTTAATTCCGGTCACTGCTCCCCATATCCACCCCCCATTACGAGCCTGTTTATTCCAGACACTCTGTGTCTGCCTCACGTGGCGGGGTCTCACTGTCTGTGGATTCCGACAGATCTTGTGTTGTTCCAAACAATTCCGCTATTAATGATTTCCATGCCATCAGGGTTCCCGCCTCCTCCTCCCCCCCACATTGCTCGCCTTTTGCCATACTGTAGTTTCTGCCTCCGCCCATTTTTGCAACTCCTTCCCCCACACCTCCACCCGTGGCCTGTGACATGTCTTCCACCCCATGGCAATCCTTTTTGCGAGCACATATGCTAGGTCCTTCAGTTTACTGACATGTTTAAGTTTCTGTGCTCTGGGGATCCCCCCCCCCCAGCAAGCATGCCCAGGCTGTGTCTACGACAATGGTGACCCCTTTTTCCCCCAGTCTCTGTGCTACTTCACTCCAGAAACGCTCATCGCTGGGCATGACCAAAACATGTGTACCATGTCAGCATTTTCCTCATCACATTTGGGACATGCCTGTCGTCTGGCGTTTTTTAACCTAGATATTTTCTGAGGTGTCATATATGCCCTATGCGTAATGTACAGTTGTATCTGTTTGTCTGGCGTTCCTTGAAACCTTCTTATGGTATCCCAGGGCCCGCTCCCACATCCCAGTCTAGAAATCTCATGTCCCCCTTCCGATACATTATATATCACCGACCATCGCAACCATGCCCAGAGTGACAAGACCATGGGAGGTGGTGCACGTTGATTTTGGATCAACGACCAGGGGCACACACTTCCTGGCGGTACGATGAGTGGTCCCGGTATCCGGAAGTGGAATTGGTAGAGTCTGCTGCATTTGAAAAGGTGGTGGTAGCGCTGGAGAAGATCTTTGCCATCCACGACTGCCCAAAGTGTTGTGCTCGGACAACGGAGCACCATTTCAGGGCAAGAGTTTTGCGGACCTGATGAAAGGTTATGGAATACACCACAGGAAGGTCACCCCACTGTGGCCCTGAGCAAATGGAGAAGCGGAGCGAATGATGCGAACGCTGTACAAGGTGTTCTGCATTGCTCAGGGCAAAGGCGAGTGTCTGCAGAGGGCGCTGTATGTGTTCCTGTGAGGATACCGGACCACCCTGCACACATCCACAGGGGTGGTGCCGGCGGAGGCCATGTTTCAGTGCTGTCCGAGGGACGTTCTGCCAGAGGTGGGGGAGTGGGAGCCTGCGGTCATGGATAATGAGCAGGTGGATGAGGAGAGAAGGGCACGGATGGATCTGGAGAATGCCCAAAAGGGTCTAAGGCCCCCAAGACTTGTCCCGGGGGATGAAGTCCTGGTGAGGAATCGACACCCTCAAGGAAAGCTCTCCCTCACCTACGAGCCGGCACCGCTAGACGTGGTGGCAGTAAAGGGGTCAAAGGTCAGAGCATCCGATGGAACGGCATCTGTTACCCGAAATGCTAGTTTCTTTAAAAAACTGGGCGAGTCCAGGGCAGAGACAATGGCGTACATGGACATGGAGGAGGTGCCTGATGAGGGCGGTGGGCCCTCGTTTCTATCGGGGTCTCCCACCCGCGAGGAACATGGCGATGGAACACCGACCAGAGAGACTGGCAGGAGGTACCCCCAGAGGACAGGGTGAGGGAAACCTGCCCATTTTACAGACTATGTCATGGACTAGATAAACTGTTGTTATATCCCGGATGCCACGGGGGCCGATGCCAACTCGGGAACCAGGGTGGGTGTCATTAAAGGGGTCTCCGGGGACATGTTGGTATAGTGTGCTGTGATGTGTGGTAGCTAGTGCTTCCTTTTCATATGTTTGTTGTTATGGAAAAGGAGGAGTGTGGCACTGCCCCTTTAAGTGTGTGCGCACGCAACGGAGTGACGTGTCACTCCGTTGCGTGCCATATAAATAAACAGGGCGTTCCCGACGGCCGCAGAGCGACTGGGGAGCCCACACCAGCAACACTGTGTCCATGTGTGTCTGTGGAGGGTGGGGGGCTCACGGGCCGCATGGAGAGCGGCAACACAAATGCTCGAACATCTGCACCGGCATGCATTTTCATGCCAGCGCGAATGCTGGTGATGCATCAGCATAAAGCAGGCGGACTGTACAGTCCTGCCAGGGACTGATGCTGATACCCACACGGCCTCAAGCATGTGTTGCAGCACATGCGAGGCGGACACAAGAATGAGGTTCCAACACACCTTTATTGTACAACTTTCAACTTCCAACTGACATTCCCCTCCCACTTCCCGCCCCTCCCCTTCCTGTGTCCCCCTGTCGCCTGTCACGTGATGTGAGTTCTTTGACAAGTGTGACGACACTACACAGACCTCATAGGGATCCCTTGTACACGCACCCTGCCATGTAAGCATGACACAGCGAGCGTACAATTACAATGAAACCCTCTCCGACATGTGAGCATATAAGAGAGGGTTACATTTCAACTGGGAATACTGCTTATCATGAATGCATTATAAGCAGTGTTCCCAGTTGAAATTAAACCCTCCCCGACGTGCAAGCATGTTAAGGAGGGTTTCCTTTCATTTCTGAGTGCTGCTTGGTATGCAAGCATGGCAAGCGGCGCTAGCAAACAGGGTAAACGCTGCCTGGCAATTTTATATGCCAGTCAGCGTTTACTCACTTTGCACTGTGGAGTGAAAATGTGAAGGGTAAAAGGCGGCATACTCTCTTGTACGCCACCTTTTGCCCTTTACATTTGCATCCCGCAGTACAAATGATGAAAATTTAGCATTGGAAGAACATGAGCCCCACTATGTTTCTTTTTCTGTCTTATGCAGTTCAAACATGCTGTCTTTTGCCTGCTTCTAAGCTGTGTGTGTGACAAAATTACTACTGCTATGCAGGAGTACAGGGCTGAGTGGTGTTTAATACTCCCAGCCAGCCCCACACTGCTACTAAACCAGCAGTGATCCGAAATGATAAAGGAGAAACAGGCACAGCCCAAAATGTTTACCCTTCGCCTCTTTTGTAATATGGGACTAGGGCAGACTATACTTTTCAGGAGGGATGTGAGCTAAGAGGCTTCCAACAACAATATTACTGGGGTACCAAAATAAAAGAATGTCAAACCAAGGATCTTCAACAATAGGAAACATTAATTAAACTAAAAATACAAGCATGCGAATCAGAAAATCTATAACCCCTGCCTGCAAGAAAAGACACAGAATATGCAGACTTTAAGATGAAAGGGTCACTCTGGGTTTGAAGACAGACAATATGTTCATCAGAAATGCTCAAGTACAATTAAGATGTCTTTAAAAAGGTAAGAAGTGGTGTGCTAAATGTCACTATGGTCCTTTATTGCAGGCCAGGGAGATAGAACCATTACACATACCTTGTACCTTTCTTCTTGAGGCTCAACAGCATCGAGACAGGTTTTCTAGGCGCTTTACCACAGTTTGAGGCAGTGCTGAGACATACCAGGTCAGGCCTCCCAATGTGCCCAGTTGGCGTGCTAGACTGATTTGAATATATACATCCAGGGAAGTATGGTTTGATCAGTTCATCTTTTATTGTCAGGTACACCAGGTTATGAAGACAAAGCCCCCCCCAGCCATCCAGCTCTGGCCATCTACTTCACCTACTGAAAACCTCACACACATATTACATTGTTAAAAGATTAATTCTCAGCCATAATTCTCAGCAGTCCTCCATCCTGAAAATAAACCTACTCTTGTGCATGGAAGAGACATCAGACGGCTGGGAGTGAATTTGTTTAATAACTGCTCTTACAGTTGAAAAGGGAACATCTGAGCTCTATAACATATACACCATGGGTTTTATACAATTTTCTATTTATTTGTATGTATTTAGTTTATAGCAGCGCACAAATCCCTGAGGCAACTAGGCGCTAGCTACAGTGAGATAGTGTTACAGGTGTTACAAGTTAATGCGACATTAGCAGCGCATGGCCACACCAGTCATGATAGGTAGGTTTACGCATGTTTCAAGCAAGCTGCATTTACAGCGCACAGCCACACAGGTCATGATGGGGAGGTTTCAAGCAAGTTCCATTTGCAGCGCACAGCCACACAAATCTAGATGGGTAGGTTTCAAACAAGTTACATTTGCAACACACGGCTGCACAGGTCTTGAAAGTTAGGTTTCAGGCATGTGTTAAGCAATTTTCATTTGCAGCGCACGGCCACTCAATTCATGATAGGTAGGTTTTAAGCATGTTTCAAGCAAGTTGCATTTGCAATGCACAGCCACATGAGTCATGATGGGTAGGTTTTAAACAAGTTACATTTACAACACATGGCTGAACAGGTCTTGATAGGTTTCAGGCATGTGTTAAGCAAGTTACATTTGCCGTGCCCGGCCATGCAAGTCATGATAGGTAGGTTCCAAACAAATTATATTAGCAGCACAAGGCTGCACAAGTCTAGAAAGGTAGGTTACAGGAATGTGTCAATCGAGTTACGTTTGCAGCACAAGCATGCACAGGTCATGATAAGTAAGTTGCAGGTAAGTTGTAGGTAGAGCGTCAGTGGCCTTGTGCATCCTGGAACAACCACACTATGTGAGACAGGGGGCTGCATCGGCAGAACTGGGCATTAGCATCTGGATTCGGAGGGGTGGTAACGGGGGTGATGGGGTTGCAAGGATTGTAATAAGTGTGCTTGCGTAAAGGTGAGTAGGGTTTAGGTCAGCCCCTAGGTGATCACAGGGCTAGGAGAGTATGGACAATGATAACACATTGCACACTGATTTATGCTAATATGGGTCTTAGATTTTTAACATATTCTAATTGGCCATTTTACTAAAGGACAAAACATCCCTTGTGTCCCATTGAACATAAACACTTCCTGAAACACGTGACTTCCTATGCAAATTCACCCACAGCCAAGGCTCACACTAAGGCTCCTGACTGAGCTGTCTGAGCGACGAGCGCCAACAGCTCCTTTCTTAATCTACATGTTGCTCCCGTCCCCAATCGTCTCACCTTGCCACCCTGTCTTTGAAGCCTTCCATACTGGCCCATGCGCGCCGCGGTGAGTCTCCAGTCTTGAGACCTCGAACTTGTTGGATCTCCATCTCTCTCTAAGCCGGGATCCCACCCTGGCACTCAATCCGACACCCACCATCTCGTGACTGATCTGCCCTAAGTCTGAGTGAAATCTGCACCCTCTATGTCCGACCCACATCGCGACACACCGATTGCTGAGACCCTCAATGTTTGCTATTGTACGCTTATTACTCTCTTATGCTCTATAACTGCCTCTAAAATAGCCCAACTGTACTACTTGTGAACTGCATCTAAAGCGTATCGTGCATGCTGCACTGTATCACACGATCAATTGGTCTGCTTTAGAATTACGCCACCCCGCTCACTGGTCACTATAAACCCACGCTGTAACTGCTCTGTAGTTGCCCCTGGCACGCCACCATGTATGATTTGTGACCTGCTGTAACTGTTTTTAGTTGCCCCATCATGGCGCCATGCATGATTTATGACCTGCTGTAACTGTTTTTAGTTGCCCCTAGCACGCCACCATATATGATTTGTGGCCTGCTGTAACTGTTTTTAATTACCCCCAGCACGCCGCCATGTTTGATTCATGACCTGTTGTAACTGTTTTTGGTGTTCCTAACGGCACCCTGCAATACATGATTTGTGACCTGCTCCTATAACTGAACCCTAAGAAGTTGCACTGCAACACTCCTTGTTGGCCCATAACTGAATTACGTCTAACTTTACTGTGCTTCTTTTAAGTCTTTCTGTATCTGCCTGATTGCACACAAACCCTGTCATTCGGCCAGTTGTTACAATTGACCTGTGTTGTCCCATTCACGCTGCGCTTCTCCAGCATTAACACCATGCACCCCCAACCACCCTGTCAGCTGCCTGGATCAACATACTGATATACTTATGCCACTGCCTGTCATTATCCACTTCAGGCTCCCCCAGACTTTAGCACTTTTCCCCAACCCTTCCTGGCCCTCCCTTCCCTTCTGCCCACCACTTACGACGTTCACTCAACGCATCAATTGACCTTCAACTCATGCATGACCCAAGACAAGCACATAGTGGAACCCAAGGCTTCCCCAACTGGGTTCACATCTACACACAGCCACCCACGCCCCCTTGTATACAGAAACTCCAACCTTGCACTTAGAACTCACTCTTCTACAGACACCACCGGCACCTTTGCCCCCACCATCCGAATCAGAAACTCACTCGCATTCCACACGGCGCGCACCAACTCACTACACACTCACTCTCTACCCCCCCTCCCCCCAACACACCCAACCAGTCTTTTCTGGGAGCCCTCATCAACGGCAGATCTCTCCCAGCCCATGCACTGGACATCGCAGACATAATCACTCTACATAATCTTGACTTCCTAGCTATAACGGAATCCTGGCTCAACGAAGCCTCAGGCCCAGCCCTGTCTCTTGTGGTGCCTGACAACGACTCAATATGCAGGAGGGACGGACCCAATGCCAAAGGTGGAGGAGTGGCCATCATAGCCAACTCTTCCTTGAACATGAGAGAGGTATCCCTAGCTTCCTACACCTCATGCAAACTCCTCTCAGTGAAATTGTCTCTCTCTGCGACAGATACGCTAAACATCCACCTCATCTACAGACCCCCAGGGCCCACACACTCCATTGAGAATGACGCCACACTAATCATCTCCTCTAATACCAAACCCAAGTCTCAAGTCATCATACTGGGCGATTTCAACCTTGGCCTAAAGGACCCACTCGATAACAACGCTCTAGCCTTGGCTAACACTGACAGCACTTGGCTTTGCGCATAAGATCCAGAACCCTACTCATGTGGAAGGTCGGATACCTGACTGGCTTGCAGATATCAACTGTACCACCACCATCATATCTAACTCTCCCTGCCCATGGTCTGACCACCACCTCACCACGTTCAATATCAACACCAAGATCAGCCCTACCTACCCCCCCAATTTAGCCCCAGAGGCCCCTTCGAGAAACAAAAAGAATATCACAGCTAACATTCTACTCCCACTAATGCAACCTGTCCTGGCCTCTCCAACTGACGACAATGCCGACCTCACCCATTTGAACTGATTCTATAACAACACTATATTGGCAGCTGTGAACAAAATAGCCCCTCTCACGCTACGCAAAGCCAAACAACCAGCCCATCTCAATAGCTGGTTCACCCCAGAGCTAAAAGTTTTAGGAACGACTAAAAGGAAAGCATAATCACTCTGGAAATAATTGCCCACGCCCACTAACAAGAACATCTTTGACTCAGCCTCTAGAAATGATAAACAACAAGTACTTCTTACCAAAGGCAAATTATATAACAACAGAATTTCCAAAGCTAGCTCTAATACCAAGGAATTATTCCTTATCCTCAGAGAGCGTGACACCCCCAGAAAGCTGCATTAAAGATATTAACTGGTGTGAGAACATTCAAAATGCTCTCCAAAACAAAATCACTCGCCTCCAATCATCAATTGGAGCCAAAAAGAACAGCCTAAACAAACGTCACAAACCACCACCCTCTTCCGCTACCACCACCAACCTCAAGGAGCTCCCACTATTCGAATTCACAAAGGTCTCTATCCCAGAAGTTCTGAAAATGATCCTTAGCTTAAAACCCTCACGGTGTCAAGGTGACCCCTGCTCACCTTCAGTCATCAAAGAATGTGCTCCCCATCTCGCTCCATTTATCACCAATCAATGCTTCATTAAAAAGCAGCTGTGTCCCAACGTACCTAAAAAGAGCGTGGGTACTACCTCTACTAAAAAAAAAAAACGCCCTTGACCCCAACACCCCTACGAACTACCGTCCTATAACCGTTTCTCTTGAAAATTCTCGATAGAGTAGCATACCTGCAAGTTCCTGGAAGCTAATAATATTCTGGGGCTACGCCAGTCTGGTTTCCGCCCAAGACACGGAACGGAAACATCACTACTGGATTTAAAAATCCAAATGGACAACCTTAGGGACAAGGGGAAATTAGCTGTGGTTCTTCTACTAGACCTTTCCGCTGCAATCGACCTGGTGGACCATAATATTCTCTTTAAACACCTAACTTCAGCATCTAACTTTCTCCCCAAACGCCACACTTTGGATAACGTCTTTCCTAAGCAACATAACTATGAAAGTCTGCTCCCCTAAAGCCGAAGCTCCCCCTACCCCGGTTGCCTGCGCAGTGCCACAAGACTCCTGCGTGGCCCCCACTCTGTACAATATCTTCACAAAGCCACTCTTTGACCGTCTCGACGACCTGGGTGTCACCTACACTAATTACACAGATGACACCCAGGTACTCATCCCAATCTCTGTTGACCACGACGGCGACACCACCACCCTCAACGCCATCTACCTATCTATCCAAGAATGGATAGCTCAGCACGGGCTGTGTCTAAATGATGATAAGACTGAGCTGCTTATCGTCAGCTCGCAACATAAAATCGCCAAACTAAACAACCTCTTCAAGTCATTCATCATAGATGGACACACCATTAAAGCCATGAAAGAGGTAAAAATGCTTGGCTTCTACTTAGACTTCTCTCTCAATCTTAAAAAACAAATAAATGCCACCATGTCAGCCACCTCCTACACATGCAAGCTTATTAGTGCCTGCAGAAAATTCCTCTCACTGGACAGTTGTCTTACTCTAGCCAGAGCCCTAGTCCTTAGACGCCTTGACTACTGCAACGCCTTGTATGATGGCACTAACATCCAGAATATCCGGAAGCTACAGGTACTCTAAAACAATGCCCTCAGAGCCGCACTCAATGTCCCCAGACAGGAACACGTATCAGCCATTAGACTCCAACAACACTGGCTCTCAGTTCGTGAACGTATCTTATTCAAATCACTCCCCTAACATACAAATGCCTGCACCAGATGGCTCCCACCTACCTATCAGACAGCATCACCTTGTCACAATGATCCAGACCAACTAGAGCTGCTTATCAGCACTGCATCGACACACCTAGGTTCAAGCTCCAAAATGCAGGTGGTAGCAGTTTCCCTGCCATTGGCAGCAAATTTTGGAACACACTGCCGCTCCCACTTAGGAATCATTCTGGATCTTCAGGAAACAACTCAAGACACACTTATTCACTCAAAGCTCAAATTACTAAGTATTCCTCTAAGCCAATCCCTTCTCCTATCCCTCCAGCCCCTCCCTGTTTCTGCCTTCTCTGTATGTTATTTTGCTCACGTTATGTTACTATGATCACTTTATGTCACCAAGCTCACTTCTCTGCTCCATCCTGACCTTACTGTACCTGCATTCTCTCATGCTATAATGCTAGCTTTATCTATCTGTAATGTTATTAGTTTGAGCTATGCATGTCTTTTTACCTGCTTGTGTAACAAATGCAACGTCTACATCCTGTAAGAAAGCGCTCTTATGCCTTCGGGTTTGGCGCGCTATATAAACTTAAAAATAAATAAATAAATGATGACAAGGGGCTTTCCATTTTTCTGAAATCGCAAGTTCTGTGTTGCAACCTTTAAAAACTGAAGAGACACAATTTCTGAGAATGACACATTTGCTCTCGGCTTCTTAGCACATAGACTGTCTGGTTTTTTATTGGTTCAATTTCTCCTATCTTATCTCTTTTGACTGTAAGCCAGTTTAACTATTATGAGTCACACCACTGACAATCCCATATTCTAATATTAAATGCTGCTAACTGATCGGCACCTGTCTTCAGCTGCTCTCAGTCAACCTTTATTTTTTGCACACGGCACTACATTTCTGTGTCTGCTTATAGCATTCTATCAAATTTGAAGCTTTTATTCATTTGCAATGTAAACTATGAAATCCATTTTAAAATGATGGATGTCTGCTGTGGTCATATTTCTGTTGTCGGGGAACTATTTTCTGCATATATTTGAACATTTCCAGTTTTCTAATGTTCAATGCCTATTGAGTGTGAATAACCTCTGTCATATTTAAACACAGTGTGGCTTAATGCCTGTGCTATTCTATAATAAATGCATGTTTACCCTATCTCTCATGCAGCTATATGATGTCATAGGTGAAATGACATCACGCCTGTCATTCTTGGTCCACACCATGTTTGTCCTCACTATTTCTGCTTAGGGTATGAATAATACAGTTGTCTGCGTGTACAATTCTTTTCATATTTGCACTATTGGACCAGGGGGCTGGTCACAGCCCCTGAATGGCATAGTCACCTGTCTTACCAAAGAGCGCGGAGAGGCTGCTCCTCTACAACATCCCTATATTCCACTCCCTCCATTCCAAGTCTCCTGTCAGCTTCATGCCACTCAACACACATATATAACACACCTCCCTTCTTTTCTCATCGCACTACAAAACATAAGTTGGTCTTCTCGCTTTGCCACTCTCCCCAAATTCCATACTTATCCCCCATCAATCCACACAGCTCCTTTCATCTTCCTCTCTACCCTCACAGGATCCAACTACAGAAGGTCTCCTTTCCTATTCACCACATCTTTTTGAATCCTTACCCAGTCACCCACACATACATTTAACGCCTTGCTTGTCCTTTGTTTTCCTCTCTTAGTCCCTTCTCCTTCCTTTCATTCATTCTCTCCTTCACCTCTTCTCTGCCAATATCAGCTGTTCTTGCTCTCCCCAAACAAGCTGGGCGCATTATTGTAATAGTTCTCCTACCCCTCATCAACTGAAGTGGACACACCCTGTCATTGCATGCTGAATCATTCTTAATGAACGCATTCTCTCTTTCTCCAGCATTGGATCTTTCATGGATTCACATGCTGTGAATGTTACCGCAGTCAGGCTGGGAAACCTCGGTATCTTTAATATAGTAGTTTTCCTATGGAAAAAACATTGACACCTTGAGTATCCCATTGACGTAGTTGTGGGTGCTTTAGGCAGCACCAATGGGACGTCGAGTGTATAGCTCTGCCCCTGCAGCGTCTCCTCATATTTCAACTGTTTTCCAAACCGTTGGGTTTCCTCGCGCTCCTCTCCTGAGAGAATTCTTTTTTTTCTTGAGAAAAAAAATGTCTTCAATATTCGCTTTTTCCTGTCTCTCGATGCTGAAAAAACTCTGTTCTGACCCTGTTATGGAATCTTCGGGACCAAAGAAGTCCTTGTTCAGGCTATGTGAGACCTGTGGCCTGAAGAACGTATATCTGGGGGACAGGCACTCGGAGTGCCTTTATTGTCTGTACCCGAAACATTCAGCCAACCGATGTGATATCTGCCAAGGGTTCTCGCAAAAGATCCTTAGAGACAGAAATAGACGCCTAATTTGTTGGCTCAAAGAGGAACCGCTGACAAAAAAACAGAGAACAGGTGAGGCTAAGTCATCTTCCTGTCATGATAAGGCCAAGCATTCATTACCTCTGAAAAGACCTCTTTCAAGTGGTGAAGGGTCACAGGTAATCTCTAAGCACTCGTCTCAGAGCACTACCACAAAGTCACGCTCACCCGCCAAGATCTGCGGAATCATCCCGAAAAATCTCCCATCGTCGACAGAGAGGTATAAATCGAGGCCAACATCCTCCTCAACCTCGTCGGCAAAGAAGTCCTCCTCGACGAGCAAGAAACATCACTCGTCATCGAAGTCCCACAGGTCTTCTTCTGGACATGAGTCCTCCACAAAACACCACATGACGGCCAAATGGTCATCCAAATGGTCGTCTTCTTCACCATCGACGACGTCAACTATGACGACAACAACATTGACAACAGTATTGGCTCCCTCAAAGTCTCGACAACTGCATCGAGGATGACTAATTCGTCAACCACATCGTTGACTATCACCTCGTCGACGACCGGTCAGTCGATGACCATTCCGTCGACGATGAAAAAAATCCCCGGCGAAAAAGCAGACAGGTACATAGTCTACTGGGCCGGAGTGTTCTGAATTGGAAACAGACGTTCTGTCCCCCAAGGGCATACTGAAAATTGCAGCTGGGACTACAGTACTTGAGCAACCTCCTTTGGAAAGGTCCCCAACCATATTACCTGAAGAGATTCTGCAACATGAAATTACATTAGATTTTGAACACCTCCTCATGATGATGAGGCAGTTTTCGGATCCTGAGGAAGGAGGTTCACAACCACCTTTTCCAGATCCATCTGTGTTGGGCCTGCAGCGGACATCTCAAGCACCTCCATTTCCATCCACATCTGTAGACATGGGAGGTATTCCATCACAATATCCTCTCCTAAATCCTCATTCCTTACTATCTATGCAGGTCCTGTCCACTCTTCAGTCTCTCCTCCGACAACAGGATACTAGACTTCCTCTGTCTCAGGCTCCAACAGTTCCGCCGTTGGGAAGCCCACAGGTTACACCTCGACAGAAGGACACTTCTGATTCTTTTTGGGACCAGAACGTTTGCCCTAGAAGGCAATCCCCGGCTAGACCTACTCCCCAGTCTCCAAGAGCGTTTAGCCCTCGATGGAGAGAGCAGGAAGAAGGTGAACTGGTGGACACGGATCCGGACACTGCTCCACAGGACACGCCTTCCACCGTCTTGTCTTCTCTGAGGAGAGCGGACACTTGGGACACAGACCCAGACCAGGATGCACCAGGTAATCCGGCTCAACCACCCCCCCCCCCCAGACGACATAGGAGCATTTCACTCCATGATGGCTATGGCCTGCCAGGAGCTCGGCCTAATTCCAGAGGAAGAAAAGAAGGATTGCTTCTTATTTGATCACATGGGGAAAAAGGAGAAAGGCCATCTTTTCCAATTCCAATCCGAGATCATTTATGGAATTAAGGCCTCCGTACAATGAAACACCCATTTACGGAACCAGCAGGGAAAGGTTGCTTGGAGAAAAAATGTAAAGCTTCAGAATCCACTCCTAAATGTCTCACATCGCAACCAACACCAGAGTCTGTTGTATCAGCCGCAGCTAGTCGGAAAACGCGCACACAGCATAAGTGCGCCACTCCCCCGGATAATGATAACCGCAAGTTAGATGCCTTTGGGAAGAAGGTCCTTACTATGGGAGCGACGACTGAAAGCAGCAAATTCTTTAGCCATTGTCGCAAGATACGACCGGGAAATGCGGAATTGGTTAGCCCCACTATTGGACCACCTGCCAGAACAGCAAAAGAAGGAGGCTATGCTTTTGGAGCAAGAGGGGTAAAACGCATCAAATCGCAGCATAAATATTGCTGTAGACCTAGCTGAGACTGGTTTTAAACAAATTAACAATGGTGTGGTTCTCAGACGCCAAGCTTTGCTTAACTGCACAGATTTCCGACAGGAGGTACAGCACAAGGTGGTGGATATGCCATGCGAGGGCTAAAATCTTTTCAGTGAAAAGATAGATGAGGCTCTGAAGGCCATGAAAGCAGATTCGGACACAACGAGATCACTTACAACTCTGCAAAGCAAAAGATCCCTTCGCCCCTTTCATTCATTTCGTGGAGTATCAGGAAATTCAAGATTCTCGGGACAACAAAGGGTACAAAAGATCCATTTAATATTCCCAAGGTTACAAGCGTAACTTCCAAGCTACCCAACGCAGCAGAGACTATCGGGGTCAAAGGAAGCAGGGATCTTCCTCTTCCTAAATAAGCAGTCAAAACAAAACACAAAAATGACTGCCACAAAGACTGTCAAATAGGGGGGAAGGTGGCATTCCACCTCAACAAGTGGCGTTCAATAACCACGGACAGATGGGTACTAGATGCTATCCAGTACAGCCACTTGTTGGAGTTCAAATGTCCACAATTTCCCATTCCTCCCACAAAGGCGTCTCAATCACACCTTCACATCTTACGACGAGAGGTACGTATCATGTTAAAAAAAAGGGCCATTGAGAGGGTACCCTTCTCAGCAAGGGGAAAGGGCGTGTATTCAAGATTCTTCGTGGTCAAGAAGCCAGATGGAAAGTGGTGCCTGATTCTAGACCTTCGTGTGCTAAATAAAAACATACGAAAACAAAAATTCAGGATGATAACGTTGCAAGACGTGATAAGAACAGTGCAGCACCAAGAATTCTTAGCATCCCTAGATTTCAAGGACGCATATTTGCATATAACGATTCACCCAAAGCACCAAAAATACCTTAGGTTTGCAGTGGGCGACAGCCAATTCCAGTTTCGGGTTCTCCCCTTTGGCTTAAAATCAGCACCCAGGACATTCACCAAATGTCTGGCTCCTGTAGCAGCTTTCCTCCGGCGGCAAGGCCATCACGTTTACCCGTACTTGGACGACTGGTTGATTCGGGGAACAACTTACCAACAGACGTTGAGTCTCTCAATAGGACAGAGGCTCTACTCCAACGACTGGGCTTCGCCATCAGCTACAGCAAATCCTCCTTGACTCCCTCAAAGAGCTTGGTCTTCCTGGGAGCACAATTACTGACAAACCACAATCAGGTGAAACCCTCGGGGGAAAGAGTAAAGAAGCTTCTAGCTCTAGCGGGCTCATTTACACTGAACAAATCCATCACAATCTGCTCTTACATTGCTATCCTTGGTACCATTTCATCATGCATTACTTAGATTCCAAACTGTCGCCTACACATGCGCTCAGCACAGAAATTCCTCTCACCCAGATGGTCCTAGATCCAAGGCTCCTGGTCGGACAGGGTAGTCATCTCCCAGCTGCTGGCAGACGCCCTAGAATGGTAGACTCACCCCTACAACATCACATGGGGCATGCCTCTTGTGTAGCCAGACTTCCTATACACTATCGTGACCGACGCTTCACAAATAGGATGGGGTGCTCATTTAGACCAGCTCCAGGTCAAGGGACACTGGTCACCCACAGAGACTTCACAGCATATCAACATCCTAGAATTGTGGGCAGTACACTGGGCTCTCAAATCCTTTCTCCCCCTCATCAAGGGCACGGTGGTGCGGGTTCTCACTGACAACACAACCATAATGTTCTACCTGCGGAAGCAAGGGGGGACACGCTCAGATATCCTATCCCAGGAGGCACAAACCATGTGGCACTGGGCCATCCAGCACAACATTCAGATTGTAGCTTTCCACCTACCAGGGAAACAGAACGAACAGGCAGATACCCTCAGCAGGGACTCCTCCCAGACACACGAGTTGCAACTGCAGAGCACCCAGGTGTCAAAGATCTTCGCGAAATGGGACCCTCCCCCTCTGGACCTTTTTGCCAGCCCCAAAAACAAGCAATGCCACCAGCTCGCCAGTAGAATTCCACATCTGAACTCCTGGGGAGTCGCATTTTCCTTCCCTTGCAACGGGCTGTCTGTAAAGACTGGAGGGGTGTATCTGCACTCCTGCCCTCTATATGGCAGAGTAGAAGCACAGAGTACCCCAGCCAAGATTCTCTATTTGGTAAAGGTGGGCTAGCAATCAAGGCTTAAGCTCCCAGAAGGTGATGCAGGCTGGTTCTTAAGTACAGTGTAGTCCTCAAGCACACACAAAGGAATGTCCACACACTATGTTAGTGAAAACACAGTTCCTTATATAAATAAGGCTTTGATTATGTACACATACAATAACACACTTTGTGCGCAGGATATTCTAAAATGATAAATATATACAGTCTCTATGTCGTACCACAATTACTTCTTAGATTACATTAAAATGCATCAACTGTAGACAGTTTCAAATGACATACAAATCAGTTAATAATGTGAACCAACAATAGACTTGAGGAGGAAAATAAGTTGGTTAAAACATTGGCAGAATATTGGGCCGATACCCCCAGGCACAGTTCTGTGTGAGGATCCCCCCACCTGGGCAACCTGTAAATAAGGATATTAAACAAGCCGAGTCCATAAATTGCTTATAAGAGTCTTATTTCCTTCTATAAAGTTCTACCACCCCAATGCACCTGGTTTAGCAGAGTTTGACGTTGGGTCGTCGACGGGTCCTTCTTGAGTGAACTCCCTTTAAGGTAGGAGCCACGGATCATCGAGATCCCTCAAAGAAAAGATGAACGATGGCGTTGAGGCAGCAGCTTCGGTCCTGGCGGTGCTCGTCGCTGATCGGTCGTGGACGTCCTGCGAAGATGAGGCATGCGGCGCACCTCGACGGTGATATTTTTTTACTGCAAAGAGTCACTGAAGAACTTTGGCCCAGCAAGGGCGTCGGGTCGTTTGTGGTCTTCGGGTGCCATTCTCCTTGGTTCGTCAGCGATCTTGACTTTCTCCGTTGGGACAATGCAGTCGACGGTTGCTTAACAAGGGAGACCTTGATTCAAAGTGTTCTTAGGCAATGGAGCTTTGCGGCTTCGGTCGTCGTCAGCAGCACAGCGTCAAGCTGTCCCCGCTTCTGGGCAACATGGCTTCGACGGGCTTTCAGTGTTTACAGCAATCCTCCGAACCCTGGTCGACGACGGTTGGCGGAATGTCTGGGCGCTTCTCTTCAGTTTCCTCGGCAGTCCCCGTCTCCGGTCGACAGTCTTTCGAAGGCTGGCTTCCAGGGAACCTTGGTGAAGGTTAGCTGGTGCATGATGGTCAATCGTAGCTCGGGAAGAGGTCTCCTAGCCAGGTCCTCTCTTGGATCAGTTTCTTGAAGGCACAGCAGCTTTCCGATTGTGTCAAAGGGAAACCGTTAACTTTCTTCTTCCGGCTCTGCTTCGAGAATAAGCATCAAGTTTCGTCTTCAGCTTCTGAAGAATTTCCATCAGTGAGAGGTGCCCAGATATACTGTTTGGTCTCTCATTCACTCTGCTGGGTCACAATCAGGCAACCAATCATTCAGAAGGGCATTCAGCAGGCAGACAATCAGGCTCGCAATGCATTCAGGCAATGTTTCTCCCTCCAGACACTCACAACAAGGAATGTGGATTGGGATTCAGCACACTGCATTCATACCAGTTTCGGGCAGGGCTGTCTCAGTCATTGTGTCGCACACTAGACATTAGATACCCATAACATGAAATGCAAATTGGTCACACACTCCATTCACCCAGGTCCCACCCCAAGGGTTTACCCACAACATACAGTCACTGGGAAGGCTCCAGCCAGTCTGGCCTGGACTTTCCCACAATAGCATATATGGAACTTCTACCCGACGGCCAGTCAGGGGAAGGGACAGAGACAGGGCTTCCCAGGACTTTGGGAAAACAAGGTAACAGGCAATGTAGATTACCCCTGCTATCTGCGCAGGGAGTATTAATTCTATTAAAGACTAGGAGGCGAGCATTATGCTTCATCTTCTTTTATTACTACTCCTCAGCAGTTCAACAACATATATATAAAACCATGGAAAATACCCAACAAACTTTTCCATTTTTTTTTTTTTTTTTTTTTTTAACTACAACCCCCATGAGTCTCTGTAGTCCGTGCTCATTCCACCAGTCCTGATCTCCTTCCTGTACTTAGGCTCCTCCTCTGCTTTTACTCGCTCTGATATTCACTCCTGTCCATTAACTGATCCTCGTCAACGGTGCGAAGAATCTTCAGAACTCTAACTCAACTGCCGGTGCGCTCCCGGCCTCCTGATGGTCTTCTCTTCTTCAGTTATTCTTCTGCTCTTCCCCTATGAAGACACAATCATAAATCTTAGGGTGGTGCGCATGTACTGTACTCTCACATATAAATTTCTCAACATTTTATACAGTACATCCAATCGGGCGGGAATTTAATGCTCGCCTCCTAGTCTTTAATAGAATTAATACTCCCTGCGCAGATAGCAGGGGTAATCTACATTCTATGACAAGACAGGAGGCGAGCATTATGCTTGTTCAAAGCTTCCCCAAGACTGTACTAGCCAAACCCTCTGCTGGCTTAAAGTAAAATTCCTTAAATGTACGATCGCTCGCCCAATCTGCTGCTCTCATTATTTCACTCAAAGGCACTCCTGCTCTCGCGGCTGATGAAGCCATCGCCCCTCTCACTGAATGAGCTCCATATGTGTCCACATTCACTCCTGCTGCGCACATAATCTCTTTGACCCATCTGGCTATGGTGGCGGATGCCACAGCGTGATAAGGCTTCCTACGCGCTATTAACAACTGAGTAGTGCTAGCTGCTCTGTTCTCTGCTGTCCTGCTCTCGTATTCTTTAATGCATCGAGCTACGCACCATTTCGAGTTGTCCGGAAAATAAGGGTAATGGACTGCGAAGGTGCCTGTCTTAGTCCTCCTCACTATGGAGAACGTAACCCCCTCCGGTCCGAAGATTCGTCTATTAATCTCTAGCGCCTTGACGTCTGACACTCGTTTACATGAGATCAGACACAATAGCATAGCTAATTTACCCGATAGTTGTTTGAGAGAAAGGTATCTATCTGCTGGCCAGTCTGATAGTAATCGTAGCACTGTCGCCACGTCCCATGTAGTACTATACTTAGGCCCTGGAGGCGCTCTAAATCTCGCTCCTCTGATGAGTCTCACTACCGCTGGATGTTCCCCTGCCGGTACTCCCTCAATTGACATATGTCCCGCTGATATAGCCGACCTGTACACTCCTATCGTACGGAAAGCTTTCCCATTCTGCAATAGATGCGCTAGGAAATTTAGGATCTCCACTACAGGTGCTGAAACGGGATGAACACTTCTGTTCTTGCACCAACTCGTCCATTTTGCCCAAGCTGCGTCGTAGCTCCTCCTAGTGGAAGGAGCCCAGGATTCAGCGATAAGCTGCGCAGCCTGCTCCGAAATTCCTGGCAGAGCCCAGCGTCTCCTGATATCCTGCACGCGACTAATGGGAGTGTCCCTCTCACTCTCAGAGGATGACACGACCCAGCTGGGTCCGTGAGCAGTCGCTCTCCTTCGGGAAGGACTCTGGGAACGTCTGCTGCTAGCTCCATTAACGTTGGGAACCACACTTGAGACTTCCACAAGGGTGCTACTAATACTAGTTCTGCCTTCTCCCTCCGACACTTCGCTAGAACTCTGCTCAGCATCGCGAAGGGGGGAAAAGCGTAATGCGGACCTCCTGTCCACTCTTGCAGAAACGCATCCGTCCCTAGAGCTCCCGGATCCAGCCTCCAGCTGTAATATAAGCTCGTCTGAGCGTTGAGCCGGGAGGCGAAAAGGTCCGTATGCAATGGACCCCACTTCCTGTCTAGTCTCTGAAACACTACTGGATCCAGTCTCCAATCGCTGGAATCTGTCAGGTAACGGGAGTTCCAATCCGCTACTACATTCAGTGAACCCGGCAGGTACTCTGCAGTCACTGACGTTTCTGACTGAAGGCAAAAGTGCCATAAGTCCTTCGCTAACTCCGCCAGCATCTTGGACCTCGTGCCACCTAAGTGGTTTATGTACCTCACTGCCGAGATGTTGTCCATCTTCAGCAGCACACAAGACTTCACTCTCTCTCTCGTGAAGGCCTTGATCGCGAACGATCCCGCTAGGAGTTCCAGACAGTTTATGTGAAGCAGGAGCTCCTCTTCGCTCCACTTGCCTCCGGTCTGTAAACTCCCGCATCTGGCTCCCCAGCCCTGCCGGCTGGCGTCTGACTCTATGATCAGATCTGGCTTGTCTCCGAATATGGCACGTCCATTCCAGGCGTCCATATTCTTTAACCACCACTCCAGCTCTGTAATGGAGTCTTGATCTAGAGGTACTTGTTGGTGATATTTCAGACCCTGTTGAAGATGTTTTATCTTCAGCCTCTGCAGTGCTCGGTAGTGTAGAGGCCCAGGGAATATGGCCTGAATGGATGCTGCTAATAGTCCGACTATCCTCGCCAATGTCCTGAGGGATATAAGCCTTCTCTCTAGGCATACTCTGATCTCTCTCTTTATATCTCTCATCTTCCGCGCTGGTAGTTCCAGGGTCGCTTTCTTTGTGTCTAGCACAAACCCTAGGAAGTCTAATCTCTGTTCTGGAATGGTATCCGATTTCTCTATGTTCACTAGGAACCCTAGCGATATCAGAAGGTCTTGTACCCATCTCGTTTGGTATAGCAGCACCTCTCGATTTTCCGCTAGCAGCAAAAGGTCGTCTAGATAGATGATCAACCTGACGCCTTTCTCTCTGATTGCTGCTGCTACGGGTTTCATTAGCTTTGTAAATGCCCAAGGAGCCGACGCCAACCCGAACGGCATCGTCTTGAATTGCCAGAACTGTCTGTGCCAGCGGAAAGCTAGGTAAGGTCTGTACTCCTCGAGTACCGGAACCGTGAGATAGGCATCCTTCAGATCTAAACGCGTCAGCCAGTCTCCTTCCCTTAGGGAGTCTCTGAGCTGATGTATGCCCTCCATCTTGAAGTGGCGGTATACGATCCATCCGTTCAGCTCCTTGAGATTTATAACTGGACGCACCTTCTCTTTCCTGTGCACTAGGAACATATTGCTTACGAATTTGGGCTCCCTCGCGCATCTCTCTATCGCCTGTTTGTGCTCTAGCTGCGCGATCTCGCTGTCTAGCCATGCTTGCTCCGCTTGCGCTAGTCTCTGGCCCCGTGGCCTGTGCTGCTGAATTGGGGTTTCTATAAAATCTAGCTGCAGTCCTCTGACGGTCTGCAATATCCAGGAATCGCTTGAAATCATGCGCCAATTTTCTAAAAACATGCGCGTCCTCCCACCAACTGGAGGATACTGAATCGCTCTCACCTGGCGTAAATCCTTGGCCTCGGCCTGATCCCCTGGATCTGCGACCTCTCGGGAATCTTCCTCTGGACGGGAAGAATGTATCCTGGCCCTTGTTCTCCCAGTATTGTGCTCTGGGATTATGGGGTCTTCTTCCTCCGTGACTGCGACCGGCTGCGCGACCCCGACCGCGGCCGGTCCCTCCAAAAACTCTACTCGGAAAGATTTTGCGGATCGATGCTTGGGCTTTCTCCAGGGATGCGTATGTTCCGACGAATCGGCCCATCTCCTTCCCAAAAGTCTCTCCGAATAGAAGGCCTTGCGCCCCTTCTCCCGCTTCATACGATGATAGATCGCTGAGCTTCGAATCAATCTTGAGTAGAAGCCCCTTTCTCCTCTCTGAGGCTATGGCGCAATTCGCATTCCCGAGCAGACAGACCGCTCTCTGCGCCCATCCGGCGAGAGCCTCCGGGTCCACTGCTTCACCAGTGTCCTTGGACCTCTCTGCGAGGTCCATTATCTTTGCCAGTGGTCCTGACAGGTCTAGGATCTTCTCCTGACAACTTTTCCAGGACCTATCGATACCTTTGCGGGGGTCCTTATTTGTCTTTGACACGAAGGTCAGCATTTTCGGGTCGAGCTCGGGGGCCTCTGCTACTTTGCCCGGGAGATCCGGTCGCGGACACTCTGCGCGCAGCCGTTGTCTCACTTCCTTGTCTAATGGCTTGCGCAGCCTAGCCGCCATGTACTGAGCTACTCGGGGGGATGGCTGCCACTCGGTGGACCTTGGATTCCTGATGCTGTCCGGGTCGAACATATCATCTTGGCCCCCAGTCAAGTGTTTCTCTTTCCGAGCTCTCTTGCCCCCACTGGGCTGGACCCAGTCTACCTCGCTCTCCTCGTCTCCTTGTGAGGTCTGATCCTCCCCTTGCTCCTCCTCCGAGCCTGGGTCATCTCCAGTATTGTCCTCCCCTGGAGAGGGGGTCATGAGGTCTGGCACTGCCTGTCGTCGTAGATAAGCTTCCTTCAGCTTTGCGAACGCATCAGGCACCTCTGGGGCCTCATCTTCTGCCCCGTCCCAAGAGCCCCGGGGGTCGACAGAGGCTTTCCTCTTAAGGGCTAACTTACTCCCCTTGTGTCCCTGTATCACGGGATCTGTGGGCGTGCGCTTGCGGTCTGTGGTGCTGTCCTCAGGCTGCGAAAGCATAGCTTCCAGCGTCTCTAGCCTTTCTTGAAGGGGCCTAACGCCCTCCGCCACTGCATCAATGAGGGAGCTCCCTAGCACTTTCTTGAAGCTGGCAGCGAGGTCATGTGATTGTTCCTCCTCGCTCCACTCAAATTCTGACATTTTTTATTTTTTTTTTTTTTTTTATTTTTTAAACAGTGCTGTGTGCCAAATTACCTGGATCAGGTGTCTTAGCACGCCCACTGCTCCCTCCTGATGGTCTAGAGATAGTAGGGTCCCCTACTTGTATTCTCTTATGTTTTTATTCTATTTTATTCCAGTGGCTGCACCTTGCTTGTCCACAGCTCAGTGGCTCTTGAGAGGTATTCTCTCTCCTCAGTAGCGCCGGTTTTCTGCTAGGAGCAGTAGCGTTTTTTTTTTTTTTTTTTTTTATATACCCGTAAGCTGCCGTGTGATGTCTTTCTTAGGCACGGAGCTCCCGAGCGATCCGATCGCTACGGCCTGGCGCTTCCCTTGTATCAGGGGAAACTTGTCCGAACTAGCGGCGTTTTTAAAACTGAGCCGAAGTTCGAAGCCGACGCAGAATGTACTGCGCGGCACGTCTTTGATAGGCTCCTCCCACCCGCGGGTGGGGGCTGCTCTGAGAGCGTCGCTCTTCGCGCTCCTCACGCGGTAGCTCCGCCCACCCGCGGGTGGGGGCTACCTCTGTGAGAGCCGTCTGGCGGCTTCGTATGATTCGCGAGCGCCGGCTTCCCCTACCCGAGGGCGGGGGCCGGCTCGCGAGTGTCCCGCGGCCTCAGCCGCGTAGTTCGCGAGGCCTGACTGAGCCCCTGCGGTGCCGGGTATGCGACACGGGACCGTCCGCCTCGCGAACCGGCTTGTCTAAGGTGAATCCCTGAATCGGCTGCCCGCGTACGCGAGCTCCCTTCGAAGCAAACTCGCCTAAGCGTGCTATCAACAAACTACTATTTTATACCAAAACATTTTTTTTTTTTTTTTTTTTTCCATAAACTACTATCTCCTACACACTGTCTCAACTTATTTGTATAATCACCCACTCTCACACAGACATTTTACCCCAGTCGTACAGAGAGTGGAGAAAAGGTACTTATCTGCTTGAAGAGCAGTAAAAGAAGAGGAGGAGCCTAAGTACAGGAAGGAGATCAGGACTGGTGGAATGAGCACGGACTACAGAGACTCATGGGGGTTGTAGTTAAAAAAAAAAAAAAAAAAAAAAATGGAAAAGTTTGTTGGGTATTTTCCATGGTTTTATATATATGTTGTTGAACTGCTGAGGAGTAGTAATAAAAGAAGATGAAGCATAATGCTCGCCTCCTGTCTTGTCATAGAATAGAAAGCAAGAGGCCACAGGGGCCATCTTGTCTCCTATCAGGAATCAACTGATTCCAATGGCAGGGCCTGGTTATCTCAAAATGGAGGATACTCAGAGCACCTGTCAATTTTAGCATGGAGCTGCCACCAGCCCATACCCTGCTAACATACACTAGGGGTACAGGGTTGTACCCCCACCCATGGGTGACATAAGGGTATCCCCAGGGTCTGTACACCAAACCAAAAAGAGGAAGAGATACACTGCCAGGTGTCCCGCATGGACTCCTGTGCAGAAAATAACACAGAACACACATGGTAAAAGGACTACAGGACAAGGACATGGAGGTCCTGTCCCTCCAATGAATTTACAGCATCACACTATTTGCCTATGATTTCCCCCCCTTTCCTCTCATAAAGAAAATAATACAAATGATTCTCAAGATGCCCTGCAAGATAATCCTGGTGGCCCCTTTCTGGCCCAGGCAGACCTGGTTCTCCGACCTACTTCATCTGGCAGTGGATGATCCGATTCACCTAGGATCCCAGCCGCATCTCCTCTCTCAAAAAAAAGGATGATATTACATCACAATCCAGACTCCCTCAAATTGGCGGCCTGGCTCCTGACCACTCCGAATTCGGAAATTAAATATCCCTCAAGACTGTTGTCGCATTTTGCCATCTGCAAGAGCTCTATCCACCAACATCTCATACAGCCGGAAGCAGAAGAGGTTTCATGCTTGGTATACATAGCAACCTAATCTACAGCCATTAGACGTAACACCTCAACAGCTCCTCCCTTATCTTTTGTTCTCCGCAAAAGAGGGTCTGGCAGTGACTTTTATCAAGGTACACTTATCAGCAATATCAAGATTTACACGTAAAAGATCTTCTACCCCTCTTTACAGTCACAGATTAATCAAGCATTTCTTAAAGGGCCTTTTTTGAACCTTTCCACCAAGGAAAAATATTCCTCCCGTATGGAGTCTCAACTTAGTTCTAGCAGCCCTTATGAAACCCCCTTTCGGACCCATGTCAACAGCCGATATCAAGTTTCTCACTTGGAAGGTGATTTTTCTGGTGGCCATCACGTGTTCTGGACGAGTGTCAGAACTCCAAGCCTTGGCCATTGATCCACCATATCTGCACTTCATGAAGGACAGAGTGGTTCTCTCTACGGACCCGCATTTCATTCCTAAGATTCCATCAGAATTTTATAAAAATGCAACAATCACTTCCAACCTTTTTTCCAAATGCCTCTACTCCAGCTGAAAAAGCTCTGCAGTCTCTAGATGTAAAGAGAGAATTGAAGTATTACTTGGACCGCACAAGATCGTTTAGATCCTCTAATCAACTTTCTTTGGCCTTTGGCCCCTCCAATAAAGGTAAATCAATTTCAAAGCGAAGGTATCTCACACTGGGTGGCTTCTACTATATCCTTCTGCCATGCAAAGGATAACAGACCATTACAATCAGCTCCCAGAGCTCATTCCACGAGGTCCACGGCGGCCTCAGCGGTTCTATGGTCGGGAGTTCCCCTCAGGGACATTTGTCAGGCAGCAACATGGGGTGTGCCCCACACTTTCACCAGACATTACTGCCTGCATCAACAACATGCAGAAGATATGCAGGTGGGACGGGCAGTCCTCCAACGACTGTTCCAGTGAGGTAAGCCCCGCAGCTTCCGGGGTTTTTTACTCCTGTCTTTAGCGTTAAGGTTATATGCTTTGATTAAGTTCAGGTTTATTTAAGGTTTACTTCCTGTTTGTCTGATATACGCCTCCAAACATTTCCAATGCTACAAAATATATTCAAAGCATGTGAATCCATGAAAGATCCAATGCTGAAGAAGGGAGTAGTTTCTTACCTGTAACTCTATTTCTCCAGCGTTGGTATCTTTCATGGATTCATCCACCGCCCCCTCAGGCAAACATAATTTCTGTATATCCTGTTAGGCAGAATCGTGTGCAGTTCCCTTAGGGAGCACTACAGAAGATTAAAACTACAGGTATATGCAAGGAAATCCCCTTTGGTATCAGTCCATACCACAAAGATTTAGTTGGTAGCTGTGGCTAAGCAGTCAGACTTATCTCAAGAGGGAGATGAGCAGTATTCAGGGTTTACATATTAGGGCCTCAGTACTATGGAACATGGAAACACTGACCAAAGCTTTGTATCAAAAAGAATATATATATATTTATTTTACACACTCTGATGTTCACACACAAATCACTATTATTAAAGCAAGTTAAATCAGACAAGAAAATTATACACAACTCCTTATTTAAATTGTAGACAAGTTTGAGCAAGAGTGAAAACTGAGCAAAACGGCACAGTGAAAACCAAGCAGAAATGGCACCCTAAACATTTCTCAAAAGGGAGGGAAAGGAAAAGTTATACAGGCTTAGACTCTTCAACACACCAGCAACACTTCCCAAGTAGATTGTGAACAAGTTAGGCAAGGCAGTACTTTAGCATATGCAATACTGAGGTGAAAACCGAGCAAAATGGCACTTCACAGGTTTAAAAAGAGGGAAGGAAAAGGTGGTTATAAGAGTTAGGTGCACCAACACATTTCTAGGTGAGAAGCAATCTAGAGAAGGCTTTTGCAACAGATTTAGCCAGAGTCAATAGGCCTGTGCCAGTGTCAATGGTACAAGGCAATGTGCCCAGGATCAAAATGTTCTAGTAGCTGCAGTCAAGTCTTTGTTTAACGATTCGAAAAGGCGG
This sequence comes from Ambystoma mexicanum, assembly GCF_040938575.1. Classification (NCBI taxonomy): domain Eukaryota; kingdom Metazoa; phylum Chordata; class Amphibia; order Caudata; family Ambystomatidae; genus Ambystoma; species Ambystoma mexicanum. The sequence continues at coordinate 197,646,570 of NC_090925.1, forward strand.
TTGCAGAAGGTGAAAGACAATGTTAGATTATAGGGGCGGCCAACCCAGTAGGTAAGTAAAGGATTTAAAACACCTTTAGCGATACCCAACGAAACGGGAGGCCTGGTGGAACACTGTACCTTTAAAGTGGAAGAGACTCCTGCGGTGGCGGTAGTTCCTGGCAGTTCCTGCAGTTCGGGAGATCCAGCAGAGGAAGAGAGGCTCTCGTCGTGGAGGAAGGTTCGAGTTACTGCACTGCCCAGGGATGAAACCAGCCACGGTGCTGTCAAAACAAATAAAAAGTGCGCTCCTTTAAATCGCAGTCGTGGTGGACGGGTGCCTGGCTATCCGGTCTCCGAGTGCAGGGCACTGGTGATTCGACCAAGGCAGGTCCTGGAACGCGATTGGCGAACTGGTTGGCCCCACCAGCTCAAGGGAAGAAGACTCTTGCAGAGGAAGATCTTCTCAAGTCGTTGGAGAAAAGTGGTGAAGATCTGCAGCAGGGCGTCACCGGTGGTTCAGTCGTTGCAGATGTCTTCACCTTCTCTCCTCTTCGGTTTCTTAGTTCCAGTGGCGACGTCTTGTCCTCCAGTCCTCAGGACCCTGCTTTTATGCAGCAAGACCCCCATTCATACAGCCTAGCTGTCACTCACACAGTGGGGTGGCTCTCCTGGCGGGAGAACCCCCCCCCCCAGCCTATCAGGGCGGAGTGCGACTTGGGTGCCAGGGTGCCTATTCCCCCTCCCACACATCATGTCTACCCCAGACTCAGTGGCGCAGAGAGGAGGGCTTCTGTGCAGAAGCCTGCCAAAAGGACGAACAAAGGATCCCCGACCTGGGTTAGGATTATAGAGAAAGACACAAGAAAGAAATATTATTAAAGTTCTGGCAATAAAAACCGGCTGGAGTAAAGTTAATATTAAAATAAACCGGCGGTATGTTAGAGGCTGTCAGTAAAAGTGGTAGCCTCGAACAATGGGAAAATACCATAGGGAAATATTTGCGGTCGAATATTTGCAGTAGTAATCACTGCCACCAGCCAGAAACCTTTGAGAGAGGGACTGTTCGGTACTCCCTCGAAAATGAACGTTAGGGAAAAACTATTAACCCTTTCCATTACTTCCATAGTAAGATGGGTTGTACTGGTTTAGTTCATAAGTATTGACTAGTAAAGTCAATGCAGACTTTACATGCCCTGGGAGACAGTAGTCAGTCCCAGGGTATGGAGTCTATGTTTGGGGGTCGCTACAACACCCTTGTGGTACGGCACGGAGGGTGCTGTGTACCACACATGTTAAAAAGATGATTCCTATTAGGGTGAAAAAAAAACCCATAGATCATAAGCACACAAGATAGCCTAAAACACACACTAGCAAACTGTCTAAGAGTGGGAAAAAAAGGGTCTCACTCTTAGCAGGAGAAAAAAATAAACCCTTCAAATCCAGCAAAGCTGCTGGGGGACTCTATAGGTAAGGGAAATTAGCCTTAGAAGAAAATTCTCCCTAACATCCTCCATTTGGAGAGGTTAAAATCTGAGGAGATGCTACAGGGCAGAGCTATACACTCAACGTCCCATTGGTGCTGCCTAAAGCTCCCACGACAACATTGATGCGACACTCAAGGTCGAAAAAAGTTTTTTCCATGGGAAAACTACTATACTAAAGTTACCGGAGTTTCCCAGCCTGACGGCGGGTAATATTCATAGCATGTGAATCCATGAAAGATACCAAAGCTGGAGAAATGGAGTTACAGGTAAGAAACTACTCTCTTCACTGTCTTTTTCTTGCTACCTCCACATACACCCACCATTCGCACAGCATCCATAATGCTCCTATTCACTCTTTCAACCACTCGTTGCATTTAGGATGATATAACGAAGATCTTTAATGTTATACACCAATCCTTCTCAAATAATCACTCATCACCCTTCCCACAAATTGACTTCCATTAGCTGTCAGAATACTTTTGGGGTACCCTCCCTATCAACAATTTCCTCCAGAAAGTCAGTCACTGTCACAGCTCCTGCTTCTCTCATCACCTTGAACTCAATCCACCAGGAAAACATATCTGCTAGTACAATAATGAACCGACACTGACATCCACCAACATCAACAGGACCCAAAATGTCCATTACCAGTTCATGCCATGCCCCCTCCGGTATATCTTGTTTTAGAACTGGTTGGGCCTATGCTTTTACCCCGTTCCCAGCCTTCTTGCATTCTACGCACAACTCTAATCTCTTCCCAATCCACATGTAAAATCCTGGCCACCAGTAATCCTTTCTCAACAATGCCTTTGTTTTCGTTACATGAATGTGGCCGGAGTGAGCCATATCCACCAAATTCTTCCTCAATCTCATCAGAACTACTACTCTACTCCACTTATACAGAATTCCTCTCTAAACGTTAACTCATCTCTCACTTCCCAAAGCGCGCTGGCATCACCCTTCAGTTGCCATTTCTGCGGCCAACCAAATTCCAGACTTTTCATAGCACAGTGGATATCCTCATCTGCTTGCAAGAATGTTATCCCCGCCTGGTATGACCTTCATTTTAAAAGCATGACTACATTCTCGCAACTCAACTGGCCACTCTACTTAATACTTTATCTAAACCCTTATCTTCAAAAATGGCTTTTGTGATCAGTCCTTAGTGTGAATTCTACACCCCACACAAAAATTTTGAACTTTTCCACCGCCAAATGGCACGCCAAGGCAGGCCTTGCAAATTCTTAAAATTCGCAGTAGACCTGCAGGGCGAGTTCCTAAGAGAAATGCACTTGCCCCAAGGTGAACAAATATTTACCAGTGCTTTTTGTAAAATGGTGCATATTACCATAAACACACTTCATATTTGGAGCATTGCTGCCAAGCATGCACAGTGAAACTTGCATTTGCCATTTACTGCAAACAAAGTGTGTTTGCAGTAAATAGAAAATAAGTTTAACATCCCCCTATTCGCCAGCAAGGTCGAGTATCATGCAAATGGTGCTCACCCTTCATAAAAACTGCTAACCAATGGGGCCGCTTGGAACAGGATGAAATATGCATAGTGAACTCTTACCTCCCCAATACTAACATTCCAGCACACTTGAACTCCATGTATGCTAAAATCGCACCTTACAGATATGGTATTTTTTTCTGGGGGGGAGACTTTAATTGTGTCCATGATGCGAGCCTTGACAGGTCCCAGCCCCACCCGAAAGGGCTCTCAGCGGCAACCACTGCCTTGTCCTTATTATCAGATAGATTGAACCTAGCCGACATTTGGAGAGAGCGTCATCCTGACTCTCGGGGGTAGTCATACTTCTCCTCCCCTCATGATCTTCACACGAGGATAGACTACATATTCATAGGCAAAGAACACCTGTCACAAATAGAAGAAGCGCAATATTTGGGAAGGACCATTTCAGACCACTCGCCGCTCTTAATAGAATGGAATCAAACTGGCCCCAGAACCCCTATCCCTATGTGGAGAATGCCGATAGATGCCCTAAGTGACCCGGTGTTCAGGGAAGAACTGCATGAATTTATAGATAGTTTTATTGAGAGGAACACGGGGAGCGTTACCCACCTGAGCACGATGTGGGACGCTCTCAAAGTAGTGGCGAGGGGGGAAATCATCGCGAAAGCAGGGGACATAAGGAAACAATTGAGGGGTGAATTGGATCAGTGGGAACGACAGGTTGAGCAGCTCGAATCTACCCCGGTGAATACTCACCAAAGAGAAGATAACCTTAACAAACTTAGAGTTAAATGTGCCCAGGCATGGGAAAGTCTAGCAAAGTTTGATTATGCCACCAAAACAAACAGAACGCACAGAGAAGCGGATAGACCTAGCAGAATGCTGGCCTGGTTATGTAGGAAAGAACACCCCAAACACACGATCACCATGATACAGACTGAAGAAGGTAAGGTAGTACAGACACAGCGGGATATAAACGAAACCTTTAAGGGCTTCTACGAACACCTTTACTCTCACAGGGATCAGGTTCCCCGAGAGCAAATCATAGACACCCTGGAGGAAATAGGGCTCCCCAAATTGACCCCGAACAGGCTGAAGCTCTTGACGCAGATATCACAGCGGAGGATAAAGCAGAGGCAATCAAGTCACTGGCCACTGCTAAGACCCATAGGAGTGTCGGACTGCCCACTGAGTTTTATAAGGCATATGAGACCTCCCTAACACCCTTGTTACATGAGGTCTTCCAGGAGGCACTTGAGAGAGGGATACTTCCTGACAGTATGAGGGAAACCTTGTTAATTCCAATCATCAAGCCTAATAAGCCCGCCGACAAATGTGACTCCTACCGCCCAATAGCCATGCTTAACTACGATGTGAAAATATTGACCACGGTATTAGCAGACAGACTGGCCAAAATCATAGGGGAAGTAGTGCACGAGGATCAGTGTAGCTTCATACCAAGCCGGAACACGACCATGAACCTACGTAGAGTCCAACAGATTATTGCTCAGACGGAGGCCAATACGGAGACATATGCGTTACTGTCCCTTGATGCCATTAACGCGTTCGATTCTATATTTTGGGGGTGGCTAGTGGAGGTTCTTGTGGGTTTCGGCTTTGGCCCAGGGTTCATTAGATGGATCAAGATACTTTATAACAAACCTACGGCCAGAGTAAAAACAGGAAAACACATATCAGAGGCCTGGGACATACGCAAGGGCACTAGGCAGGGATGCCCGCTCTCCCCCATGCTTTACGTACTAGGACTGGAACCCATTGCTATATACTTCCGAAGACAATTCTTTGATGCTGGGATACGGCTGGGGGGTATTGACCATATTATCTCTCTTTACGCAGACGACGTACTATTGTACGTCAGAGACCCACAAAACAACGTGCCTACGATGTTAGACGTCTTGGACAACTTTGCAAGTTTTTCTGGTATACAATTTAGTAGGGCGAAGTCCTGCCTGTTCCCTCTGGCAGGCCTCAGGGGGAAAGACACAGCAGAACTTCCTGCGGTAGGAATACACTGGGAACTGACCTCATTTAAGTATTTAGGTATACACATAATGCATACCCCTACATTAATGCATGAGCACAATACGAAGACTGCGATCCCAGCCCTGAGAAAATCTATGCAATTTTGGGCGAAACTCCCCCTATCCATGATGGGAAGAGCTGCCATAATTAAAATGATTGTCCTTCCCAGATTCTTGTACGGGTTCCAGAATATACATTTTTACATCAATGTGCCTTTTTTCCGCTTGCTAGAAAGGATAACCCGGGACTTCTTGTGGGGGTCAGGGAGACATAAAATAGCATTTTCCACCCTGATGCTACCGTACACCCAAGGGGGAATCCAACTCCCGAACTTTGAAAAGTACTACCTGGCAGCACAGCTTAGTTTTGTCACCAAATGGCTAGCAGATGAAGCCACATCCGAGACCCCCCTGCTGCAGATCCTAGTTTCCCCGTTGCATATGAAAGAACTCATCTGGGCCCCCTACCACCTGATGCGAAATGCCCCTTTCATGGCCATCCTGGGACAAAAAGTATGGCGCAGGACAGTAACCCTCACATGCTCTAAGCCCCACTACTCCCCGGACATACCACTACTCTCGGACCTATGTGGCTCCGTCGCAGATTTGCACCACCTCAGACATTGGGAAATGAATGGGATATACTCATGGGGGACCTGTTTGAGGATGGGGCTTTTAAAGACTTTGAAACACTTCAGGAAGTAGATGGAGTCCATGCGGGCCAGTTCCTGTGGTATCAGAAGATGAGAACCACAGCAAGAACCAAATGGACGTCATGGCCGGAAGAACCGGAATCAAACCCCCTGATTACACTACTTTATGCTCTGGGCGAAGGCTGGAAGCAGGTGTCCCAGATCTATGCCCACCTAAGCGACGTCCCCAACCCACGGGGTGCCGTTTTGAGAGGCAAATGGGAAGCGGACATGGGCCGGGAACTGTCAGATGGAGAATGGGAAAGGGCCTTGACATTCCCCAAGTCTGTCTCCAGAAACCACAGATTCGGACAAATACAACTCAACCTGCTACACCGAACATACTTAACCCCATCCAGGCTGGCAAAAATCAATAATACGTCACCCTCTAATTGCACTTGGTGTGGACAGAGCAATGCGGACTTGATCCACGTTTTCTGGAAGTGCATTAAGACACAACCCCTGTGGACCGCCATACAGCAGACAAGCGACAATCTGGGGGTGACTAGATACAAATGGACCCCAGAGGAATGCCTACTCGGCACATACACCAGACCGGCCAAACTCAAGCACCTCACCAGACTAATGGACATTATGAGTATACTGGCAAAGAGGACTATGGCAATGTCTTGGAAGAAAACGACTGGGCCCCAACAGAAAAGCTAGCACTCTGAGCTGAAACGCTGGGTACGAGCAGAAACAACGGCTTGGGAGGACAGTGTGACCAGATACACAGATGACTCTAGTATGAACCTTGAGGCCTGGAAAGAACTCACAAGACTCCCTGTTTTACCCCTCAGATGACAAGCCCCCATGAACTGGTATGAATCCACCGAAACAGAACTATGAACTGAGTTGACAAGACCTGTGACCATTACGCTGCCACCTCACTGGGCTCTCACAGGCATGGGCCCCTCCTTTTTTCCCCCCCTCCAGGCCATCAGGATCCCCCCCTGCTCCACCAAGCAACATCACCTTAACAGGAAAACACTGGGATATAGTTAAATGTTGTAATGTTAATTTTGTTAAATGTTTTATTCTGAAATGCTCATTATCCTCGAAACACGGACACGCTTGGTGTCCTGTAAATGTACTAAATAATAAATGCCAATAAACAAATTTGAAAATAAAAATAAAAACTGCTAACCAATGCTAGTGGGCTAGTATATTTTGCAAACCCTGCGAGGCTTCTTTTTTTAGTACTCTGTGCCTTTTCTCCCGTCCTCGCAACTTCTGTGATGCATGTGTAATAATCTTCATTTGACCAGATTCATCTTCTTGGGATAACACAGTTGATACACCTACCTCACTTGCATCCACCGTAATCATACATCTCTTAGCTGTGTCAAATTGACTTAACACCTTAGCAGTATCTATTTCTTCCTTAATAACACAACATCATTTTTCACATTTCTCAGTCCACTTAAAAACGTTACCTTTCTTCAATAAACTATGCATTCCACTCACTTTGTCAGCAACATTTTTTACACATTTTTTATAAAAACTCTATTATCCTTAAAAGATAATGTAGTTCTCCTTTTTGTTTTTTGTGTCTCTATTTTGGCAATAACTTTTATCATTTCTTTCTTTGGCCTGACAACCTTGTCAGATATCATCTACAGACTTTTTTTGAACAAACATTTTTCCTTCATTAATGTCATTCCTTTATTTTCTAGAATATCTAACGTGTTCAGCATTGTATTATCATTGTTCCTTTTCACTCTCTCCACAAAATACAAATATCGTCTGAAAGCAATGTACTGCTTTCATACCTTTAAACAATGTATATGCATTGCTTATTGGAAAACAGGCGATGCCGAAACTAGACCGAACGGCATCTTGCGAAATTGAAATACATGTGATACAAATGCTGTTACCTCCTAGCATTTGATTGTTACTCTATTTTATGATACGCTGAAGCTAAATCCAGATGGGAAAAAAACTTTCCCTTTCCTACAAAAGTTAACATTTCTGTCATATTTGACAACAGATGTATTTCTACCACCACCATTAATTCAGCTGTATCAGATCCACACATTAAGGTATTTCATCATTTTGTTTTCTGACACCTACCAATGCAGACACCCTCTCCACAACTCCTGCCCTTTCAATTATGCCCATCTTGCACAATCGATCAAATTCTTACTTCACACTCTCCCTCAAAACCAGAGGTACAGGACGCAGCATTGCCACTATTAGCTTAGTCTTCTCCTTTAACACAATTTGATGCATCATGCCTTTATTGAAAACATTCCTACAATTCATACCTCCACAGCCCCCGCCATCTTGCCACACATGCAATACTTGTTCGCACAAGTTTTTATCTAACCTAATACACAATTTCTTCTGTTCACGCCATCCTAAAAAACATCATCCCCTCTTTGCCACAGATACCTTCCCTCTTGCTCTCCTCCTTTTGAACTCCATTTCTGCTAGGAAATATCCTAACAATTCTCTTCTATCCATGTTGTAACCTCCTGGACATATATATGCTTTCTTTAACTCATTTATATTCCCCTTCAACTTTTCCTCAAACCGTTTGCGTGACACTAACAACACCTTGGCACCTGAATCAGCTGTCATTATTATACTTCTTCCATTCACACGTATTTCAGCTTCAGGGCATTCGCAATCATCATCATCATCCTGATTGCTAATCATGTTTACAGTGATCTTCACAACAGTCTCCTCCTCGGACGATAACTCTTGTTCTCCTTCTATAAACTGCATAATTGTCTCTTGTTCCATCCCATTTCTCCTTGAATATTTCTGCAAAAATGTGCAGAATGTCCCCATCTTTTGCACATATATCCTGTCTACCAGGCCAGGTGAGACATTTGCATTTTGTATTAAAAATTAAAAAAAGCTGAGGGTAGCACGTCCTCATAGATGGCATTCCGTCACACTGTGAGACACTACAAAATGCTGCAATGCCAGAGAGTGGACAGTTTCAATCAGCACAGCAAACAAGCGAGCATCCGAGCACCAGATGGGAATCACAGGCTGGAGACCCAGGCATAGAGTAACATTGCATAACCCCTTAGGATAACATAGCGTACCATACCATAGCTGAAAGTAGCCTAGGATAACCATATGTGCAGCATTCAATGACCTAACACATTGGATAATACCATAACATAACATAGCATATCAAGAGCGAGATGACATGTTGCAAATAAAATATTGGCGTGGAGATGAGGTGAGAAAATAAGACAGAGGTGATTTCAATCATTGAACCCTGATGCCCTCTGCCAAGCCTTTGTTTTAAGCACCATGATCTTATTGTAAACCCAAACCAATCCCTAAGATTGCACTCTAAATTCCAACACTAAGGCCTCATTACAAACATGACATCTCATTTTTAAACAATCCTCTCTGTTTCTAAACCCCACGTTTAAACAGCCTGTTGGGATTTCCAAATTACCAACATACTGTTTCAATCAGAGCACCTGATTTCGAACATCATAATTCTGCATAAAACGGCGCTTCTTGATTTCAAACAGTGCTAATTTCAAACACAAAACATGTCCTAGTTTTGAAAAAATACCATCTTCATTTGCTTAATATTATACCCTGGGTTCAAACACCACACCTGATCTCAACACTGCACTCTGATTACTAAAACTATACTCTGTTTAAAAACTCTGCACAGTGATTTTCAAAACTGTACCCACATTTCAAACACCATGCCTGGATTTTGAATGCTATTGTCTTGATCTTCAGCAAGGTGCCATTACTGCAAACATTATGCTGTGATTTGTAACGCTGTATCTTAATTTTAAAACACTAGAGTTTTGATTTCAAACACTGTACGATGATTTTGCAGACTCCTTTGTGATTTCATTTACTATGTCTGGCTCACTTCAAATACAATGCTCTGATTTATGACATAATTCCTGATTTCAAACAGCGGGATCTTATTTCACACAGTATGCCCCACTTGGGTAAAGTATTTTTTAAAACAAGGCCTTGATATCAAATGTTACACTCAACCACTGCACCCTGCTTCCAAATACTGCAAGGCCAGTTTAAACACCCGCCCCCTTTTTTCGAACACCATACATCGGAATTCAGACTCTGCATTGATATTTCAAACAATGCTTCAGAATTTTAAATATTGCATTCTTATTTCAAACATGTCCTTGATTTCGAACATTACACTCGTCGTCAAAGCACATTTCCTGTGATTAAAACACAAGTCTCCTATTTCAAACTTCAAATACTGGCATCAAATGATGTGCTTTGATTTCAAATGCTTTGCACTGATTTCAAATTCCAGATGCTGATTTCTCATGCCATGCATAACCCACATTTTGCTTCTGTTTTAAGTTGGTCTAGCATGAGTGTTTGAAATATTTGATGGGTACTTTCTGATGGCTTCTCTTTTCAAAGCAGGAAACCCACCATGAGGACTAAGCGAGCCGTCACTCAGCTCTCAAGCACTCAAGTCATCCGCCCAAATCCAATATGCCAAAAGCAGAGGCATGCTCCATATGTGGGTGTTGGTAAGCATGCCAAGAGGATTCTCCTGCCAGCATGCGACCACCAGATAGCCTCTCAAGTTGAATTAGAGATGGCGATGTCTAGTGATGATGAGCAGTTGGACCTATCCGTGATTGAAGAGCCGTATGGAAGCCTTCAAGCTGCCTGCCACACACACGACCTGGATGGAGTCCTGATCTGCGACCGGTTTCTTCTTGGGGAATGCCACGCGGGTCTCACGTGCAGTCACCATCACACACCCAAGCCGTACCATTGGCAGCTAAGACTGAAGAAATCTCAAAGGTGGTTTAGGTTGGGCCCGACAGCACAGGAGCACCTGGAGCGCAACTACTGCAATGCGAACACAGACAAGGTCACTCTCAAAATCAGGTAGGTGGCTGCAGAGATGGGGCTCCATCAGCAGGGGGTGATGTAGGTTGATGTGTATGAGCAACAGCAAAGAACAAAGGCTCCTGTACTGAAAGTCTCACCCGTCCGGACGCACTGTAGGTCTTAATGTATGTTGGGTCTCTAACATCTTTAATAAAACCATGTCTAAAGAGGATTTGACCAAAGTAAGTTACTTAAGCACTTTTTCAGTGACTACAGACTTCATTACAGGCCTGCTGATAATCGTGATAGCAAATAGTATTTAAACTTCCACCTATTTTCAAAATAACACCAAAGTATAGGTTAGGATGGCATGGGATACTTATGGAATGGGGTAAATATTAAACTGCATGGTGTAATCATGTGTTATTTAGCTCTTGCAGTACTTTCTATATGATTTTTACTGACTGCATTTTGTTTTGTGTACCCGTAGCTGTAAATATACCATATGATCCCAACTATCCATTAAAACAGGACTGAAGACAGAGCTGGAATTTCCAAACGGACACATTTAGATAAAAATGAATGTAATAAAACTAAGCTAGTTCCTAGAGGGGATGGATCGTGTTTGTGGCAAGGATCAGTGAAGTTAGGGCAAACATGCAAATAGTCATCAGTTTACATAGTTCCAGCTCTGACCTGGAAAAATCGTTGATGTTCTGTAGAATTCACCATGGTTAAGAAGAAGCCATGCACAAAGGCGCTTAGACACAGAGGTACATTTTCATTCCTTTATTTCTCAGATCCTTCCTTTTCCAACTACTCCTCTTCCCCTTTCATCACTTCCACTAATACATACTAGGCAACTCCCTCTGGAAGCATAATGTCGAGGAGTGATTAATTTATATAAATGACACTACTACCACCCACCCCCATTTTTTGAATATATAGTTTGTTACCCTATTTCGTCAATCAATCTCACTGGTTTCTTCTTCTCACTCAAATAGGAAGATTCATAGTCACAGTCCTTGTCATCTATGACTTCAGACAAATTGAAATGTGGGACCAACTCACGAGATCTTTTAAAATTAGAGGAATTTCTTGGTATTGTCTTACTGCCTTTTGTGGCAGTTATCATCAGTGATCCATTATTTTTTGTAACAATGAGTGGCTCAGGATGATACAGCATCATCACTGTATGTGTTGTTTCCTGGTCAGTACATTGCCTATCTTCAAGGATGAGTCTTTAGTCTTTCTCTGTTTGTCAGCATATGTTTTTATGCAATGATTGGCTTGATCATCATGCTCACGGATGTCAGAGTCATCTGAATAAAACTCAATGTCTGTTACAATGTGAGGTAGATATGCCCTGACAATGCGGCCAAACATGATATCTGAGGGACATTTACCTGTAGTGCTTTGTGGTGTGCTACGATAATCTCTTAATAGCTGATAGAGCATTTGTTTTAGCGGGCGACCAGTTAAGTGTGATCATTGAAGAGTCTTCTTCAGATTGAAATTTTCTAGTGAGCCATTGGCCTGACGTCATACTGGTGCAACACTTTTATGCCTGGAAACTAAATATTAACCAAACAGCTTGGACTCTTGACCTGTGAATGGCAGGCCATTGTCAGACTTAATGATGCTACGGATACCGTAAACCATGAATATTCTGCCTAGAAGTGGAATGACACAGGATGGGGCTTTATCTACATTTCTAGAAATCTGGAGTATTCATCTAGCACAAAAAGGATGTATGTCCTTCCTGTTATTGGGCAAAATAAATCAATATCAACCTTTTCCCTCACAGCCTGAGGAAGGGATGTTTATGCGCAAAGGTTCTGAGTTTGTACGGGGCGTAATCACTTGACACATAGGGCAGTGTTTGCGTGTCTCTTTCACCAACTCCTCAAGCTTGGAAAACCACTTTTTCTGCCGTATCATTAGTTTGGTTGACTCACTATGCCTCGGTGGCTTCAAGAATGACGCGCTTCCGTGACACTTTTGGAATCACCAGTTTGGTACCCTTGCGAAGTATATCAGAGGCAGCCAACAAAAATGATCTTTCACCAGCAAAGGTTTTTGACATGTTGTTGAATGACTGTCTCTTCTTGTCTGGCTATTTGTTTTGTATGCTTTCATTTTGGAGACCTTAAACACTGACTAATGATGGACCGTGCCCTGTTTTGAGTGGACTTCCATTGTAGCGTGTCAAGGTCTAAATAGGCCGGTTTTGCCTATTGCACTACATAGTAAATGTACCTCTCCATGATAGATGGCTTTACATGTGTTGACTGCAGAGGATGACTGGACAGAAAATCTGCTGGATTCTCCTCTTTCCCTGGGCAATGTATGACAGTGAAGTCATAATCCTGGAGTCGCAAACCTCATCTCACAATGCAGGGAGGCATTTGAGTAGCTAAATTTCCATAGATCGTCAACAACACTTGATGGTCTGTGACTATCGAGAACGCTTTTCCTTACAAGAAGGGATGACATTTTTCACAAGCCCGGACAATGGCCAAACTTTCCTTTTCAGCCTGAGAGTAGGCCTGTTCAGCAGAAGGGGACTTCCATTGGCACATTAATTAATATTCTTTTGGTGGGGTGAAGAGGTGGTGTATTGAGCCAAAATGGCTCCAAACATGGCCGGTCTTTGTGTCAGGCAGTGCAGCCATTAGGGGGCACTGCACCAGCAGTCCGCAAGTCCGTCCAGTATCTCATAAAGGGGTACCCTGGGCTCCGGAACACTTGTGTACTAATTGTTGCACTACATTCCATATTCACCCGCCTTGGAAGTACATCCGTGTAACATGCAGATTAGGCTAGTGCAAACAGTCCCGTCTGCGCAGCGCATTACTTTTGGTCTTCCCTTTTTCCAAATACAGTACATTTTGGGACCACCTACAAGTGCTCTATGCACACACACTAATATAATTAGTCGCATGAAAACCCCAAAAGTCCAGGCCAATCACTGAAGATAGGTATGTGGTGTGCGTCTTCGAAAACAGATAAAATATTATCGGTTTTGCCAACAAAATGGCATATTTAGAAAATATTGGCACTATAGAGGTGTGAGGGTAGAGAACATGACCTTTTACCCGCAATAGGATTTGGGGATCAAAATTAATTAACATTTGCATAAAGTAGGAAAGCAGACGTGTGCCGTTCTCAGAGGAAGGAGTTTCGATTCATGATGCAGCTCAACAGCAAACTCGACTGCAAGCAGAGCCGCGCTGCAGTAAAGAGGAGCTGGTTTGATGAAAGCCCAGCCACTTCAAGTCTTCTGCGTGCATGGCAGGATATAAATAAACTGTAGCAAACCGCCTCTGCTTATCATGCATGGCATGGAAACCGCACAGAGTGACGCTGGCAGGAGGGAGCGGGTTGTTTGTCAGACCTTCATTGCGTTCAAGGCAGCGGATGGCCTGATCACTGGGGTGAAGGGGCCCTTACAAGACAAAGCATTGGCCCTCCGGGGCGCTGAGGCAGCGATTATTAGTCCCCTGTCTGTAGCCGTGCGCAAGATGGATGGCTGCACAAGTTAGTGAAAAAATAATTATACAGTTTGTGGTTACTTGTGTAAGTTTTTATTATTTAATAATTTTACTGCGCTAGACCCAGATTGACTGAGCGCATGCAAATATATATATGATGAGTCTCTGCATTCCACTTTTGTGCTTGCAGTCCACCTGCAAAGCCAGGCACTGCACCACGTTCATTTTTATAATGATATGATATGATATGGCATTTGTAACGCGCCTATACACAAGTGTTTCAAGGCGCGACGAGGCAGGGAGGGGGGAACAAAGGGAAGACAGACAACGATCCTACTAGGCCGGGTGTCATTCAGATCGCGCAAGTGCAAGGGTAGGGGGGAAGGGAAAAGTGCAAGGGGTAGGGGAGAGGGGAAAGTGCAGTACAGGGGTAGAAGAATAACAAGATAAATAATAAGGGCCAGCTGGTGGCAGGTGCAAGGTAAGAGCAGACAAGTGCTGGGAAGGGGGGCTGTAGGGATACAGAGACAGTCCCGCAGTGCAGGGGTTGCCAGGGAGGCAGTGCAAGGGGAGAGTGGCTGGGTCAAGGACCGAGATCGGTGAGTGTGGCCCCGTTGCAGAATCAGTGCAGTGTCAGTAGGAATTTAGCAGGGGAGAGGGGGAGAGAAAGCAGAAGCAAAGAGGAGGGTTTTGAGGTGCTTCCGGAACCGGAGATGGTTCTCCTCAAATTTCAGGGATGCAGGAAGGCTGTTCCAGAGGGAGGCCCCTGCCGCAGAGAGAGATCTACCCCCAACTCGTTGCTTGGAGAAGCGGCTAACCCTGAGGGAGTTGGAGGGGGATGAGCGAAGAGCTTGAGAAGGAAGATATTTATGAAGAGAGAGTTGAAGGTATTTTGGCCCCAGGCCCCAGAAGGCCTTGTGGACAATGCAGAGGGTTTTGAACTTAATCCTCGCAGCCACTGGGAGCCAGTGCAGAGATTTCAGTTCTGGAGAGATACGGTTCCTGGGCTTGAGGCCAAGGACAAGTCTCGCAGTCCTGTTCTGGATGAGTTGCAGAGGGCGGAGAGTAGAGGCAGGCAGATTTATATTGAGGCTGTTACAGTAGTCCAGCTTGGAGAGAACCAGGGCTCTGGAGACAGTGAGCTACTGGGGGAAGGAGAGGAAAGGAAGAATACCTCAGAGGAGGTGCAGCTGGTAGTGTGACTTCTTAGAGACGTCAGATATGTGAGGAGAGAAGGAGAGTGAGGAGTTTTTTGCCTTGCAGGTAGGATCAGGAAGAGGGCCAAGAGAGGCCGGCCAGAGAGCTGCAGGGAAGGAAGGAGGGAGTGGGTGTGCCGATGAGTAGAATCTCAGTCTTACTGGCATTAAGGCAGAGGTCATTGGTGGCACACCATTCCTGGATAGCAGACAGACAGTCAGAGATGAGGGAAGGAGAGGAGGAGGCAGAGGGTAGCTTAAAAATGAGCTGGGTATCATCCACATAGCACTGAAAGTTGGGGCAGAGAGCGGCGATGCGGTGGGCAAGGAGTGCCAGGTACTGGTTGAACAGCCAGGGAGAGAGGTCAGATCCCTGGGGGACACCACAGGTGGAGAAAAAGATGTCAGAGAGGAAGGACCCCAGTTGGACCTGGTCGGGTCGATTGGAGAGGAAAGAGGTCAGCCACTCCAGAGCCTGACCAGTGATACCCAGGTTATCACGGAGGCGGTTGAGCAGGATGGCATGGTTGACAGTATCAAAGGCAGAAGAGAGATCGAGCAAAATGAGAACACACAGGGTGTTAGAGTCAAGGTTGGAGAGCAGGTCTTCACGGATGTTCAGGAGAGCAGTTTCCGTGCTTCTGGCAACTCTGAAGCCAGACTGATGTTCATGAAGACTACCAACATAATCAGCATGGAGATTAAGCTGGGAGATGTCCAGTTTCTCCAGGAGCTTGCCCAGGAAGGGGGTGATGGAGATTGGGCGATAGTTGGCTGGGCACGAGGGTCGGAAGAGGGTTTCTTAAGAAGAGGGTGCACAAGGGAGTGCTTAAGGGGGGAAGGAAAGACTCCAGAGGCTAAGGAGTGATTGCAGAAGTCAGCCGGGGCAGGGGCCAGGGAGTCAATGTGGTCCTTGATAGTTTAGGAGGAACAGGGGTGAACCTGTATTGACGAGACTTTCATGGATCGGACTTGTCTGGAAACCTCTTCAGCAGAAAAAAGGGGAAAGGCAGAGAAGGGGTGACTGCAGAAGGGCCAGAGGAGCAGGGAATGGAGGGAGGGCGGTGATAGGAGGAGAGTGAGGACAGGATGTCCTGAGTTTTTTAAATGAAGTGAGAGGCCAGTGCTGTGCAGAGGGCCTGGGAGGGGACAGGAGAGGTAGAGACTGCAGCAGGGTTGGCCAGTTCCTTGCAGATTTTAAAGAGTTTGGCCGAGTTGTTAGATGCCGCAGAGATGCAGGCTTGGATAAGGGCTCTCTTCTTGGTGAGAACGGAGAGCCGGTATTGCCTTTGGAGCAGGCGGCAGGCCAGTTTGTCAGAGGATGATCATGAAGCACGCCATTTCCTCTCTGCCACCTTGCACTTGCGTTTTAGGGTGACGAGATCCGAGTCATACCAGGAGTTACATTTGGCTTTGGGCTTCAGGTGGATTCTCATGACAGGGGCAAGGATATCAAGAGTATCAGAAATAGCAGAGTGGAGAGTGGAGAGGGCTGTGTCAGGGTGGGAGTCAGCCGAAGGGGGAGGGGGGCATGAGAAGGTGGCGGCGAAAGCCTCAACTGACACGCGCTTCATGGGTCGGATGACAGCGAAGGAGGGTGGCAGTGATGAAGGTGGCTTTGCATGAGGGTGAGGTGGGAGGATAGGAGAAAGTGATCAGTCCAGGAGAGGGGAGTGGAGAGAGGGACAGAGAGGGGAAGGTCAGAAGAGATCAGGGCATCAAGAGTGTGCCCTGCAGAATGAGTCTGTCCAGACAGGAGAATAGAAAGTGCTGCACTAAGCAGCCTCAGGCAGCAAATAGCAACATTTGTTGCTTTCACGTCCCCGGGTGATGCCAGGCCCCAGTTGCCCTCCTTCAACATTGCGCTGCAGTGACACAGGGGTTTGATTGATTGGGCTGGCAGTCTGCCCCTGTTGTGACCCTGTGTCAGTTGGCGCTGAAATTGACGGAGGAATCGGGATTAAGGCCCAGCCAGGCAGGATGTAGGCAGGTGCCTAGCCAGGAGGAGTCCAGAGCACAGAAGCCACCCTTGTGCTGGCTGCCACTGCCAAAATTGGCATAACGCTGTTAACCGTTATAATTGGTTAGACATTTTACAATGGGGTTATTGGACAGGCATGTGCTCTCTTTCTTAATCGAGCTATCGACTGCGTAAATTGGAACCTTGGCAGCTTGTGGGTCAGGCTACTATTTGTTCCATGCTTGTGTACTTGTTATCGTTGGATGAGTAACTTTATCCATATTTGTTTTAGTTGCAGGGCCCAATTTGCTATCTCTACCTCATTTTCACAAATCTTGCCTTGCCTTATTTGCATGTTTTTTGTATTTTTTTCATTACGTTGCCATTATTTTGTTATGTATATCTAGTATTATAATGGTTCTTTAAAAAAAAATGTTCTTTTGGAACGCGCTTCCAGTTTTTAAGCTTGAACCCTGGATTTGAACCTATTTTGCTATGTGTTGTCTTGCTTCTAAGATATACGAGTTGGCCCTGCCCCATAGCTATCCGTGCTTCTTTTGTAAATCAACCCCCACCAGACGTGTATTAAAGACGACAGTTAAGAAGCTGCAGCTGAGTTTCCTAATCCAAAAGAATTAATGTTTCGCTACAGTGCTGTTTATCTTGTCTCTTTAAAAGAAATCTGTGGCATAGCTGCTTTTCAAGTTATTGTAATGCTAAGCAATGCAATTTTAGATTGCTCACTGACCATGTTTACACACCTACAGAATAAGTGAAAGATAGACAATGAGACAGTAAAGTAGAATAATGGATGAGTCTGGCGGCAGTGGATGGGTGGTCAGAGGTTAGTTAGATGGATGATGGAAAAGACGTTTGGCATTTTAGATGGTTAGAAAAGTATGAGAGACGGACACACAGACAAATAGACCTGCAGGACAAAGATCTGCAGAGAGAGAGAGAAATGTGGAGATAGACATCTCTATTGAATATCTCCTTTAAGTATTTGACCGGCAGAGTCAATTACAAATCATCATTTGTTAGTATTATTTTGAAGGCCTTGCACAATAAATCCCGGCCATGTGCATTAATTTGAAAATAGAAAACTATTCTTTGCATGAAGCGTATTATTTATATGTTAAAATGCTGCCCATTATTACCCCTTCCCTGTCCTACTACCTACTCCCACCTTTCATAAATAGACTCCTCTCTCTGGAGTTGTTGCTTTGAAGAATACACAGAGTTTACCTGGCATGCACCTGTCGGTGTTGGAACGCGTTAAGTGAGGAGCAGAGAGTGCTCGCTGGAGTTGTGCCATCCAACATCCCTGTCTGCTGTGGTGAGCGCAGTGGCAGCAGGCTCCAGGCAATCTGAGCTGTGCAATGGGAGCCTTAAGAGGGTGGTGGGTGGCTTGGCGCTCCTGGAGCATACTCCACTGCTCGTTCAAGGTGACGTAAGCAGGGAAGCAAATTATACTCCATCAACTTGGGTTTTGTAGATAAGGCTGAAACAATAAAATGGCATCACCCTGGAGCTGTGCATCAACAGCAGTTTTTGAAAAATCACGCCTTGAATAGTAGCTGATGCACAATAGCGGCACATCGATCAAAATAACATATTGAATGCAGGCATCAATTTGCCATCCTCATAAATCGGGCCATTAGAGTGTTCGACCCAATGCCAACCTTTGTAGGGAGGCGAGGAATGGACGAGGGGTTACTACATTTGTTGCAGGTATACTGCAGAACGTGTGTTCACTTTGCACTTGTATACACCGGGACTGGAGTTGGGATCAGGAGCTTATCTTGTACTGCAATATTTGTATTCTGTTTTAAAAATGTTTGCGTACGTTATTATTGAATATGATATTTATTTTAACTAGTTTTAGTGTAAACTTCACATGAGGGGGTTGGGGAGATACAGATACACCCATATCTTTGTGAAACCACAGTGGACTTGGTTGGGGAGCAGTCGTGACCGGGTCTCGAGCGGACAGTGGAAAAGTGAAACTCTAGGGGTGCAAAGAGGAATTGCAGCACACCGAAAATCATTTGTTTGTGGCACCCTACGTTTTCTAGTGCAGAGATCGTGGGTCAGGGATGCACCCTAAGATTTAGTGCACGGTTGTGAGAGGGGAACCTAACACTAATATTTGTAGTGCAGGGATGCTAAGAGGGCAGCACCCTAAGGTTGGTAACCCAGAATGAGCGGGGAAGAACACCCTAGGGTGTGTAGTGCAGGGCTTCTAAGGGGGCAGAGCACTAAGTTTGGTAATACACTAATATGAGAGAGGAAGAACACCCTAAGGTGTGTAGTGCAGGGCTGCTAAGGGGGCAGCGCTTTAAGGTTATTAATGCACGGACATGAGAGGGATGTGTAGTGCCGGGTTGCTGGGGGCAGCACTCTAAGGTCTGTATTTCCATCTAGTTCTTTATCGAGTGCCCTATTTACAACATTTGTAACATACCATTTTTTTGGTTGTCATTTTTGGGGGTAGGGGGCACAATGATGCTTTTTGCCTGGGGTGTAATCTGGCGTAAAACCGGCCCTGGCTCCAAGACCCACACGGCTAGCTTCAACTGTGAGTGCTGCGACACGATTAGAGTCAAAATAGGACATATCTTTAGCTGGTGCAATTCTTTGACATATGGTGTCAGATGCAGATTGGCAATTACGTGTCCAGGAAAACTCGCAGCTCTGTCTCGCAAGCTCTGTCAATAGGGCACTGATGGTGGCGAAGCCCTGAATGTAGAGTGTACAGTAACTCACCAGCCCGAATAATTATAGCAAATTATACACATTTTTGGGCCTTGTTGTGTCCTAAAGGGCAACTACCTTTTCAGGGTCAGGTCTCATTCCATGCATCGAGGAAATGTGTCCAAAGAATTCAGAATTCACACTTGTTTTTGTTCATTGAGGCACGCATCCTCCAGTATCATACATACACGATGGTACCAAAGATCAGTATATCATTTATACAGTTGGGTATCTGTCAGATCATTTAGTGTATTTTGCCTTGAAAAATGTCAGCAGTAGAGGAGAAACTAAAACGGAGGTGCTTATACCTGAACAGACCCAGGTGCGTGACAAAGGTGGTAAGGTATCTGGAGTCTGGTGCCAATTCCATCTGGTTATATCCCTTGTTTAGGTCTAGTTTAGAAAGCTTTGTTACACCATTTAGTAAATGGATCATGTCAGTAATTCTGGGTGGCTGGTGTTTCCCTCACTGAATCACCTGGTTTGGGCATCACATGTTGGCACATATATGAATGCCTTTATCTGACACTTTTTTCAGAACTGGTACAATGGGGGATACCCATGGTGTGGGGCCTACTGCAGGCTCTATGATACCTTGCCCGATGAGGTGATCCAATCCATCCTTAATTTGTCACTGAATATTTATCGGTATGCCTCTGTAATGTTGTGCTATAGATTTTATAGATTCATCAATGTATAGTACTTGTCAATTTTTTTCAATTTAGCTAGCAGGTTTAATAGGTATGCAAAAACCTGATATCTTTTTGTCTTCTGCAATAAAGTATTGATGCACCATGACTCTGTACAGGATAGTACAGTCCACTTGCAGCAGTCTGGAGAAACGTCAGACCAATCCCATGTCTAGTGCAGATTTGAAGCTAAGGATGCACCTGCTCACAGTCACTGCATTCAACAAATGAATCTGTATATTTGCTGAGTGTGTATTGTATCAACATGTAGCGGGAAAAGTACCTTTGCATGGTAACGGTGTGTGCAAACCGTAGCATTCAATGTCAACTTCTGATGGACTCCATATCGGTGGATGCAGCAGTTTTTTGAAATATTTATTTGCTTGTAACGTTCACCTTAGCACCTGTGCTCACTAAGAATTCATTTGGATGTTAATTTAATTTAAATAGCAATGTTGGGCTTTTTATCAAACGTTGATTGATTCCCCAGTGCAAATACGTATTCTTTCTGTGGGTGGTCAGTGAGGAACTAGATTCACTGTCAGAGTGAGACCGTGCATCCAAGTATCTGATTCAGTGATCTGTTCTTTGTTTCATCTGTCTACCTGGGGATCCCTGTAGATGACATAGGGTACATTGTTCATCTGGAGATCAGGGTTTGATAGTGAAAACTCACAAACACTTGCTTGTGAGGTCTCTTGGCTCTGCTGTCTGGATGGATTGGACATAGATGTATTGTTGTCCCTGGAAGCTCTCCAGAACTCCTTCAAGTGATATTCTCTGCTGCAGGCAGTGCAGGTTTGTCCAATTGCAGGACACGGGCTATCATGTGGGAAATTGTAACCACACCAAAAACAGAATCTATCAGATTGTTTCTGAGGAGGTATGTTGGATGTTATGTTGTTGATGATCGCTCCCAACGGTGAAGTTATTTTAAGTGCTTGATCCTTTCAATATGCAATTCAATTGCCAAGTCAGTTCGTGCCATTGTCAATATGTCATCTAATGTGTGAGACTTTTACAAAAGCTTTCTTCGGAATAGAGAGGATTTTGCATGCCTGCTATAATTTTAGAGCTTTGTCATTAGAGTAATAGTGACATTCAAAATGTTTTTAGGTGCATCACAACATTGTCCACGGTTTCACCTTTGTTTTGATATGTTGTATGAAGTGTCTTTCATAGTACACAATTTTGTGTGGGGCGAATTAGTCGATCAGAGCCGCCTTATTAAAGGTTTGTTTGACATATGGAATGTTTCGCACACTGTGCATGAATTCAATAATTATAATGTCTCTTGGACACTTCCCCCAATACCAGGCTTTGAAGAAAAACTTGCCAAACTGTGCATGCACAGTTTGCACAAGTACCTAAACGAGGAAGATGAAATAATGATTGTACTTGGACGAAAAGATGAGAAAATGATCATTGGGGAAGATGAAATAATGATAGTACCTGGATGAAAAAGATGAAGTAGTGATCATATATGCTTCCAGCAGGCACTTGTGCTGTTATCTTGCTCTATATCATGTGGAAAGCAGGCTTAAATGGGCTGTGTGCATACAAGGCACTGGAATGTGCTCATGGATGCACAGAGAGCTCTTTAACCAGGGTTCTCATGGTGTGCAGGCGGAAATAGCCAAAAGGTAGTAGGTGTTTGAACATGCGCATCACTGTTCAAATCGGGGTGCCGGATGGAGAGATGGCTCACACCAAAAGTAGACAGGAGGTAGACTGAACATACGCATCACATCGCAAAACAGTGTACCGGTTGGAGCAACGGCTCAAACCCAAAGCAGGCAGGAGGCAGATAATAAATGCGCATCACAGCATGGACATGAGGAGCTGGCGGGACGACGGCTCACACCCGAACTAAGCAGGAGAGAACGAGTGAAGTAACGGCTCACACTCGCAGCAGTCGGGAGAAACGTCAGACCAAATGTGTTGTATGTTGTATGGCCCCTAGCAGGTCGTGTTCACGGTGAGCCCCCACAGCCCCACAGATGACAGCTGGCTCTCCATCTGGGCTCCGCACGTGCTCTGAGGCAACACGGGACATGCCCCATTTATTATCTTCCAAAAGCGACAGAGTTACGTCACTCCGCCACATATGTTTGTTAAAGAAACACCACACTCCTCCTTTTTCATAACAAAACAAATAACGAACTTTGTCACCACATAAATACTTGGTAATTAAACATGCAAGCAGCCAACTTAGCTATTCAGTCATTTAGAACAGCGGCCAGTGTCCAGCTCATGTGTCGAGCACATAATCCTCCAGATGAGCAGGTCTCCCCCCTAATTGCACGTTGCGGATACCGCCGGCCCTCTTCCCAGCTCGGCCTTTCCTCACCTGCCTCCCCTTGGTCCAGGGTATTCAGAGAATGATCAGTTCCACCACCTTCATTGGACTCTTCTGCACGCCTCTTTCGAGGGGACACTCCTGGCTGGTTGTTCTCCCGGATTCTCTTAAAGAAGCTTGCATTTCTCATGACAGTTGCGGTCCCATCGGAGGCAGTTACCATGGATCCCTTCACAACTACCACGTAGATGGGGTTGGGTTCATATGTCAGGGACAGTTTCCCTTGTGGGTGCCTGTTTCTCACAATCACTTTGTCTCCTGGCACTAGTGGATTTAGTCTGAGTCCTCTTCTCACATTCTCAATCTCATTCTTGGATCTCCTTTCCTCCGCCACTAAATCATCTTCGATCACCGCTGATTCCTGGTCCCCTGCGTCTGGCAGAAGACCTCTGGGACATCGCTTGAACAAGGTCTCTGCTGGCGCCACTCCTGTGGAACAGTGGGGTGTCGCCCAATACTCCTTCAGGAACTGGTAGAGGGCCCTCCAGAGACAATGTCCTTGGCTGTGGATGAGGCGAAACACCTTGTTAAGGGTCCTCATGAATCTTTCTGCCTCCCTGTTTGCCCATGGCCAGACTGGCGTGACCTTCCAATGGTGTATTCCATACACCTGCATGAGTTGACTGAAGCTTTCTTCCTGAAATGGTGGTCATTGTCAGAGCACAACACCTGGGGAAAACCGTGAGATGAAAAGTCTTTTCTAGTGCTGCTGTCACGTCGTCGAATGACACAGATTCTAGGAGCTCCACTTCTGGATATCTCGACCCTGGATCCACTACCACCAGAATATGCGTGTCCCTCCCAATGGAGCCGAAATCCACATGTAATGCCTCCCACAGTTGCATGAATCGAGGCATGGGCTCAATCGTGGGCTCCCTCAGTGTTGGGGCTGCCGACTGGCACCATATGCAGTCTGCCACAAACTCCTCGACCTTTCTTTCCAGGTCAGGAAACCAAACTTTCTGCTTAGGCAGGCTTTAATTTTGGCCACCCTCTGATGACCCTGGTGTGCCAACTCAATCACCTACTGAATCTTTCTTGCAGGTATCTCCATCCTGTCCCCACGTAATAGCAGACGCTACTCATCAAATGCCAACTCATCACAGACTTTCCACAACTGCTCCAATGTCGTGCGAGCCTCTTGAGTCCTTTTGCAAAGCCTTCCAGAACAGTCTTGAACTCCCTTTTTGAAGGGCTACTCTGAGAATGCTAAAGCACAAATCGTCTCCTGACGCTTTCTCCAACTCCTGTACGGGCATGGCGTTAGGAGTGGTGGATTTGATGATCACTTGCACATGTTCCTCAGTCTCCTCCATGTTGCTTGCCTCGTCAGCTTCCATTCCCTGGTGGTTTCTGGACAGATAGTCGGCCGCATTGTTCATACCGGGTCGGTATGCTAACCACACTGCGTATTTCAATAGAGCAAGCATCCACCACTCAATCCTTGCCTGAGGCTTGGAAGATGACCCCCCCATGATGGGGAGCAGCGGTTTGTGGTCTGTCACAACCATCATGAGCCTGTCCAGTACATACAGGCGAAAATGCTTGCACCCCCAAAGTACTGCAAGAGCTTCGCACTCAATCTGTGAATATCTTTGCTCCATATCCGAGAGGGCATGGCTGGCAAACACAATACATCTCACTTCACCCTTGGTGTCCACCTGTGTCAGAACCACCCCAAGGCCAAACAGACTTGCATTAACCACTATTAAAAGGGAAGGATGGATCAAAGAACGCCATTCTTTCTTCAGCTGTGAGGGCCATCTTTACGTCATCAAATGCTGCTTGCTCGCAAAAGGGCCTCACTGCCAGGTGGTATCTTTTTATCGTGAGGTTCCTCAATGGCCCTGATCGTGTGGCCAGATTCCTTATAAATCGCCCGCAGTACGTTATCATCCCCAGGAACCGGAGAACCTCAGTTACTGTCTCTGGGGGTTTGGCTTCCATGATGTCCTTGACTTTGCTGGAATCAGGCGACACACCACCTTCCTTGAATACGAAGCCAAATAATTCAATATTGGTCTTCAGGAACTCCCACTTCTCCTTGTGGAGCATTAGGCTCAGGGCCTGGATGCGCTCAAGGATTTTGACTAGTTGGGCCATGTGCTCCACCTCCGACCTTGCGAACACCAAGGTATCATTGCTGATATTTATGACCCTGTCCAGGTCGGCCGAGGTGCCCCTGATGATATTTTGAAACACCTCTGCGGCAGATGAGAAACTGAAGCTGAGACGTTTGTACCTGCACAGTCCTCAGTGCGTCGTAAATGTTGTAATGTACCTGGATTTGGGGTGTAGCCAACCTGGTGGTACCCAGCCCTCAGATCAAGCTTCGAGAAGAACCTTGCACCCTGCAGCTCAGCTATGATATCGTCAATTGTGAGGGTTAGATGTCTCTCCCTCTTTATCACCTTGTTGGGAAGCGCATGTCCATGCAGATCGTGATGGAGTCCGGTTGCTTAGGCTTCTGAGCAATGACAATGGGCGACACCTTATGATATCAAGGTTGATTAGATTCTCCAGCTCCTTGTCCACCAACTCCCTTACATGATTAGGGACCCTTTGATGTTTCAGGGCGACAGGTCGTATGGACTTGTCGGATGGACTCCACATAGGTGCAGCTCGATCGACTCCCCCACCATCTGTCTGATTCCGACAAATATGTCTGCAAACCTTTCCAACACCTTGTGTATATTCTCCATGTACACACTGTATGCAAAACACATGATCCCCAGGGCCTCAGCTGCAGCGCAGCTCAGAGGGGTGTTTGCACTCACATCTGTGATGAAGAACCTGGCCGTGATTGAACTGGCGCAATGCTCCAACTGTGACACAAATGCACCCAATAACAGGATTGGTTGGTCTCCTCCAAACGTGAATATGAGTGCTTTCGGACACTTCAGTGTGGGGGGTTCCCTTATTGCATCATTGTTAGGCAAGATTTGGAGCAGTACCATTTGGGTGCACTACAACGACCTTGACCTCCTGGCAATAGGAACCCAACCTTTGGTATAAGTCTGTACTACACAGGTTGGTAGCGTGATTGATCAGCCAGGCTTAACTCAAGAGGGGTCAGTGTGAGCTGTAGGGGAGTTACATAGAGATTCACAGTGACAAGTATTTAAATAAACTCTTACACACAAGGTTTGTTGATTAAACATTATTAATTTATTTAACAGTCAGTTTGAGTAAGCCTTCTTCAGAAGGGGCAATATAAAAGTAACACAAATACACTCAAAAATAAACACTTAATGTTCCTAAATCAGTAAGTACCCTTTTGGGATGGCACACAGATACTTCCTACACCCTCAGGTGACTTAAATAGCTAGGGCACTTTGGGCATTAATATCACTGTTGCATTTAGGACCAGACTTAAGAGTATGTTAAAGAAAAAGGTTATACTACAGCCCGCCAGGTCCCTCTCACCCCTTGACCGCATCTTGACAGCGATTTACCCGACACAACTCGTCAACCTTGAGCAAACGTATAGCTGCATCCATCTTGGAAGCACGTGTGTCCGCCACCTGATGGGAGCGTCCAAATTTGAGGATTCGGGGCAGTGTTAGGTCTGGTTCCCTCAGCACTTGACGACACAGCTTGCCAGACGCACACCCCTGGATCAATTGGTTACAAATCATGCTTTGCTCAGTCTCCCATGTACATGTTGCTGCCATGCGTCGTAGATGTCCATGAAAAGAATCAAGGGATTTATCGTCTTTATGCCTCGCGTTTCACATCAGAAATCTTCATAAT
This sequence comes from Ambystoma mexicanum, assembly GCF_040938575.1. Taxonomy (NCBI): domain Eukaryota; kingdom Metazoa; phylum Chordata; class Amphibia; order Caudata; family Ambystomatidae; genus Ambystoma; species Ambystoma mexicanum. The sequence goes on from NC_090925.1 coordinate 197,673,266, forward strand.
CCAGGTTAGCAAGGGGGATGAAATATTCCTGCAGCACATTATTTGCTGTGTCAGAGGAATTGTCCACCGGCTGCAAGGTCTTACATATTTGATACACCACTGGGCCAGCCGAGTACAAGAGGGTCGCCACCTTGCTTTCATCATCATTCTCCTGTGTGGCCTTGAAATAAATGTCCATCCGGTCAACCCACAAGCTTCCTCGCGGACCCAGGCTGAATGGAGCCCCTAAAATGTCAAATTCCAGCATCAATGCCAGTGCACCCAGGCGGCACTGTGCCTGCACTCCCACCTGCACAAACCCCTCAGCAGCAGTGCTTCCACCATCCTGATCACCCATCATGTGGATGGCACTAACCGGCAGCAAACCTATACTGACTCACGCGCTCCTCCTACACGTGATTCGATGTGGACATGGGTGCACAAGCACCCTTCAAAATCCAGGGGCCGCAACCCACAAAGGAAGAAGAGAAGAAAAACTGGGTCATCGACCCCCTCCAATGTCCACTTCAAGTTCATTGGCCAGGACAGCCCCTCCTCAACACACCTGGGACCAACCCCACCAATCCAGTAGAAAATGTCACTGTTAAAAATCTTCTCCTTGGCTCTCCTTCAGAAATAGTGAAAACAAAACTTTGTGCTCAAAATGAAGCTTTAGGCCTTCCTACGTCGTCTCTAAAATTGCAGGCAAAGCGACATCAAGATCATGGAGAACGTCATACTTTCCCTTTCCAGCTTTTGTATTCCTTTTTTTTTTTAAATGTCCACGTGTTCGTGGAGCATCCAGAAATTTCGCCAGGGAGGCGCACAAGCACTCCCTGGTGAGCCGCAAACACTGTGACTCACACAACAAGATGGCGGCCGCTGCACTGCAAGCGTCGGCTACACAGCCGGTGAACATTCTTTCCTCCAAGTCGCAACTCGGAATCACTGCTGCCTAGCACAGCGGGTCTGTGCCTTAGAAGACAACCTCCTCATCACCAATGTTGTAATGACCCCTAGCGGGTCATGTGCACGGCGACACGTGCGGCCCGACAGATGACACAAGGCACCTTGCTCTCCGTCCGGGCTCTGCACGTGCTCTGAGGCATCACAGCGTTAGACCATTATATGGAATAAGGCACAATAACCATATACTAAATGACACGGCAGTCGTGAGATTCGATTTCCAAACAAGTCTGGTTTATTTCCCAAGTATCTCAGTCAGCCGACTGGGTCTCAACGCCTCACGACGTGTGTTCCCAGACACCGTGAGATGAGAGAGAGCGAGCAACGCTCAAGCAGTCATAAATATACATTATACATCATCCTATCAAAATGGGATTCAGCCTACCCTTATGCATGTCATACAAGCTAGGGTTCAGTAATTGACAGTTATGACAAGTCTTCATTCAGTCTAAACATTAGTCTTTTAGCAAAGGCTGCAGAGACAGTTTTCTGTTATGGGGAACACAGGGCACTGGCACTCAGAGGATATCTTGTTCTAGCAGAGAGACATTCCAACCAGCGTTATCTATTCGCTACGGCTCATGAGCTAAGAGCCAGACAGTTCTGAGGCAGAGAAATACCATCTTTCGAGAAGGAGCACCGTTACTTGCATATATTTCATATTTAACTGCCTTTTACAACAGCGCTTGCAAGACGAACTGCAACTGGTTTACTGATTAGGCGCGGCTCCTGGACGGCTTCAAGACCTCTAAGAGGAGGAAAACAATATATTTCTGCATGGCTCTACATTCCTGTCTACTACATTAGCAATTCAGAGTTCAAGCTGTGGCCTCGCACCGTGTGTGGATCTGAAGCATAGAATATAGTTGCAAACGTTTACAAAAAGAAAGTGGCCGATATTTACAAAATGGACTCCCTATGGTCACATTCAGGTTTCATGGTTTGCATTGTTTGTCACATGATGCGATTCGCTTCTGGCCAACATACTATTCATGTCACTCAGGCTACACGATTGCATTTTCAGTATAGCAAACCCTCCTTCATCCAAACATTGCATCTTCATCCGACCATGTTTCACTTTCCGAGTTACCCAGGTCACTATCATCATCAGAAATATAGATTGCCATAAATTCCTTGATTATTTCATTTTCATGTTTGGGACCATCATTTAGCATACGAGGAGTAGGCTTTACAATAGTTATATTAATTGTCTGTACACATTCATTGATGATCATGGAGCAAATGGCTGGCAAGCATTGTATGCAACAACAGCAGAATATGAGGACGCCGAATATTATAACAAAAATTGCAATTAGTTTCCATCCCCAGGATCATAACAATTCCCAGAACCATGAACTTATGTTTAGGTTCCAGCCACCTGTGGGTGCATGAATTTTGGAACTTGGAACGTGTAATTTCTTAATCGCCTCAAATATTGTAGGGGAGGAGCCACTTACAAATACACAGCACGCTGACCCCACTAATTTGCATACACCTCCACAATCAGCCAAAATAATATCAAGAACTATTCTATTCTGAAGCGCGACTAGCCTGATTGCCTTCTGTTCCAGTGTCATATTGTACAGTATGTCAGTTGTTCCATTTATTGTTTCTCCAACACCCTGGACAGTTTCATTATATTCCATGAGTGTATTGCCTTTCCCCAGAATGGTATAAAAGATTTTGCTATGTCCCCAGAAATGTGCCCAGCAGTATCATCTCGTTGTGGCCGAGATCTAGAAATGTTTGCTATTTCAGATGTTTTGGCGAGGAATACACCAGGTAAAAGTATCCCTAAATAACAGGTACCTTCCCAGTTTCTAGGTAACCATGGATATGCTTGGTCTCCACACACAAAATAAACAGACCCTCCTATATATAATGGTTTCTCTTCGTGCTCAATTACAGCAGTATTCATGCATCTGGTAAATGTTCCCACCGAGTTGGAACCCTTTTTTCGTAAGCAGAATGGAACAGAATGTGGACTATGATTAATAGTATAGGAGGGAGGCATGGCTTCCTTATTTCTAACCAGATACATTTTGAAGGTTATCAGGGACTGGTAAGGCCTAGAGAGTCTATATATAGGATTGGTCGCTGCAATGTTCATTTTGTTTTTATTTGTAAACACGGAACAACCCAGGGGAGTCAATACTGATCTTTCGAATTAATTTATGTTCGTTCCATTAAAGTTTCCAGTAACACTATCATTCCATTTTCCAAAAAATAGAGCTCTTAATGATGCATAACAAACAATACTAAGCGGTAAAGGATGTATCTACCAAGCCATCCCTCTTTCCCCATGCTGGGGTAAATACAAACACACCCAGCAATTAGATCTATTCAAGATGGCATGAGTCATATTCATAATCAGTATTAAGGTATTATTATCATAACCTTTTCTGTGTTTGACATCTCGTGGGGGAAGAGTGTTAGAAAGCGCGTGAGCTGGGGTACTCGGAGTGGGAGCATTCATAGTTGGCAATAAAGTGTTCATTGGATGCATAGTTTCTAAGTACCAAAACATTGGGATCAGTGTAATTATGATACAAATAGATATGATGATCAGGAACAGTTTAGTCTTTGCAGACCAAATCTTTCTTGGGGCAAGCTTAATGTCAATGTCTAAATGTCTATCCATGGCAGCATCAGTGCAGGCGGCAGTAGGAGTGAATGCAGACATGATCTACGAAGCTTATTTCGATAAGAGATTCTCAACGTACGTCGGGAAAAGTTCTCCACAGCAACACACATTGTCTGCAAAGTTCAAACAAGTTCTGTTCAGCCTGCTTAAGATGGCAGCAAGCTGGTGTTTACTTCAATAGCTCCAAAGAAAACAGGAGCAAGTATTAATCTCAAATTTTCATAGTTTCGGTACCATTTGCCCCCGCTTGTCCACGCTAGGTTGCAAAGGCCTTCACTTTCAGTGATAGCACTGGGAAACCGAATCTCAGAGCTCTCATTCGATACAGCTCGTACGCTCCCTTTCCCTAGGCCTCCATTCCCCGACTCATCCGTGAGCTAGAAACAAAGGCACAACAAACGCTGCTGATTACTTCCGATTTCGTTGACGCAGATTGTACCTTACAGCTCCATGTACAGTGTGATGGATGTACAAAGCACTGTAGCTGTTTGCAGTAGATATAGAATCAGTGCCAACTCGTAATGCAATTGGTGATGATGCGGCAGCAGTCAAACAATGTTGAGGTAACACTGATGTTTCAATTGGACCTAGTGTAATTGGCACTGATTGTGAAACTGGACTAATTACTGACGTACCTGAAAACCCTACTGAGACATTTTTATGCCCTGACAGTGGTATATTTGAAACCCGCTGATGGTCAATAGAACATTTCTGTGCACTAGAAAAATGTGCTCCCTATTCCCAACCTTCATTTCTACATAGGGCCCTTTCTGGTCAACGGTAATAGGCACTGGTTCCAACCCCTGTTTCAGACTGTCCTAGGGGAACAGTACATCGTCATATGTAATGTCTTCAGAGTAATACACATTGGAGGGATTATCAAAAACGTTTCCACCATTCATAGTGTTCCGTTGTTGATTCTGATTAACCTGATTATCACGAAATTGTGGCCTCGTCTGATTTCTATTCTGTCCCGCTATTCCTGGCCGACCTCTAAACTGTCTTCTCGCAATAGTCCCATATCTATTCTGTAAATGCGGGCATTGTGCTCGCAATGGCCTTCTTGTCTACAATAGGCACATTGATTTATACCTATTGGACCTATTGATTTATACCTATTGGACCCCCTTGCATGTTGGACGATAATGCTAATTGGACTCTAGACATTGTGTTCCCGCCACCTCTATTATTGTTGGCTACTTGTTGCAGTAACACTCTGGTTTTCAGATCTACTTTTTCCCTTATTTCCTTATACTTTTCTGAATTTACAATATTGAGCCATATGTAATACTTCGCTTTGTGATTTTGCTTGCCATGCACTTTCAGATGTCATTATTAATGTCTGAGTTTTCGGTAACAAACCTCCCACAAACTTATCAACAAATAATTTCTTACCAGGTTCGGTACTTAGATCTTGACCACTAAAATCTGCAAATACATCTTCAAACCTGTTAAAAAAATCTGTTGCTCCTTCCGATTTGCCTTGTAGGCAAGCAGTTAATTCATCCCAAACTATTCTCTTCTCAGGCACTAAGGTTTTCAATTTCTCTACTATCCGTGAGGGCAAAGTCAAGATTACTTGCAGAGGTTTTTCCCCAGCTTTTATCTCACTATCAATTCGGATCATAGTTTCCTATGTATCGCCTAACATCGGCGCATCATTTATACTTCTAACCTGATTCCATATGTCCGCAGGAAGAATCACAGGGAACAATAAATCAATGTCACTCAGTGTAAAAACAGACAAATTTAAAACAGATTCAATTTCCTTATAAAAACCTGCAGGATTTTTCCTAATGGCAGGGGCCGTCTGCTTTATAGTATTGACTTCTTGCCTAGAAAAGGGAACGTGTACAAACTGTGCAATATAAAGGGCTTCTATCGTTCGCGCTGGAATCGCTCCATCTGCAGCAATCTCTACATTCGGGACAAACGGGGGAGGCACCTCTCACATGGGTGATTGTAGGGGATTCTACATTTGTTCATTTATTAAGCAACAAACGAAATGAAGAGAAAAAACAGTCGTTCCAGTGTCAAGCGAAAATGCTCTCTTATAAATCTGCAGGACAACAAACCTTCTGTTTCATGCATTCATCCTGTAAATACTCCACCATAACCTGTAACACTTTTCTCTGCATTTCTGGAGTATACTGACTAAACGTATCATGCACTTCAATCGGAGAAATGGCGGCATCCGTGATCCATCTAAGTGCATCTCGCGTACAAATTCGCATCTCTTCACTAACCGATTTCAACGGCGGAAGAAACCGTTTCTGAACATATGACCTGTGTGGTTCACCTTTACTCATCTCTTTCTGCAACCGATCAAGTTCTCGTTTAAACACAAATATTCGCCCTACATGTTCTCAGATTTTCGCCGCATTATCTCGTGAATTAGAAAGGACAACCAAATCCTGCAATTCTTGCGGTACCACTGTCTCAGTCAAATCTCTCCATATTTTAACAAGATATTCTCCCATACATTCTAACAGTACCTGCTGTTCACCATGGCCTCTATGATCAGATATGGAACTTTGCACAGCCACTTCATCGCCATCAGCAATATATGTCTCAGCACACTGTTTCAGTTTGTCTTTCTGTTCCTTGCTAATTGTGCTACGAGTCAGTCTAATACTTCCTCTTTCAGGCCCCATTGGTGCAGAACTGCCAGCTAAAGCGTATAATTCATGCTCTGAAGGAGGTGGAGGAAATTATGTCATAGGCACAGATGGGACGGCTATTGCAGGTGCAGATAGAATCGTGGGAATAGCAACAGGAGGAGGTACATAGGGAGGCGGTGCAACTGGGTCAGTGCTTGGATGTTAATTTCTTCGCTCATTTGGTATCTTATTTATCAGCTCGTCTGATTTATGCAAATCTTGTGAAGTATATATTTTCTGTATGTCTAATTGGAAGGCCCTATCCATGTTCCTGATGGCTTCTTTCTGTTTCTGTTGATCATGCTCTAAAGCGTTCTCTGCGTTTGTTTTATGTCTTCATGCATGTTTCTCTCCACTTTTTAAGCGTAAATTCACTTCCTTCCTTCAGTCCCTTACAACGTCAAACGCTGCAGGTCGGGCTTTCTTTCGTAGCAACACTGATTCTAAATGTTCTATACGCGCTAGTTCGAAGCTCCCATTATTCTCCCACTGAAGGTCAGATACATGTCTGGCCTGCCTATGCCAAACCGCATTAAACACTATTGCCCCTATTCCATATTTTATGTACATGTCATGTGCCAATTTTCACTAGACAGGAAGACAATTTCCCAGGCATAGTTAGTTTACTCTTACCTCTTTTACCCTGGGCGTTTGTACTTGCAAGTGCAACACTCAACCAATATCAGGACGTTTAAGAATCAGAGCACGACTCAACTGATCAATCAATTCGTCTCTCAGGACGCAATTTGCCCGTACACAAGCGCAACCAAGAATCGTCACGACCACGTGCCTGGCACAAGTTACCTCGCTTCCAGGACCCTCGCCTTGATGCTCTCTAGCCGCCGCTCTTCGATCAGGGATCGGTTGTGTACAGATGTGCAGAGGAGTCTCTAATCTCTTCTGCAGGGGTGCCCCGAACACCTTTGGATCCCGGTCCGACAGTTTCGTCCTCGACTCGTCCTTGCCTTCAACGTATGCGATGGATCATCACAGGGAGGGTCCCTATTGGGTGCCATCTTTGTTAGACCATTATATGGAATAAGGCACAATAACCATATACTAAATGACACGCCAGTCGTGACATTCGATTTCCAAACAAGTCTGGTTTCTTTCCCAAGCATCTCAGTCGGCCTACTGGGTCACAACACCTTACGACGTGTGTTCCCAGACACCATGAGATGAGAGAGAGTGAGCAACGCTCAAGCAGTCATATATATACATTATACATCATCCTATCATAATGCGATTCAGCCCGCCCTTATGCATGTCATAAAAGCTAGGGTTGGATAATTGAGAGTTATGACAAGTCTTCATTCAGTGTAAACATTAGTCTTTTAGCAAAGGCTGCAGAGACATTTTTCTGTTATGGGGAATACAGGGCACTGGCACTCAGAGGATATCTTGTACTAGCAGAGAGACATTCAAACCAGCGTTATCTATTCGCTACAGCTCATGAACTAAGGGTCAGACAGTTCTGAGGCAGAGAAATACCATCTTTCGAGAAAGAGCACCGTTACTTGCATATAATTCAGGTTTAACTGCCTTTTACAACAGCGCTTGCCAGACGAACTGGCACCTGGTTTACTGATTAGGCGTGGCTTTTGCACGGCTTCAAGGCCTCTAAGAGGAGGAAAACAATGTATTTCTGCATGGGTCTACATTCCTGTCTACATTAGCAATTCAGAGTTCAAGCGGTGGCCTCGCACCGTGTGTGGATCTGAATCGTAGAATATATTTGCCAAGCGTTTACAAAAAGAAAATGGCCGATATTTACAAAATGGACTCCCTATGATCACATTCAGGTTTCATGGTTTGCAATGTTTGTCACACGATGCGATTCGCTTCTGGCCAACATACTATTCATGTCACTCAGGCTACACCATTGCATTTTCATTATAACAACAGGACATGTCCCATTTATGATCTTCCACACGCGACACACTTATGTCACTCGGCTGCGTGTGTTTCTTAAAGGAACACCACATTATGGGCCGTTTCACATTTGTCGCCAATTGTAGTATTCAGCATAGTCCAAAAGAGGCCATGCACAAAGGCGCTGAGACCACAGAGGTACATGTTCATTCTTTTTATTTCTCTTTCTAACCGACCCTACCTTTTCCAACTCCCCCCTTCCCCTTTCATCACTTCTTCTAATAAATTACAAAGCAGCTGCCTCCTGAAACATAACCACGAGGTGTGATTAATATATGATAATTTATTTGTATTGCGCTCGTACACAGGTGTTTCAGAGCGCGACAATGGCAAGGGAGGGGAACAGGGAAGAACAAAACAATGATCTTACTAGGCCCAGTGACATTGTGAACGCGCAAGTGCATGGAAGGGGGAGAGTGGAAAGTGCGGAGCAGAGGAGAACAGATAAATAATAATAAATACAAATATATAGATAATAGAGGCAATAAACAGTGGTAGTGCAGCCAGCAAGTGGCAAGTGCTGTGTTTACGGCAGCAAACTGGGTAAGTCTGATAAGTGCAGAAAAATAAGAAAATGGAGAGGTGGGGGACTGTACAGATACAGTCCCCAGTGCAGGAAGGTGGCAGGGCGAGCAGGTACATGGGCCCAGGGGACAGAAGGTGGCCAGATGCACAGTGACAAGAGAGAGCAGATCAGCAGGGGAGAGGGGGAGTGAAGGCAGAACCAAAGAGGAAGGGTCTTGAGGTGCTTCCGGAACCGGAGATGGTTCTCCTCAAGTTTTAGAGTGGCAGGGAGGCTGTTCCAGAGGGAGGCCCCAGCCGAAGACATAGATCTACCACCAGCTTGTTTCTTTGAAAAACGACTGACCCTGAGGGAGTTGGAGGTAGAGGAGTGAAGCGCTCGAGGGAGGAGGTATTTGCGGAGGTATAGCTGAATGGAATTTGGACCCAGTCCCCAGAAAGCCTTGTGGACAATGGAGAGGGTTTTGAATTTGCATCCACTGGGAGCCAATGGAGAGATTTCAGAGCTGGAGAGATACGATCCCAGGGCTTGAGGCCAAGCACAAGTCGTGCAGCCCTGCTCTGGATTAGTAGCAGACGGCGGAGAGTAGAGGCAGGTAGATTTAGAAAGAGGCTGTTACAGTAGTCCAACCTAGAGAGAACCAGAGCTTGGGAGACAGTGAGCTTCTGGGGGAAGGAGAGGAAAGGCAGAGTACCTCTGCAGTAGGAAGATTGACTTTTTAGAGACCTCAGAGATGTGGGCGGAGAAGGAAAGTGTGGAGTCAAAGATGACCCTGAGGTTCTTAGCCTCGCAGGTAGGGGTAGGAGGAGGGCCAAGGGAGGCAGGCCATAGAGTGAGGGGAAAGGATGGCGAAGGTGTGCCGATGAGGAGGATCTCCGTATTGCCGGCATTCAGACAAAAATCATTAGTGGCACACCAATCTTAAATGGCAGTTAGTGTGGAGTCAAAGATGACCATTGTATAATCAATATACTATGACACTACAGTAGGTCAGGATATCCATGGATGAGCCAGGACACATGGTTTCATTTTCAAAACAATGCTCATCTGCTTGTCTTTAAAATGGATTCCTGTGGAATCCACCTGCTTTCACAAGGTGCTAACAGGTTTTTTTTTTGTATGAACCCATTGGTTTTACACAGACTTAAAATGGTGTGCTTGCTTAAATCAAACGTTTTTTGCAAGTGCTGAATTGAATGACGCTGTGTATCCTGTGTCGTGTCCTACTGTGCCTGCAGAAACAATGGAACCCCCCAGTGTCTTTAGCACCTTTTTTAATTTTTTTATTTTTAACACTTCCGGCGACTGGAAAATGTGCCCCACAGTGTTGCAATACCGCAAATGTAAGCTGTTTGCCTTTTGGATCAATGGCAAGTACTTCACATGAACAATCGAGAGCGTAAACGGTTTTAATCAGACACGCAAATCATTGGTAATGCTGATTGGCTGGAAGGGCCCAGAACCCTTGAATCCATCAAGGCACAATGAGGAATGTTTAATGATTGGTGCTGCTCGGCTAGAAATCAACTTTTTGGGGTCTGCCAATAATTGAGTAGATGGCAAGATACCTCTTCTGGCCTATAGAAAGCTCTGGAAAGAAAGGAATCTATTATTTTTCACATGCATCAAAGCTGACCAGTCAGAAAGTTACACCAGGGTTCTTTCCTGTGCAGCAGCAATTGGGAATGGCCCAGAACCGCTTCTAAGCAATTACCCAACAGCTTACCCGTCCAACAATTATGAAACAATACGTATATAGAAATCAAGCTTCATCTCTTAATTGCTTCTCCTTTCATTTAAACAAAAACCCATCTTTGTCCCACCTAGATGTCCTTAGTACTCCATATGAAAGTTGTTCAATGCATTTTAGTATGTATACTAAACAAGCTTTGAGTTAGTCGTGAAACACGTCATGCTGCCACACTTTTGGCTTTACTTTTTGGGAACATCATCATCATGGTTTTAAAATTTGATATTTATAATAAAGAAGATTTCCTCAACTAATGGACTCTGACTCATTGTGGTGAACACTATTTGCTTCAAGGAGTGCAACTCAATATGTGATATCCACACCAGTAAGAAGGAAATATATATATAAAATAGGTTGCCACACTATAGTTAAGTTGCGCATCAACACATACCAGGAAACCCGAAAATGTAATTGCTAATAACCTTTGACTCGCATGACGGATTTGGCTGATATTGTGCAAACAAAAGGTTTGTCACGGACCCCGAAGGCTGTGCTCACTGGCCAGAGCTGAAAGCCCTGGCTAGTGGGCCCGAAAGACATGTATAGTGGCCACAGCCGAAGTACATGGCCATCTAGTGGGTCCAAAAGAAACATATTGGGGGAGCATGTACAGTAGACTTGGCTGAAGGCCGTGGCCCATAAGATGGTATAACAAAACCCTTGAAATTCACTGAAAAGCCTTGGGTAAGGTGTACTTAAGTTGTGCAGATTTAATGCAACAAAACACTTGAAATTCAGTGGATGTGGGAAGCCATGACTAGCTTAACAGTGTACGTTCCTGGTGCAAAGCTCACAAGCACATACATATAAGAGGAGGGATTCACAGTGACATACAAAATGTCATTATGTGGGACATCAACGGGAGCGCACCGAGTGGCCAAAATGCCACCTAGTAACCATTTCTGGAAGTTCACATCCAGTTCAAAGCCATGTAAGCAAGACATTGTGGGTATGCAAATTAGCTCAAATGCAAGTCTTTTACTCCAGAAAATGTCCTTTGTCTTAAAGGGCAGTGCTACTTTACACATAGCTTATCAGCCTAAGAAAGGCATTTCTCAAGACTGCAGATTACTACATACCAGAAAAATGCATAAAAGCCTTGCGTCAGGCTTTTTCGCATGTTTCTTATGTCGCGCCCCATTTTCCTGTATTTATATGGCAGAGAGGAGGGACGGAACACGCAGCAGACGTTTCCGCTGCTCCCTTTCTCTCTGACATACAAATACTCCTAGCAAATGCACCAGCATGGAATGGATTTTCATACCGGTGCAAATGATGTGTATCTCTATGGAGTCTGACAGTTTTATGTGCCAGAAAATAGTAGGCGGACCCTATAAGGATCCATTGAAAACGCTGCCTGCCATACGTACATGGCAGGCAGCGTTTACTCAATTTACACGGCACAGTGTAAAATTGCAGGGCAAAAGGTGCCATACACGCTTGTATGCCGCCTTTTGCCCTGTACTTTTGCACTCTGCCGGGCAAATGACCAAAATACAGTGGCGGGAACCACCTACATGCATCTTCACACACAACTGGTCCCCAACATGAAATTTCACGGAGTAACAAAATTAGCTCCTTTGTATTTACTGATTGGCTCTCAGTCACAAATTGAATTTTGACCCCCTAACTGTATGTTGTGCCTCACCAAATGCCCTTTTTTATTGGTCAGTCCTGTTTAGTTAAGGTGTAATACCACCACAAACAAAAAGAATTGCCCCGTCAGCCAAACAAATGTACTTATTCAGAAATACATTCACAAAACTTCTTTCATGAAGTGGCAACAGAATATTACATGTAATTCCTCTCCAATCTGCCTGACCCAATCCTTGGCAAAGACGTTCCAACTTCATATGGAACCGACAAGTAACAGCTTAAATATTTTCCTTGCAATAAGTATGTTTTATTTAATTTCAACAGAGCATTTTACACCTCTAAGTTATTTTTTAAGCATGATGAACAAACAATGTCTACAAAAGCATTAATAAATATTAAACATAAACACATAACTGGTTTCCAAGAGAAGAGGGAGGATAGTGCATGCAGGTTATAGGCACGTTGGCCTTCTACTTGGCCGTGCAATCCTGTCACTAAAGTCCTTGCTAGTTTAACTTAACCTCTCAAATTACCAATATAAGGTCTAGGGACTTAGCCATAGGACAGGGGTCTACATAGGGCATTGCTGACCCACCAGAGGCACAATCACCACCAAGGGGATCATTTTCCCTGAGCCCGTAATTCGGCAGTGGGTACCTCTTTCATCATTTGCTCAGTAGACTTCCAAAGATGGCATGCAAGCCTGTATGCTACCTTCTGCCCTGCACTTTTGCACTTTGCCGTGCAAATGAAGTAAATGCCCCCTGCCATGTACGCATGGCAGGCAGTGTTTACAGTTGATCCCTTTGGAGTCTTCCTGCTTTTTATCTGGTGCAAAAAGCTTCATAGGGATCCCCAGCATTTGCTGCTCCAGCATGAAAATGCAAGCAGATGCAAATGCTGAAGTATTTGTATGGCTGAGAGGAGGGGATGCACGCAAGTTGCGTGCCGCCCCTCCTCTCCGCCATGAACATTTATGACCATGAGCTGTGACTTCAATGGAAAAGCCTTTGGGCCTCATTACGACCTCGGCGGTAGCCATGCCGCTATTGGCGGCATGGCTGCCGCCAAAATCGCGTCCGGGTTCCCAGAATGGGGAATTACCGGGCCATTTCAAGTTTGGAAGGCCCGGTAATTCCTCCCTCCAGGAACCCGGGCCCGGACCTTCCCCATTCCCATTTCAGCCCCCATAGGGCTGAATGGGAATGGGAGAGGCAGCAAACAACGGGCCGATTACGAGTGGCCCGTTGTTTGCTCCCTCTTCCCCTCGCAGGACCCGGTAAGGACGCCTGGTTTTACCAGGCGTCCTTACCGGGTCCTGCGAGGGGACCTTGTAATGTGGCGGAACAGGTTTAACGGGTCCGCCTCCTTTTGCGGAGCCCGTTAACCTGTTCCGGCAGGTTCGTAATGAGGCCCTTAATGTTACAGCTCATCTCCCAACTCAGTAGTACTCATTTCAGCAACTAAAGAATGGTAAAAGTCTGAGTCCTCCGTGCTTGCATTCAAACCAGATGTAGCAGTTTTGTTACCCGAGTAAGCTGTCTTACTGGGTTATTGGAACCTGCAAAGTACCTTGTACTTCCCAATGCGACCCTAAAACCACCCTTGATCTCTCCAGCTCTCGCAAACTTCTTTTTTGCGGATCTTGTGGATTTGTGGATCTTAGCGGGCAGTTACATTGCTTCTCAAACCCGCTCAACTTTTTTAAAGAAGGTTTGAGAGGTGTTACGAATGCGTTGGAAGGGAGCACAAGTGTTGACAGTGCACCAAAGGGGAACAAATAAGAGTAAACCAGGTGACATAAAATGCGGCCCAGAGTTGGCTTCAGGATGTCTCCTGCCTACTCTCTAGGTTCTCAAGATTGCAGTTACTACTAAGACGCAGGCCTTGCTACCTGGCTTATTCACTGTTCAGTGACTCTGCACCTCCTGAGTCTAAGATCTGGGTGGGGTACTTATAAATGCTTATAGAACCTAGCATAAAGTCTAAAACCCAAACATTAGTTATTCTCAGGGAACAGTGGAGTAGGGTCAAAATATGGCAGTCTATTCTGCAGGGGCAGGATGCTGTGAGTCCAATCCCTACATAGCACAATGTTTCTCTCTGGCTTTTGTCCAGGCAAGTCTCTCTCAAAAAACAAGTCTATGGACATTCCTCATCCAGAAAGGTGTTATCCAAAACTCACAGTGCCGGAAGGTTTTAATGCAGTCTACTTCTGCTGTGTCCCGCGGTCAAGGTCTGTGGTTGTCCTCCTAATGCATTGGACCAACACCCGTCACATCCTAGCATAGGTTGGTTATCAATGTACTTATGGGCAGGCCTTCTGGGGACTTCTTCTGCCGTAGGGGTACCACAACTATACAGCTAGGGACACTGTCCCCCTAACAGATCCTTCTGGGTAGATTTTGTCAGCCTGGGATCTAAGCATCAAGTGTTCTTTAATTGGACTGTTGAGCTTGGCAATTCTCCATGAACTGGGTTATGGCCCCCAGCTTCCCCCTCACTCCACTTTCTCTCTTTCTCTATGCAGGTCCTTAGGCGTTTGGCCCTTTCAGTCACTGGGACCAGGTATTTATTATTGGGGCATTTGTGGGGTCACTTGTTTCATTTGAGGTGGCACCTGTGTGTGACAAAATGGTATTACCCAAATTGACTGTGCACAATTGATCTTTTGTCCTAATTGACCGAATCACAGTGGTCCTAATTGACCTTTTGCACAATTTACCCCTTTAGTTATTTTATATATATATCGGGTTGGTTTTGGATTAAAAATAATACAAAGGGATTGGGTGGGGGGTTGCAGGTTTTTTTTTTATTGGGTGGGGGGCTGCGGGTTGTAATTGTACTAGAGAAAACACTAACAAAAACCCACCCCTGTGGAAAGGACACAGAACATGCTGAATGTAAAGATTCAAGCACTCCGTGTAATGGAGCAGCTGTCAAAGCCAAGCAACTGCAAACAATGTTAACACAAAGGACAGGTCTTGTTGGAAAAGGTGCAAATGGATATTGTATCAGTCACTAGGGTCCCAAAAGTGGAACGAGGGGGCTGGGGCATCTCAACTGTACCTTTGTCAGTTCTTGGGCAGTTCAACAGAGTTGAACCAGGCTTCGGGGTGCTGTAGTTGCGGGTCGAACCAGGCTTGTATGCGCAGGTTGTGCTGGCGAGATGGGTGTCGAGTCGGTATGAAGCGGAGCTCCATGTAGTTTGATGGCCGTGTCTGAGCGATGCTGTTCAGATGGCTCACCAGAGTTGTTTCAAAGGTTGAACCAGTTCAAGACGTTGCTAACAGACACAATGCTTCCAGAGGATGTGAAATAAAGTCTCTTTTAGGTCTCTTAAATGGTCCTTACGCCACGTTATTCTCATGTTATGGATTTGTGATGTTTTGGTCAGTTCATTCTCACTCATCATTCATGCAGTGGTTCCCTTTGGATTTGTCTTGTGCACTTGTATTCTTTCTGGAATTCTTGCTGTGAAAGTGGAACCACAATTGGTCTGCTTTCTGAAGTTCAAGGTTGTTTAACATGTTCTCAATATGCAATCATTCAGCTTTGCGCCTGTGGTTGCTGTAAAATGGTGCCAGCCATGGGCGGCAGGAGCAATGACATGTTTGTACACAGGGGACATCACATGACCTAAATCAGTTTGAAGCGCAGGCAAATGAAGATGATTGGATGAGGAATGATATCTATTATGGATTCATGTGCCAGTTATTGGATATTTGCATTGCACTTAGTGTCACATGAGGTCGATGTTTGGTTATTTTTCTTCAAATCACAGCAGACATTTGTTGGGGTATTCCCCAACTATTGACTATAGCCAATGATTGTTCCTGAGTGTCCTAGGTGGGACATGCACAGGATGGCGTGCTAAAACCAGTGCTTTCAGAGCCTCGCAGGGGCAATGGTTGAAGACCACACAGGCGCCATCTTTGGATTTGGCTGGTTTATGGCGATTGTCACAATGGGGTATTCTTTCCCACCGGCACTGCGTCAGGAGATGGTGGACCAGCGCCCCTCGTATTAGAAGTTGGAGACCAGGAGTCATCAGGCAGAGACAATTGATCCGGAAGGAGAATGACATGTGACCACCTGTAAGATACTGGAAATAGAGAACAGACTTGACTTGATTATGCAGGTGCCATTGTTCTGAAGCGGGTGGGAAAGGTTAATCGGATGTGTCGTAATGAGAATGGGGACGGACCTTGGAGATGGTATAAGGAAAGGAGAGGTGGAGGGCAGAATGTGTTGGCTCGGATAGTCGTGCATAGTGGCATACTGTCTGTTGGCTTGCAAGTCTAATAAACGGGACTGTATTTGTCCATTCCTTTTCAAGCTACTTAGTCGTCTTGTTTTCTTTACTTCTATATTGTAGATTGCCCGCTTGTCTGTGCACAAGATTCTCAATATGCAGCAATTCCTTACCTGGCCTAATTTCTTTATTTTGACAGAGTTGCCTTGGCAGAGCCTCATTATGACTCTGATGGCAACTTGACAGTAAATCTACAGATTTACTGCCAAAATAGTTTATTGTTACCACCACTTGGTCCTGTGGCATTACAAGCCGTGGTATGGCAGTGAAAATCCCTATTTCCGGAGTCAGTTGGACTCCACAGGGATTATTGGCAGATTTACTGTGAGATGTAATTCTATACAGCAACTCTGCAGATGTTTGACCTTGTAGTGGGGGATTTACCACCAGCATCTTTCTTTGGGTAAATCTCCCACTTCAAGATCAAACTCAGAATTTGGCAGTGCAGTACAAGTGATGGTAATTCAGTTACTGCCAAAAAAGTGTAAGTAACATAATTACTGCCACTTTTTTACTATAATTCCAAACTTGTAATGAGGCCCAGAATTGCCCCATCATGCAGTGGCACTCTTATGGATGTGGCTTGGGTGCTTGGCTTCTCATTGGTACAAACACTCTTTTAAAATGAGCTTCTTCTGTAATTTAAACAAAGACCATCCCACTACAAATTAAAACCTTAAGTCGCATTACAGCACACCTTCACACGACTTCTAAGTAAGTAAGTTACCTAGATTTTAAAGTGAGTAACATAGATTTTGTTTGTATTAATTAAATAGTTGATTTGGACTGAATTTGTTTGTACTTTGACAAAGTGTGTACGCTTTCATTTTTGTTGTTTTAGAGTGTTGTTTGTAACATTACCTGAGCCATTCCCAACATTTTCTGACTTCAACTTTTATATAAGTAGTAATCTTAACTCTTTTCAAAAGGTTTTTCCCATTGATTTACTAAATGCTGTTTCTGTGTGTGTGTGTGTGTTCTCTATATGTGGGTTGCTGAGTGCATGCTTGTGTGTGCATGTGTGCATTTCTGTGTGCGCAAACAAATTATTTGTCTCTCTGTGAGTGTGTTTTTGTGTTGAAGAGTGTGTTTAGCTGTCATGTGTGTGTTGCTGAGTGTTTGTGTTTCTTCTAATGATGCTGTGTGCATGTGGGTGTGTTTATGTATGTCTGTTTATGTGTGTATGTGCTTCGATGTGTGTATGTTTGCCGGGACTAAGCGTGTGTATATTTATTAAACATTTTTTATATTCTTTTATTTGGGCATAAAGTATAACGGCCTGCCCGGTGTAGTGCTAAGAGCTAGTGGACCAACAGGGAGCTCCTCCTTGGGACTGTGAGGTTTTTGTAAATTGTCACCTAATCAGTGGGAATTTGAGTTCCTACCGAATATTCATTCTTCAGGACAAACTAAATTTGAATAAAGAAAGAGGCATTTAAGGTATAGAGTATAGTATTTTGATGTAATCCTTACTGGTACGCTCCTGCTAGAAGATTTCGAGGAAGGCTTTTTTTAAAAAGGTGGTCCTTTAATGCTCGTTTGAATCTATAGTGCGTCTCTTCAAGTCCTAAGGCTTTAGGTAAAACATTTAAATTTCTGGCAGCATTTTATGCAAATGTTTTATCCCCCTATTCTCAGATTGGTACAAGTATGAGAAGGGTTGTAGGGTACTGCTGAGTATGTACTGAAACAAAAGTGCAGAAATGTAATGTGGACCTCACTTATTTGGGGAAAGGTGGGTCAAACACAGGATATTGAGAGGGCTTCAGCATTTGATAGGCAGCCAATTCAAAGCTTTCAGACCCTGTGCAAAGTAGCATTGTGTTGTGAGGCCCAGCATTGAACAAAGCAGTTTTTTGTTCAGTACCAAATCGATGCCAATGCAGTAGTTCAGAATGAATAGTTCCAAGTTGTTTGCTAGGGCCATGTTTTGTGGCATTTCAAGGTATGGGACAATTCTTCTAACTGTGCACACATGTGTGGTTGTGTGTATGTGTTAGGGCTGTGCCGAATAGCCTATTTAGTATTCGGCCGAATACTGAATAGTTTGTGACCTATTCGGCCAAAGCCGAATATGAAGCCGAATAGTTGCTTTAATTAATAAATCATACTCCAAACGTGAAAAAACACACTATTACAAAAATAATAAAGCACCATTTCAAATGCATTCTATAGTTGTATCTCTCTTCATTGTGATTAATGTAGCATCTTTATTTAAAGTATAAAAGCCAGAAAAAAAAGCAGATTTAACCTTCTGTCTGATTGCTCCGAATAGGTGTAGGGTGTTTCCTCTCTGCGTGGTCTGGGGAGGTAATGCAGGGATTTATGTTTAGTAGGGATGGGCATGCAGAATTCCAGGTAGGGGATTTGTGTTGGTGGGGTGGCAGGTGAAATCCATGTATGTTATTTGTGTAAGGGGTTTGCAGGCCCTACGTAGGAAGTTTGTGGAGGTGTTGGGGAGGCAGGATGCTAGTAATGGGGGCTTGTACTGTATTCCGGGAGAGTGTCAGCAATGGTGTTTTTGTTTCCAATATTTACATGCTCATTTTGCCGGTTCAGCCCATGTTTGCCACTTGGAGCCAAGCCAGACTCCAAGGCTTGGCCCTGACTTGGCCCATTCCAGGAATTCTCTGGATCTCCCAAATCTACATCCTACAAATTCCACCAACAGAGCATAGCTCTCTGACTGTCTCATACAGAGTCCTCACACCTATCTTTACCCGCTGTCACATACTGGCCCACTTTGGAACTGGAGAGATTTCTCAAAATATATTCCTCTGAGAGGTCTGTTTTGTCAGGCAGACTAATATGCTCACACCTAACCGAGCCCTGCTAGTTTCTACTACCTATTGTGAATTCTTAATGTTTCTCCATGAGCCTGGCCCAAAGGAGCAAATGCTGCTCTCTTTTCTTTTTTTTAACTTCTTTTTATTGCATTTTCAACATGACAATAAACCCCAACGTTCACCTCGTCCCCCTTGCTGCTATCTCAGGTTCTTCCTCATTTCGCTTTAATTCGTTCTGTTCCCAAAGGTTCATTGTAGGTCCAATAGTCTAAGGCGTTGCGGGCGCCACCCGATCCTGTAGTCATCCCTGAGAAAGGCCAGGATTTCCCCCCAATCACTTGCGAAATTCTGCACGGTATTGTTCGTAGCATACGTAGCCCATTCCATGGCGACTATTTCCCACACTTTGCGCAACCATTCCTGGAATGTCGATATGGTCGAGCTTTTCCATTTCTGTGCGATAATTGTCATTCCTGCTATAGTAAGCATAGCCCGTGCTCTTTCTCTGGCTCGGGGTTCCCCCGCTGCTCCAGCGCTCCTGAGACCCAGTAGAGTCCATTCCGGGGGCCTGCTTCCCCCTGCCCCGAATGCCTGTTCCTGTGCTTGTTGAATTTCCTTCCAGAAGGGTTCTATTTTTAGGCATCTCCACCATATGTGTTCAGCTGTGCCCTCCTTCCCACACCCTCTCCAACAGTCCCCTGACGTCTCTGGGTATGTCCTGTGGAGGTGGGCTGGTGTGTAGTGCCACCCATAGAGTATTTTGTACCAAGCCTCTTGAGTTTGAGATGCTCTTGCTAGTTTGGGGAGTCTCCTCCATAATTTCTCCCATTCCCTCTTCTCTATGTCCCTTCCCAGTATCCATTCCCATCTGCCCATGTATTACCCGTTTTGTCTGGGGGTGGCCTCGTCTAGTATCTTATACAATTGTGAAATCAACCCCCTAGACCCATCATTTGTCATTAGGAATTTCTCGAAGGGAGTCGGCGATCTAGTGGCCGCTTCTTTGTTTACTGGGTGTAGGAGCCAGTGGCGTAGTTGGGAGTACCGTAATCTCTCCTCCTCCCCTATTGCGAAATCTCTTTTACAGTCTGTGAAGGCGATTATCTCTTTCCCTATGAACATATCTCGCATCATCCGACAGCCCCCGTCTTGCCATTTCTCAAAAGCGCCCCTCTCTAATCCAGGCATGAAATCTCCGTTGTTGATTATAGGTGTGAAGGGGGACGGGAATGTAGTGACTTCCCTTTGCCTTACTAGCCTATCTCAGTTGTCTGCTACTAGTTTGGTAATGGAGCTCTCGTACATATGTTTTGGTCGGTGTTGCTTTGGTAGCCATAGAACCTCCCTTAAGTCATGCTTCGTTACCGCTCTGTCCATTTTGATCCAGTGTTTCTCTTCCCCCTCGTGAAGCCATTCCCTAATTACCCTTAGCTGGGCTGCCTCGTAATATTGCCTGAAATTGGGAAGGGCTAGTCCCTCCTCTATCATCAGGGCTGTAAGTAGCAGCCTACTCACCCTTGCTCTTTTTCCCTCACATAGGAACTCGTTCATCAGGATTCGAAGTTCCCTGAAAAAACTCGCCGGGACTGCTTGGGGAATAGCCTGGAACAGATATAACATCCATGGTAGCATGACCATTTTTATTGCCGCCAATCTCCCCAACCATGAGATTCGGAGGTTCCGCCACCTACGAAGGTCCTTCTTTATACCCTCGGGGTTATCTTCACTCCCAAGTATGTGATCCCACCAGGTCGCCTTGCAAATGGCGTTGTCTTTTTTAGCTCGTCCCGCTCTTCTATCCCTGGCGTCAGATTCATTAGTTTGGATTTACACATATTAATGCGTAGCCCCGATGCCCCCCCCAAATTCCTCAAGTAGAGTCCTACTTGTCCTGCATGATTCTATGGGATTGGTCAGGGTGAGCAGCATATCATCGGCGAATGCCGCCACCTTATGCTGCCTGCCCCCAAATGGGATACCCTGGATATCATCTGCCTTCAATACTGCCTGAAGTAGGGGTTCTAGGTAAATCGCGTATAGCAGCGGGGATAGGGGGCAGCCTTTTTTTGTACCCCTTTGTAACTTGAATGGGCGTGAAGTGGTTCCATTTACTACTAACCGTGCCTGAGGGCCTTCTTAATTAGCCTCACCATTTGAAGATAGTCGCCCCGAGCCCCATCCTTTCCAAGGCCCTGAATAAAAATGACCACTCAAACGCTTTTTCCACATCTAGTGAGAGTAACACTGCCGGAGTGTCCGTTTTTTTCACTTTTTCCAATAGGTGCGCCACCCTCCTTATGTTGTCCGCCGTCTGCCTGCCTTTGATAAATCCCGCCTGATCCTGATGTATCAGGTCAGGGAGTAACCCCTCTAATCTATTTGCTAGAATTTTAGTATAGATTTTAGCATCTACATTAATGAGCGCTACCGGTCTATAGGACAACCTTTCCATGGGGTTCTTATCTGGTTTCAGAATCTGGGTGATTTTGGCTTCTTGCATGGATGGGGCTATGTGATCTCTATCCTTGAAGGAATTGAAGGGGTGGGTCAGTTGTGCCAATATCCCTGAGAAAGTTTTGTAAAATCCTGCCGTGTAGCCATCCAGTTTCCCAATGACACCCCTCACCTCATCCTCTGTTATCTTTTGGTGTATACTATCCTGGGCTTCCCTGCTTATTTTATGTAACGTGATCTTCTCCAAAAACTCCTCCTGTACATTAGTTTGGGAGTTCTGTGAGATGTACAATATCTCATAGAATTTGGCCATAATTTCTTGAATGTTTTCTGTTCGTGTGGATGGTCTCCTACTTCTGACTTTAGGGCCGCAATTACATTTCTCGATGTCGCCCCTCGTAGGAGACGCGCTAGCAGGGCATCAGCCTTGTTTGCTTTTGCATAATATTTTTGCCTGACAAATAGTAGGGCCCCCTCCGCTTTTTTGGTCCGTAGGATCCCTAATTGGCCTATTGCCCATCTACATTCCCTCTGATTGTTTCTATAGGGTACCTCCGCCAGGTTCTTCCTTGCTCCCTCCACTTCTGCTTCCAGCTGTGTCTCCAGAGCCTGAAGTTGTCTTTCCCCTCTGTGCTTTGGCCGCTATGAGTTCCCCCCTCATTGTGGCTTTTAACGCGTCGCACCTGGTGTCTTCCCCCGTGTCCCCCCTTTTGTTGTTCTCGAAGAATTCTCTCATCTTGCTCTCCATCTCTTCTCTGATTACAGGATCCCTCATCAGGTGTTCCGGATATTTCCATCCCTGCTGCTCACTTTTCAATTATCCTTGCCACTCCTTCTCGCCTGTACACAAACATATGCACCTTTTAATTCCTGATAAAATATCAGATAATGTTAAACTCAGGACTCAAGTCCTTAAAAAAAGAAAAGGGGGGACTATGCAAACGGAAGTCTATATTTGCCTTTATGAGTTCTTGTTGCATTTTATTCAAATGAGAATGACAAAGTATTTGGCACGACCCGAATAGCTTTTTTTTCAGCCAGAATTCGGCCGAATAATTTCTCAAAGCCGAAGTTCAGTACACCCCTAGTTTGTGTGTATGTGTATATGTATGTGTGAGTGTTATGAGGATCTGCCCTTTTTGTTCAAGGACACCGCCTACTCTTCAAAAAAGACTTGAGACCTGCCTCTTTCAGAAAAAATAGATGAACAAGACCTTATCTTCTCGGCCAGGCCTTAACTGCCATCACAACCGGCTCCACTACCACGTGCTCCAACCTATGCTCAGCTGGCTTTGGGGAATCTGGATATTTCTGTGGAAGGTGGACTGTCAATTCTCCCACGCAATCCCTCTGTATCCCAGGATCATTAACTCAATCACCCAGGACCATCTCAGACTGGATGAATCTTCTTCCTTTTTTTGACTGTCAATGGATTTGTTGGCACTTCTCTATTTTCTACTTCTAAACTCACAAGTAAAATAAATTAACACATATCCTCGATTTTTTAATCCTCTTTAGTAAAGCAGGTCCTCACTTAAACTGTGAGAATCCTTGTGGGGTGCTCCCAGTACAGAAAAGCCAGAATGCCTGTGTGCTGTCAAGTTGGTCTGTTTTACAAGGTTGTTGTCGTGTGCATGTACGGCATTTCCTGAATCTGTGTTCATGTATGTATTGTGTATTTGTATGTATTTAGGACATGGTGTGTGTGAAGAAATGATGGAGGCAATAAAAGGTAATAACTTGTGTTTATTACCAGCGAGCCCGCCGGAACAACCACTACTCAGGCTGCCATTTTCTCTAACGGTCGCTGCCGTCACGCGACCCCCTCTCCTAGAATCATAACACAGAGGAGAGGCTCGCGCGACGGCACGCGCTCACAGACTTGCTTTTGTCAACATATCTTCCCCCTTATGAGAACAAATTTACCCCAACATAAAGTATAATATAATAACATTGCAAAATATCATTTTTTTTTTAAACAAACATATATATGTAACTTAAAGCCTTTAAAGGTGACAAACGAGTATTGTGATCTCACATTTCTCACATTTTTCATAACACAAAGTTTTTGTAATTCATGACATATAGTCTTTCATCCATGCTGGTTTAAATCTCAGCCTACAAGAAATACCCAATTTTGTCTCTTTACTCTTTTCTTCATTCCCATTGGCTTCCGTATTTGGTTGCCCTGTTTTCTCCACTCTTTCCTTCACTCCATACACTTTCACAATTCTTCCTTTTGACCACACATGTCCCCCCTTCAAAATCACCACCGACTTTTTGACCGCCAATATTTTCTTGGGCCCTAAATATTTACTTTCAAACCCTTTGTTTACCAATTTGGGATTCTTTACGTACACCCACTCTCCCACATTCCATTCACGTTCGTTTACTCTTTCACGAGCATTGAAATCAGCTGTACTCTTTTCTTGACTGGCATTTATAAGTCTTGTTATTTGTTCCCTGACCACATTGGCACTCCCTAACCACCCTGGACACAATTTAGTAGTCCCTGGTTCTCTACTCATCAGAGATAGAAAAGGTGATACTCCTGTCATTGAATGTGGGGTGGTTACATAACTCCACGTCAACAAATTCAACACCTCTCTCCACGATTGCCCCCCTCTCATTGCTAACTGCAACCCTTCCTTTAACCATCGGTTGACCCTCTCTACAAGACCATTCGCTCCTGGGTTATACAACGCCGTTTTGATGTGTCTTATGCCATAACTACTGAAAACTTTTTCATAGCTTCTGACACAAACTGAACCCCATTGTCTGTAACAATTTCCATTGGTACCCCTTCTTTAAAAAACACTTTCTCCAAAAATGTTATCAATTGTTTAGCGATCACTTCCTTGACCGCCTCCCACTCGACCCATTTTGAATGAAAATCAATTAGCACAAGCAAGAACCTTAGACCTCCTCCTAAACCCTTTATAGGACCCATGATATCCACTGCAACTTTGGACCAAGGTTGAATGGGAACAGCATTAGAACTCATTGGAGTTTCACGTACAACTTTGGTTTTGTCACTCATCTGGCAGATCATACAATCTTTCACCCACTTCATAGTCATTTTGTCAATCCGTGGCCACCAATAATTCTGACGCAGTTTTCTTTTTATAGCTCCTTCCCCCGGGTGACCCTCATGAGCAGGTTCTAGCAACTTTGACCTGACACTCTCAGGAGGAACAATACACCTCCCTCTCCTTAATTTTTCATCACAAATGTTTAATTCCTCCTTGAGCTCCTACCATACGTCAAATTTCCTTTCCAAAGTTCTCTTTTGGGGCCATCCTTTCACTGTCCACTCCTTGACCAACTTGAGTTCTTGATCACATTCTTCTCCCTGTGACCATATTTCCTGACTTGCTGCTTCCATTACCTCTGCTACCACATATTCTTCCATTCTACCTACATCATTTTCAACTTCAGTAACCTCCATTGGCAATCTGGATAGGCAGTCTGCCACTACATTTTTCTTTCCTGGAAGAAAACTCACCTCAAAATTATATGCATGCAGTCCTAGACCCCATCGACTTATCCTGAGTGAACCTAAAGCCCATCTCCCACTTTCAAATAATTGCACTAGAGGCTTGTGGTCAGATCTAACAGCAAACTGCCTGCCCCACAAAAAGTACTTAATGTGCTTAATGGCCCAAAACATAGCCAAAGTCTCTCTTTCAATAACTGAGTATTTTGACTCTGCTCCCTTCAATGCCCTCGATGCAAATGCAATTACTCTTTCTCTCTTATCCTTGTCATATTGCACTATTGTGGCTTCCAGACCCAGTATTCTTGCGTCTACCACCAATACTGTCTTATCATATGGATCAAACTTTCCAATTGAGGGAGCTTCAATAATCGCTTCCTTAATGTTTTTAAATGCTGCATCACACTCTGAAGACCATTCAAACTTGGCTCCCTTTTTGAGAATCATCCTTATTGGAGTTGCAACCATAGCAAAATCTCTAACAAACCTATGATAGTATTCAGCAAGAACAAAAAAGGCCTCACTTGATCCCTGTTAGACGGTATCGCCGCACTCTTTACTGCATCCACCAAACTTTTCTTAGGTTTCACTCCAGACTCATCAATTTCATGCCCAAGGTATTCCACCCTCTGAACTGCAATCTTGCACTTATCTCTCCCTACTGTCAAACCTGCTTCAGACAGTTTTCTCAAAACTTTGGTTAAAATCTCATTAAGCTCAGATACACTACTAGCATATATTAGCACATCATCCTGAAACACTATTGTCTTTTTTATCCCTTCTAAAACAGAGTCCATCACACTCTGAAACACCGAAGCCGCCGAGGCTAGCCCAAACGGCATTCTGCAATATTGGAAAGTACCAAATGGCGTTATGAACGCAGTCAGATGTTGACATCCTTCCCTCAAGGGAATTTGGTGATATGCTTGAGAGAGGTCGATCACCGAAAACACTTTGGCACCTTTAAGAATTGATAATGTCTCCCCAATTATCGGCAACGGGTGTCTGTCAACAAGTATGTTCCTGTTTACATCTCTCATGTCTACACAGAGTCTTATCTGTCCATTTGATTTTGCGGCCACTACAATAGGAGATAGCCATTCCGAGCTCTCACATTGTTCTATGATTCCTTTCTGCAGTAGAGCCTCAATTTCTGTTTTCAATTTCTCTCTCAGCTCATGGGGTACCGGTCTAAATTTATGGATTCTTAGTATAGCTCCATCTTTTAACAGTATTTCATTTCCTCTCTAAACACCATCACAAATTATTTTTCCCACTTGTCCTTTACTTCCGCAACTGTGACAGGCTCCTCTGCATTTGCTTGGATTCGAATGCCTAGTTTGTGTTGCTCACCCCATCCTAAAAGAGAAGAACCTTCTTGAGTTACATATATTTCTGACTCGCAACTTCTTCCTTTGTACTTGATGATTGCCTGGAACTTCCCCAGCACTTCAATTTTTACATTGCCATACGCATACAGTTCTATGCTATGTTGTTTCAGTTCAATGAGTGAGCCCTGCAGACAGCTCTCATATGTTCTTTTAGATATTAGAGTCCAAGGTGAGCAACTATCCACCTTTAGTGTCATGACTCTTCCATTTATCATAAATACATCAGTGGGAGCCCCTCCTTTATTCAAAACTTCTGCTATCTCCAACACATGCTTGCTCTGATTTCCTTGAACTGTGCTCACACTCTCCTCTTGTTCGGGAACTCTTGCTCCCATTTCAATGTACTGCACTTGACTTGAATCTCGGCAAACTCTTGCAAAATGTCCTCTTTTCTTGCATTTTAAACATGAAATGTTTCTCGCTGGACAGAATGCACTCGTGGAAATATGCCTATTGCTGCCACACTTATAACACTTGGTCTCTTTATTCATCTTCATTCTCCTGAAACCTTTTACTGCTGCCACTTCTCCTTCTTGCTTTTCTCCTTTCATAGTCGACATATATTTATGAGTCTGCTCCATTCCTCTGGCAGTTTCCACTGCTACTTCAAGAGACACATCTTTTGTCAGTAACCTCTCTTGAATCTTCATGTTATTTGTACAACCTACTAACTGGTCTCTTATCAGTGAGTCCGTTAACTGACCAAACTCACATGTGTGGCTCAAAGATCTTAACGATGCTATAAAGTTCTCTACCGGTTCACAAACATCTTGTGTTCTCTGAAAGAACTTATGCCTTTCCAATGTTATGTTCTTCTTTGCTTCAAAATGAATTTCCAGTTTCTTTTTTAGCCAGGGTATACTGATCCACCTCCCCTTGACCCTCTTGGGGAGGTTGTGGCAACCCATCATAGACACTACGACCCTCTGTGCCTAGATTGTGCAAAAGTATTGCTTCTTTTCTCGCAGCAGCAAACTTATCTCCTCCAATTGCTACCAGGTAAGTGTCAAAAAGTTTTTTCCATCTGTCCCACCTTATAGGTGGGACTCCTGGTTCCATTAAGAAAGGTGGAGGTGGGGTCATGCTAGCTGCAGCCATTCTTAAAGACTTTAAAAATTAAGTCACTTTTACCCTTTGCTGTTTTTATTTTTCTTATTGCACTACTCTTCCCTCTTCTGGAGCAGTATATTCTGTTAATATATCTCCTTTCACTGTATTTCCTTATACAGCTCACAATGCTTTCTTCTGTGTATTCTTTGACATGGACTTTCACCTTGCGGCATCGTTTTTATGTAGCTCAATAGTTTATTTACTTTCTTTATACTGCGAGGCAATTGGACTTGTTTTTTTTTTCAAAAATTGGGCGTGCCAAGGGGCACGGCTTTCGTGGATACTTCTCTGCACACATCGTTGCTGTTGCGGTAGGAAGGATCGCCATTTTCTTTTCCGGCCCGGACTCCTCCCTGCTCTCCCAGTGCCACCTGCTCTCCCAGTGTCACCTGACAAGCATCGAAGGACAGAAAAAGGGGACGGAGTTCCTGGGCAGCTTCTCTTCCCGAATCACAAGATGGCAGCAGGCCCCGCCAGCGCCTCACACTGCTCTCACTCCCTGGATCCGGGAGGCGCAGGAGACGCCGGAACCCACCAGTGTCCGATGACCCGGGGGCGCCTCTCAGTCCTGCTGCGGATTGTCCTCCTTCGGGGGTGCTACAAGGCTTTACTCCTCATCGCCAAATGTGAAGAAATGATGGAGGCAATAAAAGGTAATAACTTGTGTTTATTACCAGCGAGCCCGCCGGAACAACCACTACTCAGTCTGCCATTTTCTCTAACGGTCGCTGCCGTCACGCGACCCCTTCTCCTAGAATCATAACACAGAGGAGAGGCTTGCGCGACGGCACGCGCTCACAGACTTACTTTTCTCAACAGTGTGTCAAGGAAACATATTCATAGTTATCCCCACTAGTTGGAGGAATCCCATTGAGGGATCAAGTACGCATGTCGCAGCAGTCATGTCGGCTATGACCCTGACGCACAATGGTTAATCTACTTTGTTTGACTATCTGGAATTTTAAGGGGCAGAACAGTCCTAGCAAGAGGTTTCATTTTTTACACAATGGCCTCTTTCTTTGCACTTAGTGTTTGTAGTGCGGTGGTATGAATTAAGTATTTATTTATAGTCTGATAGAATTTGCTTTTATTAGGAAACTATGTCATTTGTACCCTAGCACTGGCATTCCAAATGTTTGTAAACGTCGTTTTTCCATATGGATTTCCTCTTTTTTTGGTGCAATTGTACTGAATTGCCTGAATGTTATTCCGATCATGTTATTCCATATATTGTGTTGCCGGTCATGGTGTCGGTTAGTATGCAGCGCCTGTTGCATATGGCTATTTTGCTGAATTATATTCTTTGCGTGTTATTCCAAGTGTACTATTCAGAATGTAATCTGTTGGAGTGTTTTGTTTTAAGTGGCTGAGGGAGGAGTGACTGTGTGTGTGTTGTGTGCTGTTGATTATCTTGTGCATTGTTCAGTATAGTTATCATTTTGTGGTAACTCCTCTAACCCTACTGATCCTCTTGTGCATTTTGTAGTATATTTTCATTTAGTTTTGTCCCTCTCACTATATTGATCATCTTGTGCCTTTCACAATTTATTTTTCATTACATATTTTCCCACCGGCCCCAATGATTTTTCAGTATATTTTTCATCTCATCTCTCTGAGGGCGAGTATTATACACTCATCACGCACTTCAATGTCATGTGAGATGTAGGAACGTTCCAGAAAGGGCGTCATTGCTCGTGCAATAGAAGCAACTAGGGGTGGCAATCTCCCACTTTAAGAACCTCTCTGAGGACGAGTATTATGCACTTATCAAATACTTCAATCTCATGTGAGACGTAGGAAGGTTCCAGAAACGGGGTCCTTGCTCGTGCACTAGAAGGAACTAGGGAAGGCAATCTGCCTCTCTAAGAATTTCTCTGACTCTGAGGATGATTATCATGCACTCATCAAGCACTTCAATCTCATGTGAGATGTAGGAAAGTTGCAGAAACGGGGTCCTTGCTCATGCACTAGAAGGAACTAGGGTTGGCAATCTGCCTCTCTAAGAACCTCTCTGAGGACGAGTATTATGCACTCATCATGCACTTCAATCTCATGTGAGACGTAGGAAGTTTCCTGTAACATAGATAGAGGCCACGAATCAATCATTGTTGTTTGTACAATTAACCTATTTCTCCCTTTGCACGCCACACCTTCGCAACTTAATGGAAGGCACAGCTTCACTCAACACACCATGCACACACATACAAGACAAACACTCTTACACATCACCTCTGAAATAAGAATGAAGCTACTTTTAACGACAACAATTTAAACTGAAGCCTCCTACATAACTCTCTATCGCCTTACAAGAAATCCCCCCATTAGTACATAGTATTCTTCTGCAGCGCCCATACAAACTCCATTTAGACGTGTGCGACTACCAGGGTCTTGGCCACCCTTGCATAACTATAATGGCGGAAATACACACACACACATAGTAGCACCCTGCAAACCTTTCCCAAATTTCTGGACTCTGGTCCATCCGAGAGCGTTCAACCAAAAACACGTTGGGACCATAATTATGCTGAAAGACGCTATAACAAATGCCAAAACTAATGAATGAATGAATTTCGCTATGTATATTTCATTTTGTTTCTCCAACCCTAACGATCATCTTGTGCATTTCATAGTATATTTAACATTTATTGGTATATTTTTCATTTTGTTTTGCCCCTCCTGAACATGTACCTTTTTTTTTTTAAAGTGAATATCTCGAGTTCAGCCAATATTATTTTCAGATTTTTGTTTTCATGATGCATAACTTCAGGATGAGGCACTAGGTGTGTATCAAAGATCTCAAAACTCAATTTTGAGATTTGCTGCTCATAAGCATAATTTATCAGGTTGTATGGAAATCACAATGCAAACGTCATGTTTTGTCAGCAATTATTTCTTACAGGAAGTGTTATTGAAATGTTCCCAAATTTGGCATTAGTGTTCAAATTTAGTAGTATCATTTGCAGGTCAAATTTGCAGAACCATTATGTCATGTGTCTGCAACACTATTCCATGTTTACCTATTTGGATTGTTATTGTAGTAAGATGCTGGCCTTGAAGAATTTTGAGAAATCATGAGCAGATGCCGGCCTTCACTGCTACAAAGTGTCAGCGTATTTGAACTTGGAACATTGTTTCCATTTTAATTGTTATTGTAGCAAAATTCTGGTTCTCATCAGTCTCCTCCTTCTCTCCTTCTCCTCCTAGTTCCATTGGTATAGTTGATGATTTACATCCAACGTCATATTTTATGACCTTCTGCTACAGCTTTCCCCATTCCTCTGTCTTGGCCACATCGTGCAGCGTTATCTGGTTCCATTCTTCCCAGTTTCCTCAATTCTTCCTTCATGCTTTTCTTTTCATTGCAAAGAGAAGCCAGATTGAACTGACACATATTATCTAAGCAGAACTGCTTTCTGATTACTATTATGCAAAGATTTAAACAGCAGTTTCTGTTTGGCCTGCCATTTTGCTAATGACCAAATATGCAGTAGGTGGTATAAAGGTGAAGGGAATATTTGACAACATGGATGATGGGGCAGAACATTTGAAGTGATCTTCTGTGCTCTATTGATGAATTAAAACATAATTGGGCCATGAATATATCCTGATCAATAGGAGTGTCAGTTGCAGATTAGGTGACTAGCTATAACACAGCAACATTGTGGCAGGGTGAGATATGAAGATTGCAACTTTGGTAAGTTCCCTCTATGGAGAAGTGAACACAGGTAAAATAACTACACATCTCACAGTAAAATACTGCAGTGATAGCACACTCCAAGACCAGCAACATTTTCTGGAAAAGCTTAACAAAAATCTAATGCAAAAATGATGAGAAATGAACACCCTTCAAAATGATCTAGGCATTGGTTGTCTTCCTCGGGGAGTGCGTATCCTCACATTACCAACTTATTAGGATCTGTACATGTTAGATGTATAAATAGGCCGTTTGGAAACAATATATGGAAGATGTTGATAAGTTAGAAAACGAACTTTCAGAAATAGATGATCAAGAGGTCATCTAAAGTCAAATGGCTAAAATGTGCAAGGCTCTTGAACATGTGGAAGAAGAGGTCAGGCAAAGAAAATAGTGAACATTTAAAAAAGACAAAATTAACTATGATGAAAGGCAGTCTTATACGTTTGGTAAGAATTTCAATAGGTAATATAGAGAGTAGGTGAAAGATAAAAGTATGCCAACTGTGCCGACAGAATCAATCTTTACCCTTATTCTTGGATTGAATAGCAGCTAAAAGTATTTTTTTTTGCCTTTTTACTGTCATTGTCAAACCAACCATCAAAAAAATCACATCATAATGGGTTACTAATAAAGTGAATGACCGATCGAACTCCAATTGGGGTTATGTCAGTTTAAAGTAGTTGATAAAATCACTTTGGAATTAACAAGCGTGCTTCGAAGAATTTCAATGTTTAGGGTAATCATTAAAGCATTATGATCGGTTTCTGTGCTCTCCAAAATATTCATATGTTCGAGCATCCTCCAACATAAAATGTTAACGGGGCAGTCATCTATGTGGCTGGTGGAATTCATTGCCCTAAATGTGGGTTTGGCTGTAACTTCTCCCTGCAGACGAACATTTATGGCATGAGGTGCTTGAATGGAAGGTGCAAGGTGTCTACAACTTGCACATTCTAATGCACCTTGAAAAACTGCTAACCTTTTATGGAGTATATGCAAAATACATTTAAAAAGTCATATCTATTAGACGAACCAAACTGATCTAATTGCTTCTGTTTTTTTAGATTGTATTCAAGATCTCACAAGCTTGTTAAGAGTTATTAATACATAATAAAAAATCAATACGTTATTCTGTTATCCCACTTTCAGAGGAAATTAATACAAGGCAATATTGTAGAGATATAAAGAACTCCCCACTGGCTTACAGGGTAACCAGTATCCGACCCTCTGACCCTTGAAGTGTTTCAAATCTTAAACCAGCTTGATAAACTTAAGTTCAAGCTGCTACAAAACCAAAGACCTGAAGGGGCTAGGGAGAGCTGTTTGAGACCGTAGAGGGCCAGTTGTTATAATTGTAACAACAAATGAATAACATGACGCATCTTCCCTCGGCAGAGCATGGAACCATCACCCTGTAGCCTGGCATAGTCAGGCGCACTTAAACATACCAGTATCAATGGCCAGACGCAGGACAAATAAAAAACAGATAGAATGCTGAAGTAAAAAGCCCTCATAACTTGCCCGAGTTACCTCCACTCAGTTACCTCCACTGTAGAGTCAAAGCTGTATGCTTCTCTAGCTCTGATTTCTGGTTGCTGATAACTACTGATGACCTCATCGATAACCTTGATGCCTCATTGAACGCCACCTGGGAAGGACCCACTACCCTGTATATTGCTGGGGAAGAATGCAGCTTGCTAGACCAGTCAAAGACAGATCAAGAGTGGGTGGATATTAAGGCTGTACCTCGCTGTTGCTGCCAAGTCACAGTATCCAGTTTTATCATAAGGCAGCTCCTCCAGCGGCTTCTGTGGCTTTCCGACCACTTCCACCCTCTTCATCATTCAATCCCATTTCTGGTACTGGGCGAGATGTTTGTAACCTTCACTGTGCACTGGTGAGCCCGGCGAGCCCTGCGCGAACTGCAGGAACTGCCCATTGTGTTTCCCTGCACTTGGGATAACCAGGCGGGTATATGGGACTTGGTCCATACTGCTCCTCCTTTGTGCTTCTACACAGGAACTGCCCTCGGCATTTCCCGGTGCACACAGGTGGATTTATGGGATTTGGTTGATACTGCTCTGCCTCCACAACTCTGCATGGCAACTGCCTTCTGCGTTCCCTGCTGTGCTACACACTAGAGAACATTCTATATCCGACCCCTTTCCCCTGAACTACTGAAGTGTAATCCTTCTTTTGTGTTGGCAGCCATTGTCAAATTGTAGTTCTACTGTAATTTTGGTGTCCTGTCCCTGTTTTGATTTTGAAAATCTGGTCACAATACATATGCAGCTTCCTTAATAAGCCCCTCAATTCCAAAAGTCAGCAGGGCTCCTTTACTCTCATCCCACTCCACAAATGATTATTAAACCACATCAATGCTCTCTAGACAGGTCCAGCCTCGCTCCCACCAGCTCAGTCCCTGCTACTCTTGCATCCCACAATGACTTCATGGAGTCTCAGCGTGGCTCTTGCTGTAAAGCAGAGATAGAGTGAAAGGAAGAGATGGTAAAGGTGCGTTATAAATGCCACATCATATCATATATCATGAAGAGAAAGAGAGAGAGCAATAGCAATGAGAAAATGGAGTGTGAAGGACAGTGGGCATCAGGGAGAGAAAGTGAGACATAGTGAGAAAGAGAGAGACTAAGGGCGAGATAGAGGGAGAGACATACAAACAGAGAGGTGAGCAAGGGAGGAAGCTTATCTGGGAACTTGATGCACAGCCAGAAGAGGGAGTGGTATAGAGGGGGGGAAAGGTTAATACAAGAGAGGTTGGGATATTGATAGGGACAAAGAGGGAGAGAGATGGGGCAGATAGCCAGAAAAAGAAAGAAACCCATCGTGGGAACGATAGTGAGAAAGCTAAATGCACAGAGGGAAAGAGGGGGGCAAAGAGAGAGGGGGGCCCATATACAGAGAGAGAGGGAGACAAAGATAAAGAGAGAGAGAGAGGAACAGAGTGAAAGAAATGAAGGGAGACAACGAAAGAGAAGACCAGAATGAGAGTTGGAGAGCGAGGTTAAGGTAGAGAGGCACAGAGAGGGAGGGAGATAAAGAGAGAATAAACCAGACAATATTGACAGAGGTAACTGGTGTCCCAGACTGCTGTGACAGTGTGAGTAAGAGAACCGAGCCAGCAAGAACACCTGTACCTACATATACAGAGAGAGAGAGACAAAGATAAAGAGAGAGAGAGGAACAGAGTGAAGAAATGAAGGGAGACAAAGAAAGAGAGAAAGAGAAGACCAGAAAGAGAGCAGGAGAGAGAGGTTAAGGTAGAGAGGCACAGAGAGGGAGGGAGATAAAGAGAGAATAAACCTGACAATATTGACAGAGGTAACTGGTGTCCCAGACTGCTGTGACAGTGTGAATAAGAGAACCGAGCCAGCAAGAACACCTGTACAGACATATGAATGTGTTACGATAAAGTGTTCCATGGTGTGGGGCACACAACCATGCTGCATGCCATGGAACACATAGATAAGAACGTTGAGAGTGATGAGCGAGCAGCAATGAGAGTGATGGCTGGGGAAAGAGAGGATTCAGCCACCTCCATTTGTTTTATGCACAGGCCCTAATATATTTTCCTTTTGCCCACCTGTGACTCTAGCCTTATTATCCTGCAACTTAGTTGCGACCAGAATGGGGAGGATGCTCTGTGGGCCCGGACAGTGACTGGTAGGTGTGGGTTTGTGTGTGATGCATAGGAAGGCCAGTAGAGGGCCCAGAAGATTCTGGCTGCGCCTGGTAACATCTGAAGTAAGTTGGAGGGGGCGGTGCACGAAGGGATTAGTATTTAGAGCAGAAACAAAAAATTAAACAGAGATGGAGGACTTGTATATTACTGAGGTAGGGTATATGGGGATTCCCTGAGATATCGAAAGAAATTGATTGTGAGGTGAATTTAGAAATACTACCATAATGGCCAGTTATCAGCAAGCCCAAACACTGCCGCTTTTTAGCAACGCCTGGCAAGCCTCTTTGAAAGTCAGGGCTATGAATCAGGGCATTTGAAACTTATTTAGTAGCCCGGGATGGAGAAACATAGAAACCTGAAAAGCAAGCCACCTTGTTGATTAATGCATTGGGATTGGGAGGACCATCGCTTGCCCAGGCTAGAGGCACAACAAGAGGACTTGAGTATGAGGAGACTGTTCTGCGGTTGCAAAGGTACTATGCTGCTCAAATGAACGTATCTTTGAGAGGCATCAATTCTACATTAGTCATCAGGGAGCAGAAGAGTCAGTTGAGGAATATGTAGCTGCCATGCGGACATTAACCGCAAACTGCAAATTTGACCAACTGGTTGATCAGTATATTAGAGATTAGATCGTGGTGCAGTGCAACAGTAAAAGAATACAGGAGAGACTACTGACCTGCTGGGATGTGACTATAGCAAAATACAGGGACAAAAGAATGCCGGTATCCACAAGCGATGTGAAAGTATTGGCCAGACAAATCAGTGAGGCACCATCATGTTTGTATGTAAATGACAAAAATGCATGGATGCCAGTGGGCAGAGGATGTGCTGGCGACAGAAGAGGAGGTCATCATGCCTGACTCCAGGACATGCTACAGCTGTGTTGGTATTGGACATATAGCCTGTAGTAGGGTGTGTAGCAAATTTAAGCAGATAGACCTTTTTGTGAAAACAAGCCACCTTGACAGGAGCACCATGTACATTTTGCGGTGAAGGTAGAAATGGACGACGCCCTGAGCAGAGAAAACATGGTGCTGATAGTCGGAGCAACGCCATTAGTGAGGAGCAGAGGAAATACACCCTGATGATATGCCAAGATGTGTGGCAAGGTTGTAGACTTTGTGGAGGACCCCAGTGCTACTGTGAGTATAATATCACCGGCACCTACAGTTGCTTGTTCAGCCACAAGAAACGTATGACAGCACGGATCAGCCCGGAGCAATTTGAAGGCAAAAGGTAAATTGCCAGTAAAGCAATTCATCTGCTGGGATGAGAGACATAAGCCAGTTTGAGGATTGT
Source organism: Ambystoma mexicanum (assembly GCF_040938575.1). Lineage (NCBI taxonomy): Eukaryota > Metazoa > Chordata > Amphibia > Caudata > Ambystomatidae > Ambystoma > Ambystoma mexicanum. The sequence goes on from NC_090925.1 coordinate 197,709,567, forward strand.
CCTTGATACATGCAGTGAGGAACAAGTACTATCTTTAAACGGGGACCACCACTTGGAGAGTGCCTTACAAGCACACAGACCTGTTGTTGCAGACAAACTAGGAAGCCTGAAGGGTTTTGTACTCCAAATTAAATTGAATGAAGGTTCAGTGACAGTAAAGCACACGGTTCATGCCATGCCCTTTAGCGTATGGAAAGAACTGGCTGCTCATTTGGACTATATGAAGAAAGAAGGAAAAGTCTAACCATCTGAGTCAAATCACCAATAGTGGCGGCGAGAAAGAAAAATGGGGACAATTGCTTGTGTGTAGAATTGAGGGAATAAAATGCAGTGATTGGGTGGCTGTCACCCATTGCCGAGGCTGGAAGATTTGTTGGCCAAGGTGGCTAATACCAAGTATTTTTCAACACTGACTTGAGAGCTGCATCCCACCAGATTGTGTTACAACTTGAATCTAGGCCGCTGATGGGTTTTGTATCACCTGAAGGGGCATTTAAATTCAGTTGGATGCCGTTCAGATTAGTGTCCATCTCATCAGTGTTTCAGTGGGTGATGCAGGTGACGTTCAAAGACAGGATGCGAGTGGTAGCGTTTCAAGATTATTTGCTTACGTTTGGAGACACTGAAGAGGAGCACAGTAGGGTTTTGAATGAAGTTTTAGCGACGTTGGAGAAAAGGGGGATGCTGCTGCAGAATGGAAAATGTGTGTTTTTTAAAGAATCTTTGAAATATCTTGGCCATGCAATATCAGCTGAGGGGGTGAAATCAAGGGAAAGGTTGGTTACGGCCATTGGGCAAGCACCTAGACCCCAAGACAAAAAGCAGTTACTATCACTTATTGGGTTAAGCTACTATTATGGAGGTTTTGTGCCTGGATATGCCACAATAGTAGAACCTTTGAGAGAGTTATTATGCAAGGGAGTAAAGTATAAATGGAATGATATATGGGAGAAAGGTTGTCATAGTATAGAAAAAGTATAGTATAAGCTCCTATTGAAAGTTTTGGGAGAAAGTATACAGTATGTTCTGACAGTGGCTGCAAGAGCACATGGGCTTTGTGCTGTGTTGGGGCAATAGGTGTTGGGAGCAGAGCATGCTGTGGCATTCGCCTCATGCACATTGCGCCAAGCCAAACAATTATATTCAGTGATTTAGTGAGAGGCACTTGCATTCGTGTGACTGCGCAGCATTTTAAATCATGTCTATAGAACATAGCATTTACTATTCACACCGTCCACAAACCATTGTTATGAGTGCTGCAGACCAGTGGCTAGGCCATGCCTCGGTTTCCATCGAAACATTATGAGTATTTGTAGCAAATGGCATATGTTCCTGGAATGAGACTTGTGCAAACAGACTTTTTGTCTCAATTGCCTTTACCAGATGATAGACTGAGGCATGAGGGGGAGCAAGATGAGGAGATGTTGACGTTCTTGGGTGATATATGGAATGCTATCCCAAATGAGGAGTGGCAGCAGGCAACTAGCCAAGACTGAGTGTTGGGGGAGGTAATACAGTATGTGAAGAATGGTTGTCCCAGGGAATGCAATCCGGAGAGTGAGTTGCAAGCATTTGCCAAGGTTCAAGAGGAGCTTTTCAGTCGAGGATGATGTATTTATTCAGGATCACAGGGTGAAGTCTCCTGTGAGTGTCAGAGCGAGGTTATGAGAATCGCGCACAAAGGTCATGGTGGATGAACGCAAACAAAAAGGCATGTGCATGAGTTATACTGGTGGCTAAAAATGGATATGTAGGTGGATTTGTTAGTGGGACAATGTGGTGTATGTCATTCAGCTGACAAAGGAATGCAATGCCGGCAAGTGCCATTACACATTGTTGATTGGCATGAAACTCCATGGAGCAAAGTAGCAGTGGATTTTGTAGGTCTAGTGCAAAGAACGAGCCCAGTTATGCTTTGGTAATCATGGACTATCATTCTCAATGGATTTAGGTAGAATTTATGACGGAACCAACCACTAGCGGTGTGATCAGATTTTTATGTGATTTGTTTGGGAGAAAGGGTACCCCAGAGGTCACAGACAATGTGGTACAGTTTACGTCAAGGGGAATGTAGCTTTTTATGAAAGAGTTAGGTATCAGAAGTTGGGGAAAGGACCCTATATCTCCTACAGGCTAACAGATTGCTGGAGAGTGCCAATAGGACTATCAAGGATAACATTCAGTGGGCAATGGCCAATGGTGTCCCTGTACATGAAGCAATAAGATATATGCTTTGTGCATATCATACCACGCCTCACGCAGCAACAGTATTTTCACCTTTTGAATTACTGATGGCATCGAAGTTGAAGCCTGAATGGATAGGCCATTTACTTGGAGCAAGGGTTCCTACACAAGATGTGAGGGAATTTCATGAAAGAATGTTCAAGTCTCAATAGAAGAGCAAGATGTGTTTCGACAGTTACAAGTGTGTGAGAGAGTGTGATATCGAGCACGGATGTGGTAGGTATAAAAAAAAACATACAGGGTTGCCAAAAGAGAGACACAATATTTTGACTCTAATGTGGTCACTGAAGTTATTTGCAGTGCTGTGAATCTTGGAAAAAGTGGATGTTGGAATAAACAGAGGTTGGTTAAGGTGTGCAAAAAGTTAGAAGCATTGAATGGCAATTGTGGAAGTATGGATTGTGTGTGTAAGAGCAATGGGGAGGTGTGCAAGGAGGAACCCAATAGTAAGCATATAAGGGAAAGATAGTCAGGTCAGAGTAATGAACTGCACCAGCATGATGACAATGCTGAGATGGGTGGAAGTCAGTGGGATGAGGTGATGAGCAATGAAGAAATGGAAAGTTGTATGAGAGATCAGCTTAGGTGCATGCCCAGTTTTTCTAGCAAGTTCAAAGATTATGTGTACTACGATTAATAGTTCTTGGTGTTCATTGTTCATCAATTCAAGGTTTTGTCTTGTTGCAAGGAGAATATGTTACAATAAAGTGTTCCATGGAGTGGGGCACGCAATTTTGCCGCACACAATGGAGCACATAAAAAAAGAACGTTGGGAGCGGTGATGGTGACGGTTGGGTAAGAGTGAGGACAGCGGCAGCAGACATTTGTTTTATGCATGGGCCTGAATAAATTAGCCTTTTACTCACCTGTGTCTCTGTCCTGATTAGCCTGCAACAGAATGCTTGAGACAAAGAAGGGGATGGTTGAACAAAAAAGTTTATTTCCAGGTTCAACCATGAGGTCTTCAGCAATCGCCCGTAGATCCTCCAAGGCAACTGTCTAACGCTGGGTTCTCCCCCACATATTATATCACTGTTTGTGTGACCTCACACCCTCCAGAGAGGACTTGCACACTCAAGCTAATACTTCTTGTAATCCCTTATCCTAACTCACACTCTTCACACCTTTGAACTTTTTTCCCTCGTCAGTTGAAATACTACCTCACTGCCTTCCATACTTTCCCTATTTTGTTCCATCCCCTTATCACCTCATCCACATAGTGGGGATTCAGGGTTTTCTCCTTCACTTTCACTAGTTACATTCCTCCCAGTCATTGAGATGGTTGTTGCTTCCATACTTTTGTCTGTCCTTAGGTCTTTCTTCTTTCTCCTCACTCCTTTATCTCTCCTCCTCCTCCTAGCTACCCTTCTCACGTCCTATACATGCCTCCTTCCACTCATGCTGAATTGTGAAAGTTTTCAATCATGCACTTTGAGTTCCCCTTCTCCACATCAACAACCCACTTAGCTTTCACTCGTATTTCTTCCTTAAAACCCCAGTTCTTTGTGTTCCCTGCTTTGTGATCGTATGCTTGCTTACCTCTCTTTCATGCAACTTTCATCATCTGTCTGACCTCTTGTGCATCCACCTTAACTTTTTTTGCTTTTTCATAGATCCGTGCGAGATTATGTTCTTAAGTGACCTCACCCCCACCCTCTGCCATCAACTTAAATGGAATGGAAACACCATTGTCATGCCATTTAGAGAAGTCCTAATGCTCTACCAGACATCCACTAGGGAAGAACGTACATACAAGCCATTTCTCACAGCCTGTTCATTTGCACCAGTAATCACTCTATGGTGGCGTTCCACAATTCTGTTCGTTTGTGTGTGGTACACACTGAGTGCTGTCACAATATTATTTGCTGTCCTCAATACTCTCTCACTTCTCGACTGGTGAACTGCATGCCATTTTTGCCTAACATAATGTTAGGGCAGGGGTCTACAGCCTTTGGCTCTTCAGATGTTTTGGAATACAATTCCCATTAGCCCTTGGCAGCATAATCAATGGTGAGTGATCAAGGGGGTTATAGAAAAGCCACAGGTTGAAGACCCATATCTTAGGGTAATCCTGTCTTCTGAAAATCCCTTCCTTGAAGTCTACCCCCTTTCAACCAGTCACTCTCTCCACCATCATTGACCATCATTTATTCCGACCACTTGGAGAAGTGACCTATCATGATGACAATTTCTTTCCTACTTCTCTATTATCATAAGGACCCAAATTGTTGTTCCCTAGTTTTTCCAATGCTCCTCCTGCAATTTATATGGAGCTTAGAGTTTGATTTTGGACCGTCATACTTTTTTTTGTAGCGGAGGTAAATCAACCAATCCCTCACAACTCTCTGTTCGATCCATGTCTGTCCACCAATTTATTTCATGCACATCGTCTTTTTGGTAGCAGTTATACCAGAGTGACCATCCTGTGCCATATGTATTATTTTGTCGATTAATTGTAGGGGTGCTATCAATGTATGGCCCCTCAACACTAAGCCATTTGCAATGATACCTTATACCCTTCACAGGCCACCCTTCTACAATCCACTTCTTTATCTTTGGCATGTCTCTGTCTTCTTCCATTTCTCTAGACAGCTGTTCTCTCATGATGGCTTTACCTCCTTCAATGCACACACTTTCAATCATAAACCCTTCACACTCGTTAATTTCTAGCTCTGCTCAGGGCAAGTGTATTCTTGAAAGAAAGTCAGCAATGCATGTCTGTTCTCCTGGGAGGTGTTGTATCTCGTACTCATACTCTTGCATAGTTAGCTGTGCTAGCCTCTGTGTGGCCCTTGACAGCCTAATGACTGAAAGCACTTCTGTTACTGCTTTTGATGTATAACAAATGATCTTTTTCAGACTGCACTTCTGAGATACAACTGCCCCAAGCCCCTAATGCTGGCAGTTACGTTGATGATTGATAGCCAGTTCACTTGATAACCTCCTAGGTTAGATGCACTGCATAATACCATTTTAACTCAATTGACTGCCTCTTTATTCTCTTTTTCCCCCTAAACTCAACTCTTATTGGGCACCTCTAGGAATATTAAAAGTTGTTTTATTGTTTAAATAAGAATAACCTTTAAAAATACACTAAAAAATGTTTCGTAATAACACAGGGAAAAGATGAAAAAATATGTAAGACCAGAAATTAGATAATTAGCTGAAAAAAAAGAGAAACGAAGAAACAAGGCATAATACAGAAAATGCAAGGCATCTCAGGCAAATTAAACCCTCAATATCCAGTTTTTTTTCTTTTTTTGAAACAGTGTATTTTTAACTTACCCATTCTCAAAGATTCAAGAAGTTTACAAAGTTCACAACAGCTCTCACAATGGAAGTAGTACGGCCAGCCAGACATAATTCCCACAAATGCTCAGTACCTTTTCTCTGTAAGCAATCAGTGTGGGTCCTAAAGGCATTGGCCTGTTTTCCTGACAGCGATGCACATTCGGTTGTGATGCTGAAAATGCATTGGAGGGACAGGTCCTACATGTCCTTGTCCTGTACTCCCTTATCATGTGTGTTCTGTGTTGTTTGCTCTACAGGAGTCCATATATGACTCTTGGCAGTGCAGCTCTTCCTCTTTTTGGTTGTGGTGAACAGAGACCCTTGGGATACCCTTATGGCACCCATGGGTGGGGTTACAACCCTGTGGCCCTAGTGTATGTTTTTGGGCACCTGTGCGTGGCCCACAGACCAGGGTCAGGGCTGGTGGCAGCTCCATGCTGAATTTGACAGGTGCTCTGAGCATCCTCCATTTTGGGATACCCAGGCCCTGCAATAGGAATCAGTGGATTCCTGATAGGAGACAAGATGGCCCCTGTGGCCTCTTGGTTTCTATTAGCTGTTACCTTGTTTTCCCAAAGGCCTGGGAAGCCCTGACTCTGTCCCTTCCCCTGACTGGCGGATTGGTGGAAGAACCATACATGGTATTTTGGGGAAGTCCAGGCCATATTGGCTGGAGTCTTCCCAGTGACTGTATGTTGTGGGTACACCCATGGGGTGGGACCTAGGTGAATGGAGTGGGTGACCAATATGCATTCCATGTTATGGGTGTCTGTGACAAAAAGAATGAGACAGCCCTGCCCAAAACTGACATGAATGCAGTCTGGTGTGTTGAAAGGCTGGGTACTTGCCCCAATACACATTCCTTGTTATGGGTGTCTGGGTAGAAGTGAATAGCCTGAATGCATTGTGAGCCTGATTGGCTGCCTGCCTGCATGAATGCCCTTCTGACTGATTGGCTGACTGAGCTAGGCTCAGCAGTGTGAATGAGGGACAGATCTGTATATCTGGGGACCTCTCACTTACCAAATTGTTCAGAAGCTGAAGCTGAAACTTGAAACTGCTTATCCTTGAAGACCAGCTGGAAAAAGAAGAATTGCTGCTGCTTTCCTTCGACCCGATCCGAAAGCTGTCGAGTCTGTGGAGGACTGATCCGAGAGAGGACCTGTTTAGGAGACCCCTCCTCGAGCTACGAGGGAACATCGTGTAGAAGCTGATCTTCATCGAAGCACCCTGGAAGCCAGACCCGAAAGGCTGTCGACCAGGGACGGGGTCTGCCGAGAAATCTGAAGTAAAGCACCCAGGCGTTGAGGCCGGCGAAGTCCATTGCCGTCGGCCGGGGTTCGGAAGATTTCCAGTTGTGTTGCCCAGAAGCGGGGACAGCTTGACGTAGTGCTGCTCAACGACCGGAGCTGCAACGCTCCATCTTTTGCCTAAGAACATTTTGAACGAAGGGCTCCTTTGCCATCACCGTCGACTGCTTTGTCCCGCCGGAGAAAGTTGAGGTTGTCGACGACCGAGGAGAATCCCCCAGTGGGTTTCCCGCCAACCGAAGTCCACAAAGATGCCGACAAATCCAGCCGTGGTCGAGTCCCGATCGCCGACATCCAACGCCGACCCTGGACGCCCCCCTGCCAGGCCTACGTTCTTCATCGAGTCTTCTTTGCGGCACCAAACTCTTTTCTTCAAGGACTCTCGACGCCAGGGTTCACCTTCTTCGAAGATCCTCGATGCCCGGTAACTCCTGCTTTAATTTAAAAGGAGTTTACTCTCGAGGGATCCGTCGACGAACCATCGAAGAAACTCTTCTAAGCCAGGTACATTGGGGTAGTTGAACATTAACCAGCAAACAAGACTATTTAAACATTAATGGACTGAGCTTGTTAATACACTTTATTACAGGTTGCCCAGGTGGGGGGGATCCTCACCCAGAATTGTGCCTTGGTAGAGGGAGACAACATTCTGTCATTGTTTTATCTAACTTGCCTTCCTTCCTATGATCTATGCTTATACACATTGTTATATGATTTGTATGCTGTTAGAACTGTCAGCAGTTGATGCATTTTAAAGGAGTCAATATCTAAGTGTGGTACCACATAGACATTGTATATATTTGCCATGTTAGAAATGCCAGAGTACAAAGTGTGTTATTAATTGATGTATATATCTTGAACCTTATTTATATATAAAGAACTGTGTTAGCACATAACATAGTGTGTGGATATTCCTTTGTGGGGGGCTTGGGACTACACTGAACTTAAGAACCAGCCCGAATCACCTCCTGAGAGCTTAAACCTTGTTTGCTCATCCAAGCTACCAAATAGAGAATCTTGGCTGGGGTGCTCTGTGCTTCTACTTTGCATATAGAGGGAAGAAGTACAGATACCCCCCGTCCGTCTTTAGACTGGTCAGCAGATGTTTTAGTGTTTCCTTCTGTGACCTTGTTTGACCGAATGTACAGTAGATATGCTCAGTATTCTTGAGGCCATAACGTAGTAGAATTTCTTAATGTGCAAAATACTCCAGCGGAATCTTAAAAGCTGGTTCTATACTCCTGTGTCAGGGCAAATCTCTAAAAACTGTACCAAAAGGCCCAGTTTCTTATGATCGCCATGGAGACACACCATCGAGGGATACCCATGGAAGTCCTCGATTGTTTGAATCCAATCCCAATTGAACAGAAATTCCTTGACCCTGCATGGGTTTCCAACCAGCTTTTGAAAAGAGCTGCCCATATCTAAGGGGAGCTGGCTGCAGTAGTCTGCCCATTCTGTCAGGATCTTTGAGCACTTGGCATCTCTAGTAATCGGTAATCACAACACCTTTTCTTATGAATTTACTGTAAAATGGGGCTAACCGCAAGAGCAATCTCAACATCTCCTTATTACTTGAAATCAGTGGTTTGTTTGATCTCACCTGTCCTTGCCTATATATATCCTTGCCCACTGTGTGTCCCAAGCACATAACTTCCTTTGTTCTTGATTTGCACTTAACTTGCTTCTATCATCAGCCTCTTGCTTCTCACTATCTCTAATACTTGTTTCAATGTTATGTAGTGATTTTTCTTCCCTCAACCTTACCTCATATCATCCTGAAACACGCACACACCCATCACGACCTTGAGCATGTGGGTCATGACCTTTTAGAAAACTGCATCTGCTTTGGCCAATCTGAATTACATTATGCAATACCTGTAAATCACAAAGGGGCTGATAAATGATGTAGGTTATTTGTTTTCTTCCACCAGGCATAGTTGGCGATATGCTGGGGATAGGTGTAATTTGGTGAAAGCATCCACTCCTAAAATGCTCAACATTTCTGCTATGAGTATGGCACACCGATCAATGATATTGGGCCTCATTACGAGGTAGGAGGTAGCCATGGCGCTTTTAGCGCCATGGTTGCCCCCTTACCGCATTCCGGGTCCGTGTTCCCAGAATAGGGACTTACCGGGTCATTCTGACCTTGGAGGACCCGGTAAATCCCCATTCCGGGAACCATTCCCCATTCTCATTCGAGCCCCCATAGGGCTCAATGGGAATGGGGATGGAGCTAATAACGGGCCCGCTATTAGCTCTGAAGTCCCTTAACGGGTCCCTTCAATAACGCCTGGTAAAACCAGGCGTTGAGGAAGTGACCCGCTAAGGGACCTCGGAATAGGGTGGTAAGGGATTACCGGCACCGGTGTCCTTACCAGTGCCCGTAATCCCTTACTGCCCACCTGGTAATGAGGCCCATTGTGTTTCTTGATATCCCTAAGGTCAATGCAGACGCCCATCTTACCATTGGCCTTCCCAGCTACAACTATTTCTGCCAATTCTATTGGTTCAATTATACCTTCTTCTCAGAGGGTAAATGTTATATTATATTGGTTGCTTTATGTACAACCAGCACAGCCCCTGGCTTTAACTGGGTCCTGTAAATGTACCCCTTCAATCTACCTATCTTCTTATTGAATACTTCTGGGACATTTCTCTCATCAACCTTTCTCATGACTTTGCCAATGAGAACTTGCTTTTTGATGTTTGGTTTTAGTTTTTTATCAAGCTTCCCTTTGTCTTTCCACCCTAGTACATTCACACTTCTCTTGACAACATGCATCTTAACCACCACCATGCATCCCTTAAATGCAACCAGAACTTCTAAGAGTAGAATCACAATACCAATATCTTTGCTCCCTCAACCCCCATGCATTTCAGTATGTCCAGTGCTGTTAACATCCCCTTAAGCCCTGCTTTACCTAAACTCTTCCACATTTCCTTAGTTATTAACGTGTATGGCAAACATGAGTCTGCCAGCAATTCATCTTCTATCCCTTCCATCTTCCATGTACATCAGTGGTATACCCATTTTTGTAATTCAAACGCATGAATACATATGCTTTGGAGTTGTCCTAATCGTGGTTAGCATTGCCCTGTAGGAAATAAACTCAATTCTTTATTCTGCATGCAACACTGAAATGTTCCTTGACACCTCGGTTTCTGCATTGCTGTCCCCACGCAGGGCATGACCTCGAGTTTTCCAAGTGTCACATTTTTCCATACGTGATGCATGTTATTTTATCCATGTTGATGTTCATATTTTGAGGCTTCTTTTTTTGTGTTCAATACATTTTTATTAAGAGTTTCAAATGTAACAAACACAAGAAGAAACGCAAAGACCCACTTTCCTCAAACCTACCCCCCCCCCCCTCCTCGCCCCTCCCACCTCCCCCGGATCCAAGAGTATGAGTGGAAGCCCTTCTTCAACAATGAAATGAAACGAAAATGAATACTTGTTCGCCTCGGTTGGACAGGAAAGACACCAAAGCTTTATGACAGGTGGTTTTCAAATGAGTTAATGCGCTGGCTCTCTCAAGGCATTTCAGGTCCGATTCATCCTGAGGGCGAATTATTCCCAATAGTTCCATAGCCTTGGGACACCAGGCCCGGCGGGCCCCTGCCTTTAGATATCTTAGTAAGTTGGACCAGTCTGACACAAACTTCATGTGGAGCCCCTGAATCGTATAAGTGAGCCATTCCAAAGCCAGCAGCAACCACAGCTTTGCCACCCATTCGTATTCCTGTGGTGGGTCTTTCGATTTCCACTTCTGGGCAAGAACCAAAGCCGCCGCCAACATCATTAACACATGGAGTTGAGGCCTGCTCTAGTAGATAGAGAAGAGAGCATGCCATTAAGACCCAATAAGTCCCTCCCTCTATTAGCCCCGAGTTCTAAGTCCAGCACCTGAGTGGCGGCCTGCTGAACTAGCGACCAAAAGGGATCAATTTTTGGGCACCCCTACCACATATGAGCCCAGGAGCCCGTTGCCCCACATTCCCTCCAGAAGAAGTTTCAGCCAGATCTCCCGAAGCTGATGAGATCTTGTAAGCTTAGGAATCTGCAACCACAATTGAACCCACTCATTTTGAGGCTTCTTTTACCCGTTTCTACTTTCGATTCTTCTATTTCTCTGGGTTCTTTTTCTTTTCGTTCACTGCTTTCATGCAGTATGTTTGACTCTCTGCCAACGCTGTTGTTTTTCTAGTGTTGGATTGCCACACATCTATAGGTGCTCCTGCACAACGCTATTGTTTATGCGGCTAATTATCTGATTTCTGATAACTTTATGTGGGTCCATTCCAGTTCCAAAACAGGAGTATGATGCCAATTTGTGTGAGGTGGGTACAGAATACTCCACTCTCTGCTTCATCTTGCTTCAGTGAGTTAAAGATGTTCTTATTCATGGCTACATTGGTCTTCTGTGCATAATGCCACCTGCTGAATCTGCCCTGGGAGGTAGTATTTCTCTGTATATTTGTCCCTCTGGTCCTAAGGCATGTAGTTATAGAGATGTCTTCTTTAATGGCATCAAGACTTCATTGTTAATCGTGATCACATAGTTCTTCCAGTGCTGTCTCCATTTTGGCCATTGAATCACCGTTACCCCCAGGGCATTGTGACGATAGCATTTGGCTATAAACATTTATTTTCAACAAAAAGGAAAATAACTTATCCCTCCCTAGTCCTAATGGGTAATCCCTTCCTAAACAAAATAATTTGGGTGCTCGTCATCAGGATGCATGTCAAAACCAAAATACTGTCCTCTGTCCAAACCAACTACTCTATACCTACCACAACAAAATGTATTTAGCAAGCTTCTTGACAAGAACACTAGGAGACTGACAACTTTCTCCTAGTGAAACAACCCAGTCTTAGATTAAGTTTACAGCAGTCTCTTGTCATAGAGACTGATTTACCAAAATACAATGGGACCAGGAGAATGACTCTCCTGGTCTATCTGGAGGAGTCTTGAACACTGTGCCATGAGAGTCTTTAGCGCAAGTCTTTAAAAATCTTTTTACTTCCTCCAAATGGTTCTTGAATAGTTGGGTGAAAGTTTTGTCAACTCTCTCAGGGCGTTTTGTCCCCTGTATCTGTTCTCGGTTGTTGGGGAGGTTACTCCCAGACAGTTCTTTACCCTCTTGGTCTCTTCCACACTTATTATAATCTCCACTGTCGTGAGGGAGTTCACTCGTGAGCCACTCTTGGACTTTATCACTCTTGTTGTCACCACTATGACAAAGGAGATCACTCTGGATGTATTTTATACTTTGCCAGCTTTGCAGTTTACTATTGTAACAAGGAAGGCTACTCCCATAACTTTCTTGGCTCGTGGTTCTCTGGGTATCACTACTGTGATGAGGTGGATTACTCCAGAGGAATCCTTGTCTCTTGGTTCTCTGGCTATCACTGCTGTGATGAGGGAGATCACCCCTGAGGAAGTCTTGACTCTTGAACCTCCCTGATCCCACCTGGCTCTCCCATGGCTCCGGCTACCTTCACTTTGTCTGAGAAAGCTTCGGTTCTTCCCTGGGTCTCAGGTCATTGTCGCTTTGGCACAGGTTTCCTGTGTGCTCTTTTTCTGGTTCTCTTCTGCTGGTGTGGCTCAGCAGAGCCATTGCTGCGGCAGTCTCTGCGCTGTTAATGGACCACGCTGTCCACCTCTGGGAGGTCACGCCACCTACAGATTCTCCACTCTTCAGCTGTGAGTCGGCTTCCCACCGGCTCACGTAGTTCCTCTATGCTTCCCGCCGGGCGACTGGCTGTTTCTGGTTGCCATGGGTTTGAACTTCCTGGGCTAGGCAGTAAATAAACCAGCTTCTCTCGTGGCTCTTCCTGCTTCCCAAAACACTTAGTCCTTACTTAGTCTTTACTTTATATGGCACGGCTCGGCCCAGCGTAACGTTAAGGTCTTTCTCCATTGCTTTTGATGTCATCTTCATGCCTCCCTGGGCAACCTCATCACAGTCTCATGGCAATCCATTCTGTTGCTACTCTGCATGCTTCTTTGGCTCTTCTTCATCTCAGGTATACCAAGTCGTGAAGGTGAGACAGGAGAGACCTTACAACAACACACATCAGTCCTTTCAGATTGAGTATTAGATGGATTTAACAGGGTTATGGCTTCTGGATAAAATGGTTTGGGGAGGTCCTTGATGGGACAGGAGCCCTTGTTCCCAGCAGGGAGTCTCTCACTGTGGGGTCCCGTTTTCCATCACCCCTAGGGGGACTATTGGGTAGCAGCCTCACCTCCCTAGTCTCACAGAGAATGGCTCCCCTCTGGGGAGAAATGACGAGATCCCTAGATTTGTCACAGCAGGTAAGAAGCACTCGGGCGGCTGAATGCTCACGTTCAGCATACTTGGTCTGCATTTGATTATTTATTGCAATATCTTGAAGCACTTTCCTGCAACTCGTGTGCTCAGTGTGTGTACGTTCAAGATTTCTTTTAATAGGCCTTTATGTAATCTTGACATTTGTTATGCCTCCAAAAATAAATACTGAGTCCTATAATATTCCACACTGCTTTATTATTCAGTGGGAGAACAATGAGTTTGAGTGTAGCTCAAAATGCCTCCTCTGAGTTCCAGATGGCCACTCTTGGGAGGTTGGTTCAAAGTGTATTATAATGGCCATTGTTCATAATATTCTCTGATGGGCACTGAACTCTTTGAAAAGGAACGGTTTGTTTCCTGGTTCAACCCTGAGTTCTCCAAGCACTGCCCTCAGCAATATGGCCCATGTTTAGTGAGAACTAATTCCCGATAGGCTGCTTTGTTCGAATTGCAACCTGTCGGGAATTAGGCCATGCACTTTTCGTGCAAAGATGGTGAGAGGTAAGAAGAGTTCGGCGTAGCCAAAAGAGGTAAGGGGATAGATGGGATTAGGGGGCGTGAGCTTTCGTATGGGTGCACAGAGGACTGGGAGGACGAAAGTGGGTTTGGGCGAGAATGAGTGGGGCCAGGCGGGAGACCTGGTTCTGTGGTGGTGTCACCCGTACTACAGCCGGGTGGAGTGCATGAGGTGTCGATGGGAGGGGTTACGGGGGTGTCCCCCACACTATGGGGCCAGGGAAGGGGACGGGGAATGGAACAACATTGCCTGCAGCACCAGAACTGGACCCAGAAACAGCTTATTGGCAAAAGAGGCATGCAGGCAATATATGGCACCCCCTCAACTCCTTCAATACAACTGTCTAACACCGTGGGTTCTCCCCCTCATGTTATATTAATGGAAGTGTGACCTTAAATCCCCAGTGTTCTCTCTTCCCTGAGCATTCCAAGGCTTCCCATAGCACTGATGTCCCCAGGATACCACACCAAGGACGAGGTAAAGAGAGAGAGAGAGAGAGAGAGAAAGAGAGGCAGGGAGAGAGAAACAGTATGAATTTACACAGGCAAAGCATAACAGCCTGCCATAAAAGAGAAAGACAGTGAGCGCATTCCAGACCACACTGACAGAAAGAGAGATTGTACACCTGACGTGACTCTCACCTACAGAAAGAAAGACGGCAGAAAGGAGAAAATGAGAGAGACAGGGGAAAAAGACAAGAGAGAGGAGAGATAAGAGAGAAATATGACATATAGAATTGTAAATGGGTAGCTGTCATATGGGATATATTCCACCAAGTGATTTCAAGTGACATCTCATAGACCACGAGAACGAGTAGACACGTGCTTGAAAGCTAAAAACGGTATACAATTGTATGTTGTGTTGGCCCCTTGCATCAATTCTTCACTGCTCTTTCCATATGCACCAGAATTGGAAGGGGTGTAGAGTGGAGGCAGGGGGTGGGGACTATATGCAACATAAATAATACCAGGTTCACTGTCCACTCAGTAACTTGAAAAGGTTAAAAAAAGAAAAAAAGACCTACCTATAAACAAGTGTTACAGCTAAGGTTCCCCCTGGGCGGCACCTTGGATTAAAGGGTCCCACTGAACATGTGCCGCACAGGGGACCCCTCAAAAGAAAACGATTGCTTTGATGTAATGGTGCGAATAGAGAGCTGTGTGAGAGCTGAAGGCCCGCTGCCTGACAAGGCAGGCCCTTGCTGAATTCTCAGTCTGGGATATAGGACAGCTGGGGCCACTATGGCTGCGTGGCCTGGCAGGCACACCTCCTCTTCAGCTGACAGATGCAGCCCAGGTAAGGACTCTGGGGGCCCCTCCATGCTGCCGCTTGCCTGGGACAAGCCACATAGAAGCCCAGAAGCACCTTAACACCTCATCTGAAGGAAAATGGACATTCAGGCAGCCCTGGCCAAGCAATGTGCTAAGTAAGAATGCTCAGTATATATATTGTTTACTATAAAGTGCACTTTATAAAGACTATATATTTTTAAGGACTCTTTAGAAATAAAACAATGCTGGCGTTCTGGAGCTGATTTAATACAGAATCCCTCTGTCTGCCTTTCCCAGTGTTGTGTCGTAGTTAAGTTAACCTAGGATTTCCTTTTATAAAGTTGGGGAGGGGTGGTGCTCCTGCGACTATCAACTTTTCTGACCCATTCCATAGCCCAATGTGGCACAATAAAAGGTATAAACTAGAAAAGTGTTTTATCATGCCTGCTGTGGCAAGCGAGAAGAATGACTCTGACCAAAAGTCATGTTAATAAAGGGCTTTATTTAACTTAAAGACAACACCTTGCTAACCCTGTTGTTTCTTTACTAAAAACTATACTAAAGGTGCTTATCAAATACTCAAAATAACAAACATGGTCCTCTGTCCAAATCCTACCCTCTAAACTGGCCCTATCACTTAGAAAAACATCAAAGAGAGCTAGGCAGTGTGTCCAGCCTTGTTACAAAGTAAAGTCTCAAGTACCAAAAAAGGTCAGCTGTCACAGTTCTTGTAGGTGAAGGAATACCTCCTAAATCCCTTTCCCCCACTTACGTGGCTGGCTTTCTCCCCACTAGGTTCACCTCTTGCTTGTTTCTGTGTTTCCCTTGGATGTATTCCTCACTTGTCTTATTGGGCCTTTCTGGCTCCCTTAGTTCTCTCATTCCCAATATCTTGCCTGCTTCCCAGGGGTATTGGTTCTCCCTCTTTATATATCTCTCTCTTGGTTCTCAGGAATTGCTTAGAGCCATTTGCCTGATTGCAACATTCGGGTTTCCTGTGCTTGCTAAACCCTTATGGTTATTTTTTTCTTATCTCTCTCCTGGCCTTGATGCCCCTCATACGTATGTAGGCATTCCTTCCCTCTCCCACTTAAATTCCCTGGTCTCTGTGCCCTTCTTCGCTCTGAGAAACCTGGGTACCTTCTCATCTCTGGGCTTGCTCCAGCGAGGTGGCATCAACTGGGTAGCGGTTGTGTTCTTCATGGCATATGGACTGTCCCCTCTGGATGCAAGGCGGTTTGCTACTCCGTTCGTCTCTATTCTTCTCTGCTCCTTGTCTTCTTCGGTGCGAGCAGAGGATTCGTTCCTCTCTCTCTCTCTCTCTCTCTCTCTCTCTCTCTCTCTCTCTCTCTCTCTCTCTCTCTCTCTCTCTCTCTCTCTCTCTCTCTCTGGGTTCAGTGTTGTTTCCTGGCCCCCGGGCCCACCAAGTCCTTCAATTGCTCATGTCTCCAGACAAGGCTGTCTCTGCTCGGCCTCACCGACTCTGCACTTCCCTTTGCCTTATAAGCAGTGTCTCTCTTTGATCTCTCTCCCCGCCACAGCCAGCTACGCTGTGCAGTGTGGCTCCGTCCCTCAATGACATCGGCACGTAGGAGGCTCTCCACTGTGTATTGCTTCTTCTCCTCCATTAAAGGGGGATAGTACTTTTATAATCGCTCTGTGACGCAAAAGGGGTGTGTTGTTGAAGTTCAACTGTCAAGCTCACAGAGATACCAGCATTGTCTTGGGCCAAACATCCAAAGGTTCTTTCCATGTTATTTTGAGTCCCACATTTGAATATAAGATAAGTTTCTCAGATTCCCATGTATGCAGTAAATGTCTTTATTGGAATGGGAGTCCTTGTCCCCTTGAGAGCAGTCACTCCCAGTGAGGTCCCACTTTACGAAACAACTAGGGTGGGTTTTGTTTAGCAGGCCCACCTACCTAGCCTCAGAGGGGGTGGCTCCCCCCAAGGAAAAAGTTAAGAAACCTCCAGATTCGTTACAGTGCCTACACCTACAAGTAGAATCCTCCCCC
This sequence comes from Ambystoma mexicanum, assembly GCF_040938575.1. Classification (NCBI taxonomy): domain Eukaryota; kingdom Metazoa; phylum Chordata; class Amphibia; order Caudata; family Ambystomatidae; genus Ambystoma; species Ambystoma mexicanum. Next base: position 197,726,561 of record NC_090925.1, read on the forward strand.
CACTACACCTAACAGAGAAAATATTGTATCCTTCTGTAGTGACAACATAGTAATTGATTATGCTTTTCATAGTCCTCTGCCATGACATTACGACAGGAGAGTAAAGCATTCAGGATTGGAAATAGCTCCTTATCTGTGGCAACCATATACAACAAGCCAGGTACTGCTACGTAGCCTGTAATTCACCTTTCTTTTCAACAATAGTACTGAAATTACCTGTTGTAAGGCCATTGCAAATGTGGCAGCTAAAAGAGAAGTGATGATGATTCTGCTGCACGGGTAAAGAATTGTCTGTGACATGGATAGGCACCGGACAGCGGTCCTGAGGTCAGCCAGAATTTACCTTGCTTAGAATCAAGTACTAGAAAATGCACAATTAAGAGGATTCAAGTGGTTTAGCAACTTTGCTTTGGTGGGTGCTCCCCGTTGCCATGGAAAGTGATGTGATGGTCAGTGTTTGTAGAAAAGTGACTGAAGGCATATATTTCTTTCACTCTCTGGGTAAACAAACAATGCAGGGAATTATACAGAGACTGCAAATGCACAAAATCTGACTGTTGTATTGGGGTTTCTCAGTGTGTGAAACTTTATCTTTGCTTTGCATTAGTTGAAAAGATCCTGCTGTTAAAATGCTCCTTCTTTTCCACAAAGTATACACTCTTATGGCAGCAGTGTTGTGCAAATTGTCATTCGAGTTGTATGTAAAGGCAGATGCACCCGGGCTTGTGGCTGCGTCTTTTACTAATTCCAAAAGTGCAGAGTGCAAGTGGAAAAAAAGCATTTGTTATAATCAAGTGAAAGCCTAAAATTGGTAAACTCGGCAAAATTCTCAGACATCTCGGTTGCTAAATTATGGTGGGTGCATTCTCCATGCATCCAGCTATCATTAAGTGGCTACATTCAAGACCAAACTTACCCGTAAAGGTGCAGCACCCTCTTCAACTGCACAGCCCTTCCAAGTACTATAAAAAGGCTATCACCACAGACACTATTTAAGTGGAAAACACTGCCCACTCTCAGTATCAATCTAAGTGCAATGTATTGCCCACCCTCAGTGTTCATCTAAGTGCGGTACACTGCCCACTCTGAACTCCATCCAACTGTATTACAATACCCCCATCAGAAAGTTCAGGTGTATAGAAAAAGCCCATCAGCAAAATGTATTAAAGAGTAATACATTGCCCACACCTAAACAATCCAAATGCAGCACATAGTCCACCCCCAAATCCATCCATGTTCAACGCATTTCCCACCCTCAGGAATCAATCTAAGTGCAATATATTGCCCACCCTGGGTGTTCATCTAAGTGCGATACGCTGCCCAATAACAAGTCTGTCCAACTGCAATGCATTACCCCATCAAAGAGTTCAAGTGCAGAGACCATGCCCACCCTCAAAATGCATGAAAGAGTAATAAATTGCCCACCCCTAAACAATTCAAATGCAACACATATAGTTCACCCCCATATCCATCCAGGTGCAACACATTGTCCACCTCAGGAAATCCTCCAAGTGCGACACATTGACCACCGTCAAATCCAAGCAAGTGCAATACCTAGCCCACTTTTGGAGTTCTTCTAAGTGTGGGATGCTGGAAATCCCCAAGACTCTTCTGGGCGCTATACCCTGGCTGTTTTGCTGATGGGGGTGGAGGGGAGCGGATAGGCAGTTGCACAGGGGGGAGAAAGAGTGTGAGGGCGGGAGCAGGGTCCAGATGAAAGATAAAAGCGTCAAGCGTATTAACTACATGGAGAAGCAGTGGTGTGGGGGGTTTAACTGCTGCAGGCCAGTGCATGTGTGTGAGGGGTGGTGGCAGGGTTTCAGGTCACGGGGTGTCAAAGAGCCAGGTTTTAAGGGCCTTTCTGAAAGAGCAGTGGTCCTCTATGAGACAGAGGGTGAGGGGAAGGGAGTTCCAGAGGGTGTATGCTAGGACGGAGAAGGCTCATTGTCTGGAGAAATTGAAAGGGGGACCACCAGGAAGTGTGCAGAACCTGATCTTGGGGTTTGGTTAGGGCGGTAACCAGTACGTTTGTTTTGGAGGAAGTTTGGGCCTTGTGAAGGGCACGATGAGTAATACATATAACTTTAAAAGGGATGATAGGAAGCCAGTGAGGCACCGGGAGTTCAGGGGAAATGTGTTCGCTGGGGAGAGTGCAAGGAAGAGTCTAGCTGCAGCCTTTTGGATCCGTTGGAGTTTTCTCAGTTGAAAAGCTGGGGGTCTAGATAGAGGGAATTGGCATAGTCTAGGCGGGGTAGGATGATGGCCATGATCGGTGAGATTCTATGAGGGTAGAAGAGATAAGGAAAGATCCACTTGAGCATGCTGAGGTGGCAGTGGCATGATCTGGAGATGGCATTAATGTGGCGGGATAGAGTTAGGTCTGAGCTGAGGGTGCAACCCAGGTTTTTGACTGAGGATGATGTAGCGGGTGGGAGTCCTAAGGAGAGCGGCAAAGGGGTGGGCTGGGGAAGGAGAGCAGTTTTGCTGCAGATTAGGATTCCTGTTTTGCCAGGATTGAGGAGGAGGTGGTTGTTCGTCATCCAGCAGTCTAAGTCTGTGAGTCAGGATGGAAAATCTGGGTGAGGTGAAGACGGGGAGTTTGGGGATCTTGAAAATTATCTGTGTGTCGTCAGCGTAGGTGTAGCAGGTGAGGTTGTGGGAGCTGATGAGTCTGGGGAGTGGGCATAGGTAAGGACTGATTAACCTACCAAGGTCAGAACATCCCTTTTAACAGGTGTGGCCACTTCTTATTCACAATTGTCTATACAGAAAATAATATCCATGGTGCAGCCCTTACTGTGTATTGGACCCTGAACACTCTCTGCAGATAGAGCACACTCCATGTCATCTAACAATGCTGTTGGTAGGTGAGACAATTTTGCCCAGACTCAGAGAATTCGGGGCACCTGGAGGAAGTTCAAATGAATTGTAAGTAGAGAGGAATGGTCATCAAATTTAGAGAGTAGGACATATCACACATCACACAAAGGAACAACCTTAAGTGCTGGAGAAACCTCTGTAAATTAATACATATACCACAGGTATCTGAGTTTGACCTTATGGTCACAGGTTAAAGTACAGGCAGGCCCACTCAATGTTCGTGTGTGTGGCAGAGTGAATATTTCAGGCTTGGCAGTTATGTCTGGGCTGGTGGCTGTGGACGGGCCAGAGGTTTTGTGTCCCTTGATGTCTACATCCTTACCTATGGACGTACCATGTGTACTTACCTCATGTGTAGTTGGAGTACCAATGGACAATAAAGCCTGCCGTACATGATTCCTGGATCTGGCGTCCTCTGTATGTACGGATTCTCATCATTTCACCCTTTATCCTTCAGAATACGGTACAATGTGCAAAAGATAAACATGTGTTTTCAGCGTTGTGATACCCCTCCTCAGGTCAAAGTGTGCTCGATAAATCGATGTGTATATAACTTTGTTTTTTCCAGAATTGTATTGCTTTTCAAAATGTTTTTACGCAACAGTGAGTTTCAACGTGCTAAGACAACATACAACTTTCCAGTACTTCAAACCTCCCCTTCTTCTCCCTCCCATCCCCTTGTCCCCATCCTTGTAAAGTAATACATTTGGCCCTCCTTTGACGCTTTGCTCGCCCCTCCTCTTGTTCGGCGGGAGACCCTTGAGAAATCAACTGACAAAAGTGTGAGAATTTTTATATTCATTTGAAGCTCTCTTATGTAACTACATTATAATTTTTGCTAAACTGGGATTCATATTTAGCATCTGTAGGTCTCCATCCCCACTCTCTTCCCTTGAAGTCCTCAATCCACGTGTTTGACCAGAAGGAGAACCATTCCATCTCTATGTTGTTGTCTATTTCATTCATCCATTCTGCCAGTTTCTCCATTTTATAAAAATCTCTTGCTTTTCTAATACATTCAATTTTACTAGGGCCTTCTTCCTTCTCTGCGCTATACCTGGTCTTGCAGCAAGAAGTTAATGGTGTGTCATGTGACATGAGTTATTTCCTGATTTCCTTTCTGAATACCGAATAACATGAGTTATGGATTGGGGGGTCGTGGCTAACCGCCGTGTAGAGAAGTCGCATTCTCTGTCGCTTCTGCTCGATCCGAAATGACCCGCGCCTTGCAAGTGACCACACAGCTTGCCGAGAACGTACAGCAGTGACAGAAGCTGTGGGAACATATGCGGCGCAAGGAAATACGAAAACTGCCGGGATGAACGGAGCAGAAACACTCTGCTGGTCGTGCCGCGGTCAAAGCCCAGGAACCAAGATGGCGACGGACGCCCAGCACAAATGACTCATATGCGGATGACCGAGCCACAACAACATATGCTGCCGACGCGATCCTAGCATGAAGCAAACCTTGAACATTCTCCCAGCAGAAGAGCAGTACAGCACAAAACAGCACAGCACTCTCATCAGCGTGGCAAGCCTTCCCACAACTAGTGGTCCCGTAGATACGGAGGAGTAGACTCGGAACAGAAGCCCCAGTCGGAGGGTGGTGGCAGTGGAGGTGTGCCAGGAACAACCAAGGTGAGAGCGTGCAGCAAACCCTGTCCCTCCCACAGGGAGAAAACATTCGCCCTGCACCGGGCAGCTCGCTAGCAACTGGAATAAAAAAGACAGCACACGTGGGGGCACCTCCATAACATAGGGCCATGGCACATACTCAAAACAGACGCCCCTGACGGAAATAAGAGGAGAAGGCACAGGGGCACGATTACTATTAAGAGGAGTGCAAGATCTTCACAGAACACCAGGCCGGACCGCGCACAGCAGAAATCCAAGGTGGGAAAACCATAAAAAGTGAAGGAGACAAGTAACTACGTGGGCAGCAAGTAAGCAAAAGAGCCACCCAAGGATACACCCAAACCCCTTAAAGATAGTAAGAGCAAGCGCACAGAGAGGAACCCGAAAGCACAGCCAAACACCAGAGGCCTATCGGACACCCACCACAGCCTCAACCTCATAAGGCCGGATTCCCAAACAGGTCATTGCCAGCAAAACACAGAGGGAGACAAGACATAACATAAAACATCTCACAGTGATGCAGCACAACTGGAGACATCAGAGACCGAGCTGCACAGCACATCAGTGCACAGTTACCAAAACCAGTAGAACTACCTCTCACATGCCTTCAAAGTGAACGAAGAATATTTCCAAACAACCTACAATAGAGGCATATATGAAAATGGTGGCAGCAGTACCGGACACAGGCAAGACCCCAGCGATGCAAAAGTCGACTGAAGAATAAAAGGTTGGAGAGAAACAAATATTAGCAGCCATAGCGGCGCTAAAATCCTCACTGGAGGCCAAGATGGATGCAGTCATTATTGATGTTGGCCTTTTGCGACAGGATGTGCGCTCACTAGCAGAAAGAACTGGGGAACTAGAAAAACAACTTGCAGACAACACAACAAACATAAGGACAACGGCAGCGGATACCAGATCCCTGCAACAACAAGTCAAGAACCTAGAAGACAGAGCAGACGATGCTGAAGGAAGAGCCTGAAGGAACAATGTAAGAATTATAGGCCTTTTCAGAAGGAGAAGGATCGGACCCAACGACATATATAGAAAACATGTTATTGCAAGAAATAGGGCCCGGCAACCTTACCCAAGTATTCACAGTAGAACGAGCGCACAGGTCATTAATCAAGAAACCCCCACTAGGCGCAACCCCTGACCTGTAATAGCCAAAATACTGAATTACAAAGACAGAGAAAAGATATTGGCATATTACCAAACAGGGGAAACTATACAAAGAGCGTCAGCTAAAATAACAGCATACCCAGACTACACCCTACTGGTACAATGGCACATAATGCAATTCACAGCAGCAAAGGATGGACTCCTCAAAGCCAACCTCAAATATATGCTGCTATACTCGGCACGCCTGAAAGTCATACACAAGAACAGAGCCCTCTTCTTCGAAACCCCTGAAGATGCGCAAGACTGGATGGACACTGAGCGACTAGTACCACTGCTGGAATTAAGCACTCAGATCAGGAAACACTATATAGGCCCAGCATGACCAACCGGTGCAAGGATGCCACAGAAAGCAGGAAAAAATACACTAAAACTCAGTACATCAAACAACGTACGAGCATATGGAACGTCTTCCACCCCAGTGCATTCATACCTTCGAGATACTAGTTTTAAAGTATCCAACTGCCATACACCGGACACCGTCGAACTGGACCAAATGTTGTGCACGAGTAGTAAGCAGGAATGCCTGAGCATGCTGAGAATAGCTGGGTGACAGTTAGGGGGGAGGATATGTTGTATGGGTTTATTTGCACAACCTTGGTCCGCACATGAGTCAGAAAGCACAATTGATCAGCAGACTCTAATAGGGCATGAACAGTATCTAATATACACTGCAACTTTCTTGTCCCTTAGACTGTAACAAAGTGGTAAAATGGGGAAAGGTCATAGAGCGATTGGTAGAAACAAATACATCACCCAAACACTTAACAATGACAGAGTTTTGATTTGGATAGCACCAACAGTGCCCCTTAGAATCCAACAAACGATAGCAGACAACAAAGGCCGGATGATCCTAATACACAGGTTCCTAGAAAACAAGGAGATATAACACATACCCCCCCAAACCATGACGCTTTGCCGTTCTTCAATTCCATGTACCATAGGCTAGGCCCTTATAGGAACAGTGCTGTAATATGGGGAGGCGATTTTAATTGTGCACGTGACCCACGGTTGGACAGGTCTGACAACAAATTAACACATCCCACTCCCCCGGCTAAGACCTAGAACGCATTGCTAGAAACCTTTGACCTGACTGAAATGGCGACGGCTGCACCCAGGTTCGAGACATTACTCACATTACACGGCCCCACATAACATACATACCAGAATCGACAATTTGTTTGCTACTACAAAAATGATAGGAAAATTCATGGAAGCGGAATACAAAGCCCGAATCTTGCTAGATCATGCACCACTGTTATCATGGCAAGCAAAGCCTCTGAGGGCCTGCATCCCAACTTGGAAACTGAGGGGGGAAGCCCTACAAGATAGAATATCCAGGGACCACTTAAAAGAGAGTATCGACAGCTATTTCCACGACAATACAGGCATCGTTGCATCAGCAGGGACACTGTGGGAAGCGTTCGAAGTAGTGATAAGGGGCAAGGCCATTACCAAATCGAAAGAACTAAGTAAAGCAGAGAAAGAACTGGAAAAAAAAGAAAAGGAAGCAGGAGACACACACTCCTGCCTCCCCGATACACTTAAGCTAAAACAAGAATGTCTAACATACTGGGACAGACTAGGCAAACTCAAGTAGGCAAAATACACAGAGAGACAACATGCAGAAGGAGACCAACCCGGGCGACTACCAGCCTGGCTTTGTAAGAATGAGGTCAAGCGAAAAATGATTCACACCATCACAGATGATCAGGGCTCAACGCACACCACACAATCAGATATAAACAAAACCTTCTTCTAATACTATAACTCCCTGTACAAAGAGTATACCGAAACTCAACCCTCGGAGCTAGAAGAGGCACTAGCACAGATCAAACTCTGCCATCTAAACAATACAGTGGCGGAAGAATTAGAGGCCCCTATTACTAAGGAGGAATTAATTGCCGCGATTAAAAGCCTGCCAACTGGTACATACAGGCTGCCGAGCGAGTTTTATAAGGAATTTGCAGAGCAAGTAGCACCTCCATCATTAGACATGCTAAAGGAAGCGTACGAGCGCGGTTCTCTCCTTATATCTCTGAGATGGTCCATAATAATACCCCTCCCCAAGCCGAACAAACCATCCAGAGTGCAGATCATATAGGCCACTGTCCTTACTTAACCATTTATTTTTAAATGTTTTTATTGGTATTTATATTGTACATTACTGATACTCTTATTCTCGTTACATCACTGATCAACATGTACTGAAGGAAAATTGACGTTAAAAAGAACTTATACAACAACAAAGAGAAAGGAAAAAACAAACAACCAGTCTTCACTACAAAGTACTTTTCTGGGGGCTCTCAGCCCCATCCTTCGGGCGGGTCTGGCATCTCGGCTATTTCTGGAGGTTTTACTGGCCAGGTCCCGCAGACCGGGTTGACTCATTGTGAGGGCTCGGCCACAGGTAATAATTGGCCTCTTTACCAGTGAAACCAAGTCTTTCACTGGGGTTTGTCATCCGATGGATGGAACATATCCCAGATTAAAGTCTTCCAGGCCTCATAAGTAGGGCTAGCTTCCCCTCCTGCCTTGGTGTAAAGACTGGAGGGGGGGTGTCTGTACTTCTGCTCTCTGTATGGTAGAGGAGAGGCATAGAGGACCCCAGCCAAGATTCTCTATTCGGTAGCTATGGTCGAGCAATCGAGGCCTAGCTTCTCAGGAGGTGATGCAGGCTGGTTCTTAAGTACAGTGTAGTCCACAAGCCCCCACATAGGAATGTCCACACACTGTATTAGTTAAAACACAGTCTTTATATATTTAATATTCAAGCTTATGTACACTATCACAATAACTCACTTTGTGCTCAGAAAATCAACTATGGTAAATATATACAGTCCTACAGTGGTACCACAAATATTATCAGACCTCATTAAAGTGCATCAACTATACTGTCAAAATGTCACACAGATCAATAAAAAGGAAACCAGCAGTAGAGAGAGGAAGGAAAGCAAGATGATTGAACAATTGGCAGAATACTGGCCCCTACCAACTATGCACAGTTCTGTGTGGAGATCCCCCCACCTGGGCAACCTGTAAAGCAAAGATGTATCACAAGCCCAGTCATTTATTTTTTTATTTGTTTTTGGTTTTAAAAGAAAAACCTTTACAAAAGAATAGTGCATTTCCTTAGATAAAATTACAATAGGATCTCGGAAACCAGGGAATAACTAGAATAACTGGGGGGGCCAAAGAATGTCAACCAGGAAGCTCAGTAGGCCATGTCATCTTTTGATACTTTGTTAGTATAGTAAGTTTCTCTGAGACTTTTACTATAGCTGCTGTGAGCATGATTTCCTGGCCGGAGATCAGTCTGTTCCAGAATGCATCTTGATTTAGACTCTCTTCTCTGCTTACGAATCTCCTCAGTAAAGACACTCTAGTGGCCCATGTGCCTTTGCACTCCAGCAGGAGATGTTTCAAAGTTTGGAGGTTCGAAGTTTTACAGATTTCGCAGAATTTTGTTGCCTTCTCTCCCTGGTTTCTTTGAGCCAATATTTCTCCTGTGTAGGCTAGGTTCAGTCGCAGTCTGAGAAAGCTGTTTCTTATCTCACGATCTGGGAATTTTTCCAGGTAACGTGGCATGGTTCCAAGTTTCCTGTCTACTATCAAGAAGGAGTTTAGTGTTTTTAGTTTTCTGACTCCTGTGATTATTTCGATCCAGTCAGCCATTTTTAGTTTTTTTTTTACTTTCAAGGGGTTTTGTAGAAGGATTTCTGTTGGTAAATCAAGCTTATGCAGGATCTGTCCAAACTTTTCTTCTAGGCTTGATAGTTGGTTTGATTTTGCTTTCTTTAGGTGTTGGTTTATATCGAAAAAAAGAGTGGCCTTGCTGGCTGTGATTATATTACGATAGAGTGACAGGAGTTTCCACTCTGCACGGCAGCTCAATGAGGTCATGCCTAGTTCGAACCTCAGACTGACTGACGATGTGCACATTGGTAGCGAAATGGACGATTTCCAAATAAGGCCCTCAATTTTGTTCCAATCGTAGTTCCACAGCAGAGGTTTTGCCTCCAATCCATAGAGGAGGACAGGAACTGCTTTGCCTACGTAGAATTTCTTGAGTGGTGACAATGAAAATTTACAAAATTTTCCGTTTAAGTTTTTCATTTGCGCAATAATTTTCGAGGTCTTGTTGAGAATTGATGAATTCACCTTGTTTGCAGTTGGATGGGCTAAGACTTCATATCCCAGGTATGTGAGCTCATCTACTCGGGGAATTTCCTCGTTGTCCAACACCCAGATCCTTGATGTTACCTTTTTTCTTGGATGTTTGAAAATCAGGACCTTGGATTTTAGTGGGTTGATTATTAGGCCATTTAACTTGGCATATTCATTGAGTTTGGATAAAAGATGTTGCAGTCCTAATGCTGATCCATCCAAAAGAACAAGATCGTCCGCATAGGCCAGCCAGTGTAGTCTTCTGCTGTTAATCCTGGGACAGATGAGCGACGCCGAGGCCAGAAAGTCTCTAATGTCTGATAGAAATAGGTTGAAAAACAGTGGTGCACCCAAGCATCCTTGTCGTACCCCTTTAAGAACCTGGATTGCTTCTGATAGGTTGCCGACGTCATCCAGCCTCACTCTAATCGTAGTATTTTTATGTAGTTCGACGAGCATAGCCAGCAGGGGGGCTGGAATTCCCCAGTTGTTCAGTTTCTGCCAGAGGAGTGATCTGTCCACCAGGTCAAATGCCTTGGACAGATCTACCCATGCCCCATACAGCGGCGAGCCTTCTTTCTCATTTGAGCTTTCGCTCAACAGGTTCAGTGTAAGGCCATTAAGGCTGGTAGAAAGACCCTTCCTGAAGCCTGTTTGATGCGGGGGAGAATCTCATTTGAGCCCACCCATAGAGAAAGTCCCTCAATAATATTCTCATGAATATTTTACTGTCTATATCCAAGAGGGCTATGGGTCGATAGCATGTTGGACTTAGCCTATCACCCCCTTTGAAGAATGGAATAATCACTGCGTTCTTCCACGACGGTGGAAAAGTTTTTTCCCTCAGGATTCCTTGAAAGAGATGAAATAGCATTTTTGACCAGAGTTTTGGCTGATTTTTTAACACCTGTTATGTGAGGCCGTTCGGACCTGCTGCTTTCGAGGTAGAGGATGATATTATGAGTTCTTCAATATCCTCTTCGGTGAATTCCAGAGACCAGGTGATGTTGCAGATGCTAAAGTCTCTTGTGTCTGTTGCTTCGAAGTTCTTGGCCAGATGGTCTACCCACTTGTGTTCCGGCACTAAGTTGCAAAGAGAACTATTTTGGCCAGTTTCAAGTTGATTTAGAACTGGCCAAAAATTTCTGCAGTTATTTGTACTAAGAAGCAAAAGCATTCTCTCCCCATCCTCTTGTATTTTTAAATGTTTGTGATTCTTGGACCAATTTCTATAAATTTGTTTGTTTTTTTTAAGTTTTTGAATACAGCCTAGAGGATCTTCTGCTCTGGTCTGTTTTATGCTTCGCAGTGTTTGTCGCAGAGTTCTTTTCCTTTTGAAAGTTTCCTTGTCGAAGTGATGGAGATGTGTCTGTTTCCCCACTATTTGTACTTCACTTGGTCGCAAATGGACCATATAAACTTTCCGAATCTTTCTGGATGGCACTCTTCGGCCACTATTGAGGGATGAACTATTGCTAAATGATCGTTCAAATTTTCCCCCCATGTTTGTACTTGACTACTTTCAGTTTCCCCTTAGAGCCCTCCAAGTCCTGTCTGATGCGTGGGTTTGTAGAACACTGAATTTCAGGAAAGTAGAGTTCCATCCTCGCATGATCACTTCCCCCTTCCCAATCCAAGATGAGATGATGTGGGTACAGGGTAAGTGATGGTGAGGCGAAGATGTAGTCTATTATTGATTGCAACCTTCCCTGACGCCATGTTGGTCCGGGGTTGTCCGTACTACTATCGTCTTCAGATATCATGTCGAGATCCCATGATTGAAAGAAGTCCCACTGTTTACCTTTCTGTGTGGTACTGTGTTTAGGTAAGCTATTTCTCCTATTTCCTACACTAATGAGATCTGTGTTCAGGTCCCCTGCTACAACGATCTGTGCTCCTATGTGATTAATCTTGACCGTGGAGAATAGTTCATTTAGAGTTTCTATGTAGTCTCGGAGTTTGGAAATGGCTGGGTTCCAATAGATGTTTACCAGAATGAAATTGGCCCGGCAGTCGCTCTGTCCTGTCTCTGCTTTACAGGCCTGGATGCCCACTGGATTATTGCAGAGCGTAACCACATTTTTAATGGCGGAATTTTTGGTTGCTATTATCATTCCTCCTGCTGGTCTTCCTTTGGCTTTTTGAGAGGCCTGAGGTTTTGCACTGTGAAGCCCTCTATCTCGATGGGGTTAGCTAACCATGTCTCCTGGAATAATAAGATATCATTGCGCTCTAAGAGGTCGTTTTTGAGTTGCTTTTTCTTCAAAAAGCTTGGACCTCTGGTATTCCAGGAGACTAATCTAAGGCCCCTCCGACTAAAGACTGTTCTGCTCCTCGCCCAGTTTCTGGAGGATTTGCGAGATGATTTCTGGGAGTTTAGTTATCAGATCGTCTTTTAATCTGAGACCACTTGTTGCGTTGCTTTGGAGCCCTCTAGCAGTTCCGGCAGTACCCACAGCAGTGGGTGCGGATTCCTCTCCTGTCTGTTTATGCCACCAGTGATTTCCAGATATGCCTTCTTCCTCTGATTCATAAACCCAGAGCCCTTCTTTAGCCAGATCGTCTTTATTATTGATAAGCGCCTGCTGTGCCTTTCTTGAGGTAAGAGCTATCTCCACAAAGAATTTATCCTCCCTAAATGGGAAGGCTAGGTATTCAATGTCCTCTGAATCGAAAAGAAAGAGATTGTAATTCTTTTGAATTTCTGACAATAAGACGGATCTACAGAGTGATGTCTTTGTACTCTGATTCTCTAGTCTAAGCCACAATCTTGGTATTGTAAAGTTTGATGCCGCTACTTCCTCTTTTCCTGCAGGAGGGGTTTGTTGTTTTTGTTCGTTTTTCTCTCTTTCTCCATATTGAGGACACATTTCCAGGTTTTTAAATTTCCCGGACCCATTCCAGCAGTCTACTTCACTGAATAAGAGGCTTGGTGATGTCACATCTTTGATGGCTGACACGGGAGATGTATTTTTTTCTTGTAATGCAGGAGCCTTTTTACCTGACGGTTTTAGGAAGATGGGGGCCATTTTTATGAGTGCTTGCTTGGGCTCCCCGCTAAGTCCCTTTCTTGGTTCTTTATGTAAATTTTGTTTTACAAATATTGGAGCAATCTTGATGTTTGTAGAGACCGGTGTACTTTTTTGGTTGTCGGAAGCTGCAGATAATGGAAATATAAGATCCGTTTGCATACCGAAGTTTGATGTTTGAACCTTGATTTTACTAGGACTCTCCCTGCCCGTTGAGCACGTCTTTTTGCCCTGGATTCTCTCAGGAGCACACTTGCTTACGAGGGCATCATGTACTTTTGAAGTTTGTGAAGAGTTGGTTACTGGAGATGCAATAGCGATGGAATCAGCTGTCTTTTCAGCTGTGGGAGTAGTTAGATTTTTCAGGAATGTGTTTGTCCCTGCTTTCTTTTTTGCCTCGTTTTTCTGATTTTTGGGTTTCTTCATTGTTCCACCTGAAGGTTGAGAAAAGGTAGCCTCTATTTGTTTGCCCCTTTTGTTCCTTTTGTGACATTTTTTCCTTCTCAATCTCTGTGGTGCCTCGATATTCTGATTTAAACTGTCGGTTTCCTTTTCTTCCTCCTCTTGGTTTTTTTGAGGGCTGTTGTTGAAAACTTCTATATAGTCGACATCGACATTTGCCAGCCTTCGAAATTCTTCCAAGATTGAGTCTGAGAGTGGTGTGTCATCGAAGAGATCTTTTGGCCCTTCTTCGTTTAGAGTCTTGTTCTGGTTTTGCAGTTTTTGAATTTCCGAGGGTATTATCTTTAAGAGTTCATGGGTGGTTGAATTACTTTTTGCCCCCTCCTTCAGTAGGCTTTGAATTTGGGCGATGTCTAGCCCCTGTTTGATGCCTTCTATTTGTGTTTCCTTTAGAATTGGAATCAGAATGCTATTCATGATATTGTTTACAGCAACCATAGATGATTCGTTTTTCACAATTTCCTGCAACATTTCCAAGAGATGGCCTGCTTGTGTTTGCACCTCTGTTCTTAGGAGTTCGAACACTGAGACCAGAGAATTTAAGACATAGCTCAGGGCTGCCAGTGTGTTTTCAGATGCCATTGGAGGCCCTTCTGGTGAGATGGCCAATGGCTCTTCTTGTTGGCTACGGTTTCTCGGTGAGATTGCCCTGGTTCCTTGAGTTTTGTTTGTTGAGGTAGCGTTTGCTTCTGACCCCTCTGTAGGTGTATTTGTGACCGGGGTATTGGGTTTATGTGTTGATAATTGCCAGGTAGTGTCAATAATGTCCTCTAGGTCATTGGTACTCTTGTTCCTTTTCCTAGGGAAGTGATCGTTGATTCTTGTCTGGATCTTTTCAGTTGTCAGAGTGTACTCTAGCCCTCTTTTCCATATTTTTTGAATGTTAAGATTGGGGAATCTTCCCGCTGGAGTTTGTTGTGCGTCTATATGGGTTAGAGACTCCTGTGAGGTTACTGGATCTGCGTCTGAGACAATAGATGCCCCCCTCCCTGGCTCGCACCCTGCCTCTAGGTAAGACCCATCTTGTACATCCATGTCTTCTTCAAGAGGTGAGCTGCGCAGTCTCATTACGGATGTTACAATTATTGTTTGATGGTGTTAGTGCGCGCAAGACGCAATAGTTATTTACCTGTTGGGTGCGCCTCAGACCGCCAAACAGCCGCACAACAGCCGATGGGCTTGTCTCCTACCGGGCTTAACGCCGCGAGGGTGGTAAACGCCGTCCTTTGAGTCCGCCCCAGATCACGTGATCAGATCACGTGTCCAAACGAAGCCGCGCCTCCTCCAGGAAGCGCGTTGCGATGGTCGTTGCTGGCAAGAGTCTGGGAGAGAACTCGCAGTGCCAGATAAGATGCAAAAGGTAGGTCCGCTTCCGATCTCAGCGTTTTTGTGACTGAGAACACAGCGGAACGGGCGGCAAACTCCGTCCTTTGAGTCCGCCCCAGATCACGTGATCAGATCACGTGTCCAAACGAAGCCGCGCCTCCTCCAGGAAGCGCGTTGCGATGGTCGTTGCTGGCAAGAGTCTGGGAGAGAACTCGCAGTGCCAGATAAGATGCAAAAGGTAGGTCCGCTTCCGATCTCAGCGTTTTTGTGACTCAAGCCCAGTCCATATATTGTTCTATGAGTCTTATTTCCCTCTACAATAGTCTACAGCCCCAATGTACCTGGAATTGTAGCGCTCGTCGACGGGAATTCGACGGCCCTTCTTGAGTGCCCTCCCTTTAAGGCAGGAGTCACGGGTCGTTGAACGTCTGACGGAGAACAGGGTGAACTACGGCAGTGAAGCAGCAGCTTCGTTTCTGGTGGTGCTCGTCGACGACAGAGCGTTGACGTCCTGCAAGGAAGAGGTGTGCGGGGCACCTCTGTGACTATAGTTCTGGACCACAAAGAGATGATGAACAACTGTGGCCCAGCAAGGGCGTCGAGTCGTCGGCGTCTCTGTGGTCTTTAGGTGGCGGGAAACCCACCGACGGATGCTCCTCGGCGCATCGACAGTCGGGCCTTCTCCAGCAGGATAAAGCAGGCGGCGATGCAGACGAGAGCGTCCTTGGCTCAAATTAAGTTCTTAGGCAAACGGGAGCACGGCGGCTCCAGTCGGCGACGGCGGTCGTTGACAGTGGCGGACAACAGTCGGGCGCTTCTCTTTGGGATTCCGCGGCAGTCGCCGTCTCCGGTCGGCAGCCTGCCGTAGGTCTGTCTACCAGGGAGCTTTGGCAAAGATCAGCTGGTGCACGATGGTCCCTCGTAGCTCGGGAAGAGGGCGTCTTACCAGGTCCTCTCTGGGTCAGTTCTTGGAGACACAGCAACTTTCAGATTGTGAAGGAGAGCAACAGCAATTCTTCTCTTCCAGCAGGGCTTCAAGGTTAAGCTTCAGTTTCAACTCGTTTCTCTTCAGCTTATGAACACGATTCCTAGCAGTGAGAGGTCCCCAGATAAACTGTTGATCTCCCATTCATTCCGCTGGGTCACACTCAGGCAACCAATCGGTCAGAAGGGCATTCATGCAGGCAGGCAGCCAATCAGGTGCATAGTGCATTCATGCAATTCACAACAAGTTATGTGTATTGGGACAAGTACCCAGCCATTCAACACTCCACACTGCATTCATACCAGTTTCGGGCAGGGCTGTCTCAGTCATTTTGTCAAACACCAGATACTAGACACCCATGCGTATTCGTCACACACTCCATTCACCCAAGTCCCACCTACAGGCGTACCCACAACATACAGTCATTGGGAGGGCTCCAGCCAGTCTGGTCAGCACTTCACAACAACACCATATATGGAACTTCCACCCAACAGCCGGTCAGGGGGAAGGGATAGAGTCGGGGCTTCCCAGGACTTTGGGAAAACAAGGTAATAGGCAATAGAAAGCAAGAGGCCACAGGGGCCATCTTGTTTCCTATCAGGAATCAACTGATTCCAATGGCAGGGCCTGGGTGTCCCAAAATGGAGGATCCTCAGGGCACCTGTCAAATTCAGCATGGAGCTGCCACCAGCCCATACCCTGCTCTGTGGGCCACACACAGGTGCCCAAAAACATACACTAGGGGCACAGGGTTGTACCCCCACCCATAGGTGCCATAAGGGTATCCCATGGGTCTGTTCACCAAACCAAAAGAGAGAGCTGCACCGCCAGGAGTCTCACATGAACTCCTGTGTGGAAAACACGACAGAACACACAATAAAAAGCAGTAAAGGACAAGGATATGGAGGCCCTGTCCCTTCCGATGGGTTTCCAGCATCACACTTGGCCACTCCAACTCCCCACACCCTAGTTTCTGCCCCTGCCCAGTGTTCCAGTTCACTGTGCCATTTGGCGAACGGTGGGCCCCCGCTGTTTTCCACGCCATTGTAATGGCCCTTTTGGCCAGCACACATACCATGTCCATAAATTTAACAACATGCCTTACTTTGCTTATTCGTGGGTAGGCCCCCAGGAGGCACTCCTTCGGTGACCATTCATATCTCACCACCCCTGCCCTTCTACTGGCTTGTTGTATCCTGACCCAGAAATTCTGTATCTTCGGGCACCCCCAAAACATATGCAACATTCCGGCCCCCTCCGAGCCGCACCAAGGGCACAACGAACTTGTGTTTTTTCTGTATTTGGCTATCTTGCCCGGTGTCATATATGTTCTATTCAGGACATTCATTTGGATTAGCCTAAACCGGGCATTTCTAGACACTTTGCGGGGGTATAGCAGGATCCTTTCCCATTTCTTCTCAGTTATGTTGATTTCCAGGTCCGCCTCCCACCTCTGCTTTAGTATATCACTCTTAGGGTTGGGTCTGTCTGCGAGTTGAGCATAAAGCCTTAACATAGGTCTCCACCCATCCCCCAGATTATATAGTAGCGTCAGGGTTGGGTCTGGTTCTGGCTCCTCTGGCCACCCCTTCTATTTCTTTTTTGCCACCTTCCTGATCCTCCTGTACCACAGGAATTGGCCCTTAGGCAGGCACTCCCTCTCTTTCATGGATTCGAAATCTCTAAAGACACCTTTCTCATATGTGTACCCCCAGGTATAAATGCTTGGTCCCTCCCATTACCTCACCGGCGCCAGATCCGCTCTTCCTATGCAAACCTCGGCAGCTGATCGGGATCTTGGGGGAGTGGGGGTGGGCATCTCCCGCCAGCTTCAGGGCCCTGTCCCAAACCCACCTGCCCAGTTGTACATTCATCAGGGTTTCCCTTAAGCAACTCAGCGGGACCCATAACACTTCTTGCATGTGCGCCGGTGCTACTAGTTGTCTCAGTAGCCTTGTTTCAGAGGTAGCCTCATCAGCGAGCCATTGGGCCACATGACTGAGCTGGGCCGCCAGGAAGTACCTTTCCAGGTCTGGTAGTTGGACCCCGCCTGCCTTGTATGGCAACATTAGTGTGTGCAGGGATAGTCTGTGTCTGGTAGGGCCCCATAGCAGCTCCCTCACTAGTTTTTCAAGTAGCCAGAAGAAGGAGACCGGAATGTAATAGTGAATATTGTGGAAAAAATATAAGAACCTCAGCAGTACTATCATTTTAACCACTGCAACCCTACCCATTACAGATGATTGCAATTTGGACCAGAATTTTGTGGACCTCTTGAACCCTTGTACCGCTAGTCGAGTGTTACCTCCATGCATCTATTCAGGTGTGTGCCAGATATTTACCCCTATGTATCCGAATGTATGTGGCTTCCACCAGATTCCTACATTCGGGAGGTCTTCCTCCTTGTTCTTTGCTAGTTCCGTCAGTGGGAATATTTCTATGTGCTAAAGGAGACCCCAGACACTTGCGCGAAGTTCTCCAGCACCTCTAACATTACTGGTACATTCAGGTGTGGGTCTCTTAGGTACAGCAGTACGTTGTCTGCCTATAAGGAGATAACATGATATTCTCCCCCTACGCGGACGCCAGTGTCGAGGAATTACTTCCTCATATATATGGCAATTGGCTCTAGTCCCAAGACATAGAGCATTGGAGATAGCGGACAGCCCTGTCTGGTGCCTCTCTGTATGTCCCAGAGCCCTGACACCGTCCTCCCAGTCTTTACCCTGGCCACCAGTGATTTGTAAAGGATCTTGACCCACCGAATGAAGTGGTCGCCAAGCCCAAATTGTACCAGGACGGCTATGAACCATTCCCAGTATATAGAATGAAACGCCTTTATGGCGTCTAGGAAGACTATCGCGTATGACTCCTGCGAGTCCGCCGTTTGTGCAACAATCTGTTGTAGCCTACGGAGGCTTGCCGCAGTGTTCCGACCCGGTATAAACCCATTCTGATCTTCATGCACCAAAGCCCCAATAACCTTAGATAACCTCTTGGCCATTATGGTCGTCAGTATCTTTATGTCGTAGTTGAGCATTGCTATCGGCCTATATGAACCGCATTAGTGTACCTGTTTCCCGGGCTTAGGTATTGGTACTACCAGTGTCTCCCTCATAGTCTTCAGCAGCACCCCCATTTCGTAGAATTCCGTAAACACCTCTTGAAGGACCGGGGCCAACTCAGCGCCAAATGTCTTGTAAAACGCAGGGGGGGGGCAGCCCATCACTACCGCGGGTCTTGCTAGTGGACAGTGATTTAATCACCTTGTTTATGTCCTCAACCGTCAATTCCCCATTCAACATGTCCCGTGGGGTTCACCCAGTACCGGCAAACCTATCTCTTCCAGCGTGTCTAGTATGTCGCCTTGAGGTACCACCGTTTTGTGGCGATACAGCTAGGAATAAAACTGTTTAAATGTCTTGTTAATTCCTGATTGTGACGTATGCACCTGATCGGTGGGGTCTTTAATTTCAGTGATCGGGTGTTTCGGGTTCTCCCTCTTGCACAGCCACGACAATAGCCTACTTGGTTTATCCCCCTCTGAGTGTGCCCTGGTGGTCTTTGCGACATAGTCAAACTTAGCCAGTCTAGCCCAGGCACTTTGACAGTCATCTCTGGCCGCCTCTAGTTCTCTCACTGCCTCCCTCGTCTTCGGAGCCCTGGCTTCCATCTGTTTGATCTTCCCCTCCTCCGCCTCCAACTCTTTCTTCAGTGTCTTCCTTATGCCCCCAGCACTAGCAATGGCCTCTCCCCTAACCACCACTTTCAGTGCCTCCCAGGTCGTGTCCCATCCTTTTACGCTCCCTACGTTGTTATCAGTGTACTCTGTTATTTTACTTCGGAGTCCCTCCCCGGAGGCACAGTCTGTCAGAGCCTCCGTTGGCATCCGTCACAATGGTATGGGCGGTCTAGGGCCCCGCATTTTCCATTCCATGAGAAGCGGTGAATGGTCAGATATTGATCTGCCCAGGAGATGCTTTTCTATTAATAGGTAGTCAATCCTAGTGTAGAGCTCATGGGGAGATGGAAAAGTAGGAATATTCCCTACCCTCCAGGTGTAGTTCCCTCCACACCTCTGCCAGATCCAGGTCTTCTATCACTGTCATGATGCCTACCCCCGGGGACCCAGACCAAGTCCAGCAACCCCGGAAGCAGGCATCAAGTTATCCTAAGCAAGCCCAACAACCCCTGCTAGGGGCTATTTGGGTCCAGTCCTGGCGCCTATGGCGCTAGGCTCATATGGAGAGTCAGTCCTGGCGCCATAGGCGCCAGGCTCATAGATTAAAACCTACCTGATGCAGACCATGCTGCAAATTTACCTGAAGCAGACCATGCTGCAAGAGCTCCAAGTCAAAGGAGGCTTGGAAGGGACTACTTTACTTAGGGCCTATTTTTTACTCGGGCGGGGCTGGGGAGGAATACTTACCTGGGACTACTTTGGAGGCTATTTAAACCACGCCCGAAGAGCAGCACACGCTTCGCGTTATTCTGCATCCAGCAGCGTAACGCTCACCGTGCCTGCAAGTCTGCATCCAGCCTTCTGCCACGCCAGCCTCAAGTTTGGAGCTCCTAGAAAAAGGGAGAAAGAAGGAGAAAAGGTTAGAACAAGAGCAATACCTTTGGCCTTACCTGAATTCCCGATCCATCGCGCCTTTGAGCTGGAAGAAAGAAGTTATTTTATGCGCGTCGCCTCGCCTGCTGCAGCGCCGCGCTGAACTCACCGGCCTTCGCAGCATCTTCACATTCCACTACATCCTCCTGCATGTTCCCGCCACACTCCGGCACCTAAGGAGAAGACAAGAACAGCAAGGTGAGCCAAGGGAATACACAGAGGACTATTAGTCACCCCCCCATAGACTTACCTGATTTTACCACTGAGGGTACTATTCCTCTTCACGGGTCGGTGCAGCTTCCACTGCATCTTTGCCGAACCCCGGCCCTTAAGGGGAAACAAAAGGACAGCAAGGTGAAACAAAGGGACTAACAAGGGGAACCCTCCTCACCACAATAGACTTATCTGATTTTACCGCCGGAGGTATTATTCCCCGAGACTTCATACTTTCTCTCAGCGCCTGAATAAAGGAGAAAGCAACAGGTTACATATTGACATTATTTTATCGAACTGTGTTGGAAAATACAAATCCTTATCAGAATACTACCGGTTGCCACGAGGAACTCTCCATTAGGGTCAAGCTGCAACCTGCAAGGAATCGGACAAGAGTGAAAGTCAGGCATTTGAACTCTTACCAACTTTATACTTATGGCGTCTTGCCGGGAATCTCGGAGTCAATATTGTTCTGGAACTCACCAATTCCTTCGAGCCAGTGAAGCAACTGGTTATCAATGTGCCCCTGCGCTCAATGCAGGATGGAGAGCTCATCTTTTCAAACCATCAGGTGAGACTATAAGAGGGGACATCAAAGGTGATCTGTGGGGAGAACAGCGGGGGTGGGGGGATTTACGCTCAACTCCACGGATGGTTAATTCCCTTTCTCCATTTGCAGAAGAATATTCCTACGGGCCAAGCAAACGAAGCTAGGTGGGCCAGTCCAGTGCGTCATCTCGGCCCTACGCGTCACATTGGTGGAGACCGCAGCTGTCCAGTTCCAATCGACGCCTCTGTCGGAGCTAGGTGAGTGAGGTGAGTGTAACAATCACTTTGTTTAACGAAGAGTGGATTAGTTTGGGTGGCTGTGTCGGTGGGTTTGACCTATCCAGAATACGGTCTCTTACACAGTTAAAATCTCTCCCCCATATGAAAAAACTCTCCCTGTAGGGAGTCAACTTAGCACCCAGCTTGGTCAGGTATGCTGAGGTCCCGGAGTTGGGGAGATAAGTGTTGATTACGCAAATTTCTAGCTGTTCAATACTACGCCGGAGTATCAAGTACCGCCACTCCGTGTCTACTTCTTTTGATAGCACCCTGAAAGGTACTGTGCTTTTTATCCATGTGTATACCCCACGGACATACTTAGAGTACGCTGCTCCAAAACCCTGTCCGCCCCACCACTCTGTCACCCTTGCATTACCCTCAGTAATGAGGTGTGTTTCTTGTAGTAATGCGATAGAGACTTGTTTCCTCTTCAGGAAGGACTTAATCCTGTTCCTGCGCATGTAGGAGCACATCCCCCTGACATTCCATGTCAGTACCCTAATATCAGCTGCCATCTCTGTTCAGTGATTTCCCTTTCTGCACACCAGGCACCCGCTGTTCCAATACATCTATTATTGTGAAGACTGTAAAACATTTCAAACAACAACAAAATAAACTTGCAACCAGCAGTTGCACCATGCGGGCAACGCTCAGTTGCCCTCGCCACATCTGGGCCTCTCCGGGACATTTGGGGCGGGTTGCGGTGCATCATCAACAGGCTGGCATCAGTCCTTTCGTGGGGTGGTACCTTCCGGTTCAGGCCCAACGATTAAACAGGTCTCCTGTCATTGGTGTAGACATTGGCTTTGATGCTTTTGGTTCAAGTGTCTATCCGTAGCCATTGGGGTGTTTCTTATTGACTCAGATGTGTGGATTATGATGCGGCCTTGTCTCCCCCTGCCATATTGCTGTGTTCGAGCCACATGTTGGCCGCTGCAGGTGTTTCCAGGAAAATTGCTCTCCCCTTATATATTACTTTGAGCCTGGACGGGTACATCAGCATATACTTAAGGTTCAGCTGCCGCAATCTAGCTTTGACCGGGACAAAAGAGTTTCTTGCTCTTTGAACTGCCGGGGTGTAGTCCGGCTATATGATTTCCCTGTCCTGAAAGTATAGGATCCTTGCTATTATTGGACGGGGGTGCGATCCGAGTGGTGGCAGGTGTAGCAGGGTTTCTATGAAGCTCGTTGGGTTGGGGCCTTCCATCCTCTCAGGGATTCCGAGCAGGCATACATTATTGCATCTAGAACGCCCCTCTGCATCCTCTGCTCTTTCTTCCATAACTTTGTTGGGCCTTTCCAGCTCTTGTACCCTATTTTGTATGTCTTTCAGCATTTCAGATGTTTCTCGCTGTCCCGACTCTGTAACAGTAACCCAGGTTGCGCATGTTTTGGCGCATTAGCTGCATGTCTGATTTCGCCTCTTCTATTTTAGTGTCAATGAAGGTGCGCAGTCCAGCAATAGCTTCCAGCACTTGCATGTCCTTATTATGTTCATCTGTTGTTTGTTGGTCTGGGCCGGCCCCTTTAGCTTCTTGTCTCTGTTCCTTTGGTCTGGCTGCGGCAAAGGACTCCATAATGCTGGCCCTATTCCTTTCATTGAGAGGAGACATAGCCATAAGTCGTGATCCAGGCAGCGATAATCAGCCCGCTGGGGTGGCGCCCCGCGTAATCTGGTGCTCCTCTCGTGAAGTTGCTTCTGTTAGTCCCTTAACGCTAGTCCTTGTTTTTTTTTGGCCCTGTGTTGCGTATAGCTTGTTAGCCTGTTTTAATTGCCGCCTGCCTGGAGCCCCCTCCATGGATGGGACTCAGCCCTGGCGGTTCCGCTTTTCTCATGCACGGCAGGTCTGTTTTATTGCTGGTGGTCCACCGCTGCAGCCAGGCAAATTCCTTGTGCACTTTGGTACCGGCAGCTCTAGCCTGCGATCACACCCAGTCCTAGTGCCATGCGCTACCCGCCAAATGCTTATCCTTCTTGTTCAGACCAAGGTGGGAACGCGGTTCCACTAGGGTAGATACGCCACCTCCGTGTCCGAGTTTATTCTATTCGCCATTAGGGTTGTTACCAGATTTGATGGGGTTGAACAGTGTTCTACTGCCCAGCCAATATAGGTGTGTAGTATCTGGGCTAAACACCGCTTGTTTCTCATCCTGCCCCCTCGCGTGTGCCCGCGTAAATCGTTGCCATCGATGTTTCAGATTGCTGCACTCACCCGCCTCAAGTCCGCACTACCGATTTGTGATAGCAGATTAGCTCGTTCACTTCGTTTGCTGCGGGCCCGGGAGTGGCCCGTGCTCTGTTTGCCAGCTGGATGACAGTGCCGGCGGGCGCTTCAAGGGAACCTCTGCGGTCCGCCACCTTGCTTTTCATGTGCCCTGTGTACAGCCTTGTTTGCCGCGTCGGGCGCAGCCCAGTGCTTGATAGGTGTCGCTGCGTTGCACGAGTCTCACTTCTTAGTCTTCTTGCCCGTTCCGTTCAGCCTGCATACCATTAGCATACCAGTAGCGTCTCAGCTTGTTGTGTAAGAAGCGGTACGTGTATCCCCTCGTTGGCGGGGACGTTGCATATTTCCTTTCAGCATATAGTGTTCGTTGAAATTACATACTGCTTGTACCCAGGGTGCCAGCGTCCACTGTGGTGCGCAGGGTTTATTTGAACTGCACACGCCCAGGGCGCTTACCATCCTGGTCTTGCCACACCACTGGTGCCCAATCCGCTGGGACCCACTTTCTGTAGCTGCTGCTCACCCCTCATGTGTCCCCCCGGGGCAGTCCGTGTTGAGAGGCAGATGACAGGCACACCAGGCACGCGGTACCTCAACTCTCCCACTGCGGTGATCCATGTGTTTCCTGCCGCTTCAACCTGGCCCCAGAGCTCTTCCCTGTGTCCTTGGGGTGCCCTCACGCCCAGCCGTGGGCCGCGTAGGCCCATGCTCTTCACCGGGAGTGCTGCCTTTCTGGGCCAATGGCCCGCCCCGCTTCACTGGTGTCTTCTCACACGGTGTCCCCAGCTTTCTGTTGCTGCTTATGCTGCCAAGCAACCGCACGCGCCCTCTCTCCGTTGGTTCTGGGTGACGCAGTCTCCGGTCAGAGCATCGTTGGGCTCCTCAGGCCGTCCTCACTATCTCCAGGGTCGGGGAGCCATGTCACTCGTGTTTCGGCTCCAGCCTGTGGTAGCAGCCGACTTCACCTACGCACACCCTCCAGGGCTCCGCTCCGAGTATTCGGCTCCTCCTTCCCTTTGCTCTCAAGCTGCGTCAACTCCCACCACCTTGTCCGCCTCGGGGGTCCAACTGCAGCGGCTCTGTTTAACAGGTTGCCGGCTCTGATTTTCATCAGGACTACTCTCGCCGGGTAGACGTTCGTTGGTACTGTGTGGATACTTTAATTTCTACACGTTATTCGACCATTGCCATGTTTTCCAAGGATCAAGGCCAGGATCAAGACGGGAGCCCCGTCTCAACACGTCTTCACTCCATGAGCTCAGGCCATGCCCCCGTCCTTACTTAACCATGACAGTAAGATAGTACAGCACTGCTGGCTAACAGACTCAAAAACATGATAACAGATTTAATTCATCCAGACCAAACAGGTTATGTACCTGGGAGGAACACGACGTGGAATTAACGTATACTCCATCTCCATCACATCTGAGACTACACCAATAACTCGAAGAACCATTGTGTAGTAGCTTCCCGGGATATTATCAAAGCGTTTGACTCAATCAACTCGCCATGGCTCTTTGGCGTTTTGGGATGCTTCGGTTTACGGCCGAAATACATCAAATGGATCCAGATGCTGTACACCGAGCCACTAGCTCTGGTCAAGACTGGGCACCAAGTCTCAGAGCAATGGCGCCTGGAGAAGGGCACTAGACAGGGGTGCTCCCTGTTCCCTATGCTGTTCATTTTACCTCTCGAAGTGATAGCAGTATTCCTCAGGCAAGAATACAGTGAAGCGGGCATAATGATACCTAAAACATTCTTTAAACAACTGGACACGGAATGCAGAAGGTTTTTATGGCAAAATAAAAGAAACAGACTCGCCCTAACCACACTCTAAAGACCACACGCAGAGGCTGGGATAAAAGTGTCCACTTTTGAACAATACTTCTTAGCTAGCAGACTGCAATTCGTAATGGGATGGCTGTCGGATGAACAGACACAAGACACCCACCTGCTACAGCCTGCCAGCAAACCCTTTTACTTGAAAGGGATATTGTGGGTACATAACACTCACATACGACACCTTCCACATCAAATAATAGTAGGCAAACGGTTGTGGCACAGGATCTTCAAAACCCTAGAAATAACAGACCTGTTCTCCCTGCTAATCCCCTTAGTGGCAATAATGGCAGACAACCAGCAAGGACTATTAAACATACGTAGATACTGGCAACCCAATGGAGTGGCGACAATCAGCGACCTGTTACTAGAGGGTGCACTAATGGACTTCAAGACACTGACAGAACAGATGGGACTACACAGAGGCCAATACATAACGTACAATACATTGCTTAACGCCCTGAAACACAAATGGCCCACACTTGATGACGGTTATAGGTGATAGGACTGAAAACAAAGAGCCGACAAACAAAAGTTTCGAATCAAAAGGATCGAAAGTAAAAGTTTCGACATCTGGTAGAAAACATGTAAAAAGTCATTAGGTCGAACGTTAAACCACATAGTACTTGAAAACCTGATTGATAAAGAGTTAAAACAATAGGTAGGAACGACGAGTAAAGAACCATGTTTAGACAGCATATACACAGGTGACAGTTGAAAACAAACTGTCAGTGCGTGAGAGAAAGTGAATTAGGAAACACCAGCTGACACGAAGATCGTATTACGTGACTGAAATCATCAGGTAAGCAAAACGAATAAAACTAATGAAATAAGAATATAAGACCCATATTAGAGTCACAAACCCAGAAATAACCAGAACTTTCGCTATTTCAGATACATGATGAGTGCCACAATTGAATATGTACAATCCCAAATAGGAGGAAATCAATTGGTGTACGGAGGCTCACATATAATCACAAAATTACACATAAATAATCAACGTATTTTTTTTTATTTTTTTTATTACTTGTATTTAATCATAAAGAAAACAGATTTTTACAAGAGCTTTTTTCAGTCCAACTGAAGGGAGTCCACTCCTAGTTTTGCTTGATAAGTAATGAGTGATGCATGCCTGGCAATTTGATTCATTGTAGGTGTAATCATGCGCCAACCTCCGGAATCGCCTTTATTCTTTCCAAGGCCAAGTTTAGAGGTTTTGCGGCAGCCGTGTGCCATTGGGTCTTTTCGCCCGTTATCAGGCGTTTCCACCAAGTATCTTCATTCCCTGCAAAGGAGGTTGCCGTCAGGGTGGAGAAATATGCGATCCTCGCCTGATGAAGAGCAGGACAACACATCAGCAGATGTTTTATTGATTCAATAACCTCGGGATTAGTACATAATCTACAGTTTGATTTCTCCGAGTCTGCTCTAATCGCTAAAATTTCTCCAGTCGGTAAGACGTTTAGACGGGCTTTTAGAAAAGTTCTCATCAGTAATTTATCGGGATATTTCTTGCAATACGCCATCGGTTCTTTTAATGTGTTGGTGTTCATGGGAAGGTGTTTGAGAAGTTTGCAAGAGGATACTGACTCAATGGTATTAATCCAGTTCCCACATTCCAGTTTTGTTTCTATCCTGGTTGGGTTGTCTTTCAGTTCTGCTTCTGTACATACAATTTGATGTAGTTTTTGTTTTTGGTCCTAAGCCCACTTATTCATAGTGTTCAGTTCATATAACTTGAAATGTTAAAAATGAATAAGTAAAAACTCACCAGAAGCACCGATTCTGCAATCCGAAAAATGTTCCAAATGAAAAATTTGGCCAAAAAATCCAAGAAATCCATAAGGAACAAATCCAAGTAATCAGGGATCCATAATCCAAATCCAATATCCATCCAAGAGTAGAAATAAAAACCATTCCAGGAAGAAAAAAAACATTTTAAAAAAGGAAATCCATGCAGAAGTATCCGAGTAATCAGGAATCCATAATCCAAATGAAAAATCCATCCAGGCGTAGAAAAAAATCCATTCCACGATAACAAAACAATCCAAAAAGCCACATCCGAAGAAAAAAAAAACGCTCCAACTTGAAAAAATACCAAATCCATAAAAAATCGAGAGAGCATCAGCATAGGAACCCAACCGAACAAGCAAGAACTCGCAAAATGGCGTCCACGCATGAATGTGTAAGCGTCATACGTTGGACGCTGGACTAGAAACATAAACAAAAACAAAACTTGAATAACTTAATAACTAATCCAATAGCGCCATCTACAGTTCAAAAAGTATAACAGTTTGAAAAAGTTAGAAAAAGTTATGATGTAAAATATATATATTTAAAAAATTGCATTAAAATGTGTTATTTTTAATATTCATATAAATTATGTTTACTGTTTATACTCATATGTTATTTTTACAGTTTATATTCATATATACATACTAATTTATTAAACAAAGTTAAATTAGAAAACATTGTAAAAAATAAATGCATTATTACAAATACCAATAAGTGTCTGTATTATTAGATATAGGGCCTCATTACGACCCTGGCGGAACGGGTTAAACGGCGCCGTAAAAGGTGCCGGCGCCGTTCAACCCGTTCCGCCACATTACGAGGTCCCCTCGCGGGACACGGTAAGCACGCCTGGGAAAACCAGGCATGCTTACCGGGTCCCGCGAGGGGAAGAGGGAACAAACAACGGGCCATCTCATAATGGCCCGTTGTTTGCTCCCTCTCCCATTCCCATTCAGCCCTATGTGGGCTGAAATGCGAATGGGGAAGGACCGTGTCCGGGTCCTTGGAGGGAGGAATTACCAGGCCATTCAAACTCGGAATGGCCCGGTAAGTCCTCATTCCGAGGACACGGACACGATTTCCGCGGCAGCCATGCCGCCAATAGCGGCATGGCTACCTCCGAACTCGTAATGAGGGCCATAATGTTTGAAAATGTTCTCACAAATGACCATTCAAAACTAAGGTTATTAGAAACAATGGGCCTCATTACACGGTAGGCGGTAAGGGTTTACCGGTACCGGTATTTTACCGGTACTGGTAAATCCTTACCGCCTTACTATGAGGTCCCTTTGCGGCTTGGGGATTTTAACGCCTGCTTTTTGCGGTGCCGTAATTAGCACCTTCCCCATTCCCATTATGCCCTATGGGGCAAAAATGGGAATGGGGAAGGGCAATGGTGGAAGGGGGAATTACCGCCCCTCCAACCTTGGAATGGGGCGGTAATTCCCCTTTCCACCAAGGCAGTGCCAGTATTTTACCGGCATGAACCATGGCGCTAAGTGCGCCATGGTTCACCGCCTACCGTGTAATGAGGCCCAATGTATCCTCAACTATTGTATTCGAGCTTTTTGTTTTTCGAATTAATAACTGGGCACCCTTGATGACTAACTCAGCCCAAATGAAACGATCCAAACCTTAAAGAATAATGCAGAGGGAGGCCATACAGTGTCACGCATATACGAGCTGCTTTTTACCCAACACCCTGCCCCAGTAGGAAATGCAAGACAAGCATGGGAACTAGACCAGGGGGAATCATTCACAGACACAGGGCCTCATTACGACCCTGGCGCTAATGGGTTAACAGCGCCGGAAAAGGCTGCAGCGCCGTTAATCCATTAGCGCCTGATTACGAGGTCCCTTTGCGGGACCCGACCTTAACGGCTGGTCTACACTAGCCGTTAAAGTAGGGACCCGCAAAGGGACCTTGGTGCTAAGTACGGTACCGCAATTTGCGGTACCGTACTTAGCGCCTTCCCCATTCCCATTGAGCCCTATGGGGTGAAAATGGGAATGGGAAAGGGCCATGGTTCAATGGGGAATTACCGCCCCGCCAACCTTGTAATGGGGTGGTAATTCCCCATTGAACCATGGCAGACCCGTTACAACACCGGCACCAACCATGGTGCTAATACTGCGCCATGGTTTAGCGCTGGTGTTGTAATGAGGGCCACAGTATGGTTCAGGGTGCTTGCATATCACAAACAGGTATCTAGAAATGCTAAACTGCAACTCATACATCTGTTTATCACACACAGATAACACCCCAAAAGATCTCAATGATCAAGGGCACGGAGATGCAGTGCTGTCCTATGTGCAGGCTAGAAAAGTCTGGGATGTTGCATGTGTTTTGGTCCTGCGCTAAAATATACCAATACTGGGGAGCAGTAGCAAAGAAACTAGCCGGGGCAGATGTATGGTTGGACGTTAATTCCCCCCTCGGCCTGCCTGTTAGGTGTATACTCACAGCCTAAAAGAGCGAAACACATCAATAAATTGAAAGACCTTGCTTATCTACTAGAAAAACGTAGAATAGCGATGGGCTGGAAGTCATAAAAAGAACTGACCGTGGAACTCTGGTGGAAAGACATGCAGAAATGGACGAAACCTCGGTCTGGAAAAAGACCACCCATTGGAGTCATGATGAAGAAAGTGCCACTATAGCAGACTGGAGATTACTCATACAAGACCTGTTCACGACCACAGTTGGCACAACAGATAAGATATCCCCAACTACCGAATTAGACTTGTTGACCACAGTGTAAAACAATGATAGTATGGGCACCGAGGAAGGATACTGTATGGACATGTGCGGCGGGAAGAGGTTGTGCAGTTGTTAACAGTTACTCGTTGAGATAGGGAGGACGGAGGGAAGAGTAACTCAAACACCCACCACATACGCAGGGCAAGCACGATATGACGTGTCATCGAATGTATTATCACACTGCAAATAAAATAATGGTTTTAAAAAAAAACATGAGTTATGGATTGCGCCCCATGAGTTAGCGCCCCACCTCTTTCTTCCAGGCTTGCACCTCCGCACAAAAGCTTCGTATCACTATGCAAGACCACCAAACATGAAAGAAGGTCCCTGCTTGGCCACATCCTCTCCAGCAATAAGCTGGGCATCTACCAGGATACTTCCTGGACAGTTTCGTTGGGTGTCTGCCATTTTTGGAGTAGTTTTATACTGTGGAGTTTATATTGAAACCAAGACATTGCTTGCTTTTCTGCACATCATCGACCTTAACTCTTCAGTCAGAGGGGTTTCTAGGTCTTTTTCCCACTTGTCTCACAGGTTGATCACTGTGTGCCTCCATAAATTCTTTACACAGGCGTAGATGGCCGGTATTAGCCCTTTATTACCTTGATCGTTATCCAATACCTTTTGGAATTTTAGCAGGGGTGGTGACATTTTCTTTTTCCATTTGTCCTGTGATAGATCAACTTTCAGTTGTACGTAGGGGGAAATTGGGAGCTTTCTTCTCTCCATAACTTTCAGATCTTTCTAGGCCTCTTTTAAACCAATCTTGAAATCTCTCTGGGTTTGCAAAATCTTTCAAGAAGGGCCGGGGCCATAGGGCGCTTAGTGAAGGTGGATCTATAATCTTAACTTCTCACTAGATTTCCCTTAACAGCCCTAGAGTGGGATGGTTTCTTACTCTTAGTTAGACTTTTTGCAGAGACCCTTAACCACTTTCCCACCTTTACTGGGCACTTAGTTGTGTTCTTTAACTCGACCCACTGTCTATCTCCCAGTGATCTTAGATGAAAATATAAAACCCTGAATTTAGAAGATAGATAATATGCGCCGTTCATTCTGACTCTAACACAACAGCACATACATAATGTATAGATTCACAGTCTCCTCACCACCCACCGTCAACCAACTCATCCCCCCAATATCACTCTATGCATAGCCGCCAATGACGTGCACCCAGCACGGCAGGTCTGCCACGGCCACACCGAGGTTAGGCATCTGAGAACCCTTATGCTGACATTTATTCACGGTTTAACTGCAATATAATCACTCCAATGGTGCAACATGTGGCACTTATGCCGAGAACGAGGCGCCAATTAACCACCAGTTTAGGTGCACCTTATCTCACCATAGGAGCACCAACTCAAATGCAAAATGTTACCAGGCTTGCAGGACCACTAAACCTCTTGCCCTGAGTTTCTTTTCCCCCATAAGCACTAATCAGTGTACCAAATTACCCATGGCACTACCCTGTACCAATTTTATGTCCGGAATGAATCACTATTTGGTAAGCTTAACCACTGCACCCTGCTTTGCTTTACACAACCAAATAAATACTGGCAACTAACTGAAACTCTTCTTATTTTCCTTCCTTGGTGCAACTGTCTTTCTCTCGTTACATATGTGTATTACTTCCACCTGTATGCAACTCATACAAATACTATTTTAATCTATATGATATCTTGTATGTTTACAATGTGCTGATAAATATATGCTTACTATGAATACAAAACATTTCACACCCCAACCCCACCCCACTCCAAATTCTCGATTTACGCACATGTCACTACATACACATGTGACAAAACTTGCTCTGCACTTGTCACACTTGTGTTTGATATGACATCCGATGAATATGTAAAACAATGGATGATGGATAACTACCACAGACTTGATAAAGACCCCTGAGTGGTCGAAACACGTGTCGGCACCCAGAGTGATAATAAAGATGTAATGGCACGAAACTATAACTAGAGGACTATCTTTCCTGACTAACTCAGATCCAACACAACATAGGACATTTTCTCCTTAACCAACTGTATACTAAGCGCCAATATCGTAGGAATCCAACATTCACTAGATAATATGCCCCTGCCGGCGAACCCAATTGTATTTGTATTTGATTGAATTTATTAAACTCCTTTCGCCAAAGGCACTGAGCAAAAAAAAAGAATCCAAAAACAGTACAATCAAAATAAGACAAATGCGATATGTGTAAAGGTTAACTCAGCAGAGAGAAAGCAAAGATATTTTAAGAAGCAAGAGGCGAAAGAAGGTAGAGTTTAAGATTTGTTTGGAAAATGCACAGAGAGAGCAGGAGGAGTGAAGTGAAAGGGGAAGAGCGTTCCAATGTTTAGGAGCCAAAAGAGAAAAAGAGCCGAAACGAGACAAGGCACAGGGGGGGCTTAGGAACAGTTAAGAAAATAGATTCTGAGATTGTAAGGGGTGTGGAGGGACATAGATTTTTTTTATTTGTTGTATTTTTATTGTATTTTATATAGCGCTTTAAACCAAAGCGCTTCACAGAGTTACAGAACACGGTACAAAAATAATAAAAAATAGTCAGAACATTGATTCATCAAATCTTACTGCTAGCAGGCAATCAGAGACTTTGAAGAAGATGGGTTTTTACAAAAAAACGGAAAAGAGAATAGTTACTAATAGAATGGATAGAGACTAGGAGAAGATTCCAATGAAGAGGGGCAAGAAGCTGAAAAGATCGAAACCGGGACTGAGCAAATGGGGGATGAGGAACACTTAGCCTGAAAAGAGAAGAATAATGGAGGGAACGAGCAGGAGAATAAAAAGATACAAGTACAGCAAGATAGTCAGGTGCCAGATGATAGAGGGATTTAAAGACAAGACAGAGAAAATGAAATTTAAGTTGAGAGTGAAAGGGAAGGCAGCCAAGTGAAGCCAGGGAGGAAGAAATAGTCTCTCTAGGAGAGAAAACATAAAAGGCGAGCAGAAGAATTGTAAATAGATTTTAAGGGAGCAAGACGGGAATACGGAAGACCAAAGATAGTAGTAGAACAGTAGAAGAGACGTGAGAAAATGAGTGGGGAAATAAGTAGTTTGGTGGCTTGAAAAGTAGGGAAAGGCCGGACTTTGTGAATATTGTAAAGATGGAAACGGCAGGAGCGAGAAGTGAGGGAGATGTGGTGAGAAAAAGTAAGATTAGAGTCAAGGTAGTGACCAAGATTACGAACTGTGGGAGAGATAGAAAGATTTGAAGGTGGAAAGGATACAAAAGGAGGTGGCAGGGATGGGGGCAGAGTGTTGGCAGGGAAGAATAGGACCTCAGTCTTCCCTGTGTTTAAAGTGAGGAAATTAGATGTTATCCAGGCCTTAGTAGCAGAAAGACAGGTGGTAAGAGTGTGGTGGATCTCAGATGTGAAGGAAGAGAACGAAAGAAAAAGTTGAGTGTCGTTAGCATAGAAATGATGTGAAAGACCAAATGAAGAAATTATAGCTGTGACTTGAGAGGTATAGAGAGAGAAAAGAAACGGACCCAGGACTGATCCTTGGGGAACACTGTGCTCAAGAGAAAGAGGCAAGGAGGTCTGACCAGCCCAAGAGACATAGAATGTTCTATTGGAGAAGTAGGAGAGAACCAGGAAAGGACAGGACACCTAAGACCAAAAGAAGAGAGAGAATCCAAGGGCAACGAGTGATCGACCCTATCAAAAGCAGCAGATAAATCAAGAAGAATAAGAAAGGAGGAGTGTTTAGAGTAGCAAGCTCTAAAAAGAGAGTTGAGTATGCAGATTAGGGTGGTTTTAGTAGAAAGATAGGGGCGAAAGCCAGACTGAAAACGAGGGAGAAGGGAAAAGTCAGTGACAAAAGATGAAACCTGAGAATACAGAAGGCATTCTAAGAGTTTTGACAGATAAGGTAGAAGGGAGATAGGGCAAAAGTTTGAAACAATCAAAGAATTAGCAGTTGTTTTTTCAGAATGGGAATGATGGTTGCATGTTTAAAGGCTGTAGGAAAGATGGAAGTAGAGGGACAGATATTAAAGAAATAAACAAGGTAAGGTATAAAAAGAGGATAAGCCTTGGGAATAAGAGCAGACGGAATAGGATTGGTAGGGGTTGCTGTAGGATGAGCTTTAGCTAATAGAAGTAGCATATCAGATTGGGAAGCTGGTGCAAAGCTAGAAATAAAAAGCTGATGGGGATAGAGTGAACTTTAGAAGGAAATAAATTAGTAAAGTCAGATGCTGATAAGACAAGGTTAATAGAATAATCTGGAGAAGAGGAGAGAGGAGCCGTGTTAAGGTTTGGAAAAGACGCCTAGGATGGGCAGATTGAGTATGAACAAGGTCTGAAAAGTAAGCACGTTTAGCAGAAATAAGGCACTTATCGCAAAGGGCGTGGTAGGAGAAGTAGGTGGGGTGATTGGATGGAGATCTTGTTTTGAGCCAGCGTCTTTCCAAACAGTGGAGAAGGCATCACATGGCACAGAGGTTAGATGAGAGCCAGGGTTGAGAAAGGTTACGGGTAGGCTGAAAAGCAGACACAGGATAGAGTTGATCAAGACCAGGCAAGAGAGATGATGAGAGGACAGGTGCAGCTTCATCAGCACTGAGAAGGGAAAGGTTTGATAGGATAGGAAGAGTATTGGAGCATGTGTCATGAAACAATGAAGGATTGAAACTGCGTAGATCACGCCGAAAGAAGATCTTTTTTGAGAGAGAAGGAGGCGAGTTCAAAGGGATGGAAGACAGAAGTGATGCTGAGAATAGATGTTGGTCAGATCGATAGACAGGTACGGCATGTACAGCAGAGGCAGTAAAACCCGTAAGAAAGATTAGGTCTAGTAAAGAACCAGAAGCATGAGTAGGAGGAGTAGGTAGAGATGACAACATATCAGAATCAAGAATGGAAAGAAATGGAGAGGCAGAGTGGGTGGAAGATAAGTGGAGATTAAAGTCACCTATTAGTACATGAGGTATAGGACTAGGTAGAATATAAGAAAGAAGGTGATCAAGATAATCACAAAAGGAGCCCAGTGGCCCAGGAGGACGATAGATAATTAGAAAAGAGATAGCATGAGGAGTAGGAAAGATTTTGTAGAGGAATTCAAAGGAAGAGTAGACTGGTTAAGGAACAGGCAAAGGAATCGAAAATGAGGAAGAACGGTAGATTATGCCAATGCCCCCACTGCGACTGCTGGTTCTGGGAACGTGGGCAAAAGAGGAGAGAGAAGAAGTAAGAGAGGCAGTAACAGTAGTGTTATGGGGTAGAATCGAGATTTCGGTAATACATAGAAATTGAAATCATCGTCTTAAGAAAAGGTCCAGTACTGCAGTTGTTTTGTTACATAGGGACCTGGCGTTCCAGAGGCCTACGTCAATAGCAGTTTAAATATTGGTAGTCAGTGGGTAAATGAGATTAGGATTAGGGCAGGTATGTACAGAGTTAATATCTGGTTGCAAGCCATCAGAAGATAGGAAGTTGGCTAAAGTTACGGACATGAAAATGCAAATGTAAACCAGTACCTTGATGGTAGTCCTGGTACCAGGCGATGTTTTGCCCAGAGGCACTGGGAATGAAGGATGATAGCAGAATAGCATAGCTATGGGGCCATGGGCTGCAGACAGCGTTCTGCCACTTTGCCCGATTTTGCAGCGGCTTTGCCTGGGGCCGGATCTTAAGGCTGCAGCGAGCTGTGTGGGAGTGAGGTTAAGGGCGTGGCTTCACCAGTTCTTAATCGTTGCCAGGAAACAGTAACGTGACTCAGTTGGAATCCTCAGACACCGGTAGAGCGGGCAAGCACGTAGGGAGTTGTAGCTGTACTCCAGTACACAAACAAGCTTAGGCCTTCCCAGACAAGGCGAATGATAAGGTGTAGCAAATCAGGTGTCCTCCACACAGTCACAGCAGCTGCAGACCGCGTTCTCCCACTTTGCCAACTTCGCAGCGGCTTTGCCTGGGGGCAGATCTTAAGGCCGCAGCGAGCAGGATGGGAGTGAGGCTGGGGACGTGGCTTCACCAGTTGTTTATCATTGCCAGGCAACATTAACGTGACTCAGTTGGAACGAGAATAGGGAGGAGAGGTAGGGCGGGTCCAGGCCATGAGTGCATTTAAAAACGATAGAGAGAAAGTGATACAGAAGATGGGATTCGAAAGGAAGTAGTGAAATCGGGAGCAGGGAGGATGTAATGGAGGAACAAGGTGTTACGCTCACCTGGCTCCCAC
The DNA here is from genome assembly GCF_040938575.1 of Ambystoma mexicanum. Taxonomy (NCBI): domain Eukaryota; kingdom Metazoa; phylum Chordata; class Amphibia; order Caudata; family Ambystomatidae; genus Ambystoma; species Ambystoma mexicanum. Next base: position 197,762,700 of record NC_090925.1, read on the forward strand.
AGGGGTGTCGGTCGGACCCGGACAGCTGCGGTCTCCACCCACGTGATGCGTAGTGCAGCGATGACTGACTGGATCTGCCCTCCTAATCTTGTCTGCTTAACCCGTAGAAATATTCTCCTGCAAGTGGACAGATGGATTTAGCCACTTGTGGATTCAAGTGATGGCACCCCCACAGTCCTCCCCAACTAATCACCTCCGAAATGCCCTCACAGCAATCTCACCTTATATTCTTGAAAGATGAGCTCTCCATCCTGCGTGGATTTGAAGGGGCGCGTCGATTCCAGTTACTTCACTGGTTTGAAGGCTCGGGAGAGTTCCGGAGAGTATTGACTCTGAGGTTCCTGGTGAGGACCAGTAAGCATTAAGTTCATAGAGTTCAATATGTCCGATGTTCACTCTTGTTCCCCCTTCCTTTCTTGTCTTGCAGCTGGCTCGTGAAAAGATGCTCTTGTGGCAGCTGGTGGCGCTCAGGAAAGAGTCTGTATTACCCGGCGCTGTCCGGTAAATGTTGCACGTGGGAAACGTGTTGTTTTGTCTCTCTTTACCGATGCGGCACGTAAAAATATGGAGAGTCAGGTAAGTCTATGGTGGTAAGAATTATATTTGTTGGTTCCTTTTGTCTCCTAGGTGCCGAAGTTCGTTGAAGAAATGATGGAGGCAGCGCCGACCCGAAGGATGCTGTGAAGACTGGTGAGTATGGCGCGGCGCTGCAGCTGGGGGTGCGGCGCATGCAGAAATGATGTTCTTTACAGGTCCAGAGACAAGATGGGTCCAGAATCAGGTGTGGAATAGAAATAAGTTCGTTTTCTAACCTTGTCCCTTTCTTTCCTCTTTGTTTTGGGAGCTCCGGATTCGAGGCGGGCTTTGCAGAAGACTGGATGCAGGCTGCAGGCACGGTGAGTGTTACGCTGCTGGAGGCAGAATAACGCGAAGCGTGTGTTGCTGGTTGGGTGTGGTTTAAATAGCCTCAAAAGTAGTCCCAGGTAAGAAGTCCCGAGAACCACACCCGAGTAAAAAATAGTTGCTGCAGAAAAATAGTCCTTTCAGGCTTCATGTTGGATTGGAGTCATTTGCAGCATGGTCTGCCTGAGGTAAGTAATGACTATGAGCCTGGCGCCTTAGGCGCCAGGACTGATTCCTACTATGAGCCTGGCGCCTAAGGCGCCAGGACTGAACCCAGATATCCCCTAGCCGGGGCTGCTGAGCTTTTACTAAATGTCTAGATGCCTGCTGATGGGCTTGGTCCGGATACCTGGGGGTAGGCATCATGACACAAGAGAGTAGAGAAAAGAGGAGTTATATATAGAACGAAGAGGAAAAAGGTGGCAGGCAGGGAGACAGAGCAATACAGATGAGCAGTTTCGATACGGGAAAAACAAGAGAAAAGAGAAGAAGTTTAGTAGCGTGAAAGGAAAGATAGGAGTGAGCAATGGTGAATGACGAGCAGAGCGTATCGGCAGGAGCGGGCAATAGAGGAGATATGAAGCGAGAAGGAAAGGGGAGGATCAAAGATAACACCCATGTTGCGCGCTGAAAGTGAAAAGGAAAGAAAGGACGGGGGAAGAAAAGAGAAGGTGTGGATGGGGTGGAAGAGATAGTAGAAGGGGGAAAGTACTGAACCTCAGTTTTTGAGGGATTGAGATGTAGAAAATGGGAAGACATCCAGTTTTAAAACAGCTAAAAGACAGTTTGAAATGGTGGAGCGCAGAGCAGAATCAAAGGAAGAGAAGATTTGGGTGTCATCAGCGTAAAGGTGAAAGGACAGGTGACAGGAGGTGAGTGCAGAGAGAGGAGCAGTGTAGAGAGAGAAAAGAAGGGGGCTGAATACCGAGCCTTGGGGAGACTATAGAGAAGAGGGAGTGAGGGAGAAGAGGGCCCAGCCCAAGTAACAGAATAAATCTGTTGTGAAAGATAAGAGAGAAACCATTTGAGAGCAGACCCAGAGATACCCAAAGTGGAAAGAGAGGAGATAAGAAGAGAGTGGTCCACTGTGTCGAACCCTGCAGACAAATCGAGAAGAATAAGAATAGAAGAAAGCTTAGAGTGGCGGGCTGTGAGGATAGGATTAGAAACATGAAGAAGGGCAGTTTCAGTGGAGTGGGACGGGGAGAAACTAGACTGCAAGGGAGCAAGAAGAGAATGAAGACTCAGATAACGGGTTACCTGGTTATAGGCGACCGATTCAAGAATTTTAGAGAGGAAGAGTAGAAGGGAAAAAGGGGAGAATTTAACTGAGGAAGACAGTTCCAGAGAAGGTTTATTCAGGTTAGGGAGAATAAGCGCATGCTTGAAAGCCGCTGAAAAACAAAAATGTACAAGGGAGGAGTTAATAAGGGAGTAAGATTGGGAAGAATATGGGGATATACTTGGTGGATGAGAGAAGAAAGGAGAGGGTCAAAAGGAGAGGCTGTAGGATGAGCATGAGTTAAGCGACCAAAATTGTCAAGGTCTGTTAGAGGAGAGAATGATGAAAAGAAGTGAAGTAATGGAGCAGGAGAAGGAGAGGGGTGAAAGCTAGACGAAGGTTCGCTACTTCAGATGTAAAGTAATTTGCAAAGTCAGAGGAAGAAAGGGACGAGAAAGCAAAAGGATCAGGGGCTTTTGGAGAGAGGCTATTGTGTAGAAGCTGATAGAGACAACAAAGGTGGTGAGATAGGGAAAGTGTACGTTCAGAGAAGTAGGATTTCTTGGCAATGAGTAAAGCAGAATCAAAAGAGGAGTGCAGCATTGGAAGCATAGCAAGATGGGAAGGGGAGTGAGAGTTTTTCCAAAACCATTCGGCTTTACACAGGCTCTGGCTAAGGAAAATAAGACTTGGAGTGAGCCAAGACTGTGAAGATTTATGAGCTGGGGAGAATGGATGTAGCGGGAAAGTTGAGTCAAGAACAGATTGTACAGAAGAGTGTGGAGTACTGGCATCTAAGTCAGGATAGAGGGAGGAGAAGAGCGGAATTGGAGAAAGGAAAGAGCTCAATGATGAAAGGAAAGATGAAGAATCAAAAGAAGAGAGGTTACGACGTGTAAAGGTAGTTGAGGGAGGGACGGGGCAACAGAAGGAGAAAGGGAAAAGGAGAGAAGTAAATGATCAGAAGCATAAAAGGGGCATGAGGAGATGGGAGGGAGGGGGGAAAAGAAGAGAAGATTAAGTCAGGCAGGAGGCAAACTGATGAGAATAAAGAGAAGAAAGTGCAAGTGATAATTCTCCTCTTATGCTTCCTTTTCTGTAAAGCACTGAAACCAATCTCTTACATTTAAGCGTCTAGATACCCCTGGGTTTTGCGCGCTATATAAATAAAATACAAATACAGATAAGAGTGACACAGAGCGCAGCAAGGGGACTGAAAGTGGCGAGAAGATTAAAATCCCCTAGGAGAAAAAAAAGGGTGGAAGGCGGAAAATGATGGGATACAAGGAGATCAAGATGTGTGAGAAAAACAGTAGATGGGCCAGGGGGATGATGAACAACGAGAGAGACGGGAAGAGGATTAGAAAAAGACGAAAAGTGGCATTCAAAGGAAGGAAAATTTGGGAGATTAGAACGAGGAGATAGAAGAGTCCAGGAGGAATTAAAGAGGATTCCAGTGCCCCGCGCCTAAGTGGGCGGGGGGAGAAATAGCGGCGGTGTGAAGAAAAGCAGGAGTTACAGAGTTATCAGGAGTGATCCAAGTTTCAGTCAAACAAAGAAAATGGAAATTGAAATGAAGAAAGAGGTCAAGAATAGAATGTGATTAATTACAAATAGAGCAAGCATTTAGGAGACCAAAGTGGAATTGCAGAAGAGCGTCAGAAGAAATGAGACAAATTAGATGCATTACGCAGATGAGCAGAAGGTAGCACTGGAGGAGTTCGATAGGTTATCCTAGATGGGATAGGACAAGGCATAGACACAGAAAAAAGAATAGGAAGGAAAAAAGTAGACAAATAATTGACTAGTCGGCACATGATCTGTCACAAACAGAAATAAATAATGAAAATTGAAGCCTTTCAACGAGGGTCGCCTGTAGAGTAGGGTGTCCAGGACTACAGATGTCCAAGGGGGCACCTAAAATAGCAGTCACCAGACATGGAAGGCGGGATAAGATTGTGAAACCTGCTGCAGTGCCAATGAAATGGCCACGAGGAAGACCGTTTGGGGGTCCAGGAACAATGGCACAATGTCGGCAGCAGATGATAATGGGAGAACAGCGCAGGTACCGGTCCAAGGAGAGGCACAAAGTTGGAAAGTCAGAGAATATGGTAACATGGAGGCAGTGGAAGATGTAGTTCCAGCACCCTAGGCAGAAGTCCAGGCACAGACAGCAGAGGGTAAAAAACACACTTGTGCTGAGATCTTAAGAAATTTAGGTCACAACCTGATGTAGACTACCTCCAGAGAAGTAGGCGAAAAAGCAGAGAATGCCACCCGAGCAGTTAACTCAAGGGGGAGAGGCGAGCCAGGACACCTGGGTGCACGAGGGGCTCAAGAAAAGTTTCTTGCAGTCACCCCTGGTGACCCTCCTCCCCCCAAAAACCTCAACCCGCACCCAAGCTAAAAATCATTAGGAAAGGAGAAAAGGGGGCGGGGTGTGCACAGGTGTATAGATGATGGGAACTGGAGGTAGGAGGCAAAAGCCATGGAGGGCAACAGAGCACCAGAGAAAGCTTGAGCCTGAGATGAACAAAGACCTACTACATGGGCCTCCACAATCAATCAAGGTGTCTGGGGCACCAATTGTCCCCACAATATCTGCACCACAGTCCGTTGCCCACCACAGGATGCCCTGCTCAGCTCACCTTATCCAGCAGTGAAAGGACAGGCTCAGAGCTCAAGGTTCACAGCCTACCAACCCTGCATTAGTATGGCTCGAGCCTAGAACACGAGGAGAAAGAAGAAGCAATTCCACCTTCTTCTTTCGCTGACACCAACCAACTGTACGGGATCCTTGCTCTCTTGCATGTCCCAGGGGTATGTCAAAAGTTATTTTTTCATTTCTGCCATGACATGTGCATGGATAATAACAGGCAGGGTTATAAAGAAGAGTCGCCTCTGTAGAATATTCATCTTAATTGTGTTGAGCTCTTCCATCCACCCTAGATCTAACACACTCCATCTTCCCAAATATCCCTTAAACTCTTTCCATAGTGGTGGGAAGTTAAGGTCATGTAACTTCCTAACATCCCTATTTAATTGTACCCCCAGGTATTTAAACCATTGGTTACTTATCTTGAAGGGGAATTCTTTTATTTCTGCTTGTAGCTCCTCTTTATCAGGTCCTAGCGTAGCAGCTGGGATTTGCTGAAATGTATTCTGCATTCTAACAACTCCCCATAGATGTTTCTTACTTTCATTAGGACCTCTAACGACATGATACTCTCCTCCCTGATGGCTACAAGATCCTCTCTGCGCCCAGGTCCAACTGTTCTGGAGGGGTTGTAGCCCTGATCTTCCCTGAATGGATCCCTGCCTCTGTCATTCCTACGCAGGCCTACTCCTCTTTCGAATGCCTCGTCTGCAAGCTACCTCTCTCTCCTGGCCATTCCCTCATTGTGGATACCATCTATCGGCCAACTGGTCTGATCGCCTCCTTCCTCTCTGAGTGGGCGGACGTCTCCTCTTCCCTCCTGCTCTCAACCACTCAACTCCTCATTCTTGGAGACTTCAACATCCACCAGGATGCTTCCTGTCCCTCTACTGGACTCTTTTGTGACCTCTGTGACTCTCTCTCACTCCCTATTCTCCCCTCTGGTCTGACGCACTGCAGAGGGCACACTCTGGATATTCTGATCTCCTCAGGCCTTCCCCTTTCAAGCCCTCTCACCACTCCTCTCTCCTGGAGTGATCACGTTCTCCTTTTCTCTCATCTCACCCTCTCTACCCCTCAGTCCAAGCCAACTCCAGCACTGCCACCTACCTTCTCAGTTATCCGTCCCATGAAGCGTGTGTAATTGAGGCTTTCGCTGCCACTTTCCCACCCTCTCATTCCCCTTTGGCTGACTCACACCCTGACACAGCCCTTTCCATGCTCCACTCTGCTATATCTGATACTCTCGATGTTCTTGCCCCTGTCATAAGGATCTGCGTGAAGCCCAAAGCCAAGTTCAACTCTTGGTACGACTCAGACCTCGTCACCCTTAAACGCGAGTGCAGGGTGGGTGATAGGAAATAGCGTGCTTCTGGTACATCCTCTGACAAACTGGCCTGCAGCCTGCTCCAAAGGCAATACCGGCTCTCTGTCTGCACCAAGAAGAGAGCCCACATCCAAGTCCGCGTTTCAGCGGCATCTAACAACTCGGCTGAACTCTTTAAAATCTGCAAGGAGCTGGCCAATCCTGCTGCAGTCTCTACCTCTCCTGTCCCCTCCCAGGCCCTATGCACAGCCCTTGCTTCTCATTTCATCTCTAAAACTCAGGACATCCTGTCCTCTCTCTCTTCCTCTCCCCCTCCTCCCTCTACTCCCTGCTCTTCCTCTGGCCCTTCTTCAGCCACCTCTCCTCCCCCTTCTCTGCCTTTCCCTGATTGTCCTCAGACAAGGTTTCTAGACAAGTCTGATCTATGAAAGTCTTGTCAAAACAGGTTCACCCCTGTTCCTCCAAAACCATTAAGGACCACATTGACACCCTGGCTCCTGCTCTGGCTGATTTCTACAACCACTCCTTCGCCACTGGAGTCTTCCCCTGCGCCCTGAAGCACTCATTTGTGCACCCTCTTCTTAAAAAACCCTCTGACTACCCATCCTGCCCGGCTAACTATCGTCCAATCTCCATCACTCCTTTCTTAGGCAAGCTCCTGGAAAAGCTGGCCATCTCCCAGCTTAATCTTCACTCTGAATCTGTTGGTTGTCTCCATGACCATCAGTCTGGCTTCAGAGCTGACAGAAGCACGGAAACTGCTCTCCTGAACATCTGTGAAGACCTGCTCTCCAACCTTGATTCCAACACACCCTGTGTCCTCATCTTAGTGAATCTCTCTTCGGCCTTTGACACAGTCAACCATGCCATCCTGCTCAACCACCTCCGTGATAACCTGGGTACCACCATTCAGGCCCTGGCTTGGCTGACCTCCTTCCTCTCCGATCGACCCTCCCATGTCCAGCTTGGTTCTTTCCTCTCGTCTATTTCTATCTCTACCTGTGGTGCTCCCCAGGGGTCTAACCTCTGCCCCTGGCTGTTCAACCAATACTTGGCACTTCTTGCCCACCGCATTGCCGCTCTCTGCCCCAACTTTCAGTGCTATGCGGATGACACCCAACTCATTTTCACGCTACCTTCTGCCACCTCTTCTCCTTTGCTCATCTCTGACTTTCTGTCCGCCATCCAGGAGTGGTGTGCCGCCAATGATCTCTGCCTTAATGCCAGTAAGACTGCGATCCTCTTCATCGCAACACCCGCTCCCTCCTTTCCTGTCACTCTCTGGTCGCCCTCTCTTGGCCCTCTTCCTGCTCCCACCTGTGAGACTAAAAACCTCGGGGTCATCTTCGACTCCACCCTTTCCTTCTCTCCTCATAAAGAAGTCACACTACCCGCTCCACCTCCTCAGAGGTATTCTTCCTTTCCTCTCCTTCCACCAGAAGCTCACTGTCTCCATAGCTCTGGTTCTCTCAAGGCTGGACTCAACAGCCTCTTTCTAAATCTGTCTGCCTCTACTCTCTGCCCTCTGCAACCTATCCAAAACAGCACTGCGAGACTTGTCCTTGGCCTCAAGCCCAGGGATCGTATCTCTCTAGCTCTGAAATCTCTGCACTGGCTCCCAATGGCGGCGAGGATTAAGTTCAAAACCCTCTGCATCATCCACAAGGCCTTCAGGGGCCTCGGGCCCTTAATACCTTTAACTCTCTCTTCCTAAATATCTTACTTCTCGAGCTCTTCGCTCATTCGCCTCCAACTCCCTCAGGGTTAGTCGCTTCTCCAAGCAGCGAGTTGGTGGTACATCTCTTCTGCTAGGGTCTCCCTCTGGAACAGCCTCCCTGCCCCACTGAAACATGAGGAGAACCAGCTCTGGTTCCCGGAAACATCTCAAGACCTTCCTCTTTGCTTTTGCTTTCTCTCCTCCTCTCCCCTGCTGACCTCCTGGCTGAATCTGAAACTGCACTGGTTACCTGGCTACCCTCTGATCTCGGGCCCAGGTCCCCTCCCTGCCAGTTGCACACCTGCACAGCCCTCCTAGCAACCCTTGCACTCGGTGACTGTTTCTGTATCCCTACAGCCCCTACTAGCACTTGACTCCTGTTGTCTGCACTTGCCACCAGCACTTTTATCTGTTATTTATTGTCTTTATTTATTTTACTGTTATCCTATGTACTGCACTGCCCCTCCACTTCCCCCTGCACTTTTCCCCTTCCCCCTCCCCTGCACTTGCGCAATCTCAATGTCACCTGGCCTAGTATGATCGCTACCTCTGTCTTCCCTCTGTTTCCCCTCCCTTGCCTCGTTGCGCCTTGAATCATTCGTGTATAGGCGTGTTATAAATGCCATATCATATCATGTGTGGTCTTCTACTAAAGAGCATAGTATCGGCTGCGAACAGTCTGATTTTAAATCCCCCCCTATTGTGTTGTGAGCCCACAAATCTCCTTGACTTTCTGTTTCCTTTCTGCCAGAGGCTCTATGTCCAAGATAAACCACAGGGGTGAGAGTGGGCATCCCTGTCGTGTTTCTCTATGCAGCTTAAATATGCTTGAGATAACCCCATTATCTCTCACCGCTGCATGCAGGTTTGAGTTCAGTGCCTTTAACCATAACCTCCAATTTCGACCAAATCCATATATTTTCAATACCCCTTCTAGGAGTGCCCACTCCACCCTGTGAAACGCCTTCTCTGTGGCCTGCAAGAGGACCACTGTGTGCTCCTCCATTTCCTAGGAAAAGTATATCAAATTCATTGTCTTATGGCCATTTTCCACTCCTTGACGTCTTGGTATAAACTTGGCCTGATCTGGATGAATCAGGTTTGGAAGGACATTGTTTAGCCTGGTGGCTAGTACTTTCATCAGGATCGTTGCATGTACATTATTTAGGGGTTCTGGCCTGTCAGAGGTGCAGTCTCTTTGGTTCTTAACCTGTTTTGGGATAACCGTTACAAATGAATCCAAAAATGATTGAGGGACATCAAATCCATCAAGCACTGAGTTATATAGTTTTGTCAGTCTGATTGTCAAAAGGTCTATACATGTCCTATACAACTTTATGGTGTACATGTCTTTCCTTGAGACCTTACCTGCCTTCATTCCTCCAATTACCCTTCTAGTTTCAGTAGCTGTTGACCTGTCAATTTAGGGAGTTTAATTCTATTCAGGTATTCTTTTATGGCAACTTCTGAGAGTCAAGGGCTCCTTAGCTTTGAGCCTTTACTAGTATACTGCAGAGCTCTAAGCTGTTTCCCTGAGGTCCAGGTTTTTCATTCCCTTCTCATCTCTAATGTTTGCCATTCTCCTTTTCAGTGCTTACTTTCTCAACCTCCGGAACCAGTAGTGAGCCTGCCTTGTCCCTTTGTTCAAAGTACCTTTGTTTGAGAAACAATAGCTTGCTGTGGGTATCCGTCAACAATAGCTCTTTTAATTCCTCCCTCTTGTCTCTTAACCACTGCCCTACAGGTTGGTTTAGAGCTTCTTCGACATGTCATTCCCTTTCCATCTCTTCAATTTCCTTCCTCAGGTGTGTCTCCCTGGAGTTTTTCACTTTTTTACTCTTTGACCCTTCTTGTCAGGGGCACATTGATCCCTGGCGCATGAGTGGATTTAACCGACCACCCCCACACTGGTCTTGAGACCTGCAAGTCAAAGCTTACTCAGGCATTCGTGACCAGGGCAGGGAAAGAGGGTTAGGGTCTCGTTGGTTGGATAGGTTAGGGTAGTTAGGAAAACCTGAAAAAGGGTTAGGTAGAGGTTGTGGGCAGGTATGGGGAGATTGGGAGAGGTTTAACTGCTGCACACCTTCATCATATGCTGGATATGATAGTTCCTGCACTGTTTGCAGACTGACAAATTGTCCCCTTGTAGCTCCCTCTAAGATACCTCACACTATGTTAAATCACATAGGAAAAGGCCTAAACATCTTATGCAATCTCAATATACACTATGGCAGTGGTTGGCCACTGACACAGATTAGTCATGCATGCAACACTTAGCTCTGTTCATTGTCCAGTCCGGTAACGTGTTCCTTGGTGTCACCAGTGGCAAGCTGTCAGTTTTGTGCTGCCTCTTGAAGGTTGTGCAGTCTGGGTTCACGCTACATGGAAAGAATACTATGTTATTCTTTGTTATGCACTCATACAGTAATTCGCTCTTCATGCCGTATTCATACACACATTCACTCCCCCACCAAGGTTAATAACGTGGCTTCCCACGGACTGTGTTACACATAGTACTTGTCTTTAGCAACCAAGTTGTTTACTAATGCCAACGCGAACTTCGCCGCACGTGGCTTGTGGCATTGGGCTATTTCCCTTGCTTCAGTGACGCCAGCGCTGCGTTCCTTTAGTAGCCATTACACGCGTTATTACGCGCGGTACAATACCCTCCAGAGCATGGAGGCTGCCACAACAATTTAGTACAACACCCCCAGTGCAGCTACTTATCTAGTGGTGCCGGGGCGACCGGTATGGGCTGAGACAATGTGCCCCCTGCGCTTCCCCCAGCTCCCTCTGCGGGCTTCCCTGGATTTCTGTGTCGCGCCTTCCCACTCCCTTTGCAGCGCATTGAACACTTATCTGTAGGCTGGCGAGGGAACACTTATCTGTAGGCTGGCGAGGCTGGTGGGGCGTGGCCCCTCGCAAGTGTTTTTCGCTGGAGCTCTTCAAAGCACATCCTCCTCTTCGGGACTCTCGAGCACAAGCACCGTGCTGGAGTATTCGCGCATGTGCACTGATGCGCGGCACGCCCGGTCCGCCTCCTGATTGGTTACCCATGCACAAAGCATGCTGAGCAATGTGGTCCTGATGTGCCTTTAGCCTACAGGGAGGACAAAGCAGTCTCCTGTAGGGCAGCACCTTTCTCCTGCTGGATTTTACTGAGTGCATACTATTAGTACATGGCCCATGGTGCAAAACACATACATATTTACCTCCCTGAGCACCTTTTACATGTTTTGTCTGTATGTTTCGATTTGTCTTGGGTCTGTCCCTGACACTTCTGCTATTATTCATACTGCCTTTGCAGAGTCCCACATCACCAAATGGGCAACTTCCTTTGTCATGCTTAGTTCAAACTAGCTCTCAATTTCTTCTTCAATGAAATTTTAAAAATTGGCTCTCTAACAAACAGTTAAATTACTACCTCCCTTCTCCTCTTTGCTCTATTGGGAGATCCAACAAGCTATCACCATGTCATGATCTGACAGTGGGGTACTGACTATGTCAGCATTTCCAATGAGATGTTTATCTGAGTCATCAAAAACACCAGAGCAATTCTGGAGTAGCTGGAATGTACCTAAAAAATGTATGTGGAAGCTTTCTGGACCTGATGACACACCAAGAGTCAACCCACCCATATTTTTCCAATAACAGCCCCAGTTGACCTTTTCCTGTAACCCTCCCCCCTTATCCACTCATCTTTCTTTGGTCATGAGTCTGTCTCCAGTCGGTTAGATTACTTGATTAAAATCCCCTCCTAATATCCTTTGTCACTCCCACCAACTGTCACATTTCTCACAAACCTTTTCTGAAAATTCCTGTTGGTCTTGGTTAGGAGCATAACAAATCGCTATGGTACAGTGCTCATTCTTGTAATGACCCTGCATCATTAATCTATTATGCAAAGCCTTCTGAACCTCTAAGTCTACCAACCTCATCTACTTGACTCAATTATACCTAGTACCCCTTTCTTCGTTTAGTGTGAGGCCCAGAATGTCTTATCTATACCTGCGCCCCAGAGCACTCTTTTTCTCCTTCTTTGTAGTATGTTTCTTGAACTAGGAGGATCTGGAGGCCACATCTCTTAAATTCTTGTGCAAGCATTGATAATTTATGAGGTGCATTTAGTCCTCGTATGTTCAGGGGGGCAATCTTCCAGCCCTGTAGGTCTTCAACTTGATGTGTCATGATTTGTATTACTTTTCTCTCGTTTTGTACTCTTTTGTTGTAAAGAGATATGAGCTTTCAGCAATATTCTGTCGTCGCTGTGCGTTTTTACTTTTTTTAGACTCAGAATCAAATGATTTCTCTGGGTTCTCTGCCATCATCAGTATCTCATCACCCTTGTAATTGCCTATACCCTGTATTTTTCCTTCCCCCCTCCATCTCTCCCTTAACCCTCTTATAGGGATTATCCCAGCCCCTGTTTACCAATACCATAGTGATCGCATTACCCTTTCCCAATCTCCCTTTTGGTGTTTGTTAGGTACAATGTAAAGAGACTACCCAATTAGTATATTTAATTCTGGGTACACCAAGGTTCAAACTCATTTTCCATCCCCACTACTGCCATTCTGTTATACCCACAGTTCAACACCCTCCCTTTCTCCTCCACCAGTATACTTCCCCATCCGAAGCCTACAGTCCAACTCCCACGTCTATTCAGCTAACTAGATATCTATCCTAGTGTGTTAATCATTTCGTCAAGCGCTCCTTTGTTCAGTCTCCCAAGATAGGGGACTTCCACAACCTTTTTTGCTTTTCAACTTTATATATGTTACCATCTGCTTGTTGTGTTACCTTCCTTCCTTGCTCTTAGTACATTATTGGTGGCATTCAGCACTTCATTCCTTTATTCACTCCTGTGTAGGACAGTTTCATGAATATTTAGGATCCTGGCTTTTTTAATCTGTTTCCTTGTCCATTTCTCTTCTTAAATATCCCATCTGGGGCTGGTCTCCGTTATCTCTTTTATCTTTGTGGTCAGATCCACCAGCTTAGTAATGGACTGCCGATTGCCTCTCAAGATATAGGTGGTAGAACCAAGTTCAAATGTCACACCAAAATCGGTAAAAACCACCTGTATTTTATTTGATTTTGTTGGAGCCATATTGTGAGCTGTGCACACTCTGTTCTAGGGTAAGAGCTGCTAGGCCTTGCAGTATAGGAACCCTCTTCTTTTAAATTTCAATGACCTGACCTCTTTGATTTTCCTTAATATTTCTTCTTTCACTTTGAAGTCTTGACAGCGCCCAATAATGGTTTCCCGGCCATCTTTCGGCTTACCAGCTCTTTGGGCATGATCCATTTAATTTGCACAGTCCCTTCCTCCCCAGAGTGTCTGCAAGCTATTGGATTTCATTTTGTATCTGCTTTGAGACCTCATTCGGCGTTTCGGGGATCCTGAAAAATTGTGCATTCTTCCTCCTTTTTGCTTGGTTTTCTATGTCATCATGTTTAAGGAGATGCTCTTTGTACTGTTTTTTTTTCTCTGTATTTTACCTCCGTCATGTCTGACGATAGTTGGTTGCTCTCTAACGCTTCAACTCTATCCTCAACATTTTCTATCTTCCCTTTAATGTCTGAGACCGTTGTGTGCAATTCTGGTCTCATTTGCTTTTAGCTCACCCAATATCCAATATGTCTTGTTTTGTGACTGTGTTTATCCCCGTGTCAGGTGAATTCAGGGGGATTGATAATCACTGCAGGGCATATTATATTAATGTGGCCAAACCAATACTAACTAAACTTAAAACTTTAGTGCCTCAAAAGAGAATTATATGGGATAAATTAACCGTGTGTATGCAAGGAAAGACAGTGTGAGAAACCACATTTTTTAATAGGTTTGAACAAGTGTTTTCAAATTTTAGTGGTCAAGACTTAAATACGGAACCTGGGAAGAGATTGTTTGTTGACAAATTTGTGCGAGGATTATTGCCAGACATTCAGTCGCAGATCACTGCTTCTGGAAGTGCATGGCCAGCTAAATCACAATCAGAGGTTTTACATATTGCTCAATACTATGAAAATAGAGTTAATAATGAGAAAGAGAAAATAGAGAAGAAGAAAGGAGATTTAAAGACTAGGGTACTTTTGCAACAGATTGCAAGAGGATCACGAGGTGGGAATACAAAACAAAGGAGCCAGTTCGTACCGCTAACGAGGCCAGTTAATATGAATCAATGTGCCTATTGTAGGCAAGAAGGTCACTGGAGGGCACAGTGTCCGACCCTCCAGCAGAGAGCAGCGAATGGAACGTTTGGTAGAAGATTGAGAGCACGCAATTGCATGCCCGGTCAAAATAGGAATCAGTATGCTCAGAGACAACAGAACCAGCCACAGGATAATAATGCGGGTTCCATTGTTCACCGACCACACTGTACCTGGAGTCACGAAGTACAACCTTCAACCACGGAAATAGTTAGGGAATGACATTTTGATAGATTAGGAAAGTGTAGTTTGTATACTGCACCCACAAGAAACCAAAGGCCTTCCCTCCAATCCTCTAAAGACGGTTCGAGGAGTTATAGAGGGGGGCAGGGCAAGAAGAAGACTACAAGCAAGATCAGCCACGTGGTCAAGTGGCACCTACGTCTCCGTGATAACCTGGGTATCACTGGTCAGGCTCTGGTTTGGCTGACCTCATTCCTCTCAAATCGACCCTTCCAGGTCCAACTGGGGTCTTTCCTGTCTGACATCTTTTTCTCTACCTGTGGTGTCCCCCAGGGTTCTAACCTCTCTCCCTGGCTGTTCAACCAGTATCTGGCACTTCTCGCCCACCGCATCGCTGCTCTCTGCCCTAACTTTCAGTGCTATGCGGATGATACCAAGCTCATTTCCAGGCTACCCTCGGCCTCCTCTTCTCCTTCCCTCATCTCTGACTGTCTTTCTGCTATCCAGGAATGGTGTGCCGCCAACGATCTCTGCCTTAATGCCAGTAAGACCGAGATTCTACTCATCGGCACACCCACTCCCTCCTTCCCTGCCGCTCTCTGGCATCTCTTGGCCCTCTTCCTGCTCCTACCTGCAAGGCAAAAAACCTCAGGGTCATCTTCAACTCCACACTCTCCTTCTCTCCTCACATTTCTGACGTTTCTAAGAAGTCACACTACCAGCTGCACCTCCTCAGAGGTATCCTTCCTTTCGCTCCTTCCCCCAGAAGCTCACTGTCTCCAGAGCCCTGGTTATCTCGAAGCTGGACTACTGTAAATCTTCCTGCCTCTACTCTCCGCCCTCTGCAACTCATCCAGAACAGGACTGCGAGACTTGTCCTTGGCCTCAAGCCCAGGGACCGTATCTCTCCAGGACTGAAATCACTACACTGGCTCCCTGTGGCTGTGAGGATTAAGTTCAAAACCCTCTCCATTGTCCACAAGGCCTTCTGGGGCCTGGGGCCAAAATACCTTCAACTCTCCCTTCCTAAATATCTTCCTTCTCGAGCACTTTGCTCATCCGCCTCTAACTCCCTCAGTGTCAGCGGCTACTCCAAGCAACGAGTTGGGGGGAGATCTCTCTCCGCAACAGGGCCCTCCCTCTGGAACAGCCTTCCTGCCTCCCTGAAACTTGAGGAGAACCATCTCCGGTTCCGGAAGCACCTCAAAACCTTCCTCTTTGCTTCTGCTTTCTCTCCCCCTCTCCCCTGCTAAATCACTGAAACTGTACTAAATCAGCAACCGGGCCACTCACCAATCTCGGTCCTTGGCCCAGCCACTCTCCCCTGCACTGCCTTCCTGGCAACCCCTGCACTGCGGGACTGTCTCTCTATCCCTACAGCCCCCCTTCCCAGCACTTGTCTGCACTTATCTTGCACTTGCCACCAGCTGGCCCTTATTATTTATCTTGTTTGTTACTAACCCTGTACTGCACTTTACCCTCTCCCTTTCCCCCTTGCACTTTTCCCGTCCCCCCTACCCATGCACTTGCGCGATCTGAATGACACCTGGCCTAGAAGAATCGTTGTCTGTCTCCCCTTGTTCCCCCCTCCCTGCCTCGTCGCGCCTTGAAACACTTGTGTATAGGCGCGTTACACATGCCATATCATATCATATCATATCATGAACTTATATAGCCTGTTTCAGTTAGGCTTCTTAACAGACATTGAAAACTATGCCCATCTTTGGGGCACGTAGAAACGATGATATGGAAAGCATTGCCACTGGAAAGCCCAAATCTAGATGGCTATGGTCCACAAAAGAGAAGGTTATAATAATCACACTTGCAGCCTGTGTTGTGATTATGTGAATACCTGTATTATGGTACTTGGAGAGTTCACATCCGTTTAGTATCCTACTGCCAGCACCACTTTGTCTCCTCTCTTTGTACACTCTCACACTCTTCGTCCACTTGATCTGAAACACCGGGAAGGTTACCATAATAACACGCTCATACAAATAATGACGGCAACACTTGCAATCCTGAACAAAACTAACTGCTGGGTGTGTTCTCACCTACCACAACACGGTGAGAAAGGTTTGGGATGGTATATCTATCCGCTTCAACTATCAACTTCTTGCTATGCATCCTTTAGAGTCCTATTCTTTGGGAAGTGGAACAATAGTGCCACTGGTAACTTCGATGGAACGAACATCAATGAATTTGATCGACTAGTTTTGTTACCCCTAGGATATTCTGTCTTTGCAAATAAGAGTATGACACATATTGCCTCAACTAGAAATACAGATAAACATGCTAGATCCTATCAATCCATGATCTCATTTAGAATGGCACCAGTAGGAAACAGGGAAGCAATTCCTCCCTCTTACACCATTAATCATGATCCGGATAGTACCATGTTGTTTGAGAAAAAAGAAGGTTCCCGGTATATGGGCACATATGATAAATGTGTAAACACTGCTGTTTTGGTGAACAAAGATAGACCCTTGTACATTGGGGGACCCATTTACTTTGTTTGTGGAAAAGAGGCCTATCCATGGTTACCTAAAGATTGGAAGGGGACATGTTATCTGGGAATATTGCTGCCAGGAGTTTATGTCACATCCACTGCAGGCATACTGAAACGTCACCCTAGGAGGGGAATAGACAATGATACTCCCCTCCAAATATTGGGTGATGTAGCTAAAGCCATGGTTCCTTTTTGGGGATAAGTCATTAATTCATGGGATATTAGGAAATTGGCTAGTGTGTTAGAGAACACTATCAATGAAACGACTGATATTGTTTAACATGACGTTGGAACAAAGAGCAATTAGATTAGTGGCTCTTCAGAATAGGATGGTTTTAGACGTCATGTTAGCTGAACGTGGTGGTGTATGCAAAATGGCCGGGTCCGCGTGTTGTGTGTATGCACCTGACTCATCCCCCACTGTGTTCCAAGCGATTAAACAATTACACATACTTAGTACTGAAGTTTACGTTCCCAAAGGGGATTGGGACATAGAAACATGGGCCTGGAATTTGCTCAGAATCTGGGGTTGGAAAAGTTTCTCAGCACTTGCTGTTATCATTGGGGTGATACTATTTTTCTGCTGCTGTATACAATGTCTACCCATTCTAGGTTCTGCACTAGGTGACTGCTGTTCTAAATCCTTGATGAAACTAAGACCTGGTCCACATCCTCCTGTAAATGTAACAAATGCCTTGATAATGCAGGAAGCGACTATCAAACAGTTTATGTCTATCAATGTAGATGACCGTGATGACTCCGGTTCTGATGATGACGATGATACATGGTCACATAATTCTAGCAATGTGTTGGCTTAGGCCAAAAGGAGGGTTTGTAAAAGCATATGTATTTCGCGTTAAAATGTTGGCCTAAGCATGTACACATTAAACCGCGCCATCGCAGTTTCGGAAAACGTCATCATGGCTGCTTTGCTCGCATTTCCGTGTTTTCATTCTGAATGCGGTGAGAACCCACAAAGTCACCGCTTCAGAAGCTTCTCTAAAAACATGCCTGTGCACAGGAATCTTGAAACCGCTGAGCACATTGTGTCTCTATAATGGAGAGCCTTGAAGCTCTAGCACAAACGTAGCTAATCTGTAAATTAGGTGCCATCCTGTCATCCTTGACTCTCTTGTTTTCCCCAGCTAATTATGAATGTGCATCCAGACAATTAAAGTGAAGCACAATTCACAACATATGTTGTAATGAAGGATCAAGCTACTGAGTAGAAATGCAGACTGACCTTTTGGTCTAGCAATAATATAGATAAAGTAGCGCAAGGAATGTTACCTTGTGTTTGGAACACAATATACTCCTACGCTCCTCTCCGCTCTGCTTCTCAGACAGTAAATTGGCAGCAAGTGTTACACATGTTGCTGTTGTAAAATTCCCATGTTTGTAGGTCTATAGGTCATGAGCCATTATCACGTGATGAGCTAGCCAAAATTCATCATGGTATTCCGAATGTGTATAAAATACATCTACTCCCCCATGTCTTAGCTCACTTTTTCTATGCCTGTATACATGCATTGCCAAAGTCGAGACCGCTCGAGCACCAAATAAACTGTTGTTTATATATTTGTTTCTCGTGACTGGTGTGTCTTCATTTTCTTTGTAGCAGCCTCATATTTTTGGACTAACAGACCAGCCATCTGGAAATGCAAAGCGTAGTCAACTCAGCCCCCCTCTTGCCATGGTTTATGGTCATTTCTAGTAGTGTACGGTATAACCCATAAGCATGTTTTGAAATACTTGGATACCCAATAGAATGCAAATGCTATCTTCTAAATGGTGGAGTTATTCTCTTTGCCCGTCCCAAGTACCCTTAAAGCATGTTCAATGGTGACCTCTCCCACCTCTGACACCCGACTCCCAATTGCCACAAAGCCCTGAGTTCAAGAATCTAATATTAGAAACATCGTGGCCCTCAAACGGAACGGAGAGTGGGTGTTTCAGCAATTTCTGCCTTCAAGGCAAAATCCTTTATAGATGTAATTGTTTTCCAATAACCCAAGAAAAGACCTCAACTGGTCCTTCCAGTTAAGTGGTACACTTTGAGAATAGCATCTATGGATACCATTTGCGTATAGATATTCTTGGTCAACGTGTGACCCAAGAAGGATACCTGATGTACCTTAATCTGGCACTTCTCTCTTTTTACTGTTAGCGGACCCCTTCCAATAGCTTCTCCATCAACCGCTGAAACACAGCAGATGCTGACGCTGACCAAACACATTCCGCGATATTGAGATTCACCTAAAGTAGTGACGAAGGATGTGAGAGGCCACGATTTATGGTGCAAGTGTTTTTGATTGTACACAGATCACAAAGTGCAGTAAACCATCCTACCTTCCCCTTAGTGGTCAGCGTTTCATTCTCTGAAGTTCAAAAGTTTTTCTAAGCAGAGAGTGGGTGGTAGATCTCACAATATGCTTGAAGATCCCTTTCACCCGCCACCTCCTCCTCCTCACCTGAATGTCCTTCGGATGATTCGTCTGTGAGAATGTCTCTCCTTTCTCTCCAAGCTGTATCAGGCTTTTTGTTGATGAATTTAGGAAGGGCTCCTATGGAGGCCACCTTGCCTTATGCAATTGCCCGGCAGTTGGACCCCCAGGGAGACCACCCCACAATCAGGGAAAAGCTTTGCCGAAAAACCCTGAGTTGGTATTTGGATCCGGAACAGAACAGCCTTGACTGTAAGAGATACCCGCGGGAAGCGCAGATAGGTACTCGGGAAACCCGAGTAGCAATCGTGAACCGAAAGGAAAGAGGAAGCGTTTCGAGGAGCGGAATGGGTAAAGAAGGAAAGGGAAACAGAAGAGGATGGAAGGAAACGGGGAAGGAGCTGAAGAGGAAAAAGGTGTAGCACTTGAACAGCGTGTAAAGCCGAAAGCACAAAGGGTTGCAACATGCTGCGGAATACTGTCGACGCGTCTAAATACACGACACAAGCAGGAAGTGGAAAACACTAGAATGCTGCACCCGCTTCTGCTGGATAATGTAACGGCTCAACCCTTCCTTCATTGATTCCACAACTTCCAAGGTCTGCGGATCATGACAGTATGACCCCTCTTTAAAGATACCCTACCAGGTTTTCCCGGATGACACCTATGGAATTGGCGTAGGAGCCGAGGTGCCTTAAGGTTCCTTGCGGGTTCCCAGGATCTCTCTGATCACGGAAGCCCTTTCCATAGTATGAGGTATTGTGTTACTCCATTTCTGTACCTTTAGTCAAGTAATTGTGATACTTCATACTCCTTAGTAGGTGCAGTGTAGAGATGCGTCTTCTTGATTTGTCCGTTGTGGGGATCTGGTTTATATTCCTTCAAGAGGGAAGAATGGAATACAGGATGTATTCTTCTTAGGGAATGCGGTAGAGACAACTTAAATGCCACTGGATTAATCTGCTGGTCAATGGAAAAAGGTCCAATGTAACGTGGGGCAAACTTCCCAGGGTGTACCCATCTGGGTAGGTACTTAGTTGACAATCAAACCTTTGTCTCAGTTTGCCATTCTGGATTCGGTCTTCTTTTCTTGTCTGCCCACTTCTTGTAGTCTTGGCGACTGGACAACAAGATTTCCTGGGCCTTTCTGTGACTGTCTTTGAGGTTGTTTAACACCTGATCGATAGTTGGTTGATTAGTGGACTGTATAGCAGAAAAGGGTAGATGTCTGGGATTATATCCATAAGTACATTTGAAAGGACTCATACCAATCGCGGAGTGAGTTGTGTTATTGTAGGAAAATTCTGCAATCGGCAAGAGATTGTTCCAATTGTCTTGAGCTTGAGCAGAAACACCTCAGATATTGTTCAAGGGTTGCGTTGAGGCGCTCAGTCTGTCCATTGCTCTCCGGGTGAAATCCGGATGACATAGCACTTTGTATTTGCAACTGCTTGCAAAGCAAAGTCCAGAATTTAGATGTAAACTATGATCCCGTCGGATACAATGGTGAGAGGTAGACCATGAAGACGCACAACATCCTTTAGAAAGACCTCTGCAGTAACCGAAGCGGTGGGAGTACCAGTCAGAGAGGAAAAGTGGGCCAACTTGCTGAATGAGTCCACCACTACCCTAATGGCAGTGTGTCCCTGGGAGTTGGGAAGTTCCACTATAAAGTCCATTGACAAAATCTGCCAAGGTCCTGCTGGAGGTGTATCTGGCTGGAGTAATCCCAGTGGTTTTGCTGTGTTGTATTTACTCTGGGCACATGTAGGGCAGGTTGGCCACCAAAAGTGGCGTCTTGTTAGCTCTAATGTGGCTGTTTATCCCTTGTGTCCTGCCGTTGGAAGATCATGACACCAAGATAAAGCCTTTGTTTGAAGTTTCTTAGCAGGTAAATATAGCTGGTCTTCCTTGAACCAGTATTTCCCCTTCTTGTGCAAGGAGAAATTACCATAGGAAACTGCTCTTTGGGCCTCTAGTACTTCCTGTAGAAAGGAGTTGACTACTCCTATGAATCTTTTCCTGATTAACATTAGTTCATGTCTTGTATATTTTCCTGATTCCTCGCCCTGACTTCTAGAGAGGGCGTCTGCTAATTGATTCTCTCTTCCAGGTAGATAAGTGAGTTCAAAGTCAAATTGAGAAAAGAAATATGCCCACCTGGCATGACGGGAATTACAGCACTCCATCTGCTGTAAAATACTGAGATTTCTGTGGTCTGTGCGAACTATGAACGGATGCCTGGCCCCTTGGAGTAGATGTCTCCACTCTTCGCAAGCTTGCCTGATGGCTAGGAGCTCCTTTTCTAGAACAGAATAGTTCTTTTCACTTGAGGTAAGAGTCCTGGAGTAATAGGCAATAGGGTGTTCCAGCTGGTCTTCTTTCTTTTGCAAAAGCGCCGCCCCTATAGCCCCATAAGAAGCATCAGTTTACACTATAAAGAGTAACAGTTGGTCTGGTTGTCGCAAGACTGGCACGGTTATAAATGCTTCTTCGAGTTGTTTGAATGCTTTATCAACTTCTTGGTTCCAGTCAAATTTTGTGTCCTTCTTAAGTAGAGCAGTAATGGGCAATACTATATCTGAGAAATTTGTACTTAATTTACAATAAAAGTTTGCCAATCCTAGAAATTTCAGAATATCCTTGACTGATCTTGGAGTGGGCCAGTTCGTGATAGCTTCAGTCTTGCGTGGATCCATTTCCAGACGACCTTCGGACAACAGGAAGCCTAAATAGGGAACAGTAGAGACTTCAAAAAGGCATTTTTCCGGTTTGGCTAATAGATGGTGTTGACGGAGCCTCTGGATTACTTCTTTTACATGCTGACGGTGAACTTCAAGGGTGTCGGAATATATCAAGATATCGTATAAATAAACCACCACTGAAGTGAAAAGTAGGTGAGCAAAGACTTTGTCCAAAAATCTTTGGAACTGGGCGGGAGCGTTTACAAGCCCGAAAAGGCATTACTCGGTACTCATAATGTCCTAATGGTGTTCTGAATGCTGTTTTGCACTCGTCCCCTTTTTGGATCCGGAGCAAATGGTAAGCTCCTCGGAGGTAGAGTTTGGTAAACCACCTTGCTCCCTGTACAGCCTTCATGATGTCCTTCATAAGGGGCATAGGGTACCTGTCTCTGATTGTCAGACTGTTCATGCCATCCGCCGACGCTCATGGCGCCTGCTTCCGCGCTGGCGGCTCCTCGGCAGGAGGCGGAGCTGACATTCCACCACGTTCCTTCCCCTGCGTAGATTGCCGGTCTAGAGGTTTATTAACATGGTGACCGCTGGGAGGTACTTATCTCCGCTTCCCTCAGCGGTCGTCGCGTTGCAACCCCCTTGCTGTGCGTTTTCGCTCGCTTTGGGTTTATGCGCTAGTTTTCTCTCTCTCTACAGCCTTTTCTGCCCGTGCCTTTGGTTTCTGTCTCGCCCTGCTCGCGGGCCGTCTCCTCTCTTCCTTCCCTCCTACACTATCTTACTTTTCTCCCACTGCTGCTCACCTTTCTTCCCCGCGGCTCCTGCTTTCTCCCCCCGTTGGCTGGCCGTGGGCGCAAGTCTGTTTTCTCGGCAGCCTCTCTCTCCTGCCGGCAGTATATTCTTTCTCTGCTCTTCACTCAGCTCTGCTTTCCGTCTCATGCGGACGGTGTGTACTTGAGGGGGTTTCTAGCGGCATTACATTCCTGCGGTCCCATTCCGCTCACGCACCTGCTGCAGTCTGCTTCTGCCAACTTACTTACTCTCAAGAACTCCGCCAGTATCAAGCTCCTGGACTTCTGTCAGTGCAATACGGCAATCAAACTCGCCGGAAGGGTTTTTTCCGCCGGTGACGGCTTTTTCCCTTCTGCACGGTCTGATCGCCAGAAGGGGGCCCCAGGACTGCTGTTTACCAGCATTCACTGTGGCTTCCTCCTGAGACAGGCATTACACACACAAGAAGGAAAAGGATTACCTGTCTCATCGACAGCTACATCTGGAGGACTTAGAATCAGGTGAGGAGAGTGGGGAGGAAAGAGGGTTGGAAGATAATATGGAAGAGGACAGACTGCAACGCCAGCCAGTAAAGATGTCAGCCGAAGAGCAGATTCAAGAATTATGGAAAGCAATCCAAAGCATGTCCCAAGAGCTCCAAACCGTAAAAGCAGAGAATGTTGTTCTTAAACAATTGATTTCGACACGTGAACCTCCATAACCAGAACTACCTGTTATGGCACTCTCTGCAGGAAAGTTTGATGGTACCCCTAAGAAGGTCAAGGAGTTCATGGAAGCTTGCATCGTGTATTTCACCTTCAGGCCCCGTTTGTTTTCCACTGACCAAACGAAGATCGGGTTCATGATCTCTAACATGACCGGCAACGCTCTGACATGGGTCACTCCGCTAGTTACCAGAGCCAACCAGATACTACAGGATTTTTCAGGATTCCAAACCTTATTAAAACAAACCTTTGAAAGGCCTGAACTGACATATACCGTCTGTGAAGACCTGTTGGATATCCGCCAGGGATCTTCTGAAGTTCTGACGTACATATCAGAGTTCAAGACATTGGCGGCAGGGGCCGGATGGTCGGAGCAAGCCCAATACGCCATTTTCCGGCGAGGCCTCAAAGAAGAAATAAAGGATGAACTCGCCAGAGCTACCCGACCACCATCTTTCTCAGACTTATTGTCCGCTGCTTTGCAAATTGAATACCGCCTACAGGAACGACGTTCGGAACGTCTTAGACATCGAGCGACGGTCTATCTCGCTGAACCTGCCTCCTCCTCTTCTACTCCCTCTTCCTCTTCCCACCTTCCTTAAGAACCCATGCAGATTGGAGCCATGAGGGGGCCTCTGTCTGCAGCAGAAAGAAGGAGAAGAAAAGAGAAGGGACTATGTGCCCATTGCGGTTCGGATCAACACCTTCTCAATGAATGCTCCGAACTTCCTCAGAAAAGGCAGGGAAACGAACTCCCTCGGTGCCAGTAGGGACCTGGTTCGAGGGGCTTCTGGTACGACTTGTAGTCCCTATGTTTCTCTCTCGATATCAGCTCCCAGTATCCAGGAAGACTCTAGACTCATGGTCCTCCCTGTACTATCAACATCTATGGAAGGTCAGTTGAGTGCCTGGCACTCTTGGATTGTGGTGCGGCAGGGAACTTCGTGGATACCCTATGGGTCAAATAGGTGGGCCTCCGCAGACTACCTCGCATTGAAGATCAAAAAGTGGAGGGAGTGGACGGTTCTCCACTCTCTTCAGGACCCATTACTCACACTACTGAGGAACTTCCAGTGACCATCTTCCAACACTCAGAGATTATCAAGTTTGACATAATGGTGGTCACGTGCAATGCACACCACGCCTCCTCCAGGAAGCGCTCCTCCAATCCGATGCGGCAAGAGCCTCTAGCTCGCAGTGCCGAATGAAAGTCTCACTGAGACTAATGACTACTCCAACGCGCCTCCCAGGAGCACACAGAGAATCCAAAACCACTCGCTCAAGTTTGACATAATACGAGCTGCTCATTTCCCGGTTATTCTCGGTATCACGTGGCTGAGGAAGCATAATCCGTACATTAACTGGGCGGATAATCAATTAAACTTCTGCTCCTCATACTGCAAACTCCATTGTTTTTCCAGCAGAAGTGATTTCCAGACTATGACAGTGTTGGCCAAGGAGCAGACCGGTGTGCATGCTTTACCAATGTACTGCTCTCCCTACCAGGAAGTGTTCATTGAAAGAAAGCCAGCAACCTTGCCTCCTCATAGGCCAGAGGATTGCCCCATTGACCTAGAACCTAACGCACTGGTCCCGTTTGGGAGGATGTTTTCCCTGACGCAAACAAAGTTTTGCGGGACTATCTTGATGTCAATATGCAGAATGGGCTTATACAACCTTCTAAGTCCCCAGCTCGAGCTTCTTTGTTTTTCATAAAGAAAAGAGATTCAACTGAACTACGTCCTTGTATAGACTACCGAGGCCTCAACAAGGTGACAATCCGGGACCGATACCCCATGCCATTAATACACAAGATAATTGAAGCATTCACTGTGGCTTCCTCCTGAGACAGGCATTACACACACAAGGAGGAAAAGGATTACCTGTCTCATCGACAGCTACATCTGGAGGACTTAGAATCAGGTGAGGAGAGTGGGGAGGAAAGAGGGTTGGAAGATAATATAGAAGAGGACAGATCAGTCCTCGGAAATCAATACAGGGTCGAAGTTCGGTTGTTTCTTTTTTAGATATGAAGAACAATGAGGCCCCAGCTGGGGAGACCGACTCTCGGATAAGGCCGTTCTTTAGATTGGTGGATAGGTATTCTCTTAAGGCTTCTTTTTCCGGGAGGGATAAAGGAAACATTCTCCCAAATGGAATTACTGCTCCTCGTAGTAATTCGATCTTGCAGTCTTCTGGTTGGTGAGGCGGTAAAGTTCGAGGTTGAACATCCATGAACACATCCTCGAATTCTTGATAAGCCAGAGTTATTGTGTTTACGCTACTTATTGGTATTGATTCACCGTGATGGGTTTGTTCTTCCTTGAGGCCCAAACATGACTGGTCTCCCAGTCTATGTTTGGGTTGTGTCTTCGGAGCCAGGGAATCCCTAATATTACTGGGAAGTGGGCCGTCCGGATCAAATCAAAAACAAGTTTTTCCTGGTGTGTGTTCATCTTCACCGTAATTTCTTGGGTCTCTTGTGTGATGGAACCTGAAGTTAAAGGCGTGCCATCTACGCCTTCTGCAGGAATTGGTAGAAGCTTCTTTCTTCTGGGAATAAGATGTTGTTTAGCCCACTTGTCGTCCATGAAGTTGCCCGCCGCGCCACAATCTAGCACGGCAAGACACTCCACTTCATGACCTTTTTCCCATTCCAACACCACTCTAAACACCATTAAATGATGAGAGGTGTCTGGTAGATTGGAGACACAGGGATTTAAAGCTGAAACCCTTCCCTTGTCCCTGTTCAGGGTCGGGGTTGCTCGTTTCCTGATCTCCTGGCAGGTACTTTTGGGCAGTCCCGTAGAAGGTCCTTCTCTGAGCCACAATACATACAGAGATTCAAGTCTTTCCGACATTTCCTTTCTGCAGAAGTCAAAGGACCTCTGGCTGTTCCTATTTGCTACTGGTGGGCTCTTCTCTGAGGTCACAGGGAGGTTAGGAGGTACCGGTGTGAAAGGCCTGGGTCTTCTTCTTTCAGCTCTCCTTTCTGATAACCTGAATTCAATCTGTAGGGCTAGCGAGACCAAATCCTGGAATGTAGTAGGTCTGGCAATTCTGGCCAACTCATCCTTTATATCATCGTGGAGACCTCTCCTGAAAAGGGTTTGTTTGGCGGAATCAGGCCATCCTGTCTGAAGAGCTATTCTTTGAAAATTGGATGCATAAGTCTGAACATCTGAAGAACCTTGTCTGGTGTCCAGAAGATTCTCATACTATGTGTACAGCACTTCAGGCCTTTTGCACCTGGCGCAAAATTGTTGCACAAACAAGCCGTAGTCGTTAAGTGCTGGGTCTCAATTAGTAACCAGCGGGGTAGCCCAAGCCAGTGCGTTTCCCACGAGATTGAAATGAGGAAACCTACTTTGGTCCTGTCTAACTAATAGGTTTTTTGGCGGAAAGTGTAATATATGGTGCAGGAATCTAGGCACTCCTTCATTCGCTTGGGGTTACCATCATACTTGCCGCAAAGCAAAGACAACAGAGGTAAGTCTCCTCATCTCTCAGTTGTACCTGTTGCCTTAGATTTGTGTTGTCTGCCTTCAGGGCGGTGTTATCGGCTTTCAAAGATTGAACCTCTACATTGATGCCTTGTATTGCATTGACGAGTTCTTGGTATTGTTCTAGGCTAGCCATCCTTGGGCGTTGCAATCTCTCACAATATGCTTGACGATCCCGTTCACCCGCCTCCTCCTCCTCACCTGAATGTCCTTCTTCGGAAGATTCATCCGTGAGAATGTCTCTCCTTTCTCTCCAAGCTGTATCAGGCTTTTTGTTGATGAATTTAGGAAGGGCACCTCTGGAGGCACCTTGCCTTATGCAATTGCCCGGCAGTGGGACCCCCAGGGAGACCATCCCACAATCGGGGAAAAGCTTTGCCGAAAAACCCTGAGTTGGTATTTGTAGAGCGTTGATGTTGGGTCTGAGGGTCTCTGAATGGAATCGAGTAAGCAGTTGAGTGGTTGAAGTCTTGACTTATGGAGAACTGCAATAACCAGCATGCACTGATGTTGAGCGTTGTTCCGGTATGGTATCCGCAGTGTAAGGCGATCCAACCTTGAGAATGAGAGCCCCGCCAGGAAGGCGATGAGTTGGAAGGTAAGTGGCACCACCTGGGGGGGGTGAGACTTCAGGAGCGTTCCTGGGTCCGGAACAGAACAGCCTTGACTGTAAGAGATACCTACGGGAAGCGCGGATGGGAACTCGGGAAATCCGAGTAGCAATCGTGAACAGAAAGGAAAGAGGAAGCGTTCCGAGGAGCGGAACGGGTAGAAAGAAGAAAAGGGAAACAGAAGAGGATTGAAAGAAACAGGGAAGGAGTCAAAGAGGAAAAAGGTGTAGCACTTGAACAGCGTGTAAGCCTGAAAGCACGAAGGGGTGCAACGCGCTGCGGAATACTGCCGACGCGTCTAAATACACGTCACAAGCAGGAAGTGGCAAACACTAGAATGCTGCACCTGCTTCTGCTAGATAATGTAATGGCTCAACCCTTCCTCCATTGATTCCACAACTTCCAAGGTCTGCGGATCATGACAGTCGATCCCTCTCCTCAGCTGGTTCCTCCCTCTGGAACGGCCTTCCAACCCCCCTCAGACTTGATCCAGATCCTCTTAAGTTCCGGAAACTTATCAAGACTTATCAAGGCAACTGGAAACACTTGTGTATAAGTGCCATACAAATGTCGACATTGAGTCTCAATGATTGGAGACAGCTATTCACTGCTCTCTGTGGGCTCAATAACCCTAGACCTACCAAAGCAGTCCAGCTCAGCCTGTAATTTCTCTGTCTCTCAATGGGACCGGCCTCACTTTGTGTACTATCGGTTGGGGCCTGAATATCAACCTAACCTTATGGCAGAACCCCTTCAGTTTGCCAATGTGGGGATAAAAGACCTCGTGGAAAGCATTTCTCACTTCTCTGTTAAAGCTGAGCTCCGGTCTTCTCCAATATCCTGAATGTGTTCACTCTTGCCTGGGTGAAGATCTATGCCTTACCTCCCATAACGCTGGCACCCCAACAGACAGTCACCCTCCATCACCACATAAACCTTGCCATTGATTTGCAAACCCTGCAGGGTACAAAGAAAGACAAAAGGGAAAAAGGGTCCCTAGTTAAAGAAGAAACAAATCCAAAAACATGATTCTATGTTTCTCAGCCAACCACTCCACCAGCCTCTTTGCTTTTCCATGCTTCCCTTCCCAGTATATTCCAAAGCTATTGACCCCTGCTGCATCTGAAAACAATCTCCACATTCCACTGAACCACCTTGTCCCCCAGACTCATTGACGTGGCGTTACTCTGATCCTGTGGTGTGGCCACCGTCATCTGTCTACTGAACTTCCTTCCCATTGCCACTATCCTACATGCAAAGTTTAGATGTCCCAATAGCTGATGTATTTCTCTCAGCTCACATTTCTCTCTTGAACACAGATCTGATATCATTTCACTTAACTTCTGTATTTTGTAAGAAAATCAGAACCAACACTAGCCATTCTGTTTTGTTAGGTGCCCGGGAGACACCTAGATCTTTTGCCACCCATTCGAAATCTATCAATAGCAGTGCACACTCATGCTCACCATCAAGAAGTCATCTAAATAGTGCACTATCTGATGCAATCCTGTGCACTTTGTGACTACCCATTGCACAAAGTGCACAAGATGCCAAACATCCCATTGGCAGTGCCTTGTTAGCATACATGTTCCCTTTGAATTGAGTACCCAACAGCTGGAAAAATCGTCTAGGTGTACTGGCAGCAGCCTGAATGCCGATTTTATGTTGCATTTTGCCATTTAGGTCTCTGCTCAATCTGCCGAGTTTATATAATCACTTCCGGCCAGGACAGGGCACAGTGCCCAATGGCAATATGATCATGTCTGGAATTATTTTTTTGTCAAATGCACCTGCCATTCTCCTCTCCTGCCCTTCTCTTAGCTTCTCCTCGGTGTGTTCCTTTATAGAATAAGTGCTCTGTCCACCACCAGCCCACAGGCCCTTGTATGGGATTCTAAATCGCCCTTGAACCTGTCAGATAATAAACGAGCCACACCTCTATCCGGGTAACATTTCAGCCACCCTTTAGTTTGTGTAAGCTCTCTGTAGTACACACTTTTTCCCCAAGACAACCCTTTTTCCACCAGAGCCTCTACCTATGCCTTATCTTCCTCGCCCCAATCATTGTTTGCGAGGATGCCGCCCAGTGCATTTTGGGCATTCATGTTTATACTTGCTTGCCACCTAGATAAAACAGCCCCTTTTGTATGCCCAACCATTTCAGTGACCTTCTCTTTGCTGATCCCTCATCCCTCTTTGGATTGGACGCGACTGGAAGGGCAATAACAGCTGTGTGCATGCCCGCCATTGGTCTGGCAGGGGCAGTCTACTGCAGCCATAACTCTGTTTCAATTTCCCCCCATTCTTCCCCTTCATCGACTCCCATTCATAACCCAAACTCCTTGCATTCTAAATCGATGCAAATCCCTTACAATTAATCTGTGCTTTTCTTATTACATCAGTATATTTGAAAAGTACCATGCTCCGCTCCAGGAACCCTTTGCAGTATATATATATAAGAAAAGCCAATGTCCAATTCTCAATCGTCTAATACACAGAAGGGCGAGGTCCCTTACTCACACAGGAACTGGGGATACAAACTGTTAGAAAAAGGGGGCAAGGGATTCCTGGGGAGCTAAGTTAATTCATTTATAAACACTAAATTAATAGAACAAATCTAATGCTAAAACCTCTTTCAAAGAATCCAGCACAGTGCTATCACTTCAGTGTGCCCCAAGCGAGTAAATAGCGTGTGTAAAATGCCGATTTTTATGTTGCATTTTGCCATTTAGGTCTCTGCTCAATCTGGCAAGTTTATATAACCGCTTCTGCTCTGCCGGTAAATCTCTGTCAGCTTCTTTACACACAGCTCTTCTCACAATCAGAGTGAACATAAGAACTGGAACTCTTTTCCCGTAGGCAGGCCTCTAGATAAGGTGCGTACCAGTGCTTTTTACGCATGAAAATCTTGGAAATACGACAGGTTTATTATTTTCCTGTGTACATTTACACACAGGTTTAGAGCAGAGGGCAGTGCAAAGGTCAGGTTACTTGACAGAAACCAGAAGGCTTCTTTTGATTTTTATCTACATGGATGTAACTGCAAGCCACCTCTGAAACAGAATGTATTTCTTAGAAGCCTTTCAAAAAAGAAACTGCACACTGTGATAAAAGGAATGTTTTTTTTCCATTCAGCTTCTGTGTTGATGCTCATGGAGCAGACAGAAGCACTGTGCGTATTTATTTTCCTAGAATTTTAGGATTGTATAATTAATAAGATGGAAAACTAAATTGCAATTGAGAATTTATTTTGTAACAAATTAGGCTTTTTTTTCCAATGAAAGCAAACCAGCATTGCACAATTGTATTTTTCAGAGTTCCGGTGCTGTGAATAATCATGCGGAGGCACATCATTTTTACACTTGTAATTTAATGTACACTCTAATTATAAAAGGAAGTGTAAAATGATGACTATGCACAGTCTAGTTTATATCCATTCAACCTTGCAGTCAATGGGGTACATTACTATAAATGGCCAGTGGCATCGAAGTCTTTGCTCACGGGTGAGTGATTGTCATTACACCAATTACAGGTGTTCTAGCCTCTCAAATCTTCAAGACTACAATTAAATCATCCAAAACCTGACTCTCCAGGAAGTGCAAGCGCTGTTCAAAAATAAAAAAATGAAATTACATTGGTAATTGAAATAGAAACTCAGCTAAACCTGTCCCCGTGATAATCCAGATAAGTATTTAACTTAATGTAGCGCTTCATGAATGGTTTGTCCAACATCTAGGTACTGTGATTATTATACCTCAGTCATTACTCAGTTAACCGACCTCTCAAGGATGTTAGCCAATAAGATAGCTCAGCCGGTTGAGCACTCGTTGCTGCAATCTGTAGGTTGCAGGTTCGAATCCTAGCATACCATTAGGTAGTAATAGCTCCAAAAAATGAGAACTTTCATTAAACCTCAAAAGACAATTCTGCTATCGAACCTCAAAACACACAATGCAATTCATGTTTGCTTTACTATGTAATTGGTTAGGTTTTTGTGATTTCAACATTTAAATATATACAGGAGAGATCAAATGGCTTGATCTTAGAAAAATAATGAAAGGTGTATTCTGGGACAATGCAGAAAGCTGCCGCATAGTAATGATTCCCATACAGTTTTAGCGCACGTCCGCTGGATGTCACATACATTTTACTCTCTTGCAAAGGAGAAAAGTCATTTTTACTCTCTTAAAATCACATTTACTCTCGAAGTTTAAAAATAGTGAGTAAAATACTCCCACCTCAAAATCTTATCTGGAGCACTGCCCGTAGGCCGGTGGGCATGGCTGATTTGCAAGCCTCGAAGAATCCCCTTCTTCCAGAGAAGGATTGCTGCTGCTCCCTGTGTGAACTGAACATGAAAAGCCAGGAGCACCAGACACCCTGATCACTGGTTTCGGACAGTGCCTGAGGCCTATTGTGTCATTAGCTAAACCTTTAGTGAATTTTCCAAAGTGCCATTGGAACTCTGTAGAGTTTGATTCTTACCACTCCACTAGACTCTGGCTGCATCACCCAGTGACCGAACATTTGACATCAGCTAAAGGACAGGTTGTACCATATCTCAGCTACAGTTAATCTCTTCTTGATTCCAGTACCCTTTTCATTAGCTCATGTGCCATCCTGCATGCCTGCAGCACCTTGATATCATGCCGGCACTGGAGACCAGTGCTGCTACTGGTGAACCTTGACTTTTTATACTCAAAGAGCTAAGCAGTAGCTGGTGAAAGCCTCTGAGGTAGTTTACCTAAAAAAAGCAAATAGAGAGGTACTTGCCTCTGAAAGCCAAGAGGATGTTCTGACAAGACTAACTCTCTGAAGAATGATTGTCTGCTTCTTACAAATAACTGCATGTGAAAACCAAGAGGTCAGTTGGAGCCTCTACGAGACAGTTGTGGGACAAACGCCAGAGGTTGCTGAGAGGTTTCGGAGAACCTCTAAGTAATGCTTAGAGGACAGTGCCAAGAGGTTGGTGGGATACGATTTCCTGCTAAGAAAGTTTCTTATTGACTATGTTTCACTAAAATATTCACATGTAAAGTCATGAGAAGGATTCAAGGCATCACTGAAAACGCAAGTCTCTGCGAGCACCAGGCCCACCAATTTCAACACTATTATAAGCAGTACAGCAGGCCTGTCAAACACAAATGCCTCTGGATCCAGAGTGCTAGCACAAGCGGACCCACCAGAAACCGTTGCCATGTAAATACAGCAGACTGATTGATACTGCTGAATATCTGTCAATTCCTAGAATTACAAGAATAAACCACATACCACTGCATTACTGTCTTGTGCTCTTATTAAATCTCCCATCTAGGAACAGAACCTTGAGCACTGCAATCCAAACAAAACATTTTTAAAAGGACCTGGTCACATTTCTGTTGACCTTACTAAACCATTCTCCATGCTGCATAAACATCTCTCACTAATATGGAGAGCTGAATCAAGAACCTCCTCTCTAGATCCAACTGATTTGAATGCCTCCCAAGCATGTGAAAAACCAGATTTCCTCTTCCCCCTTTCTCTTTGGAGGTGCTATGAAATGACAGTGCCCATGGCTAGCACCTTAAACACTCTAAGGAATATATAGATGAAATAAATAACCTTATCCTGTTCTCCAAACCTAGACAATCCATCTGAAATATTTTAGGGATGTTTCACCTAACCCCATTCCTCCATTTTAGATCTCTGTAAATTTACACTTCTTGTCATACAATATCCTGCTATGTAACTTTTGTACGCAGTAACTGTACCTAAGTGTACATTTGAACTATGTTGGTGAAAATATCCACGTTAATTTACTTAATCAACTGCCATGGAGCACACTTACTACCCAGTTTCCTACCTCACAATAATTCAAAAGGATAAACACAGTCAATAAGGATATGATTGACCAACTAAAGAGGACCATTTACCTCAAGATAATAATGTACCACTTTACATTGTTTAATACAATGCATTGCCAAGAACTCCTACATGGCAGATGAGGCCAGGTTCAACTGTCAGCTACTAAAGTAACATGGATGAGGTAATGTAGCTTGGTGGGAAGACATACATACATACAGGAATACAGGTTTGGATCTGTTTCTCATTTCATTGCTTAAATTAGCAAGTGGTGAACCCACCAATTTGCTAGTTAGGCAGTGTCAGCTACCTTTGATGTGGACGTGCAGGGTTGTGAATACGGGCCGCCATCTCTCAACTGGGACTCTTTGCACCCCATCAGCAAGGAGCTGGGTTGCTAACCCTTACTGCATCAGACATAGAATTATAATGGTTGGGCCTTTGGCATTCATTCTGACCATTCTCACTAACAGTCACTTCTTTTAAAAACATTGATTTCTAAATTATGTCTTCTGTATATTTGCATATTAAGTTATATATTCATTATATCCCAGCGTCGAACCAAGTTAAGTTGTTGAAATATTGTATGATTTTATGTAAATGTATCCTTGAAACCCATTCTTAGAGTGCCTATGTCTCTGTGAATGATGTAATAGCTCTGGTTCCACAGTTATCTCAGAGGGTCAAAAGGAACCCAAGATAGGAGCACTGACAGTGGGGGAAGAAGGTGTTTGAGGAGCTGGCAATGGAGTGTTAGTTGGAGGGCTGGCTGTGGAGAATGTAGAATGAGTACAAGTTGTGGAGGGATAGTGTAGAAGCACTGGATGCAGTTGGTTGAGTAGCAGCACTCGCTGTACAGATAGTGCTGGGGGACTGGTTCTGTGGATGATGGTGTGGTAGTGCTGTTGTCGTAGTACTCTGAGAGTACTCCTTGCAAGGGCCTCCTGTGGAGTACTCTGTATGAGCGATGGCTGTGGTTGTTGTGCAGGGGCGCTGGATGCAGGTGTTGTTTGATAACTGCGTATGCTTGGAATGGAGGAACAGTGTAGGAGTGTTGACATCGAAGTGAACTATAGGCCTGGCTCTGGTGTACGAGTAGGAGTGACAACTGTGGCCGAATGATGTAGGAGAACTGACTATGAGAGAAGATGTTGGAGTGGTAGATATGGAGGATGCTTTGAGTACGCTGGCTTCATAGGGTGGTGGGAGATATTGTAGAATGCAGGCACGCTGGCTGTAGGAGATATTGTAAGGTTGATGGCTTCAGGCAAATCACCTAGAGTGTGCACATTGGTGGAGCTTACAGCTGCTACATTATTTGCTGCTATGTTCAGGAAATGCTGTAAGGAATGATAAGCAGTGTTAGCTGTATCTGCAAAGGAAAATGTCCCACCTGCAGTCCCTGATGTTTGTCCATCATTTTATCCAATAGGGATGGCAGCTCTTCCGAAATGGATCTGAAGAGTCTTTCCCTCACTTTCAAGAAGTATGACTGTGCCCGGCGGCTCTGCAATAGCAGCGACCCTAGCGTTAACCCATATTTCCCAGCAGAATGGCAAGTTTACTGGAAGGACCAGGATCGATGGAAAGTCTACGAGGAGGTATGGGTGCGACTGGGACTATTTGTATAAAGGTGTGGGCATCAGCACTTCAGCCTCTGCTTCCTGTTGCTTGTCTGATAGCCTCTCTGTAGTGGGAAGTTTGTTTATCAAAAAGAACCTAGGATATGTGGTACTAGGCCTAGTGAGAGGTTTGAACAATTAGTTATACATCTTTTAGTTCAGAGAGACTTTGGATCAGTGTCAAGATGAGTGACATATCAGATCAATCAGGGAGATTACTGGACATAATTAGGGAATTACTGGCCTTTTATAGTGTCCATCTTGCATTCCGGGGGTCTCGGTTCCGGGATTGGAGATGTTGTTAATCATTGAGACAGACCCACTTAAGTAGAGGAAGATTTCTGACTTAACTCGTACTCTCGATCATTGAAGGTCACTCAGGGAGAACCTCTCCAAGTTCAGGCATCCTCGGGCTTAGCATTAAGATTACAGTCGATTGTCCATCTCATATGTCTTTCTCCTGAGTACAAGGATGCATTATCAACATTTGGAATATAGGCAGCCAAGACTCTCTCCGGAATAGAGCAGGGCAGTAGTCTTTTATACAGAGGGACTGTATACAGGGCCCCAGAATTCATGAGGGCAATGCAAGTCAAAGTGCTGACAGATCCGAGTGCATACTTCTCGAGCCTGGCACTGTGAGAATCAGAATTTCCAAGAGCCGATTAGCCTGTAAGTAAACACATGAATCCCAGGTCTACTAAATGCTGTACGGTAAAGCCGATGAAATACCAAGGGCACAGGTTTACTGACATTGAGAATATATTAATTGCTCAAATTAAACAATCAATTATATATATGATGACAACTAAGCAAAGAAGAAAATGTACAAATTAATACCATCGGATTGAATTTAAATGTGTTTTGCCATCTTCCAAAATTTTTTGTCAGATGATCTTGTGATATTTGCTTTAAAACAATGAAGACACTTTCAAACCATAGTTCCTTACCTCAAAGAAATGGACGAGATTTGATCATTAGGAAATATTAATATACCAGATATTAAATATTAACAGAATGGTCTCTAGCTCTATATCAATACCAATGTAACGTAAACAATGAGGGACTGAAATGAATGGTGCAGATCTTTGTGAATACTGCTTCCCAAGAGAATAGTGGGATATGCCAGGTTGTTAAACCTGTTTTACATCAGCACCTTCTTGAGAATTACCTGTCATTCAGTAAATGGATTACAAAGACAATAGGAGAATTCTCTGGAGGGCTGCAATATAATCTGAACTCTGTCCAGGGATGTTGCATTTCATAATAACAGACATAGGGCCTGATTTACAACTCGCTTTGCAATGGGATTCTCCCATTGAAAATCTCTTTTGTGTATCTGGCCAATAAGTATTTGTTATGCTGATTTCAATGATTCTGAAACTGAGTTCGAAGGTGCTTGATTTCTAGTTTTTCCACCTATTTATCAATTGTTGTCTCAAATAATGCACCCAACACAGAACAATATATGTAGGGACAAGAGAGAAGAGTTGGCATTAAATTTGCCGGAATATTTGTTTTGCCAATCTGATTAGCATTTTGCCAGGATTTATCCATTGAAAATTTCCCTTATTTGAAGACATTGGAAAATTCCTGGAACTCTTGAAAAGGAGGGGTTACAGTTGTGATGTTTGTTTGATATAGAAGTGTGGTGTGTTGTGAAGTGCTTGTGGATGGATACTTGCAATTATGGTATGCATGAGGTCAGTGTGAATGATGGAATGGAGAATATGTATGGATGAATGTGAGAATGTTATGTTGCTGGCATTCCACCAAAGGGCATTTGGAAGATGTAGCTTGGGAGATGGGATCCAGTGGGTTCCTATCCTAATTTAGGATTTATACTGTAACTCAATAACGGAACTGTATAGCAAGATATCATGAAGCGTCCAGGAGTATCTTTGCAACAGATACATTATATAAATTGAATTGTCCAAATGTCTCACTGCCACACTGTTGTTGTATCTGTCTCGAGGTATTAATCCACTTAGGTGGGATACGTGGATTCTCCCATAGTGGTATGGACTGAGATATTTGATACATTTTACAACAAAATGAGATATACCTCCAAATATGTAAAGATTTCTGTGCAGTCTGAAAAGCCAGAGCCAAGAGAAGGGAGTCATTCTCTAGGCTAAAAAGGAAACCGGCCACACATTCTTCAACCAAGAGAAGGGAGTCATTCCCCATGGTATTTATGGTGAAATTTCAGATACCAAGTGTTACATCATTGGAGTATAATTATGATAACATTTAAACCAGGAGAAGGGAGGTATTATTCCTAGACAAAACTATTGGAACTTGATAGTACCATTAGAATGTTAGTTGAAGCAGAGTAATCCTTCATAAAGAGAGGGAAAGGTGGGAAAGATAGGGAAAGTGAGGACCGTAGTATATCACCCCCAAACCGACAGTTTGGTGGAGCTCTACAACCATACAATTAAGCAGATGCTTTGCAAAACCCTAGACCCAGTGAGCCGCGAATGGCATTCAATCTCCTATTTGGTAGAAGGGCCAAATCCCTGCTGGACCTCCTGCGGGAAGAATGGGAAGAGCAACCAAACAAAGAGATATCCATAATGGAATATGCCCTCAATCTTTCAAAATGGGTACAGGCCCTGTAGGAGACATACAGGCCCCTGTAGGAGGTAGCACATAAGAACCTGCAGTAAAGTATTATAATCAAGGAACCCACCTGCGAACCTTCCGGCCAGGAGCCAAGGTAGTGGAAATCTTTCCAACCACTGAGAACAAACTCCTAGTTTCCTGAAAAGGACCCTACCGGGTGGAGCAGGCCATTGGCCCAACTTGTGACTCTCCATATTCAGAGTTTGCAAAAGGGATGCTGATATGGGTGGTGCCGTCTGTGCCATTCAAGGTCCGTAAGATTTTTTGTGATAAAGAGGGTAGGATGATCATAGCACAAGGACTTGTGGAACAGAAAGAGCTCTGTATTATCAACACAAATGCACCAAACCACGACACAGGAGCCTATTTCCGTTCACTATACCCCGAAATATGCACACTTAGACACGGCACAATAGTATGGGTAGAGACTTTAATTGTATGCTGAACCCGAGACTGGACAGATCCGACGATAAATTCATACATCCAGGCCCATCATCGAAAGTCCTGAATATACTACTGCAAGCATTCTAATTATCTGACATATGGAGAGCCTTTCACCCGAATGTTTGGGGATATTCTCATTACAACGCCCCCCCCACCCCGAGACGTCACAGGTGAAGAGACACTAGTAGAATTCAAAGCAGCGGAATATAGGGCATATGTGCTCTCTGACCACGCTCACCTGGTGGTCACTTGGCAGAACTACCCTCCTAGGGCAGGCTAGAGTCTCCCATAACCATTGAGGAACTGGAATCCACCGTAAGAGGGATGCCGACAGTTAAAGCCACGGGGCAGACAGGTTACCCTGTGAATTTAATAAGGTGTTCATAGCAGAGTTGGCGTCCCTGTTGTTGGGCATGCTGAACAAAGCGCTAGATACAGGCATTTTGCTGATGTCGCTGAGGTAGTCGTTATATTGTCCGATTACTGAAGCCTAATGAACTTGACACGGATTGCGGATCTTACAGACCCCTGTCGTTGCTTAATCAAGATGGGAAAATACTTACAGCCTTTCTGGCTAATAGGCTGAAGCCAGCGATATCTAAACTTATTCATCCGGATCAGTCAGGATATGTTCCAGACAGAAATATTGTGTGTAATTCTAGGAGGTTGCATCATGTCATTGATCGCACCCAAGCCAGTAAAGACAAATATGCCATCGCCTCGCTAGACGCGGCCAAGGAATTCTACTCGGTCAGATGCCCATGGCTGTTGGCAGAGTTGCGGAGGTTCGGCATTGGGGGCAACATACATAAAACGGGTACAGATATTATATAGCAGTCCAGTAGCAAGAGTCAAGACGGGCACTTACATCTCAGAGCAATGGCCGTTGGGAAAATGTTAGGCAGAATTATATGCAGTACCCTTTGCGAACACTACACACAATTAGGACTACAAGTGACAGTACATGTTCACCTTTTGTACAAGCCTGTACTACACAGTTATAGTGGTAGCAGTAGCGGAGCAGCCAGACTCATGTCAAGAGTAAGTGAGCAGTACAACTAGTTACACAAAGGACAGCAATTACTACGATTCAGGCAAACACTGACTCAAGTTTTCTAAGCAAAAGAATATATATTTATTTACTCAACAGTTGTATAACATTTCACTATTCTAAGCAAGGTAAAAATCACAATCATAAATACACCACACCACTTCCCTTAACTTCCAGACAAGTTAAGCTCATAAGATGAAGTGGGAGCAAAATGGCACTCCAGAAATTTAAAAGGGAGGGAAATGCAAAGTTATCAGAAACTAGGCAGAACCAACAGGTGAGTATTCTGAGCAGTTGAACAAGAGAGACAACAGTGAGTAGATCAGCTAGAAAAGGCTTAGGGCCAAAGTCAATAGGTCAAAAGTCTTTTGCTCAGGATCGCACAGTTCATGGTAGTTCGCTGTAAAGTTCATGGCAAAGATTCCGGACGAGGTTAGTTGGTAGAAAAGTTAGTTCAAAGAGAAGAGAAGGACAAGCCCTCGGATTGGAGAAAGATTTCAAACACTTTCACCGCGGTGAGCGAAACGCACAACCGGATTTGCACAGTACCTTAAAATGGAGAGGGGGCTGTAGCTGAGGCAGACGTTCCTGGTAGTTCCTGCAGTCTCACAGTTCCTGAAGCGACTTTGGGACTGATCAGAAGTAGGAAGACTGGAGGGTCCTGCACTACCCAGGGAAGAAACCAGCAGCAGCGCCAAACAACGAATAAAAGGTGCGCTCCTTAAAACCCAAGCAGGGTCCGACCTTCCTGGCTATCGGCCCAATGTATCTCTGTACAGCGAATTCGACCAGGAGGAGTCCTGGCTTGTAGTTTGGGTGAACTGGTTGGTCCCACCAGCTCAAGGGAAGAGGTTTCCTGGAGGATCGACTCTGTCGTTGGATTTGGAGATTCCGACCTGCAGCAGGATTTCACCGGGCGGTTCAGTCGTTGTAGGGGTCCTCTTCTTCCAGTTCCTCGTTGGTTCTTTCGTTCCAGTGGCGACTCTGCCTTTCCAGTCCCAGAGACCTGCTTTTTATGCAGTTTTTCCCCA
Source organism: Ambystoma mexicanum (assembly GCF_040938575.1). Taxonomy (NCBI): domain Eukaryota; kingdom Metazoa; phylum Chordata; class Amphibia; order Caudata; family Ambystomatidae; genus Ambystoma; species Ambystoma mexicanum. The sequence continues at coordinate 197,802,791 of NC_090925.1, forward strand.
TTCATACAGCCTGGCTGTCAATCACACAGCAGGGTGGCTGGCCTGGAAAGGCCAATCAGACAAGGGTGCGACTTGGGTTTCCAAGGGAACCCACAGTAGGGGTACGAAGATCCCTCCCTCACATCCTGCCTAGCTAGACTATCAGGCGCCTGAAGGAGGGCTTCTGTGCAGAAGCCCGCGAAAAGACAGCGAACAAAGGAGTCATCCCCGGTTTGGCACGCAGAGAAAAACACGAGAAAGACTTGAACAAAAAGAAATGGTGACAAAACCCAGCCGGAGCCGCCAAAATAAAACATACATGATCAAGCGGGTTTTATGTTCGAGGCTAATATAATAGCCTAAAACAGTACCACATTATGTAAGATAACCGCAGTAGAAAAGTTGGGGTAGATACCACTGCCACCATCCAAGGCTTAATGTTAAGGGAGTGAAACAAGGCCCGAAGAGGCACAGACAAAAAGGGATAAGAGTTAACCCTTTCCAGTTCTCCATGTAAGATGGGGTGTACTGGGTCTGTAGTTTAAAGTGACTATATAAAGTTAATGGCAACTTTACCTGTTTCTGGGGGACAGTAGTCAGCCCCAGAGAAATTGAGTCAGTGGGAAGTCTCAAAGACAACCCTGTGTCACTGCACTGAAGGTGCTGTGTAACACACACAAAAAGTGGTGCACCTGGTGTAGGTGAGGCTCCAGTGCGCAAGATCACACAAAAAGTAGAAATACACATAGCAAAACACATGTAAGAGTGTGAAAAAGGCTCCCACTCTTACCAGGTGAAAAAAATAAATCCTAGAAATCCAGCAAAGCTGCTGGGGACTCTTTAGGTAAGGGAAATCAACCATTTATGAGAATTCTCCCTAACAGAAAAGGCACCAGACCATGGTCACCCATGCTATGCATTCTAGCTTTAGAGCCACTAGCAGTGTATCTCAGGAAGGAATATCAAGATGCGGGCATAGTGATACAGGAGGCAGGAGTAAGTTGATCTCATTATATGCTGATGATATGCTTTTATACTTGCAACAGCCAGAAACCAACTTACAGTACATTTTACAGTACATCTTAGACGTGTTGGAACATAATGCGGATCTATCAGGTATTACAATTAACGCACAGCAGGGTATAGGACGTATGCTCGTGACACATTACCGGCGCTACCGATTAAGTGGGAGGGGACCACATTCAGATTCTGAAAGCGGTCAGCAGATTTGAAAAGTCTGACATTCTGGGGCAGACTACCGCTCTCACTAATGGGGAGGGCTGCGATGTTGAAGATGGTGGTGATCCTGAGGCTGCTTCATTTCTTTACCAACATCCCGTGCATCATACCTAAAGGATTCTTTAATAGATTGGACACTATATGTCGCAGCTTCTTATGGTGAAGCTCGAGGTGCCGGGTGGCACTAACAATATTGCAGAGACCGCACAAACAAGGGGGCATAAAAGTGCCCAATTTTGAAGTGTATTTTATGGCGTGCCAATTGCAATTCTTCACAAAATGGTTGGCGGATAAACGGACCCAAGACACCTTGTTGTTACAGCCGGCATGTGCCCCGTTGGAAGCAATATGGGCAGAGGCGTTGCGAGTCCCGAGGCCTGCGCTGCTGCTGACGCTGGGCAAGTCAATGTGGCACAGGGCCTGCCGTTTTCTAGAGATCAAAACGCCCTACTCCCCCCAGGTCCAATAGTGTCACTAAAGGGGGAAGATCCACAATTCAGGAAAAATGTAAGGAAGCACTGGGAACCTATGGGGTGGCAATGGTTGGAGACTTACTGAGGCAGGACAGACCAATGGACTTCAGTACACTCACCTCAGAGACAGGCATACACGAAGGACAACATATAATAAACGTTTCACTCCTCACTCCTCACCAGACTAGTCAGAAATGGCCTGGAAGAGATAGGGTACTGCAGGAAGATGGTGCAATAGAGACGCTCTATGATATTTTGGAGGGTGGGCATGCAGTGTCTAGAACTTACGAGTTACTTATGTCACAGCCGGGGATATGCTTGTGCAGACCAGGTGTAGCTGGGAAGCAGACCTAAAGGAGCAACTGTCGGATGCAGCCTGGCGTCGAGTGTTAGTTTATCACAAAAACGTGTCCAGGAATGCAAAACTCCAGTTGATTCAGTTGTATGTCACTCATAGAGCATACCTAACCCCAGGGAAAAGCGCCAAATTTTGCAAGGCTAAGGAACAGGCCTGCCCAAAATGTGGGTTGCTTAATGTGGACCTGGTACATATGTTCTGGGCTTGTGCAAAGATCTGCCAATTTTGGGAAGAGCTAGCCCAGGCATTAGCTAGAACAGGTATAAAGTTGGACACAAGCTCACCCACTGCCTGCATGCTAGGCGTTTTTGCACGTCCAAAGCAGGCAAGACACTTTAGCAAGCTGAAGGACCTAGCATACATCCTAGTGAAACGTAGAATAGCAATGGATTGGAAAGCGCACAAAGGTCCAGAAGTGCGCCTGTGGTGGAGTGACTTACAAAAATGTGTGGCAAGAAGCGGCCCGTTGTGGCCAGGGAGAGAAGAACATAGACCTAGGGGTCATTACAAGGTAGGCGTTAAGGGGTTAACGGTGCCGGAACCGTCATCCCCTTACCGCCCCATTACGAGTCTGCTTGCAGGACCCGCTAGCAGACGAGGATGCTAACAACGGGCCCGTTATTAAAGGGCCTGTTGTTAGCATCCTCCCCATTCCCATTGAGCCCTATGGGGGCTCAAATACGAATAGGGGAGTACCGGGTCCGAGTTCTTTGAATGAGGAATTACCGGGCCCTCTAAGGTCGGAATGGCCCGGTAATTCCTCATTCAAGGAACCTGGACCCGGTATCCGGTAAGGGGGTAGCCATGCTGCTAATAACTCCTACCTCGTAAGGACCCCCCTAGACTCCTGGCAACATATGGTACAGGACCTGATGGCCTTGGCGCACAATAATGCTACCCAAGAGGTAATAACAGCCCCATCACAGTCAGCAAACTAAAAACAATGTATACACTTTATACAGTATGAAGATGTATGTGGAATAGGCTGGGATGTGGGAGGGGGAGTTGGGGGAGGGGGACACGCAGACGGGATTGGTTGTACATTGTTATGCAACGTATACAAGAGTCTGTAAATTACATTGTTAAGAAAAAAAGAAAAAAGAAAAGTATGCAGCCGCCTACTTAGACGACATCATCATACACAGCGACAACTGGGACGATATCCTCTCTTACCTGGCCACCCTTCGAGACGCCGGGCTACTTCTAAACCCAAAGAAAATGACAATAGCAGCCTCCCATACCAAATACTTGGGGTTCATCCCCCACTTTGCCACCCTAGCAGCTCCCCTGACCGATCTAATGAAGAAGGTGTCCTCAGACCATCCCTCCGAGCAGGCAGCTAGGGCTCGGTTGGCCTTCAAACACCTGAAAAACAGTCTCTCTACACATACCATCCTCTATTGTCCTGGCTTTTTGGAGCTGCTCTTTCTACGTGCGGATGCATCTGGAACGGGACTTGGGGCTGTGCTGTTCCAAGGTAATGTCAAATTAGAGAGGCCGGTGTTGTTCATCAGCTGAAAGTTACTTCCTCAAGAGACTCGGTACGCTGCCATCGAAAAAGCAAATGGGCCATGGAATCACTACGCTACTATTTCTTGGGGTGACACTTCATGTTGGTGAAGGATCACTCGGCTCTTTGGTCTGGTTGGCACACCATAAGGATACAAATCCGTGGGTCCTGCGCTGGTTCCTGTCACTACAACCATTCTCCTTCACAACTGTCCACCACCCCGGAAACCACCTATCTCAAGCTGATTACATGTCTAGATCTTTATCCCTGCCCGAACGTCAGGGCTTGGAGAATGGGACATATGATGGACTGCCAGCCTGACAAAGGCAGCCGTCATCACCTTACATTAGAAGGGGCCAGGGCTCACCTCAGCAGGCCGCCGCCTCACAAAGGCAGCCATCATCACCTTACATCAGAGGGGGCCAGGGCTTACCTCAGCAGGCTGCCGCTGCACAAGCACACACGCCTGTCATCGCCTTATGTCAGAAAGGGGGCAGAATCACCCCACAGCGTGAGAGTCAGAGCCCGGGCAGCAGCACTCAAAAGCAGACTGCCAGAGCAGCTAGATCCCAAGTTAGCCAGCCCTGCTGCAGGGCTGAGACAGAGGGCCCTCTGGCCTCAGCCAGGGAGCTCTGGGAAGGGAGATAGACCAAGTGTCACCTGTCCCGCGCTCAGAAGGGGATTGGGGCGCTAATAGCCACGAAGCAGCGGAGGGGCCTGAGGGGAAGCGAAAGGGGTCCACAGCTGGAGATATCAAAGCCATAGTTTCATGCACCCCTAGCCAGCCACGGAAGAAGGCATATTGGAAGAGCAGGAGTTTGTCTGGGCCTATTAAGCAGAGAAGGAAGACAGACGAGAACAAAACAGGCCTCAAGGCAGAAGAGAAGAGGCTGGGAGGACCAACGGAACGAGAAGGACAGAAATGCCCTGGGGAGGAAGATTGCACTGTCCCTAACTGGGGTTACAGACATGCCTCTATAATAAAAGGCTGTTGAGGTGTTGGATCTTAGAGTGTGTGGGGCAGTCTCAATTTTCAGGTGCAGACTAAAGACTCCCTCCTGGTTTCCCCGTCTTGGCTGACTTAATTGCTCCTATTTTTTATCTGTTTTATCTGTGCGTTACACATAAACTAAATAAATAAATAACTTGAAGACTTCCCAAGTAGGCCGTGCTGATTGTACCCAGCATATCAGTCCTCTCCTGGCTGCTCTTCCCAATGTGAATCTTCAGTAGCCAGAGTAGGGAGCACTTCGAGTCCCACGGCTCTCAATTGTTACATGTTTTAGTCCAGATCTGTGGGGGTGTGGGGACTATAACTAACCATTGTTTACATGGTGTATTTATGTCTGCATCAGATGTATGTCACATTTGTGTATTGTAATTTCTTGTGTTTTTTAATCTGTTTAGAATCACATGCTGTGTATATAATCCGACATCTAGTGGTAAGTGCAGAGTATTGCAGCTTTTTTTCGAAGATCGACAAGGGACTTCAACCTGGGCATGTCTGTAACAATATCCCTATTGTGACGCGTAGTGTATCCATGATTCGTCGTGCATTGAGGTCCCGCAGATAGTTTTTTTCCGCCGTACTGGTCGGCCGCATTAATGCAGAGTTCATGAAAACGAGATTTATTGCTAAAATTAATATCCATCTTATCTCACCTTCGACATACCTTTTCGATGTTCATCGACGGAGGTTTCAAGGTTCCCTTCTGCAGATTTCCACAAATGAATTCTCGACGGCTGGCGGCTGCCTTCACCCTCGGGCTTCGGCCTTTCACTGTAGGGAGAGTGGGGGCCTTTTCTTCTTGCCATCTTCCATTAGAGAATGCCTTTTCCTATTCTACCCCTTTCTTTCCCTTGTCTGCCTACTATTTTTCTATTTAATAAGGGAGAGAACTCCATTTAAATGTTGCCCTTCCTGTAACAGGAAGTTTCCTTGAAGGGACACTCACTGTAACAACTGTTTGCCTCGTAACTACGATGAGCAGCATTGCAAGGCCTGTTGACTCTTTAATCCGAAGACACTTAGAGAACAGCGCACTAGGCGGTGGGCGGTCTAAGCCAAGCAGGTCGAATCCCATTCCCCCACCGGCGCTGTCACATCGGAGGAGGAATCCTCCAGCACCCACGGCTCCAGTTCGGAGGCCAAAGACATTGTTGTTGGAGTCCGCCGACTACAGCGTGCCCGTCCCCATCCGCACTAGGCTTGCCAAATGCACTGCTACAGGGCTATCACCCACTGGCGCAAGGGGCACACACGCTCACACCAAGGCAAAGCATACCAACCCGGCATCCTCAACGGTACAATCAAATAAGCCATCTGCACCCGCAGGCCTGTTGAAATCTTCGCCGAAACCTGGAGAACCCTCCGGTTCTTGACCTTCTGCACTTCTGCCTTCGCATTTAGCACATGGTTGGAAGTCTTCGACTTCCCAGGGTGCTTCCCCTAAATCTTTGGCGCCTGTTTTAGACATGTCGAAAGGCACGTTGAAATGCATGCCATCTGGTAAAACTCAGCCTAAATTAAGGGAGAAGTTGTCTAAGACACTTACACAGCCTGGTTGCCGTGTTTCTGGGCCTTAGGCTCCTCCCATTTAACCTCAGGGGAATGTCCATGCCTCTTCCCATGCTGTCACAGTCCTTACAGGGTCATGAAGGTCCTGTTAAAGAGGAGGTAGCTTTCCCACTCTCTGAGACTCCAACTACAGGGGCCTGGACTAGAGTAAGGTTTGAGGAATGTATGGAAAAGGTGAGTTTATAAATTAGAGAGATTTGATAAGAGAACTCGTAAGAGGAATCCTCCCTTAGATGAGCACAATAGGCTCTTCAAGTCACCTGCACTTAAGTCCCCAGTTTTCCACACTACCTCTCTTGTACATCACCTAACTGATCCGTCAGGGGATATATTTTAAGATGATCAATATGATGAAGAATTATATTATGTCCCAGACCAGGGAGACAACTCCCAAGACTCAGATGCATGGCCTGATGCCACTGATGACCAGGAGGCTTGTGTTACGCATTGTCGCTATCAACTCCTGTGCCGCCCGAAACACTTACCTGCTGGGTACTTTCGCCTGTATTCCTGTTGGTGCGGGAGGTCGCGTCAACATTTGCGAGCCCTAGAATGCTTGCAGGCGCTGAAAGGCACTGACCGAGGATTCCGCAGTACGCGGGATGAGTCCGGGGCCAGGGCTGCGCCGTCCCTTCACTACGGCACGTTTTTCCTGGCTCAGCTTACGTGATTGCATTCTGGGCAGTGGCGTCCGGTTTCCAAGGAAACCACTGGCACAGGAGGACCACCACGTTCAGGATTAAAGGCTGGCATTTACTCTCCTCAGTGTGTCTTAACGCTCCCATGAGTTAGGTTTGTTTTTACTGCCTCTACATGGTCTGTTGGTACTGCTGTGCTTCCTTGCAGTACCTTGTTCTAACTCATGCATCTGCATCCAGTCTGCCATTACCTGTCCTGCCTTTACTTGTTATTCTTCTTACTACTATTTCTCTGCCCTGGTTTCAATATTAATTTTTTCTTTATTTCCTCTATGACCTGCCATAGGGGGGCTCCTCTGACGGATTGTATCATCAACTGCGCTCCCCGGCCCAGTGGAACCCCTGTGGCCCTGCTGCCTTTGCACCACGTGAAACCAGGGAGTAGCTCACCCCATGGTGTGGGGGAACTGGTGCCCGACCTTGTCTCCTGCCTGCACTGACCTTGATTCATCCTGAAAACCCTGCAAGCTGGTGCCTCCAAGAAGAAACGGTAGGGAACCTCGCAAATGAGTGATCCTGCCCTTGACAGATTAAGATACTGAGACACCGAAAGGGGCATGGCAACATTGCAAGAACTGCAGGACGAAATACAGGCTCTACGTTTAGAGGTTGCCATCTTAAAACAGGAAAACAGCAGCCTTTGTGCAGTAGTAGCCCATGATGTTGCAGCCACAGTTTCCGAAAACGCTGTATCCCATTCCACCACAATGAAGTTTGACAAGGTCCCGAGAAAATGTATGGAATTTCTGAACCATTGCAAGATCCAATTTATGTACAGGCTAGCCCATTTTGCACATGATAAAGCAAGGATAGGTTACATCCTGAGCAACTTGGTGGGAAACACTCAATGCTGAACAACTTTGAGGACTTCGAGAAGGCCTTCTTTGGATACGTTTCAGTCCCCCAACCAAATCACAAAAGCCCAAAACCAGTTGATGGAGATCAAGCATGGTTCCCAGGAGCTACTTATGTACATCGGGCGCTTCCACCAGTTAGCCACAGATGCTCAATGGCCTGTTGTTACTCAACAAACCTTGTTCAAACGAGGCCTCTGTGAGGAATTGAAAGATGAGCTTGTGCATTTCGGGGAACCACACGATCTCAATGCCTTGATCGAACTAGTCCTTCAAATTGAACACCAGCTCACAGAAAGAAGGGGTGAAAGAAGACGAGTACAGCATATCCCACAAATATGGCCAGTCATGCTTCTGTCTCCTGTGACTCCTGAATCCCATATTGAGCCACTGCAATTAGGGGCAATACAGGGCCCTTTGACCGAGAAGGAAAAGAAAAGAAGAAGAGGGAATCGTTTATGTTTGTACTGTGGTGGTTCTGGGCACTTCTTGGGAACCTGTCTGGTCCGTCCACCTAGGGTGGCGAAAAACGAGTTGGCTTGCTGTCTGTAGGGAAGGCAACAGCAAGCCCGTCCAGTTCCTCATTCCTTCGCAATGTCACCCAGGCACTGATGCCCACATCACGTCTCCTGGCCTTGGAGATCTGATTGTACGACACCAAGACACTCCAGACTATCACAACTACGGAATTGCTAGATTTTGGGGTATCTGGTAATTATATCGACCAGGCATTTGCAACCTTACATGGCATACCATTAGTTCAGAAAGAATGTCCGGCACCAGTAGCACTGATAGATTGGTCATTCATCTCCTCAGGCCCATTCACCCATCACTCCGTGCCTGCTTGTATACACATCAACCAACATCAAGAACTACTAGCATTTGTTGTCCTGCATACACCGTTATATCCCTTGTTTTCTGGCCTTCCCTGGCTATCCTGCCATAATGCCTTCATCAACTGGGCTACGCAGACCATAATATTCGGATATGATACATGCACCGCCCATCGCTGCTCCCAAAAAGGCAGAGATACCCATACGCCTTCCACGTTACCTGCTTCAATCAGTACCTTGTCCACTGTTTGCACCATTCAAGGTGTCCCTGTTATTTATTCCGGATTGGGAAGGGTCTTTTACGAGCCCGAAGACATACCTCTTTCCCCACACCGACCCATTTATTGCTCCATCTCTCTTCTGCCTGACAAGGCTGGTCCCCATGGAAGGATTTACCCCCTATCACCGCGTGAATGACAGGAGCTCCAATGCTACAATCTTTTGTCTCCAGAAAGGATACATTGGGCCTCATTATGACTCCGGCGGTAGCCGTGCCGGTAGAAACGGCACGGCTGCCGCCAGAGTGATTTTTTATGGCCCCCGGCAATGGGGACTTACCGGGGCATTACAGCCCCAGCAGTCCCGGTAATTCCTCATTGCCGGGCGGCAGAAAAAATTACTCCCCATTCCCATTCGAGTCCCATTGGACTCAATAGGAATGGGGAAGACGGTACCGTCAAGGTCTGCAAGCGGGTGCCGTTCCGCCCGCCAGGTCGGAACTGGCTGGTTGGAAGGCACCTGCTTGCAGAACCCGGAGTATGTCGGTCCGGTAACAACGGTGCCGGTAGCTTACCGGCACAATTGTTACTGGACCAGCATACTTATGAGGCCTATTGTCCCTTCCCAGTCACCTGCAGGAGCACCTCTGTTCTTTGTACCCAAGAAAGAGGGCACCCTGAGGCCTTGTGTGAACTACCGAGAATTGAACGACATCAAAGTAAAGGACCGTTACCTTTTGCCCCTTATTCGGGACATCTTGGAGTCTCTGAAAGGCACCAGCAATTTTACGAAATTGGATTTGCAGGGTGCCTACCATTTGTTCTGGATAAAGAAGGGGGATGAGTGGAAGATGGCTTTTAAGACTTCCCAGTGCCACTTTGAGTACAATGTTATGCCCTTCGGGCTTCGTAACGCCCATCGGTCTTCCAAGGGTTCATGATATTGATATTTTATTTCTATCGCGCTCATACACAAGTGTTTCAGAGCGCGACAAGACAAGGGAAGGGGAACAGAGGAGAAACGAAAACAACGATCTTACTAGGCCCAGTGACATTGAGAACGCGCAAGTACATGGTAGAGGGGGAGAGGGAGAAGTACATGGAAGGGGGAACAAAAGGAGAGTGCGGAGCAAGGAGGAAAAAAACCTACCAATAATAATAAATAAATAAATAAATTTAAAAAAGGCAACAAACAGAGGGAGTGCAGCCAGCAAGTGGCAGTGCTGGGTTTAAGGCAGCAGGCTGGGTAGGTCTGATAAGTGCAGGAAGACCAAAACAAAGGGATGGGGCCTGCATGGGTACAGATACAGACCCCACTGCAAGGGGTGGCCTGGAGGCAGTGCATGCGGGTGGCAAGAGGAGCAGGTACCTGTGCCTGGAGGAAAGAGGGTGGCCAGGTGCATGGTGCCGAGGGAGAGTAGAATCAGCAGGGGAAAGGGGGGGGGCAAAGGCAGAAGCAAAGAGGAAGGTCTTGAGGTGCTTCCGGAACCGGAGATGGTTCTCCTCAAGTTTTAGAGTGGCAAGGAGGCTGTTCCAGAGGGAGGCCCCAGCCGAAGACAGAGATCTACCCCCAGCTTGTTTCTTTGAGAAACGATTGATCCTGAGGGAGTTAGAGGTAGAGGAGCAGAGTGCTCGAGATGGGAGGTATTTGCGGAGGGATAGCTGAAGGTATGTTGGACCCAGGCCCCAGAAAGCCTTGTGGACAATGCAGAGGGTTTTGAATTTAATCCTTGCATCCACTGGGAGCCAGTGGAGAGATTTCAGAGATGGAGAGATAAGATCCCAGGGCTTTAGGCCAAGGACAAGTCTCGCAGTCCTGTTCTGGATAAGTTGCAAAGGGCGGAGAGTAGAGGTAGGTAGATTAAGAAAGAGACTATTGCAATAGTCCAATTTAGAGAGAACCAGAGCTTGGGAGACAGTGAGCTTCTGGGGGAATGAGAGGAAAGGAAGAGTACCTCTGAGGAAGTGCAGTAGGAAGTTTGACTTTTTTGATACATTAGCGATATGGGCGGAGAAGGAGAGTGTGGAATCAAAGGTGACACCAAGGTTCTTGGTCTCGCAGGTGGGGATAGGAGGCGGGCCAAGGGAGGCCGACCAGAGAGTGAGGGGAAAGGAAGGTGATGGTGTGCCGATGAGCAGGATCTCAGTCTTGCTGGCATTCAGACAAAGATTGTTGGCGGGACACCAATCTTGAATGGCAGTTAGGCAATCAGTGATGAGAGAGGTGGAGGAGGTGGCTGAGGGCAGCCTGAAAATGAGTTGAGTGTCATCCGCGTAGCACTGTAAGTTTGAGCAGAAAATGGCAATACAGCGGGCGAGAGTTGCTAGGTATTGGTTGAAAAGCCACGGCGAGAGGTTAGACCCCTGGGGAACACCACAGGTGGAGAGGAAGATAGATGATAGGAAGGACCCAGGTTGGACCTGGGAGGGTCGATCAGAGAGGAAAGAGGTCAGCCAGGCCAGAGCCTGATCGGTGATGCCCAGGTTATCACGGAGACAGTTGAGGAGGATGGTATGGTTGACTGTGTCGAAGGCAGAGGAGAGATCGAGTACGATGAGGGAATGCTAGAGTCAAGGTTGGAAAGCAGATCTTCACGGATGTTCAGGAGAGCAGTTTCCGTGCTTCTGCCGGATCTAAAGCCAGACTGATGGTCATGGAGATAGCCAACAGAGTCAGAGTGAAGGATTAGCTGAGAGATGGCCAGCTTTTCAAGGAGTTTGCCCAAGAAAGGATAATGGAAATTGGGCGATAGTTGGCCGGACAAAAGGGATCCATCCACATGGATACCATTGTTTACGAGAAGAGGTAATTACTGACGGGCCCATTGGTCAGCACTCACCCTCAAAAATGGGTAATACAAGATAGCTGCACCTTGCGAGGACAGAGTGCAGGATTCACATACTCCAGCAAGGATCAATAATCAGGACTCAGTAAATTGGCAAAGGGAATTCTGTTTAATGATACATACATCAGCTTATGGAAATCAGCAGCATCACGAACACCTGCCTCACCCCGGCTTCCTCAAACTTCAGTACAACAGCCTCTTTTATGCGCAAACTTAGTCAGCATTGACGTCTAATTCTACAAAAAATCATCATGCAATACAATTGGTTGGGAAAGGTAACTTAAGTATATGTGCTATAACTGTATATGGAAATAATGCAAGTGGATTGGATAACTCTTATCGGGTGGGCGTTTACGCCCTTCCCTCTACACCACACGTGATTGACATCACTACAAGTACGACTTCGTATTGGTTACAATGTCTATAGGACCCCTGATTACATAGTCTCTTGTGATTGGGCAAGTTACACCCCTAAACATAAATCTCCATTTTAATTAGCAGCATGCAGAATAGACACCCACTGTCCCAAGATTCACCCTGCCTCCCTTCCATTAATCAGTGGTTTAGGGCTATGTGTCAATTAGTTGGCTGGGTATGGCCTCGGATCTGTAGTCTCTTATCAGGAAAAGTTATGGCACCCTCTGGTTCTGGATGACATCAGGCAGTGGTACATCTTCACGCCTGTCTGGTTGTTGGTCCACCGTGAATCTGCTTCAGTTTCCAACCTTTTGTGTATTTAATTCTGTATGCGCTTAGCCACCTTCATGGGCCTCTCTTATCTCGACCTTCACGGGTGGGCTGGCATGCTCTGAAGTTGGAGCCTCGTGAGCTCATGCTCACCTCCCCTTCTCTGGTTGACCTCGATTTCCCCGGCATGAGCCATCCTTTGTTAAGTTTCGATCCCGCTCTTTTCCTCAGCTTGTGCCTGGATATGAAACTTGGCCAGTCAGGCCTTGGCCGCCTGGGAGTACTTCTGTTTACACAAAATGGAGTCACACGTGTACATTGTGCTGTACTGAGGTAGATGTGTACAGTCGGCGCTTGCCGCTCTAACTTCTACTAAGCATTGCAAGCAGAATCGATTACTTAGCAACTTGCGTTTCAAGCTTATTTACACACGTTCAATAAGGCGGTTGCTTCCATCTTGTCTCATGGCACCATTCTCATACGTTTTTCACAGTGTCTCTCCCCTTCGTCCTTTACAATTATCCTTGCAGTTGTCAGTAGTGGCATGCATGCTTTCAGTACTCCTTCAGTTCGTTCTTGGAGCTGCTCTGGTCCTTGTTTCATCTCCACTGGCCTTCCATTATGGCTTTTGGAGTCTCTTCATGGACCGTGTGTAGGCATTCCTCCTCGTTCCGTATCAACGGCTGGTATGGTTGTCTGATTGGGTACCGTGCTGCCCAGGGTTGCCTGGTTATGGGCATTTCACCAGGTACTGATCTTTTAATGTACTCAGGGCAGAGGCCCATTACAGCCCTTTGTTGGTTCAGCTGTTCCTCGTACGTCACATACCTTGGCGAGTACTTTACTGGCACCTCGAAGCAAGGGGCAGGGGCGCAGGCCACGTCTGGGGTCTCCTCTACACTCCCCCCTCTGGTCGGTTGATCCACCACTCCTGCTTCCTCCTTTATATTCAGTTTCTTTGATTCCTCAGCTTCTTGCTCATTGTCTCCTGGGTCTACACAAGATGGCGTGAATATATGCAATTTGGGTGTCCATATCTTTATCACTCCTTTCAAACTTCCTGCTGTTCTCACATGCTCATCTTTGTTCCAGGTCATCAATTGGCATTGTTCATTTAGACTGCAGTAAATCCATTTGCCTTCATACCTTCTTCGTTTCTTGGGATAAGTGAATTTTGTTCCCTCTGGTGCAAATTCACTGGCCTTCATGAAGTCCTTTATCTCCTCATCTGTCAGGTCTCTGGGCTTCCGGCCTGGTTCGACATCGACCATCAGTTTCATCCCGATGGCCTTCTTTGCAGTTTTCTGGCACTGTGTGATGATTACCTTGATAACACAGAATGCTAGCAGCAACATTGCTAGCAAGGCTCCCAGAAACTTGAATATATCGGCCATCCATTGCAGGACCCATGAGAATAGGTTCCCAAACCAACTGTCATCATCCACTTCGTCCGTTTCATCAGTCATCTGGTTTTTTAAAGTTGTCAACATGCTTATGGCCTCTGTGAGGGTTCCATTTTCCTCATCATGCGATGGTATAAATGTGCAACATGATTCTCCGATTTTTGCACAAACACCTCCATCCATTGCTGTGATCATGTCAAGCACATATCTGTTCTGGAGGGTCATCAGTCTAACCGCTCTCAGCTCTTCTTTGATCGCATTGAATCCTTTTATGGTGGTGTTGATGGTCTGCAGTAACTCCCATCTGGTTATCTGCAACCATTTAGCATTTACTCCAATTTGGATGTGTGGCAGGAGCATTGTGGTGAATACTGTTGAAGTGAGGCTGAACAGCCTGTGTTCGTACGGAATCACATAGAATGCTTCTTCTGATTTGGCAGAAAAGTAGTTTTCTCTCTTCATTCTGAATGTCACCTCTGCGGATCTCCTCCTTCTCAGATGGGCATCTGCTTTCGGAAAGCTGTCCAGATTCAGGTCGTTTTTTGGAATCACCAGTGCGGGAACATGGACATTGACCAATGTACATATGCCCCCCCAATTTTTTGGTAGTCTTATGTATGCTCTGGATCCACACGCCCAATAGAGGGCCATCAGGACTGCGGTTCCTTGTGCCATTCCTGGTGCCTCATATATACGTCCACAGTTTTGATTCACTCCCATTTTCCTTGTGCCATTACTTCTGTAGCACAGTTTCGGGTTCTCCAATGGTACTATTTGCAGGGGCCCTCCCCTGTCTTTGACCCATGTTAACAGCTTCACCAACTTCGGCCATAGAGGTTTACCTAACCTTGGTGAGTTTTCTATTGCTTCCTTGCAAGCTTCAAGGACCATCCAAGCCCGGCAGATTACGACTCCTTCCTCCCATCCGTTAGGGGAAACTACTGATCCCCAGATCTGCATTTGTCCCCGGTTCCTCCATATTTGAGCTTCTTCTGCCGCTTTTCCTTGGACGTTCAGTCTTGAGTTTATTTCCCACCTTATTCCTGATCCTTTGACGTCAGGGTTTTCATATCTAATAACGTGATTCTTGGTGTGCGCCCTGTTTCTTGTTTTGATGTCCTGGACAAACCCGTCTTCATCAGGGTAGTCCTTTTCGTTGGCCCATATCAATGAGGCATCTCTTCCCATGAATTGTCCTCTGGTGTTGCACATAGTTACGCGTGACATACAGTGTGCTGTGGGGACATCTACTCTACAGCCACGAAGATCTTGGACTTTCCCATGCTGTATGGCAGGAGTGCACGGACGAAACATTCTCCTTCTGATTGCCTTCGTCCAACTTCCTTCATATGCTGGTAGCATATGTTGTTTCCAAGATGGACTGTGCTGTCCAAGTAGTCGTTTAGTTCATTGTTTGTTTCATATGGGCTTCTCTTGATTCTTAACGTTTTTCTGTAGTTGGCCATCACAATGCCTCTGAATGTGTCTGTACTGCTCTTTCGTTCAGGTAGTTTCTCGGGTATTATCCTTGAAGGGGCAGGTTTCATTTCCTGCCCTGCAGTACTATGGGGAGGTCTTGTGTTTCTTCTTCTTCCCTCGTGCATTCTCTCGTAGACCTCCTTCCACATGTGGCTCATCATCCTTCCAACATGCAGGTGTGCTCATTATCACAATTGCTGCAGTTTTCTTGCTCAGCTCCTCATGTAGTTTCTTTGCTCTTCGTATGAGCGGAAACACATACTTGACTACCGCATGTGTCTTCCCCATGAGTTCTTTTGTGGCCTCCTCTGTTCTCTTGAGGGATTTTGTCATGCCATCTCTGTCTTGTTGCTCGCTTGATTCTCAGTTCTCTGTAGCGGTTCGTTTCACAGGTTTCTTTTTGTTTTCTGTCGGCCCGGCCTGGGGTCTCACAGCCATTGACACTTGCCCTTGCTCATGTGCACTCAGTGTGTGGGTGCGTGCTGTGGACGGTGCTATGTTATCATTCATTCCGTGCTGTCTCTGTCTCCAGCTTTTCTCGTCATTCATAATTTCAGGAGCATCCATATCACTGCTAATTAAATTCAACTGTAAATCATTTGCTCTATCATTAATTTTTCTGGGAACAGGGATGACAACATAAGGGCTGGGTGCCTTTGTGGGGCCCAGACGCTCATTACCTGTTGGATGCACGGACAGTGGGATGCTTTGTGCACCAATAAAAAATGCAGTTCTGATCGTTAACGACAAAAATACTACAATAATCACTATACATATACATATGATTGCCTTGAAGGACAGTTTGCAGCACCTCCTTCCAGGAAAGCGGGGGCGCCCATCCACCGGTGGCACAACTAAATTACTGTTTTGGGCCCCCATCTCGAACAAATCCATAGTCAATAGTTTATTTCTTTTCTTATCTTGCTTTCGTTACTAAAAAGTTCAGCAAACACCAAAGTGACGAGTGCAGTTTAATGTCCCCCCTCTTGCGAGTGATGACGGAAGTCTCTAGTTATGGAGTAAAGATCCTTTGCTAGACTATGGAAAAAGGTTAGACTACCGTTTTTAGCACATCACCTTCTTCCTGCATTTGTGTATACAATGCATTCCGAAGGGGGCACCTTCCCAATTCGTCTTGGCCCTGAGGACATGCATGAATTTGTCCGCAGTGAAACCATAAAAAATGGATTCGTTACACATCACGCATAGATAAACCATTGAAAAAATAAAAACAAAATTAAAAATTAAAGTGAACATATGAGGAGGTAGGAAAAAATAAGAAAAAGGTTGAAAACGGTAAACACGGCAGTGAAGTTCATGTCGCTGTTCCTTTCACTTGGTCGTTCGAGGTCGAGTTGAGGAACAGTCTCTCTCTTCCCCATTTACTCTACTGCGGAATAATAATGCACAAAATAGGGAAAAATAAGAAAAATAGGAAAAGAAGTTCAAGATGTAGTTATCTCCTTTCAATTCGTTCTACGTTGGAAGCATGAAGAACTGCGTCTTTGTTTCCTTGCTCTGCCCCCGGCTGGGGATTCTAAAGGGTTTTATCTTGGATCTCTCCTTTCTAAGACTCATCTCAGCAGTGGATGTCCATAATTGTTTCTTAATTGTGATGCAATAGCTCTTAGGAGCCTGTTTAGTTGGGCATTCTTTGCTGGATCATTAAGAAAAGTGGGCACATCAATGTTGCAGGGTCTGCCCACTAGTTCTGGAAAGTTTTCAATGAGATGAAAGAAAACACGAAAAGCATACCGACTGCCTTACGGTGTTAATGACATTTGTCTGGTTCTTTGGCTCTAGAGTCACAGGCCTTCTTTCGCAGTGTGCTTTCAGTATTTTTTTTTTTTTTTTTTCCTCTTCGATCTGTCCCTCGTCAGCTAGTCTCACTGAAATCTCCTCAGGAATTCTCGCTGGAAATTGGACAGCTCCACCTGGAGCATGATGCCTTGGAGGAGTGCGCCCATGTGTGGGATGTTGGCTGGATTCCTAAGAAAGGTGATGACGTCCACATCTGCAGGTCTCCCTACCATTTCCGGATAGTCTGTGACTAATCGAAGCAAAACGTTGTGTGCAAGCCAAGTATCTTCAGCTAATAGGGACATTTGCCTCGTTTGCTGGGTCCTAATCACAGTCCCTTCTTTTGATGCAAACAAGTTTTGCACTTTCCTACAGCGTGAGTTGCAACCACGTGGTTCAGCTTGTACCACATTTGGTTGAGGAAGTAATTGTTTTTTGGATCTCTAATGAATGTCAATGTATCTGTAGTTCTCCCGATAAGTCCTGGACATTCTTCGATGATGCGGAAGAACAAAGTATATGTGATCTCGTCAATGGTTACTTGAGGCGGGAGCATTGGTCTTTGAGTCACTGTGCTCGGGCAACTCGGCGAAGACCTCTGTGATGACAGTCAATAGGTTCCAGATTACCTTCTTGGTTGCAGGGTCTTGAATGAATTCAGTAACGCTGGCTTCTCTGCCTATAAGTGACGGATGGGACAATACAACTAGTTGAAAATAGGTGAGCACATCCCACTTGAGGCTTGTGCTGGGAAGAACCATGTGATCGTGAACAAAGTCTTTATGCTGGGTCCTTCAGGATAACAGTTTCAGTTCTCAGGAATGTCCGGTTCTGTTGCTTACCAGAGTCTTAGACTTATGAATGCTTCGTGCGGTTTTAAATGTTCATGAGGTTAACGCTTTTGCCGATATGAGTGCGTGATTTTCTTCCTTTACCCTGCACCTTTGGCTGCACAGAGTGTTAGCTTGCTTATGATATGATATGATATGGCATTTGTAACGCGCCTATACACAAGTGTTTCAAGGCGCGATGAGGCAGGGAGGAAAGACAGACAATGATCCTACTAGGCCAGGTGTCATTCAGATCGCGCAAGTGCAGGGGTAGGGGGAAGGGAAAAAGTGCAAGGGGAAGGGGAGAGGGAGAAGTGCTGAACAGGGTAAGTAGAATAAAAAATAAATAAATAAATAGGGCCAGCTGGTGGCAAGTGCAAGTTAAGTGCAGACAAGTGCTGGGAGGGGGGGCTGTAGGGATGCAGAGACAGTCCCGCAGTGCAGGGGTTGCCAGGGAGGCAGTGCAAGTAGAGAGTGGCTGGGCCAAGGACCGAGGACGGTGAGAGTGGCCCAGGTGCAGGTTCAGTGCAGTTTCAATGAAGAATTTAGCAGGAGAGAGGGAGAGAGAAAGCAGAAGCAAAGAGGAAGGTTTTGAGGTGCTTCCGGAACCGAAGATGGTTTTCCTCAAGTTTCAGGGAGGCAGGAAGGCTGTTCCAGAGGGAGGCCCCTGCCGCAGAGAGAGATCTACCCCCAGCTCGTTGCTTCGAGAAGCGGCTGACCCTGAGGGAGTTGGAGACAGATGAGCGAAGGGCTCGGGTAGGAAGATATTTAGGAAGAGAGAGTTGAAGGTATTTAGGCCCCAGGCCCCAGAAGGCCTTGTGGACAATGCAGAGGGTTTTGAACTTAATCCTTGCAGCCACAGGGAGCAAGTGTAGAGATTTCAGTCCTGGAGAGATACGGTCCCTGAGCTTGAGGCCAAGGACAAGTCTCGTAGTCCTGTTCTGGATGAGTTGCAGAGGGCGGAGAGTGGAGGCAGGCATATTAAGATAGAGGCTGTTACAGTAGTCCAGCTTCGAGAGAACCAGGGCTCTGAAGACCGTGAGCTTCTGGGGGAAGGAGAGGAAGGGAAGAATACCTCTGAGGAGGTGCAGCTGGTAGTGTGACTTCTTAGAGACGTCAGATATATGAGGAGAGAAGGAGAGTGTGGAGTCGAAGATGACCACAAGGTTTTTTACCTTGCAAGTAGGAGCAGGAAACGGGCCAAGAGAGGCTGGCCAGAGCGCTGCAGGGAAGGAGGGAGTGGGTGTGCCGATGAGTAGAATCTCAGTCTTACTGGCATTAAGGTAGAGGTCTTTGGCGGCACACCATTCCTGGATAGCAGACAGACAGTCGGAGATGAGGGAAGGAGAGGAGGAGGCCGAGGGTAGCCTGAAAATGAGCTGGGTATCGTCCGCATAGCACTGAAAGCTGGGGCAGAGAGTGGCGATGCGGTGGGGAAGGAGTGCCAGATACTGGTTGAACAGCCAGGGAGAGAGATTAGATCCCTGGGGGACACCACAGGTAGGGAAGAAGATGTCAGAGAGGAAGGACCCAGTTGGACCTGGGAGGGTCGATTGGAAAGGAAAGAGGTCAGCCACACCAGAGTCTGACCAGTGATACCCAGGTTATCACGGAGACGGTTGAGCAAGATGGCATGGTTGACAGTGTCAAAGGCAGAAGAGAGATCGAGCAGAATGAGAACACGCGGAGTATTGGAGTCGAGGTTCGAGAGCAGGTCCTCACGGATGTTCAGGAGAGCAGTTTCCGTGCTTCTGGCAGCTCTGAAGCCAGATTGATGGTCATGAAGACTACCAACAGATTCAGCATGGAGGTTGAGCTGGGAGATGGCCAGTTTCTCCAGGAGCTTGCCCAGGAAGGGAGTGATGGAGATTGGGCGATAGTTAGCCGGGCAGGCGGGGTCGGAAGAGGGTTTCTTAAGAAGAGGGTGCACAAGGGAGTGCTTAAGGGGGGATGGGAGGACTCCAGAAGCAAAGGAGTGGTTGCAAAAGTCAGCCAGGGCAGGAGCCAGGGAGTCCATGTGGTCCTTGATGGTTTTGGAGGAGCAGGGGTAAACCTGTTTAGACGAGACTTTCATAGATCGGACTTGTCTGGAAACCTCATCAGCAGAAAAAAGGGGAAAGGCAGAGAAGGAGGGAGGAGGGGTGGCTGCAGGAGGGCCAGAGGGAGAGCCAGGAAGAGATGGAGGGAGGTGATAGGAGGAGAGTGTGGACAGGATGTCCTGAGTTTTAGAGATGAAGTGAGAGGCCAGTGCAGTGCAGAGGGCCTGGGTGGGGACAGGAGAGGTAGGGACTGCAGCAGGGTTGGCAAGCTCCTTGCAGATTTTCAAGAGTTCGGCCGAGTTGTTAGATGCAGCAGAGATGCGGGCTTGGATAAGGGCTCTCTTCTTGGTGAGAACGGAGAGACGGCATTGCCTTTGGAGCAGGCGGCAGGCCAGTTTGTCAGAGGATGAACATGAAGCACGCCATTTCCTCTCTGCCACCCTGCACTTGCGTTTTAGGGTGACGAGATCCGAGTCATACCAGGAGTTGCATTTGGCTTTGGGCTTCAGGCGGATTCTCATGACAGGGGCAAGTATATCAAGACTATCAGATATAGCAGAGTGGAGTGTGGAGAGGGCTGTGTCAGGGTGGGAGTCAGCCGAAGGGGGAGAGAGTGCAAGAAGGTGGCAGCGAAAGGGTCGGATGACCGAGAAGGTGGGTGGCAGTGATGAGGGTGGCTTTTCCTGTGGGGTAGGGAGGGTGAGGTGGGAGGATAGGAGAACGTGATCACTCCAGGAGAGAGGAGTGGAGAGAGGGACGGAGAGGAGAAGGTCAGAAGAGATCAGAGCATCAAGAGTGTGCCCTGCAGAATGGGTAGGCCCAGACGGGAGAATAGAGAGTGAGAGAGAGTCGCAGAGGTCACAAAAGAGTCCAGAGGGGGGACAGGAGGCATCCAGGTGGATGTTGAAGTCACCACGGAAGAGGAGTTGAGTGGTTGAGGCCAGTAGTGAGGAGGAGAGGTCAGCCCACTCAGAGAGGAAGGAGGAAATTTGACCAGGTGGGCGATAGATAGTAGCCACTGTAAGGGAATGGCTAGGAGAGAGAGAGTCAGCAGACAAGACACTCAAAAGAGGAGTAAGTCTGCGTAGGAGTGACAGTGGCAGCAATCCACTCAGGGTAGATAAGGGCCACACCCTCCTGCACAGTTGGGCCTGGGCACGGATAGGATCTTGTAACCTTCAGGTAGGAGTGTGTCAAAGCTGGTGACAGAGCTGGCCGTGAACCATGTCTCAGTGAGACCGAGGACATCCAGGTCCAGTTCCTCAAGAAGGTGACAGATATCAGAGGAATGTTTGATGGCAGAGCGAGAGTTAAGAGTGGCAATGTGGAGAAGGTTGCCATCCTTGAAGGACTTCCGGGGAGGGGTACAGATCAGAGGTACGCCCTGCGGAGGTGTAGAAGAAGGAGGTGAAGAAGGAGCAAGAGAGGGGGCAGGGAGGGAGGGTAGAGGCAAGGTAGCCGAGGACAGAGGAGGGGGGACAGCAGGAGAGGAAAGGAAGTTGATGAGGCATGGGAAGCGTCTATCAAAGAGGTGAAGGTTGGCCTGAGGGCCTTGGACCAAGACGGTCCCATTAGCGCCGTAGACAGTAATGATGGCCTTAGAGGAGCGGAAGGGGGCCAAGAGGACATCCCAACGGTGCCACCATTAATGGGAGAAGAGGAGAAAGGAGAGAGCACAGAGACCATATGAAGGGTCCATAGGTCAGGTGAAGGCACAAAAAAGAGGATGTCAGTAAGAGTTTCCTTGGAGCAGGCACTAGTGTAGGTGTCAGCGATAGGGAGGCCTGGGTTGGAGACCAGGATGTCCTTTTTAAACTTTTTCCTACCAGATTTAGTGAGGAGAGCAGGATAGTCAATAGAGAAGCAGTTAGAGAAGATAGGCGAGATAGAGAGCACCATGGAGTAGGAGAGAGTGGGGGGGAAGACAGACGATATGAAAGCACGAAGAGAGGAAGTGAGCGGCAAAGCCAAGTTTACCACTTTTCAGAAAACCAACGGTAAATGCGTATTAGGTACACCCAGTGGAGAGGCCACCTAAGTTTGAGAAACCTGCGAGGGGAGACAAGACTTACTATTGTCTCTTTTAGTGTATACGAAAAGGTTCAGTCGCAGGCACAATTTTCACAATAGTTCTTTTGTTGGCTATACTGACTTGTTCGTATAATTGTTCTTTTGACAGGTTTCACTTGGCTCGAGGAAATGTCTTGTTTTAACGAGTCTCACTTTCCTAACGTTCCCGTTACTTGTCTGCTCATGCGTCCTTCTTCCTCGCCATAGATCTTGTCTGCACGTGCTGACGTTCTTCGCCACTGGGTGCAGCAGGGGTGCCCTCTCCTATGAATAGCTTGATGTCGTTCATAAAAATCCAGGCTCTTCGCCCCACGAGCTTGACAGCGGACGGGGTGCAGTCCTCTACGATGAAGGGGCCGTTAAACCTTGGTTCGGCCCATTTCTTTCTCGTAAAGTTCTTCACTAGAACTCTGTCCCCTGGGAAGACAAGGGGGTGCGCCAAGGCTGAGAGCTGCGCCTGCATCAGCATTGTCTGTTGTGGTTTGTGCTGTGCTGTCCCCTTTCCGCCGTCGCTGCAGCTGGCCTGAAATGATAGAGGTGCTGGCTATGAGACAGTCTAGGTACGCTTTCATCTCATCTCCCAGAACCTCCCTAGTTGACTGGGCATCACATCTAGCTCTGTCCGGGGGTAGGAGGGGTCCTCATCCTTCTCCCAGTGACTATTTCATGAGGCGTAAGATGAAGGTCGGAGCCTGGTTGGTTCCGAAGTGCATACAATGTCAGTGGTAGGCAGTGCATCCATCCCTTTCTTAATGTGAGTTTCAACTTGGCAATCCTTTCCTTAAGCAAGCCGTTGATTTGTTCACATATCCTATTTCCCTCTGGGTGATACGCCGACGAGAACTTGTGCTTTATACCAAGCAACAAGCTAATCTGTTCGAGCACTGTGTTCATGAAATGAGGCCCATTGTCTGATCTCATAACCTCACACACCCCCTATCTAGGGAAGACCTCCCTCACCAGGAATTTAGATGCACAGGCAACATCGGGTGTGTACAGGGACCTGCTTCTACCCACCTGGAGAAGGGACACACCACCACAAGTAAATACCTGTACCCATTACACACCTGGATCATATCAACATAATCAATATGTAGGTGCTGGAAAGGTCCATTCGGTCTGGGGATGACTCTTCTCACTACTTTCAATGTGTGCCCAGAAGTGAATTGCTGGCAGATAATACAGTTTACCATAAAGAATGCAACATGCTCTGCTAAGTTCGGTGTATACCAGTCTTCGGCAAGTGTTGCGGCAAGATTTTCCTTAGTCATTGGGTAATGGAGCTGTTCTAGAGCTATTTTTATGAGGGTGACAGGCATTACTGGTTTACCAGTGCTGTCTTGCCTCCACAATCCGTCTGAGGGGTTTAAAAAACACCCTTGGCGCTTCCATAAATTTTTCTCCTCCTGAGGTGCCTCCCCCTGGAGCTCCATTAACTGTGACTGCCCCATATTGCTATAAGCTTCTGGTGTGGCTCATGCAACCATCATTCTTTCATGGGTACGTGCCACCTCCACGTCCATGATTGTTTCAGTTTTGTATGCCATACGTTTGGCTTCCGTGTCTGCTTCGTGATTTCCACGTGACACGAAATCTGTCCCTTTGGTATGAGCAGCGCATTTCACGACCGCTATGCCTACCGGGAGCTGTAGTGCTTTTATCAGCCTGTCCAGTAAGGCTGCGTGTTTCACTGGCGTGCCGTCTGCTCGGAGGTAGCCCCTCCTTTTCCAGCGCGCTAATCCTGCGTGCACTGTTGACGTCACATAGGCGGAGTCGCTGTATACTGTTACTTCCTGGTCAGCATGATTCTCAATGGCGAGTATCAGCGCCACTAGCTCTGCAGCCTGTGCCGAAAAATGGGATGGTATTCGTGCACTGACAAGTACTCGGAACTCTCCACCCGCTATGTGTTTGATCACGGCCACGCCTGTATATCTTTGTCCGTCTTCTTGGTTGATTCTAGAAGACCCGTCAATAAGGACATTCTCCCCACCTGCCAGGGCACTTTCCTTTACCCTGGGGATTTCATCATAACATTCCTCATAGTTCGCACAGTCATGCACAGGTTCTCCCTCTGTGACTGGCTCAGCTATAAACATGGCAGGGTTCACAGTTTTGCATCGCACTATTTTGATCGATGGATTAGAGATAATCACCTCGTAGGTTGATGCTCTCTGAGAAGTCAGCGTGCCCTTTGGCTTTTCCAGTATGGCAAATAGCGAGTGCTCAACATATAGTGTCATGGAGCACCTCATCACAATGGATGACGCCTTCTCAATGGCAAACGCGGCGGCAGCTAGATTTTGTTTGCATGGGAAGTGGCCCTTCATTACCGGGTCCAAATTCCCGCTGTAGTATGCTAGGAGTTTATATCCCAATGCGGTTCGCTGCGCGAGCACTGCCGTCATAAAGTTGCCATCAGTATGAGAAAACAAATAGAATTCCACAGCATAATTAGGAATCCCGAGAACTGGGGCCTTACAAATTGCCCCCTTGAGTTCGGTAAACCCCTTCTCCATATCTTCATTCCATTCAGTTTCTTCCCTCATCGCCTGGGCCTTTTTAAGGGCCTGCAACAAGGGATTGGTATATGAGCTGTAGTCGAAGACCCATGCTCTGACATAGTTGCACAGACCTAAGAAGCTTTGCATTTGTTTTATTGTGCACGGCTTGGCTGTGTTCATGATAGCCTCGGCCCTTTCTGGGGTTACCTTTTTCCCCTCATGTGAAATCAGTTGCCCTATGTACAACACCTCCCGTTGGCAGTACTGCAACTTGTCCTTGTCCACTTTGTATCCCTTCTCAGCCAGTATAGTTAATAGCTGGACTGAGTCATGTCGGCATTGCTCTTCAGTGATGCTGCAGATTAGAATGTCATCTACATACTGCAAAACAACACTGTCCACCGCAATATTGCTTAGGTCCATTTGCAGGACTCTGGTGAAAATCGATGGAGACTCGCAATACCCCTGTGGCAGCCTGGTACTTTTCAGGCGCATTTGTCTGAAAGTAAATGACGTCAGGTCTTGTGAGTCACGGTGCAATGGAATCGAGAAGAAAGCATTTTTCAAATCGATCACCGTGAAGCATTTTGCTTCAGTGGGTATGTTGCACAAAATTGTGGATGGGTTCGGGACTAAAGGGAACTTTCGGGACTAAAGGGAACTCGACTTCGACTATGTCGTTTAGGGCTCGTAAATCCTGGATTAAATGCCAGGACCCTCCCTTTGATTTCTTGACAGGATAAATCACTGTGTTGCAGGGTGATTCCGATGTCACTAGGATGCCCTGCTCCATCATGGCGGAGATTGTCTTTGCAATCCCTTCATCTGCTTCTCTGGACATGGGATATTGTCGTTCCCGTGGCAGAATTGCTCCTGGTTTCAATTTAATTTTTACTTCGCCGGCTCCCTTTAGGAGACCTACGTCATAGGGCGCTGTAGTCCATACTTTGGCCGGCACTAGGGCCATGTCGTTATCAAAGTACTCTGGGCGTACTAACGCTAACATCATCCTCTGTGGTACCTCTCGCCTGATCATTTTGACCCAAAATATGAGACTCACTTGCACTCGTGTCTCCTCTAGGTCAGGGTTTTCTTCGAACAGATCGCCATCAGTGACGTCAGTCACTCGATACCCTTCTTCGATGGCGGCAATCGCACACCAAGGTCTACCCTCGTCGTCACATCCTTCGACCAATACTACCTTTCCTCGCACCGTGGCGGATTGTATCATTAAGGGAAAAACACCTGTCCCTCCTCTTCGTGCATGGGTATTCTTGGCCTGAATAGGAACTCATCAATGGTTCTCATAGTCTTGTCTGCGAGGCCTGGCAATCCTGCCATGAGCACTCGTACTCCATATGCGAAAACTTATAGTTCCAACGGTACAGCTCTCATGGCTGCACGTCCAGAGTATGCTCTGATCATTTCGCATACGTTTGAATAATGCATTCCTGGGGTGGAGCACACTATGCCATCCTCAGTGAACGAGATGGTCATATTCAACTTCGTCATCAAATCCCAACCCATGATATTCACCGGGGACTGACGCAAATACAATAAAGGTACATTCATGTTGCACTCTCCCACTGAGCCTGGGAGTGCATCAGTAAAGGGAACTCTGCTATGAGCTCCAGTAAAGCTCTGGGTGTCTATTGCCTCGCCGGACAAGGAAAACCTGCCTTCCCGTATGCACGAGCGCATTGCACCCGTGTCAACTAAGAAGGAATATTCTTTCCCCCCTATGGTGACATTTACCCTAGGTTCCCTGTTAGGGTCTTGTGTCACTGATAGGATAGAACACATCAGAGATCCCTGTGAGCCGTCCTATTTCATGTATAGGTTCGGTCCACTGTATACCTGTGGGTTCCCCCACTAGTGTTAGTGCTCTGAGCCACTTGTGTCAGTGTCTGCTGGGGTTGGCCCTGTGTTGCATTCCCCATGTTCAGTGGTTGGACCCCTTGCTTTGCACCTTGCTGCAAGCCAGCTGCCTGTTGCTGCACGGTATAGTTTTGGGCATTGCCCTGTTGTAGGGTAGCAGGTTGATTTACCGTGCCTGCCCCCATTCCTTGATTGTTCTGCCACATTCCTTGGCTTATGCACATGCGTGCCACATGTCCTGTCACTCCACACAGCCAACACACTGGTGGTGGTCGGGCCATCTGTCCATCTGGCATAGCTGGACTGCCCATTGGTGCGCTCTGGATGCCACCTTGAACATTTTGAAATCCTCTGTGGTTACCTCTAAAGCCTCCCTGATTACCCTGCCATCCTCTTCCTCCAAATCCCGTTCCTCTCGGATAATATCCTGCGTTACCATGATTGTTTTGCGGCGGGTTAGTGGCACATTGCACACTCAAATCGGCTGGGCTTGTTAGCATGGCTCCGTCGAGCGCATACTTCGAGAGTTTCTTTTGCACTAGCTTCGCCTCTTTGCAACAGCCTACAATAATGGGCAATTGTCGACTGGATTTCGGCCCACGGATTAGCTTCTATTCCTACCAATTTTTTTAGTTGTTTTTGCACCGGTTCTGGTAACACTTGGCACAATATATGGTAGAATACAGGGATAGATTTCGTCCAAGATTCATGCATTTTGAGTACCCATGCATCCTGAAAATTTTGGATATAAAGCAACGGATCCTCTGACTCTTTCATTTTACAAGTCATTATAGCTCCCATATCTGATGTGTCCGGATATAATATGCGCAGCGCTTTCCACACTGCTGTCCTACAATTATTAAATGGCGCTTCGTCATGAGTGGTATTAGTTATGGTCACCTCAGGGTAGCCTGCCCTTTTCCACACATCATCTGCTCTTTCGCCAAGTATAGCAATTAGGAGTCCCTTAATGTCCCCTATGGCTAGGGGGACACCCCCTGTCATTTTCTCTAACTCATGTATCCACTTCCCAGCCCCCGACGTCAGCATGGGAAGTTTATTTTTAAGATTCTCGCGGTCCATGTGCGGCCAAGGAATATACTGCGGTCTTGCTCCCCCTTTCTCTAATAGCGGGAATTGGAAAGCGCAGTCCTCTCTATCTTTCTGGTCTTTTGCCAGGGTGATGTTTCCGTTTTGCCACCTGTCTGGTAATGCTCTTAGCAGGTCCACATAGGCAGGGGCTGACGCCCCCCTCTGACCG
This sequence comes from Ambystoma mexicanum, assembly GCF_040938575.1. Lineage (NCBI taxonomy): Eukaryota > Metazoa > Chordata > Amphibia > Caudata > Ambystomatidae > Ambystoma > Ambystoma mexicanum. Next base: position 197,830,328 of record NC_090925.1, read on the forward strand.
TGGGGTGTCTCTTTGTGTCAGCTGGACTGTCCAGCGGACTTCGGTGTCCTACTTGTGGACCCTCTAGCATCTGACCATCGTACCTCTCGGTTCCCTGGGTGCTGCTTTTCGCACCGTCTCCCTTCGTCATACACAGTTTCTTCCGTTTCCCCTTCGGAGTCAGACTCTGAATACTCCCAGTTCACACAGCTTCTTGTATCATCTTCGTTCTGCTCGACTTCGAGTCTGTCTAGGGAACGTCCCCTACTCCCACTACTTTGGGTGACATCCTCAGTATCGTATAACTGGGTGCTCTCCAAACGCTCATCTTCCCTTCCCTCTTGGGAGATTCGTTCCAGTCCCATTTCATCATATATTTTATCAATCGCTTCCCCGATGCTTCTGGTGTCGAAGTCATCATCAATAATTGTCCCGCTTGTATCTGGTACTGCATCATTTGCTGGAAAGAACTCTTCTATGTCTTTCCAGTCTACAACAGGATTGGGTTTTTTCACTTCCCGCTGCAAATATTCTAAATCTCGCGCCCTTTGCCTGTGCTCACGCTCTGCTTCCTCATCCATTTCTCTTCGCTTCTTCGCCTCCTCTCTAGCCTTATATACTTCCCTCATCCTTTCGTTTCTACGTTCTTTTGCCCTTCTACTTTCCTCATCTTCTCTCTTCTTCACTTTCCTTTCGTGCACCCTCCTTTCTTCCTCCAACTTTAGCATGTTCTGCCTGTACTTTTCATAGGCAGCACATTGTGTGCGACTGAGCGGTATTCCTTGCTCTTCGCGATATAGTTGGTCTCGCCTCAACCTATCCTTTTTTCTTGCCCTCTCGTCTCTCATAGCCATTTCTTTCTTCCTTTCCTTACTTTGCGCCTCAACAGACCGTTCACTCGGCCTTGCGTCATCACTTCCTTTTCCATTCAATTTCAATAGTATCTGCCCTCCCATCCAATCGTCCTTTGCAAATGTTCTCATCGGTTCCTTTCCGCTTCTTTCCCTCTCTCTCTCTATCGAGAGGTGCACTCGTTTGTGCCTGGCCCTTTCTTTCTTCATCTCGCCTCTCTTTGTCACACGGGATCGTGGAGGCCGAGTCAATTTCCTGTTCCTTCTCTTTCGTCTCGTCACTGCTACACGCAGGTGACTCGTATGCAGGGTTGCTATAACCTGTGGCTGCCTTAAGTTCTCGTAGTGGGTAAAGGCCTTCTGACTTACTTCCCCTCAACAACTCATTCCGGCGGTGCAGGTGGCGCGGTAGGCGTCTCACCCTCCTCCGTACATACATTTAATATCCAGTCGGCGGCAGGTTCTTCTTCCTTCACTTGTTCAAACATTTTCCATAGCTCGAGAACAGCAAGGCGTTTCTCAAGCTTCTTCCCGCTATATGTGGCATGTAGGAACATGATCATGTGTTGTAAGACAGCCTTAGACAATGACCCATTCTGGGGCCACGGCATACACATTTTATTTGCGGTGCCCTTAACCCACTCCTGGCTACATTTCTTCAGCTTTGCTGCATGTTTTGGCAATTGCTTGCACAAGTGTGCAAGTGGGGTAACTTCTTCCATTCTTATTTCTGTCACCAGCAATGATCACACAGTGTTTCAACTTTACACTATTATGAGCGAGCACCACATACACAAGCTCCAATCCAATATTTCTGCAATTTTATACCAAAAATTCTACTTAAAACGCATCAATTCAATGGCGATTCCCTCTCATTTACAGAATCGCGTAAAGCAGAATGCATTGCCATTAATTTGATAACACAATTATTCCACATTCAGCATACATAGGACATATATGACAGACGCTTGACAGACTAGACAGACACCAGCTGGTCATACATATACCTGCCTTCTAATTAATACCCCGACATGGGATTTGAACTACCCCTTTATGACGTCTTTAAACGTCATCGTAGCCTAGCGTCCCCCTCTCTGTGGGCTCTGGGTTCAAGTTTCTTCTGACCACTCTTTAAAGCGCAGGAACAAGGCGAATTTTACAGTTTTCTCTCGAGTGCCCTCCCGGTATCCCTTACCGTTTTTCTCTCGGGTGCCCCCCCGGTATCCCTTACAGTTTTTTGTCTCGGGTGCCCCCCCGGTATTCCTTGCAGTTTTTAGTCTTGGGTGCCCCCCCCCGTTATTCCTTACCCCAGTTCCTTCAGGTGACCAGGTCTTTTACCATATATATATATATATATATATATATATGTATATATATATATATATATATATATATATATACAGTCTTTTCTGCCTTTAGCTGTATTATTTTTTCTCCGCCACCCACCGTTACCTTTCCCTTCTTACTCTAAGGCCTATAAGACCTTTGCCATGATAACAAGTTTCATTGTTTCACTCACCAATCGACTCTTTTCCTCTCTGGAACTTCAGGATCACCGCCCCTTCCTCTTCCTGCTTTTAAGGTTTTTCGTCCGATCCGCTGCCCGTGGGAATGAGAAGGGTTATGCTTGGAAAGGCGGGTTCCTTCAGACACACAGCAGATTTTTTTTTTTTTTTGGGAATGATTACACTATCATTGTCCACGGGGAGCTTCTCAGCCTACCCAGCCAGAATGGCGAAAGGACTCGTGATGTAACCGAAGGCCCAGAGTTACTTTGTGCCGTCGGTTTAAAGGTGTCTTATAACTATATTAATCGATTATCACTAATCGATGGCCGAAACCATCCTCTGCTACCAAGTGTTTACGAGGAGAGGTAATTACTGACGGGCCCATTGGTCAGCACTCACCCTCGAAAACGGGTAATACAAGATAGCTGCACCTTGCAAGGACAGACTGCAGGATTCACATACTCCGGCAAGAATCAATAATGAGGACTCAGTAAATTGGCAAAGGGACGTCCGTTTAATGATACATACATCGGCTTATGGAAATCAGCAGCATCACGAACACCTGCCTCACCCCGACTTCCTCGAACTTCAGTACAACAGCCTCTTTTATGGGAAAACTTTGTCATCATTGACGTCTAATTCTACAAAAAATCATCATGCAATGCAATTGGTTGGGAAAGGTAACTTAAGTATAGGTGCTATAACTGTATATGGAAATAATGCAAGTGGATTGGATAACTCTTATCGGGTGGGCGTCTACGCCCTTCCCTCTACACCACACGTGATTGACGTCACTACAAGTACGACATCGCATTGGTTACAATGTCTATAGGACGCTAGATTACATGGTCTCTTGTGATTGGGCAAGTTACACCCCTAAACATAAATCTCCATTTTAATTAGCAGCATGCAGAATAGACACGCAGGTGCCTAGTGTCCCAAGATTCACCCTGCCTCCCTTCCATCAATCAGTGGTTTAGGGATATGTGTCAATTAGTTGGCTGGGTATGGCCTCGGATCTGTAGTCTCTTATCAGGAAAAGTTATGGCACCCTCTGGTTCTGGATGACATCAGGCGGTGGTACAACTTCGCGCCTGTCTGGTCACGTGTTGGTCCACCTTGAATCTGCTTCTTTTTTTAAAATTTTTTTTTTTATTTGTTTATGGTTTTACAACCTTTACAAAAATCACCATTCTAATATGAGTTACAGTTTAAAATATCTACAAATCCTTTACAATCCACTTAACTTATTAACCTAAAATCGAAAATATCATACATTTAACATTTCAGCAGGAATATTTAGCACCCGCATATTACCACAGCATCATAAATCCAGGGTAGTGACAGTGCCAACTCAAATGCGTAAATTACACCAGCTGTTCATCTTTTCAGGCTAATTCCCGTTCAATAATTACAAGGAAATTTGTTAAGCAAATGATAAGTGTTACACTTCTTCCCCACATACATCTTTGCCAAAGCGATTCCCTACTCATGCTCGCCTCAGTATAGAGGTGAGTGGCAAAGCATAGTTTTCGCTCCAATTCAAAATACCTGCAATATACAGTAAGGTGCTTCAAGGATTCAACTATAGCCGGTAGTTTACAGAATCTACATAATCCTCTCAATGCATTATTTTTATACTTTTGCCAGAACATAATCCTTTCATTAGTAAGCATCTGGTTAAGACGAAATCTTAGGTAGATCCTTCTTGCAATATTGCATGGAAACGCGATCTGATACCTTGGGCGAAATCCCCATTGACGTATGAATCTCGCGTATTCAGTGTATGTTTGATACCCATGGATCTTTTCAGTCAGCAAACACCAATGATATCTGCAGTATTTAGTCTTACATGATGGTAACCCCAGTACCAAATCCTCATGTGAAATCATAGCATCTGAAAGGAATTTCTCCATCCTATTCTTAAATATCAAGATCGACCGAGGGTGCCCCTTCTCAGTCATTGTTGCAAGTTCTTCATACAATGAATTCTTAGGAGGAACCAGCATTTTCCCATAGTTGGTTAGCATTCGCCAATGCCATTTAACTGATAGTGGTAAGATTCCCAACTCATGGCAAACAATAGCATTTGGTATGGACATTGCAAGACCCAGAACCTTTTTCAACATTTTCCCCTGGATAGTATCCACAATATCATCCATCTTGTATAAACAAAGATCCAATGCATATAACAAGATTGGTTCGATCTTTTGTAGATAGAAAGTAAGCATTGGAATCATTGAAAATTTCCAGAGGCGATGGTACACCAGTTTAAGCTGTGCAGTCAGCGATTGGGCTTTTTTGGTTAAGACCAACTTCCAGCTCTCACAAGAATAACTGCATGCCAGATGATAACCCAAATAACGCATGGATGGTGCCCTCGGAATCGCACAGCAATCAATAGCCCATATAAAGTTATTAATTTTTTGACGTCCTTCATTGAATGTAATAATAAAGGATTTCTCCGTATTAATCGTTAAATTATGTTTACATGCAAAGATATAGAAAAGGTTCAATTTAGTCTGTAACCCATAGGGGGTCCTATCGAAAAACAGTAGATCATCCGCAAAACTTAGCCAATTCAACGCAATACTACCCAATTTTGCCGGAAAAATCACTGCCTCCTGCCATTGTTAGTCCAAATCCAATAAATAGAGGTTGAACAGCACTGCAGCAAGATTGCAGCCCTGTTTCAGGCCGATCTCAGTCGCAATGGCTTCGGTGAGTACACCAGCCTTAGTAAGTCGGATGCGATATGTTGTATGTTGGTGCAGGGCCGCTATGATTGCAACTAGCTGCGATGAGAAACCAAATTTAATCAATTTATTCCAAAGTAGCTCTCTGATTACTGAATCAAACGCAGCAGTAAGATCCAAGGCCGCCATGTAAACACAACCGGCCTTTAATTTGGTTTGCTGGTACAAATGGGCAATAATAGTTGCGTTGAGCTGGCAGCCCATGAATCGTCGAAAGCCAGTTTGGAATCTGGATAATAGGTTAGACTGATTAATATATTGATTAATGGCTTGTAATAGGAGATTAGTAAAGATCTTTGCCGATGCATCCATAAGAGCAATCGGCCTGAAATTCATTGGACCAGTCATTGGCCCCTTTTTGGAATAATTATCGCTGAGCACCAGGAGGTGGGAATATGCCCAAGATAATAGATAGCGTCAAATTTGATTTTAAATAATGCCGCCCACATTTCCGGATTAAGCTTAATAAGACATGGCGGAATGCCATCCGGACCCGGAGCTCGCGACCCATTGGATTTTGTGATGGCCAACTGTATTTCCTCAATAGACCAAGGACAACCCTGAAAAATGGGACGAAATGACAATCTCTCCTCTAATAAAAATTGACTTGGCATAGCGAATTTTGCTCTAATATGATTTACCCAGGAAACAGCAGAGATAGCTGATTCTTCAATCTTCTCGGCTGTGCCAAATAGGGTACGCATAGTCACCCATAGATTCCTAGCATTTTTAGAAATTAAAACAGCCATGAGATTCTGATTCTCGATATTGAGCAGCTCATATTTCAGCCGTTTTATTTGTGATTTATAGCATTTATTAATCTCCGCCTTAGTCTCTGCGAAGTCACTGTCTACCTGTTTGCTGAAACATAATTTTCTAATTCGGTACCGTTTTTCTTTCCTTAGATCAACAATTTTTTGACTATATTGGTGTTGGTGCTTAATTGATTGCCTGCACTCAGACGATGCCTTCAAGTTTGACATATGCACCGCTATTCTAATAGAATTCTGGACCTCTTGCCACACACAAATAGCACCTATACTCTCAACACTCACTTTAATCAACGGATCCTCTAGAATTGCGGCACTAAATGCTTGACATCTTCTAGAGGTCCACTTGATTGATAGCCCGGCCCGATCATGGGCAATTGCCCTTAAGTTGGGCTCCACATCAAGACATAATGTTTCCAGCTTCAATTTAGTTTTCAGGGCTAAATGATCCCCTTTAAATAGATTAACAATCAAAATTGGATCAACCAGATGTAACCATCCTGTAGAGACAAAGAAATAGTCAATCGTTGAAGTATAGAGACCTCGTGCCCATGTATGATGATAAGTACCTGCCTTGAACGGAATCAACTGGATGTCCCAAAGCATACGAAACTCCACCCACCTTACAGCATTCGCATATGATTTCTTTCTAGAATCAGATTTACATTGGTTATGTGCCATAAGATCATCTATACAAGTGGCATTAAAATCACCCCCTATAATTACATTAAAGCTTGCTTTATTCCTGATGATCTCTTCAAAAAGGGAATTTAGGTGATCTGTTAGGGTTTCGAAGGAAGTCACCACCTGATTCCAGTACAAATTAATAACAATAAAATCTTGAAATCGGTATTCCTTGCTTGACATTTTCACAACCAGTAAAGCCTCATCAACCGACAGCAGATGGGAGATCACTTTCAGCTTTTTATCAATCAGGATCGCCAGACCCCCAGCTGGACGTCCTAGTTGCCCCCTTGCTGCCGGCTGATAGTAGGAGTCAAACCCTTCCAGAACTACCTCACCCATAATCATAGTTTCTTGTACCAAGCAAATCCCTGGACGAGAATCACAATCGAGTGCACCATTCCAGGCCCTTAAATTAGAGCTCCCACACGAGTTCCATGACAGCAAGGACAAACCACGCTCATCCTCCTATTTTTTGCCCATCACTGTTGACGGTTTAGGAGAAGTTGATGTCCCCTTCCCCATCATCCCCGATAGTGAAGCAGCAAGATTCATAAATTGCTTCAATACCTCTTCACTAATCTGCGGTATCGATCCTTCCACACTCATATTCTTTGGTTGCTCCGGGATAGTTGCAATGTAAGTTTCTGCACATTCCTCAGAATTAAATAGACATGGGAATAGCCCAAGTAACTCTAGGTCCTCCCTTTGTGCCCAAATGAATCGTGCAATGATGTGAGAGTGATAACCACAAATCATCCTCGTGGGGTTATTATGGGACAATCGCACCCATTCAATGTCATTACTTATAATAGTTCGCAAGGCTGGAATCGCTTGAAAGGCCTTCAGCATAGCTGATCGATTCAAACTTATTCTGGCAGAGGGTAACTGTTTAGTTTCGCAACCCATGATAGATGGCATGTCTACGGTTAGGAAAAGTATCTTATCAGACAATGCCTGTTCATATGCATCAGGGAAGGTTGGATTCTCTTTCAACTCTCTTTCTGAGGGCAGTCTGTCTCTAGCCCTGCATTTATTGATGTTACCTGATGAAGAGTCACAACTACCATTCCCATCCTTTTCAATATTTGCTTTATGCGCACGTTCTTTCACCTGTGCGTTTGCTAGCAATTCCTGGTGTTGATCGTTTTTAGCTAATTTACCCTCCTGCTTTTTTTCTCCACTTGGAAGTAACTCAGTGGGTTGAGTTGGTATTTTAATCGTCTCCCCTGATTTTTTCAGGGATTTCTTAGTAACTGCTTCCTTAATTTTCTTCGATGCCTTTTTCATATAAAGAGCAGGGAAGAAACTGAGGAGCTCAGTTTGCTTATGTTTAGATAAAGACACCTCCTCTGTCCGATCAGGGGGATCTAGTTCATTAGGCATTATTTGTTTCCCCTTCCCATTACACTTCTCAGCCAGGCTCTGGTTATTTTCAATATTCAGTAGCGCCCTAGAATTAAGTTGCAATAAATCTATCTTTTCCTCGTCTATGGATGTTTCTTTTATCTTAGCCTTAAAAGAGTCAAGAATAGAGTTTGTCGCATGTTGTTTGGTAGACGTTTTTAAATTTTTTGCTTGTTTAATTTTACGTTTTGACGCTCTCAATAACAATCTCTTCTGCTTTCTTGAAAGTACCGGTTCATGGCATAGGTCTTCAGCCTTCTCTCCATCTAAGACATGATGAACATTCTGTTCATCGTCTTCGAGATCAATTAGGTTGGTCAAAGCTGACGGACTATCCAGAGACTCTGCTCTTATAGAGTTAGACTGCGGTCTTATAGAGTCATCCATCGTTTCCGTCGGACCATATAGGCCATTTACTGGTTGCTGAGTAGAACTTATCTTTTGAATCGTGGTAAGAATCTGTTTGATGACCCCGGCATTAGCCGTTCCCAACTCTAACAACTGATTCAGGGCAGGGTTAACAGCCTCATTACTCTTTCTTACATCAGAGGCCATAGCTTCAGCGAACGTGGGAAACGGTTGGAACCCTATTCGTATATCAGGCGATGTTTGTGAGGCTTTAGTACATGCCGTCAACGCTTTACCCACTTTTGGTGCACTATTTAACTCACCTATGGTTTGTGACGCTTTTGAACTTATTTTAGGGACTTCCCCTTGTTTGCCCTTAGTCAGGGCCGCCACCGCCTCACAGGTAAACAAGAGCCCCTCAATTCTGTTAATTTTAGCTGATAAGTCAATAATAATATCATGCAAATACATCAATTGCGCATGAGTATATTCATGTCCTTTATCAAGCAGATTGAGTATTCTGGATAGAACTGGAAACTCAACCCCAATATCTGATAACTCCATTAGGTTGCGTTCCGCTTCCACTTCTAGTTGAGATAAGCTCGTTTTGGGGTCGTCATGGTGTAACGACCCTGCTATGTCTCCAACTAATACATTGGTAATTACATTTCTACCAGGAGAACTAGTTTCTTGATTAAGGGCCTCCTTTTCATTCCCTAAGTTTGATGAAAAATCATCGAAGCAGGCATGTACCAAGGCTTGCGTCCCAGGTACATAACCTGGATCCGCATGAACATGTACATCTTCCATGCAGTAATTGTGGGCTTTCACCGGGGTTGATGGGCCTCTTGAAAAGCGCATTCGCTTATCGAAAAGTGCCTCAATGGCCGGGGCAATGATAGACACATCAGTGAATCTTGGTTTGGTTGGTTTTATCCCCATTGTGGCTAACAAGATCTTTTTGGGTGGAAGCACCAGGCCCTCACACAGCCCCTCATTCTCATAATCATGATTCATTTCAGTTAGCCTATAGGTATCTGATAGAAGGGGGGCATTCGACGAGGGAATTGGAGGCAAAGTGACCCCCTCCTTCATTGAGAGCGTTATTTTTTCCCCGACATCCTGGGGTACATGCTCAACCACATTTCCCAACCATTCTTCACATTTAGACGTTCCTACCTCATTTGAGCAATATAATTCCTCATCATCTACAGTGGGGATGTCAGACATATTCGAGTGGTTGCCCAATGATTGATTTAGGTCATTGCTCTTCTCACCACGTATCTTCCTCCCACTACGCAGCCCATTCACCATTGTAGCTGAGTCTAAATGATGGTGCACAAATCTCGCCTGCCCGCCACCCGCGAGCAGTGAACAGTAAACAGTACTTTGAGTACTTTACACGGTGCGCGTGCGAGTGCGCGGGCACAAGACTTTAAATAGGAAATGAGGCGGGCGTGAGTCACACACGGGGGCGGGACCCAGGAGAGAGGGGGAGAGAAAGAAAAAGCAAAAGGCGACTTTCAATAGTGCAACAATTCCCAAAAACTCTTTGTTACGCAGCACCTATGGCGCACGTTGCCCGCGTAACGCTAGACGCTACACACTATCACAATAGGCAGTCCAGCTCATTAGAGCATCACAGTCACCTTGGTTGGGTAGGGCTAAGGCAGGAAGCCAGGCAACCGTGGGGTTGCAGATTAAGACGTCCTCCAGGCGTTGGTTCTGCAGCCACACTCCTTCCAGCAACTCCAAAGAAAATTTCACACTTGAATGGAAGCGGCAGCAGGGGCAGCACGGCAGCACAGCAAGACAGTAAACAGTACTTTGAGTACTTTACACGGTGCGCGCACGAGTGCGCGGGCACAAGACTTTAAATAGGAAATGAGGCGGGCATGAGTCACACACGGGGGCGGGACCCAGGGAGGAGACGTTGGTTGGGTAGGGCTAAGGCAGGAAGCCAGGTAACCGTGGGGTTGCAGATTAAGACGTCCTCCAGGCGTTGGTTCTGCAGCCACACTCCTTCCAGCAACTCCAAAGAAAATTTCACACTTGAATGGAAGCGGGAGCAGGGGCAGCACGGCAGCACAGCAAGGCAGTAAACAGTACTTTGAGTACTTTACACGGTACTTTACTCTGCTTCAGTTTCCAACCTTTTGTGTATTTAATTCTGTTTGCGCTTAGCCACCTGCATGGGCCTCTCTTATCTCGACCTTCACGGGCGGGCTGGCATGCTCTGAAGTTGGAGACTCGTGAGCTCATGCTCACTTCCCCTTCTCTGCTTGACCTCAATTTCCCTGGCATGAGCCATCCTTAGTTAAGTTTCGATCCCGCTCCTTTCCTTAGCTTGGGCCTGGGTATGAAACTTGGCCAGTCAGGCCTTGGCCGCCTGGGAGTACTTCTGTTTACACAAAATGGAGTCACACGTGTACATTGTGCTGTACTGAGGTAGATGTGTACAGTCGGCGCTTGCCGCTCTAACTTCTACTAAGCATTGCAAGCAGAATCGATTACTTAGCAACTTGCGTTTCAAGCTTATTTACACACGTTCAATAAGGCGGTTGCTTCCATCTTGTCTCATGGCACCATTCTCATACGTTTTTCACAGTGTCTCTCCCCTTTGTCCTTTACAATTATACTCGCAGTTGTCATACTGGCATGCATGCTTTCAGTACTCCTTCAGTTCGTTCTTGGAGCTGCTCTGGTCCTTGTTTCATCTCCACTGGCCTTCAATTATGGCTTTTGGAGTCGCTTCATGGACCGTGTGTAGGCATTCCTCCTCGTTCCGTATCAACGGCTGGTATGGTTGTCTGATTGGGTACCGTGCTGCCCAGGGTTGCCTGGTTATGGGCATTTCACCAGGTATTGATCCTTTAATGTACACAGGGCAGAGGCCCATTGCAGTCCTTTGTTGGTTCAGCTGCTCCTCGTACGTCACATACCTTGGCGAGTACTTTACTGGCACCACAAAGCGAGGGGGAGGGGCGCAGGCCACGTCTGGGGTCTCCTCTACACCATCTTCTCAGACCTTATCGGAATAACCATGTGGGCCTACCTTGATGACATCCTTGTCTTTTCCTCCACTCTCGCGGAACACCAGAAGCACTTGCTCAGGTATTACTCTGCTTACAGTCCAATCATCTCTATGTAAAACCCACCAAGTGTTTGTTTCCCCAGCAGAAGACCGACTTCCTGGGAAAATACCATCAGTGCCCACTGCATCCAGATGGACGAGAGCATGGTGGCCATTAAGGATTGGCAAAGCACCAACAGCCACAAGGCGGTACAACATTTCCTGGGTTTCGCAAATTATTATCGGGATTTTATCACCTACTTTGCCCAGCTGTCCTTGGATATAACTCAAGTGCTCCGCACCAATCAGCTGAATAAGTCTTTCAAAGGTTAAAGAAAGCCTTTGTGTCTGCACCTGTACTTAGCCACCCGGATGACTCTGCCACGTTCTTTATCAAAGCAGATGATTCGGATGGGGCTATTGGAGCATTACTATTGCAGATCGATGACCAGTCCTCTGTAGAGCACCCCATTTCCTACTACTCCCGCAAGTTAACACCCAGCGAGTTTAACTATCCTGTGATCGAGAAGGAGCTGCTGGCCATCAAGGGAGCCTTTGAACGCTGGCGACATCACATAGAACGAGCGTTAAACACTGTGACTGTCCACACCAATCACCTTAACCTGCAGCACATGCAGTCCCTGCCATGCCTTAACAGTCGTCAGGCCAGGTGTGCATTCTTTTTCTACCAGTTTGTATTCCTTCTCACTCATATCCCTGGTTCCTCCAATATCTGTGCCGACACTCTGTCCAGATACCTGGACTCCAATACTAGTCACAAGGAATATCCCACAACCATACTGCAGCAGAAGCGTTTTGTGGGTACCATTTAGTCCTTTTTTAATATGGCCAGGTTTGCCACCACTTCAGATCCCGCAATACCTAGTCTTCTGACCAAACAGGACATAAAAACCTCGAATCTTCTGGTGGCCCGAAATAAACAAACAGCTGGCGTCCTACCTGGAATCCTGTCCGTATGCCCCATGTCTCCAAAACATCACGCCAGAGAGCGATCGGCCTGGTAAAACCCACGAAAAACCACCCAGGCCATGGCATTCCATTGCCATCGATTTCATTGTGGAGCTCCCCGCATCTGCATAATGGTGATAGTCGACTGCTTCTCCAAGATGGCTCACTTTGTACCCCTGAAGGGCTTGCCCACTGTTGTACAAATGGCCAATGTGTTTCTCCACGAGATCTAACGCCTTCATGGTCTGCCTACCAAAATCATATCAGACCGTGGTTCTCAGTTTCTTGCCTGTTTTTGGTCACAGCTCTACAAACATTTGAAAATTCAAAGATGACTCAGTTCTGGCTATCACCCCCAAACTAAAGGCCAAACCGAGAGAACCAATCAAGCTCTTGAGCAGTACCTCCGTTGCTATGCCACCGCTACACAAGATTACTGGTCCTCCTGTTTGGACATGGCAGAATTCGCCTACAACAATTCTTGGCATTACTCCATCCAGAACTCGCCCTTTCTAGTCACATATGGTCAATACCCTCGTCTGTCCCCCATGGAAACCATCACGGACAGTCCAATTCCTTCGGCGGATGCCCTGGTGCAACACGTCCAACAAATCCATCTACTTACGGATTCCATCTTACAGACCACCAGGGCCTGTACCAAGCAGCAAGCGGATAAACATTGTCACCTGGAAAAACCATACCAAAGAGGGGACCAGGTATGTCTGTCTTTGAGAAATGTGCCACAAGAGCAGAAAGAAGCAGTAAAACTCTATACCCTGGACCAGAGTATTATTGTATCAAAGAAATCCGGAAAGAATGTCCAGAGAGCAAAACTGTGTTGCTTACAAAATGTATCAATTTTTATTAACCATGATACAGAAATTTGCAAAATAGTCAATTAATGACGCAATACTTTAAAGACCATATTATTACATAACACAACACCATCATCAAAACCATTCATAGTGCAGCATTCAAACCATACAACATTCAAAGTTACATTCATACAAACAACAATAGCTAAAAATGACACAATTGATTCACAATCGGGAGTGAGTAAAATCCCCACATCCTGTCTAATTATTTTAATATTTTAGAAGTTGAAAAACATACAGTAGAAATGATTAAAATAATCTATCATAAGGGTGGATCTAGGAGTGAAAATGTTGTGTAGATCACATCCCTGGAAGAAAAGCTCAACCGGTTTCGACCTAGTATGTCTATTGCACAACGTCTTCACAACGTCTTCATCAGGAAATATGGGACGAAAGACTCGCACAATGAGCCAATCACAGACACAATGGATGAGAAAGTCTCTATACTGGAATATATACCCACAAGGGGCTGCAGCTGCAGCTATTCAAGAACTGCCAGTGCAGGAGGACTGTACTTGGTGGGGCACAACATTAGTAAATATGATGAGATGACCTCCTAGGTGTTGGATACAATGGGAGAGATCCTAACAGCAGGGAATTGTCAGGCAAGTTGGTGATTGGTGCGTTGGCTGGAACAACGGGCAGCTATGGAGAATTGAAGCAGCCTGCTCGCGAAGCACGGCACAGTGACCATACTATTGAGAAATGTGCCCCCGCACAACCTACTGTCAAGCTGGCACCCAAGTTCTTAGGCCATTTCATGGTTTTGAAGAAGATCTCGTTGGTAGCCTACAAACTCCGATTGCCTGCCACTTGGCGCATCCATCCGGTGTTTCACGTCTCCCTTTTGAAATCTTTCATCCTTGATTCCTATGGACGTCAATTTACCCGGCAGACCCAGTGGACATTGATGGTTTGCCAGAATTTGTGGTTCAATCTATTTGTGATTCCCAAGTACGCAGAGGGCGTGTATACTATCTGATTGACTGGGGTGGTTACAGTCCTGCAGATCGTACCTGGAAACCGGCCTCTCAAGTCCACGCTCCACTCTTGGTCTGGTTGTTTCACATCCGATATATCCCGGGAAGCTTGCTGCTGCATTGCCGCGGGGGGGGGGGGCAGAGTGTTACGCATTGTCGCTATCAACTCCCACACCACTTACCTGCTGGGTCCTGGTGCCTGTATTCCCGTTGGTGCGGGCAGTCGCGTCGACATTTGTGAGCCCTAGGATGCTTAAAGGTGCTGGAAGGCATCAGCGGCAGATTCCGGGAAGGGTCCGCAGTGTGCGGGATTATTCTGGGGTCAGAGCTGAGCTGTGCCTTCTCTGTGGCATGTTTTTCTTGGCTCGGCTCACGTGATTGCATTCTGGGCAGCGGCGTCCGGTTCCAAGGAAACCACTGACACAGGAGGAGCGCTGCGTTCAGGATTAAAGGCTGGCATTTCCTCTCCTCAGTGCGTCTTAACTCTCCCACGAGTCTATGGCCTGTTGGTCCTGCTGTGCTTTATTGCAGTACCTTGTTCTACCCCCTGCATCTGTATCCAGTCTGCCTTTACTAGTCCTGCCTTTACTTGGTCTTCCTCTTATTACTATTTCTCTGCCCTGGTTTCAATATTCATTTTTCCTCTCTTTCCTCTATGACTTACCAGAGGGTGGCTCCTCTGACGGATTGTATCACCAACTGCGCTCCCTGGCCCAGTGGAATTTCTATGGCCCCACTGCTTTCGCACCACGTGAAACCCGGGAGTAGCTTAGCCTGTGGTGTGGGGGAACTGGTCCCCGATCTTTTCCAGGTCTACATCTGCCTGGACTGGAAGGGGGCTGGGCCTCCTGCCTGCACTGACCTCGATCCATCCTGGAAACCCCAAGAGCCGGTGCCTCCAAGAAGAAAGGGAAGGAAACCTTGCAACCAGGAATTGGTAAGCAACGCCCAAGCAGCCAAGCCCTTGACAGCTTGGCCCACTACTCCTAGTTGTGAGGCATAGCCTGACATCTTTCTAGACGCCACGCCTGTCGTATAGTCCAGAGATGCTTCTCCAATTGACGACCAGCTGCTCTTTAACAATATTCTTAAGAAGGCAGCGGATCACTTCAAAATACTCACTCAAGCGGTGGTGCCACACTCTGACTTTGTGGAGGATATCCTGAAATAGAGAAAGCCTGTCAGTCAATCAATCCCCCTTCTTAATTCTATAAAGAAGGGCATCACCCCTACTTTATTCACGCCTTCCCTAATGAGGTAAACTAGCCCCTGCATCAAGAAGATGTTGAGGCTTGCTCCTTCAGACCTCCTTTATATTCAGGGATACACTTCCTGATTTACTGGTGGTCACCACAACCAGGAAGCGTGCAGACGTTCCTTTGTCATCAGCGGAGGTTCCTCCCGACAAGGACTGTAAAAAATGATATGCTTTAGGCAAAAGAATGAAGTCTTCTGTGGCCTATATTACCAGCATTGGGAATAACACCACATTGCTTGCCAACTTCAGTGATGCCCAGTGGGGTCTTGTGCAGGAAGAGAGTGTTCCTGAACCAGCCAAGTCACAGCTGCTTACAGTGTTCAAGATGGACGGCAAGTCAACCAAAATATTTTAAAAAATACTTTGGACTCCTCGGAGACAGCTGACAGATTGTTTGCTGAAGGGACTCTTCTAAAGTGCCACGCTTGGTTAAACAACTCAGGTTTCAAACCCAAGACGAGGCCTCGCTTATCAACAAGCCAATAGAGGAGTCCGTTTTGTTTGCAAAAAGTGGTGGATCATGCACCTGAAACAGCAAAAAAAGAACACGAGACGGTTAAGTCTTTGAATCAAATTTCCAGCAAGCTGTATGTGCAGTGTGGGGATTTTAACACCCTCTGCTCCTTTCGGGGGCAATCTTTTTCCAGACCCGCACTGGCCAATTATGGCACAGGAGGTTCGCCCTGGTACTTCAATCAAGGATCGTCCAACGCCTATCAAGCACTTCAACAACAAGGGTTTTGGCGTGGCAGAGGAAAGGGTAGGAATGCAGCCGCCAGAGGCTTCCCTACCCCATCCTACAAATGACTCTCCGGTCCAAGTCACCGCCCATGCATCTGAAGCAGGACGTGGGATAACATACATCACACACCCATGGAAGGGTCAGACAAGTGGGTGCTCAAGACAGTGGGCGAGGGATACTGTATCAAGTTTCTCCAGACACATCTGCACTACCTGCCAAAGACAAGAAGAATGTCTCCACACCATCTCCTTATTCTTCAAGCAGAAGTGGAGGCCCTGCTGCAAAACAGAGCGATATAACTCATCCCAGATCATCAGGTAAACAAGGCTATCTATTCAATATACTTCCTTGTACCTGAAAAGGATGTAACAATGTGCCCTGTCTTAGATATACGTCCTGCAAAAAAGTATGTCAAGCCTCAAAGGTTCAGGATGACAACTCTGCAGGAGGTAATTTCTCCGCTGTAGCACGAGGATTACATGGACACCTTGGATATGAAAGATGCATACTTTCATATTTCAATGTTGCCAGCGCATAGAAAATACCTAAGGTTCAAGAAAGAGGACACTCACTATCAATTCAAAGTACTCCCCTTCGGCATTGCCTTAGTCCCAAGGGTTTTTACCTAGGTTCTGCAAGTGGCAGCAGCGCTCTTACACAGAGAGTCCGTTCCAGTGTACCCTTATCTTGACAACTGTCTCATAACAGGAGACCGCTTCAGGCATGTCTAGAGACCACCCAAAAGACTATAGACCTACTCTTTCAACAGGAGTTCTCTATCAACAAAAAAAGTAAAACCTTGTCCGCAGCCAAGTAAAACAATTTCGGCGATCCCTAATTTGAACAGTAGATGAACTTGTCTTCCACTCCAACGAGAGGGTCCTAAACATGTTGTTCCAGATCCCTCAATATATAGCCGGTCAGAAGATAACCATACAGAGAGCCATGCGGCTATTAGGAATGCTGGTATCCTGAATTTTTCTGGTACCACATGCCCGTCTGCGCATGCGTCCTATGCAAGTATGACTCAAGCCAGTGGTGTCAAGCTAACGTCAGTGGGATGATCTAGTGGTTGTCTCGAAAGCCCGTGTTCTATTATTGCAGTGGTGGACAAGGTAAAACCTTCTGAAAGGGAAATCGTTCTAGCAGTAGAGTTTGGGTATCAAACTTTTGACCAGTGGATCTAGAGAATCCCAAATCTCTTATGTGTGTCAATCAGGTTTTGTTAAATTGAAAATCCTCAAAAAGGTTGTTGGCTTAGGTATGCCAGAGGACTGGGGGTTACTATGAGCTCACCGCATCAGCTCCCAGGGCCCAACAACCCTCCCCCAGTATACAAACGGAGGACTCAGCCAAGGGCAAGATAAAACTGTTGTTTATTACACAGACAGGGATCATACAGGACATTCGGAAATTCCCAGAATCACCGCTCCCGAGCCCGTGTCAGGCCATTTTGTTTAATTTCGACGTCACAACATGGGTCCTTCCCCAAAAAACCTAAGAGTCCGCCTGGTTGGATGATTGGGATGGTATCACATATGGACAGCACCTATAGATATTGTTTTATTGGTCCTCATATGTCAGGTGGCTGGCCTGCCCCTTCCCCAAGAAACTATATTACATTGTTGCAGGGTCACAGAATTACCATTGGCCCTTGCCCTCTGCCATCCACACCTGGATTTCTGTTCCCTGATTGTCTGGAGCTGGTCTCCCCAGGCCTTGGACCCAGCTCTGTTCTCAGTGCTCTGTGCACCTTCTCAAGGTGATGATAAGGACTGTGTTCCCAATGTAACGGTTAGTACTACCACTTCTGGCAGGGTGGGGAGCTCAGCTTCTCCAATAGGCAGCGCAAGGCATGTGTTCACAATCAGTACCGAACAAACACATCAACCTATAAGAGCCACTAGCAGTGTTTAAAGCCCTGAATGTTTTTCAACAACTGCAAGGAAAGACTGTTCTAGTCCTAACAGACAGTGGACCTCATTACAAGGTTGCCGGTCTTGTAAAAAGCGATGCCAGTATTACTGTACTGGCATCGTTTACTGGTCTGAGTATCACGTGCCGGCATTGGAAGGGACCCGCTGTGGCTGGCCACACCGGTACCAGTATCAGCATTGGCATGCGGCAGCCGTGCCAGTGACACTGGCATGCCGCAATTAGGGCCATATCAAGAGGTGCACAGACATGCAATTACCGGCATAGCCATGCCGGTAATAACGGATACAATGATGCCGTAAACACCAGCATCGTGTAGCAACCGTTAATAGGGATCTGGTGTGTAGAAACCTGCCACAGGTGCTAACAATCAGCACAGGTGGAGGCACTGAAGTATGGCACAGCACAAAAGGAGCACCCCTCCCAAATCCACAATGCTACGATTAGCACTAGTAGTATTGGAGCTGAAGGACATGCCTGCACAGCTACTCATTAAGGAGGCACTGAGCCAGAGTATGCAGCGAAGGCGCAGGAGGAGAAGGAGGGCGAGAATGGGCCAGCAGATACCCATTGTGCAGCCAGTTGTACCCCGCAGGCAGCCACCAATCCCTTGCCTAAGGGCCAGCCCTTTCAATCTAACCATTGGCCAGATCCACACCCTGTACCGGCTGGACAGGAACACCATCACCACAGTAGTGGACCTCATACATGATGACCTGGTGAGCCTAATCAACATCCGGACAGCCTCACCCCCCCCCCTGCTGAAGGTAGTGTGGGTGCTACACTTCCTTACCCCACAGGCACCTATCAGCACACAGTGGGGCAGCTACATGGAATTTCCCAACCCTGTTTCTCCTGTGTGCTCACTCAGGTGCTAGATGTACTCCTGTCCCATGTACGCGACCACATAAGCCTGCCAAGGACTGCAGAGGAGGTGAATGCCACCAAAGTAGCATTCTATGCACTTGCAGGCATGCCCAACGTCATTGGTGCGCTCGACTGTACACATGTTGAGCTGGTTGTCCGGCATGCTGTGGAGGTAGTGTACCGCTACAGGAAGCTGTACCATTCCCTGAATGTACAGATGGTGTGCGATGCATGCAAAATAATCACCCATTGCTGTGCAAGATTCCCTAGCTCCAAACTTGACTCCATGGTGCTGCGGAACTCCACGCTGCCGCGCTACATTGCACGACATGCTGGACCTTGTACCTGGCTGTGGGGTGAGTCTAACCACAGGGGCATGAGGTGTGTTGATTGGGGGGGGGGGCTGTTAACAGCATAGGCAACCTGTCTGCTGGGTGGCCCATGAGGGGTGCTTATTGGGAGGGTCTGTTATCAGAACAGGCAACCTGTCTGCTGGGTGGGCTATGAGGGGGGATTATTGGGGGGGGTGGGCGTTAACAGCATAGGCAACCTGTCTGCTGACTGGGCCATGAGGGGTGCTTATTGGGTGGGACTATAAACAGCATAAGCAACCTGACTGCTGGGTGGGTCTGACCACAGGGCCATTAGGGTTGTCGGAACATATTATAGGATTGCATTAATGATGAACACAAGTGCACACTGCATACATACATCCATCATTACTCCTGGAATAACCCGGAAACATTACCAGGTTTGCATTGAATTGCAGAGAGACTGGGTAGGGCAACAGAAGGCTAAGTCAGATGAGGAATTCGACCTAGCAACCACATCATTCACAAACCACACAACATGAAACCACACAAATGCACTGGAACTACACCGTAGACAGCGTACTGTGTGCCTTCAACTGTGACCATTGTAAATCAAACAGAATGTGTGTGCAACACAATTGATGCATGCAGATGTGTAAGGCCTTCACAGTCTACATGCAATCAACATACACAGTGCACACACCAGCACATGTATCAGGGACAGCACAAAACATGAACCACATGTACCCCAATGCACCACTCCGTAGTGTGAATGCATAAAATACATGGGGCCTCATTACAACCCTGGCGGAATGGGTTTAACGGCACCGGTAAAGGTGCCGGCGCCGTTAAACCCATTCGCCCTATTACGAGGTCGCCTTGCAGGACCTGCTCTGGACGTCTGGAGGGAACCAGGGAGCTAAAAACGGGCCTGTTATGAACGGGCCCGTTGTTAGCTCCCTCCCCATTTCCATTGAGCCCTATCGGGGCTCAAATGGGAATGGGGATGGTCCGGGTTCCCTGAATGGGGAAATACCGGGTCCTCCAAAGTCGGAATGGCCCGGTATTTCCCCATTCAGGGACCAAAGACCCGGACCCGAGTTTGGAGGCAGCCATGGCCTTATTAAGGGCATGGCTACCTCCAAACTCGTAATGCGGCCCTGCCAGAGAGAATACCACCTGCAACCCAGCCAAAATCAGTCACTGCACTCAATACACACGTACACCGCAGATCAGTATGCCTGTCATGACACCTTAAGGGACACTCCAAGTACAATGGGTCAAGTTGGAATATTGAAAAATCCACCATCATTAACTACCACCAAGATATGAATCAGAGGTGCAGGACTCATCCAATGAGCTCCGTTCCACCATGCTGACACCCACCCAGCCTTATTTCAGTAACGCAACCCTTCCCCCGTGAAACATACCACCAATGGATATATTACCTAGTCCAATGGGGAAAGGTGTGGATGTATGTGTACATGGAGAGCTGTATATGTGGAATGCATACTGGGGATACCACTGTATTACATGAATCATATTTGGCTTATGTGTGTATATATGTCTGCACCCCTCCTCCCCCACCCATAGATCAGTCCTAAGTTCACTTACCGGCCCCATGCAGACTGACACATGCCATGTACAGTTTTGAATCCCTGTGCTTAGTTGCATAGTTGCATTTCCATGTGTACAATGTACAGCCAGTGCCAACATGAAATGACCAAATAATTCACAAGTACCCTTTTTCTTGCTCCCATGCAGGTGATGCCGGGTATACCCTAGTGGGTTGGCTCATGACCCCCATCAGGCAACCACACAACAGGCACAAAGAGGCGTACAACCGTGCAGATACATGCACTCGTGTCACCATCGAACAGGCATTTGGCCTATTGAAGGCCCGGTTCCGCTGCCTCAGCAGGTCAGGGGGTGCCCTGATTTACGGAGGTTGCCAGTAAAAAAAAGAAATTACCGGCATGCCAGTGCTACCGTGTCCGTGTAGCACTGCTGCCGGAATCTACGGTAGATTCCGAGTTAGCGGGCACGTGCATTCCGGCATGCCAGTATTGGCCCCCAAACACCTGATACCGGCATCCTCGATGCCGCAGGCACCGACTCCGGCACCGACGATGCTGTAATTACCGGGACCGGTAATACGGGCACCGGAAACAATGTCATCACGCCGGAGTGGGAAATGCACCGGCGGCCATCTTTAAAAACGCAATCCATTGCAATACTCAGTCTACAGGAGTCCAACAGGAAAATTGAGTAGACAGCAACAAAGCAGTCCATCATGTCATCTAGACAAGGCACCGTCCGTCATCCAAAACCACGTTTTAGTGAGCGGGAGCTAAACATGTTGGCGGACACACGCATGGAACATGCTAACGTAGTTTTCTGCGCTGACCTGCGGCAGCCAGCCCAACTCAGCAAAAAGGCCATATTGGAGGAAGTGGGCCGCAAGGTGTCGGCAGTGGGGACAACACCCCGGACTGTCTGAGATTGCCATAAGAGATGAGACGATCTACGTCTCCGGGTACCGCAACCTCCTTGCTGCCGAGCGCATCCAGTGGCTGGCCACAGGAGGTGGCGCGCCACCCCCATCAAACTTACATCATTGAAGGAGACCTGCAGCACCGTACTCCACATGGAGAGCATCGAGGGAGTAGGAGATGCGGAGACGGGAGCAGCAACATCGGATGATGATGGTGAGTGACCATTACCTTAATCCCAAAGTCACACCACACACCTTCATCCCCAATGCCAATGGTGAAGTCCAAATGTGAAGTGAGTGGCACCACATCCCTGTTGTATTTGCACCCACCAAAAGCCCCCTCCCACACAATTCAAATGTTCCTGCCACAAAGACAATAAACAAACCCCATCGACACACCCAACACCTCCTCTGTATTGGCGACACAAGTACCATCTGCATGTGCACACACACACATCACCGTCCAACTGCTGCCGCCACCACCGTGCCACCACATGTCAAGATACACACATCACCAGCACCAGTTGCACACCTGTCACACCCACCATGGCCATACACGCAGAGTAAACATCAATGCATCACCGGACAGAATGGGAACACATCAATTTCACAATAAAACCCCACATGGCACACAGCTTCTTTGGCATGGCTACAACACCCAAGCCACTACACACCGGTATCCCAGCCAACAGACACTGTGCACCACATGGCAGCACCACAATGATGCTCCCACACTGCACCCCCCCATTCTTGTGTGCACCATGCCAGGCCCTCCAACACGTCCATGACAATGCACATGCCTCTGAGTGTACTAGCATTGATGTATGTCAGAGGGATGCACACCCATTACTAATGCCCTGCCTCACTGTCCCCCACAGACACAGCAATTGACAGCGAGGGTGAACTTCCCACCACACTCCAGTCATCCGCTGCACGTCAATGCCGCTGCGAAGACCCCGCCTCAAGCCAGGAGCCATCTACCTCCAGGGCAAAACCTGAGCGTGCCACAGCAGCTATGGCACAGCTACCCCCACCCCCAACCAGGAAACACAGGCTCCGCAGCAGCCTCAGCACCCACCACCAACAAGCAGCAAGCCCCTCTGTGCCACCAGTACACCTGACCCATTTGTTACCATTCATAAGGACAAAGTGAATTTACACACACATTCACGCTTTGCAACTAAATTCATCTCCAAATTCCATGTAAACTAGTCCATAGAACTTCCATCTTTCTTTCAGAATCCTACTAATACAGCTGAAAGAAGCCTCCATACACTAGACGTTAGGAGAGCAGTTATGTATGACCGCAATAAAACAAACCCACTTCGGAAGACCGATTAATTATTTGTCTGGTACGAGCGGGATCATGTCTCTTAAGTCAGCAATCTTTAAATGGATTGTTAAATGGATCCAAATGTGCTACTGTCTGTCAAAGAGAGCGTTACCATTTACGCCTAGAGGACATTCTACTCGAGGCAAAAGAGCTACTATAGCCTTCATTGCGAATATTCCTCTAGATGCTATTTGCAAGACAGCTACCTGGAGTTCTATTCACACCTTTACACAACATTATTGCTTAGATACACATTCTAAGATTCTCAGGTGGGTCAGACGGTGTTAAGACAACTCTTTGCAACTGTTCCTTCAAACATCCCACCTCCATCTCCTGGTATTGCTTGCTAGTCTATGCACAGTATGTGATTCTAAGCAGATTCACAAGCATCAGAAGACATACATTGCTCCCTGTAATCGTATTTCTGGTGCTTGTATCTGCTTAGATTTACATGCGCCCAAACCTTCCTCCCCTCTTGGAGTTGAAGGAACATAGATTTCTTACACCTTTCTATCCTTCTGTACTCACTCACGTATTCTGTTCAGGCTCCCTCATGGCAGAAAAACAACAACCGGGGGGACCATGACGCGTGAGGGATCATAGGTACACTACACGTCACAGTAGGGGTAGTGTTACAGACACGCCCAGGTCAACGTCCCTTTTTGATCTTCGAAAAAAAGATGCAATACTCTGTGATTACCACAAGATGTCGGAATATATGCACAGCATGTGAATCTAAGCAGATACAAGCACCAGAAATACGATTACATGGAGTAATGTATGTCATAGTCATCCAAGTTATTCTAGATTCACCATCTATTCTGTACTTGCTATGATGCAGTGCACATTAGTGGGTGCAGGTTATTTGACCCACAGTGAAACTACAAAGGCCTTTTCAGCTTTCACAAAGCATCCTTGATTGACAGTACAAAACTGTGGATGCCTACATGGATATTCAACATATTATTAGGTTTTTATATAGTGCTTCATGGCTGATTCTTCTTGCTTCTAAGTGCTGTAATAATACTTGTCAGCATTGCCCAAATTTATGGTACTCAGTGTATCAAACTCAAAATTATGAAGAGTGAGTCATCAACCAGGATTTGAACTTGCATTGTGCAGGCTTGCCCCATGTGCTAATTCTAGGCAGTCACAATGTGCTGCTGTTAGTAAGATGTGCGTAACAGTCTTATTATGACTACACTATTTACTGGGAGTGATGATTAGAAATGAACTTTGTAGCATTTAAAAGAGCCAGTTTACCGTGTTAGTCCAATTAAATAATGTAATCTTTTAATAGTATAATAGTATTTCCTGCTGAGGTTACACACCATTTTGTCTCTCAAAAAGTCATTCATTTTTGGAAAGGGCTGCCTTCAGTTTAAATCCAATGTTGTGTTTCTACTGTGAGCACAGAGAGGGGAAGAGGAAGAGAACAAGAGTGGCAGGATATGATAGAGAGATGGATGGAGAAGAAAGAGAGATGGGGAGAGAGGGAGCAAAGAAAGAGCAAGCTATACCGAGGGAGAGATAACGGGAGAAATAGTGGTTTATAGATGGAGAAAGAGATACAGGGAAAAAGAAAAAACGAGAAAGAAAAACAAGAGAGCGCAACAGAGAGCGATGAATCGAAAGGCCAGCGATGGAGAGACAGAGAGAGTGAGGGAGGGACACACAGAGAGAGGCAGCAGAGGAAAAGGGAGAGAGCAATAGATGAAGGGGAGTGGGAGACACTGGACAAAGAGAGGGATGGGGAGAGAGGAAAACAGACCATCTGACGAAGAAAGCATGCATGTACCACACTGCACTGACAGAGAGAACGGAGCCACCAAAACTACAGGAACAGGAAGATGAAGCAAGTGAGAGACCAAGACAGAGCTAGAACGCATTGTCACAGAGTAAGAGAGAGAAACAGACCGCACCAACAAGGGTGTGCCAATTAGAGCACAGCAGACCACACTGCCAGAGAGAGCACACATGACAAACAGAGAGGGAGGAAGGGAGTGCAGAGAGAAAGAGGGAGTGAGGGAACTAGGACTAGATTGGCGTATGAAAGGCTGGGTACATCGAGAAATAATAATAGTTATTATTAATATTATCATAATCACATCTATGCAACATACACCACTAAGTGGCCTATCAGCACTGGAGGCAGGGTATCTGGAATCAGATGTCACATTTCTTGTCATAGGCATGTCTTCAAGGCGCATTTGAGAGCCAGATGGTCAATGATGCATTTTGTACACGGCAGCCAGTGCATGGAGCACAGTGCCGAGGCCCGGGGAGATGTGGTAATCTATTTTGAGGTGTAGGGAGGGTGGCTGTGGGGGACAGGGGTGTGGCTGCAGTGTGTTGAACTCTTAAGTTTTCTCAAGTAGAGGGCGAAGAAGCCCATGTGAGCCCAGCTACCATAATCGAGGTGGGGGAGATAAAGGCATTGATCACAGTGATTTGTGGGTGAACATGAATTATGGGTACACTAGCCCGCTCGTGAATTCTAAAAACATCCAGTGCTTCGATGGCAATATAGGGGATATAGATGAATTCCCAGAAGCATCAAGCGCAGCTTGAAGTTAATAATGCAGTGCACTTAATATAGGTTAAATAGGCTCCAAATGTAGTGCCCAATCATAGAAGACCATGGGCATCACTGAGACCACATCAGCCTCACCATCTGGCATGTGCCTGCTCTACCAGGGAGCTGTGACCCACACCAGCCACCTCACCTGCCCTATGTGGCCGGTCCCACTCGGCAGCCATTGGAAGGACAGGTGTTGCACAAATAGGCCCATGTGTGCATGTGCCACTCATAAGACTCTCTGGCGCTAGGCATCCCATCCCCTGGCATCTTCAGCAAAGGGCTCACAAATAAAGAGCAAAGTATGCTTGCCCCTCTTTGGGCCTATTAGATCCTAGGGGCCCTCCCTCTGCACCTACAACCCTTATGCCCCACCTTGAGCGCTACTACTGCAACCCTAGTGTTGTCCGTCCCTACCTGCTGAACTACATTTGTGTGATATTGTTGGCTTCTCACGTGGGACCTTGTTCTTCCTAGCAAAAGTCTGTTCACTGAAACTCTTTCTCCTCACCAGCAACACAGTTTTGCATATCTATTGTTCTCCAGCATGGGGTCTTGCATGGATTCACATGCTCATGAATATTCCCCATCGTCAAGCTGGGAATCATTGGTAAAAGAAAAAGTTTCACTTTCACTTACAAACTATATTTCCAATGGATTGTGTCCTCCAATGTATTCCCCAACTTTGATAATCACGTCCAGCTTCGGCTGCTTTAGAAAAGAATTCTCAGCAGAGGGTGCCGCGCGTCGATGGCGTCGAGTCGATGTCCCTCGAAGGCTTCCGTCAAGGGTGATGTCATTGGATGTACAAGTAGCATGCGCGGCGCCCGTTGGCCCCTGTTCCGTTTTTCCGCAGAACGTGTTGTTTCGGAGACTCGGTTCTCCTCATTAGTATATTTCTACTAGGTAGTTCGTTCTTTGACAGAAAATCATCGAAGATGTCATCATCATCAACCCAGACTACCCCTCGCTCTGGTTTCAAGAAGTCCTAGGAATGCAGTTAAAAAATGTCGATCACAGACCCGCATCGATCATACCTATGGTGTTTGGGAGAAGGCCACGACGCAGAGGCTTGCTCGAAGTGTCAGGCAATGATGGGTAAAGCCCTGCGAAAGAGGAAGGGCAAATTACAGGTGGGTCGTAAAACCAAATCTGACCGATCCTCGACCGTCGAGTCTGCAGATCGTTCTCCTCGACGCAAGAGTGAAGAAAAGAGGTCAAGAACCCGAAGTGGCTCCCGCCACTCTTCGTCTTCGACAAAGAGATTGAAGAGGCAACACCACTGATCGCCATCTTCATCGTCGTCAGACGGGTCCCCCAAAAAACTCAGGTGCCCCACTAAACATTCTTCATCTGCAGAGTGGGAGGCATTTCGTCTGAAAATGCTAGAAGTTTTCGAAAAGGCCAAGCCTCTGTCCGCGCCTTCTTTGGAAGCCGGCCGAGACCGTTCCCTTTCCGACACTCGCACCCTCGGGTGATCGAAGAAAGACCTATCGAGAGCCTTCGAGGTCTCCGATAAAAAAGAGTCACTCGAGTCGTGACGAGCGCTCGAGGTCCTCGACGCCGTCGAAGACTCCTCATATGTCGAAGGCGAAATCTTCGAAGGTGGTCATCGAAGCCCCAATGCCATCAACGCCCTTGTCGATGTCGACAACAAAACTATCAGCGCCGAAGATTTCTAAGGTTTCAACTCAGTCCTCTGAGCATGTGGCAGCAAAAGAAAAAAGCTGCTAAGCCAAAGCCTTCCACAAAACTGACTCCACCTCCTGAAAATTCTTACACTCCTTTGCCCAGAAAGGAGTACTTTAAATCTCTATCTTCAATTTTTGAAGAAGAGGAAAGATCTGAGGAAGAGAGGTCCTCTTTGATCTGGAGTGAATACATCACCAGAGACTGAGTATGGCCAGGCGAACACGTGGACTCTTCTTATCGACATCTGATGTCAGGAGTAGTAGAGTATTTAGCTGGGCTAAACCACCAGCCCAATTTATTCAGGATGTTCTCACAGACATTCTAGACAAAGGTCCACATACAGACCCAGTTTTACCCTTTCATGTGGCCTTGCAAAATAGGGTGGGCAAAAAGGTTTCTTAGCTATTGTTAAAGATGACAAGGAGGCCATGCGTGAATCCCTTCAGTCTGGATTGGACACTGCAGACAGCGTCAACATTTCCATGGCTACTAGCACAGTTATGCACAGATTTGCATGGTTGCGGAAGTCGGGTTTCACACCAGATATGCAGTCCCGTCTTCTGAATATGCCATTTGACGGGTCTCACCTTTTTGGCAACAAGGCTGACGAGAGCTTTGAGAGGTTTCAGACCTCATAGGCGGCTGCCAAATCTTTAGGGGCCGCTGTTAGGCAAGCTCAGCCTTTTCGTTCATCACGACAATCTTGGAGGGGACTATCCTATCGTTACTACTCCTCATTTGGAAAGGCGAGAGGAATGGCCAGTCAAAGAGGCCAAAGGAAAATCCCTCGTGGTGGAAGAGATAAAAGTACAAAGCCAGCTCCAGCTTCTTTGCCATCAGCAGCTACAGTAACCACCCCAAAACTACTTTGAGAGCTTGCGTCACGAAACACCAGTGGGGGGCAGACCGTCTCAGCAGCTGCAAGAATGGCGAGACATTAATTTAGATGCCTGGGCTCTGGAAACAATAGCCCAAGGTTACTGCCTTCCATTCATAATGCAGCCTCACAACATTCCACCGGGAAAACACTCTTTGACGATTCCAGATCCGCTCCTAGAGCAGGCAATATTAATCCTGCTAGAGAAAGTTGCTATAGAACCGGTACCTGTGGTGGGGAGGAACAAGGGTTGGTATTCCTCATATTTTCTGATCCCCAAGAAAGATGGAGGACTGAGACCCATCTTGGATTTGAGATACTTGAACAAGTTCCTCAGGAAGGACAAGTACAAGATGGTCACTCTTTCTCAGATCCTTCAGGCCCTCCAAATGCAGGATTGGTTGGTGTCATTGGACCTTCAGGATGCTTATTTTCACGTGCCAATCCATCTCAAACACAGAAAATACCTGAGGTTCGCCGTTGGCGGATCGCACTATCAGTTTCGAGTCCTGCCATTCGGGTTGACCTCCACCTGAGGGTCTTCACCAAACTGATGGTGGTGGTGGCAGCGTATCTCAGGAGAGGGGGGATTCATGTCTACCCCTACTTGGACGATTGGCTGATCAGGGTACGCTCTCCTGAGCAAGCCCTGGATCATTTCGAAGTCACCTGCCACTCCCTTCACAGACTGGGCTTCTCCCTCAATTTAAAAAAGTTACAGATGACACCTTCCCAACAGCTCCAATACATCGGAGTGGTATTAGACACATCTTTAGGAAAGAGCTCGCCACCCAAGGCGAAGGCTCAAGACATTCTTCAGATGGTTTCCAAATTTCAAAATGCCCATAATCTTCCGGCCTACGATTTCTTGAGGTTGCTCTGCCTCATGGCATCCTGCACTTTTCTGGTGCCAGTTGCCCGCCTGAAAATGAGATCCCTTCAATGGGCTCTGAGAACTCAATAGTCCCAATTCTCAGGAAGGATGACGGATCTGCTTCAGGTTCCAAGCAGGGTCGCACAGGATCTCCTGTGTTGGGCCTGCAAGGACATTATTCTGAAAGGAGAGCTTTTTGGCAACCTTGGCCAGAGATTAAAGTAGTGACGGATGCCTCACTCACGGGGTGGGGAGCCCATGCCAACGGTCTGATAATCAGCGGACGTTGGTCTCCTTCGGAGTCCAAACTACACATCAACCTTTTGGAGCTCAGGGCAATCAAACTAGCGCTGAAATCCTTCCTGCCCTCTGTACAGGGAAAGAATGTCATGATAATGACGGACAACACAGTGGCCATGCTATACCTCAACAAAAGAGGAAGTCTAGGGTCACTGTGCAGAGAGGCAATGCAGCTCTGGTACTGGGCAATTCAGGAAGGAATCTGCTTATCGGCAGTTCACCTGGCCGGGGAGGAAAACACGACGGCGGACGCTCTGAGCAGGCAGGGTGCAGTGTCCCACTAGTGGGAACTAGCTCAGGAAGTCCTTCAAGAGATCTTTGCCCTTTGGGGAACCCCTCAAGTAGACCTGTTTGTGAGTGGAGTCAACCGGAAATGCGAAAGGTATTGCTCAAGGGAATTTCCTCCAAGAGGAGCTCTAGGAGACGCGTTTGTGGTGGATTGGGAGTCCCCACTAATATATGCGTGTCCACGGATCCCCATCATTCCTCAAGTAATCAGGAGGTTAAGACGGTTCAGAAGCTGCATGATCCTAATTGCCCCATATTGGGCCAGGAGAACGTGGTACACGGACCTTCTAGACTTGTCCATCTGTCCTCCGATTCGTCTTCCGCAAAGAGAGAATCATCTCTCGCAAAGGGAGGGACAGGTTCTCCATCCAGAGGTCAACACTCTCAACCTTCACGCTTGGTTTCTGAAAGGCTGAGATACAAGGATTGGGACCTCCTGGATGACGTCATGGAGGTATTGGTTTTGGCAAGGAGGCCAGCAACAAAGTCTATGTAACGTTGCCGATGGAACAAGTTTTACGAACGGTGCAGGGAAAGGAATGTTGATCCTTTTCTATGTTCAATTCCAGAGGTGTTATCTTTCTTCTTATCATTGGCACATAAAGGTCTCAATGTTCGGACCATCAAAGGTTACCTGGCAGCGCTTTCCATCTTCAAGCGCTCTTTGGAACAATGCTCCTATTTTAAAATTCCCTTGGTGATTCAATTCCTAAAAGGGCTCACAAATGTGTTCCCACCTTCTTCTTTTCAAGTCCCAGTTTGGGACCTTAATCTGGTTCTAAAGTTTTTAATGTGTGCCCCATTTAAACCCTTGCACACATACCCATTAAGGTTGTTAACCTTTAAAACCATATTATTGGTCGTATTAACATCTGCACTTAGAGTGAGGAGTTGCAGGCAGTTTCTTCCAGGCCACCCCATACTGTGTTCCACAAGGACAGGGTTGTGTTGAGGGTAAAACCCTCCTTCCTACCAAAAGTTGTATCTGATTTCCATCTGAATCAGAAAATTATTCTGCCAGCATTCTGCCCCCCGCCTTATCCCGGTAAAGAGGAGGAAAGGCTCCATAGGTTGGACCCTAGAAGAGCTTTAAGCTTCTATATTTCTAGGCTCTCCAAACTCTAGAGTGGATGATCAACTCTTTATTGGGTATACCGGAAGAAAATTGGGTCAAGCTGTTTCAAAGCAGACCTTATCAAGGTGGATTAAACTTGGCATCTCAGAATGTTACAAATTGGCAGGCAAGGACCCGCCAGAAGGTTTGAGGGCTCATTCTACCAGGGGTATGGCCTCTTTAGCAGCCCCTCAAAGGGGCGTACCTATTAAATCTATCTGTGATGTAGCAACTTGGTCTTCACTGCATACATTCACATGGCATTACTGTTTAGATCCTTCCCACTCTCAGGATGTTGCCTTTGGTAAGGTGGTACTGTATTCGGCCTTATAGAATGCCGACAATTTCAAATTCTACTCCCTCCTCCAAATTCTGCATACTGCTTTGGGAGTCTATTAAAGATGAGGAATATTTTGGAGGACACAATCTATTCGAAGAACAAGTTACCTACAAACTTGTAACGTTCTTTCGACTGGATGTGCCTCCAACGTATTCCTCATCGCCCTCCCAGCCTACCCTTCTGTAGAATTTCTCATGCTATTACAGCTTCCGATCTCGCAGGGCTATCTACTACTTGTACACTGACAGCCAACATGAATAGGAGGGAAAACAGAACTGAGGCCGACGGGCGCCGTGCGTGCTACTTGTACACCCAATGACATCACCCGATGATGTCACCCTCGACTGAGGCCTTGGAGGGACAGCGACTCGACCCGATCGACGCACGGCACCCTCTGCCGAGAAATTTTTTACAAAGCAGTCGAAGCTGGACGTAATTATAAAAGATGAGGAATACGTTGGAGGAACATCCAGTCGAAAGAACGTTACCAGTTGGTAAGTAACTTGTTCTTCTCTCATAAACCAATCACTGACCTCTGGGTTATACTGCCCCATCCAATGAAAGCCCTCTCCCTAAGCCCATCCTCTGGCAGCCATCTTCAGATTTTTACCGGACGCTTCGTGTTGGTAGTCCTCGAGTTTGCTCTGCAAGCTACTTCTATGCTTTTTCGTGTTTCTTCGTGGAAAAATGTTCTATTTTTTCTATTTTTGTTCCGAAAGAGCCTGTGTGCTCTTCTCTCCATCTGTCGGCAGCAGGGATCCGTTGTTGGTGAATTTCAGTGCCCCTCAAGGGCAAAGATTGTTGAAGTTTCCAGAAGGGAATCGGGCCTACTTCGCACCCTCCGACCATGATGGAAGAGAAGAAAGAAGGAAGGTCCCTCTTCAAGTCCTGCACCAAGTGCGGCCTTCGAAATGTGTTTGTGGAGGACAGGCACCTGCAATGCCTCTACTGCCTGCATCCGGACCACAAGGAAGGAGATTGTGAGATATGCTGCGGGAGATATGCTGCGGCTTCTCCAAGAAGACGATAAAGGACAGGCTTAGTAGACTGGCAGCGTGGCTGAACGCCAAGGTCTCTGCCCCGTGCTCTGAGCAGGGTCATGCCTCACCCAGGGCCAGCCGGTCCGAAGAGCGGTCTTCTAAGTCCTGTGAGGGCACCTCATCCGTGCTGCTCCTCGAAGAGAAAATTGTGCAACCCGGCTAAACTGCGGGAGAAGCCAGAGAAGCCATGGACAGAGGAGAAGAAGGCCGAACTGCCCAAGAAGGCCCAGGCTACGATAGAGCTAGTGGTGGCGGCTCTCTCGAAAGCTAAGGGGGCTAACACTGAGAAGGTAGCCTGCACAGCGATGAAGTTATCCATCCCACTGAGGCGCGAGCCCGCCGTAGTGACTTTGACAAGGTCTGCCGGCACACAGGAGTAGGTGACATAGTCAAAGAACCCGGTTCCAGCCCCTCAGGGTGGAAAAAAGGGAGGGTGAGGATGTGGTAGAGGAGGATGATGGCAACTGTGACCACGGCTCAGGGCCTAGTGTTCCGATCGTGCCAGCTCTGTTGAGGGATGTGTCCCTGGACATCCTATCGACCCTCCAGACCCTGGTGTCGGAGATCCAGAAGAGGATGCCACAAGGGCCGGTTACAATGGTCCCCCAGTCCCCTGATTAGCCACCAGCAAAGACGAGGAAGCGTCATCCGATGCCCCCATTTCAGCCTCCACACCCGCGTCGTGCTCCCTCTCCCCCAGCAGACCCAGTCACGGGTATGGATACGGCCAAATGATGACGATATCGTCACAGCGGGCAGCGGGTCCCTGCAGCCTAGGGCATCCCCACCAAACAAGGTGGGGTTGTTTTCTTCCATGATGGCCAGAGCCTCCGAGCTGTTCCAGCTTGTGCCTGAAGAAACCAGGAAGGAGGGTTTCCTGTACCAGAGGCGCAAGGCCAAGAGGAAGACAATCATGGCGTCCACTAGCAAGGCGGCCATGCACTGGCGATCCTAGCTAGGTGTTAGGGAGAATTCTCTCTTTAGGCTGAATTTCCTAACCTAGTGAGTCCCCCAGCAGCTTTGCTGGATTTCTGGAGTTTTTTTTTTTTTCTCCTGCCAAGAGTGTGACTATTTTTATCCCACTCTTGGACATGATTTATGGCAGCGGTATTCAAACTGTGGGTCACGACCCCCCCAGGGGTCCGTGGGTGCATCCCTGGGGGGCCCTGAGAGCTCAGCAAGAAATATAAAAAAACATTTTTTTTTTTAGATTGGAAGAAATGGGCAGGGGTGGCTCACATGGTCGGGTTGAAGCATGAAACTGTCTCAGGCAACAATGAAAAAGTGGCCCGCAGTTGTAAATGGATATTCATTCCTTTAGTCACAGACTGGGCCTCATTACAACTATGGCGGTACGGTAACAACGGTGCTGGTAAGCTACTGGCACCGTTGCTACCGTACCGCCATAGTAAGAGTTGTGCTTGCCAGGTCTGACCTGGCAGGCCGTGCGGCACCCGCGAGCACAGCTCGTCGAATGCACCGGCACCGGTGCCGGTGCATCCAAGCTCCCCATTCCCATTGAGCCATATGGGGCTCAGATGGGAATGGGGATCTACCGGTACCGGCACCCGCGAAAGGGCAAATATCAGGTCTGCCTAACTCGGCATGACCCGGTAATTGCCCATTCACGGGTGGCGGACCCGGATACAACTCCGGCGACAGCCGTGCCGGTTTCACCGGCACAGCTACCGCCAGGGTTGTAATGAGGCCCACTGTTTCAATAGTACCCAAGGGGATGCTTTGTGTTAAAATGTAAGTGAATTGTGATAAATTCAGCAACAATGTTCAAAATTACTAACTGCATAGTTAAGTAACTCATAAACCCGGTCCACATTGGCCAAAATGGTGGCCCATTTTGACTGGCCTACACTAGCATTTTACATTTTGGTACAGGCATTGCCCTATAGGCCAGTCCGAGCCTGGCGGCTCATCCATAATGGCGAGGGGACGCCCACCCAGTGGCCGCTCACCCATTTTGGAGGAGCTAAGGAGCCAGCCCAGTGAAACAGTGAGCACTCCCTCAGCTGCTTTTTTCCAGCAGATGGAGTGCTCCTGGGCTGGCTGAACTGTCAAAGGGAAA
Organism: Ambystoma mexicanum; assembly: GCF_040938575.1. NCBI lineage: Eukaryota > Metazoa > Chordata > Amphibia > Caudata > Ambystomatidae > Ambystoma > Ambystoma mexicanum. The sequence continues at coordinate 197,864,651 of NC_090925.1, forward strand.
CACTGTTTCCCCACCCCTTCACACAACCTGGGCTCTCCCCACTCTGCTCCCACCACTATCCCATGGTTCCCGGCCATGGGGAAAGGGAAACACTGTTTCCCTTTGACAGTTCAGTTTAGTTCCCCAGCCGCACATGCTCACTGAGGTGTCCAGTCATAATATCGAAAAAAAAATTTCGAATGTCAAAAAAGTCGAATCAAAAATGTCGAAAAAAAAAATGTCGAATTATTTTTTTTTTCGATATTTTTGTTTGGGCTCTAGTTTATATTTTAAAAAAAGGTAAAAACAAAAAAAAAAAAAAAAAACGGGGGTTTGGGGGGAACCCCCCCATTTCGAAAAAAAAACGTCATAAAAAATAAATTCGACATTATTTTTTTCGACATTTTTTTTTCGACTTTTTGACTTTCGAAATTTTTGATTTCGAATTTATGTCTATAAACCGCTCACTGAGCCATGCAAGTGCTGGGGTGTTTTGCTTCGCCAGCATTGCATAGCTCATTGGAAATGCTGGCTGGGGCACTGCATGTCTGAATGTCTGAGGGGGAGCTCCTGCACCTCCTCGCACATACGGACAGAGCAGCCTGGAGCAGGGCATTTCAGCACCCACACGCAGGCCAATGCAGAAGGTATGTTCATGTTCATTGTTTTTATTTAAACATGTGTATGGATGCGTGCATGCTTATGTTATGAGTGAGTGTATGGTAATGGATGCTCGTGTGAATGATAGAGTGATTGCTGTATGAATGTGCAGCGCCTTGCATACACACATAATCATGTTGATTGTGTTAGGCCCAGTGAGGCCCAGGAGACAGGGATGGTATCTTTTTACTGGACATCTATCATAGATGTTCAGTAAAAAATGTCATGCCTACCCCCTGGGCCTCCCAGCACCATTTGCAAACTGATTGGTTATTTACCCATTTTTTTGTTAAAAGTATGCTCTACAATGCAACATTTCAACCCATTATTTAACAAAAATTCACGGCGGGAAACTCTGCCCAAACCCCCATTTATTGGTTCTGGCTCCCTCACTATGCTCGGTCGCTTTGGCATTTTTGAGGGAAATAATTATGCCCCTCCACGTAAAAAAATCACCAGCCGCCACTGGCCCTCAGACTGTGTTGGGAACGGGATGGGGGGAACCCAGGGACTATGGTGGGAGCACAATGGCCAGGAACCATGGGATAGTGGTGGGAGCAGAGTGGGGAGAGCCCAGGATGTGTGAAGGGGTGGGGAGAGACCAGGGACTGGGTAGGAGTGGGATGAGGGAGCCCAGCGACTGTGATGGGAGCAGGTGACGGTGGCAATACATACTGTCCATTTGGCATTTCTGGGGGGGTCCCGACCTGCCCAAATTTTGCTCAGGGGGGCCCCGGCCAAAAAAGTTTGAAGACCACTGATTTATGGTGTTCCTTTGACTGTTGATGTGTTTTATGGGCTATGGGGTCCTTTACTCCATAGGGTCTCATGTCTTTTTCCTATGTATGTTACACAGCATCCTCCGTGCAGTAACACAGGAGTGTCATAGTGACACCCAACCATAGACTCCATACCCTGGGACTGACTACTGTCTCCCAGGGCATGTAAAGCCACCATTGGCTTTACTAGTCCCAAATTATTAACAGAAACCGGTACAAACCATCATATTGTGGACGTACTGGTCGGGGCAATTCGATTGCCCCGGGGTCTGTTAGTCGAGGGGGCATGTCTCCGTCCCCCCTGATCGAGTTTTGGCTGGTGGCAGTGGATACTACTTTTTATATTCGACCGCAAATATATCCCTATGGGATTTTCCCATTGTTCGAGGCTACCAACTTTAATTATTTAATTCTCATAGCCTCGAACATACCGCCGGTTTATTTATTTAATATTAATTCACAGGTAGGTATTTTTTTGCCAGGACTCGATTCTAAAATGGCGTTTGTGTTCTCTTCTGTGACTCCAACCCAAGTCGAGCCCTTTGTTCCACTTTTTGGCAGGCTTCTCCACAGAAGCCTCCAACAGTGGTGCCACTCTGTCTGGGTACCACAGGGGATGTGGGAGGGAGATTAGGCACCCTGGACTGAGTTACCTTGGTAACTCAAGTCGCACTCTTGTGTGATTGGCCCAAGTGGTGAGCCGGCCAGCATGTTTGATTGACAGCTAGGCTGAGTGAATGGGGGTGTGCTGCATAAAAGCAGGGCTTTGGGGACTGGAACCTCAGAAGTCGCCACAGGACCTGAGAATCCGACGAGGGAGAAGCTGAGCCGACCTACCACGACGACACCACCGGTGGAGCCCTGCGGAACCGACTCACCACTTCCCGACGACAGAGAAGATCTGCCGGCTGGAGAGGCTTCTTCCCCTGACTGGTGGGCACAACCAGTTTACCTTCTTTTCTTCGCATCCCAGGATGTCTTGTGGTCGAATTGCCCGTGCCAAGCATCCCGGCAACTGGATAGCCACTTACCACTGGACCGCGAATAAAAGGACCGCTCCTTTTACCTGAGAACTCCGTGGCTGGTTTCTTCCCTGGCAGTGCAACGGACTCCTGTCTTCCTCCTCGACGAGATCCTCTCTTCCCCCGGACGAAGCACCGACTCGCATCCGCTGCCAGGAACAACTGCCCCCGCTGGAGTATTCTCTCCACTTTAAGGTACCGTGTCCGCCAGGCCTCCCTTTCTAAAGATTGCTACAAGGTAATAATAATCCCTTAACCTTCTGGACTGGGCTGGCCGCTTTGACCTTCTAACTGGTCCCTTTCCTTTGGTCCAACTCTTTTTGAACCTTTGCAAGACTCTTGTGCACTTCAACCGTGTGACCTTGGACACATTTCGTTCTGATCCCCTTAAAGTGGATCCGCCCTACTGAACTCTAACTTCATTGTTTTACTTGCCTTCCTCTCTTGTTTTGTTCTTGTGAAAGTGTTGGGATCTGTTTCAAATTATACTCTGCTTTTCTCTCCCTTTTTAAACAAATTATTAGAGTGCCAACTGCGTTAAGCGCTCACCGCTGTCTGAAAATAAGTGGGGCTTTACTTAAGACTTGTCTAATATTCTTCTAAGGGAGTGTATATCTTTTAGTGACCGTGGTTTTGAACTGCTTACTATTAGTGCCTGTGTGTTTTCCTAGATGCGGTTTTAAATAAATAATGATATCTCTTTTACACCAAGCTCTGGTCAGTGTTTACTTGTTCCACTGTGTTCTTTTGACCTATTGTGAATTCTCTGTATACTGCCTAACTCTTCTTGAGGGAAGTCTGACTGCTCAGCCACAGCTACCAAGTGAATCTGTGTGGTACAGACTGCTACCAAGTTGGTTTACTGCCAAACACTTGTTGTCTTAAATCTTTTGCAGTGGTCCCAGAGGGAACTGCACAGGTTTCTGCCTAACACTAGGTACGACACAGGGCTGGGTCCCATTTTGGAGTTCCTCCCGGACGACAAGAGGATGGAGGCGATCGTTCTTTTCCAGGAGGGAGAGGTTCCGGCAGATCCAGAACAGTGTCTGCCTTTGTCGCCAAGGCTGTATGAAGGCCACACATTTCTGCTACGAGGTCCAGGCAAAGGTACTGGGCATGCCTTTCGACAGAGATAACCTTTTCGGGAAGGTAGCGGACGAGTCCTTACAGACCATCAAAGCATATATGGAGACGGCCCGTTCCTTGGGCACCCTACAGCAGCACCGCTCTTCTTCTCGCTCCTCCAGAGGAAAGTCAGGCAGGTCATCGAAAGGGTTCTCCTCATCGTTCCATCAGCCTTCCAGATCCACGACTCAAGAAGCCCAGAGAGGCCGGTCCTAGGCCTACGGTGGCAGAGGACAGTGTCGCCATCACCCGCGGGTTAGGGCGTCGGCACCGAAGCAAGCCTGAACCAGCCAGGACATCGGGCACCTACCTGTGCACCCCTTTGGGAGGCTAGCTGACGAGGTTCATAAGCGAGTCGGTTAAGATCACCACCAACAGATGGTTGCTGGACGCTCTCACCCAAGTTCATACCCGTGGAATTTCAGCACAGGTGTCCGTGGATCCCTCCGGTGGCCCGTCAGGAGCAGCATATTCCTCAGCTTTTAGAGGAGGTACGGGCCGTGCTACGAAAAGGGGCGATAGAGCTGGTTCCCCAGCGACTTCAGGGCTCTGGAGTCTATTCCAGATACTTCTTGGTCAGAAAGAAGATTGGGGGGATGGAGGCCCATTCTAGACCTACGACATCTGAACAAGTACCTCAAGTCTCAGAAATTCAGGATGGTCACGTTGCAACACGTGCTCGTCCAACTGGAAAGAGGGAATTTCTATGTCGCTGGACCTGGAGGACGCCTACTTCCACGTCCCCATTCACAGGAAACACCAAATGTTTCTACTTTTCGTGGTGCAGCGACAGCACTACCAGTTACAAGGCCCTACCTTTCGGCTTAAAATCAGCCCACAGAGTGTTCATGAAGTGCCTGGCACCGGTGGTGGCCCATCTGCGTTTACGAGGGATACACGTATACCCGTACCTCGACGACTGGCTCATCCGGGCCCGCTCCTGAGAGTTGGCCGTCGGACACACAGAGGCGGCCGTCAAGCTACTGACGGATCTGAGATTCTCCATCAATTATCCAAAGTCCTGTTTGTCACCATTGCAGAACGTGCTGTTCCTGGGAGCCAGACTCAATACAGTGTGTGCCTGGCATCACCCTCGGAGGGGAGGGAAGTGGCCATTCAAGCGAAGGTGCAGTGGCTGTTGTCGATGAAGACGCCACGGTGCAAACCATCAAGTCCTTGCTCGGCATGATGTGGTCCTGCATCTACCTCATCCGGCTTTGCAGGTTACAGATGCAACCTCTTCAGGAGTTCGTGGACGCTCGCTGGATACAAGTGTCTGGAAACTTTGCGGACAAGATCACTCTTGACGTCGAGTTCCGGCGGGCGATAATGTGTTGGGGCGTCCACGCCAACATCGCCCAGGGCACGGTATTTCAGAGCCCCCCCATTCCAGGAAACGGTCACCACAGACACTTCCCTGGAAGGCTGGGGAGCCCATACTGGGCATCTGCACGCCATAGGCCTGTGGCAGCTGGAGGAGAAGGATCTCCATATCAACACCCTGGAGCTTCGGGCAGTGTTCTGGGCCCACAAGTCGTTCCTTCCGTCTCTGGAAGGCAATGTGGTGAGCATCTTCACGGATAACACGACCACGATATTCTTCATCAGGAAACAAGGGGGTGTTCGATTCTCGGCGCTCTCCATGGAAGCGCAGGACTTGTGGCAGTGGGCCATCGGACAAGGAATGTTCCTCGTCCCCCTTCACCTAGAGGGAGTCAAGACCACTATCGCGGACTCCCTCTGCAGGGAATTCCACGCCTGCCACGAGTGGGAACTTCGGCAGGACCAGGTGGACTGTACCTTCGCCAAGCTGGGCAGACCCCAGATCGATCTGTTTGCGACGGCGGCAAACTCCAAATGCCACAACTCCCACCAGCAGATTCCACCAACCGAGAGGCCTGGGGGACGTGTTCTTCCTGTGGGAAGGGATGTGTCTGTACGCGTTTCCTCTGTTGCCTCTACTGCTACGTGTCATCAACACACTCAGACAGTGTCACTGCAGGATAATACTCATCACCCTGGCATGGCCGAGGCAGATTTGGTACCCAGACCTTCTCAGCCTGTCAGCGTGGCCTCCGGTCAAGCTACCAGCGGTCCCGTATCTTCTCACCAGAGAAGGAGGCGCAATCCTGCATCATAACCCAGGATTGATCAACCTGAGGGCTTGGCTCCTGCAGCTCTAGGGTTTGGAGTATGAGTTGCCTGGGAACTGCAGGGAGGTCCTCGCCAAGGCCAGGGCGTCGTCGACTTTGAAGTGCTACGGTCATAAGTGGAAGCGTTTCACTATGTGGTGTCAGTCGCAGAAGATTACCCCTCTGAGGGTCACGGCCCTGCAGATTCTTCCTTACTTGCTATCCTTGGCCAAGGCCGGACTAGCGCAAGTCTCGATCAAAGTACATCTGGCGGCTATCTCACGCTACACCGGGTCTCCAGGAAGATCTTCGCTTTGGTCTCATTGACTCGTCAATGAGTTCCTCGAAGGACTTTTTCTAACTTTCCCGCTGGTGAAGGCCCCTACCCCGACAGGGGAACTCAACGTGGTTCTGACGAGGCTCATGGGAGCCCCCTTTGATCCTATGTATCAGACCCCTCTCAGATTCCTCTCGTGGAAAACAGCTTTCCTTGCGGCCAAAGCATCCACCAGCAGGGTGGGTGAGATACAGGCCCTATCCTGCAAACAGCCATACCTGACTTTTCACGAATCGAGGGTGGTGCTGCGGATGCACCCCTCTTTCAATGCTGAAGATTCCATTGGAATTCCACCTCAACAAACCTTTGATGTTACCTGTTTTTCCCCAAAACTTTTGTCACTGGCTGAGAGGGCCTTGCATTCGCTGGACGTTGCTCATGTCCTCCTGAAGTTCTACTTGGCATGCACATAGTGTTTTCGAAAGACTTTACAGTTGTTTGTGAATTTTGGGCCTGTGAACGAAGGGAAGTCCTTGTCCAAGGCCTCCATCTCAAGGTGGCTCTACGGCTGCATCATGCACTGTCATTGGTTGGCGAACCGACCGCTACCCAGCCGTCCGAGCCTCAATCCACTAGAGTGATTGCTGCAACAATGGCGTTCCTGGCTGGTGTGCCCCTGCTGGACATCTACAGGGCTGCTATGTGGAGGTACATGAACAACTTCACAAAGTTCTACTGCGTCAACAGTGATTCCAGGGAGCACTCCAGAGTCGGCCAAGCAGGGCTACGCAACCTGTTCGCTTGAGGTGAGTCTGTTCCAGAGGTAAGAGTAAATTGCTTCTGTTGAGCCTTGCTGCCACCTGTGGTTTGTGTAATGTTGTACTGCTGTTTATTTGTTATTCATGAGCATGTGACTCCATGCCAGACCCCATGCTGGAGAAGGAACAAGTTACTTAACTGTAAAATACTGTTTTCCAGCATGGGTCTGGCATGGATTTAAATGCGAACCCTCCCTCTTCTTGGTCATACTGCCACTTTACGTGCTTACCAAATCTGAAGATGGCTGACAGAGGAGGGGCTTAGGGAGAGGACTGTCATTGGATAGGGGCATTATGACCCAGAGGACAGTGATTGGTTTATGGGAGAAAAATGCAGTTTGTAAGTGAAAGTGAAACTGTTTTTCTTTAACCAAGGATTCCCATCCTGACGACAGGGAATATTCATGAGCATGTGAATCCATGCCAGACCCATGCTGGAGAACAGTAGTTACAGGCAAGTAAAGTGTTCCTTCGATAGTGGTCCAAAATTGCCCATTTAAAACGGCATTTTGATTGCTAGTGTCCTAGTTTTGCCTATTGAAAACTATATTTAGTTCACTAGTGGCCCATTGTTGCCTGTTTAAAACTGCACATTGGTCGATTTTAAGCTGCATTTTGAAACTGCATTTTGGTGCTAGTGTTACAATCTTGTCTGTTTTTAAAATGTCACTGATGGCCTTGAATCCCGGACACTAGCAGCCCTTTACCCTACAGCCCATTCTAGTAGCCCATTTCGTACTCCTTATTCCACACCATCATAACACTAAGCATCCCTCACTCCTCCCACTGTGAATTGTCACTCTCGCCCTACCCTTCTCTCGCTCATTCTGGGTCCTTTTCCTCTTGACTATCACCATCCTCTCTTCCTTCACCTAGCCCTTCCTCTCTGCCTCCTATTGTGTCCCTGCCTTTGTCCTCACACAGAGTGCTTACAAAGACACTTTAACCTCATCTAGGCCACTCACTGTCCCCAATTCTTCTTATTTCCTGCCGCCCTTATGTGTGTGCTCTGAAATGCTCAATCTACAAACAAACTCCCTCCTCACTGACCTTTTTGACACAACCCTATTCTAACAGACAGGGACATAGCAGGAACCTGGATCACATCAATGGCGCTGCTGACGCTGATGCCCTTCACACCATCTCAGTAATCCTTGCACAGTCCTCATGTACATCCAAAAGGGGCTGTGGGGTCGAATTAATGACCAACAAGGCAAATCTCTCTGCCACTCTTCCACCAGTTGACTTTCTATCCCTCTCCTCTAAGTTCTCTGCTACTCAACTGCTTCCGCCCACACCTATCACTATTCTCCTCAACTATACGCACCCAGGTAATCTCAGTTACTTCTTCTCCTTGACTTTATTTCCACTGAGGCCTGTGAAGGAATCATGAAGTATGACACAGACAACAGACTTCAAGTTTAAATAAAAGAAGTTTATTTAACTGAAATGTCAGGATGGTTGAAGGCCTAACTTGCCCTATACTAATGTGACTAAGTAAAGTCTGTGTCAAAGAGTTAACTTAAAAGTCTGTTTGTGTCCAACACCTATCCTTGCCCTCACACCTATATTAAACCAATGTGTAGAGATGTCAAACACAAAAGAAACAGTGTTTAACTCAAAGTTCTGAGCTTCTTCCAGCTCACAGCTTTCTCTCAGCTTCCCTTCTCCAAGTATAAGAAAGTTCCATGAAAGTAAAGTCTCAAAGTTTACCTTCTTCAGTTCAAGGTAATATAGCGCCAGAAAAATCCTTGGGATTCCCTTCCCCAAGTGTTAACTAGCACAATCCAGAACAAAAAAGGGTTCTCAGGATTCTTTTCCCAAGACAACAAGCATAGTTTAAAAGTGTGGCAATGGTTTTGTTGAGCTGGTGTCGTAATATCTTTAACTCTCACCAATAGGAATTCTCTGCTCTAGGCACAGTTGTTAGATCACACGGTCCACCTATCACATGTCACGCAACCAGGATTCTTAGACTCTTATTGGGCTGGTTTCGAGGTATTCTTCAATTTCACCGTTCAGGGTGCGCTGGTCTGGGCGCAGTTGTCAGACCACACCGTCCACCCATCACAGGTCACGCAACCAGGGTACCTGGACTTCTCAGCCCAACATATGAGTTCCTTGGCTCTTGCTCCTTTGCACCAATTCACCCTTACTTGGCTCTGCTCTGTTGGTCTTCTGGCTTTTAGGGTGCAATCTTATATCCTTTGACTTCGAATGGATTGTGTCCTCCCAAGTATTCCTCATCTTGTGATAATTCGTTATCTCCAGCTTCGCTGCTTGGGAATTTTTTATTTTTTTTCTCGGCAGAGGGCGCTGTGCTCGAGGTCGTGGCGTCGATTGTCCCTCGACGTACTCCGTACTCTGTCGACATCACTGCTGGTATAAATAGCTCGAGCCGCACCCGTTGCTTCAGTTCTGTTTTTCCGATCGCTTCGCTATCGAGAACGGCACGCTTCTATTTTCTGTGAAGAAAATGTCATCTTCGACACCTTCGACACCCAGGACTGGGTTCAAGAAGTGTGCAGATTGTGGGTCTAAGATGTCGATCACCGATCCCCACCGGATTTGTCTCTGGTGTCTCGGGTCCAGTCACCGAATCGACGACTGCGGGTCCTGCCAATCTATGACCGAAAAAGCTCTTCGTGAGAGGAGAGGTAAACTGTCGGTGGGGAGGGAGGCCTCAAAAAAGGTTTCATCAAAAAGACATGAAAAAAGCGACTGATTCTAAGGAATCGGATCGCCATAGACACTCAAACAGATCTCGATCTAGGAGTAGATCAAGACACTCTTCGTCATCATCAAAAAAAATGAAGAGGAGACATAGATCTCCCTCATCATCATCTTCTTCTTCAGAGTCGACCGAAGAAATTCGTTGTCCGACTAAATCGGATTCTCCCAGTAAGTGGGAAGAATTCTGCAAAAAGATGATGGAGGTTTTCGAGAATGCGGCCCCGACCCCCTCGAAAGACCCTCGAAAAAGCCATACCCCTAAAGTCGCTCCATTGGACGACAAAGGGAAGTCCAAGGCTACCATGGCATTGACCGGTAGCGTCCAGGAATCCAAAAAACCTCGTGTCGACGTAAAACCGTCGAAGACTCTTCGAGAGTCGAGCACTTCTCCAGTGCCATACAAGAAACACAAGTCGTTGAAGACTTCGACGACTTCGTCGACGCCCTCAGCGTCAATAATTTCGACTCCAAAGCCAAAAACATCCTCAACGCCATTATCGAAGTCATCTTCGAAAACTTCGAAGACCCCTTCGACAACTTCGACGGATTTGCCAATTCCTTCGAAGCAGATGGAAGAGGAAGAAAAGAGATTCACTCATTTGCCCAGGTCAGACTTTTTCAAATCTTTGTCAGCAATTTATGAAGAGACTGCTTCAGAAGAAGACGCGGTTACTCCTTTGGGAGTTACTTATGGTACAAGACAAGTCCCTGAGGAACTTATTGACCAGGAATCTAGAATGAGAGACCTGAGTGATACTCTACATTCTGCCAGTGGAGTTGACACGTCCCCAGAATTAGAGTTCGCCAAACCTGATCCTGCAGAGCATGCAGATGCTGGGTACAGGGGTCTTATGACCAGGGTAGTTGAATATATGGGTTGGGGTAATACTTCACCCATTTTTGAACAAGATGACATGACGGATCTAATCGTCAAGGGGCCTCAGAAAGATCCTGCTGTCCCTTTCCACAGGGCCCTCCAAAGGACTGTGGAGAAAAACTGGGAGAAACCAGAGACTATTGCTGCTGCAGATAGCACTTTTTCAAGAAAATATAGACCAGCTGGAACGGATCCTGAATATTTGAATAAACATCCGACTCCAGAGAGTTTAGTCATTCAGGCAGCAGCTACTTCAAAACAAACTGCTTATCCAACTATCCCTCCAGATAGAGAAGATAAAATAATTGATGCCTGGGCACGTAAAGTTTTCACGTCAGGCAGTATGGCACCTAAATCGACAAATGTCAGCTGTACCCTAGCCAGGTTTACCCATACCCTGTGGGACTGTATTTCGGCGGCGGCTGATCATATTCCGGAAGGCGAGGAAAGGGAAGGCTTCCTGAATATAGTCAAATACGGAAAGGAGGCAATGGCGGAATGTCTCCAGTCTGGACTGGATCCTGCTGATAGTATCAGCAGATCCATGGCTGCAAGCGTTGTGCTACGCAGATTTTGCGTGGTTGAGGAAGTCGGGTTTGCACCAGACCTGCAAGCCAGACTTCTCAACATGCCCTTTGATGGCTTGAGGCTCTTTGGCAGAAAGGCTGATGAAAGCCTAGAAAAACTTCAGACCTCGAAAGCGGCAGCTAAGTCACTTAGCGCCTCTTTGCGCCAGCCTCTAAAACCCTACTACTCTTTTGGTAGAGGAAGAGGACAGGCTTCTCAAAGGGGCAAAAGAAACTTCCCAGGTGGAGCACGAGGAAGAGGTGCAAAATCAGCCTCAGGAGTGGCATCTGTACCCTCAGCCACTCCTGCAGCTGCCTCCAAATCCCTCTGAGACCTTGTTACACAAAACACCAGTGGGAGGCAGGATCTCTCAACATTTGAAGGAATGGCGGGGCATTACCTCAGATGCTTGGGCACTGGAAACAGTAGCCCAAGGTTACTGTCTCCCCTTTCTAAAAAGGCATCAGAATCATCCACCGGGAGCCAACTCTGCCAACATTCCGGATTCGCTCCTGTTGCAGAACTAGTACCTGTAGCGGAGAGGAACAGGGGTTGGTACTCCCCATATTTTCTCATCCCAAAAAAGGACGGAGGACTGAGACCCATCTTGGACTTGAGAAACTTGAACAAGTTCCTCAGGAAGGACAAGTTCAAGATGGTGACTCCTTCTCATATCCTTCAGGCTCTCCAACTCCAAGATTGGTTGGTATCATTGGACCTTCAGGATGCTTACTTTAATGTGCCAATCCATCCAAAGCACAGAAAGTACCTGAGGTACGCGATTGGCAATTCTCATTATCAGTTTCGAGTACTGCCATTCGGGTTGACCTCCGCCCCGAGGGTTTTCACCAAACTGTTGGCGGTTGTGGAAGCAAGTCTCAGGAGAGGAGGTATTCACATATATCCCTACCTGGACGACTGGTTGTTCAGAGCAAGTTCTCCAGAACAAGCTCAGGAACATCTTTCGATCACCTGCCACTTCCTCCACAAATTGGGCTTCTCCCTCAATTTCAAGAAGTCCCACATGATACCATCCCAGAAGCTCCAGTTTATCGGAGCAGTCTTGGACACTTCATCGGGAAAAGCCTCGCCTCCCGAAGTGAGAGCTCTCCACATCCAGCAGATGGTAACGAAGTTTCAGAATGCCCAGTGGTACCGGCCTTTGATTTTCTCAGGTTGCTCGGCCTCATGGCATCCTGCATTTTCCTAGTACCAGAGGCCAGATTGAGAATGAGATCCCTTCAATGGGCACTCAGAACTCAGTGGTCCCAGTTCTCAGGGAATATGTCAGATCTTCTGCAAGTCCGAGCGCATTTGCTCAGGATCTTCTATGGTGGGCTTGCAACGACAACATTCTCAAGGGAGAGTCTTTTTGGCAACCATGGCCGGAGATAACAGTAGTGACGGACGCCTCACTCACGGGGTGGGGAGCACACACCAACGATCTGACAATCAGCGGTCGTTGGTCTCCATCGGAGTCCAAACTACACATCAACCTGTTGGAGCTGAGGGCAATCAGACTAGCTCTGAAGGCCTTTCTGCCCTCTGTACAGGGAAAGAATGTCCTGATAATGACGGACAACACGGTGGCCATATACTACATCAACAAAAGAGGAGGAGTAGGGTCACTGCCACTGTGCAGAGAGGCAATGCAGCTATGGTTCTGGGCAATACGAGAAGGAATCTCTCTATCGGCAATTCACCTAGCCGGAGAGAAGAACACGGCGGCAGACGCTCTGAGCAGGCAGAGCATGGTCTCTCACGAGTGGGAGCTGGCTCAGGAAGTCCTTCTGGAGATCTTTGCCCTTTGGGGAACCCCTCAAGTGGATCTGTTTGCCACCGCGATCAACCAGAAGTGCGATCAGTACTGCTCAAGGGAATTTCCTCAAAGAGGAGCTCTGGGAGACGCATTCGTAGTGTAGTGGAAGTTTCCACTGCTGTACGCGTTTCCTCCAGTCCCCGTGATTCCTCAAGTAATCAGGAGGTTGAGAAAGTTCAGGAAAACCATGATCCTAATTGCCCCGGATTGGGCCAGGAGGACGTGGTACCTGGACCTTCTAGACATGTCCATCTGCCCTCCAATACGTCTTCTGCAAAAGGAAGGATCTTCTCTTGCAAGAGGAAGGTCGGGTTCTCCATCCAGAGGTCAAGACACTCAACCTTCACGCATGGTTTCTGAGAGGTTGAGATACAAGGATTCGGATCTTCCGGATGACGTAATGGAAATCTTGCTTTCGGCCAGAAGACCGGCAACAAAATCTTTGTACCGATGTCGCTGGAACAGGTTTAGTAACTGATGCAAAGACAAGGATGTGGACCCTTTTCAGTGTGGCACCCCAATGGTGCTTTCCTTTCTGCTACATCTAGCTAATCTGGGGCTCCAGATCGGAACAATCAAAGGATACCTTGCTGCGCTGTCCATTTTCAAGCGCTCCTCGGAAGAGGTTTCATATTTCAAAATACCGTTAATAATTCAATACTTAAAAGGGCTTGCTAATGTATACCCTCCAATACCTTTTCATGTACCAACTTGGGACTTAAATTTAGTATTAAAATTCTTGGCTTGCATACATTTTGAGACTCTGCACTCATGTCCATTGAGGCTTTTGACTCTAAAAACTGTCCTTTTTGTGGCCCTATCATCAGCCCGCAGGGTTAGCGAACTTCAGGCTCTCTCATGCAAACCACCATATACTATTTTTTATAAGGATAAGGTAGTCCTTAAAGTTAAACCTTCGTTCTTGCCAAAAGTAGTCTCGGACTTCCATTTGTCACAAAAAAATAGTACTACCAACCTTTTATCCTCCTCCTCATCTGGGCAAGGAAGAGGAGAGATAACACAGATTCATTAGATCCCAAGAGGGCTCTTAGTTTTTACATCTCAAGGATGGCTAAATTGAGACAAGAAGACCAACTATTTGTGGGTCATACTGGTCATAAATTATTCTTATCTGTAACAAAACAGACCATTTCCCGCTGGATCATATTAGCCATAGTTGAATGCTACAGATTAGCAAGAAAAGAACAACCAGATGGGCTTCATGCCCATTCTACAAGGGGAATGGTTACTTCTGTGGCTCTAAAGAGGGGAGTCCCAGCAGCAGATATTTGTGCAGCTGCAACCTGGAAAACGGTGCATACTTTTGTTAAACATTATTGTTTGGATACTGCCTCCTCTAACGAGGGTTTATTTGCCAAGGCAGTTCTGCATTCTGACCACGAAAACTGAAATTAGTACTCCCGCCTTCAAAATTGATACTGCTATGGGAGCCTATCACAAGATGAGGAATACGTGGGAGGACACAATCTATTCGAAGAACAAGTTATTTACCACTTGTAACGTTCTTTCGACTGGAAGTTCCTCCCACGTATTCCTCATCGACCCTCCCATCCTACACCACAGTGCAGTTTTACGTTTTCTTACACTTTCCTCTCAAGAAGAATGTATCGGTCATGGGGCACGCCTGGGTGTTCCTCCTATATATATTTCATCGAAAACACAGAACTGAAGCAACGGGCGCGGCTCGAGCTATTTATACCAGCGGTGACGTCGACAGAGTACGGAGTACGTCGAGGGACAATCGACGCCACGACTTTGAGCACAGCGCCCTCTGCCGAGAAAAAAAAAAAATTCCGAAACAGCAAAGCTGGAGATAACGAATTATCACAAGATGAGGAATACGTGGGAGGAACATCCAGTCAAAAGAACGTTACAGTTGGTAAGTAACTTGTTCTTCTCCTGCATTGCCTTGTGGTGCTGCCACAACGTATCACACACCCTTTGCCAAGTAGCGGTCTTGCCACAGTGCATTCAATCATTAAAGTTAATTGGTCATGCTTTCTGTAGTCTTTATTGTGGTCAATTGCAAGGTTAGATGAAATTCACTATGCAACATTGTATTACTCTGATTAGCGTTTCAATCCAAAGTTAAAAAAGTATTCTTATGTTAATCAAATTCAAGTAGGAAAACACACCTCTATTTTTTCAAAGTAAAGTTGTTTTAAAGTTTATAATTTATTATGTTTGTTTACCTCAATGAGAAGTTTCTCCATAATGCAGTGTTAAAAAATCAGTGTCTCATATGGGCCGGTATTCAGTATATTTGTATTTCTTTGTAATGTCAAGTTTTCATATAGTTCGGTATTCAGTATGTATTGGTTACTTGAACTGTTAAGGTTTCATGTAGTTCTGTATTCAGTATACCTTAGTTTCTTGCAGTGTGAAAGTTTCATGTAATTCGGTTTTCAAAATACCTTGGTATCTTGGAATGTTAACATTTCACATAGTTCAGTATTCAGTATACCTGGGTTTCTTGCAATATTAAAGTTTCATGTAGTATTAGGTTTTCAAAAAGTTCAACATTTAATATGTGGACGGCACTTGCCTGCGGTCTTGTTCAGAGCGCCCTCGTGCTTGCGAGTGTCTCTGACACTCACTGGTGGCTTGCTCCTGCTGACTGTGGGCTGTCCTGGAGGTCACTGGTGTTTGTGTGTCCCGTTGACACTCACCAGCAATTTGCTCCTCTCCCCGGCGTCTTCTGTGGCGGTTCCCGCACCACTTCTGGGCAGGGAACACCGCTGATGCGAGCCCTAATCACCTCACTGCTTGTAATGAGCACGGACAGCGTTCTGTGAGACCTGGGTTTGATGGCGTTCTGGTCTGGGCATCCAGTCCCTCCATGGCGTTCCCTCGAAGAGCAAAACCCTTGCTGGTCTCTCTGATTCTCCTTTACGACTCTGATCTGATTCACTCTGCCGGCTCTCGCTTCTAATACACCTGCAGCCCTCTAACAGGCTGCAGGTGGGTAGGTTTAATTGAACCTGCCTGACCATAGTTAGGAAGACATGCCTGACCATCCCAGATGCAGCTTCCTCCACTCAGTACCTAAGTTGTGAAGAGAAGTAATCTTCATGGCTCTCAATTGCCTCCTCTTCATCTCAGAACTGTCAGGTGTTTTGTGTGAAATCATGAGGGGAATTGGCTTGTAACAGCCTGAAAAGGTTGGGGGAGGGTTTGGTTGACTATTACTAGGAAAAGGGGGATACCATGTCTCCTAGGGGCATCCCAATCTCAATCCTCAAGAACCCTCCAACCAGGTGATCCTCCATGTTGTTCCACTGCCAGGGTCAGGATATAAAAGTGATGGCCTTTCCCAGACCACCTGCATAGAGGATCCAAGGGAAATAGGAGTGAGCATGCCTTCAGGTTTCTCACAAGCCCCCGTAAGTACTGATGGGTGACTTCAACTTTTCCCTCATTTCCTCCCCCCACCAAGTCAACCTTGACTCTCTCCTCTCTGACCACTCCATAATTTCCCTCTATACTCGACCCACTCATTCCCAAGTCAACTCTCCTGAACTTGACCTCTGCTCCTTCTCACTTATCTCATCTAATCTCACTGTTGACCAATCCCGATCAATTAATTCTCTCCTTCACGTGTGTGTTACTGTTCCTTCCCTACTCTCCCCTTCTAACTGTTCAATCTTCAAACACAAATTTAAAACTGGTTCTTTGGCCCCTTCCTTCCTAAAGTTAAGTGCTCCCTTCTATCTCTAGCTCCTTCCCAGACCTTTTTCGGCTTTAACCAGGTTCTCAGCTCCCTCATTGAGAATCACTACGCCACAGTACGAGTTAGGCGGAAATTCGGTGGTAAATCCGCCCAAAAATTGCCTGAAGAAATTACTGTTAATGCTTCTTGGTCAGGCGGAATGTCCGCCTGATTACAAGTGGTGGTGTAAACCCCCATTTATTTTGGGTCCATTGGACACAATGGGGCCGTTTTGTGTGGAATTACCACCATGGAATTACAGCTGCAGTAATTCTGCCAATTCTGCCGATATTTCGGCGTTGAGTGGGAAGATTTACCTCCAGGGTTTTCCTGGAGGTAAATCCTCCACTCAAGACCTAACCTCATAATTTGGCATAGTGGTAAAATTGGTGTGTAACTCAGTTTCTGCCAATTTTACCACTTACCGCCTAACTCGTAATGAGGCTGGCTATCTTTTCAAACCTTCATACTCTTGAACATTGGACCCAGCCCAGGATCACATCTCTACCAGACATACATACACCGCCTCCTTCGCAAGAGGTACAAGAGCCAAACCCTGATTTCCTGCCTATAAGGAAGCCCTCCCCACATTCAGTGTAATCTTTTGGCTCTGCTAAAATGTCCTGCATCACTAATCTCATTGCTACCCTTTGCTCTCATCCCCACGGACTCTTTACCACCCGCCAGCCAAAATCCTCCAGCAATCTCCTCTAAAATCTCGGCTAATTACTTTGCCCAGTACACATTACTTTGCCCAGTACGTCTTGTTCAATATCCTTAGAATCTTGGACTCATCCCGCCACTCCTTCAAGTCTGTGCTCCATCCTATTCTCATCATCTCACACATATGTTCCATCTCTCCAACTTCCCCCACTGTAGTGGCTCTCATTTTGAGGACAGCCAACCCCACTTTCACCGCTTCTGACCCATTTGCCACCTAGATATTCAAGGAACATGTGCCTTTTACCTGCTGCAATCTCTCTCCTCTCTAATTTCTTCCTTTCTCTTGGGATCATTCCTGCCTTATTAGTAGCTACTGTCCTACCAATGCTCAAGAAGCCTTTGGCTGAACCGAACAATCCTGCAAACTATTGACCTGCATCTTCGTTCCCTCGCTATTAAAGCATCCTGAAGAGGTTTGTCATCAATAGGATATCTGCCTACCTTGATAACAATGAACTTTGTTGCTCTCTCCAGTCCGGAGTATTCAGCTGAAACTCTTCAGAAACAGCCCTTACCCATTTCTGGATACTGTGGACCAACCCCTCTCCTTCTGACCCTTGCAGCCCTTGGAATTCATTCTACCGTGGTTGACTGGATTGTCTCCTACCTTTCTGAACAGTTTTATGCTACCTCATTCAACAAAGCTCCATGATCCCACCTCCTTTCTGGTTGGTGTCCCCCAAAGAGCTGCACTTGACCTTTTACTATTCTGCCTCTACACTTCCTCCCTCGGACAGCTCATCTCCTCATTTGGGTTCCCCTACCACCTTCCTTTCCCTTCTCTCTCTCCCATGAACTCTCTGCAAGAATCCCTGATTGACTCACCTCAGTTTGTCACCGGATGGCACTTCGCTGTCTCAAGCTTAACTCCTCAAAGGCTGAAGGCGTCTGCTGTACCTCGCATCCTTCAGTACTCCCCTTGTCTTCCCTCACCAATCACTCTGTTATATCTTGAGCTATGGTGAATCTGCATGATTATTGGAATGTGATTGGAATGTTGTGATGTCAGCATAGAGCAGTGGTCTTCAAACCTTTTTGGCCGGGGCCCCCCCTGAGCAAAATGTGGGCAGGCCGGGCCCCCTAAAAAATGTCAAATGGACACTGCAAATGGCTATGATCTATGGTGTGCTGTCACTGCACCCTACTCCCAGTATAGTGCCTGGGCTCCCCCACCTGCTCCCATCACAGTTTCTGGTCTCCCTCATCCCACTCCTAGTCCAGTCCCTGGGCTCACCCCACCTTGCTCCCACCGATGTCCCTGTGCTCTCACCACCCTGCTCCCACCGATGTCCCTGTGCGCACAACACTCTACTCCCACCACTATGCCATGGCTCCACCCCATCTTGCGCCCACCACAGTCCCTGGGCTCGCCCAACCCCACTCCCAGCATAGTCCCAGGGCCAGTGGCGGCTGGTTTATTTTTTAAGTGGAGGGGCATACATATTTCTCCCAGATATGCCATAGCAACCAAGCATAGCGAGGGAGCCTGAGCCAATCAAGAGGGGTTTGGGGGGTTCTCCACTCGGGAATTTTTTTTAAATAATGGGTTAAAATGTTGCATTTCAGAGCATACTTTTAAAAAACATTGGGTAAAAAGCCAAACAGTTTTCAATTGGTGCTGGGGGGCCCAGAGGGCAGGCATGGTAGTTTGTACTGGACATCTATGATAGATGTCCAGTAAAAGATGCCATCCCTGTCCCCAGTGCCTCACAGCAGCTAACACACTTACACAATCAACATGTGTAATGTCGCCACGATTGTGACGACATTCTGGTACGTTTCCCTTTCATTCCTCACTTTAAAAGTTTGAGTACCTCTAGCATAGAGTGTTGGGTGAGTGACTGAGCAGAGTGTTCTAAAAGTGTCAGTTATACCTGTAAGATGGCTGGAGTAGATGTGACAGTGTCTGTCCATTCGTATTTACCTTGGATGTCACCTGCTGTGTGACATGGACAAAATCCTACCTATAAGAGGAGTGTCTAGGCATCTTCTTAAACCCACAGAGGTCATGTCATTGGCGATGAGGTGCTCTTTGAAGCTGCTGAGGAGAGGGCAGCAGGCAGACAAGACACTGACCTCCAGGTCACATCCATCTCCTGAGGTGCCAGCTGGGGTCATGACTGGATGGTACAGTCCTGAAGTGCTTGCAGGCCGGGCGGTGCCCTGAAGGAGCTGGCAGGTGGTCGGGACCCAAGCAGGATGGCACAAAGGTCTGCAGGCCAGGTGGTGCAGCCATAAACCAGTGGGGTGACAGAGCCGGCATGGCAGGAGCTGGTGGGAGGCAGGAACCCAGCTGCTGGAGTGGTCCCTGGGCCCTTAGGTGCCTGCAGGCCGGCTGGTGCAGGTACAGTGGCTGGCAGGAGCTGGCGGGCAGTCAGGGTCCGGACTGGGCGGCCCTGGAGGTTTGCAGTTGGGCGGTGCGAACCTGCGGTGAGATGGTGCCAAGTGCCAGCAGGGAAGACAGCCAGGAGGGAGCCGTGTTGTCAGGCAAAGGCTTGTTGCCGGCAGCGACCAGCATCATGGCAGGCATTGCAGTGTAGGACCGTGGCAGGATAGCCAGTAGGTGTTCATTAGTCTGGAGTCAACACAGCGATTATGACACGTTGGAGCATTATGGTTATGTGTCAGCACGCAATGTGCGCCGATGCAAATGGAAGCCAGTTGGTTTCCTTAGGAACGCAATGCAGGGGAGATGTGTTCCAAGTGACTGTGAGGTGGGCAAGTGTGGCCACTATCGACACGTTGGAGGAAAGTCACCCGGAAGAAGGCCTGCAAAGTGGCAGATTGGTGTGTGTTGGCACCATCGATCCTACAGACGGCGGTGGCAGACTGAAGGTGTCAGGTTCTGGTATGCAGCCTGGGAGGTACAAGTGACAGAATCCTGCTGGTGCGGTCTTTGTTTACACAGCAATTGGTTTGCCGCAGAGATCTGCCCAAGGCGTTAGCGGTTTCCTACAAAATGCAGCAACTGGATGCCAGCCTGTGGGCTTGGTTTGTGGATGGTAGGATATTCAACGTGAAGGATGGAGAATAGCGAGTCTGTTGTGTCGGCGAGGCCTGTTTTCTTTCATTGCTGTTTGTTCTATGTAGTGGCCTCGGGTGTAGGAGGGTTAGGTCAGGTGGGTTGATATCAGGATTATGTTTAGATGTTAAGGCCTGTTATTTATGCTGTTGTGTACGTGTTGTGGCCTGTTTGTTTAGGCAGTATGGGGTCTATTAAAAATGGCGTTAGAGTAGTTCGGGGAACATGGACATGTGGATGCGGGTAAGGTATATTGTGCTCATTTTGGCTTGCATTGCATTTTTTCTTTCACAGGGGGAAACTTGGATATGTGGCTGCAGGGAAAGCTTGTGTGTGGTCATGGGTACCTTTTTGTAGGACGTTGGACATGTGGGCGGGGGGTGGTATCTGAGAGCATTTAAGTACATTAAATGTGTTTTATTTGGTTTTGCCAGTTGTGTATACATGAGATGTGTTTGTCTTATTTGTTGTGAAGTCTTGTAGTGTGTGTTGCTGCAGCTGAACAATTGTGTTCATGGTGTCTGTTTTAGTTTACTGTTGAACACAGTCACGGTGTTGAGGTGGTTGCTGTTCTATTTAGACTGTTGGTTACAGTCAGGGCGTTGTGGTTTTGGGGTTAGTTTGTTTGTTGCAGTCAGGGTGTTTAGGTAGTTGGTGTTCTATTTGACTGTTGGTTAGAGTGGAATTTTGGTGTTCACTGTTCACTGCTGAGTACAGTGGTGTTTCTGCCACAGGTTTTAAGGTGGTTGTGGTTTTGTTGAGACCGGCATGTGAGGTGCATGGTGTGAGGTTTTATGATGTCATTGTTACTGTTGGGTAAAGTCAAGTTGAAGTTGGTGTGGAGTTTTGTTGGCGGTGTTTGTGGACTGCAGTTGGCGCATCACAACTGTGGGTGCAATATGGCGTGGCTCAACTGCGGGTCTCAGTGAGGCTCAGTCCAACTGTTGTTTCAAGATACCGTGCCCTACTGTTTGAGTTACAGTTAGCGTTGTTCAACTGTTGGTTGGTGTTCTGTGTCTTAAAATACTTTAGGAAGGAGTCGGTATGTGGAGTTTCGGATGTTAGCGTTTTGCTCTTGTATATTTTCCATGTATTTGTGGAGCATCAGTGTTAATGGTCAGGTGTCTGTGAGTGTGTTTCTGGTGTTTTCCGCTCTGGGTCATCTGCATTCGGTGTGGTCCGTTTTCCCCAGGCTGCTTCCATGTTTGTTCCGTTCAATGTTTGGTGTGCCACAGATTAGTTTTATTGGTTGCCCTGTGTGGTGTATGCAAGGGTTCATTTGTGTTCTTATGTCCACCTTTTGTACTCGCCTTTGTGGGTTCCATTTCAGCTACGTGCTGGCCACATTTGGATTGAGATTGGTTCTCGTCGAGTTCTTGTTGGGGTTTTCTTTCCTGTTGTGTTTGTTTTGTTTATTGACGGAGGGAGAGAGGTTATCTTGGGTTGTGATGCATCTGCATGATTATTGGAATACGGTTGGAATCTCGTGATGTCAGCATAGAGTATTGGGTGCGGGACTGAGTAGAGTGTTCCGAAAGTATCAGTTATACCTGTAAGCTGGCTGGAGTTCATGTGCCGGTGTCTGTATTTTCGAACTTACCTTGTATGTTACTTACCTGCTGTGTGACACGGACAATAAACCTATTTATAAGAAGAGAGTGTCTAGGCATCTTCTTAAACCCACAGATGTCATTTCACATTCCTACCAGGACCTGTTCTTCCCCTCCCCTCACATGCTCTAAGGATCCTTTTTGACGGCAATCAGTCATCACCGCTTTATCACTGCTACTGCAACTGCTGCCAGGATTAACTTGATCAATGTCAGGAAAATCCACCAGCTGCTCGCCTACCATTCTACTAAATCTTTTATCCTATCTCTGGTGCTCAGTCACCTTCACTATTGCATTAGCCTCTGCCTTGGGCTCTCCCTCTACTCCTTCAACCCCTTAGACAAAAGGCTCAAATTCACTGCAACCACCCTCTATATTCTCCCCTGCTCTTCTCCCACTTCCCAAAACCTTACCCATATTGAATACCCATATTAAATGGATGTCAACGGAAAATATGTCTCTTTTCAAACGTCTTCTGCTTTTCTTCAAATCCATTCCTGGGCTCACCCCTTCCTGCTTCCATCTGGCTGAAATGTATCGCCCGACGCTCTCCACCCTGCAACTTCCACTCTAACATGCTCCTTTATTTCATCGTCCCCCTTTCCCCTGCCACCCTGTGCATCCTCTCCCTTTAATTTGTTCTCCGTCCTTGTTCCACTCTACTGGAGCTCACCAACCCCCACTCATCAAAAATACTACCACCACCCACCTCTTTAGATCCACTGTGAAGCTCTGCCGCTTGAGTGTGGAGTGAACACCACCAGTAGCCCACCACCTCTGTGACTACACTGACTCTAGTACCATTCTATATATATCCATTCCTCCCCTGGTTATGGTCTGGCTTGCCCGGCACCTTGTCTGTGTCATACCCACCATCAACTAGTCATTTGTCCATTGCTCTTCCCCTACAAGGCACTTGCAGTAGGATCACCCCAACGACTGTTGTTACTGCTGGAAGTGTTTCTTGTTGAAACACCCTTCCTCTCAATAAATACACGAAACAGCCACACATCCCAATTGCCTTCGCCACAATTTTCCAGAAGCTTACTGGCACACAGAAAATATTTTCTTCCGATCTGCACTCATCAACACTTAATTTTTCCCTCACTCCTTCCGTATAACCTTCCCTTCCCAGCTCTCCTGCAGAATCTAGCAACAGAAAAGTGCCAAAATGGCAGACGTTGCTCACCAAAAGGGCATGTTGCTTTCAATTCCCATTTACTTAGGCTTTTGTGTTTCACTTACATCCATACACTGTTTACTCATCGCTGCTAATCTCTGTTTGCAGGACATCTCCAAACAGCTGAATGCAGCATTCGAGCGAGGGGAATCCAACTGTGCTTTGGAGATACAAGGCCAGGTCTACTATGTGGACCTCAAGGGCTTCACCCAGTGCAACGTGAAGACACAGTTCACCCGTGAGATACGGCACCGACCCATCTACAGATCTTACCAGAGCATTGCGCCATTTCTGAAGTATGTGACCAATGGAGAGCAGAGTGACCTGTCTAGGTGTCTAGGTAGTCTTGGGTGATCTGGAGAGAGAGAATTTTGTTTATGGACCACTCATTCTCCCTTTCTCTCCTTCCCAGTTTCTTCCCCTCTAGCCATTGCTGTATTCCTCTTTGTCCATCCCTTCCCATCTCTCCTTCTGTAGGTTGTTAAGTGCAGTGGTGCTCAGCCTTGTTTCCATTGGGTTGAATGGACACAAGATGTTTTCACTTGTTGAGAGATTCATTATCACAAAACACTTTTAGATAGATACCTAAATGTCTCACACTGTGGATGTGCAGAGGAAAGTTTTGAAAAAAAGACTGGTCCCTTCTAAGAAGGTCCTACATTAAGCTGATGTTGGGAAGGCCCTTCACGTGATGTTATGTTATATTCATTTATATAGCGCGTGGCCGCCCGAAGGCATCATGGTGCTAGAGAGGGAGATCAGACCAATCAGTGTTGAAACCACACTATAAGACCTGGAAAAGGGCTGTTTTAAGTGCTCTTCTAAAAGCTAGATGATTAGACATTTCCCTCATTACAGAGGACAGGCTGTTCCATAGGTTAGCTGCAACTATGGAAAAGACCCGACCACCTATCATGATACGCCGAAACCTCAGAACAACCTGGAGGTCGGCGGTAGAAGAACAGAGATCCTGCTCAGGATAGTAACGAAGACATTTAGCCTGCAGAAACTCAGCCCCTTGGCCGTGAATATCCCTGTGGACTATGCACATAGCCTTGAAACAGATACGCTGGTTTACCAGCAGCCAGTGAAGCGACCGCAGCACCGGGGAAATATGAGCTCCATATGGGGTGCCCATAGCCAGCCTAGCCGCCAGGTTCTGTATCCGTTGTAACTGTTGTATCAGGCCGATTGGCTGGGCCAGGTAAATAGAGTTACAATAATCCAAGCGAGATATGACCGATGCTGCAACTACCGGAGGACGAAGAGGTTCAGGTATCATAGGGAGGACCTTCTTCAAGATCTTAAATTGATAGTGGCCTGCTTGGCACACAGCCGCAACTTGTTTCACCATGGAGGGAGAGGCAGAAAGAATAACCCCAAGATTTTTTACCCTGCTAACTAGGCAAGGAAGGGGACCTAGATTAGGGGGCCAGAAGGCAGAAACCCACATTGAGGGATCAGGGGGACATCCCACCACCAGCACCTCAATCTTCTCCCCGTTAGGCTTGAGCCAATTGTGATCCATCCAGTCGCCCACGGCCCTCAAACAGTCACGAAGGCACAACGACAACACCGCTTGATCCTGATCTAGCTGGATCAGGATTTGGGCGTCGTCGGCATACAAATAACAGTTGAGACCGTGGGCGCGGATGAGGCACACCAAAGCCCAGATGTAAATGTTAAACCAGATCGGGCACAAAGATGAGCCCTGAGGGAGACCACAAGTGAGAGAGCAGGATAGGGAGAGAAAAGGAGGCATGGCAAGAGTCTGTGTGTGGTCCGACAGGAAAGAGGTGAACCAGGCAAGAACCTGGCCAGATATTCTAATCTGGGCCAGGCGAGACAACAGGATGGGGTGGTCGACAGTATCGAACGCCGCTGAAAGATCTAGCAGAATCAGGACTCCAACCCCACCTGAGTCAACCAGTCTGGCATATCATCCTGCATGGACACTAGCACACGCCCAGTGCCTTTGCCTGGTCTAAACGCTGTCTGAGCTGGATTGAGGATATTAGTAGATTCCAGAAAAGAAGATAATAAGGGAGCAATTAATGAGCACTATGGTCCATGCCGGGGTCCGCCATGGTGAATGGCGGAATTACCGCCCCATTCCAAGGTTGGCGGGGCGGTAATTCCCCATTCACCATGGGCCCTTCCCCATTCCCATTTTTGCCCCATAGGGCTCAATAGGAATGGGGAAGGCGCTAAGTACGGTGCCGTAAATTGCGGCACTGTACTTAGCACCAAGGTCCCTTTGCGGCACCCTACTTTAACGCCTGCTAAACGCAGGCGTTAAGGTCGGGTCCCGCAAAGGGAACTCGTAATGAGGCGTTAAGGGTTTAACGGCGCCGACACCTTTTACGACGCCGTTAAACCCTTAACGCCAGGGTCGTAATGAGGCTCTATGACAATAGTAACCCCCTTTGCTGCCAGTTTTCCAGCTACTTCGCTCCAGAAGCGCTCAATCACCGGGCAGGACCAGAACATTTGTACCATATCAGCCTTATCTTCATCGCATTTGGGGCATGCCTGTCTGCTGGCGTTTTAAAACCTCGATATCCTCAGGGGTGTCATGTATGCGCTGTGCGTGATATATAGTTGTATCTGTTTTAATCTGGCATTTCTCTACACCTTTTTATGGTACCCCAGGGCACGTTCCCACATCCCATCCTCCATCGGGGCTCCCACCTCCGCTTCCCAGTCTAATCTTAATTGTGTTGGTTCTTTCCCATCCTTGGACATCAGCATTTCATACAATCTAGAAATGTCATTCCCTCCTTCCGTTATGTCATATATCATGTCTATGGTAACATCAGGCTCTCCTACCAGTACTGTCTCAGGCCAAGTTTTTTAAATTTCCTGCACCATTTTATAATATGTCGTATATTGACCCACATTTAGCCCCACTTCCTCTTCTAAGTCGTCACATAGTTTTTGGGTAGGTTTGACCCTAGAGGTAAGGGTTTCTGAGGAAGTTAGAGATTTAACAACAGAAAATAGAGTTTTAGGTTGGCACATTGCTGGTTCGATCTTATGGGAGACAGAAGTAGCTTTGGCAGTTTTAATGTCTGCCAGATAGGTGGAAAGGCAGGAGTTATAAGATTCTCTAAGATCAGGATCGTAGTTCTTTCGCCATTTGCGCTCAGTCTGTCTTAACGTCAAACGGGCAGTTTTAAGTTGTTCTGAGAACCAAGGTTGGGAGGGTAGCCTACGACCTTGTACCAGTTTCAGAGGAGCACAATGTCTGCAGATTCCTGAAATAACTGAGACAGTGAACACAGAGACGGTGGCCTCGAAGAGTCACATTTGTTCATTATTAGGGCACTAAGCTCTTTAGTATCGACCAAGCGCCATGAGCGCAGCAACATTTTTTGGTGGTAGGATCTTAATTGGGGGGCTCAGAGACTTAAATACACAGTTTACCAGGTAATGGTCAGACCATACCACTGGTTCTATGGTATCAAGACTCAGCAAAGAATCTTTCAAGAAAATCAGGTCAAGAGTGTTGCCCAGAATATGGGTAGGACCGTGGATCCATTGGTGCAGTTCAAGATTGAGTAGACTTTCAAAAAAGGAGTTCGACTCATTCGATCTAGGGAGATTGTAGCAGAGATTGAGGTTGCCTAACAATATTAGATTAGTATGGTGCAAACACATATCAGCCAGTAGGTACAGGAGGGATTCTCCAAAACGTCCTATAGGCCCTTATCACAGTGTGTAGCAGAAGCAGTGTGCATTCTCCCTAGTGGTCTTAGCTCTTATCCTCTCCTGCATGCTTGTGTATTCCCCCTAGTGGTCACTGCTTTTATCCTCTCTTTAATGCTGCTAGCTTCATCCTTGTATTCACTGTTGCTGGTCACTGTTCTTATCTTCTCCTGAATGCTATTAGCTAACTGTTTGCATTCCCCCTTACTGGTTGTTGCTGTTATCCTGTACTTAATGCAATGAATACAGTTCCTACTTGCATTCGCCCTAATGGTCACAGCTTGTACCCTTGATTGATTGCTGTTAGCTAGCTGCTTGCTTTCCCCCAAGCAGACCTCACACAAAACCTCTCTTTAGTTTTAGTGTTGTAAGCTTCCTGCTTGCTGGTCAGTGTTCATATCCTCTCTTGAATGCTGTTACTTTCATACACTAGTAGCCACAGCTCTTATCCTCTATTGAATTCTATTAGCATTCTACTTGATTCCCACTAGTAGTCACAGCTTTTATCGCCTCTAGGATGCTGTTAGCTATCTACTTGCATTACCCAAAGCAGTCCCCACACATAACTTCTCTTTAGTGTTGTTAGCTTCCGGCTTGCTGGTCACTGTCAATATCCTCTCTTGAATGCTGTTACTTTCATACTTGCATTCACACTAGTAGCCACAGCTCTTATCCTCTATTGAATGCTATTAGCGTTCTACTTGATTCCCACTAGTAGTTACCGCTTTTATCCCCTCTAGGATGCTGTTAGCTATCTGCTTGCATTACCCAAAGCAGTCACCATTCATATCCCCTGTTTAATGTTGTTAGCTTCCTGATTGCTGGTGGTCAGTGTGCTTATCTTCTCTTGAGTGTTGTTAGGTTCCTACTTGCATTTGCCCTAGTGCTCACAGTGCTCACAGCTCTTAACCTCTCTTGAATGCTATACCGTTCCGCCTGGTGGTTGTCGATCGAATGCTCTCCTGAATGTTGTTACTTTCTTTTTGCAGTCTTCCTACAGTTACTGTTCTTATCTTCTCTTGAATGCTGTCAGAACCCTGCTTGCACCCCTATTGACCTCCCTTAAATGCTGTTAGCTTCCTGATTAAATGCCCCCTAGTGGTCCTTGTTTTTCTCCTCTCTTGAACACTGCTCGCTTCCTGTTTGCATTGCCTCAGTGGTTATCTTTCTTATCCTTTCTTTGGTGCCGTTGTTTCCTGCTTGCATTCCCTTGAATGCTGCCAGTGCCCTGCTTTCTTCCCCCTACTGTTCACCTGTCTTATCCTCCCTTGAATGCTGTCAGCTTCTGTTTTGCATCCTCCCTCATGGCCACAGCTCTTACCCTCTCTTGAATGCTGCTCTCTTCCTGTTTGCATTCCCCCAATGGTCATTTTTCTTATACTTTCTTAGGTTCTGCTAGTTTCCTGCATGTGTTTAAACATTGCTAGCTTCTCCACCAGCCACATCCTTGTTCCCCATATTCCTCCCTCCCAAATTGTCCCTAACATTGACAACCCTAATACCTCTTTCATAGCTTTTCTACCTGTCTGCCATTGTCCACTTCTCACTCCTCAACCTTTTTCAGATGGAATTTTGGCGGTCTGTTGTTTTTGTGCCAACTTTATGTTCCCATCAATTTGTTCCTCAGATATGTGTTGCAAGTGTTGTATGATGATGCCTCTCTCCCTCCGTCCCACTTTTAACCAATAGCACGTGCAACTTAATTGCTTTTTCTTCTGTAAGATGTACATGATTTCAATGTCTGGTACTCAAATGCCCTTTGTGGGCTGATGTGTGCTTTTTTAACTATAGAA
This sequence comes from Ambystoma mexicanum, assembly GCF_040938575.1. NCBI lineage: Eukaryota > Metazoa > Chordata > Amphibia > Caudata > Ambystomatidae > Ambystoma > Ambystoma mexicanum. The sequence goes on from NC_090925.1 coordinate 197,893,205, forward strand.
AAACACATTTGCTTTTTTCCTCCTATTTAGATGTTTGTCAGTGTTCCTTTGTTTCTGATCATTATGTTTATCTTTTAATGTTTCCTCCCCCTTCCCACAAAATCTCCTTGTTGATCTGCAAATCTTACTCAAATTCCCTTCTTTCGGACCATTGTTTAGTATTATCCTATTTCATCCAATATGGCTGTCAATGATCTCTCTTTCTCCCCTCTATTCCCATCATTAAATGTGCCTACTTTCCCTACTCTGGACATATTTTAATATTTCCCCTCTTTCCCGCCTCTATGATGATCAGCATTCAGTGATCTACTCCTTGCCTACTCTTTGGTCATCTTTCAATGTTCCCCTCTTTCTCTCAGTTGTGCTCATCCTTGATTGATGTTCTTTTTCCCTACCCTGTGGTCATCATTCATTGATCTGCTCTTTCCCTTAGCTCTGCTCATCTTACATTTTTCACCCCATCTATTGTATCTACTGTCTTAATGCAATGTCCTCCTCTAAGGCTGTTGTTCAATGTTCTACTCTTCTTCTCTTGTCCTCTTTAGTCATCAGTGTGTCTCTATGTGATAAATCCATCCATGAACACTGCCTTTCCCAGGGTTTTATTACTTTTTAGAAGTGTGGACCCCTTATGACCTACTGTCATGCATGCTGGTCGCTACGCTCATAGGACAGCGAGACCGTTCTACTCCAAATGGAGGCTATTCGATACGTTACCGGGAAAACGACGTTTACACTTTTCACGTCGCTAACTTCACGTGACTTTTGCTTCGTCACGTGAACTACGGTATCACGTATTTAAGCAGCGTAGAAACTTCACTCGCTGCTTCTGATCGTCTCTATTGGCGTTGTGCAGCTGAACCTCTGATCTACTTCCTGGCATAATCCTACAGCTACTTTTGGGCCTTCGATTGCGTGTGTTCCGCCACACGCTGATTCCTGGATCTATCCCTTCGCGTGATAATGCACACGCGTTCTCTGTCTTCAATTGCGGCTGGCCAAGGCTGCGTGAATCCTGCCCGCGTGTAATTCCACACGCGCTCTTTGTCTTCACACGCGGCTGGCCAAGGCTGCGTGAATCCTGCTCGCGTGTAAAATCCACACGCGCTCTTCGTCTTCAAGTGCGGCTGGCCAAGGCTGCGCGAATCCTGCCCGCGTGTAAATCCACACGCGCACGATTGTCTTCACACGCGGCTGGCCCAGGCTGCGCGAATCCTGCCCGCGTGTAAAATCCACACGCGCTCTTCGTCTTCAAGTGCGGCTGGCCAAGGCTGCGCGAATCCTGCCCGCGTGTAAATCCACACGCGCACGATTGTCTTCACACGCGGCTGGCCAAGGCTGCGTGAATCCTGCCCGCGTGTAAAATCCACACGCGCTCTTCATCTTCAAGTGCGGCTGGCCAAGGCTGCGCGAATCCTGCCCGCGTGTAAATCCACACGCGCACGTTGTCTTCACACGCGGCTGGCCCAGGCTGCGCGAATCCTGCCCGCGTGTAAATCCACACGCGCACGTTGTCTTCATACGCTATTTTCTTCTAACTCTTGCATCTGTGGAATTAACAGAAGGATTGATCCCTAAAGTGGGAAGGAAGCCTTTCAAGGATCATTGGAAGTGACTTTGAACTGAACTTTGGACGCTCTCCTGTGGTGAATTCAACCCGTATCTAGCGTGAGCCTCGTTCCGTTCGGGATAAGTCTCCCTTACTAATTTACCCTTCCCTGTCGTTTTGTTCTTCATTTCAAATCCATCAAGAGACTTCTGGATTGTTCTACCCAGAGATACAGGTCAGTGTGATCATTCCTGTCATTATCTAATTCATCATACTCAGGTTGGAGCAGTTATTCATGATACTTTAATTTGTCCTAGGCTGGATTACTATACCTTACCCACGCCCTTTCCAGTGATCCATCGCTCTGCCTGTTTTATCAGCCAGAGGGCTGTATCATTTGGAAGGTCTTTGTTGACTTCACGACTATCAAGTCGGGTGAACAGGGATCCGGAAGACCCTACCTCCTGTATCCTTTTGAGTATTGTATCCTTTTCAGTTGATACTTTGGTACAATTCTGACACCTGCGTGCTCTGAGCAGTCATGCAAGGTTCAGGCTTTCCTTTATGTATTTGAGGAGAGATTGTGATGAAATTACTACTGCTCTGCAGGGGTACAGGGATCTATACTGGCTGAACTGCCTTTTCAGTCCCACACTACTACTAAACCAGCATTGATCCCAATCATAAAGGTGAAACAGGCACAGCACGAAAGGTATACGTCCTTCTCCTCTTTTGGTAGGGCAGGGTATATCTTTAGGAGGAGTTTGAGCTTATAACAGTAGCAACCCTAACAACCCACAAGTACACATGGTTCCAAAATAAAAGAATGTTCATTCAAGGATCTATAAAAATGCAGACTTTTACTAATCAAACAATACAATCAATTAATTAGAAAACATTAGAAAAACCCACCCCTTTTAAAGAAGCACAGGGAATGCTGACTTTTGTGAAAGGGAACTCTTAAGCAGGAATTTTCAGGTAATAGATTGGCAACAATGTCACTGTACAAGGATGTTTCTTGGTGGAAAAAGGTAGAGAGGGGGTCTTAAAAGTCATTTTGGCAACTAAAAGTAGACCAGGCGGACAGGTCCTCTTCACAGTATCTTTATTTTTGTCTTCACAGTTCTACAGCATCAAGGTTGGCTTCTAAACCCTTTTCCCACAGTCAAGCTGGCATTGAGAAATTTAAGCCGATGCATGCCGACTGGAGGTCAGTGCCGAAACAGTTTGAAGGAGCATGCTCTTGATGGATCGAGTCAGCATTCGAGATGGTGAGACGTCTTCCAGTGGTTGATGGAATCAGTCGAGTCGATGGCGAGACAATGGTTCTGCTGGGTCGGGTCGGCATTAGAGACGGGCGAGTCGATGGCTTCCAGCAGTCGAATCAGTGCTCCCACAATGTTCCACCCACAATCAGGTCAAGATGACTCAGTCCGCTTCAATGGGTCGAGCTGGTGTCTGGATGGCTCGAAATGCAGCAAGCCGTTCCAAGTTTTGTAGAGTGCCAAAAGAAGTACCGTGGGCACCTTTGCGACTTGAATTGCTTCGAGGGCAGTCCATCCAGCTCAAAGATGTCTTTAGGCATTGAAATAGGATTCTAAGCTGCTTCTGGAGTTCAGGATTGCTGGAGGTCCCAATCCAGGGGCTTCAGACAGGGCAAGTCCTTCTGTTATGCAGTTAACAAGGAACTGGTTCCAGTGCAGCCCTCAACAGACTTTGGTCCACAGCAGTTCACCCTCAATATTTCCTGAGGTTGGTTAGGAGATCGAGTTCAACTTTGCCTTGGATGCCTTCTGTCTTTACCTCTATGACGGGGGACATAGGGGCATGCTGTACTCCCAACAGAGGCCCAGTTAATCCTTTTTGTCCTTTGTAATTGTCCAAAGATGAATCAAAGAAGGAGAGGATGTGTTCTCCTTATAAAGGCAAAATGGCACAGGGTCTTGGTCCAAAGTAAGCCTGTTGTTAGGGTTCACATCCAGGCTGTTGTAACATGTGCCCTTAACATTCTGGCATCATACCCAGAGCACCTTGGCCTATGGGAAATGCTACGGACGGGGAGTGGCAGACAGCCCAAGTGGAAACCAAGAGAGTGGATCCCTTCTCACAGCCCCTGTGCTCCCTCCTGGCTTCTTTAACTCCAGCACCTTTCCATGTCTGCTGTCTTCAAGGGGACTCCAGTGGTCAGCACCCTGGTGTGAATGTGGCGTTGTTATGTCAGTGCTGCCTTTGAAGTACTGGTTCCCAGGAAATCTCCTTGTGAGGATAACTGTGCCCTGACAGCAATGTGCTGCTCTTTCTTCAGGAGGATCAAAGAGCAGGCAGCAGCCTGGCCACTGTCCCCCATGGCGACTGTGGAGACAAATCAGACACCATTACACATCAGTCCTGTCACAGCTGGGTCTTGCCCATAAAGGTGACACTAGCATGATATATAATTGTTGTAGTAGTCACCATGCCCCAACCAGTCTTATGTTTAAATATTGTTTTTGTGCTACCAGGCTCACTAAGGCATTCATAATTAAGTTTGGAAAAAAGAGGTGCAGAAGAGTAAAAAAACATCTTTGCATGGAGGAACTTTATGTTCCAGCAGCTGTCAGGAATGCACATGTGACCTTTGAACCTGCCCTGTGCCACTGCAGGGCTCGTGCAGATCGTGCCAGGAGGCTGTCTCAGCAAGCCTGCAGGGTCAGACCTGCCAGGGTCACAGCGGCCCCTGCAGGCGGACTTGTAGTGTGGCAACCCGGAAACAAAGGTGCCAGTAAGCTTACCGGCACCCTTGTTTCTGGACCGCCACATTCGTAATGAGGCCCTAAGTCTCAGGAGGGGTGAGAGTGATCGCAGGCCCACAGTGAGCACACACAGTAACGAGCCAAGGATTACTCTTAGACAGGTGTATATCAAAAATGCATATACATTTATTATTGTTACGGGCCGGCGTTCACCTCATCCTGTGCGGAAGCCCCTCCCACCTGCATCCTTAGCAGCTTGGCTCCCTAGTGAGTCGGTTTCCCAAGTACGGCTACCAGGAAGGTCAGGAGGGTTGTAGCGCTCCCCAAAGGGATACGGCATAATGCTGCTCCATTCTATACACGGTGGCAGCTACCGTGGAAGTTAGCAATACGAAACTACACTTCCCAGAAAACCTAGCTCCGTGCTGTAGTTCGGCTGTGGAGCCTCGCCTTGGCTTGCCCCGCCTCCTTTACTGATGTATTCTGCGGTTGCAGCCAGGACGCTGCTTCTGTTTAAAGTTACTCCCGGCTACTAGAAGTTCCTCCATCAAGTGTCAACTCTTTAATTCATTACGTTATCGACCCGGATTTGTTTACTGGACTTCGTTATTGGATTTCCCTGGCTTGTACCTGTCTCCCCGTGTACCAGACCTTTGCTTATCTTCCTGGAACCCGCACTAACGTTTTGCCATTGTTCTTGTACGTACGTGTACCGAACCCCTGCTTGCTTCCACGGACTCCGTAAGATAAGGTTCTGTATTTGTCTTTGCCTGCACGTGTATCAGACCCCTGTTTGCTCCCGGACTGCTTTTCTAGACGTTTTTGCCATGGTTGCTGCCCGCTAGTGTGCCAGACCTTGCCTGCATTCGAACTACCTTTCCTCCCTGAACTACCATTCCGTCTGGTTGTTGCTTTCATTCTACAGTTGCCATCTTTACAACCAGTGGTAAGACTATTCTGCTTTCGTGAACTGAACATTGGATTGAACTTTGTTTTGCTTGTACACTTAAGGACGCTCTGCAGCTGTGCACCATCCCGAAACCAGTGCGAACCTCGTGCCGCTCGGGTATTAGTATCCTACTAACATTCCCCTTTTTCTTATTGTATCCCTGCCGTTGTGTTCGGATTTCCTCCAATCCTTCAGTCCTTCTCCACTGGTAAGATCCTGTCCACCTCCTGATTTATGTCAATGCTTAATCCAGTTAGATTCTAAGTCTTGTTATTTTTCTAGGTGATTTCCTGTGTTGTGCCATACTTTCCATACAACGGGGGGAAAAGCTCAGGTATTCAATTGGTCAGTAAGACTCCCAGGGGATAGGTGCTACCTTCAAAACACTTACTTGTTGTTCTTTCCTTTGCAGCCTGGTCCATGGCAGTGCGTTCTCCCCGCTCTTTTGGGTGATCGGTCCACTTGCCTGGTTATTAGACAGCAAGAGGTCATATCATTTAGAAGGTCTTATTCCCTCACAGAGAGGAGGCTTGGGTGGAGGCTCCACCCAAAGCTCTTCAAGCAACTTCCCGGCTTTACGGTTCTATTCTCTGGTTTCACGCACTCTCCTCACTGGTGAGTAACAATTATAGGCCGTATAATCAAACATGAATAACCACAGTAATAAGAAACAATTACCACACAAGCATATCACTAAGTTACATATATACAATTGCTTTTAGCCTAATGCAAGATGGGGGAAAAAACATCCACACCCTTTAAGAGCAGGGGGGGGTAACACAAGTATTGCATTGGGCGATCTTCAGAATCCAAATCCTAATTTAAGAAGTCCAACCCTATGAAGTGGGGAGCCTTGCGCGCAAAAGTACAGCAGTGCGTGATCAAGAGCGAAAACGGTACCTCTTCAGGGGGCTGTAGCAGTTCACCAAAGGGGCTTGAGGTGACGAAGAATCAGGTCCCTTTATTCGAGGAGGATCTACCCTTGCAGGTAGAGTGACTTTCGATGTTTGGGAATAACTAGGGAGCGCAGGCTAGCCCAGCCAAGTGAGGATCCTTTAAGGGATTCACGTGTGTAAAAATGTATAGGCTGTGCCAGGGTCCACCGGTAAGTGAAGCAAGTACTCACCGCAACTCGCCACTGGTCGGACCAAACTTTGCCAGGTTAGTGATGGTCATTTGCAGGTTTGAGCTCTGCAGTTTCTCAGCGATCTGGTTTTCAGTACGATCGTCCGTGGCGGGACAGTAGCCTTTTCTCAGCTTGCGAAGAATAGAGGAAGAAAATTCCAATGCAGCATGCTTCAGAACACAGGATGGAAGATAGGAAAAACACCTAGAGTGACCACCACCACAATATAGTGACATAGGAATCACAAAGGCTTGCGGTATGCCACACTCTCTTTGTTCGTGACCCAGAGGAGCTAGGACTGCAAAACTTGGCGGGAGAGAGCAGAGGACCACAAGCTAACAATTTCCCAAGTTTCGAGTGTCAACTTGGGACGGCAGTTCTCCTATGCAATACCTCCGGATGGTACTGGTCAGTACACTGGACAGCCCGGGAACACTTCCGAGAAGGCTCGTTTGGCGGGTAATCAGGAGGTGCCGAGAGTAGTTGTTCTCACTACTCCAAAGAGTCAAAGCGCCCTTGCAGGCCTTCAGGATCGATGGCAAACGCAGGAGTTTGACGGGACAGCAGTGGGCTCAGGTTGCCAAACCTTCCAGTGCATCTCTGGCAGTCCCACGGGTCTGCTTCAGCATTTGAGGATATTTGGCTCCTTCTGTAGTTCAGAGTGAACTTCATTTGATTAACCTGGAATGGATGCAGAGCCCTTCTCTTATTCAAGATTTGTTTCACGCTCTGGGATAACCAATGGTATATCTGCTCTCTTGCATGCATGCCTGGCGTGGGGCAGTCTTGGCTCACCGTGGTCTCAATTATTCGGGCACACCAGACATCCTGGCACCAGTAGTGTGGATTGGTTCAGACAGTCCCAGTCTTCTTTCTGGGCACTAGCACACGTGACATGTACGTGCCTGTGAAAGATACTGTTTTCGCAGGAGACTGCATGCCCAGATAAGGAAGTCCTGGGTCAACTCGACCCGGGAGAAGGTGAATAGAGGGCCCCGGTCCCCATCAAACACCAGGCATCCAGGAATCCTTTCTCAGAGACAGGAACAAGTGAAAATCAGGCGCCCAGGAGTTTTTCTCAGCAGTCTTTTTTAGATGAGGTTACAAGACAATCTCTGAAAAAAGCACTCCGCACATTTTGCCTTCAATCTGATTATATAGGCTTTTTTGGATGATGCAACATCCTTATGCAAATTACTACTTTGGTTAGAGCATGTTTCTAATAGGTCCTTTAAGCCAGAGAAAAAAACTCACTGTACTATGATTGGCTTATCTGAAGCACACCAAGCACACATTAGCATAGTTGGCATACACTATTTGTTCTGACTCGCAAATCTGATAAGCTTATTTTTAGACTTGGCTGGATACATTATGACAGTTCTCAACTCCTGCTAAAAACAACTTTATCACATCTTTGTTAACTCTTTATCTAATTTACGAGGTCCTGCCAAGTTAGTTATTGCCTTATACCGTGGAGGAATGAATAACCTCTACTATATGACACCAAATACTGCAGCTGGTCTGTCAAATTGGTTACATAAAGCACAGTATGCCCTTCTTATTAACAACATAGATAAATGTATGCAAGTTTCATCATTCATCTTGTCTGCTTTTCCTGCCAAGTTCCAATTTTAGTTAACAGACCTAATTATCTCACTACGAGATGCTGCCAAAGACTATCTAGAATGTATGAGCCTCTGTTGTCTGCATGAGTCATGGTTTTTCCACACCTGCCTTAAAACTGGACACCATTTTGTGCTTAGGTTTTTTTTATTTTTATTTTATTTTATTTGATGTGGCTGATATATTTCAATCAACTTTTCAAAGAAAAAAAAATTAAAACAATCTTTACATTTCACCTTTAACTTGCACAATACAATATCATGTTTTCTTCTCAAAGGATTTAAAATATAATTACACATATACTGTTGTATTTATCATCAATCCAAGGTTTCACACAGAATGATCTATGATAGCTTCAAGATCTCTAAGTGAAACCGGTTGTATCCAGTTTTAAGAACTGTAAACATTTTACAATTGAAAATCTTACTGATTGCAATTCTGTATGATATACATTCATCCATATACACTCCGGTGTCATGATACGATAATGTTCAAAATATGTTTTTAAATATCGTATTCACAGGGCAGTTAGTTTTGAGCATTCTACCATGAGGTGCTTAATTGTCTCACAATGTTCTATACAGTCAAACTCTTTCTCCTGTACATAGGTTCTTTAGTCTGCCATAAATTAAATGGAAATCTCATAAAAGCAGATCTATGGGGCGAATCCGGCTTTCTAATCGGATATGAAGGCAATACACCACATTTTAAAAAAAATAAATGGGTCTCTCTGGAAATCCTTGTATGCCATGCACTATTGTCGCATTTTTATCCAATCTATTTCACATAACGTTTTTTTTTGCCCTATTTGGGTTCATAATTAATACATCCAGGGAGATGCCAGCTTCATGTAGAATGCTCTGAACTTTAGTCCTCCACTGTACAGCAAATTGGTGTGTAGATGTATTAGCATAAACTGACATCATTGACAGCAGATCAACAGTAACCCTATCGAGTGCATATTTACGATACAGTAAGCATAACTTCCAAGTATACATGCACTATAAGGACAATAAACCCAACTCCTAGTGAACAATGGGCATAGGCTGCGATAGTGGAATAGCCAGAACAGATTTCCAAAATTTGCCTTCAAGCTGTTGCCAGTAGGCAAAAGATGTACATGCTTTGGACTCAACACCATACAGAAGGATCGGATTAACTTTCTGTTTATAATAGATTATCAATGGCTTGCTGGAAAATGTACCATATCGACCATTTATTATTCTTGCTTGGGAGATCAGTGTAGCCAACTTACGCTTTAGATTCTCATGATGAGGGTGGTCCAGAGGTTGGTTGTTTATATTCAGTCCCAGATATATGTATTCTGAGAACACCGGCAGGCTTTGATCTTTAGAAACCATCTGTTTATTTTTTCACCCTACCTCTTCTAGAGGGGTTAAATTGAATTATTTGCGTTTTGATGGTGTTAATCGTTAATAGTTAGCTAATGCAAACTTATCCAATGCACTCAACAAGGTCTGAAGTCCTTGCATAGTTTGGACATCAAGACCAAGTCGTCCGCGTAAAATAGCCATCTGACTGTCAAGTCATGCAGCCTGGGAGAATCAGATATCATTGTGGGCAGTATATCCCTCCATTGATTTTTGTATTTTCTTATTTGGTCCATCATGGGAATAGATGACTGAGTCTGTATTAATTCAGATTAATCTGTACTATTCGGCTGGGTTGTCGTGTGATTATCCTGTATGAGTTGCACCTTTGGATTCCTGTCACTTATCTGAGATGTAGATTTAAAGGGAATTGTTTCCTTGGTTGCCACAATCAGTTTATCTGTGCCTAGTTGTTGGATTCTGGGTTGAATCGAAAGAGGCAGGTTTTTTCCTCATTCATCACAAGCTACCTAGGTAGCAACTAGATCATCCAGGGCTTCATATTTTAATTTAACCGTGTTCATCTTCTTTTGATTAAGCTTTTTATTTGCAGTTAACAGGGGTTGTTTTTGTATTGCTGATTTGGATTTCACAACTTGCCTTGTTGGAGTGGTTAAGTTATTCATAAAACGCTTGGAGCAGATCTGGAGTCGACTCACTGTTTGATTTTTCAGCTTTTTTACATTTGGTGCTTTTGCAAGCACTTTCTTTCTCCTCTGAACACCTGAGAATATTGTGTAGGAAGAAGAAGAATGTAATTGTTTGTTTCCACCGGGAATTCTAAGTGGGTCTTTCTGTATGTCCACATTTATATTACTCACTGCAAAGGTTTTTGTAGCAGCCTGATCTTGCGTTGACAAGTCGATTACTTGAGCTAAATGCATGAGATTCCCATCTTGCGTAATGCATGGCAAGACCATGCATTGTTGTTCATCCTGTGGGATGTCTGTTTGCGTGTAAACTGTTGTACCAGATTTGACATTTGATTCGTTCGAAGTAATCAACATCTTGTTGTTTGTATCTAAGACAGGTGGTGAAGCAGTTTTTCAATCAACTGCAAAATTAAATCAGACTGATACATTACTTTTTGATCTAAAGTTTCGTATAGCTTTGCAATTGTTAGAGGAGCGGTATTCATAGCTAAAAGAGTATTATTTACCGCTGAATCGTTATACTGCGTTTTATAAGATGGAGGTGATTGCAATAATGCATCTGTACACGGTTTAGGACGCCTGGGAGTTGGATTCACAAAAGATAATGACAAGGCAGAAGAATGATTTATCAAAGGGGTGAACATAACAGGGGATTGTGACAGATTATCATCATTGAACTTGTCACCATCCTATTGAGTGTTTATTAGTATGGGAGTTGTCACACAGTTAGATTCTTTGTCTGTATTTTCGAGCATGCTAGAATTTTATTTTTCACCCAAATTAGATTGCACATAATGCACATCTGCGAGATTCGAATTCTGTAAAGTTAGAGTGTCAGGACAAGCATCCTTATGACTGCTGTCGTGCACCATAGCTGTTACTAATGTGTTGGAGGTACCTACACTTAGTCATTTCGAAATAGCTTGTTTTCAATGTCACGCTAAGCCGTGAAGGCATGCTGTGATTATCGCCAGATTTTCCTGTAGGGTCTTGACTTTCTTGGAGAAACGCAGCCTCTAATACTGAGTCCACTATTTGTATTGTGGATTCATTTAGGACATCAGTTGTAACATCTATTAAAAGGTTTTGTGCAGTGAGTGAGCTGGTTGCAACTGCTGTTGTACCTCATTAGTCAATAATGAAGATTACCCCTGCTATCTGCACAGGGTGTATTAATTCTATTAAAGACTAGGAGGCGAGCATTATGCTTCAACTTCTTTAATTTACTACTCCTCAGCAGTTTCAACAAAACCAACAACAAACACTGGAAAATGTCTCAATAGACTTTTCTTGCTTTGGAACTACAATCCCCACAGTCTCTGTAGTCCATTTCACTCCTTGCTCAGTTTATGACCACTTCCTATCCCTGAGCACCTCCTCTTATTTTTACTTGCTCTGAAAAGTCACTCTTAAATCCACACAAAGTCCTGCTAACTGGGCGAAGACTTGAACCACTCCAAACCGAATGTCGAACTTCCTTGACTCCAGGCGACTGCTACTGCTAGCCTCCTACTTCAATTATTCTTCTGTTCCTCCCCTAGGAATAATGCAAACAGAAGGTTCAGGGTGGCGTCCATGTAATTGCTCATAATATAACAACTTTATCACCTGTACAATCCAACATTTCATAAGCAATACATAACGTGTGTGGGAATTTAATGCTTGCCTCCTAGTCTTTAATAGAATTAATACTCCCTGCGCAGCTAGCAGGGGTAATCTTCATTCTATGACGAGACTGGAGGCGAGCATTATGCTTGTTCAAAGCTTCCCAACACCGTGACCGCTAAACTCTCGGTAGGTTTAAAATAAAACTCTTTAAGTGTTCGATCATTCGTCCAATCTGCAGCTAACATAATATCTCTAAGGGAGACCCCTGTCCTGAAGGCTTTAGATGCCTTCGCTCCACGCACTGAATGTGCTCTGTATTTCCTTACGTCTTTTCCTGCTGCCTGCATGATTTCTTTTATCCATCTGGCAATAGTAGCTGTGGATACGCCCTGAAAAGGCCTTCTGTACGCTATAAGTAATTGTGTGGTATTCGCTGCTCTGTGCTCTGCTGTCCTACTTTCATACTCTTTGACGCAGCTTGCTACGCACCATTTAGGCGTATTTGCAAAATATGGGTAATGTACTGTAGATGTACCCGTCTTAGTTCTCTGCACTATTGTGAACGTTACGCCCTCAGGCCCAAACAATCTCCTATTCACCTCCAATGCTCTCACGTCCGATACACGTTTACATGAGACTAAACATAAAAGCATTGCTAATTTTCCCGACAATTGCTTCAGGGACAGCTACCTGTTCCCGGGCCAACTCTCCAATAACTTAAGGACGTCCCGGGACATCCTGGGACATCCCAGACTCTTATACCGCAGCTCTGGAGGCGCTTTAAATATTGCTCCTTGAACGAGTCTGACCACTGCTGGATGCTCCCCAGCTGGTACTCCCTCTATCGGCAGGTGCCCTGCGGATATTGCGGATCTGTATACCCCTATAGTACGGAATGCTCTTCCGCCTTGCAAAAGTTGCGCCAAGAAATTCAGAATCATCACTACAGGTGCAGAAATGGGATGAACACCTCTCCCCTTGCACCAGCTAGACCACTTGGCCCAAGCTGCGTCGTAGCTCCTTCTTGCGGACGGAGCCCAGGAGTCTGCGATGAGCTGAGCAGCTTGCTCCGGATATCCTGGACGCGATGAGCGGGAGTGTCCCTCTCACTCTCAGAGCATGATATGATCTAACTGGGTCCGTGAGCAGGTGTACTCCGTCTGGGAACATCCTCGGATGGTCTACTGCTAATTCCATCAGCATTGGGAACCACACTTGTGACTTCCATAGTGGCGCTACCACCAGAAGCTCCGCTTTCTCCCCCCGACACTTCGCTAGCACTCTGCTTAGCATCATGAATGGGGGAAACGCGTAGTGTGGGCCTCCGCTCCATTCCTGGTGGAACGCGTCCGTCCCTCGAGCTCCCGGGTCTAGCCTCCAGCTGAAGTATACTGCTGTTTGAGCGTACAATCGGGATGCAAACAGATCTATGTGCAGTGGGCCCCATCTCTCGCTCATCTTCCGAAACACTGCTGGATCAGTCTCCAATCACTGGAGTCTGTGAGGTAGCGCGAGTTCCAGTCCGCTACTACATTTAGTGTCCCACTATGTACTTTGCTGTGTCTTATGTCTCTGACTGTAGGCAAAAGTGCCAGAAATCCTTCGCTAGCTCGGCCAGCATTCTGGATTTGGTGCCCCCTAGATGGTTTATGTACTGCACTGCCGATATGTTGTCCATCTTTAGTAACACGCACAACCTCATTCTTTCTTTTGTGAAAGCTCTGATCGCAAATGACCCTGCTAGCAACTCCAGACAGTTTATGTGGAGCCGAAGTTCCTCCTAGCTCCATTTCCCGCCTGTCTGCAGGTCTCCGCACCTTGCGTCCCAGCCCAGTCGACTGGCGTCGGATTCTATGATCAGATCCGAGCGGTCTCCAAAAATGGCACACCCATTCCAAGCGTCCATATTCCTCAACCACCATTCCAGTTCTGTCTTGGATTCTGGATCCAAAGGTACCAATTGATGATATCTCAAGCCTTGTTGCAGATGCTTTATCTTTAGTCCCTGCAGTGCGCGGTAGTGCAAGGGTCCGGGAAATATGGCTTAAATGGAGGCCGCCAAGAGTCCCACTAGTCTCGCCAGAGTCCTGAGAGACACTACTTGTTTCTGTAGGCACGCTTTCAGTTCTCTCTTTATGTCGCGGATCTTTCGAGCTGGGAGCTCCAGTGTCGCTTTCCTGGTTCCCAGGACGAAGCCCAGAAAATCCAGCCTCTGCGCTGGTTCCGTATCCGACTTCTCTACGTTCACTAAGAAACATAGAGATGCTAGTAGGTCCTGGACCCATTTTGTCTGATATCTGAGAGTCTCTCGGTCCTCGGCTAGCAGCAGGAGATCGTCTAGGAAGATGATCAGCCTTATCCCCTTCTCTCTTATCGCTGCTGCCACTGTCTTCATCAGCTTGGTGAAGGCCCAGGGAGCTGATGCAAGCCCGAAAGGCATGGTCTTGAATCGCCAAAGCTGCCCTTTCCAACGAAAAGCCAGGAAGGTCCTGAACTCCTCTGCTATTGGGATCGTCAGGTAGGCGTCCTTCATATCTAGTCTCGTCAGCCAATCTTTTTCTCTGAGCGAGTCTCGAAGCTGGTGGATGCCTTCCATCTTGAAATGTCGGTAAACCACCCAGCTGTTTAGTTCTTTTAAATTTATTACAGGCCGTACTTTCTCCTTCCTGTGTACTAGGAACATATTGCTTACTAAGTCGGGGTCTCTCGGACACCTCTCTATGGCGCTCTTTTTCGCTAGCTGCAACAGCTCATTGTCTAGCAACTTCTGTTCCGCACGCTCTAGACGCTGTTGGTGCGGCATGCGCGCTTGCACGGGAAGCTCTACAAATTCTAGGTGCGGGCCTAGCACTGTTTGCAACACCCAGGTATCGCTGGAAAGCGTGGGCCAACTTCTCCAGAACATACCAGTTCTCCCTCCCACTGGAGGGTAATGTGTCGCTCACACCTTGCGTGAAGCCTTGGCCACGGCCGGCTCCTCTCCCTCTGCGTCCTCTCTGGAATCGCCCTCTGGTCTTCTGCCTCTCTGGTTATGACCAGCTGAGCGACCCCTGTGGCGGCTGGTCCCGACAAAAACTCGGTTCGGGAAGATCTTGCGGATCGAAGCTTGTGCTTTCTCCAGTGACATGTAGGTCCCGACGAAGCGGCCCATTTCCTTTCCGAAAGTCTCTCCGAAGAGGAGTCCCTGTGCTGCTTCCCCCGCCTCGTACAATGCAAGGTCGCTGAGTTTCGTGTCAATTTTCAGCAACAGTCCTCTCTGTCGTTCCGAGGCGATGGCACAGTTTGTGTTGCCCAGAAGGCATACTGCTCTCTGCGGCCAGCCTGCTAGGGCGTCGGGGTCCACTTCTTCTCCCGTATCTCTTGCCCTTTCTGCCAGGTTCATTATTTTCGCCAGTGGCCCTGCTATGTCGAGTACCTTCTCCTGGCAACTGCTCCAAGATCTATCAATACCCTTACGGGGATCTTTGCTGGACTTCGATACAGAGGTGAGCATCTTGGGGTCTAATTCTGGTGTCTCGGACACTTTTCCCGGCAGGTCTGGTCTCAGACACTCTGCTCGCAGGCGCTGCCGCACCTCTTTGTCTAGTGCTTTTCTTAATCTCTTGGTCATGTACTGGCCCACTCTGAGTGATGGTTGCCAGTCTGATGACATCGGATTTCGGATGCTGTCCGGATCGAACATCACCTCCTCGAGGTGCTTCTCCTTGCGGATTCTCTTCCCTCTGCTGGGTCGTATATCCTCCTCCTCCCTTAACTCGTCCTCATCCTGGGGTGTAGGGTCTCCTTCCTCCTGCTCTTCTTCTGAGCCTGGGTTCTCGTCTCCATCTTGTTCTTCACCTGGAGTGGGGGTCATGAGGTCCGGCACAGTCTGACGCTGCAAATATGCTTCTCGGAGCCTCGCAAAAGCGTCGACGACCTCCGGGGCCTTCTCTTTCACCCCTTCTAGCTGGCCCTGGGGGTCGCAAGAGGCTTTCCTCTTTCGGCCTTTGTACTCCCCTTTGACCCTGCTTCTGAGGGTTCTGTGGGCGTGCTTTCAGTCCGTATGGTGCTGTGTATGGGCTGGTGGAGCATCACTTCCAGGGACTCCCGCCTGTCTTGGATAGCTTTCACTCCTTGCGCCACTGCATCTATAAGTGAGCTTCCCAGTACCTCCTTGAAGCTGGCAGCTAGGTCGAGTGACTGCTCCTCTTCACTCCATTCAAAATCAGACATCCTGGGAGGTACTGTGTCCCTGAAATACCAATCACGGTGTCTTAGCACGCCCTTTCACTGTATAGGTGCTTCTGATACTCCTAAACGTACAAGTTGTTGTCTTGTACTAGGAAGCTTATCCTGTATCTCAATATCATAAAAACAGTTTTTTTTTTCTTTTTTTTTTCTTTTAAGTGGCTGCACCGGACTTATATCAATTCTTGGGTGCCTGTGATGGGCTTATATTCTGAAGTGCCTTTAGATCAGGTGGGCACTGTGCTTTGTATCAGGCTCTCAGCCTGACTGCTTCTGAGGCTTTAGCCTTCTTTATGGAAACTTTTCCTCTTACTTAGCACAATCGCCCTGGGTCGGGCGTGTCCTCCGGAGCGTGCTCCGGCTTCCGCGAGTATATTTATGCTTGAGATCCACGCGCGGGATCTCTTAACAACAAATCACCGCTTGGCCTGGCTTTGATACTGGTGCTCCACTCCGCGTTGCAGCAAACAATGCGAACGCGGAAGCGGTCACCGTAGTATCCTATACCCTCCCGAAGGAGGGGGCCGATATTCACGGCGTTCACTGCTTTCCCGGGTAGCTCTGCCTCCACGAAGGAGGGGGCCGGAGCGCCGAGCTGCTGCGGAGGCCCTGCGCCTCTACCTCCGCGAAGGAGGGCCTCGGGGAGATTCTGCAAAGCGGCTCTCGGCTACTGTGACTACCTGCAGCGCGGCTCAGACCCCTAAGGTGCCGGGCATATGGCACGGGGCGACCGCGCTGTGGGGTACGCTCGTATGCACAGGCCTGATGTCTCGCGCCATGGCACGGGCGATCGTGAGCGCCGAGCGCTGTAAACTGATACGCTCAATAAAATCTGAATAATAAAAATAAGTCTGTCTCGCGGCTGGCTATCTACGCAGCGCTAACCTGTCTGCAAAGAAATCACTTCACATATTCAAATTCTACATATTGTCTTTCCCAATCTGCTAAATGCTATACATGATGAACATATAGAGAGATAACAGAAATGGAACTTATCTGCTTGAAGAGCAATAAAAGAAGAGGAGGTGCTCAGGGACAGGAAGTGGTCATAAACTGAGCAAGGAGTGAAATGGACTAGAGAGACTGTGGGGATTGTGGTTCCAAAGCAAGAAAAGTCCATTGAGACATTTTTCAGTGTTTGTTGTTGATTTTGTTGTTTTTTTTTAAAACTGCTGAGGAGTAGTAAATTAAAGAAGTTGAAGCAAAATGCTTGCCTCCAGTGTTGTCATAGAATGATGGTACGGGAATGATTTTATTCGAGCGACAAATGGAGTGTATGTCAAGCCCCATGGAGAAAGATCCCCCAGGGGCTTTAAACACCACTTCTTAACCATTGCCACCGCTAAGGTTTTTCTCAGAGGGGTTTGTGCCAAAACCTGCACCTCATGCTCCAGAGAGTCGGGCATTGGCATTCCCGACAACAGTGAATAAACCCCAGAGGCCGTAGTTCTATCCTTGAAGGATACGTATTTAGTCGCAAAATTAGTTTTTGTGCCTTCCCGGATGGGTCTAATATGTTTGCAGGTGTAGCGTGCCGGAGTAATCACGGCTCACTGCTCATTAACACAAAAGTTAAACAGCACCAGACAGCATAACCGTTGTACTTCTTGGAAGCTCTGTTACTAAGACACTGATTACAGGAAAATAAAAGCACATAGCAAATACACCAATAAGTTATTGCTGCTTCCCCGCTCACCCGCCTCAACTGCTGCAACAGCTCTTAAAAAACTGATCTTGCAAAAATACACACACTTCCCAAGTATATTGGATTATGGGATTCCAAGGCGGAGTTTAGGCACTTTGCAATTTTTTCACCCAATAAAAAAAACTAAGGTACAAAAAAAGTCACTGTTAGTTACTGGTTACTGGTTACGGTCTGTAACTATTCCAAGTGCAACTTTCCAGTTGTTGTACAATGTTGCTACCGTTGTATCCTAAGTAAATTCACAAGGCAGTCCTCTCGCAGTCCTCATGTCGCTCTGCTGCAACTGCTCTTAAAAAACTGCTCCTGCGAAAATGCGGTATCCATTTTGAAATATATTTTGCCTGTTGTATTAATTTCTTCAGAGAGCTATTATTTATTTACTTCAGCATTTCTCACTTTGTGTCCCTTATTCATGATATATCTTTATACACTCATGATATGTGTGTGATATTTAAAGAACTCTTCACTACCTGGGTCATTCTAACCTAAATATGCGCAGTGCCATGTGCACTTTTTACTTTAAATACAAGCACTATAATCCTGATTTCTGCAATAATAGAACAATTTGATCTGCCTATCATGTTATCTATACTCAGTTGAGCGGGGAGGGGTTGGCACCTGTTATACAAAGGTTACGGAGAAGATGGCCTAAGGACTGAACAAAAGACTTTGTGGCACAGCCATTTTCGGCACTGTCCACCGTCGGGGACCTACCGCGATAAATACCAGTAAAGTAAACTGCTGCCACCAGTTCGTCCTAGCAAAAAAGGAGTGCCCTGCCAGGAAATCTCTTTTCTAACAATAAAAAGTGCTGAATTAAATTCTAAGCATTTTGTTCATCAACCAAGGTGGAACATTTCTTGCATTGAATGCCAACCTATTCTGGTGTCCCGCAGTAAATGAGAGGGACAACCTGACTCCAAGTTATTGCCATTGTGTGTCAAAAGAAATATAAATCACACATCCAGTTAATTGAAAACCCTGTCAAAATACAGGTGTTAGATTTTATTTTGTGAGAAGTAAAATTAAGTTCAGGGGAAACATCAGAACAGTAAACATCAAACAATAATGTAAATAAAAATAAAATTAACAGAAACAATTCATCACGTATGTATTCATAAAATCACACAATATTTACAGTTAGTCATGATAGGTATAGGGTGTTGAACGGACATCAAAATGCAGAGAAAGGAGAAAAAATGTATGAAATAAAGGGCAGAAATAATTGGCTGATCCAAAAAATGTTGGGATTAGCTGGTAGGTGAATATTAAGATATCACTGTCCTTATTCTCCAATCCTTGTCACATAGATCCTAATCATGAACCAGGGGCCTCCATATTTCCAGGGGGCTTTACGTTTCGGTGGCAGAAAATACTCTCTGTGCCACCTTCCTCAGCACCAAACAAAATGCCACGACCCCCAAGGACACAATAAAATAACTAGTTTAACGAATAAATAATTCTCATAGAGGCAGCAACCTAAAAACCTGTAAGGGGCAACGGTGAACAGAGTGAAAATATTACAGAGACTGCACCCCTAAGCCACAAGAGTCAGATAAGTATACGACCGAGCATGCTCAAATGAGCCTGTGAAAAAAGAAGTACCACCCCCTTATTTTTTCGAGAAATTCGCAAGGGTGAGGTGAGAATGCGACCTGGGTTAAAAAGAACATATGATGAGCGAAGGAGTAGAAACTCCTGTTGGCAAGTCTCACCTGTGGTGAGGTGTGAGGGATGACAATTCAATTTGTCAAAGCCTGGAAGTGTGTCAGCAAGGCATGAGTAAACTGCCAGTTTACTCAAGCAGTGCCCACCAGGCATACAGACGAATTCCGTTATGTGCGGGCTCCAAATACAATGCTGGAGTAAATCAGTGCACCGTTTCATCACTGTAAGCAGAGACAACAACAGGTGAAAGCACCCCTAAGGGTGGCTGCTCGCGGACAAACTCCACTCAGCGTTCTGTGGTCAGGCGAGCACCGCATTGAGCAAAGCAGTTTAGGAGAATTGGCAAATACCTTCTAAGGGTCAGTGCGCTGTATGTAATCCATGCGGTTCTTTGGCATTGGAGCCAAATAGGCGGATTTTGCCTGGCTGTAGTGCGGGTTGGGCAGTAAAGGGTCCCAGGCGTATGTCTGCAAGAGATCAAAGGCAGACCGTGAGGAGCTATACACAGTCAGCTTACCAAGCCTTCAGACGGAGGGGCTGCGTGAATGAACAGAACATGAGGGGGGGGTCTGGCTCAACTTGAAGAGCTGTCGTGCTCTGCTGCTGGGAACCTCGTCTCAGCAAATGCTGGTGTAGGGCGCAGTGCGCGTTGGAGAGAAATTTGAGCCGTGATCCGTCATAGACATAAAGAACAGATCATTACCTAAGCACTCAACCCGGTGCTACCCTGGCCGCAAAGTCAACATGTGTAGGCCATCTTGGGGATGTGTTGATGGGAGGTAATTGATATTTCGCTTAAATGTGGGCAAGAGGGGGGAAAAATAAGGAATTTGCATATGTCTAACCCGGTCAAAGTTCTCTCTAAAGACCTGATATGATATGATATGATATGGCATTTATAACGTGCCTATACACAAGTGTTTCAAGGCGCAATGAGGCAAGGGAGGGGGAACAAGGGAAAGACAGACAGCGATCCTACTCGGCCAGGTGTCATTCAGATCGCGCAAGTGCATGGGAAGGGGAAGGAGGATAAGTGCGGGGGCAGGGAATGAGGACAGTGCAGTACATGGGATAAGCACAATAAATAAACAATAAATAAAAGTACGGCCAGCAGGTGGCAAGTGAAAGGGTAAGTGCAGATGTCCGATGGTAAGTGCAGGAAGTGGGACCGTAAGGATACAGAAAACAGTCACCAAGTGCGGGGGTTGCCAGGAAGGCAGTCAGGAGTGCGACTGGTGGGAGAGAGAACCTGGGCCCGAGATCAGAGGGTGGCCCGGTAACCAGTGCAGTTTCCGTGTCAGCCAGGAAATGAGCAAGGGAGAGGAGGAGAAAAAGCAGACGTGAAGAGAAAGGTTTTGAGGTGCTTACGGAACCGAATATGGTTCTCCTCAAGTTTCAGGGAGGCAGGGAGGCTGTTCCAGAGTGAGGCCCCAGCCGAAGAGAGAGATCTACCACCAACTCGTTGCTTGGAGAAGCGAATGACCCGGAGGGAATTGGAGGCAGATGAGCGAAGAGCTTGAGAAGGATGGTATTTAGGAAGAGAGAGTTGAAGGTATTGAGGCCCCAGGCCCCAGAAGGCCTTGTGGACGATGCAGAGGGTTTTGAACTTAATCCTCGCAGCCACTGGGAGCCAGTGCAGTGATTTCAATCCTGGAGATATACGATCCCTGGGCTTGAGCCCAAGGACAAGTCTCGCAGTTCGGTTCTGGATAAATTGCAGAGGGCGGAGAATAGAAGCAGGCCGATTTAGAAAGAGGCTGTTGCAATAGCCCAGCATGGAGAGAACCAGAGCTCTGGAGACAGTGAGCTTCTGGGGGGAGGAGAGGAAAGGAAGAATACCTCTGAGGAGGTGCAGCTGGTAGTGTGACTTCTTAGAGACATCAGAGATGTGAGGAGAGAAGGAGAGTGTAGAGTCGAAGATGACCCAGAGATTTTTTAGCCTTGTAGGTGGGAGCAGGAAGGGGGCCAAGAGAGGCTGGCCAGAGAGATACAGGAATGGAGGGAGCGGGTGTGCCGATGAGGAGAATCTCAGTCTTACTGGCCTTAAGGCAGAGGTCATTGGCAGCACACCACTCCTGGATAGCAGACAGACAGTCAGAGATGAGGCAAGTAGAACAGGAGGCTGAGGGTAGCCTGAAGATGAGCTAAGTGTCATCTGCGTAGCACTGAAAGTTGGGCCGTGAGAGCAGCTATGCGGTGGGCCGTGAGTGCCAGGGATTGGTTGAACAGCCTGGGAGAGAGGTTAGACCCCTGGGGGACACTACAGGTAGAGAAAAAGATAGCAGAGAGGAAGGACCCAAGTTGAACCTGGGAGGGTCAGTTGGAAAGGAAAGAAGTCAGCCACGCCAGAGCATGACCAGTGATACCCAGGTTATCACAGAGATGTTTCAGCAGGATGGCATGGTTGACAGTATCAAGGGCAGAGGAGAGATCAAGCAGGATGAGGACGCAAGGGGTGTTAGAGTCAAGGTTGGAGAGCAGGTCTTCACAGATTTTCAGGAGAGCAGTTTCCATGCTTCTGACAGCTCTGAAGCCAGACTGATGGTCATGAAGACAGCCAACAGATTCAGTCTGGAGATTAAGCTGGGAGATGGCCAGTTTCTCCAGGAGCTTGCCCAGGAAGGGAGTGATGGAGATGGGGTGATACCTGAGACGTGATTATTGAAGACAGGGAGACCCTGTCTAAACTGACCCTATGGAATTATCGCCTATCCCCTGCCAGGCGGCATCTGAGTCCCAGCGACCCGGTGTGGTAAGGGAGATGTAATGCAGCAGTTCATCCTAGGCATACTTGTCTAACCACCAAAAATCCTTAGATGGTGCCTAGGGCCATAAAAATGAAAAGACCCCAGTGCGCGGTACAGTAAGTTACTTGGCGCACAGATAAAAAGTTACCAAGAAATGGCAACATAGTCAAAGACTAAGGGAAACCTGGTTTCCCAGTACAGACAGTCTGAAGGATGTGTCAGTTTCCCCATAACAAATAAGCAAAAGCCCAGGGGAGTTCAGCTGAAGGCTGGTCTCCTCTGGCAAAAGTTAGGTTTGTTGGTCAAACAAAAGCAAAACGTTTGGGGGGTCCATAATCTGGAGGGAAAATTGCACTTAAGGAAATCTTTCCTAAAACTTGCTCCCCCTCTACACCCCTCCCCCCCCCCAGACCAAGGACAAGGGGAAACTAGTCCACCCCTGATGGGCCTCTTGTTCAGGTTGGGTAAACATTCTGGGCAACCCATCAGCATTGCTATGTTGGACCCCTGGCCTATGATCAATGGTGAAATCAAACCCTTGCAGGCTTATGGACCACCTGAGCAACTTTGGATTCTCTCCCTTCATGTTCATTAACCACTTTAGGGGCTTATGGTCAGTTTGCACAGTGAAGTGAGCTCCATGGGGTAGGGCCCACACAACAGAGAAACATTCTTTCTCTACAGTGGACCACCTGAGCGCTCTGTCCTTAAGCTGGCGGCTAATGAATCCAGTCAGGTGTTCCTTGCATTTTGCATCTACCTGTGATAGCACAGCACATATCCCTGTGTCAGAGGCATCTGTCTGCACAATAAATGAGCATTTATAGTCAGGGGCCCTGAGAACAGGGGCCTGGCACAGGGAGTCTTAAGCCTTGAAAGGCCTTCCGACATTCCTCAGGCCAAGAGACCTTCTTGGGTTTCTTCAGAGTAGTGAGAGCAGTCAGAGGGGCAGCTGTGGTCCCATAGTCTGCCATGAAATTCCGGCAATACCCAATGAGGCCCAAAAATGCTCTTGCCTGGGTTTGGGTAGTGGGGATAGGCCAGTCTTGTACTGCTTGTACTTTACTGGGTAGAGGCTGTATCCTCCCTCCACCAACCTCATGCTCAAGGTAGACCACTGAGCCCTGACCAATTTGACACTTGGTGGCCTTTATGGTCAGGTGGGCCTTCTGAAGGGCCTGCAACACTATTTTCAGGTGTTTCACATGGCCTTCCCAGGTAGCACTGAAAACTGCAATATCATCCAGAAATGCCAGGCAGAATTCGTCCAACCCATTTCAAACATGATTCACTAGCCTTTGAAAAGTGGCAGGTGCATTCTTCAAACAAAACAGCATTACCCTGCACTGGTAAAGCCCATCTGGAGTTGACAATGCTGTCTTCTCCTTGGCATGTTCTCCTAGGGCAATTTGCCAAAACCCTGCATTGAGATCAAAATTGCTGATGTACTTGGAAGCACCCAGCGTGTCCACCAACTCATCAGTTCTTGCCAGAGGGTGAATATCTGTCCTGGTGACAGCATTCAGGGCCCTGTGATCCACACAGAACCTCAATTCAGAAGTACCTGCCTTTAGCACCAGAACCACTGGACTGGACCATGGACTACTGGAGGGCCCAATCACCCCTAGATCCAACATTTCATTGACCTTTGTTTTGATGTAGAATCTCACTTTATCTGACATGCTATTACCCCTACATTTGGTAGGAACACTGTCTCCAGTGTCAATGTAATGTTTGCACCCAGGTGTCAAAACTGGAGTAAGTGAAAACAAGGGGGGAACTGCCTCAGCAAAGTTCTTACTACCTCTGGTTGGTTAGGAGTCAGGTGAGGGGCCACTTTGACACTCTCAATGGAGCCATCTGAAGGACTACTCTGGAATAAGTTAGGAAGCGGTACTGATTCCTCCTCTTCTATGTCTGATGCCAGAGGTAGTACAGCCATTTCAACCCTAGGGATGAACGCCTTCAGTCTTTTATATGGAACACTTTGAGGGCTTGACTAGGCCTCCTAAGGTCCACTAAATAGTTTACCTTGTCCAGTTGCTCCACAACTGTGTAAAGGCCTGCCCGATTATTGTGGAGGGCTCTAGGCCTGATAGGAGTCATGATGAGGACTTCCTGGCCCGGGGTAAAGTGAACAAGAGAAGCCTTCTGGTCATACCAGTGTTTGACCAATACTTGACCAGCCGTCAGCTTGTCGGAGGATGAGCCATCAGGAGGACCATTCTCTTCCTTAGACCTAGCACATAATCTAGTACATTGGTAGTGACAGGAGGAGGGGAGACCTTACTTGACTATGGCCAGAGGTCCCCTCACAGGGTGACTAAAAAGAAGCTCAAAGGGGCTGAAACCTACACCCTCTTGAGGTACCTCTCTGTATGCAAAGAGTAAGCATGGTAACAGGAGATCCCACTTTCTCCTTTGGAGTTCTTCGACAGCCCCACTCGTGCTCTTGAGAGTTGTATTAAACCTCTCAAAAAAAGCTATTAGTTTGTGGATGGTGTGAGAAACCTGACGGTATTCTCCCCTGTAGACCTCGAGAATCCCTTATTCAGGTGGCCAGGGAAGGGCTGGCGCTCTCAGATCCCAACCCAGGTGGATGAGCGAGGAAGGATCACCTAGGTAGGGAAGCCCAGGGTTATGCGAAAGGGAATTCTCCAGGCGAGACGCAGTATTATACTAGGGAAGAAGGCTAGGAGGACGAAGACGCTAAAGCTTTTGCAGGCTGCTCCAAATCTACCTCCCTTCAACCCAATGAATCTCCCTTACCCGAATCCACCAACCCCTCTGCATTTGGTCAACCTATTAGGAACTCAAACCCCGTAAACTACATCTTCCAGAATCCTGGAGCCTCATTACAAGCATGGCGGTCCGGGAACTACGGTACCGGTAAGCATGCCGGTACCGTAGTTCCCGGGCCGCCATACTACGGGCTGTGCTCACGGGTGCCTGACAGCCCGCCAGGTTTTTCCTTTGTGGGCTGACCGGCCCCTGCGAGCACAGCACGTCGGATGCACCGACATAACTCTGCATGTGCCGGTGCATCCGACGTCCCCATCCCCATAGAGCCCTATGGGGCAGAATGGGGATGAGGAGCCCCTTGATTCCGGCACCCGAAAATGGGCAAGTACCGGGTCTGCCTAACTCTGCATGACCCGGTTCTTGCCCATTCACTGGTGGCGGAAAAAATGCAACTCCGGCAGCAGCCGTGCCGTTTCTAATGGCACGACTACCGCCAGAGTTGTAATGAGGCCCTGTCTTCCTGTTACCTACCCAAGTACTCCTAGTCATTCTTCTCCATGTCCCTCTGATTATTATTTCCTGAACTCTCAGTCTACTTTGACAAAACACTATCGTCCCCACAATCCCCCCTATTCATTTCACTAACCCTACCAAACTCACCCATCCGAGTTTACCAACTCCCCTAGGACGAGGGATATAATTTCTTATGACACCTTTTCCCCATCCTGCTTAGCAGGATATGTAGAATCTCTAACCCCTCCCCCCTTTCCGACACAAACACGTTCTTACACTGAAAAAGACAACAGACTAACACCAGAGCCGTTTACCTGACATGTCCCGACACTAGGGTCAGGCAGAGTCAGACAATTGCCAATAACTACACACACCTGATGGCCCTTTCTCTTCCCCACAGGGATAAAAGGCAGAGCACGAGAGCACACTTTGAGCAAGCCAAAACACACAAGGAGCCAGCTATTCCAGGACGGCAGTTCAAACTGAGGAGAAAGGCGGTGATTCCTGAAAGAACGACAAAGAGGGAAGTGCCCTTGCCCTTTTTCGAGCCAGACCTGCGAAGCATCCGTGAAAGGAATCTTAAGACCAGGAACTACAACTGACGTGTGGTGTAACAGATGTCAACAGTGCACGCGGCCCTCTCATTCTGATAACCAAGGTGGGGAGACACGCTTGCTACCATCCTTGACTCCAGAGACTAGAAACAACAAGGAATTCAGCACAGCCGGTGAGTCGGAGGGAGAACTGATAGTAAACGGGACTGTGTTGAACGAAGGTTGCAAACGGCAAAAGGATATGTGTTGAAAGAACTTGTATGTTACTGAACTTTTAAGAAAGAATAGGGAATATCCAGCTGCAGAGTGTCCAGCGCCACGTGGATGCTCATTTGAAAGACTCTGGCTGTTTTTCCCCTTTTGTTGAAACTACGGATATCAGGAGGCCCTATGCGAGCCCGACGCAAGAGATCAAAGTGGTCATACAAGGGTCGAGAAAAACCCCTTGTACAATCAAAAGTCTTTGACATGTAGTCAAGAGAAAGCTAGGGGAAGGGAGCCCCGCTTTCTGATGAACTGTGAACTTGCAAACTAAGGCAAGAATGAAATCGATGGATGGATGCTAAGAGAAAACCTGACTGAAGCTTAACAGGGAGCCTGACTGGGGGCTTAAGAGAAAGCCTGCTGGTGGCAGAATAAAGCTAAGGGTAGTAAAATCCTGCGATGTGTTACAACTAAGTGAGCTTTGTTAAAACGGGCAAATGTGAACCTGGCTGAGGGATGGCCACGAATGAGAGCAAAACGTAACACAGCATAAACATTGTGTTGACAAGTGTGAACCCGGCTGAGGGATGTCTACAGTGAACAGTTGTTTGAAAGGATATTAAGTCTCTTGAATACAAATGGATCGGAGCCTGGTTGAGGGGGATGCACGGTTGAAGCGAAATTACCCGACTTGAAGAAAAACTGAAAGTAACTTTTGTTTTGTTGTTTATAGAACATTAGGTCCTCTGAGACTTTTTGTAAAAGAAACTTGGCCACAGAAGGCCCTGATATTTTGGAAACGAACTTGAAGCTCATGTTGGAGAAGCCCAGAAGTGTGATGTGCTCGAGAATCCCGCCTTGCCCCGTGCTAAAAACGTGAGGAAGTTAGACCCCAGTTATACCATCCTGACTTATCATTTTGTGAACACTACAATATCCCACACTATTTTGTAACTTAGCGGTAAGGATTGGCAATGGTTATTTTTTAGTATACGCCCTTTTTATTTGATAAGACGCCACTTAGACTGCCTTATTATTATTTGATGGTTGTAGCTTGCTCCCATTTTAGATTTAGGTTTATATTAGGCGTTTCTCTCACCCATTCATACAATCCAATAAACACCCTTGAACTGTGCTCACTTGTGTCTGTCTTTACTGTGACCACCATGGGTTGCTTACAATAGTAAGCAGAGGAAAACCTATAAGTGACCCCACACTCCTTCCACATGGCTAGCATATACTTAGGCATGAAGGTGCAGCCTCTGTCTGACACAACTTCTTTAGGGAAGCCAACCCTAGTAAAGATTCCAAGTAAAGCTTTAGCAACTGACTTGGCTGTCACTGTCTTCAGTGGCATGGCCTCAGGATATCTGCTGGCATGGTACACTAGCACCAAAACAGACTTGTTGCCAGAGGATGTCTGAGGGTTAAAGGGACCAACAATGTCGATCCCTACCCTCTCAAACTGCACTCCCACAACAGGGAGTGGCACCAATGGAGCCTGGATTGTTGTACCACTCTTCCTAGAAATCTGCCAGGTGGCACAACTCCTACAATGGCCTTCTACCTAGACCTCCCCATCTTGGTCCAGTAGAAATGCATGGATAACCTTTGCTTGGTTCTCTGGATTCCAAGGTGACCAGCAAGGGGAACGTCATGTGCCAATTCGAGGAAGGGTCTTACTTGAAGGGGGACCACCAACCTCCTATGGTCAACTTCAATAGACTGTGAGTTGACTCTACAGGAGCCCACCTTCCTATTAAATCCTATGCTTCCCAGAAGGTTCTCCCTCAAGCTGGGCACAGGCCTGCCTCCTTAGACCTTCTAAAGATGCACACTCACGTTGGCCCTTACTAAACTCTTCCCTATCAGGACCACCTTCTGCCAACAAACTTTGGAGTTCAGGATGGTCATGTGGGTTGAGAATTTCAGTCAGCACCTCTTCCTCATTAGGTTCAGGTGCTTTGCCAACTACCTCCATCTCACTGGTAGGTGAGTTAGGAGGAATATATTTTTTCCCTCTTCTTGATTTCCTGACTCCCTTAGCCTTGGGTTTACCCATTGGCGTCGGCTCAGCTTTGGTCTTTTCCAAAGCAACCTTGGTTTGTGGCCTTGTGCATGGTCTGTCTGTTGTGTCTCCAACAATATGTAAGTCTCTGAGATCATTCCACAGCAGCACATTTCCTGGGACTTGCCTCTGTACACTCACAGATATCCTTACCACTCCTTCATTCACAGTTAGGGTAACAGGCATTTCTGGGAACATGAGAGAGGGGGCATCAGCTAACTTGGTGGGCATCAAGGGAGCACTGGCAAGCTCCTCCTGGTTCACCAATGTGGAATCCACCACAGTTCTGCTGGCCCCACTATCCTTAAGGGCAGGGGTGTCAACCCCATTCACTAGCACACTGTCTTTAAAGTAGTGCTTGGTATTGTCAGGTATACAGGCATAGGCCTCAGCTACTCTAGGTTCCCAGGCTCCTAGGGATACTAAGACTACTTCAGTCTCTACCACACAGGGGAAGGAGTCTGAAGGGAATGATTCCCCTGTGACTATTTCTTCCTCATAGGTGGGGAAGGCCAGATTCACAGAGTGGGCCTCCAAGGTTTTGACCTTACATCTGGGGTCCCCCTTCATATGGTCACTTGCTCCACAAGCCACACAAAATCCACTGGGTCTTGGGACATAGGGAGGCTTACTTTAACCAGGGCTATGCTTGGGAAGATGACTCCCACTAACCTGAACATTTGCATGGGACTTGCCCATTTTAGACTTCTTGTGGCCCTTATGGGAGGAAGATTTATCAGTCCCCCCGCCCTTTTTCTCTTTGTGCTTTTCCCCCTCCGCCTGCTTACCAGAAGCAGGCGTGTCCTTATGGGACACTCCGTGTGACACCCATAAATCAAGTTCGGTGGAACAAGAAGAAAAAATATGTTCAAGCATGACTAAAGAAATCATACCCTCAAAGGTGGTGACCTTGTAACCTTCTACCCAACCATTCAAGTTTTTTACCGAATCCGTCAAATAAGAAATCCAAGTATTGCCTTCTTTCTTTTTGTATTCACTAAATCTTGTCAAGTATTGGGCAGGAGTCTTCCAAAACTTTAACATCAGAGTTTGCTTTAATTTTGCAAAGCCTTTTCTGTCAGCCGTAGACATGTCCATAATAGCACTGCAGCCAGAATGGGGTAGTCGACTGAGCAACCATGCAATCTTGTCAGCATCCACAACCTCTTGTACATCACATGCATACTCAAATGCTTTTAACCAGTCAATGATGTCATTATTGTCATCACACATACAAAAAAGATATTTAGGAAATCTTGGATGAGAGAAGGAGCTCGACCCATTGCCAGATCCTCTAGTGGAGTCATTGGTAGCCTGCAGCTTTTGCATGCTCCAATTGGTGATCCCTATCATTTTGCCTTTTTGCTATCTCCACATTTAGCCATATTAAATTCAAGCCCTCTCTGCTTAAACTGCAGTTCCTTTCTCTTGAATTCCAGTATGGCATCAGCCTCAGCGCCAGCAAAAGAGACTTGGGAATCTACATCATCCCTATCTTCACCAAACCCTTCTACGATGGCAGAAACAGTTATTTAGTTACTTGGGGCAGACCCAGCACCTACTGCACTATTTTAGGAGGGTAAAGCTGTAATTGGGCCTTCCTGCCAATCATTGATCTTTTGGATCATTTCTGACCTGGTGCCAATGTTTTAGCTGACTTTAGGCATACGGTTGCTGCTGTTTTGCTGTATTAAAGTGATCAGTGTTTAATTATTTGTGATTGACTCACCATTGTTTAAATTGTTGGTATCACTTTCAATAAATTTTGATACACATTTTTTCAAATTGATTTGTTTCTCTGGACAATCTTTTTCTGTTGTTCTATGCAATTGTAATACTCTGGTCCAGAGGCTAGAGTTTCCCTGCCCTTTTCAGATTTTTTGGCCAGTGGCTGACATGCCTCTTTTTTGAACAAATCTGACTTAGTGTCTCGGACCTCGAGGCACTCAAAGTAATGTCAGCAATTGACTCCATGTTATATAAAGGTCACTGTGCTTCCTGTGTAAGTGTAACCCAGGTCCTTTACTGGTATCAGCTAAGTATGTCCCCATACATAATGGGCCTCATTATAAGTTTGCCGGTCTGGAAACAACGGTACCAGTAAGCTTGCCAGTACCGTTGTTTCCAGACCGGCAAACTACGAGTTATGCGAGCGGGTGCATTTGAGCCCACCAGTTCTGACCTGGCGGGCGGAACGGCACCCGCGCCCAGACCTCGACGGATGCACCGGCACCATTCATGAATGGTGCCGGTGCCTCCGGCCTCCCCATTCACTTTGAGTCCAATGGAACTCAAATGGGAATGGGGAGTGATATTTTCCAGCACCCGGCACTGGGGAATTACCAGGACCGCCGGGACTGTTATGCCCCGGTAAGTCCCCATTGCCGGGTGCCGGAAAATTCATGACTCCTGGGCCAGCCGTGCCGGTATTTCCCCATTCATAAAGTCGCCGGCAAAAGCCATTGGTGATATGATATATGGTGACATTATGTATGGGGACCGTTTGCAGGGATGTCCTCTCCTCCCCTTGTAAAAAAAAAAAAAACAGGTTGCGGGGGTGTCCACCGCATGTTCAATGTAATAATTTCTCCGCAAAAATAAGAATAACCACAGTAATAAGAAACAATTACCACACAAGCGTATCACTAAGTTACATATATGCAATTGCTTTTAGCCTAATGCAAGATGGGGGAAAACACATTCACAACCTGTAAGAGAATGGGGGTTAACACAAGTATTACATTGAGCGATCTTCAGAATCCAAACCCTAACTTAAGCAGTCCAACCCTACAAAGTGGGGAGGCTTGCGCTCAAAAGTACAGCAGTGCGTTTACAACGCCCGGTCGTGATCAAGAGCAAAAACGGTACCTCTTCAGGGAGCTGTAGCAGTTCGATAAGGGGCTTGACATGATGAATAATAAGGTTCCTTTATTCAAGGAGGGTCTACCCTTGCAGGTAGCGACTTTCAACGTTTGGGAATAGCTAGGGAGCGCAGGCTAGCCCAGCCAAGTGAGGATCTTTTAAGAGATTCTTGTGCGCAAATATGTATCGGCTGTGCCAGGGGCCACCGGTAAGTGAAGAAAGTACTCACCGCCCCTCGGCACAGGTCAGACCAAACTTTACCAGTTTAGTCGAGGTCGCTTGTAGGTTCGAGCTCTCTAGATTCTCAGCGATACGGCTTTCAGCAGCTGCAAGACAGGATGATCGTTCATGATGGGAAAGAAGCCTCTTCTCAGCTCACGAAGAAGAGAGGAAGAAAATTCCAATGCAGCAGGCTTCTGGACACAGGAGGGCAGATAGACAAAGCACCTACAGCAACCGCCATCCCAACGTAGTGACGTAGGAATCATAAAGGCTTGCAGCGTGGTGCACTCTTTGTTTGTGACCCAGAGGAGCTATAACTATGAAAGTTGCCAGGAGAGGGCCGAGGACCACAAGCTAACGATTACCCAAGTCTCGAGTGTGAACTCGGGACGACAGAGCTCCTATATGATACCCCGGGATAGAGCTGGTCAGTTCACTGGACGGCCCAGGAACACTTCCGAGAAGGCTCTTTTGGCAGATAATCAGGAGGTAGCGAGAGTAGTTGTTCGCACTACCCCCGCAGGCCTTCAGGATCGATGACAAAAGCAGGGGTCTGACGGGACAGCAGTGGGCTCAGGGTGCCAAACCTTCCAGTGCGCCTCCGATAGTTCCAGGGGTCTGCTTCAGCATTTCAGGATACTTGGCTCTTTCTGTAGTTTGTAGTGAACTTCAGGAATGGATGTATAGCCCCTTCTCTTATCCAAGATTCATTTTGTGCTCAAATCTGGCATAACCAATGGAAGATCAGCTCTCTTGCATGTATGCCAGGCGTGGGCCAATCATGGCCCATGGTGGTCTCAATCATTCAGGCACACCAGACATCCTGGTACCAGTAGTGTGGATTGGGACAAGACAGTTCCAGTCCTCTTCCTGGGCACTAGCACACTTGACATGCAGGTGCTCATGAAAGATGCTGTTTTTGCAGAGGCTGCATGCCCAAATAAGGAAGACCCGGGTCAGCTCGACCTGTGAAGGCTACGGACAAGATGGCCAAAGGACAGAACAAAAGACTTCATGGCATGGCCATTTTCGGCACTGACCATCATCAGGGAGCAAATGTGATAAAACGCGGTATGGTTTAATTTAATGTGCGCGCACCAAGCAAATACCGGAAGTACTGATTTGCCACGTTACTCCGACGGCGCCTGCTGGATCCCCGCACCCTGCATCGTGAATAGTGTATTACACTGGATGAAGACTTTCAAAGACTTTCAAAGCGGTGTGCTTTCACTTCTTGCCACACCCCCTTTGGGTTGTGCCTATTTAACCGTGAGCGTGCGCGCACCAAGCAAGTACCAGAAGTACCGTTTTGCCGCTTCACCGCGGTGCAGTGGCCTTGCGGTCCAGGAAAGTTCAAGGGTGGAGGCGGTCTGAGGGGGGATCGATTATTTGGCTCTTCTATTCATAGCTTAATTTTTTTGTTTATATGCTCTCATGCTGATATCACTCTATACATTAAAAACAAATATGCCTAATAACCTCAAAAACCTAAGCACCCCTTCCAAACTCAACGCCAACATGGCTGAACGCGTTAAGCAAATATCTAGGAAAGCAATCACTCTTTCACCAGTATTGCAGACCCTGGTCTCTAATCGAGACATTTGCACATTCTGTGCTGTGCGCAGCGA
Organism: Ambystoma mexicanum; assembly: GCF_040938575.1. Classification (NCBI taxonomy): domain Eukaryota; kingdom Metazoa; phylum Chordata; class Amphibia; order Caudata; family Ambystomatidae; genus Ambystoma; species Ambystoma mexicanum. The sequence goes on from NC_090925.1 coordinate 197,925,976, forward strand.
GAAAGATCTCTATAAAGGTTGAGCAATACCAAGCCTCATTTCTTGTCCAACCGACTCACCAGACATCAGCAGTGTAGCGGTTATACCTACATGCTCTCCAGAAATATCACAAGCGACGGCTATCCCGCCTAAGACTCAGATAATATTGGATGTGACCATCCTGAATGTAACTAAGACCCCTCTCAAATTGCTACTCACGACCAATGTCCTCCCTGCATCTACTGTTACCGCCTTTACGGACATGAGTGTAGTGTTTTCTGACATCTCGATCCATGCCAGCGTTGGGGAGCTAAGTATGGGTAATGAGCCAGGATCTCCAGACCACACAGCTCGCTGCTCTATGGACTCTTCAGTCGAATCGGTGTCAATAACATACGCTCAACCGACTCCTCGTCGAGGTCTATTACTCAATGCTCAAGCAAGTAATGCGGAACACACTTCATTGATAGAAATCACCCTCACCTCAATCAATGCCACAATTACAAGTCTGCTCAAACTGTTCTCATCTCTAGAAGAAAAAATCACATGACAATCTGCCCAAATACAGCAGCTGGTCAAGTGGATGGCTGCTCTGACTGATGCCAAGAAGCATTTGCCTCTTAATGAGGAACCTTCAGTCATCATAGAGGTTCTGTATGACCGAGACGCCCCATCTGAAAAGAGCGTGATGAAGATAGCGCCAGCTGCGCTACCAGTGTTTAAACACAGTTGAACATGACAACAGTCCCGTTGTGGCCATGAACAATGATTCTTGGATTTGTGTCGACCCTTCCATTTTGCCCAACGAAGGACAGACACAACAAAATGCTCCTGTTATTATCTCCCCAAATGTTTCGCATAGGATTTCACAGAAAACAAGTAAAAAAAGAGGGACTTGCAAAACAAAGCCAACAACTAGGAGAACAAAAAACAACAATAATAAGAAACAGTTACTCTGTCAAAACACACCAAGTAATAAGATAGTGGTATCGGATGTGATAGCTGTATCTAATCCAACGAACAACTTTACCACCACCACAATGGACAAATATCTGGTGATTCCCGGTATAACAGCACCCCGAGCAACGGGCGTCGGTTCGCGATCCAATGAACCTGTGAATCACTCGCCACTTGATGCATTAGTGGAACTAATTGAATCAACTACAACAGAACTGCAGCAGAAGGAACAAGCGACTTTTAAAGACAAAACAAAAATGAACAGCCCTGAAAGTAACACTCGCAACTCTGATCTGTAAATTCGAATCTTGCAGATCAAGGCAGCTGTTGATGAATATATTGCACTACGCCTCAACAACACAATAACGCCTTCATCTCAAGTGGTCGCGGAGAGTCACACAATGACTGCAACGTCGAGCTCACAAACATTCGATCAGTGAGAGATCATGCAGCAAAAGAACATTTTACCTTTAATACCACATCAACCAAAGATGACGATAAGCAGCACATCTCTAGACGTGGTGACCAGACCACTGCAGACGCAAGACAACCAATCTGCATCTGATCAGTATAGTTTGGGAAGACCTCCTGCTGTAGTAGGTTCAACATGGACCCGCTCCAATCCAACCTTGCCGGCACCTCTGCAAGAGGAGTGTGCAAATAAGACATGGAGTCCGGCTTGAGACAAAAATAAGGACCAAAAGCATGTCGACCAAAGAGCACAAAGGAAGGTGCCATCGAAAATAATGCAAAATGATCACACTCTCATCATGAAGTGTCGTGACGCAGCATTTACAAAATATGATCTATGTCGTTCAAGTGTATTAAACATATTTGGCGACATTCACGAGTTAGAAGACATCTCGTCCGGCGACATTGACCAGGTGGAATTTGTGTTTGATCATAACCTTTCAATAGTCAGTCTATGGATCAAATCAGGCCTAGTGCTTAATAGCATCTGGAAAGCCAAAATGGATATATTCAGACTAGGCTTCCTAGTAGCACAAGATCCTGAGAGATTAAACAAGCAAAAAGATGATCCCGAGGATCCTAAACAAGCAAGAACAAATGTAAAGAACACTATACCATCATGTCAAATGTGCATACTGCAGCAACTCTAGTATCACCCATGATAAGCTCCATGATACACATTCCGCATAACCATCATTGAACAATAAATCAAAGCAACTCTCTCTAGCAAGCTGGAACTGTAGTGGTCACACACATTTACAACTAGCAATGAACAACCAAATAAATAATTTTGACATCATTGCGCTCCAGGAGACGTGGATGCTAACCACACCGATATGGGATGACCACGATGTAGTACTACTCCCAGCAAAGTCCGCCACTCGAGACAGACCTACCTCTGGCCTCTTAGCTGCAGTGAAAACAAGTGCTGGGCTAACTCTTTCAATCAGGGCCTCTCCAAAAAATTTCTCCAACTGGTCCGAATATCAACTGGCAAAGAGCTCATTGCCCTAATCAATATCTACCGAAATCCGGCAGGCATCACAGATATTGCCTTATATAAAGCCCTAACCATTCTACTGGAATCTGTAGCAAAAGTATCTGACATCCATCATACCATCGTGGTAGGAAACCTAAATTTAAAATGTCTATCAGCAACCGGCAAGACCCAGGATCATGATGTAATTAGATGGCAGACATTCATGAGAGATTGCAACTTCAGAATGGCCATTGGGGCCCTACCAGGTAATATTCCCTCACAATTTACCTGGAAGAGAGCCTCATCGACTAGCACCATTGACTACATCTATATGAATGATGAACTCTTCCAACGAGCAGAAAGATTTGAGATTGTACATGAAGACTACAGTGACCATCAACCCCTCGCTCTATACTGGCAAGAAGAAGAAGCAGCTCCACTCACTAACCGTGATGGGTCCAAACAAACACTGATTATCAACAATGCAAAAACGCGGTTTCGTTGGACAGGATCAAATCTGAGCTTGCTCCATAAAGACCTTCATTTGCAGCAGTCACTTAAGCACTCAGTTTCCTACGCGCAGGTGCTCCTTTCCTCCTACAAGATTTCTTGTAGTGCCTGTAGCCCTCTTGTACTAAAACATCAACATACATAGGATCCAAATATACAACAATTAAGAGCGGACTATAGGAAACAACGAAAGAACATATGGTTGCTTTCTTTCTCAGAACAAGAGCACACCTTCAAAACAGCCAAATGTAAATATAAAAATTGGATTCGGGCAAGAAAAGCCAAAATATTTCAATCTGATGGCGAAAGCTTCCTTGCATCTCTTAGAAACAAGAGCTCTGCTCAAACGTGGGAACTGCTCAACAATCAAAATCCACATCAACAGCTATCTGCACATGCCAATGGAGTCTGAGAATCCCAATGGCTACAGCACTTCAGCATACTGTATGCGGACAAAGGCTTTGAAGATTATCAGTATAAACAGCAAGCCGTACAGTCATATGAATTGGATTGTAATGTGGAGATAATTGAAGATTCAAAAAGCCTCAAAGTCTCATGCAGTAGGACCTGACGGTTTCAACAATTTTATGTTCAAGGCTCACCAAACACAATGGGCGGTCATTTTGAACAACATATTTCAGGACATTCTAAAGACTACCACTCTCCCAGCCTCTTGGCACAAGTCACTAATCGTCCCAATTTTCAAAAAGGGCTATCGCTCTCTGGCAAACAATTATCGTCGAATCACTCTCCTCGATGCCCCCAGCAAAATATTCATGAGGTTGGTTCTGAGGGACTTCAATGAATGGACTCAAAAGCATTAACAGCGGGACCCGAATCAAACTGGCTTTGTGGCAGGAATGGGGGCAACAATCAACTTACTGACAATCCATGCCCTCAAAGCCCAAGCCCATGCAACAAAACCCATATTCTTTGCCTTTATCGACTTGCATTCTGCTTTCGACTCAGTGTCGAGAGATAAACTCATGTCTAAATTAATTATGGCAGAAAGTCCTCCGACCTTGTGTGAAATTATACATGGTCTAAACACAGCAACGTCAATACAAATCAGACTAACCACAACAGGGCTGTTATCAACACCCATTGCAACTGCAAGAGGGCTCATGCAGGGATGCACCCTTGCTTCAGCCATCTTCAATTTTTTCATACAGGACATCAAGCATATTTTCACACATATTTGTTCTGATTCACCTAAAATGGCGAACTTACACATTCAAGCGTATGGTATGCGTATGACTTAGTTCTCATATCGAAAACCCCGATAGGTCAACAGAAATTATTGACAGCTCTATCACTGTACCTAGATCAAAATGAGCTGATAATTCATCTCAAGAAAACCCAGATTGTGAGCTACTTTCCTAATAATTTGAAGAGAAACAGAATGCATTGAAATATCAAGAATGTTAGGGTGGAAACTGTCTCGGAATATATGTATTTGGGGTTGTTATTTTGTGGCTCACCCCACTGTAATCCACAGTGGGAATCAATACAGCATAAATTGGTCACCGCTATATTGCAGACCAGACTGATCCTACACAGAAGAGATAGTGGAGTGCACTTATACTGCGCAAGTAGACCTAAATTACAGTGATCAATACTTAAAGTTCCATTTCAGAATCCATAACAACATCTGAGAATATATAAAGATGAAGCCATTGGATATGTGCAAGGTGATTTATTCTAAGCACAGCCGACACGTTTTTCGCCCATTCGGTTGTCCTCAAGGCTGTTATTGATGCAGTTTACAATGATTCGATCATCATCAACAAAAAATGCATGTGAGCATGTACAGATGTTGTTGTGAAATGAAATATCAACATCAAGACATGAGTAAAACAACAAATATTGTGCAAGTGAAAAGAAACAAAACAGATATAAAAACCAGAATGTTCAAGAATACATACAAGATAAGTATTATCACAACGGATGTACATACCCAGAGTTGGGCACAGACAATCATGGAGAGCGAGAGCAGGAGTTGGGGAATAAGACGTGAGATTCTTTAGCACATGGTGCAAGTTCAATTGCTAAGTATAATCAGTTATTCACTATACTAGAAAGGATTAGTTCCAGCTTTTAGTGTTATTGCCATAGTTCACTCCAATATAGGTGATCCATATTTAAAACTTGGTGCACAGATGCCATTGCTTGTGAGCATTGTTGAGACCCATTACCTAGCACCAAAGTGCCTCATGCAATTGTTAGTAGTCATTCCAAATAGAAAGTGCTGGTGACTCACCAGTCAGCTAAAAAAAATGGGATATGGGAATAAAGGATTGCAAACTAAGTATGTGAGGTCAGTATTAGGTATTGCATATTAAAGAGTTAAAGAAAAATTAAGTGCTGAGGGATTTAGGCAAATAATCCTTACCCTAGTAAATCATGAGTAGACATTCTTGGGTGAGATGGGTAAAAATTGTGCTGGAAAGATGGTTCTTTTATCAAATACCACTGTTTAATGCCATCTGAGTATGTGGCTTGATTGCCTAAAAAATATAGGGCAAAAACATGATATGAAATCCCTATGAACAAAATAAATACATATACAGAAATATGCAGATCACAAAAAAAAGGGGGTCAATATTGAGGCAAAAAACAAGTGACTTGCCATTGCTCTCACCTTGGTGGAAGTTAAGGAAAGGCGCAGTGACCAGTTTATTTCACTGAATCTTCATTATATATGAAGATTTCAATACCTATAAGGTCAATGCAGAAAAAAGAAGCTAAGTTAGCTAGCAATTAGGATATACAAATGTCACTGTATAGTTAGTGAGCCTCTAAGAAGGGGTGAATCATACATTAAGATCCAGGTTGTAGGGATAGAGCCCGAGAGTTTGCCTGTGATGAGCGTCCGCGCTCTCTATGACGACCAGTGTTTACATAGTGATACCGCGTCTGACGTCACGCGCATGCGCAGTGATGATTTGTGACGTCATGCGCAATGCGAGAAAATGACGCTACATGCGGGTTTAGTGCAAAATTGAGATTCAATGGAATCTATAGTACATATGGCCTGATAAGGTAATGGGTGATGCACAAACAAGGTTAATTAAAATAAGTGTGAGGACCTGATGGGGGGAAATGATATTAAATAAATAAAAATGCCGTAGCAGAGCTAGGAGAGAAGCTGCTATATGTATTGTATAATACATATGAGACAATGGTCAGGAAGATCCTGGTCTCCATGAGATAGAGCAGATGGCTAGTCTGGGTGGTGAGTGGATGAATATCTATTCAATATGATGACACAGCCAGAAGTACTCAATCCGTGTGTCTAATAAGGGCTAACTAGAAAAAGGAAAGAAAAAAGGGCTAACATTTAATTAGAAAATCTAGATTAGAGGGGTGGCCAAATGCAGAAGAGATCAAGAGAAAAGCTAGTTGAATCTGACTGATGCTAGGTTAAGTCTCAACAAGGCATGGATCAGATTGTGTTGACAGATAAACATTTAACAACTCATCCAATGTTTGAAAAGAATGCGTATCAGAATTACAGGAAAACATACATTTCATTGTCTGTGTTCAGACCTTGTTGGACACATCGTAAATTGCATATTGTTTTGGCCTCCAATTGTCTCAATTTGAGCTTTAGATCTCCTCCTCTTTTCCCAATAGATGCCTTCTTATAATGAATCTGATATATTCAACATTGTCCATCTGGTGACATTCCTGCCAATGAGTGGCTAGTGGCAGTAAATGGTCCTGTTTTTTAAGACTACTGAGGTGCTCACATATTCATATACGTAGCTGCCTGATCGTACTGCCCACATATACCTTCTGGCAGACACACTCAGTAGCATAGACCACATACTTAGTCCTGCAGTTAATGAAGTCTGTGATCTTGGTTCTAATACCAAGCTGTGTTGTGAATTCTGTTGAGTCTGGGTATGCATGCTTACATACAGTGCAGCTTCCACATTTGTGGAAACCTTTTACTGCTTTTAGCCATTCCGAACCTTTGGATTTAGGGTTGGCTATGTGTGAAGGGCAAAGTCTATTTTTCAAAGTTTGTGCTCTAGTGTACACAAAGGAGGGTTTCTCGCTCATAAAGGGCGTGATATCTCTGTCTAGTTTCAGTAGGCCCCAATGTCTTCGTACAATGTTGTATACCTTGTGTGCATCGGTAGAATATCTTCTGATGATATCTATATGTTTCCTTGGTGAGCGAGCTGCTTTGTTGGGATTGTCCAGTTTAAGCATGTCTGCTCTCAACTTACTACCTGTCCTGGTGCGTGCTTTGGCTATAACATCATCAGAGTAGACTCTTTCTCTAAATCTAGCAGTAATGAGTTCACTTTCCGGTGAAAATGATAGATCAGTGCTACAGTTGCGGCATGCCCGGTAAACTCCTCCGGCTGGGATATTCATAACAGTGGTTTTATGGTGGCAACTGGCAGCATGCAAGGTACTGTTAACCTCTGTAGGTTTGTGGAAAGTCTTGGTCTCCATTTTCACTTGCGAGATGTAAATGGTCAAGTCCAAGAAATTGATGAATGTATTGTCACAATTGCCAGTCAATTTAATTCTAAATGTATTGTCATTAAATGTTTCTCAAAGGATCCAAATTCATCAGCAGATCCATTCCAGATTATCAGCACATCGTCAATGAAACGTTTCCATAGTATTATGTTCTTGAGATGTGGGTTATTGTTGAGGATGTGTTGATCTTCGAAATGGGACATGAAAAGGTTGGCAAGGGAGGGTGCGTACTTAGCCCCCATTGGCACACCTTTCCGCTGGGTGTAAAATGTGTCATCAAAAAGGAAAACGTTGTGGAGAGTGAATCTGAGAAATTCTTTAGCATCTCTGTGTGAGTCAAAAATGAAGCGGAGTGATCTCTAAATACATAGTCAATAGTGTGTATAGCTAGTTCATGGCTAATTGACGTGTACAATGCTGTAACATCCATGGTTGCTAACAAGAAACCTTCCTTCCACACAATGGTTGATAGATTCTGTAATACATGTGTGCTATCTCGCAAATATGTAGGCATCTGTATCACAAAGTCCTTAAGTATGTTATTAATGTAACTGGACAGTCCCTCAGTAACCCACCCAATCCCACTCATTATGGGCCTTACTTTTGGCAAGGTGTTATAAGCCTTGCAGGGTTGCAAATGTTTAAGAATGATTTCTCATCGTCCGTGACGTTGCCTTTGCTTTGTCAATTGTCTAGCATAGATTGTACATTTTGGATGATAGTCTTGGTGGGATTGGCAGGGAGCTTCCTGTAGCAGCCTGGTGTTTGAAGGTGCAGGTGACCCATAGAGATATAATCCTTCCTGTTTAGTAGCACAATGTTCCCTCCCTTGTCTGCTTCTCGGATGATTAGACTGGTGTCTTTACATAGGTTATCAAGTGCTTCTTGTTCAGATCTGGTTAGATTCTTACTCCTGCTGTACTCCTAGTAGATATATATCAATACATTCATGAATATATTTAGTGACAGCCTGTTGAAAGGTTACAATAATGTTTTCATCAGATAGCTGAGGGATGAATTTGGACTTGTTCCTGAGCTCCTGAACCGGTAAATTGAGTAATTCAAATCCTAATTCTTGACAAATCTCAGTAAGTTGTATGTCAGAGTCAGATGATAGTGAGACAAGTAGGTTGGCATGTTTAATGCCCAGGATGGACAAGGCACTTGGTGCCTCTGATATGCTCAAAGGCTTATACTGTCTGACCTGGGTGGCAAAAAACTTTTTGAGTTTTAGCTTACGGGTGAACTTAAAAAGGTCTATCTGGAAGTCTACCCAATCTGTGGAAACTGTGGAACTGAATGATAAACCTTTGTTGAGAACTTTCTCTTCTTGTTGATTAAGTGTCCTGTCTGAAAGATTAATGATCAGGTTTTCTTCTATCTGTTTCAGAAAAGGAATAAAGTGGGCACCACTGGGTAAATCCAATTAGAATCGAATATCCATGGAAAACTTCAAATTTAGAAAAAGCTTACAGGAGCTGGCCGTGATGGGTCTGGAGACACCCTGACCCGGGAAACAAATAAGGTAATAGACTGGGTAAACAACCTAGTCAAACAGCCGCTCTCCGTTAAAGCACAACACGGGTCGTGCAATTTTTTGGTAAGTTATCATAGAAAAATTATTCAGGATTTCTACAACTTCATCTTGTATTGATTGGAGTTCAAATAAAACCAAAGGCTTGGTCTAAGTAATGAGTGTTTTAATTAAAGAAAAATTATACAAAAATTATTTTTCCAAAACAAAATGTTCACTAATATACACTTAGCATAAAGCTCCTTCTTCAGGGCACTATTTGCAACGAAGCACGTGCTATTAGCACTTATTCATTTACTTTTCTCTTTTTCTTTTTGTTTCATATATCCACTCTGAATCCATTCTTCTATGGGTATGTTTTTTTTTTTTTTTTTGATTTACATGTCATTTACTTTCTATGCATATGTATTTCACATTATGTTTCACTTAATGTCGTTGGCTTTAATTGTGTTATATAATTTTGGTACTTCATGCAATCGCTATGTATAGACTTGCCCTGAAGAAGGAGCTTTATGCTCCGAAATGCATTGGCATTTAAAGTCTTGATATGTGTCAGCTGCGCCCTCACTAAGTGTATATTAGTGAACATTTTGTTTTGGAAAAATAATTTTTCTATAATTTTTCTTTAATTAAAACACTCATTACTTAGACCAAGCCTTTGGTTTTATTTGAACTCCAATCAATACAAGATGAAGTTGTAGAAATCCTGAATAATTTTTCTATGATAACTTACCAAAAAATTGCACGACCCGTGTTGTGCTTTAACGGAGAGCGGCTGTTTGACTAGGTTGTTTACCCAGTCTATTACCTTATTTCTTCTATCTGTTTCCCTGTTGCTTCCTCAAACCTGCTCTGGTTAAGATGCCTGGTGTTTGATTGCTTCCGTCTATTCCTCCTCCTGCTCCCACTCCCCCTCCTGCCCCATCATACACAGATATGGGAAATTTTCCATTAATTTGGCCATACTATTTTGGACACAAAGTCATTCCCACACTCTTATGTGGGTTAGAAACTAAATCCATCACTCCATCCGCTGCCCTTAACAAACTCGAGGCCAAATTTTGACGACAAGTTCTCCACCTCCCGCAATCTGTGCCAGGATCTTGGCTGCGTTATGAGCTGGGACTAAATAAGTAAAAATACTAGTTAAGTAAACTGCTGCCACAAGTTCGTCCAAAGCACACTTGTCTAACCACCCAAAATCGTTAGAGGGTGTCTAGGGCCATAAACATGAAAAGACCCATGTGCGCAGTACAGTAAGGTATTTGGTGCTCTGATAAAAAGTTACCAAGAAATGGAAACATAGTCAAAGACTAAGGGAAACATACTTTCCCAGTACTGACAGTCTGAAGGATGTGTCGGTTTCCCCATAACAAATGAGCAAAGGCCCAGGGGAGTAGAGCTAAAGGCTGTGCTCCACTGGAAAAAATCAGGTTAGGTCAGTCAAACAAAAGCAAAAAGTTTGGGGGGCTCATAATATGGAGGGAAAATTGCACTTATGGAAATCTTTCTTAACAATGCCTCCTGATCAAAAAACATTCTGCCTGCAAGAACGTCTCTGAGATTTTTGACCTTCTCTCCGAAGACCAGGTTGACTTGCTGTTTCTTCATCATGAAAACCTGCCTCTCTGATGATCATTCACTGGTTATCCATGCCCACCAGGTTTCAAGATCATCTGTGCTAGTCGCAACAATAAGAGAGTAGATTGCATAGCTCTGGCACACAGAGGCTGCCTCAAAGCCTGAACACCCACCCCAGGCGGTAACTCGATTGCACTGACCTGCTCCATCTCTCTCACAGTTATATAAAGTTCCCTCTTAAACTGCAGACCTACAACCCATATTTTGCTAACTAACTCACTCACGCTTCCAACATCCTGGCTGTAGATCGTGAACTACTAACTATACTTGGAGATGTCAGCATCTGGCTCACGAAAGAGGACAATGCTATTGCAAAGGATCTGGGAGCGAACCTTGCAGCATTAAACCTCAAACAGATGGTTAATGGCCCCAGCCTCATAGCTGGACACACTCTGGATGGCATTTTCTGTAATGAAAACATAAACACTGTCTGCTCCCCAAGTCACCTCCCCCGATCAGATCACTTATCTATCATGTTCACAGTATTCACTGAGACACCACGCCTTGCAGTAGCATCAAAAGGAACATTGACCATGACCAGACCATGGAAAAGAAATACAAACAAACTCCCTCCTAGCAAGACTAGAAGCATCACCATCTACTGTCCCCGCCGATGAACCAACAACCACACTGGATGCAAAATTCCCCAACATTCACAACTGGACTGTATAGCCCCTAAGAACCCCTTCAAAAACTCCCAAAAAAAGAAACAAGCTAAATGGTTCATCCTAAAATTAAACTACTTAAAAAAGCAACATTGGAAACTGGAGAAAATCAGGAGGAAAAATAATCTACACGCAATTGCAAGTTCGCCTACCATCAACATCTATGCTTTTACAGAGCTGAAATAATCAAAGCAAAGAAAACACACCACTCCAAACGCATTGATTTGGCGCATCACAGAGAGAAGAAAATGTATGATTATCAGAGATTTCAAAAAGATGACAGCCTGCAATGCAACACCTCCCCCTACACAAGGGCTCCTGTGGTATGCAGTGTTTATAACAAAAATAAAATAGCAACACACTTTTTTAACGACGCTTAAATAACGACAAAAAGTCAAATTGTTTATTAAGAGTATATGGGGTGGGGTGAGGGATTAAAGGGGGTGCGGGTAGTTGGTGGAGGGTAAAAAGGTAATTGAAACAGGAGGCTGTTAAATTAAAAGTGTCATTTTAAAAGTATGTTGTTATTTAGGGTGTTGTTGTAAAGACAGTGAACCGAGCTCTGTGATCACATTTCTGCACACTTCAACCAAAATATTCTCCACATCCAGGAACACCTCGACAATAAAGGACGCTCCCACTCACACGTCATTGAGATTCCACCAAACCTACCACTTACCTCCTCTCTGTCGTCTTTCCACCTTCTGTATGCAGAGGACCTACTAGCTTCCATTGACTTATGTAACCTATCAGGATGTGCTGGGGATTTAGTTCTTCCCATACATTATCAATCCATCCTGAAATCTCCAGATTTAACGCCTAACTTCCTATTCCTTCTCAACGGCTCCATCGTCACCAGAAGAGCCCCAACTCAGTTATAATCTGCATACATCAGGCATCAGCTTAAAAAGCCTAGAGCTGACCCATATGATGCAGTCAGCTATCACCCTAGCTCAAAAACTCCCTTCATCAGGAAACCTCTGGAAAAATGAATATTCAGTCAGCTCAAGATTTAATTGAAACAAGCCACCCCCTAAATGTGGTACAGCACAATTTAGACCTGGCAGTACAGAATTGACTCTGTGCTCCATCTGGGATACATTTAAAAAGACTGAAGATAGATTCCAAGATGGCCGCCGTCTAGGGTGGACACACTCCTCCGAGCGGAAGTTCCACCGAGACATTAGCACCTCCACAAAGTCCCCCAGCGAGTCCTAAATGAAGAGGAGCTGACCCGCTCGCGACCGGAATCGTGAGAGCCAGGCTGCGGGTGCTGGAGTGCGGCGGTATCCGGACTGCAGAGGGGATCCAGCATCGGAGCGGCTATCCAGGCTGTAGCCCGTCAAAACCGTTCCCTGACTGCTGCGGGTGGCCGTGCCGAGAGGGAGGAGAGGCACGCTGCCCTGGGAACGGAGCGAGCGCGTGGCTTCCCGCAGTCCCGTCGGCGGTCCGCCCGTGGGCTAAACCATCCGGCGACTGCCCACCTCGGCATTGCTGCAGGTCTCAGCTCTCCTGCCCTCCCTCCCCTGGGGCGGCGGACATGCTCCTGCAGCTGATCGCCCCTGGAGGGGCGGTCTCTGCTGTTCCCAGCCGCCGCGGGCTCGGTCCCCTGCAGCCCCCTTGTCCTCTGCCCGCCCACCGGGGGCCTTCGCCACGGGGCGCTGCCTGGGGCGGGGGGCCGCGGCCGGGGGGTATGGGCCTGGCCTGTGGAGCCGGATGGCTGCAACCGCGGGAGAGCACATTTCCCCCTGGTGCTGAGGGGAGAAGAGCTTCGCGCTCGGGCCGCGACCTGTCTACCAAGTAAGGAGAGGGGTGGGGAGGGACAAGTGACCTCCATAAATGGGCGCTGGGGCACATATTGGAGTGCCCGGGGACCCCCCAATGCACGATATATCCTGTGCCCTGGTAAGGCCCCCTCTGATGCGTATTATCCCCCGTGGGGCGACCTATGGAAGCTGTCATAATTTTGCCCCAGACTGGGCCCTCCTACCCCTCCGTCCACAGCAAATAGTAAACAGGGGACTGGGGGCCTGATCTGGGGGCACGCTCTCAGTGCTGTCCACAAAGGGGATGCAAACAATACGCGGGCAGTACGGTTTGGCACAACGAGGAACAGGGGTCCGACTGGACTCGTATCATCCCTCGGACCCGGGTCGCCTCAGACGGAGGGCACACATCGCTACAAATAGGAGGGGACAGCTAACCTCTTGGGGGGATCCGCATCCCCGGGCAACCGGAAAGGACCATCAATCGCCTCACGGGGGTTGGGGCTCCCCAGGCCACAAAATAGGTGCAAGGAGCACGGGACAGGCCGGAGAAGAGCAAGCCCAGGCAGGAGCCCAACATAGCTTGCACCTGAGCGCCATTCGGAGGCGGGGACGCAGGGCTGAGGCGAGCAACCTCAGAGGACCATCAAATAGGTCTTTGGGCAATTGGGCAACCTCACGTAGGGAGACACCCGAGGCAGGAAGGTGGTAGGGGGGGGCCTGAAGACCAAGACGTGCTGGTACAAAGAAGCCAGCATCAACGGCAGGGCAGTAGTTGTGCACAGTGAAATCACCCAAATCTGACAGAGCACAACTCAAATCTATAGGCAGTGGGGAGACGACTCCGGAGCCGGGCACTAACCCCCCCCCCCCTGGCAAAGGTACCCCTTGGGGAGTACGGGCGCAAGGATCCTGGACCGCGCTGGGAGATGGGATAAACATATAGACGCTACGCCTGCATCGAAACAATCACCCCGATTAATCCGGCAACCCCAGTTGAACCGACAAGGCCCCCCCAAACCCCCCAATGAGGCTCAAACAGATCCCAAGAACCAAGTCCAAAGACGCCTCACACAGAACCCGCAACGCACATCTGGAACACTGCTGGGGACAGTACCGGGTCAAAGAACCCCAAAGTGAGACGACAGAGGCGCACAACCTTCATCGGCCTGCGGAACCCCTACGAAGGTGGCCCTGAATGAAGATCTCAAAGAATGTCTCCAGGGAATGGAGACCCGGATGATGGAGGCCCTCGAGGAGCATCTAAGGTCAATAAGGGAGGATCTCCGATCCTCAATTCAGGAAGTAAAAAAGGACATTACAGGCCTAAAAGAGAGGGTTGACACGGCAGAAGCACGACTCTCAGAAATCGCCGAAGACTCAAAACAGTCCAGCGTGCTGCTGGAGCAAATCGCCAAGGCCACGCACAATCTAGAACTTCAAGCAGAGGATCTTGAAAACAGATCCCGGAGATCTAACATGGGAGTCAAGGGCCTTCCCGAATCCATCGGCGATAAAGACCTGAAAGAGTCAATGCAGCTATGTTTCAGTAGCCTCCTAAAGGATGTCCAACCAGAGGACATACAGGTTGATAGAGTGCACAGAGTTGGCGCCCCTAGGAGGGAGCCGGGAGCCAGGCCCAGAGATATCTTAGTGGCAATGACTTCCTACACGGTGAAGGAGGCAATCCTCCGAGCAGCTAGAAACCTACAGCCGGCCACAATCAATGGATCCCAGGTCCAGCTGTACCAAGACTTGGCCCTCTCGACCTTACACAAAAGAAGATTAATGGCCCCGGTCACAAGGGTGCTAAGGTCTAATGGGGTCATTTACAGATGGACGTATCCCTTTGGCCTGCAGTTTCCCTGGGAGGGCAAACAACACCGAATCACCACCTGTGAGGAAGGAGTTGTGCTCCTGCACCTGGAGGAGGAGGAACAGCTTCTGGACTCGATCCCTGCCCGCAGCCTCAGAAGTGGAATTCCAAAGCAATGGGAATGGTCTTCGATCCCAACAAAAAAGCGAGGGGCAGAGGGAAAAGGGAGAAGCCAGCTATCACAATAAACACTGTTACTGGGGAGGATTAAGCTATATAGATCTGGAAAAGCGGAGCATGTCTCCGGGACAATGGAGCATCAACTATAATGAATACCTTAGGGAACAACACAACCCTCGGACGGGGCGAGGGGGGAAACCATTTTGGAATTAATGCAGGACAAACGTTGGTCCTGACGGAGCGCAAGAGGGAGGAGACGTGATATCCAACGCCCCGAAAAGGGTGCAGAGAAAGTTTTGCTGAACTTTGTTCTAGAGGGTACTAAGGGTGTGGGGGGTGGGATTTGGGGAGGGTGGGATGGAAAGCTGCAAAGTTACTCAAATCTAAGGACCGGCATGGATCAGTATAGTCCAAGGGGAAGTGTTGATCGAGGGGGGATAACAAAATGGAAGGCAAAGAATCACCTGCATAATTCAAATGGCTGAAATGAATATAGTCTTGCTAAATGTGCAAGGCCTTAATTCGCCAGTCAAACGCCGCTCAATCCTAACGAGACTTAGAGATATGCAGATTTCAATAGCCTTCTTGCAGGAAACGCACCTCCTTCCAGAAGACGAGGGAAGACTGAAGCACAGAGGTTTCCCCCGGCAATACTAAGCTTCTGGGGTAAGGAAGACCAAAGGGGTTGACATACTACTCGGGGCCAACCTGATCTTTAAAAAAATGGGCGATGTTCGAGGACCCGGAAGGAAGATTCTTAATCATTAAAGGGATGATACAAGATCAATTATACACACTTATTGCAATTTACGCCCCGAATGAGCAACAAGACTTATTCCTGAGAGAGGTCTTGAAAACGCTGTGGGGGGGGTGTGAGGGTCAGATAATAATAGGTGCCGACTTTAACTGTGTCATGGACCCCGCCTTGGACAAAACGCTTCCACCCACAGCAGCAGATTCAAAAAACAGGCAGGCGTTAGGCAAACTCTTCAGGGATCTGGGAGTCATAGAAACTTGGAGGTTCTTCCATGGTCAACAGAGAGAGTTCACCCATTACTCTGCGGTCCATAAGGGGTATTCAAAAATTGACATGGTGCTGGTGTCCTCAACCCTGATCCCGAGCATTACCAAAGTGGAAATAGAAGCCCAATATGTGTCAGACCACACCCCAGTCCTGGAACAAATGGAGATGGCCCAGTCCATCTATAAGAACCGAAGACCATGGAGACTGAACGAAATGATTTTGAACGACCTGGCTCTTAGGGCGCACATGGAAGAGACGATACAGTCCTACTTCCAGGAGAATGATAATGGGGAGACAAACTGGGTGCAATCTGGGACGCCGGGAAGGCTGTAATACGGGGTGAATTTATCTCACGAACATCAGCATACATAAGGGAAAGGGAACTCATCAAAAAGAGCCTGGAAGCTGCACTAAAGGTAGCAGAAACTCAACACAAAGCTAGACAGTCCCAAAAAACACCTGGAGAGTGGTTGGGAGGGCAAGAGCCCAACTAGAGGCACATGTAGTGGAACGCACAGCACAAACACTAATTAATACCAAGCCGACATACTATGTCCAGGTGAGCAAAGCAAATAGGTTTCTTGCAGCTAAACTTCGCAAACAAAACTCCTGCAATTACATAGTGCAATTAAAAAACCCAAAAGGGGAACTGTCCAGTTCGGAGAGGGATAAACTCGAGATAGTGGAGAAATTCCATCAAGAACTATTAGAAAGGCAGCAGCTAGACCTTCAGGCCCAAAGAGTGTGTTTCAAAGATCTCTCTTCCTCAGATCACGCAGGAAGATAACAATGCATTGCAGGCACCCATAACACCACAGGAAATTAGTGATGCAATTGCTGCGTTGCACGCAATAAAGCCCCGGGTCCAGATGGTCTGGGAAGTGGATATTACAAAACATTTCGGGCCCAACTGCTAGGCCCCCTAACACTTTTGTTTAACCATATTATAGAGTGTGGAACAGTTACGTCTGATATGGGGGATTCCACCACTATCCTAATACTTAAACCCGGAAAAGATACCACAGATTGCGCCAGTTATCGACCAATTTCTTTACTTAATACCAACGCTAAGCTTTATGCTAAGGTTCTTGCAACCAGACTCGTGGAGGTCCTGCCCAAAACAATTCACCCTGATCAGTCGGGGTTCATAAAAGGGAGACACACACAAGACAACATAAGGCGGGCAGTAGATATACTGGACCTGGGTCATAGGTCAGAACAAAGGTTCTCCATTGCTGCTCTAGATGCCAGGAGAGCATTTGATAGCATAGATTGGATATACCTAGAACTGGTGCTGCAGAAATTTGTATGTGACCCCAGATTTAGCAAAATGGTACTGGCAAATTTTCGACTTCCAAACACAACATTTATGGTTAATGGGAGCCCCATGGCCAAAATTAAAATAAACAGAGGGACTAGGCAGGGCTGTCCACTCTCGCCCTTAATTTTTGCTATGGCGATGGAGCCCATAGCTGAAAGAATAAGACAAGACCCCGGCATACAGGGCGTTAAATGCGGGGGGAGCACACATAAAATAGCACTGTATGCGGACGATATTATGTTGTTACTCGGGGACCCCAGGAATACACTCCCAAGAGCATTAGATGCCCTGCAGGAATTTGCCACGATTTCGGGCTTCAGTATTAATTTCACTAAGTCTAAGGCTGTGAACATTACGGAGAGGGAGGAGGTGGCCAGGGATCTGGGGTCCAGATACCCTCTAACATGGGGAAAAGAGTCAATAAACTATCTGGGGATCCAATTGACGAAGAATCATAAAAATCTCTACGGGGTGAATATACCCCCATTGTTAAAACAATTGAGGGAGGACCTACACAGGTAGGACGCTCAGGAGGTATCCTGGTTTGCACATATTGCGGCTCTCAAAATGACCCTGTTAACACGCCTATTATACACTGTAAGCTCGCTCCCAATAGAGGATCCCCCCAAAACATGCAAAGCACTGCAGGGCGATCTGACTTCCTTCATATGGCACAAGGAGAAAGGAAGAATACAACAAAACGTTCTAACGAGACCACCACACCTGGGAGGCCTGGGGGTCCCGGATGTGGCGAGATATGCCCTAGCTGCACAAATAGCACCAATGTTGGCCTGGATGAGAGAGGACACATCACAAGGATGGGTGGGTATTGAACAAGGGGTGTCCACGATCCCGTTGGGGGCCCAGCACGGACTGCAGAGAGGCGACAGGGAGGTGGAGGGGGCGCCTATTAGAAGCAACCAAGATTTCGTTGAAAGGTTGGGACCGGGCATTGAAAAGACGGAACATTGCCCCAGGGTTGGGCCCCTACACCCCAATGATGCATAATCAAATCTTTACGCCAGGTAAACAACCCAGGTTCTGGAAAAACTGGGGACAGGGACAAACACTGTATTTGAAGGACTTCTTCCGGGAGGGAAACCTGCTGCTCTTCGAAGAGTGCAAACAGAAATTTGGTGTAGAAGAAACAGACAGATATACTTACATCCAGATCCGTCACTGGATAACACATAGAGAAATCTATGTAAGCAGCCACTAGGGAACCGGTGGGTCTGGAGCTAACGCTACACGAGGGGGATGAAGCGGGAGCTGTCTCCAAGCTATACAAGCTACTGGATAAAGCTCAAATCAGTGACACCTTCCCGTATATGGACAGTTGGGCGAAAGACGTAGGTGAACCCATTACTGAGGAGGAATGGTCCCAAATATGGACAAGGGCACGAAAAGTCTCCACATGCACAGCGGTCAGAGATACTGCACATAAGATTTGCTTTAGGTGGTATATGACTCCCCACAGACTGCATAAAATGAACCCCAAGTATCCTCCCACATGCTGGAGAAACTGCAGAGGAAACAGAGATTTATATCACATGTGGTGGTCATGCCCGAAGGTGGCAATGTATTGGAAGGAAATCCTAGGCCACTTAAAGGATATCACAGGGAAGCAGCTGCCAGCAACATCCAAAGCGATATTCTTGGGCACGGCGGTGGAAGACACATATGTGGCATCAGGAAACAGCGCAACGCTTATCACCCATTTGTTGATGGCAGCAAAGATGACTCTGGCGCAGGCATGGAAAAACCCTGTAAGCCCAATAACAGCATGCTGGTGGATAAAGATCTGGAACGTAATGGCCATGGAGAAGGTTGGGGCCCTGAGGGACGGCAAGTACTTGAAATTCCGAGCTATCTGGGACCCCTTCTTTGATCACGTCAGAGACAGAGAGGCATACTTCTTTAGGCCAAACCTGCTAAGAGCAATCCACAATTGAACACGGACAAATCAAGCACAAGAGCTATGGCGCTACGCAGAGGTCCCCTGCTCAGAACATAACAATCTTAACCGATGGCAGAAGAACTGAACCATGTCGATGGGGAGCTGGGAGGGGGGAGGGAACTAGGGGAGGGGTTGTTCAACGGTTGCAGTTAAAGATCAGTCGCCTTCTGTAGCAATATCAATATGGTAATGTTGAAGGCTGACCGTTGGACGTAATGATCGACTCGTACCAAGATGCATCACTAGATTAGATAATATTTATATATGAATTCCCCCCCTTTTTTTCTTTCTTCTCTTTCTCTTTCTTATTCTCTCTTCCGTTACCCCGTTCTCCTCCATCCCTTCTCCTCCCCCCCTTTTTTTTCTCTCTTTCTAATCTATCCCCACCCTGTCTAAAGAGCTATAAGAGCTTGAGCTTCTCCACTTTATCCGCAGAGGGTGCTTAAAATAGTTAGAAGCCTGATGAATTACAAATATTAAATGAAATGTTAATGCTGGATAAAAGATCAATTGCAATATCATTTATAGGGACAAATGATGATCTAGCCCACTCATGTAAGTTATTTTACCCGCTACGGTTAATGAAGTGGGGACAATACCGGGCTATGTTTTTGGATGCAAGAGGTCGAAATGAACAATGTTGCCACCTATGAAGACATGGGACGATCTCAGGGTTTAATAATACTGCAGCAAATATCGGCGGGGAAAAGGAATGGGGAAAGCAATGAATTGCTAGCATTGCAAAGAGGAAATCTATGTTTGATCCCGTGGATAGGGGCAAAAGTACTTTCGTAGGCACCCTCATATGAGGCTTCAGTGGTTTAAGTAAGACTGCGAACTGGGATGGCTAAATTATGAGGGGGGGTTGATTATTGCTTAATGATTTTATGATGTAATTCGCTGATCTGTTTATTACTGTTTAATGAATTTATGAGGTATCTCATTTACTGTTTATCGCTGCTGGTCTTGGTTTATACCTTGAAAATCTAATAAAAATATTTGTTTAAAAAAAAAGACTGCAAATTAAAACTCTTAAGAGTGCACTCATCCTGCTACACATCTTAGCTGCTTTTGACACCATCAGTCACAAGATCCTCCTTAAAAGACTGAAAGATATTGGTATTAAAGAAAAACACTCTACACTGGATTTTCAACATAATCATTGCACCCCTACTACACATAAGCAATAGATATGGTCTCTCTTGCTATAACTTTGAGGATGAACTCAAATAATGTTCAAATTTGTGAACCACCCATCACCAAATGCTTCAGACACTAGAAACTGTCTTGTAGAAGGTGGACGTGTGGATGACAGCAAACAGACTAAAACGTATCCTTAGCAAAGTATAATTGATGCTCTGCATACTTAGTGGTTCTAACTCCACGATAATCCCTCAACCTGACGAGGTGGGCTCAGTCCCGTTAACCACTGTAAGGAATCTTGGAACCACAATGGACAACACCCCGACTCTTTATTCACAGGTCAAAACCATCGTCAGAAGCTGTTTCTCCCAGCTGCGCATTCTATGCTGTATCTTACTTTACTTAGCATTCACCCACAGAGCCATGGCATAAGTTCTCAAACACTATCCAAATGGACTATGCAAACAGCCTCTATCGTGGACTCCCAGATTACGTGATGAGGAATCTTCAAAGAGTTCAAAATGCAGCTGCAGGATTACTTCTCAGAATGAAGTGATACATTTCACGCCAGCATTATGTATTCTCCGCTGGCTACCCATAAAAAAAGGGTTAATTTCAAAACTTTGTGCATCACTCATTCTTCAAAACATGGAGGGGTCCTTCCTCCTTCAGAAGTAAGTTTGAACACTAGACTACCTCTACTTAGGTCCAACAATGCTGCACTACTACTAGTCCCCAACGTCAACAAAAAAAGGCCATGAGGATCCTCTTCCTCAGTTCTGACCACCAAAATGTGGAACACTCTACCTAAACCTCTCAAACTTGAAGTGAACTACCAGACTTACAGGAAACCACTCAAGACTTGGCTTTTGACCAACCACTTTGAAAGAAATGAAAGATAATAGCAACCAACTAAACACTGTGACTCTAAACATGGGCTACTTTACGATGCATAATTGCAGAATTCTTTGCGCTACCATCCGTGGGAAACCAATTTGATTGATGGAGCTCAGTGAAACCTACAACAAGAATCCAGGAAGCAACACCCTAACTCTCCCTCTACCCTTCATCCCATCTCATTCCTCAACTAACTCCACACTACTAAAATCCTACATCTTTACACCAACCCCACTCCTTTTGACAATCAACCAAGTGTAGTGCACTTAACAAACTTAGACCCTATCCATCTTCCATCAACAACCATTCTGTCAATTTCTGCACTCCACAATATCGGGGCTGCCCATGCGGCTAACCTGCCTGGTCCGTACCAAGCACAAACAATGTAGAGATTTTCATTTTTGCACACAGGTAACAGGTAGTTCCTACCTGCACCCATCAGAATGACTGGTTTCTGCATCTGCCTTCCTGCTAGCCAACTAACGCACCTTTCCCTCCTTTCTTTCCTAGCCATGCACAGTGAGGCAAACATTACTGGCAGAGGGGGCTATACAAGACCGTTTTACATTCAATTGCATTACTTTCAAAATCAAATTAAAATTCTCATATCCCAGATCTGGAATGACTCTTGCTCTACAGATCCAAACTGTTCCTTGCCACATTTCTTTCCACTGTGCCATGAAAACATGGCTTTTCAAACAATAATGTATTTTAATATAAACAATCTTTGGGAGCAGAGCTTGGAGACCACCTTGGTTGTGGACAACTCTCTTTATAATTGTTGTTTGTAATAATAGTAAGCAGAGGTAGTGTTGCAAAATGTCTGCCGCTATGCACAAGTAAAGGGGTGAATAGTGGATGGACTGCCTACTCAGCCCCACACTACTTTAAAACTAGCAAATATCCCAATCATAACAGTAAAAAAGGCACAGTCTGACAGGTATGCGTCCTTTGCCTCTTTTGGTGATGTGCCTAGGAGGGGTGTGAGCTCATGCAGTTGTGACACAAACAACAATAGTACAGTGGTACTGAGATAGAAATATGCCAAATCAAGGTTTCATAAAAATAGGGACTTTAATAAAAAAACAATCAATTCAACCAGATAATTAAAACCCAGCCCTGTATGAGCATCAGAGGGTGTAGACTATGATGAAAAAGCGTTATTGAAAAAATGGAATCCATAGTTTGCGCCAATTATCAAAATGAAAAAATATTCTTCACTTTAAACAGTGCTGATGAATTGCTCAATAATTCCTCAAAGTTTCCAAATGTTCATCAATTCAAGCATTTGACATCCTCGACACCTGCTTCCCCACCTTACATCAGGTGGTTCATCAGGAGGAAAATTGCTACTATAGGATTTAAGCACAAAGGAAAAGTTTGTTCGTTGTGTTTGTAATCTTGCACGGACACAGTTCTGTATACGTTTAGGGACACAGAATACAGTTACAATGTGCAAATAAAGTGTATTTTACTCACTAAATGTGTGATTGGAGTCCGGTCCTGGTTGAAAATTGTCACCAGGTACAAAGCTTCCAATGATAATTCTCAAAAATAGAATTTGACTTCAGCTGCTTCAGCTTAATGTTTTGCAGACTGCCTGTAAATTTAAGAAAGGGCCAAATGATCCTTGATTATAATTAGCTTTGGATTTTGCTAAAGGGATTTTGGAGAAGAGAGGCTAAGTATTGCCTTTTAGTTAGAAAAATATATATTGCAAAGCTTACCTTTTACTCTAAGGATAGGGTTTCCCCAAAGCCAAGAAGTAACTTGCCATGAGCGAACAAAAATGGCCACTATTTGTAGCGGCGTGAAGTCGCAATCGCGTCACCTGTCCGCGAATGCGGCATGACGCCGGCGGCACGTTGCAGCCATCTTGCTTGAGGCTTTTTTTTTTAAATGTATTCTGATACTCCCAAACATCGTAGATCCCTTGTGGGCTACATTTGATAAATAAAAAAGATACAGGTTGGCGACTATTCTCAACCATAATTGCAGAATGTGTTCAGTGCAAACCATTACCAAACAATTTGGAAAACATATCAAAATGATCTATGTGCGTGGCAGAAAAATACATTTATAGGGTCCAGCCAATTTTTGGCTCAGAGGTAGAAAAGTAGAAAGATTTTCAACCTTAATTATAGAAATGTATACAATGCAAGGTATTGCAAAACGGTTAGGAAGGCTAAGTGCTAATGTTAATGTTAAAGGTTATTTGTACCATGCACTATCACCACCGGAGTGGTCCCCTGGCGCTCTGGCGGATCTGAAAAGGAAAGGAAGTGGGGTGTGAGTTAGTGGGACTGAGCGGGAAAAGTACAAGAGAGCAGTGATGTGCTGTTGGCAGCTTCAGTTCGGTTAGCACTGTTCGTTGAGCTTATGTGTGCTTTTCGATCGGTAGCCGTTGTGTTCTGTTGTGCAAAGCTATGTGTGATTTGTTTTGTTGTTGCGGTGTAGTGAAGTTAGTGCGGTTTGCTGTGCTTTAGGGTTGTGGTTGTGTTTGTTTAGAGTTTGAGAGGTGTATGCAGAGGGGTGAGATTGTTAGTGGGTTGGTTATTGACCTTGCTATCTACATCGGATGTTCGCTAATTTCCAGTTTCTTTCTAGATGTGGCGCGTGACAATCTCCCCATTTCTACCTGGATCCGGCACTTGCTGAAATTCATAATTCGGTCTAGAAGCGACACAAGCCAGTATTTACAATCCTGTCTAGAAGGGATGTGAGCTAATATTTGTGATTCTTTCTAAATGTGGCAATGGATAACATTCAATCAACTTGAAAGGACTGAGGGTGTTTAAAGAGGACAGGACTGTGCCCTCAAGATTGTGAATGGCTAACATTCACAATCTTGCCTAGATGTGATGCAGGCTAATATTCACAAATCTGCCTGAATGTGGCAATGGCTAATATTCGCAATTTTATCAAAGTGGCGATTGCTAGCACTCACCAACCTCTCTAGATGTGACGTGAGTTAATAGTCACAATCCTGTCTAGATGTGGTGTAGGCCAACATTCACAATCCTGTCTAGATGTGAAGCAAGTCTGTATTCACAATTATATCTAAACGTGGCACTGGCTAACATTCACAATCCTGTCTAGATGTGACGCAGGCTAATATTAATAATTCTATCTAAATGTGGCACTGGCTAGCATTCGCAATCCCGTATAGATGTGACGCAGGCCAATATTCACAATTCTATTAAAATGTGGCACTGTCCAGCATTCAAAATATTATTAAAAGTTAATATTAATAACTCTATTTATAATTTAAATGTGGCCATGGCTAACATTCACAGTCCTGACTAGATGTGACGTAGGCTGATATTCACAATCCTGTTTAGATGTGACGCAGGCTAACATTTTTAATCCTGCCTAGATGCGATGCAGGCTGACATTCACAATCCTGACTAGATGTGACGCAGGCCAATATTCACAATTCCATCTAAATGTGGCACTGGCTAACATCCACAATCCTGATTAGATGTGACACATGCTGATATTCACAATCCTGTTTAGATGTGATGCAGGCTAACATTTACAATCCTGTCTAGATGTGACTCAGGCTAATATTTGCAATTCTATCCAAATGTGGCACTGGCCAACATTCACAATCCCATCCAGATGTGACGCAGGCTAACACTCACAATCCTCACTAGAGGCGACGCAGGCCAATATTCACAATCCTGTCTTGATGTGACGCAGGCTAACATTTACAATCCAGTCTAGATGTGATGCATGCTAATATTCACAATTCCATCTGAATGTGGCATTGGATAACATTTACAATTCTGTCTCATTGTGACGCAGGCTGATATTCACAATCCTGACTAGATGTGACGCAGGCTAACATTTACAATTCTATCCAAATGTGGCACTGGCCAACATTCACAATCCCATCCAGATGTGACGCAGGCTAACACTCACAATCCTCACTAGAGGCGACGCAGGCCAATATTCACAATCCTGACTATATGTGACGCAGGCTAATATTCACAATTCCATCTGAATGTGGCATTGGATAACATTTACAATTCTGTCTCATTGTGACGCAGGCTGATATTCACAATCCTGACTAGATGTGACGCAGGCTAACATTTACAATTCTATCCAAATGTGGCACTGGCCAACATTCACAATCCCATCCAGATGTGACGCAGGCTAACACTCACAATCCTCACTAGAGGCGACGCAGGCCAATATTCACAATCCTGACTATATGTGACGCAAGCTAATATTTACAATTCCATCTGAATGTGGCATTGGATAACATTTACAATCCTGTCTCATTGTGACGCAGGCTGATATTCACAATCCTGACTAGATGTGACGCAGGCGAACATTTACAATTCTATCTAAATGTGGCATTGGATAACATTCACAGTCCTGTCTAGATGTGACACGGGCTAACATTCACAATCCTGTCTAGATGTGACACTGGCCAACATTCACAATCCCATCCAGATGTGACGCAGGCTAACACTCACAATCCTCACTAGAGGCGACGCAGGCCAATATTCACAATCCTGACTATATGTGAAGCAGGCTACTATTTACAATTCCATCTGAATGTGGCATTGGATAACATTTACAATCCT
The DNA here is from genome assembly GCF_040938575.1 of Ambystoma mexicanum. NCBI lineage: Eukaryota > Metazoa > Chordata > Amphibia > Caudata > Ambystomatidae > Ambystoma > Ambystoma mexicanum. The sequence goes on from NC_090925.1 coordinate 197,951,911, forward strand.
GCCTCATTGTGACGCAGGCTGATATTCACAATCCTGACTAGATGTGATGCAGGCGAACATTTACAATTCTATCTAAATGTGGCATTGGATAACATTCACAGTCCTGTCTAGATGTGACACAGGCTAACATTCACAATCCTGTCTAGATGTGACGCAGGCTGATATTCACAATCCTGTCTAGAGTGGCGCAGGTTAACACTCACAATCCTGTCTTGATGTGACGCAGGCTAACATTTACAATCCTGTCTAGATGTGATGCATGCTAATATTCACAATTCCATCTGAATGTGGCATTGGATAACATTTACAATTCTGTCTCATTGTGACGCAGGCTGATATTCACAATCCTGACTAGATGTGACGCAGGCTAACATTTACAATTCTATCTAAATGTGGCGTTGGCTAACATTCACAATCCTGTCTTGATGTGACACAGGCTAACAATCACAATCCTGTCTAGTTGTGACGCAGACTAACATTTACAATTCTATCTAAATGTGGCATTGGCTAACATTCACAATAATGTTTAGATGTGACGCAGGCTAATTAACATTCAAAATCCTGTCTAGATGTGACGCAGGCTGATATTCACAATCCTGACTAGATGTGATGCAGGCTGATATTCACAATCCTGTCTAGATGTGACACAGGCTAAAATTTACAATCCTGTCTAGATGTGATGCAGGCTAACATTCGCAATCCTGACTAGATGTGATGCAGACTAACTGTTACTCACCACTCCAAATAGGCCAAAGATGTAGAGAAAATGACCTTGGAGATGTTGGTGGTATAGGATTCTGAATTCAGCCTTCCATCCCAGCTCCCCTGAGTACAAGACTCAGGCTTCCTCAAAGAAGGGCTCTTTTCCACAATGTACCTCTCTGCTGTTTCAGTTAGAACAGACAGAGATGTCAATTGAATAAAAGAGCGGGGAGAACACTCACCGCCAATACCAATGCTGCAAAATAATACCAAGATATTAGACAGGGTTGATATTATACAGGTGATTATAACAGTTGAAATGATTGAACAACTACCTATATAGATATTGGAGTGGAGTTGCGTTTCCCCGGGATAATCTACAAAGAATAACACAAATGAGTGGAATTGAACTAGATCAATATCGGTTCCCACTATAGTTATAGAATTGATAACAACTGACCTGAGTAAAGATAATTGGAGTAAGAGGAGTCCAGGATTCTGAAGACAACGACAGGAGAAAATAACAAACAGGGAAGTTAGTATAGGTAAGTAACCCCGAACGGCACGAGGGACGCACTAGTGCCGGGTCGGTGCAGATCAGGAGAGCGTTCATGCACTAAAGAGCAATTTCACAGGAAAGTCACTCAATGTCCCAGAATCCAACAGAAGACAAAATCCATGGAAGACAGTAGGAATGTACCTGAGTACACGAGTATAGTTGAGTAGCTGTAGAGATGATCCTGATGTAGACAGCAAAATGATGAGCAGAGCGGCAACCAGGAAAGAACCGCAAAACACAGAAGAGAGCCGTATCCAGTAGCGTTCCGAGTCCAACAACCAGACGATCACGACAAGAATAAGGGAGGAGACGAGGCAATCCAGAAGTCAGGCAAAAGGTCAAAACCAGGAGTTCAGATAAGGATTTGTGTAAGGAGACACGAGGAGGAAACGGATGAAACCGCGTGTAGCTGGTAACGCTAATTAGCAGCAACGAGCCCCTTGGAAGACGGTGGTTTTATAGTCGTAAGAGGGGCGTGGCTTGCTGTACGTCTTCCACGTACAAGACGTGTCAGGTGACCTGGAGTGCGTCGACGTTTGTAGAGACGCCATGGTAGCTTGTACCTGGACCATAGAGGAGCCTGTAAAGAAGTTGTATTCTGCAAGGATGCCCGCGGGGAAGTCTGAAGTGTAACAGCATCCTCCCCCAAAGACACCGGCAACCCCCTGGCGGAATGGAAGCTCCTCAGAAGAACCGGGCAATGCATATTGGAGAGTGGCTCCCAAGTACGATCCTCAGGCCCATACCCCTTCCAGTCCACGAGATAGAACAACGTACCCCTAGACACCCTGCAGTCCAGGATACGCGAGACCTCATATTCCTCGTCACCATCCACCAAGATCGGCGAAGGACGAGTAGGCAGACGGGTCCCAGGGATGAAAGGCTTGATCAAGGAGACGTGAAAGACTGGATGTATGCACCAAGATCGCGGCAGAGAAAGCTTAACTGCCACAGGATTGATGACATCAGTAATGACATAGGGTCCCACAAATTTGGGAAGAAGAGAGCGTTTGCCTGCAATTCGCAAATTGCGGGACGATAACCACACCTTCATGCCACTACGATAGACTGGAGCAGGTGATAGATGCACATCGGCATACTTCTTGGCACGATCTTGAGCTCGAAGTAAATGGCAGCGTACGTCCCGATGAATCTTATCGAGATCTTTGATGCAATCTTTTGCTGCAGGATTAATGGCCGGTAACACCGGATCAAGTGGAAGTGCCCTAGGATGACCACCATACAGGGCAAAAAAGGGAGAAACTCCAGTTGATGTATGCATAGAGTTGTTATATGAAAATTCTGCATAAGGTAAAGAAGTAAACCAAGACTGTTGGTACTGAAGGCATAAACAGCGTAGATACTGTTCGATGGTAGCATTAGTTCTCTCAGTCTGTCCATCCGTTTGAGGATGGTAAGCCGAGGAATACCTGTCCTCAATACCCAAAGAAACTGTAAGAGCCTTCCAGAATCGTGACGTAAATTGCGTGCCACGATCGGAAACAATAACCGAGGGTAAACCAAAGAAACGAAACACATTCGTCAAGAACAGTTTCGCCAATTCTGGAGCTGCAGGCAAACCAGAACAAGGTATGAACAATGCATATTTAGTGAAGTAATCAACGATTACCCAAATAGTGTCATAGCCCTGAACGTCAGGAAGTTCCACAATGAAATCCATTATTGACAGCATCTGCCAAGGTTTGTACGGTACAGGAAGAGGTTGCAACAATCCAACTGGTTTGGCTCTAGAAGTTTTACACTGAGTGCATATGGAACAAGTCAAAAGGTAATCCTTTACATCACGAACCATGGAAGGCCACCAAGCCCAACGCCGTAAGGCTTCAAGAGTTTTTTGACTTCCTGGATGTGCAGCAATCAAGGAATCGTGAGACCACTGAAGAGCTAAATCTCTAGCTTGACCTGAGGGTATATAGACGCGCCCTTGAATGAATGGCATACCCTGAATGATTTCCAGATTGAGGTCAATGATCTCTTTTGGATATTTTGAAACCCAATCAAGGATGATTGAACGCAAAGAGGGCTTAACCGAACAACCACAAACAACCTTGTTTGGTAGAAGAGGAAGAGCTTCGATCTGTTGAGACTGACCATCCGCATGTAAGCGCGAAAGAGTATCAGTCGGAACTTGAGCTTTAGCAGGACGGTATGTGATAACGAATTGGTATTGTGAAAAGAATAAATGCCACCGCGCCTGTCTAGCCGTAAGACATTTCATAGATTTGAAGGCTAACAGACTCCGGTGATCAGAGTATACAGTTACAAGGTGTTTGGCCCCCAAAACATGATGCCTCCATTCCAAGAATGCGTCTCTGATGGCTAAAGGTTCGCGTTCTGTGATGGAATAATTCTTTTCGTAAGCTGTCAATTTACAAGAGAAATAGGCAACAGGATGAATCTCTCCAGAATGCGGGCAGGTTTGAGACAATACCGCCCCAATGGCATAACGTGAAGCATCAGCTTCAACAAAAAAAGGAAGCTCGGGATCAGGATGTTTGAGGACAGGAGCAGAAGTGAAGGCTGATTCTAATTGATCAAAGGCTTTCTGAGCTTCTGAAGACCATACAAATGATACTTTGCCACTTGTCAGAGAGGTAAGTGGTGCAGATATTTCAGAAAACCCATTGATGAAGCGTCTATAAAAATTTGCAAATCCCAGGAATGATTGTAATGATTTGACTGAATTGGGCACAGGCCATTCCAGGATCGCACTAATTTTGGATTGACTCATGCGCACACCATTGCTAGTAAGGTCATATCCCAGAAATTCCACCTCTGAGGCATGAAATATGCACTTTTTGGCTTTAACAAACAATCTATGTTCCCTCAGACGTTGGAGTACTGTCTTGACATGTTTTTCGCGGTCTTCCTGGTTTTGAGAGTAAATCAAAATGTCATCCAGGTAGACAACAACAAATTAATCAAGAATGTCGTAGAACAGATCGTTCATGAAAGCTTGAAAGGTGGCCGGGGCATTACATAACCCAAAAGGCATGACAAGATACTCAAATTGACCGTAACGCGTTTTAAATGCGGTCTTCCATTCGTCCCCCTCTCTCATGCGGACGAGATTGTAAGCTCCTCTGAGATCAAGCTTAGTGAATATTTTGGAAGAACCCAATTGATCAAGAAGGACAGAAATCAGAGGAAGAGGATATTGGTTTTTTATGGTTGCTGCATTCAAAGCATGATAATCTATACAAGGACGTAGATCCCCTTCCTTCTTGGGGACAAAGAAAAGTGGTGATGAAATAGGTGATTTTGAAGAACGAATAAATCCCATGTTCAAAGCCTTGTCTATGTAATCTTTAAGAACTTCGTCTTCTTTGAGAGTGAGGGAGTACACTCTGCCGGATGGTATTTTTACTCCCGGAATTAGGTCTATTGGACAATCTATGTGTGGGTAGAGTCTCCGCCATCCCTTTGTCAAAAACATCTGTATAATCTGCATATTGAGAAGGTATCACAGAGGTTACGTTTTTAGAGACAGCTCCGATATGCATCGTAGGTGAAACTAGCGCCCTGACTGGACTATCATGGGTAATACCAAGTAATGTAGTACATCGAGTATTGCACATATTGGAAGGGAATTGAATCTGAGATGTCGACCAGTCGATGGCAGGATTATGAAGTTTCAACCATGGAATGCCCAGAATGACTTTGTAAGCTGGTGCTTTAATGATATCAAATGATATGTCTTCAGTATGGCCTTCATCAGTACTCATATGGAGTGGAACTGTTTGGTGAGTTACCATTCCTGAGACAAGAAGTGAACCATCCACTGCATTCACTGTTTCAGGTATAGTTTTGCGAACCAGTGGTATTCTTGACATGGTGGCAAAACATTGATCAACATAATAACCTGTTGCACCTGAATCAATCACAGCTGTTGTCTGGAATGAAACACCATGATCTAAAGAAAATGTAACAGGTAGGCAGACTAAATTACTCGGATTCTGTAATGTAGAGTCCAAGGGTGAGTTTCCCGACATAGGGACTCTGTCTACTGTCGGGATTTGGCGTTTCCCGCCTTTCTTTTAGGTTTTTTGGTACACTCAGGTCGCAAGTGATCAGAGGCCCCACAATACATGCAGAGATTGTGTGATCGACGATATTCTCGTTGAGCAGGGGTAAGTGATCCCCTAACCACCCCAATCTGCATAGGTTCAGGCGCAGGAGATGACGAAGATGAGGCCTCTGCTGAAACCGCGCTGAACAATGTTGTTTTCTTTTCGCCGCGTCTTTCGGACTTGCGAGCATCAATCTGAAGGACTAAATCTAACAGTTCCCTGAATGCCGCGGGAACTACAGGAACAGTGGAAAGGATGTCCTTTAGTTCATCTGAGAGACCTTGATAGAAGACAGCTGTCTTCTTTTCTTCAGGCCAGTCAGTTTCTGCTGCCAACTGATTGAATCGTGCCAAATAAACCAATAAAGAATTGTTTCCTTGTCGATGTTTTAAGAGTTCCAGATCAGTAGCTTGAGTAGTATAACGTGTATCAAATACTTTACTCATCATAGCAAGAAGAGCATCACAATTGTAAAGAACATGACTATTAGATTCCAACAACGGGTTAGCCCAGGCGGCTGCAGTGCCTCCCAAATGAGACAAAACAAAAGCCGCTTTGGTTGTAGATGTGGGAAATGAGGCGGGACGACACAGAAAATGCAATTTGCATTGATTGATTAAGGTTCGGTATTGTTTAGGGTCGCCTAGGAAGCGTTCCGGAGGAGCTAGCGGGAACTGGGTTGTAAGCATGATCGGGTTTGGTTCCTGCTGTGGAGGTGGAAACCCTGAACCGGATGCCGTAGCTCTGGCACCAGCCATCTGTGATGCTGGTGTGGTAACCAAAGACTGAATGGCGTCCATGCGTTGGCGCAGTGCTTCTTGTGCATTGGTCAAGTCGGTACGTAGATCCGTGACCATTTGCACGATTTGATTCAAAGCATCACTGGCCTCTGTGGACATTTTTTAAGGCTGCTAATTCTGTTACTCACCACTCTAAATAGGCCGAAGATGTAGAGAAAATGAACTTGGAGATGTTGGTGGTATAGGATTCCGAATTCAGCCTTCCATCCCAGCTCCCCTGAGTACAAGACTCAGGCTTCCTCAAAGAGGGGCTCTTTTCCACAATGTACCTCTCTGCTGTTTCAGTTAGAACAGACGGAGATGTCAATTGAATAAAAGAGCGGGGAGAACACACACCGCCAATACCAATGCTGCAAAATAATACCAAGATATTAGACTGGGTTGATATTATACAGGTGATTATAACAGTTGAAATGATTGAACAACTACCTATAGATATTGGAGTGGAGTTGCGTTTCCCCGGGATAATCTACAAAGAATAACACAAATGAGTGGAATTGAACTAGATCAATATCGGTACCCACTATAGTTATAGAATTGATAACAACTGACCTGAGTAAAGATAATTGGAGTAAGAGGAGTCCAGGATTCTGAAGACAACGACAGGAGAAAATAACAAACAGGGAAGTTAGTATAGGTAAGTAACCCCGAACGGCACGAGGGACTCACTAGTGCCGGGTTGGTGCAGATCAGGAGAGCGTTCATGCACTAAAGAGCAATCTCACAGGAAAGTCACTCAATGTCCCAGAATCCAACAGAAGACAAAATCCATGGAAGACAGTAGGAATGTACCTGAGTACACGAGTATAGTTGAGTAGCTGTAGAGATGATCCTGATGTAGATAGCAAAATGATGAGCAGAGCGGCGACCAGGAAAGAACCGCAAAACACAGAAGAGAGCCGTATCCAGTAGCGTTCCGAGTTCAACAACCAGTCGATCATGACAAGAATAAGGGAGGAGACGAGGCAATCCAGAAGTCAGGCAAAAGGTCAAAACCAGGAGTTCAGATAAGGATTTGTGTAAGGAGACACGAGGAGGAAACGGATGAAACCACGTGTAGCTGGTAACGCTAATTAGCAGCAACGAGCCCCTTGGAAGACGGTGGTTTTATAGTCGTAAGAGGGGCGTGGCTTGCTGTACGTCTTCCACGTACAAGACGTGTCAGGTGACCTGGAGTGCGTCAACGTTTGTACAGACGCCATGGTAGCTCGTACCTGGACCATAGAGGAGCCTGTAAAGAAGTTGTATTCTGCAAGGATGCCCGCGGGGAAGTCTGAAGTGTAACACTAACATTTACAATTCTATCTAAATGTGGCATTGGCTAACATTCACAGTCCTGTCTAGATATGACTCAGGCCAACATTCACAATCCTGTCTAGATGTGACGCAGGCTAATATTCACAATCCTGTCTTAATGTGGCATTGGCTAACATTCACAAACCTGTCTAGATGTGACTCAGGTTAACATTCACAATCCTGACTAGATGTGACACAGGCTAACATTTACAATTCTATCTAAATGTGGCATTGGCTAACATTCACAGTCCTGTCTAGATGTGACACAGGCTAACATTCACAATCCTGTCTAGATGTGACGCAGGCTGATATTCACAATCCTGTCTAGTAGTTAGGCTAGTAAGTATTAATATCCTTGTCTGGTATGTTCTGAGGGTAGGTTGAGTGGAAGGGCTTCCGGAGTAGAGTAATTGCTCTACCACCAACCAGGCCATACCTACTTTGATGGCTGCTGCTGGTTGACAGCTGGCCCTGGCTTCCCCTGCTGACACCTGCAGACAGTGTTTGGAGCCGCCATTGTTGGAGCCGCCCTTTGCCTCAGGGCCCTTAGCCGCAGGGGCTGCACCGGCAGAGGGCCCCCCTGAAGCAATTGATTAAGGCTTTTGGAAGAGCCAATCCGGGCCAGAGGGCGGGCTGGGAGGTAGGAGGGGGAGGAAACAGGGAAGTTGGCGGAGAAGGGGAGCGGAAAGGGTAACACGGCAAAGAGGGCAGGGGGCTCACAAAGATGGGCATGTTATGGTCGGATCAAGGCTCAGGCGGGTCCGTGGCTAGATTCACTCACCTGCATCGTCGTGAACCAAAAGAGACGAGCAGGGTGAGCGGCTGCAATGTACCAAAAGAGACGAGCAGGGTGAGCCGCTGCGATGTTAGTGCGGCACAATCCGGGCCGGAGAGTGCACTGGGAGGCGGGAGGGGGAGGAAACTGGAAAGTTGGTGGAGAAGGGGAGCGGAAAGGGTAACGTGTGGAAAGGGGGGCAGAGGACTCGCAAAGGTGGCTGTGTTATGGTTGGATCAAGGCCCAGGAGGGTCCGTGGCTAGAATCACTCACCTGCATTGCCAGGGACCAAAAGAGACGAGCAGGATGAGTGGCTGCAATGTTAGTGCGGCACATTATCCTCGCAGAGCCAATCCAGGCCGGAGGGCGGGCTGGGAGGCAGGAGGGGGAGGAAACAGGGAAGTTGGTGGAGAAGGGGAGCGGAAAGGGTAACAAATGCAAACGGGGGCAGGGGGCTCGCAAAGATGGCCTGTTATGGTCGGATCAAGGCCCAGGAGGGTCCGTGGCTAGAATCACTCACCTGCATCTCCAGGGACCAAAAGAGACGGGCAGGGTCAGCGGCCACTATGTTAGTGTAGCACAATCCGGGCCGGAGGGCTGGCTGGGATGCGGGAAGGGGAGGAAACAGGGAAGTTGGTATAGAAGTGGAGTGGAAAGGGTAACGTGTGCAAAGGGGGCAGAGGGCTCCCGAAGATCGCTGTGTTATGGTCGGATCAAGGCGCAGGAGTGTCCGTGGCTAGAATCACTCACCTGCATCGTCAGGGACCAAAATAGATGAGCAGGGTGAGCGGCCGTGATGTTAGTGTGGCACATTGGGCTCGCAGAGTCAATTCGGGCCGGAGGGGGTGCTGGGAGGTGGGAAGGGGAGGAAACAGGGAAGTTGGTGGAGAAGGGGAGCGCAAAGGGTAACACGTGCAAAGGGTGGCAGGGGGCTCACAGAGATGGCTGTGTTATGGTCGGATCAAGGCCCAGGATGGGCCGTGGGTTGAATCGCTCACCTGCATCGTCCGGGACCAAAAGAGACAAGCAGGGTAAGCGGCCGCGATGTTAGTGCAGCACAATCCGGGCAGGCTGGGTAGCGGGAGGGGGAGGAAACAGGGAAGTTGGTGGAGAAGGGGAGCGGAAAGGGTAACATGTGCAAAGGGGCGCAGGGGGCTTACAAAGATGGCTGTGTTTTGGTCAGATCAAGGCCCAGGAAAAAAGAGTCCAAGTGTCATAGAGAAGAGGTGTCACGGGAAGTGATTCATTTCTGAGTCTGAATTTAGGCCTGAAAAGCAAGTGTCCATGGAATTAATTCAAAAGCTTTCTCTGCGTCGTAAATTAAGTCCTTTATTGCCTCCTCTTGGTGGCAATTTGATGCTTTCTAGTCCATAAAATGTGTTGTCTCGCTCATTGTGTTCTGTGAGAAAATGATAGGCTAGAGGGTATTTAAGATCCTTATTTTTGATTGCGCGTATATAGATGTTCTGATCTTCAGAGACCGGATGGTACTACCAATGTCAATTTTAGAACATATGCATTGTAATGCATAGACAACATACTTAGTGTTGCAGTTAATAAATAGCATTAGTTGGCAAATATTTCCATTAGGTAGTTGGACATGTTGTTTCCCATTATCAGAGAATGGGCATTTGCCACATTTAGGGTTCCCCGTAGTGTCGGATTCTTTCATAATTGCTGACTGCCAGACTCTTTAGTATGTGGCATGAAATGAGATGGACGTATAAGGTTTTTGATTGATTGTGCTCGTCGAAAAGTTAATAATGGACGATCTTCTATTGACGATGATAAATCTGGATCGAGCTCGAGGATAGAACCATTTTTGGTTAATATTTGTCTTATTAAGTTCGGTTGGGAGCTGTACGTTGTTATGAAGCTTACTTTGATTGAAATTGGCACTGAAGATGGTCTTTGTTTTGTTGCCAGAAGATCGGTATGGGTACGTAAAAGGGTTTTGTCATAAGCTTTCTGGAGGGATTTCCTCTGATAGCCTCTTATTTCAAACTTTTGTAGCATTGCTTCGCCATGTTTTTCAAATTCAAAGTGCTGTGTGCAATTACGTTTAATCCTCAGAAGTTCACCAAAAGGAATGTTTCTTATGACATGAATCGGATGATTGCTATCAGCATGAAGTGTGCTGTTGCCGGTAGTAGGCTTAACAAATAAGGTGGTTTGAATAATGTCATTCTCTACATAAAGCTCCAGGTCTAGAAAACTCAATTTCATTGTGCTGCTGTTCAACGCAAATTTTAAATTGTAGTTGTTAATATTGAGATAATTAAAATAGTTCATTAAGGACTCTTCATCGCTTTTCCAAATTGTAAGAATATCGTTGATGTATCGACCCAAAATATTATTTGACTGGTTGTGGTGAAACAGGGGTGTTGCCAGGCGAAATTCAGTTCAAAATATCCCACATATAGGTTGGCATATGAGGGTGAACATTTTGCTCCCATCACTGTTCCTTGTTTCTGTCGATAGAGTTGATTGTCAAAAGTAAAGATGTTATTGTTCAGCGTGAAATGCAACATTTCTGTAAGCATGAGATTTTGTGAATAATAGGATACTGATCTGGATTTCAGAAAAATATTTACAATGTCAATGCCTTTATTATGGAGAATGCTGGTATATAAAGAGGTGTCCAAAGTGACTAATTTTTTTTTTTTTTTTTTTTCTTGTTTTTTAATTGAATTTCAATTTTTACAAGATCTTTCCTTCACTCAGTTTCTCGGGTGCTTCCTAAGACCGTTATTTATTCCCTTTGTTCTTTATGATTTTCTTTTAAGATTCTGTTTATTCAAGTTAGGAGAAACTCGTTCCTATTTGGTCTCGATTGTCCTTTTCTTCGAGTTTCAAAGTATCCAAAAATTTTGCAGTTGCTATAGTCAGGGAAATTGAATCCCCGCTCATAAGCTTGTTCCACCAATCCTCTTCCCTTATGGTCTGGAACTTTAGTCCGTGTGGATGAAGATAAGTTTGTCTGGTGTTGCTCGTACCAGGACAGTGAAGGAGTAGATGTCTGAGAGTTTCGGTATCCCCACTTACACAGAAGCGGCACTTGTTGGTCACTGATTGTTTCCTGATGTATAAGATCTCATTTGTCTTCAGGATATTCAGGCGTGCTCTCAGAAAGATTGTACGCAATCTTTTGTCTGGGAACTTTTTTAAGTAGTTTCTCACGACATCCAGCTTTTGTGTATTGGTTGTATGATGGGCCACAGTTGTATATTCGTCAGCTATTTCGAGTGTTTCAATCCAATCTTGTAACTTTAGTTTTTTCTTTATTTTTCCAGGGATGCGTTCGATTTCCCATTCAGAACAACCAATATTTGCGGCTCGATCTAGAAGGTTGTTATACCATGTTCTTAGCATGGGGTTTTGGCCGCTTTTCATTTCTGCAAAAATGATTTCCAGGATTTTTGGTCGTGGGTGTCTTAGAATCTTTCCCAGGAACAATAAGCTGTTTCTCTCCACCACTGATTCCAATGATTGCAGACTTAATTCTCGTCGAATGTTTGCTACTGGGGTAGAGTTTGGCAACCGGAGCACCCTCCGCCAAAATGATCCTTCCAGTTTTGCCCACAGTGTTTTCGGGAGGTAAGGCATTGCCTCTGCTCCGTAGGTTAAAGCTGGAGTAACCTTTGCTTTGAAGAATCTTATTATTGGTAAGATTGAAAATTTGCCGAATTTACGTTCCAAGGATACGGCTTGTGCTGCTAGTGTTTTTGCCTTGGAGAGTAAATGTTCTTGCATTGTTGTTTCAATTCTGCTGCACGATAATTTAACCCCCAGGTATGTGAAACTCTTTACTGTATCCAGTTTTTCTGAGTTCGCAAACCACTGGGGGCGTTTATTCTGTTTGGATCCTTTTTCCAAGATCATTATTTTGGTCTTCGAGGTGTTGAGTTCCAGATCATTTTTCTTTAGGTAGCCGGATAGGCTATCCAGTTGTCTCTGGAGCCCAATGGGCGTTTGGTCAAATAGAAGAATGTCGTCCGCATAGAGCAGCCGTGTCACTTTCTGCATGCCTATTTGAGGAGGAAATGATCGAGTGTTGTTTTCTGCGTCCACTATGTCCGCCATGTATGCTTTATACAATGCTGGTGCCAAAGGGCACCCTTGTTTGACTCCTCTCGCTGTCTTTATGATTGTAGACAACGAGCCTGCTGCATTAAGCCGGACTCTGACGGAAGTGTCACTATGCAAGGCCTTCATTGGTTCTAGGATGAATAGTGGGCAATTTTGTTTTTCGAGTTTCGTCCATAGTTTTCCTCTATTGACGCGGTCGAAGGCCTGGACCAGGTCGATCGTAGCGATGAAGATTTTCGGTTGACCTTCTAGGACTTTGGACTTCAGGATGCTGATCAGCATGATGTTGACTGAGGTGCCTAGGTTCTTTTCGAAACCCGATTGAAATGGGTCCGCTGTTTTTGCCTCCTTTTGCCATGTTTGAAATTCGTCTAGCACCAAGGAACCGAAGAGTTTTCCAAGTACATCTAGAAGTGCTATAAGCCTGTAGTTTTTCGGATCGTCTCTCGGGCCCTTCTTGTAAATGGGAACGATGTTTGCTGTTCTCCACGTATCAGGGATTTGTCTTGTGTTTCTGCATCTACGAAAAATTTCTGTTATTAGAGGTGCCCAGGCTTTTGCATCCTGTTTTAGGTGAGTATTGGATATTCCATCTGGGCCGGGTGCTCGAGAGTTATTTAACTTGTAGATCTTTTCCAGAATAGCCCGCTCAGAGCATGTTATCCATTGAGATGTATTTTGTTTTACCACTGCGGTTTCTGGTGTTGTAGGTTCTTTAAATAGTTCGGTGATGTGTTCTACCCATTTCTCTTCTGGGACACTGTTGGTAATAGTTGTATCTGTAGAAGCCTGATTGGACTTTATTAGTTTCCAGAAGTCTTGTGAGTTCTTTTTACACGTTGCTCTCAACATGGACTCGGCATCTTCTTGGTATAATCTCCAACGAAACCATTGGAGCCATGCTTTGTAGCCTTTTTTTTGTATATTTGCCGATTTTAAATTTTTTTGTGTTGGATTTCGTTTTGCTTGTCGTGTTACCTTCCTTAAGAGGGATTTCTTTATCCTCAGCTCTTCATTATATTTGTGCAGATGAGTTGTTTCCGGTCTTCTCTTTTGCATTGGGCGCAGGTATGGAATGAGAAGGGGGTAGTAGTCCAAGTTTTCCGGGGTAGCTTCAACAGTCCTTTGTCTATAGTAGGATGTTGTTATATCGATTAAAACATCTGATGTCATTTTCAGCCGGTTTCCTTGTGCATTTGTTTCAAGCTTGTAAGGCATTACTGTGGTCGCGTGTGTTCTTACTGGCCACGTTGCTGATAGTAAGTTATGATCACTGCTGGTGGTTTTCACTACCTTAAAGCTCGTGATTATAGAGTATAGTTCTTTGGAGGCGAAGATGTAGTCGATGGTGCTTTTCTTTCCTTCGCTTTCCCATGTAGGGGTGATGGTGCTAGCAACATCTAAAGAGTTCAAGTTGTATAAGTCTCTGGATTTCATCAACGCCGACCAAGCGCAGCCTCGGGCGATTGAGCATGCATTTGTTGTGTTTTGCAGAGCCTTTGATGCTTTGTGACCGGGACAGGTGGCATTCAGGTCACCGCATATCAGAGTGTGGTCCACATCGTAGATTTCAGCGACATCAGTCAATATTTTTTCCACGATGTTTAGAAAATTGTTTGTTTTAACTTCTAATGGGTTCCAATAGATGTTCAGGAGGAGAAGGAGGTCATATCTGAGTTTTCCTTGGTAAGTTTCCTCTTTTTCCCATTTCAGTAATGTTGCCTGGATTGCCAAGGATGATCTCAGATTGTGGACTATTCGTAAGGGCCCTCCTGATCGGACTGCTGTTAGGAGGCCTGATATAGGTCGGCCTTTGTCTCCTTTTTGAGCAGGAGATAATAGAACTTCGTAGCCGTCCAAGCTGGGTGGATAGAGCAGCCATGTTTCTTGTAAATTTATTAGGTCAAATTGGCCAAGGTTTATTTCTCCAGGCTTGGTCAGATGGAAATGGCCTCTTGTATTCCAAGAGCCAATGGTGATCGTTTGCTTCAACTTCTGTACACCTTGCGTTTGGTCTAATAAGTCTCCGCCAGTCCTCGCCGAAGGGCTATTTGATTGCTATTTCTTCACGTAGCGTGTCAATACGGACGGTATCCAAGCCCATTTTTTGAGAGCTTTTTCCACCTTATCATCGTGCTTTAAAGTCGGGGGCTTTTCACGATCGTTTCGCGTTTCTTGTTCCCTTCTGCCCGATCTCGAGGGCGGGCCCCTCGGTTGTCTATTTGATTTACTTACTGGGGTCCCTTCCTGTGTTTTCCACCTTCCCAAGGTGGTGGGGTTGTCAGTGCTCTTTACTCTTCCTTTATCTCTTCTGGTGTCTAGGCTGTGTTGTCTTTTAATTGCTCGCTCTGTGTTTCTATTTTCTTCAGTTGCACGCTCGTTCTTCTCTGGTGTTCGGTATAAATTCCTCTTTATTCTATTAGTGTCTATTTCTTCCGAGGTGAACCGAGCTGATTTCCGTCTCTCTTTCCCGTCTGTCTCATAAGTGCACTCTAATTTTGGTGCATATGGCTGAGCACTCCTATGACCTCTTTCTTCAGATGTGGTTTCCCTTAGGAGGTACCCTCTTTTAGACAGTTCGCCTGCCGCCTGGAGCAGGAGTTTCTTCACTGTTAGAGACGTGATGTGCAGAAAAATGCTATCTGTCCTAGCTTTATGTGCAAATTCCACTATTTTGATGTCGGCACTTCTGATTAGGTCTCCTCTGTTAATTTTTTCGAGGAGCTTCATGGTTGCTCTTCTATTGAGGATGATTTTTTCTCCCGTTTTGTCACGTCTTTCAAGCTTCAGCGTGCGTGACGAGTGACTCTTTTGAGTGAAAATTTTGGATGTACGCGTGGAATTTTGTTGTGTGGACGAGGCAGGAAGTCTTCGATTTAATCCAGGTGGTTCCCCGGAATTGTATCTTCGTCTGTTCACATCCCTCCTGTGACTCGTTATTCTGTGTGTTGGTGCATTTGCATTTTTATCTGAATCACTATGATTAGTCCGAGACTTTAGTCTGTACCGCGATTCGTTGTTTGCTGTCTCTTCAGTTCTTCCAACAGTGTGTTTTCCCTTGTGTTTCCTTAGATAAGAATCCTCGGTACCTCCGAGTTTCGATTCAGTTTTGTTGATCTTTGAGTTACCTAGACGAAGGAGCGTGTTCCTCTCTGGGGTGATTTGACAACTCCTGTTACTTGAATCGTCAGTTTTATTTTTCTTTTTTGTTGATGTTTTTTGGATCTGGTGGTGTGGATCTTCTGGTTCACGTTGTAGGTGGTTATCATCCAGAAAGGATACCTTTCTTTTTTTTGTAAATGGTCTGGGAATGTCTGATTCCGATGTTTCAATGGAGTAGACGCTTAGATTGGATAGGTCCAGCGAGTTGTTTTCATTAGCTCCCCTCTGCTCTTCTTCTACAGTGCTCCGGGAGGACTCGGTCTCCATTGATTTTGGTTTTTGATCGTTCACCGTTATCCATTTGGTCATAAGCTTATTTGAAAGGCTCTCTGTTGGTTGTTTCTTGTGTGCAGATAGAGCTTTCGTGGTTTTTTCTTTTACTAATGATTGATTTTTTTGAACCTTTAGGCTCAGCAGTTTTTTACTGTTCGCTTCGGTTTGCGTTCTGGGTTGAACTTCATCCGTTAGATTTTTACTGATCTTTTCCGTGTCACCAGGCTTAGCATGTGAGTTTATTGCTCTTTTTGGCGATGTAGCGCCCGTGTTGTCAGAGGTCATCAGGTATACATCTTCCAATTTGTTTTCTATTTTATGTTTTCTTTTAATCTCAGTCAGATTCGTTTGAGTGCACACATTCACTGATTTATGTTTGAAGTGAAAAACCTCAAAGTTATCTGTCATGGAGCTTTGGTCGTTTGTACTTGCCTTCCAAGCTTCTAAGGCTGTTATATAGCCTTCGAGATGGGTTAGCTTTGAGTTACATGCAGCTAATAATGAGGTGTGATCCTTTAACGTGTCATTGATAGTTTCATATAGCTTTCCAAATGGTGCAAGCGCAATGGTCACAGCTGACATAATAGGTAGTATGTCAGTGTTTTTGGTAGGTAAGTTAGTGTCTTTTTTTTATGCATTTCGCTTTCTGTCTTGGCTTTATATGGAGTAGAGGGTAATGGTCGTGAAACTTCTACTTGATCGGCGTCCTGTCTTTGTTTCGGGGTCAAAATCCCGCCGAGAGAAGTTACTCTGATTTTTGACGTATTTTTATAGTTTAATAGTGCCTCCGCCAGTTTGATTTCATCACGTTTTCTCTGGTGATCTAGTTGGACCATCGTTGTATTTGATTCCGTTTCTTTTTTTTCCAGCGTCGGAAGTTTATTTGGTGCTTCGGCTTTACCCGATTTGTCAGCCGTACCTAAGGATGAAAGCAGTGGTGTTTCGCTCGTAATGGGGTCTGCCATTTGTATTTCAACATAATTTCTTCCTTCGGTCGTAGCTGGCTGTGAGCCAAGATCTAATTGTTTTTCTTCCCAGTGCGTGGATTTAGCTGATTGTCCCACGACGCTTTTTTCTCTCGTTTCCGCGTTGTTTTCCAAGTTTCGCTCCGGGAGACTGAGATCTGTATTGACGGTCGGTGGTTCTGTTTTTTGATGGGACGTAGATAAGTTGTAGTGCCAGCGTGTTTGGGGTGAGTGGCTGGTCCTTCTCAGACCCTGCGCTGAGGCCGGATGTTTAGGTGGAATTTTTCGAGGGGATGGGGGAAATCCCTCCAAGATTTCCAAATCCGATAGCTCGAACCGGTTTACCGGCGGAAACTTTCCCAATTTTTCAAAAAACCTTCCAATCGGGTTATTTGTCGGAGTTATTGTATTAGTTGATTTTTTCATCTGTATCTTATTTGGTATTCTGTTATTAGGTGTTGATGAGCCAGTTGGCTTTAATTTTTTTCCCTCTAGACTTTGTGTGTTTTGGTTTGTGACAATTTCATTTGATTTGGAAATTTGAACTTTGAACTTTAACTCCTCCTCTTTTCCAGGAGTAGGGGAATGAGACGGAATAGGTATGGACTTGAATCCGTCGTGTACTTCTGTAGTTGAATAGGTTATTGACTTAGCCCAATGATGTTCTCTCAGGATATTCAAATCATCAGTTATCTCTACTTCGGGATCCTCCAGGTATGATATAGTTGTATTTGGGCAATTTTGGTCTCCGTATCCAGTCGAATCTAATTCAGGGCTTGGTAAAGCAGCTCTTATAGTCATTGGATGGACCTCGCTTTCAATTTTTAGTTTTCTACAAAGGTCATTTTTATCCAACCCTGTGTGTTTTTTTTTCTTTATTGTCTCGAAAAAAGCCATCAATCCTTTATCTGTAGTTAGATTTGTCCTTGGTACTGCTTCTGTGTATGTTTCACCATGTGGTGGTTCCAGTCTGTCACACGAGGGCGTAGTGCGGCAACTCTCCGGCTCAGGCTCACCTCTCCCCACTTCCTGGAGCTCTGAAACCAGCCGCGGGCTCGCTGGGCTCGGGCCCTCCTCCCTCCCTCCAACACCCGGCACCGGGTCCTCCGCACGGAGGGGCTCAGCGGCCCCGACGTTTATCCTCGTAGCAATCGGCAGAGCCGCCTCACACTCCACCGCTGACCCCCGCTCCCCCCCTCCCCCCGGCTCAGGCGGCGTGACTGCGACCGCGAGGGGCGGACTCCCGACCGGCGCCCGCCAGCCGGCAGATCCTGCAGGCGGTGATACGGCGCCTCTCCAAGGTGGGTCGTGCTGCAGCCGATGGGGCGATCTGAGGGGGGGGATCGGAGGGGAGAGATCAGGCGTCTCTAAATGCTGTGCTTTCTTCATTTTGTGTTTGGATGCCGGGTTATTGCGCTCGAGTGGTTCCTCTTGTTTTTTTAGTGTAAGAAAGCCGCTTCTCAACACACGGCCGGCTTCTTCTTGCACTATTTTCCCAAGGTCCGTCTTTTCTATCAGGGAGGATTCCTCCATGATTGCACTAGTTTCAGTGCTGGGAGGATAGTCGTCGGGGTGTTCAGGTAAGTTCTTAAGTGCGTGGAATTTAGTACTTGGGTTCGCTTTGCTTTGCTGGGAGCAGTCGGGGAAGGTCGACAGACAGACAGCCAGCGGACTGCCAGACTGCACCTCCTCGCAGCTCTCCGCGGCCGCTCCGTGGCCAAAATGGGTTTTTAAACCCTGTGCCTTAATGAAAGGCAAGAACAGACTCAGGCAAGCAGGAAAAAAGATTCAGGGATCTCTGCCAGACTGCACCTCCTCGCAGCTCTCCGCGGCCGCTCCGTGGCCAAAATGGGTTTTTAAACCCTGTGCCTTAATGAAAGGCAAGAACAGACTCAGGCAAGCAGGAAAAAAGATTCAGGGATCTCTGCCAGACTGCACCTCCTCGCAGCTCTCCGCGGCCGCTCCGCGGCCAAAATGGGTTTTTAAACCCTGTGCCTTAATGAAAGGCAAGAACAGACTCAGGCAAGCAGGAAAAAAGATTCAGGGATCTCTGCCAGACTGCACCTCCTCGCAGCTCTCCGATTCTATAGTCTGATTCCCAATAAATATTTTCTAGTTGCTGGATGACATGTTTAGTGTCCTGGATATAAGATACTAGGCCTGAAGCTAATGGTTGCAAGTGATGATCGATATATTGTGAAATTGGCTCAGTTAAAGATCCAATGCCGTTGATGATAGGTCTACAGTTTGGAAAAATATCAAATGGTTTATGAATCTTGGGGATGAAGTACATTGTTGCCATAATGGAAGATGGAGTGTGCATGAATTTATATTCATCTTCATTCAGGAGTCCCAAATTTGTCCAGTGCTTGCTCATGGTTTGCCAGTCTTCAGTTAAGTTTTTAAGAGGCTTAACTTGAGGTTTTTCATAGCAATTCTCATTGTTGAGGTGCTGGTGTGCTGATACTACATAATATTTACATTCCATAAGCACTATTTTCCCTCCTTTGTCTGCCATTTTCGTTATTATAGAAGTATGTTTGCTCAGTTCCAATAGTGCTTGTTTCTCCTTGAAAGTCAAATTATGTTTACATTTTGGATTTAGTCTCTTTAAGTAGATCTCTCGTAAATCCTGAGTTGTTGCTTTAAAGAAAAGGTCTATGACATTATCGGGAGCAAGGTTGGGGATGAATTGTGACTTAGGTTTCAAGGAAGTTTCTTCTGAAAGTCCTAATTCTAAATTTAAATCCTCTGTGAAGGATGTTAGTGTATGTTCTTCTTCCTGTTCTTGGAGGTTCAGAAGACTAATTGTGTCTTCAGAGTGTTGTACCGTGAGCTCTGAGGGAAATTGTTTGTTGCTCTTATCTTTAGGTTTAGATAAATTGGAAAGGTATTTCTTCAATTTGAGTTTCCTACAGAACTTGTATAGGTCAAGATTGTTTGTAAAGTAATTTAATGGGCTTGAAGGGCAAAAAGGGAGGCCCTAGTTTAGGGCATACAGTAGATCATGTGATACTTGTAAACTTGAAAGATTTACAGCTAGATTTTCCTGTATTGAAGGTTTCTCGACCTTGTTTGCATGGTTCCATGTGCTAAAATCGTGGCAAATATGGCTGTGAACACAAAATATCGCTGCAAAAATGCTGTGGTTTTACGCCGCAATCCATGTAAAGGATGCAGGGGACACCCCCGCAACACCCAGACCCATTATACCACTAAGGGCAGCGGGGGACACCCTCGCAACACCCGCTCCCCTTAAATGGTGTAATGGCGTACACCTTTAACAGGTCAAACCACGGCATTTTGCCGCAATTTATTTTACAGGTGATATTTTTGCTGCAATTTTATCACTGTATACCGTTTGCATGCCTGTTGTATTTTTTATGGGATCTGGAGAGGCTGTCCTTGCCCCTCCTGCCCCTCCTGTTCGGCTTCCACTGCCTGTGGGAATAGATTATGGTGGTGACCTCTGGGGGTTCATGCGCAAATTCCTGCATGATGAAAAAGGGCACTCTGGATTGATTAGCATGGGAGTTTAGACAAAAGAGTCCACGAGCAATGTCAATATGCAAGGAAAAGCTCTCAAAAAGGCAAAAGTTTGGGGCTTAAAAGTCACTATGGTCCCTTAAACTGGTGGTAATTGCGCTGAAAATTCCCCATTGGGTGGACGCATTGGGGCATGGGAATAACGTTTACCGGCCAACACGTGATCCGCCGGACGTGTGGGCGGAAACGCAAATAAAGTTGGCTGGTATCCTAGCTGGGATACCACCCAACTCGTGATGCAGCCCTGAATATATTCTTGTATTTCTTGACTATGCCGGCATGGCACAGCCCACAGATCTCCAGAAAAAGTGTCCTTTCCTCAACCAGTTCCCAAAGGGACACTATGGGTTTCTTTTCACATTATCTTCTTTGTGTAAGATTATGTCAGTCATCTTTTGTGGGAGATCGATTTGTGTGCCTCTTAATGCCAGGGTAGCTCTGTGGTCCCTGAAGGCCAACATTAAACCTCATACTCCCATTTTACTCATTTAGTCCTTGTTTGGTGTTTAGCACTTTCCCTCCTCTTGTACCTTCTTTAATGTGCATCACTTTGCTTTTCCCTATGATCTTCTTTCAAAATCAAATTGTATTGTCATTTTCACATTGTCAATATCTACAACTTGACAGGTTACAACCAGTAACCTGTTCCACTTGTACACAACAACATAACCCATCCCATCACCACCCTCTCCTCATGTGTCACATCAATAACTCCCATCAGTAACTCCCAGTATAATTGTGTCCAAGGCTACAATCTAGCACAGCCTGGTGCCACCCACAGGGCATGCTATCGACCATACTTGCTGAACAAGGGGAACCCAGCTCCCTCAATGTTAGTCCTTGACTCATCCAAGAGGCGTGTTAAATATTCCATATCATAAATAGCCCTAACTGTTAGGGCCCACTCCTTCTTTGTGGGTGCCCTATTCATCTTCCAGAACTGCACAACTCAACTCCTTGCCGCCACCAGCAGTATGCGCACCAAGTGTCCCCCTCCTCCTCTGCATCTTCCTCCTCATATACCCAAACACCATACAACCGCAGTGACAGCTTCCTTTTGATCCCACCCACCCCCCCCAATCCAGGAAAGGACCTCCTTCCAATATTTTTGTATACGAGAGCACCACCACCACATGTGGTAATAATCTCCACCTGGTTGGGGACACTTCCAGCAACTGGATTATATTCCTGGGTACATTTTAGCTAGGATGGCTGGTGACTATTGCCATCTGTGTATAAGCTGTATAGCTTGCATCCTATACTGCAGGGAAACCATAGAATGTGACACCCTTCTACACATCTTGGACCATACTTTGTCATTTATTTCCCTGTCCATCATAGGGTGACTCTCCTAGGGATTTGATTCTGTGGGACCCACATCCAGGCCCCCAAAGTGACCGGGGTTAGTACCGAATTGTCCATGTGCATCCATTGCTCCTTGGAGTGGGGATCTAGATACTCGACCTTAATGTGCAATTGGGCAGCCCTATAATACCGTGCCAAGTCTGGAAAACCCACACCCCCTTACGTTCGTGGGAGTATGAGCACCCTGCAAGGGATTCTAGGCTTTGCCATCGCCCATAGGAATTTCAGGAGTGACCGTTTGACCTCATCACAAGGTGGGCAGAATCGTGATCGGGACCATCTGAATAGGAATAGGAGTTTGGGAAGCACTATCATTTTGTAGAGGTGGTCCCAAAATCCTGAATAGACCAAGAGTAATCAAACTCAGTCCAAACAAGACTAAATGACAGAGTAGACAAATTACACTGCAAAGCCCAGCTTTATTCGAACAACAAAACAAAGATGGGACAGCCTATTAGCATTCAAGTCTCGCTCCTCTCTATATGCTAATCAAAGAAAGTTTCTTGCAAATTAACTCGTCATTAACGACATCCCAATGTGATATTAGTTCACAAAACATATGGTTAAAGAGGATAGGTTTGTGGGTTTGGCTACCTATGGACTACATAGGGGTTAAACAGTTCATCGGATTACATGTATCTGATGGCTCCACCTGGAACCACCCCTATATTGATAAAGGTTATAATACATCATCTCTATGTCACTTGGTTGGTTGGCATGATACATCATGGGTGGCATGACACTAGGGACTTCTATTGGTTGGCACTATGCTAACCAACCTTGGACACATGACAGGTCGTCAAGATACGAGCCAGTAATAGAGTAGGCGGCGATAGGCCCACGGACTGCTCTTCATCGAATTAAATGTTACCATCCCTCATTCCTAGGCCATGAGACCGGGAATACCTTTGTACTTGGCCTTGTGTGGTGATTTGTGTCTATGTGTGATTTTAGGGAGTTTTGCAGGTTCCCTATCTTTGTAGACTTCTAATGAAATGCCCGTGATCTCCATGTCTGGGTCATGTGCTAAAGGACCATGTGTGAAACTGAATGACCATCTACTTACTGAGGTTTTAGCTGATATTAATGTGTATGTCATGTTTTCGCTTGCCACTGGGGACACTCTTGGGTCTTTTGACTTCATTGAGTCTTTTTGCTTACTGCTCTACTTCACCTGACTATCAACGGCTGTTTGTGCATTTTTGAAACTTAATTAATCTGGGAGTATGCTGCTTGCCTCTTGGGAATTGTTATCTCATGCTTTTGTTCCGCCGTCCCAACGCTCCCTTATTTCACTCTAACCTTGGCACTTGTTGCCAGCTACTGTCTGAGCTCTGCATGAATATGTTTTCCTGTGGATTCAGCCTTTCAGGTTTTCTGAGGCCTTGAGGCCTGTGCTCATTCTGGGACATGCTACGGCTTCCATCTTTGGGATGATGACTGCCCAACTACACTCTTGCTTCCATGTTAGCGAGCTCTTTTTGCGTGTCGTTCATGTTTCATTCACTTTATACTTGGGTCATGTTAATGTTCTTCATAGTCTATGGATGCTATATTAGTAGTATTCAAGTCTAAATGCATATATTAACTATTGTACATGCTTTTCATGTGGAGTGTATGTTTTCTTTGGGTCTAATGCATGCGCTTTTGCTACGGCAACTTTAGTTGAATGCCTCCATTCTCTTTAGCTCACTTTGTCTCCTATCTCTGCGGTTACAGTGAGGAATGAGGGTAGAATGGCTATCTTAGTTTGTAATGTTTCTTGCATTGACAGTACTGACGTTTGGTAGAGGCAGAAGCTGTTGATGATTTATTCATCTGCCCCCTAATACCCCCCCTTCTGGTGGAGTCATCGACTACTCCCATTCTTCTGCTCTCCCCAAGATGGACAACCTTGGGTATCCATATTTTGCTCAGCCGCTTCAAGCTACCTCCACTTGCCATGCGTTTTTCTGGAAACCTTGTCATGTAGCTACATTCCCCATCAGAGTCACAATTAAACCAGTGCTTGGTGTAATTGTAGGGGTCAGGGGGACATTAAAATTTGGACCCAGAAGGTGCAATAGGACTCTATAATCTGCATACGGGGAAGTAATCTGTTTGGGTATACTCATGTATGTGAGTATCCAAATGTATTATTATTTTCATTCCCACTGCCTTCTTGGCAATCTTTTTGCATTGGCTTGTTGCTATTCTCAGGACTCAGAAAGCCAACTGCACTAGTACCAGTATGACCACTAGTATTTTGAAGGCATTAGCCAACCAGGTCGGTATTCAAGTGAACAGGTATGAGAACCAGTCATCATCCTCAATGTCTTCCACCATTTTTGTGTCAGTACTTTCAAGGTGGCTATTGCCTCTGTGGAGTCCCATTTTCCTCATTCTATATACGTACAGCAAGACGGGCCCATTTTTTGTACACACACCGCCCTCCATTGCCATTATGAGGTTGAGAACATACCTGTTTTGGAGAGTCATGAACCCCTAACTGCTCTCAGCTATTCCTTAATTGCATTGAATCCTTTCACATTTGCATTGATCATTTGCAACAGCTCCCATCTTTGTAAACATTTTGCATTTGTGGATGCCTGCAACCTGGGAGTAAAAGCGCTTTGAGGTCATACCAAAGATATATAGAGCGCTATATAAATGCCACATAACATAACATAACATAACATAACATAACATAAAGAAGAATGTAAAGAACATTGCTGTTCTACCATAAAATGTATACTAGTATGTTATGTCGTTATACGCATTTGCTGCTTTTATCAAGAAATAGTTATCCTTCTTTGTGCGTTTAAGGGTGAGCGACCTTTTTGTTTCTTATGTGTGTGTTGATCCGGGGAAAATCACTAATCTGTACCTCCCTCTGGGGCACTTCCAAGGCTGGTGCACTTATTATTACTAGGGAACAAAGGCCTCCCCAATTTGGAGGGAGTTCCATGTAGGCTCTTGAATCACAAGCCCGATAGTGTCCATTGATACAGCAGTGCCTATATATATGTCAGGCACATCAAAAATCCATTTGCACCCCTTAATTTTTCCCTACATTTATTGTACCCTTATTTCTAAAGCATAAAGTCGCATTCTTCACAGGTACTGTGGGTAGAGGACCTGCTTCATCCTCTACCCAAGTGAGCAGTTTAGAATATTCAGTCCATTCCTTGAGGCATGTATCATTTGCATTCAGCACAACCTCTACTGGTACTGATAGAAGTGCTTGCGCCTTACAAGCTATCATCCCTTCGACCCAGCTATCTGAGGTAAATATCTCTCTGTATGTTAGTAACTGGGGTCTGTCCCAGCAACCAGGTATTACTTTTCCTTCTGCATTAATTCATTGTAACAACTTATGGTCTGTTTATTTTAACCTCTCCTGTATTCGGGCATGCCAGTGTATATTGCATCACCTTATTTCTTGTTTTAGAGTCATCCATCCTGGACTTTTGTTTTATGTAGCTATCCTCATAAGGGAACATTGTTTTTGCCATCCATCTTAAGGTGACCCACCTGCCTTGAAATTCCCCTCATGGTGCCAAATGCGTTACAGTGTGCTCTCTGTGTAGGCTTTTTTGTGACTATGAATATTCTGGAGGCACTCATGGCATAGACGTCCCCCTCCCCACTCAGCCCACATGTTGGTACCACATATTGTTAGAGACATCAAGGTTTTTTAATCAAGGTCTCGTGGCGTTGATCATTTGTCTTTACCCTTCTACCCAGAGTGCTACCTTCAGGGTACATTTCAGGTGTCATTTCACTGGTCTTTATGATAGGACCACTACTGATGTTGTCATCATTGAACACTGGTGTTGTCACACCATACCTAATGATTTCTTGTATTGCAAGATAATATATAAAATAAAAGCAGCAAAAGGAGGCAAATGCTGCCACAATAAAAATGGCCAATGAGTTAGCATTCTGTAGGTGACTGAATCTGTGCATTTGGTTCAGCAATATGGAGGAATATTTTACATTGTTTAGAAGCTTCATCATCTCATAGGAATATATTATTTTTAGCACACAGAAACAAATGACTACCTAAAACCTTCCTTCACAAAAAATAAAAAAATGTTTCTTGTAGACTCTGAGTGCTCTGCCAAAATATTTTGATAAGATAAACCAGTCAAGTAATTTGGACAGATGAGAACCAAGGGAGGACACTTGTTCAAAAAATAGTTTTTGGATATTGTTCGAAGTCTTTGGGGCAGTACTATAAAAGATAGTTTCTACGCTTGTGTTTCTTCTCACTGCTGATTGGCTCTGGTCACCACCCTCGTCTGGAGTCTTCGTACATCTTCTTCACCTTCAGGCTCAGTATTCTCAGACAGGGAGGGTCTCACCTCGATATGGTTTGATGTCACTGAGACGGATCCACGCCCTTCTGCCTTTGAACTTTGACAGCAGAGGGAGTGACATCTTCTACCACGTAGGGTCCTTGGAAACGGGGCTTGTGCTACCTGCATAGAAAATTCCGGCAAAGCACCTTATCCCCAGGATACATAAAAAGGGGTTTCAACAAGCTGTCCGGGTCAATTGGTCCATGTGCTTCTGTGCTTTTCAAGCCCTCCTGCTGAGCCTTCACCTGTCAAGACATAAATGTAAGAGATTCTGTCATAGCTGTCAAATGATCATGCATTTCCTGTTGAAGCACAGTGACAACATTTTCAGCATCAGTGTGAGCCTGTGTGGAAGGAGTAATAGGAGAATGCATTTAGATTCCCGTCACCAGCTCATGTGGAGTCAGGTGATGGTCCAAACCTGGCTTATTATGTAAGACGAATAAGGCCAAAGGAAGGCAGTGTAGCCAGCCCTTTTTCAGAGAGTCCTTTATTTTTGCATTATGCTCTTTCAAGATTCCATTTAGGAACTCCCAAAACTATATTTGCTTGTGGATGATAGGCAGATGAGAATGTATGTTTTATTGCCAAAAAGATAGTGATGTGCTCAAGCACCTCGTTTACAAAGTGTTGTCCATTGTTGGAACATATTGCTTCACACAATCCCAACTTGGAAAAACCTCATGTATGAGGAACTTTGCAGCAGTGTGGCATCTGGATGTGTGCATGGACCTGCTTCAATCCTGTGGGGAAAAGGGCATACAACTACTATCATATACTTGTAACCGTTACAATTTTGGAGCATATCCGCATATTCGAGATCCAAATGCTAAAATGGTCCTGTAGGACAGGATATTTCTCCTCTCACCGTTCTCAGGGTGTGGTCAGCAGTAAACCTTTGGCAAATGTGAGAAACCCGAGGGTATCCTCATACCTACTCCCCTTGGATCCTCTTCTCAGGTGACCAGGAAAAGGCCAACACTCTTGGATCCTGACCCTGGGGGTGGAGATGCAAGGGAGGATAACCTGGATGGAGGGTCCTTGGGGATTGGGGAGAGGATATCCACAGGCAAGAAATTGTATCCCCCTTTTCCAATTGATAACAACTTACATGTATAGGCTATTGTAAGCCCACTCATTTCCTCTCATTCATTTCACTATAGTACTGGGACGAAGAAGAGGCAACTAGGAGTAATACACACTAATTGGTCCTTTCCCCAGTCTAGTAGACAAGGAAGAGGCCTATAGAGAGGTGTAAGGGTCAGGCATGTCCAGAATGCTGTACTAATAGTTGTCAGGCAATTGAGCCTAAAGACTCACACCTGCAACCTGTTAAACAGTTGCAGGTGTATACAAGGTGGAGTTGGAGAGAGCACGGGGAGACCAGCATGGAGGCCTGCACATGGAGAAATCCTGCGGAATACGAGGCAGCCGAGGGTGGTCCTGTCAGGAAACTAGGACACTGGCAAGAACTGAAACAAACACAGACTCTGGTGCATACCTCACACAGGGTCAGTCTTACTAAATGAGACAGTGCAGCGGGTTGTGGGTACAGAAGAAAGCCAAACGGAAATGTAGGGACAGCCACACAGACTCAAGTGAACCGAGTCAGCACTGACAATCTTCAACTTTCCATGTTGTGTTTGTTTAGCCTCATGTGAGAAAGTATGTTTTAGTTTATAAATATAATACGAGATTAAACGTCACCCTCCTTACAATCAGCTGTCTCACTTGCCAAGTCTCCTATACGCCCATTCACTTCAATGGGCTCTCACCCCACCCCCAAAATCGGGTTTTTTCACCCGCCTTGGTGTCAAAAAAGGTTGAGAGGTATGGTATTGGGAGCCTCGCAGGTCGGTTCCTGCATCAGAAGCTGTGGGCCAGAGAAGAGATCCAGCCATTGTAAGTAACCGGCATCATCCGCAGGACACGAACGGAGCTGCTGGCGACCCACACAGAGATAGATAAAGAAGCGAACTGCGAGCGGGGCTCGCCAAGACCGAAAAAGTGTACGCAGAGCCGAGCAGGAGGTGACAGCCACCCAGAGGAGACGCCCACAGACTGGTGAGTGAGGAAATGCAATCATTCGAACCAGGGGCGCTCCTGGGGCTGTTTCATGGCTAAAAAGGAATACTGAATGAACAAGAATTAATTAATGTGCAAGACACAGTGAATCAAAGTAAAAAAGGAAAGCTTTTGGTGAGCATATGAAAGTTTTGAAGAAAATGTGCAAACGACAAGTTGATGTGAAAAACGGATATCATATATTGCAAGTTAAGATAGAATCTGATGAAATGCAATATAAAGCCAGAATAGAACACTGCAAAGGAGTTTGAAAGCAATGTGGTGAAGGGAAAAGAGCACCACAAAGTGAACTGCATAAAGGAACTCAGGGTGGCAAAATCCAGAGATTGGCAAAGAGTGAAATACGCTGTGGCAATGCCAAAAGGCTGACAAAGAGAAAGCCAAGTGAGTGTGAATCAGAACACAGGTGCAGCTACAGAAAAACCTCTGGGGGCAAGCAAGTATAGACTGGGTGTACTGTATCCATGAAAGCCAAAGAAATGTACAGTAAAGTTATTGCAAGTGCCTGAAAGAGATTGCTAAAATAAGACAGTAGAAAGTAATCTGCATGAACTCTCCAGAGGCATAAATATGTCAGGATCATGGGGACCCCCAGGGTCAACACTGCCTCAATAGGAATGCTTACTGCCCCTGTCACATTCGCCCCAAAAATACCCATGGGCAATGGGAGGCTGGACTACTCTTGTGCGTTGCTGGCGATTGTAAAATGCGTCAGAAAGCTTGACAAGGCATTCCAAGATGGCCACCACGTTAAGGCCTTGCCAGTCATCAACATGGCCGCCGAGTTTCCCTTTATCCTCTGCTCCACGAGTTGTTCCAGCTCATAAAAGCATAGACCCAGGGCTATTTAAACTACATCCGGGCCCACGACCTTTGCTTCATGTTGTTCCTTTCACGGAGACAGCAGGACACTTACCGTGTTCTCTGGTGCTGGACCGCTTGATCTATCAACCTGCACCCGAAAAGACAAAAGACATGGCTTTTACTTACCGGCTGAATCCATAGCTCTGGAGAGCACACAAACACCAACGATTTACCGCAACTACTCCTTCATCCAGGCAGCAATTCGAGCACCACATCTTGTCACATAGACCTCCGTTCCCTGCAGTAAAAAGGGACAAATAAGAACATTAAACAGGAAACTAGCAATGACATCGAACTTTTGGTTACAAGACTGTTTAAGCACAGCACAACAGAAAGCCAAGGGACACCAGAATATAGAAGCATCTCAAGGCCCATATTGCACGCTACCGCGACACAACTGTTAGCCAGTACTACTTGAGTCGGTCCAAGCCCACCAGCTGAGCACGAAGGTGTATCCAGCCTCCATCTTGCCCCAAGCCCACAAGATATTGGGAACCGGGGCGGGGGAAAATAGAAGAACCCTTCAGTGATTGGTCGTAACTTGGTTTTAGGTGAACCAGCTTCCTCAAAAACACTGCGCAACCACGGGCACGACTTACCCTATAACTCCAGCCCCTTCCATCCCTAACACAGCAGTACCTCATTGGTCTAATGCTGCACATGCTTGGGGTGGTGAGAGGCACAAGCTGCTCAGCAGGGATTCCAGGCGCTCCTGCAAGGCATCAGGTAAGCGTTACAGAAAGTTAAGCCCACGGTAGCAGCCTTGCTTGAGCATTATGGGGTTTTCGGAGGTAGACCAGTTAGCCACAATTCTAGTGGAATTCAGGGCTTAAGTACATGCTGCCCCCCCCCAAAGAGACAAATGCCATACAGCAAGAGTTGATCATGAACAGAGACTGCACTGACGAATTGGCTTGGTGTCTTACACAGGCGCAAGCAGGGCAGGCTCTGCTACCTGGGCCATCAGTTCCAGTAGCTCCTCAGCCGGCCAAGTCATTGCCCCAGTTTCCGTTCCCTTGGCCCCTCCAGAGCGCTTTACAGGGGACTCTCATAAATATGCAATATTCATGAACCAATGAAAACTCAATTTCCTAAGTAGGCCCGGAGCCTTTCCAGATGACCAAGCTAAAGTGGCATTCATACTGTTGTACCTAGGGTGACATGCTGCCAATTGGTCTATCCCACTAGTTGAAAGGAATGATTCAGTTTTACGTAACTTCCCAGGTTTTCAACAAGAACTATAAAAGCTTTATGCTCATAATACTCAAGGACAGGCCCTGGATAATGAGTTGCTGTCTTTAGGACAAGGCTCACAGGACTTACTAGCCTACATATCTACCTTTAACAGACTAGTGGCTGAAACAAACTGGCCGGAGGAGGAAAGGACCACGCTCTACCACAGGGTCTACATGGGGAACTCAAGGATGCATTGGCTCCGGTGGTAAATCCACCCGATTGTTGTTTGGACTATGTAGATCTGGTCATCCAGCTAGACCATTGTTTAAAGGAGCGTAAGGCTGTTCGCTCCTGTTTGGAGAGTCGCTCCACTGTATGTCCACCCCAGGGACAGTCGAACAAGCCACACAGAGAATCCCCCAGAGCCTATGCAACTGGGCAGTATCTGGGGGCCATTAACCAAGGATGAACAGGACAGTCAGGGACAACAATAGGTGTAACTATACTGTGGCAAGCCTGGACACTTCTTGCGAGACTGCACATCCAGACCACCTTGAAAGACAGTAGGTGTGATAGACACTGCACCCACAAACACAGGGCATCCGGAAAAAACTCCACCGCCCGCCAAGTGTAGCGGCCCACTTGTCGAACAAAGAAGGGGTGTCTCTGGTCTCGCATTTGGCTATACCCGTGGTTTTCATCTGTCCTCAATAGCCACAGAAGATGCATGCCCTAGAAGCGTATGTGTACTGTGGGGCTGTGGCAAACTATATGGATTTCATGATGCCCTGTGCCATAGGTGTCCTGTTACGGCACAAAGCCACAGTAGACAATGTAGTGGCCGTGAACAGTACACAGCTAGTCTCGGGCCCGGTGACCCAATGCACGGCAGAAGTTGTGCTACTCTGATAGGATGGACATTGAGAACATTTGCGTTTCAGCTCATCAGAGCCCAGCAGTTCCAAATAATGCTAAGGATGCCCTGGTTGGAGTCCCACAATCCCTATATTGATTGGCGACCAAGAACCCTGACCTTCTCCTTTGACTGTGCAAATTCCTGTAACGTTCAGCCGATTTCTGTCCAGCCACTCCCCGCTGTAGTATCAAAGATTCCGGAACTCGTCTTGGGCATTGTAGGGACTCTGCCACGCGAATATAAGTATTACCAGGACATCTTTCAGAAGCAACAGGCCAATGTCCTGTCCCTGCAGAGACCTTACGACTGCCAGATTGACCTTGTCCCTGGTACACAAATCCCATGCAGCAGAATTTATGCATTAACAGAGCAAGAAGGCGAGGAACTAGGCAGGGCTGCCCATTCTCTCCCCTGCTGTTCCTCCTCGCAATAGAACCACTTGCGATCAGGCTCCGTGCGGACAGCGAATGGGCGGGATTCGTCTGGCCCGGGGGGGACCGAGTCTCGCAGTTTGCCGATGACCTCCTCATCTATCTCAGCAGACCGACGGCCTCATGCCCGTTGGTGTCTCGAATCCTCACGGAGTATCAATGGTTTTACAGCCTCATGGTGAACTCCCAGGAAACAGTGTTCTCTCCAATCCAGGGGGCAGCAGACACGATCCCTGACCCCTGTACATACCCGGTTTCAGTTTGCGGCTTCCTGTACTTGGGCATACGAATTAGCGCCTCGCTAGAGGAGTTCTTCCAACTGAACTTGCAATCTGTCCTTGACAGGCTCGTCACAGACATATCCCACTGGCAATCCCTACCACTGTCCCTAATGGGCAGCGCCGTATTATTGAAGATGACGGTACTCCTGAGACTACTATATGTTCTACAGAACGCCCCACTGCCCACCCCCCCCCGGAATCTTCGCATCAATAGACAGACATATACAGACTCTCTTATGGGGGGGGGAAACAACCCAGAATCGGTCTCAGGACACTACAAGGCTCGATTTGGGAGGGAGGGATAGGACTACCATGCATCCGCACATACTACCTAGCGGCGCAGACTGGGGTAGTAAACGACTGACTGAATGACGACAACGCACTCCCCCACATCAGTATGGAACTGTCTGCCATGCACCCGCTTTCTCCCCTCCAAGTGCTGTACGCCCCCAGGGACAGAACGGCCAAACTCCCACATATGTCACTCCACATCCGCCGTACATGGGAAGAAGCACACAAACATTTTGGCTGGGGCTCCAGGCCCACACTGGCCCAACCCCTTTGGCATAATGCACACCTCCCTGAAATCCAAAAACTGGGGCCCCTGGGAAACTGAGAAAGGCTTGGGATACTCACACTGGAACAAGTGATCCAAGGGGGGTGCATGGTTGAGTTCGACACCCTCAGGGAACACTTTGACTTGAGCCCTGGTGACCGCTTCAGATACACACAACTTGTCCATGCCATGAACGCACAGTTTCCAGACCTGGGGGAGGTCCCGCCTTGCTCCCCCCTGGAAACAAACACCTTTGCTGAACGCATCCCCTCAAGGGTTACCTCCATGCTATACCAGGCCGTCAACTCCTTCGGTACCAGAAAGCTCACTACACTGAAGGAGGAATGGGAAAGGGACATGGACAAGCTGGAACAGGAGGAATGGGTGTAAGCCCTGATGTTCCCTCGCGAGATCGGCATTGATGTGAAACTACGCCTGATCCTACTCAGCATACTGCACCGATCCTATTATTCCCGTACCACGCTGGCTAGATGGAGTGGGGTGGGCGCGGAAGTCTGCCTCTGATACAAGTGCGAAAGAGGCACCTTCTTCCACACAATTTGGGATTGCTCTGTGGTACAGATCTTCTGGGCGGGTTGGTGTACTCCCAAATACCACTGGACGCAAAGTTGATACTGCTTGGGATATGGGGAGAACTGGACCTCACTAAGCATGAAAAACTGTTCACGGCTGTGGCACTGGGGGCGGGCAAGAGACTAATTGCTGCAAATTGGGGATCAGCCGCAGCACTGAGCCTAACCCGATGGTCAAATGAGGTCACCAGGTGCACCTCCTTGGAGCGACGAATTTACATGGCAAGAGGCTGTCCACGCAAGTTCCAAAAGGTCTGGGGAAAATGGATGGACGATCAGTGAGACCACCCACCCTCTCTCTCTCCCCTTACCCCCACTCCCGCCGCCTGTGGCACCCTCCGTCCACACTCAATGCAGAATTTGCCGCAACATGACTGTATGCATTACTGAATTAACTGCCTTCCGCTCATTTTCTACATGTATGTTTCATGCACTTGTTAAAACCAATAAAATGTGTTTAAAAAGAAATAGAGCAAGAAAATGAGCGCCTTTGCACGTATCTGGACCAATACCTGGCAAACAGTTTCATCCGGACATCAAAGTCATCGGCAGCCTCGCCCTTCTTCTTTGTTCCTAAAATGGAGGAGGATCTACAAACCTGTATTTATTACAGAGCCCTGAACCGCATCACTGTGAAGAACAAATACCCCCTGCCATTAATACCTGTGCTACTAGACCAAGTCAAGTATGCCAATATCTACACAAAGTTAGACCTTAGGGGAGCATATAATCTGGCGTGTTTTAAAAAAGACAGCAAATGGAAGATGGCCTTACGCACCAAATATGGGTTATACTAATATCGGGTGATGCCCTTTGGCCTATGCAATGTTTCGGCGGCGTTCCAGTACTTCATGAGCAATGTTTTAGAGAACTCTTGGACATCTGTACAATAGTATACATAGATGGCATCCTGATCTACTCAACCTCGCTGGTAGTCCACTTGAAACATGTGAGGGCAGTCCTGGAGAGGTTGTGTCAGCATAATCTTTACGCAAAATTGGAGAAATGTTCTTTCCATGTGACCGAAGTAGAGTTCCTAGCATTCATCCTGACACTGCAGGGGGTGCGTATGGACAACTGCAAGGTCGAAGCAATCCTCCAATGGCCTGCACCTACTCCTACCTGAGTCAAGACCGTCCAGTGCTTCTAAGATTCACAATTTTTTACTTGCAGTTTATAGCAGACTTCCAACATCGTGCATTCCATCACCTCATAAAAAAATAAGACTTTCAGTTGGACTCCAGAGGTTGAATAAGCTTTTGTTACCCTCTGTGTTTCACCACTGCACCAATCTTGCAACACCCAAACCTGGGTCTTCCTTATGTACTGGAGACCGATGCCTTCAACACGGCCATGGGAGCTGTTCTGTCCCAAAGAGACCCAGACACCGGACAACTCCTTCCAGATGCATACTGGTCCAGGAGGTTCTCCCCTGTAGAGCGAAACTATGCCATCACGGACAAAACTATTGGCCATCAAAACCAGCTTTTAAAGAATGGTGACATTATCTTTTGGGAGCACGACACCCTGTCATAGTAATCACTGATCATCGGAACCTACAATACCTCAGAACAACAAGGCCCCAATCCACTCGACAACTACGATGGGCACTTTTCTTTGCCGAATAAAATTTCGTAATTACCTACCGACCTGGGGTACTCAACGGGAAAGCGGTTGCGTTATCGCGGTTGTGGCGAAAAGGATGAAGACAATGCCTGTGCTGCTCCTGAATCTGTGGCGATAATACCAACACAAAAGCTGCTAGGAATCACACACACCTTGCCCCCACGCATTGGTCAAAAAGTCCTTTACACCCACCACCCTACAAGCTTGGGTCAACCTGAACACTCAGCAGGAAAATAGAGATGGGTTACTATACCATTGCAATCGGCTATACCTTCCTGATGCATCCATACACTCTCAACTGCTGAACAACTACCATGACTCCTTGCTGGAGGGCCATCCAGGGAATAAGAAGACCCTTGCAAAAATTCAACAATACTATTGGTGGCCTACACTGCAGGAAGACGTCATACAGTATGTCAATACATGCGATATATGCGCCCAACACAAGACAAAGCAAAAGAAGCCGTAAGGACCCCTTCGTCTGCAGTACCATATTGGCAAACAGTATCGCTAGGCTTTATCACCGACCTACCGCTGTGCAACGGCTCGAACACCTTTCAGCCTTTTATCGAAAATGGTGCACTTCATAGCTCTAAAGGGCCTACCAAATGCCAACACATTAGCCCAGACGTTCCTACAAAACGTAGTCTGTCTGCATGGATTCCCGTCTACAGTCATTTTGGACCGGGGGAGTCAGTTTGTGTCTCAATTCTGGAAGAGATGTTGTGCTATCGCTCAGATCGATGTCCGCCTCTCAACTAGCCATCATCCAAAAAACGACGGGCAGACCGAGAGAACCAACCAGACCTTGGAGCAATACCTCTGCTGCATGTTTTCACACACCGACAAGAGTTGGGTAGATCTGCTATACACAGCTCAACTGGGTTTACCCCTTTCTTTTTGCTTCATGGTAAACATTCCCGAACCTTAGTGTACGACCCACCCGAGGCGTTGAAAATGCCTGTAGTTGCTACATTACATAAGACAATCCATCGCACTTTAGAACAAGCCTCACACCACTTACAGAAGGCCAAAGTGTCGCACAAAAGATTTGCAGACAAAAAAAGAGAAGAAGCCCCAACGTAACAGGCGATCGTGTATGGTTAGCCACCAAACACATCCAGCTAAAGGGCCCCTTAAAATGTCATACCAAATACTTAGGCCCCTACCCGATCAGCGTACTGATCAGTCCCGTAGCAATTAAACTGGCCTTACCACTTCCTTATGAATAAATCTGGTGTTCCATGTGTCATTGCTCAAGTTAGTCCTGCCAGGGACCCGCAAGTCTGTGAGGCACCCACCACCAGTACTATTAGATGCTAACGGCCCAGAATACAAAGTGCAGGACATTTTAGACTCAAAGCGCGTAAGAAACTCATTACACTATCTGGTAGACTGGAAGGGTTATGGAGTGCTAGAAAGGACCTGGGAACCAGCTTCCAATGTGCATTAACTGCATCTAGTAGCCTGTTTTCACCATAACAACCTAGGGAAACCACAACTCTGATGCAATCCCGTAAGGGCGGCATTAGGGGGGAGTGCTCTTCGCATCAGATGGAGCCCCAGGATCAACACTGACCCAATAGGAATGCTTACTGCCCCTGGCACATTCGCCACCAGAAAAAACCCATGGGCAATGGAAGGCTGGAATACTGTTGTGCATTACTAGCGTTTGCAACATGCAGCAGAAAGCATGGAAAGGCCACCATATTAAGGCCTTGCCACTCATCCAACATGGCCACTGAGTTTCCCTTTATCCACTGCTCCATAAGTTGTTCCAGCTCTTATGCATGGACCCAGGGCTATTTAAATTACGCTCCAGACCCACACCCTTTGCTTCACGTTGTTCCTGTCACAGAGGCAGGAGGATGCTTAGCGTGTTCTCCTGTCCTGGACCACTGGAGCCATCAAGCCGTGCCTGGAAAGACCTGTCCCAGAACTCTGGATCTATAAACCTGCAACTTAAAAGACAAAAAGAAATGGCATTTACCAGCAGAATCTGTAAATCTGGAAAGCACACGAACACCAAAGACTTACCGCGACTACACCTTCATCCAGGTAGCAATTCGAGCACTGCATCTCACCACATAAGCCTCCGTTCCCTGCATTAAAAGGGGGCAAATAAGAACATTAAAGGTCGGTCCTGCACCGCACTATCATAGCTCTGTGAAACCCACGTCGGGCATGAAGGAGAAGAAGGCAACATGGGACAGGAAAGCAGGAGAGGAAAGGAGGAAAAAGAACACTAGCAATGGTATCGAAGTTTTGGTTACAAGACTGTTTAAGCACAGGACAACAGAACGCTGTGAGACACCAGAACATAGAAGCCTCTCAAGCACTACATTGCATGCTACAACCAAGCTGGTGCGCAGCAACCAGTGACACAACTGGACGCCAGTACTACTTGAGTCGATCCAAGCCCACCAACTGAGCACCAAGGTGAGTCCAGTCTCTCTTTTGCCACACGCCCACATGATAATAAAGATAATGGGAACCATGGGGTGGGGGACAATAGAAGAACTCTGCAGTAATTGGCTGCAACTTGGTTTTAGGTGAACCAGCTTCCTCAATAACACTGCTCAACCACAGGCACGACTCACCCTATAACCTCAACTCCTTCCATACCTAATACAGCAGTACCTCATTGGTCTAACGCTGCACATGCTCAGAGTAGTGAGAGGTGCGGGACGCTCAGAAGAGATTCCAGACGCTCCTGCAAGTCAACAGGTAAGATTTACAAAAGTTGACCTGGAACTGGTTTTGAGTATTGAGAGACTGATCTTAAGTGCAAGTTGGCAAGCTGAGCAATGTGGCGTCTTGGGAGAGGGGAATCCTGAGACTCATTTTTGGGAACTGTGTGGTTTTCTTGGGAAAAGGAGTCCTGAGAAAAAAGCTCAGAACCTTATTTGAAACACTATTTCTTTTGTTGCTGACATCCCTACTCATTGTTTAGCTTTAGTTGTGTAGGCAAGTATAGGTTTTGGAGACAGAGAGACCTTTAAGTTGAACTTCCTGACTCAGACTATCCTTAGTTTCTTTAGGTAAGGTAATCCCACCTTAGCATAGGGCAAGTTAGGCCTTCAACCATCCTGACATTTAAGTAAAAACATTTTTTATTTGAACTTTGAATCTGTTGTCTGTGTCTTGCTTCATGATGCCTTCACACAAACAAGACAGTTAACTACATTAGCTATGTGCTTACTTAAGTTGGGGACATACCAGTCCTCCGATATTAATACTGCCAGACCTTCCCTTGTTATGTGTGCTGGATAATGGAGCTACTCCAGTGCTACAGGAAGCAGCCCCAGGGGCATAACGGGTTTCCCAGTGCTTTCCTTCCACCACATTGCTTCTGTGGGGGACAATGAGCACCCACTCCTCTTCCACAATTCCTGCTCTTCTGGCGGTGCCCGTTCCTGCAACTCTGCAATCTGCACTATGGGTAGCATCTTAAATCCCTCCTTCATCCCCATGTTGCGTGTACTTGTGTATTTGTTTGGGGTAGTTGTAATGTCAGATACTTCCAGGAAATATGCTGCCCTTTTGGCTCCTAAGTCAGCGGCCTCATTGCCATGGGAAATCATGTCTGCATCCCGGGTGTACGCTTCACGCTTCACTACGGCAATAGCCGATGGAAGTTCATATGTGTCTATTAGTCTATTAATGGCACATGCCGTACTGTTGTGCCGTCTACGTCAATGAACATAATTATCACACCTCCTAGGGCATTTTCTTTGACATGGGGTACATCGTCATAATAATCAGTGTAGGTACTACAATCATATACATGGTGTGCCTCGTTTACTTCTTCTGCTATGAATCTGCTGGGTTCATTACTCGACACATAACAATTTTGATCGAGGGTTTTGATATAATCACCTCATAGCCTGAAGCTCCCTGTGTCATCAATGTACTTTTGGGATTTTCAAGGATGGCAAAACGAGCATGTTTAACATAAAATGTAACTGAACAGCCCATAGGTATGCTGGCTGATTTCTCAATTCCAAAGTTGCAGTAGCCAATGCTTGCTCACATGGGTAATTGCCTCTTATTATTGGATCTAAGATCCCACTGTAAAAATGCTAATGGTTTGTGTCCCATGGACGTTTTCTGTGTGGGGACAGCTGTCATCACTACTCAATTTGAATGGAAGAATAGAAAAAGTCTTCATTGAAGTGAGGAATCTCTAACACTGGAGCTGTTCTTATTGCTAGCTTCTACTCATCAAAAGCATCTATCATCTCGTCTGTCCAGGCTATGTCACTATTGTCTTTTTGTGTTTCTTTCAGTACTCTTAAAAGTGGAATGACATATGTGCTGTAGTCAAAGACCCATGCCCTACAATAATTGCAAAGTCCTAGAAATTGCTGTAATACTTTCACTGTGTCTGGCCTGCTCGTGTTGGTAATTGCTTCTGATCTTTCAAGTGTCACCTTCCTTCCATCTTTGGATATAAACTGGCATATGTATAGTAGCTCCTCCTGACAATATTGCATCTTCTCTTTATCCACGTTGTACCCTTTTTCTGCCAATGTGGTCAATAGTTTCACTGAGTCTTTCCTTAACTCTCCTCCGTGGTGCTGCAGACTAATATGTCATACACATATTGAATGACCATGCTGTCAAGTTGTACATTTCCTAAGCACATCTGCAGCACCATGTTATAGAACAAGGGCACGATTCACAGTACTCCTGGGGTAAACAGGAATGTTGTAATCGTATTTCAATATAGGTAAACACAGTCAAATATTGAGAATCTTCATGCAGAGGAATTGAAAAGAAGGCATTCTTCAAATCATTCACTGTGAAATAGTTAGCTGTGGAAGCTATGTTACACAATATTGTGGCTGGATTTGGCACTTATGGAAATCCTGCCTCACCAATCCTTTTCAGGGGGTATAAATACTTTATACATCTACACAACCCCCCTTTCGCCTTTTTTGTTTAGGTACACCGCTGTGTTGCATGGTGATTCTGAAGGCACTAATATGCCTTGCAGCATCAGGGCAGCAATGGTTTCATAAAATACCCTTGTCAGGTTCTTTGGACATGGGATACTGTTTTACTTGTGGCACCCTTCTTTAGTGAGCTTGGCATGTGTGCCAATTCTTCCTGTAAGAAAGATGATACTTTCCTTACCAAGGACATTTATTGCAGAATCTTCCTGTCTTCAATTTGTAACTTATATGTGAGACTAATGCTAAAAACCACCTTTTGATCTGAGTCATCTTTGAACAATTCTTAATCCGTCAAGTCAGTCTTTGTACTGAGTCAAGCGCTAGTACTGTGCGCCAGTTTACCCCTTTGTCATCCACTTTGTATAAAACTACTCTGTCCTCCCACACTATTGCTGCTTCTAGCTCAGTGGTAATTATCTGCCCTTCCACCACATCCGTGGGTGCTTCTAGTCCAAACAAAAACTCTGTGGGTAACCTCGATAATTTGTCCTGTATTAGTGGAAGCCATGCCAATAACACATGTACTCCATAAAGGAATACTTCCGGGTTTAGTGGCACTCCTCTTGGTGTTTTCTGGTCATAAAATTTTGTTACACATTTTTGTGCTTTCACCTAATGGATTCCTGGGGTAGAACATATTATCCCCTCTTGAGTAAACAAGAGTGTCAAGTTTAACCTGCTCATCAAATCTCTCTCCGATATGTTAACTGGTATCTTGCGAGAATATAGCAATGGCATAGCCATGTCGTGCTCTCCTATGGTTATAGGTATGTTATCTGTAAAAGGAGCCACTGTTGTCGCCCCAGAAAATCCTTGCGCGTTCATGGGAATACTGGACACCGGAAATGTTCCTACTCTAACACCGGATCGAGTCGCTCCCATATCTACCAAAATGGAAAATGTTTTGTCACCTATGGTCACTGCAACCCTTGGTTGCTCTTGCGGGTCTGATGTAATCAATAGGATGGAGCACATCTTGTGTTTCTGTGGGCTGTCCTATTGTGGGTATATATTCAGTCCTGTACCAGTGAAAGGACTCCTTCCACTACTGTTCCAACCCCTATTCTAGGTGTAGGTGCCTGCGGCAATATGTTCATGTTCCATGGCACCATGCGTTCTGTTGTACTTGTGCCTGCATTGGTGCTTGCTGTGTCTGAGGCTGTAGCTCCTGTTGCATCTGCTGTATTTGTGGCACTTGTTTCTGATACTGCATGTGATCTTGGCCATAATAGTCTTGTGGTTGTGCGCTTTATGGTGGAGGTATTCTGGCCCCCTTAGGACAACTTGTTCCCAATTTTGTTGTATTCCTCCCCTACTTCTGTATTCATGTGCAATGTGTCCTATATTCCTGCATATCCAACATTGTGGTGGAGGTCCACTGAAGTCATCGGCAGCCTCGCCCTTCTTCTTTGTTCCTAAAATGGAGGAGGATCTACAAACCTGTATTTATTACAGAGCCCTGAACCGCATCACTGTGAAGAACAAATACCCCCTGCCATTAATACCTGTGCTACTAGACCAAGTCAAGTATGCCAATATCTACACAAAGTTAGACCTTAGGGGAGCATATAATCTGGCGTGTTTTAAAAAAGACAGCAAATGGAAGATGGCCTTGCGCACCAAATATGGGTTATACTAATATCGGGTGATGCCCTTTGGCCTATGCAATGTTTCGGCGGCGTTCCAGTACTTCATGAGCAATGTTTTAGAGAACTCTTGGACATCTGTACAATAGTATACATAGATGGCATCCTGATCTACTCAACCTCGCTGGTAGACCACTTGAAACATGTGAGGGCAGTCCTGGAGAGTTGTGTCAGCATAATCTTTACGCAAAATTGGAGAAATGTTCTTTCCATGTGACCGAAGTAGAGTTCCTAGCATTCATCCTGACACTGCAGGGGGTGCGTATGGACAACTGCAAGGTCGAAGCAATCCTCCAATGGCCTGCACCTACTCCTACCTGAGTCAAGACCGTCCAGTGCTTCTAAGATTCACAATTATTTACTTGCAGTTTATAGCAGACTTCCAACATCGTGCATTCCATCACCTCATAAAAAAATAAGACTTTCAGTTGGACTCCAGAGGTTGAATAAGCTTTTGTTACCCTCTGTGTTTCACCACTGCACCAATCTTGCAACACCCAAACCTGGGTCTTCCTTATGTACTGGAGACAGATGCCTTCAACACGGCCATGGGAGCTGTTCTGTCCCAAAGAGACCCAGACACCGGACAACTCCTTCCAGATGCATACTGGTCCAGGAGGTTCTCCCCTGTAGAGCGAAACTATGCCATCACGGACAAAACTATTGGCCATCAAAACCAGCTTTTAAAGAATGGTGACATTATCTTTTGGGAGCACGACACCCTGTCATAGTAATCACTGATCATCGGAACCTACAATACCTCAGAACAACAAGGCCCCAATCCACTCGACAACTACGATGGGCACTTTTCTTTGCCGAATAAAATTTCGTAATTACCTACCGACCTGGGGTACTCAACGGGAAAGCGGTTGCGTTATCGCGGTTGTGGCGAAAAGGATGAAGACAATGCCTGTGCTGCTCCTGAATCTGTGGCGATAATACCAACACAAAAGCTGCTAGGAATCACACACACCTTGCCCCCACGCATTGGTCAAAAAGTCCTTTACACCCACCACCCTACAAGCTTGGGTCAACCTGAACACTCAGCAGGAAAATAGAGATGGGTTACTATACCATTGCAATCGGCTATACCTTCCTGATGCATCCATACACTCTCAACTGCTGAACAACTACCATGACTCCTTGCTGGAGGGCCATCCAGGGAATAAGAAGACCCTTGCAAAAATTCAACAATACTATTGGTGGCCTACACTGCAGGAAGACGTCATACAGTATGTCAATACATGCGATATATGCGCCCAACACAAGACAAAGCAAAAGAAGCCGTAAGGACCCCTTCGTCTGCAGTACCATATTGGCAAACAGTATCGCTAGGCTTTATCACCGACCTACCGCTGTGCAACGGCTCGAACACCTTTCAGCCTTTTATCGAAAATGGTGCACTTCATAGCTCTAAAGGGCCTACCAAATGCCAACACATTAGCCCAGACGTTCCTACAAAACGTAGTCTGTCTGCATGGATTCCCGTCTACAGTCATTTTGGACCGGGGGAGTCAGTTTGTGTCTCAATTCTGGAAGAGATGTTGTGCTATCGCTCAGATCGATGTCCACCTCTCAACTAGCCATCATCCAAAAAACGACGGGCAGACCGAGAGAACCAACCAGACCTTGGAGCAATACCTCTGCTGCATGTTTTCACACACCGACAAGAGTTGGGTAGATCTGCTATACACAGCTCAACTGGGTTTACCCCTTTCTTTTTGCTTCATGGTAAACATTCCCGAACCTTAGTGTACGACCCACCCGAGGCGTTGAAAATGCCTGTAGTTGCTACATTACATAAGACAATCCATCGCACTTTAGAACAAGCCTCACACCACTTACAGAAGGCCAAAGTGTCGCACAAAAGATTTGCAGACAAAAAAAGAGAAGAAGCCCCAACGTAACAGGCGATCGTGTATGGTTAGCCACCAAACACATCCAGCTAAAGGGCCCCTTAAAATGTCATACCAAATACTTAGGCCCCTACCCGATCAGCGTACTGATCAGTCCCGTAGCAATTAAACTGGCCTTACCACTTCCTTATGAATAAATCTGGTGTTCCATGTGTCATTGCTCAAGTTAGTCCTGCCAGGGACCCGCAAGTCTGTGAGGCACCCACCACCAGTACTATTAGATGCTAACGGCCCAGAATACAAAGTGCAGGACATTTTAGACTCAAAGCGCGTAAGAAACTCATTACACTATCTGGTAGACTGGAAGGGTTATGGAGTGCTAGAAAGGACCTGGGAACCAGCTTCCAATGTGCATTAACTGCATCTAGTAGCCTGTTTTCACCATAACAACCTAGGGAAACCACAACTCTGATGCAATCCCGTAAGGGCGGCATTAGGGGGGAGTGCTCTTCGCATCAGATGGAGCCCCAGGATCAACACTGACCCAATAGGAATGCTTACTGCCCCTGGCACATTCGCCACCAGAAAAAACCCATGGGCAATGGAAGGCTGGAATACTGTTGTGCATTACTAGCGTTTGCAACATGCAGTAGAAAGCATGGAAAGGCCACCATATTAAGGCCTTGCCACTCATCCAACATGGCCACTGAGTTTCC
Organism: Ambystoma mexicanum; assembly: GCF_040938575.1. Classification (NCBI taxonomy): domain Eukaryota; kingdom Metazoa; phylum Chordata; class Amphibia; order Caudata; family Ambystomatidae; genus Ambystoma; species Ambystoma mexicanum. The sequence continues at coordinate 197,995,581 of NC_090925.1, forward strand.
CTTTATCCACTGCTCCACAAGTTGTTCCAGCTCTTATGCATGGACCCAGGGCTATTTAAATTACGCTCCAGACCCACACCCTTTGCTTCACGTTGTTCCTGTCACAGAGGCAGGAGGATGCTTAGCGTGTTCTCCTGTCCTGGACCACTGGAGCCATCAAGCCGTGCCTGGAAAGACCTGTCCCAGAACTCTGGATCTATAAACCTGCAACTTAAAAGACAAAAAGAAATGGCATTTACCACCAGAATCTGTAAATCTGGAAAGCACACGAACACCAAAGACTTACCGCGACTACACCTTCATCCAGGTAGCAATTCGAGCACTGCATCTCACCACATAGGCCTCCGTTCCCTGCATTAAAAGGGGGCAAATAAGAACATTAAAGGTCGGTCCTGCACCGCACTATCATAGCTCTGTGAAACCCACATCGGGCATGAAGGCGAAGAAGGCAACATGGGACAGGAAAGCAGGAGAGGAAAGGAGGAAAAAGAACACTAGCAATGGTATCGAAGTTTTGGTTACAAGACTGTTTAAGCACAGGACAGCAGAACGCTGTGAGACACCAGAACATAGAAGCCTCTCAAGCACTACATTGCATGCTACAACCAAGCTGGTGCGCAGCAACCAGTGACACAACTGGACGCCAGTACTACTTGAGTCGATCCAAGCCCACCAACTGAGCACCAAGGTGAGTCCAGTCTCTCTCTTGCCACACGCCCACATGATAATCAAGATAATGGGAACCATGGGGTGGGGGACAATAGAAGAACTCTGCAGTAATTGGCTGCAACTTGGTTTTAGGTGAACCAGCTTCCTCAATAACACTGCTCAACCACAGGCACGACTCACCCTATAACCTCAACTCCTTCCATACCTAATACAGCAGTACCTCATTGGTCTAACGCTGCACATGCTCAGAGTAGTGAGAGGTGCGGGACGCTCAGAAGAGATTCCAGACGCTCCTGCAAGTCAACAGGTAAGATTTACAAAAGTTGACCTGGAACTGGTTTTGAGTATTGAGAGACTGATCTTAAGTGCAAGTTGGCAAGCTGAGCAATGTGGCCCAGGGAGAGGGGAATCCTGAGACTCATTTTTGGGAACTGTGTGGTTTTCTTGGGAAAAGGAGTCCTGAGAAAAAAGCTCAGAACCTTATTTGAAACACTATTTCTTTTGTTGCTGACATCCCTACTCATTGTTTAGCTTTAGTTGTGTAGGCAAGTATAGGTTTTGGAGACAGAGAGACCTTTAAGTTGAACTTCCTGACTCAGACTATCCTTAGTTTCTTTAGGTAAGGTAATCCCACCTTAGCATAGGGCAAGTTAGGCCTTCAACCATCCTGACATTTAAGTAAAAACATTTTTTATTTGAACTTTGAATCTGTTGTCTGTGTCTTGCTTCATGATGCCTTCACACAAACAAGACAGTTAACTACATTAGCTATGTGCTTACTTAAGTTGGGGACATACCAGTCCTCCGATATTAATACTGCCAGACCTTCCCTTGTTATGTGTGCTGGATAATGGAGCTACTCCAGTGCTACAGGAAGCAGCCCCAGGGGCATAACGGGTTTCCCAGTGCTTTCCTTCCACCACATTGCTTCTGTGGGGGACAATGAGCACCCACTCCTCTTCCACAATTCCTGCTCTTCTGGCGGTGCCCGTTCCTGCAACTCTGCAATCTGCACTATGGGTAGCATCTTAAATCCCTCCTTCATCCCCATGTTGCGTGTACTTGTGTATTTGTTTGGGGTAGTTGTAATGTCAGATACTTCCAGGAAATATGCTGCCCTTTTGGCTCCTAAATCAGCGGCCTCATTGCCATGGGAAATCATGTCTGCATCCCGGGTGTACGCTTCACGCTTCACTACGGCAATAGCCGATGGAAGTTCATATGTGTCTATTAGTCTATTAATGGCACATGCTGTACTGTTGTGCCGTCTACGTCAATGAACATAATTATCACACCTCCTAGGGCATTTTCTTTGACATGGGGTACATCATCATAATAATCAGTGTAGGTACTACAATCATATACATGGTGTGCCTCGTTTACTTCTTCTGCTATGAATCTGCTGGGTTCATTACTCGACACCTAACAATTTTGATCGAGGGTTTTGATATAATCACCTCATAGCCTGAAGCTCCCTGTGTCATCAATGTACTTTTGGGATTTTCAAGGATGGCAAAACGAGCATGTTTAACATAAAATGTAACTGAACAGCCCATAGGTATGCTGGCTGATTTCTCGATTCCAAAGTTGCAGTAGCCAATGCTTGCTCACATGGGTAATTGCCTCTTATTATTGGATCTAAGATCCCACTGTAAAAATGCTAATGGTTTGTGTCCCATGGACGTTTTCTGTGTGGGGACAGCTGTCATCACTACTCAATTTGAATGGAAGAATAGAAAAAGTCTTCATTGAAGTGAGGAATCTCTAACACTGGAGCTGTTCTTATTGCTAGCTTCTACTCATCAAAAGCATCTATCATCTCGTCTGTCCAGGCTATGTCACTATTGTCTTTTTTCTTTCTTTCAGTACTCTTAAAAGTGGAATGACATATGTGCTGTAGTCAAAGACCCATGCCCTACAATAATTGCAAAGTCCTAGAAATTGCTGTAATACTTTCACTGTGTCTGGCCTGCTCGTGTTGGTAATTGCTTCTGATCTTTCAAGTGTCACCTTCCTTCCATCTTTGGATATAAACTGGCATATGTATAGTAGCTCCTCCTGACAATATTGCATCTTCTCTTTATCCACGTTGTACCCTTTTTCTGCCAATGTGGTCAATAGTTTCACTGAGTCTTTCCTTAACTCTCCTCCGTGGTGCTGCAGACTAATATGTCATACACATATTGAATGACCATGCTGTCAAGTTGTACATTTCCTAAGCACATCTGCAGCACCATGTTATAGAACAAGGGCACGATTCACAGTACTCCTGGGGTAAACAGGAATGTTGTAATCGTATTTCAATATAGGTAAACACAGTCAAATATTGAGAATCTTCATGCAGAGGAATTGAAAAGAAGGCATTCTTCAAATCATTCACTGTGAAATAGTTAGCTGTGGAAGCTATGTTACACAATATTGTGGCTGGATTTGGCACTTATGGAAATCCTGCCTCACCAATCCTTTTCAGGGGGTATAAATACTTTATACATCTACACAACCCCCCTTTCGCCTTTTTTGTTTAGGTACACCGCTGTGTTGCATGGTGATTCTGAAGGCACTAATATGCCTTGCAGCATCAGGGCAGCAATGGTTTCATAAAATACCCTTGTCAGGTTCTTTGGACATGGGATACTGTTTTACTTGTGGCACCCTTCTTTAGTGAGCTTGGCATGTGTGCCAATTCTTCCTGTAAGAAAGATGATACTTTCCTTACCAAGGACATTTATTGCAGAATCTTCCTGTCTTCAATTTGTAACTTATATGTGAGACTAATGCTAAAAACCACCTTTTGATCTGAGTCATCTTTGAACAATTCTTAATCCGTCAAGTCAGTCTTTGTACTGAGTCAAGCGCTAGTACTGTGCGCCAGTTTACCCCTTTGTCATCCACTTTGTATAAAACTACTCTGTCCTCCCACACTATTGCTGCTTCTAGCTCAGTGGTAATTATCTGCCCTTCCACCACATCCGTGGGTGCTTCTAGTCCAAACAAAAACTCTGTGGGTAACCTCGATAATTTGTCCTGTATTAGTGGAAGCCATGCCAATAACACATGTACTCCATAAAGGAATACTTCCGGGTTTAGTGGCACTCCTCTTGGTGTTTTCTGGTCATAAAATTTTGTTACACATTTTTGTGCTTTCACCTAATGGATTCCTGGGGTAGAACATATTATCCCCTCTTGAGTAAACAAGAGTGTCAAGTTTAACCTGCTCATCAAATCTCTCTCCGATATGTTAACTGGTATCTTGCGAGAATATAGCAATGGCATAGCCATGTCGTGCTCTCCTATGGTTATAGGTATGTTATCTGTAAAAGGAGCCACTGTTGTCGCCCCAGAAAATCCTTGCGCGTTCATGGGAATACTGGACACCGGAAATGTTCCTACTCTAACACCGGATCGAGTCGCTCCCATATCTACCAAAATGGAAAATGTTTTGTCACCTATGGTCACTGCAACCCTTGGTTGCTCTTGCGGGTCTGATGTAATCAATAGGATGGAGCACATCTTGTGTTTCTGTGGGCTGTCCTATTGTGGGTATATATTCAGTCCTGTACCAGTGAAAGGACTCCTTCCACTACTGTTCCAACCCCTATTCTAGGTGTAGGTGCCTGCGGCAATATGTTCATGTTCCATGGCACCATGCGTTCTGTTGTACTTGTGCCTGCATTGGTGCTTGCTGTGTCTGAGGCTGTAGCTCCTGTTGCATCTGCTGTATTTGTGGCACTTGTTTCTGATACTGCATGTGATCTTGGCCATAATAGTCTTGTGGTTGTGCGCTTTATGGTGGAGGTATTCTGGCCCCCTTAGGACAACTTGTTCCCAATTTTGTTGTATTCCTCCCCTACTTCTGTATTCATGTGCAATGTGTCCTATATTCCTGCATATCCAACATTGTGGTGGAGGTCCACTGAATCGCGGGTTGCCCTCCATTAAACCCTCCTCCTTGCAGGGTTTGAAATCCAAACCCTCTTCTCTAGGTACAAATCTTCTCCCTCATCTGTAATAATTATATTCTCCCCTTCCTGCAAAATAGCCATTTGCCCATGGCTTCATAGATTGTGCTCCCTGCGCACTTTGGCTCTCCCCAGCGTTTGTCAGTACTGCCCCTTCGACATTTAATTTTGTCATTTTTTTCTGGACCAATTTCACCTACTCAAATCTTTCTGACTTCCACTTTCTTTTTGTCCTTTTCTTGTTTTAATGGACAATGGTGGACAATACTTATTTGTATCTCAGGCCATGGTTTTGCTGCAATTCCCACAATTTTCTTTAATTACCTCTGTACTTCTTCGGGAAGACCGTGACACAAAATGTAGTACAAAATAATTATATTTTTGCCCCATGCTGCCCTTGTCTCCATTTCTCCTGATTCTCCTGTATATAGACAGCGTGGTCTTCGTCCAGTCCCATTTTTCATGTCATAATTGCATTCATATCTGATGTGTCTGGGAATTGTATTCGAAGTGCCTTCCACTCATTTGCTGGACAATTATTAAAAGGTGCCCCATCGTGGCATCCATTTTGGGACGTCACCCACGCATATTCTGCTCGTTTCCAAATGTCGTCTGATTGTTCGCCCAATATGGCAGCAAACAAGCTTTTTATAATCCCCAAAGCTAACGGCATGCCTGCGGTCTCTTGTTCTAACTTATAGATCCTCTTCCCTACATCTGCTGTGATTGAAAGTAATTTATACATTAAGTTATTTTTTATCTTTCTGCGGCTAAGGTATATACTGTACTAGTCCTCTAACTTTCTATAAGAGAGTAAATTGTGCCAGAGCAGTTTTACGTAAGGGTGCAGTCGTACTCTTCATTCTTTTCGGTACTTCTGTTAGGTTAACTTTCTTCCATCCTGGTAAATCTCGTAATCTATTTACACATGGAGTCTTTCTTTCCACCCCCTCAAGCTCATCTCTGGGAGCCAGGTATATTTAGTAGGTTCCGGCCTTATCGCTGGTGTCTCCAAATCTGATCATGCTACCTCTCTTCCTACACCCAGCCCGTAGGTCGGGCCCATGCGGCCTCCTCTTCCCCTCTCTCATCATCTTCGTCTTCCGACATTGTGTCCCCTTCCTCTTCGTCCAAACTATCCTCAAAATCTAGTCTTCTGAGGGGATCTATTTCATATGTAACACTCATTACCTCTTCCAATAAATCCCTGCCTTCCTCTTCTGTTCCTATATATGCTGACACTTTTTTGTTTCATTACTTCTTCTCCTTTGTTTGTCACTGTATGCCTACTACCTTGCAGCATCTTTCTAAACTTTGCTTCTTTTCCCTTTCTTCATCTCATAGTCGTTCTTTTCCTTTTTCTTCCACTCTTTTCTTTGCTCTCCCTCTCTATTCTCATTTCTTCTCTCTTTCTCTATCTTCCTCATTTCTGCTCTCTCTCCGCTCTTTGTCTTTCCCGCTCTCTCTCTTCCTCCACCCTCTTTTCCTGTCTTTCTCTACCTTCCCTTGCCTTCTCTGTAGAATCATTGATGCCCTTTCCATCGAGTTTGAGTATTATTTGCCCTCATATCCTTTCGTTTGGCACAATTGCTGTCTCATCCCTGTCACCTTGTTTGCCTCTCTCTGAACCGCCTCTTCTCCTTCTGTTAGTTTCACTTGCATGCTGCGGCGCTTGTCATATTCTACGTGTGTGAACAATGGTCTTTGTTTGCTTATTTCCTCTCCACTTATAATATCTTCATGTATTAAATGCATATTTTTTATATTTTGTATTGTTTTATACTCTGCACTGTTTTATGCAATGTCCTTTGCATATCCGAATAAACATGATGATGATGAATATCTTCATTACTGTATACTGGGGGCACATATATGGGATTAGTATAACCTGCCGCTGCGTTCAGTGCTTTTAATGGGTATAACCCATGTACCGTTAAAGACAGGTCACTGCTCTGAAGAGGATGAGAAGGAGCCGTGGGTGTCATACACCCACAGTCATGCTGGTTAAGCATCCATTTCCTTGTACTTGGCTCTGCCTTCTCTTCCTGAAGTATTTGCCACAGCTCGAGTATGCCTAGTCTGCTCTTTAACTGTTTTCCCTTATGAAAGGCATGGTGATATGTGTACATGTGTTGCAGCACCATTTTTCAGTGAGTGCCTTCTTGGGGCCAGGGCATAAACATCTTGACCGCCGTATCTTTTACCCATTCTGTATGGTATTTAATAATTGTGTCTTTGTATCGGGGAAGTGACTTACACAAATGAATGATGGGAGTGCCCTCCATAATCACAATTCAAAACACAACTTACCACTGATCAATGAGCACTGTTTCAATTCTTGCTCACCTTTTTTCCACCTTTACACACCCCTCCCCACAAATTAACACCACTGCGTCTTTCGCTGAGACAACGGCTCCTGTGCCACTCAATCCTTCCGAGCAGCACCACAAACACCACTCAGGCTCCGAGCAACCCCACCTGGGTCCTCCCACACAGTACCACACTCCTCGGTCCACACCACCACTTCACGTCCTCCACCAATTTTAAATAAAACACCTCAAAAAGTCTTAAGCTATCTCACAACATAAGGCTGGCACCAGCAATTATTACACCAATAAAATACAGCTGTTGTCTCACTCTCTGTGAGGGATATGTCTCTTTACTTCTGCCCCATATAGAGGCTTACCATGTGATCTTTTCCAACCCTTGTCAGAAGCTATCTCTTTCAGAATTTCTTATTTCTTCCCCAACCCACAATATACAAAAAAAAATCCCCAGTTTTGCCATTCCTATGTCATACTTATATCCACGGATCTGCTGAAGGTTTCCAGATTTGCGTCTCTCCTATCAGCATGCTGTCCCCCACGCACTACGAGCGGCCTGTAGGGACTATTTAGGACTTCTTTTCAAAGGGGGTGCCTGTTAACCTCTTTCGTTATTGCGTGTGATCTCGCTCTCCACAAGTCATCTTTGCAGTCCTCAGGGACAGGGCCGGGACCCCTCGACCGTCCGGTGCCGCTTAGCAAACCATCCTCTGCTACCATCTGTAGAGGTGGTCCCAAAATCCCAAATAGACCCAGAGGAATCAAACTCAGTCCAAACAAGACTCGATGTCAGAGTAGACTAAGTGCATGGCAAAACCAAGCTCTATTCAAAGAACAAAACAAAGCCAGGACAGTATACAAGCATTCAAGTCTTGCTGCTCTCTACATGCTAATCAAAGAAAATTGCTTAGGTACTGAAAACCCGTCATTAATGATGTCACATTGTGATATTAGTTGACAAAACCTATGGGGAATGGGAATAGGTTTGTGGGTTTTGCTACCTTTGGATTACATAAGGGTTAAACAGTTCATGGACTACATGTTTCTGATGGCGCCACCTAGAACCACCCCTATATTGATAAAGGTTATAATATATCATCTCTACAGCAAGTGGTTGGTTTGCACGATACTTCATGGGCGGCATGACACTAGGGTCTTCTATTGGTTGGCACTTTGCTAACCAACCTTGGACACTTGACAGGTTGTCAAGAGACGAGCCACACATAGAATAGGAGGCAAGAGGCCCCTGGACTGCCCTTCTTCCAATTAAAAGTTACCATCCCTCATTCTTATGCAATAAGGCTGGGCAATCCCTTTGTACTTGGCCTTGTGTGGCAATTCGTGTCTATGTGTGATTTTAGGCAGTATTGCAGGTGCCCCATCTGTGTACACTTCTAATGAAAGGACAGTGTTCTCCATGTCTGGGTCACGTGTTAAGAGACTGTGTGTGAAATTGAATGACCTTCTATTTACTGAGGTTTTAGCTAATAATAATGTGCGAGTCATGTTTTCTCTTGCCACTGGGGACACTCTTTGGTTATTCTTCATGTAGTCTGCTTACAGCTCTACTGCACCTGACTATCAAAGACTGTTTATGCCATTCTGAAACTTTGATTAATCTGTGAGTATGCTGCTTGCGCTTTGCGAACCGTTATCTCGTGCCTTCGTTCCACCATCCCAATCCTCCCTTATTTCACTCTAAGCGTGGCACAAATATGTTCCTGTGGATTCAGCCTTTTGAGTTTTCGGAGGCCTTGAGGCCTCTGCTCATTCTGGGACATGCTGCGGCTTCCATCTTTGGGACGATGGCTGCCCAATTACACTCTTGCTTCTATGTTAGCGAGCTATATTCGCCCTTAGGTTAGTAACATAAAGCAGGGCGTCATCAGCGAAGAGATTCAATGTATACTCTGCACGCCCTATCTAAACACCAGACATTCTGGCATCCTCCCTTGTCTCTATGGCCCATGATTACATGACTAGCGTGTATAGAAGGGACTACAGGGGGCACCCCTGCCTGGTGCCTCACCTTAGCAGGAGGTCTGCGATTCCTCTCCATTGACTACCACTTTTTCCCTCTGCCTCAAATAGAGAGCTGAGATCCAGCCCATCGAACTTGGCCTCACACCTATGGTTGAGAGAATTCCCCTTAGAAAAGCCCAACTGACTCAGCTGAAGGCCTTCTGGGATCAGAAATAGGACCAGGTCAACCCCTGTCTTCGACACCGGTGAGTTTAATATATAGAGGGTCTTGCGCAGATTGTCCAAGCCTTTTCTATTCAGAATAAACTCTGTTTGATCGGGATGAATCAACCTGGGGAGGTGAAGCTCCAATCTGGGCGCAAGCTCCCAGGCAAAATTCCTGACGTCCATGTTAAGCAGTGAGATAGACCTGTATGCTGAGCACTGCGTGTGGCCTCTCCCCGGCTTGGGTATGACTGCAATTATAGCCTCTAGAAATGATCGGGGTATCTCCTCTACCCGGCCAAATGGCTTAAACATTTTGGCCAATGGCGCTGCCAAGATCTCCTGGTACTGTTTATAGAAACCAGCGGTATACCGATCCTGCCCCGGCCCTTTGCCTTCTTTTAATTTCCTTAATGCGATGGCAACCATCTCCCCTGTGATTTCCGCTTCCATCATGGAACCCTCCGTTGCCGTTAGTCGTGGGATGGGAAGCCTATCTGGATATTCCTGGAGGTCGATGCCCTCTGGCAAGGGAGGCTGTGAACATAGTTTCTTCTAATAGTCTGCGAAGCAGGTAGGGGCATTGCCCTGCATTCCCACCAAGGTCCCATCTTCCCTTCAAATCCATTTTACTCTCCTCTCGCTCCTTTGCCCACGCACCATGTTCGCCAGTAGAGTACCCATACACTCTCCCTTTTCATAGAACTTCTGTTTAGTGTACCTCATCTTTTTAACCACTTCCCCTATCAAAATTGAGTGAAAATCCTGCATCTTATCCCTCATCAAAGTTAGCAGTTCTTCCCTTTCACAACTCCCCCTGAGTGAGCTAATCTCTTAACTCCTTTAACTCCCCCCTCTGCCTATTCTCCAGTAATCCCCTCTCGCTCTTCCTCCTAGCCCCCTCTGCAATTAGCAGCCCCCTTACCATTGCTTTAGCCGCTTCCCATACCATGCTCTCCTGTGTCATTAGATTTGAAATATGCCTCAATCTCCTTTCCCAATAACTCTTTAAAGAGTGGGTCCCTCAGAAGGGTGTCATTGCAACTCCATTGGGGAGTCCTTCTCCGTCCCAACTCCACTCTCGATACTGCAGTGACCATCTCATAGTCGGACAAGCTGATAACTTCAACGTTGGGCGTGGCTGCCTTGTTAGCCTGCTCCTGTGGAACCAGTAAGAGGTCTATTCTAGAGTATGTGCGGTGCAGGGAGGGAAAAAGGTGTATCCATCCTCCTGGGGGAACTGAGCTCTCAATGCATCGACCCAAAAGTGCCCTTTAATTAGATACGCAAGTTCCCTGTTATCCTTTCCACTTTTCTAATGCCCCCAACCCCTCTCCCGACCACCAGTCTACCTTTGGGTCTACTATCGTATTGAAGCATCCCCACCCCAGAAGGATGGATCCCTCCCTCCAGTCTTCCAGTACATTGAACAGTTTCTCCAGGAATGTAATCTGGCCTGCATTGGGCGCGTACAATGTGGCGAGTGTACTCATCACACCTTCAGTGCACCCCTTAACTGCAAGAAACAGCCCCCCGAAACCTCTCCTAACCTGCACCTCCTTCAAATGGAAGGACTTTCCAGTACAATCCCAACCCTTATCTTCTTGTGGTCTTTATGCGTGGCCCAGTACGTACTCCCTATATCTTTCCCCTTCAACAGACACTCTTTTCCCTGCCTCAAATGGGTTTCCTGCAGGAAGAGAATTGATAGATGGGTTTTATAGAATATGGTATATGTTAGCAACTTTAACATTTAGGGTAACAACGTTTACTTCCTCCACACCGCTTCTTTCAAAATACCTTTGTCAACCCCACCCTGGGCAAAAACCTCACTGCACAAGAAGACTGAAACAGTCACAGAACCCCTCCTTTTCCCTCCTCCCTAAACCCTCCTCCATGTGCCCCGACGCCATTAACAACAACACTCCCAACCAATCATAACTAAACAGGGCGATGTAGCCAACCAATGTGAGACACCCAGGTAGTCCCAGTTCACTAGCCTGGCGTGGAGACCATCGACCAGCCAACAACATTGCTAATGTTTCTAACCATCCCCCATTTGTCTTTTAGCTCAGAGTGTTTGCATAAAATCCACTCTCTTTTATCACCTAGCGGTCACCGCCTGCGAACTGGGAACCTTCCTTGATCTTCTGGTGCTGCTGTCTTTCCTGTGACCCTTCAGTTGGGCAAACGCGCTTCGGAAACACACTCTCAACTAGCACTGTCCTTCATGATCTTGGGGCATCTCCTCCTTCTGCAGCTATCGAAGGAGCGGGCCCAGGTCCTCTCCTTGCTTGACATCATATTGTTCTCCCTTGTACTCTCAAAAGAGAGGGAAAGGGAATCTCCACCGGTATCTCACCCACTCTTCCTGGGGCCATCTTGTTAAGGGTCTGCACTTCCGTGGGCGGTCCAAAGTCTATGATGAGAAATCCTGGAATATTTTGACTGAGGCTTCTTCCCATTCCAGTGTGGCGCAATATTTCCTCTGTGTAATGGTGGGACTTCGCACCTACAGATCATGACCCATCTCCTGACCCTGCTCCCGTGTGGACCCTGTCAAAATTGATTTCTTTATCATGTACCAGGCCCAGAAACGTATTCCCAGCAGGTGTACCAGATCATTGGGCGATTCGGAATCTGTGGACTGGAGTCCCCATATTCAAAAATGGTTCTGCCTCTCTCTATTCTCCACATCATCCAAATTGCTTCTGGCCTCTCTCTCCCTGGTTTCCAGTTTTTTAATTTGTGCCTCCAGCCAACCTCCATGATGTCAGTAGAGCGCTTGTTGTGCTCTAGGGATGCCACCCTGTCCTCCATTTTCGAAATACACTCTGTAACTGCACCTATGGTTCAGTGAACTTCATCCCTGAATACCTTAACTTCCAGCAATATTGCTTGGACATCCTGCTGTAGGCGCCCCCTGGCTTCCCACATCTGCAGGCACACTATCTTGCTGCTCCTTTAGGCCATTCCGATTCAGTTCACACACAAATCCTGCCAGTTAAGTAGGACAGGCTGTCTGTCTTTCGTGTCCTCCCTGAAGCCACCTCCCACTGCCCAAAAAGGTTAGGCCTTCTCTGCTGCAGACCTGGAGTCGCAGCTCTTCTAGACCACCTCTCCACCTTTTGGATTGTTGTACTGGCTCTGCCATAACCTCAGTGCGGGGCTCACCTGCAACTCTGCCGGTCTACGCTCACCTACTCACGCTTTGGTCGTTATCCAGGGTAGATGGCCTCTATTCAGCAAGAGGCAGCTAGCTTCAGAGTGATCTCTGTGTCCTCCCCCTGTACCACCACAGACATGGGACACACAACACAGCCACCAGCCTCCTTCATATGTGGCCATCACCACTATCACCGGAAGTGTCCTCTCTAAGCTTCTCATCATGGATGCGTCCTCCTCACCACCTGTGCTGCACTGTCCTGTTCCCACCACAAGGCTCCAGTTTACCGGCTGGGTCCAGAGCGACTCCTGGATCCATGGTGCCACACTGCTGCACCCTTTCCTGTCCCAGGCTGTCTGCCAAGCTATGCGTTCCCAGCTTCCTCAACAGGGGCAGGTAGGACTCTCCCACTCCACTTCCTTCTTAATACCCTTCTTGGATGGCAGGCTCAGTGAATCCCGCATGCAGCTCTACCCTGCAAGCATTACGGTCCGCAGCAGAGATCGCTCCCTGCCACTCTCCCTTCATACCTTTCAACACCATAGGTGATGGTCTCCGGCTTTAGGCGCAGTTCACCTGGTGCGCCACTGGGACTGCAGTGGGGCAGGTCCCCTCTCCCATCTTTTGTTAAGTGAACACCAGTAGCCATCATAGACAATCAACATTTCCATACAGGCAATAGTACAGCTTTTAGGTGCACCGTATTTTAACTACCCTCCCACCTACCCCCACGAACATCCCACAACTTCTGGTGGTGGTCCTGAACATATTTGTTGGTCCAGGTTCCATCTGTCAGATGTCCATGTGGGGTTTCCTCACTTCACGTTCAGGTCCATCATTTTTTATTTACAGTACAGAGAAGTTACGGAGCAGGGCAGGTTTGTGGTAGTAGTGATCTTTCTCTGTAACAAATTTGTTAAACGGGAGCCATGTGTTTACATATTTCTTATATGTGCCTGTTGCCAATGCGAACACTTTTTCCATGGCCATAATGCCCCACATCCTAACCCACCACATTGCTAGCATAGGTCCTTGTTCTGATTTCCAATAATGTGCCAAAGTGATTCTTGCTTCAGTAAGCATGTGAGCAGTAAGCCACCACTCCCAGTAATATCACCTTTGGGCATAGGGGTAGCTGGATTCCGAAAATATCTTGTTTGTGACTCAGGATTTCTTTCCAGTATATCTTTGCCTTTGGGCACGTCCACCACATATTCCCCATGCCCCCCACTTGACCACATCCCCTCCAGCAATCAGCCGGGATCTGTGGGTTCATTGCGTGTATTCTATGTGGCGTCATATACCACTGCATATAAATCTTATATGCAGACTCCTTCATCGTGGAGCATCTAGATCCCCTCTGCGCCCGCAACCAGACCTGTCCCCATCGTCTTCTGTGATTGTTACCCCCAGATCCTGCTCCCATTTGCTCATATGTGGTAGTTTCTCCCCTGGTTTAGCCCCATCCAATAAGTGGTACAGTCTCGAAATGGCTTTCCTTCATAGTAAGTTCTAGCCCCACAATGTCCCTATTGGCAGCTTCCTTGCACTCTCAGTTCGTAACCCAGTGCCTAACTTGTGCATAGTGGTATCTTTCTCGTTCGGGTAGTCAGAATTTCATTCTGCATTCTTCAAAGGGCAAGGGCACACCATTTTGGAAAAGGTTGCTCAGTGTTAGTGTAGCTTGTCCCAGCCAGTTCGCTCTGAAGCCCGGAATCCTTCCAGCAAGAAGTCCAGGTTGTATCCCATCGGGGTGAGGGGGCCCATATCCGGCTTTATTTTCTTTGCCCGTAATGCAGTATCCCAGTAGTGGTGTGTATTTGTTGTTGACCCTAATAAGGGTCCTCATGTGCCCTTGATTTCAGAAACCTCAAGCTCCCCAGCAGAATGTCAGTGGCATGCTGTTCGAGCTCGCACCACCCCCTCTCTGCCTCCTCTGAGGCCCAAAATAGAATTGGGGCCAGTTACGCTGCCATAAGGTACCGGGACATCTCTGGGACCACCATACCACCCATACCTGGGCCCTGAAACAGTACCCTCTTAGTCACCCGTGGTTTCCTACCACCCCAGATGAAACAGGTTATCCCTTTCTGTAGTCGGAAGATCATTTGGGGTGGAATCCATATTGGGAGGAAACTCAAAACATATAGGAATCTGGGTAGGAGCGTTATTTTTATAGCTGTAATCCGGGTGATCCATGAGAATTCCTGCAAGTCCCATCTCCGGAGATCCCCATGCAAATTCCCCAGGAGGTCCGGGATGTAAGCCGCAAAGAGCCCCTCATATGTGGGGGTCAGTTTCACCCCTAGGTATTCCAGGGCGTCCGGTTCCCAAAGTAGAGGGTAGGTCTCGTGTCAATGCACTACCATTGCCGGATCCTCCGTGATATTGAGCACCTTGGATTTCGCATAGTTAATGCGGAAGCCAGAAGCCCCTGCGAAATCGTCCAACAGGTCCCCATCACCCTCGGGAGCAAACGCCCCGTATCCCGCAGGAACAACAATACATCATCTGCATATAGTGCTATTTTATGTTCAGTCCCCTTGACAACTATTTCCTTTATCTCTGGGCCTGCATTGATCGCCTGCGACAGGGGTTCCATTGCCATGGCGAAGACCAGGAGCGCAAGTGGACACCCTTGCCATGTTCCCTTCCATACAGGGATGAATTCCGAGAGAATCCCATTAGCCTGTAGTTTCATAGTCAGAATTCTGCAGTTGGCCAGAATCATCCGCGTAAAGGTTTCCCCATACCCAAACCCCTCCTGCATAAGTCTGAGGTAGTTCTAGTCCATACTGTCGAATGCCCTTGTGGCGTCCAGCGCAAGCATAGAGAACTTCTGGTCCGTTCTCCTGCCCCATATTGTCAGATTCACTGCTCTCTGCATGTTATCTTGCGTGTGCCTTCCAATAATAAACCCTGCCTGGTCCGAGTGTATGATTTTTGGGAGAAATGTCATTAGGCGGAGGGATAGAACCTTTGCGTACAGTTTGGCATCCCCATTAAGTAGGGAAATGGGGAAATATTCCCTGCTAATGAGCTTATTGCCCGGCTGATCTCCACCTGGGTAATGGGGGCTTCCAGCGCCACTCTGTCCTCTTCCATGATACGCGGCAGATCGAGCCTCCTCAGGAACTCCATTGGGCCCCTTCAGATAATCCCTCCCCAGCTAGCGCCATAGAATAAAAGTCCAGCATGATTCCCATCTTTTTGGCCTCCCCTCTCTCGACATTCCCATTCCCATTCCCCATTCCCATTCTTCAGTTGTGTAATGTAATTCTTTGCCTGCTGTTGCCTTGGTTTTGCGGCCAAAAATCTATTCGCCTTGTCCCCTTTCACATAGCATGTTTGTTTTGTTTGGATAATAAGTTGCGCCAATCTATCTTCTAGGTGTGTTTCTAATTTTGATCTGGATTTCATCAAGGTCCGCCACGCTTTCTTGGACCCAGTATCTTTGTGCAAACCCTCGGCCTTAGCCACCTCCTTTTCCAGTGCCACCCCCACCATTTCCTTTTCTCTCATGAAGGCTGATGTTTTAGCTACAAATTCCCCCCTCATGACCACTTTGCCTGCATCCCACACTAGGCCCCAATCTGCTACCTCTGTGTAATTTTTCTGAAAGTAGTGTCTCAGGGTATCCTCCATATGTGTCCACAACAGCAAATCCCTTAGTATCGAGGCGCCTTGTGGCTGCGATTAGAGGCTCAAAATGCAGGATCACTGGGGCATGGTCCGATAAATACCTGGTACCGATTTCCAGGTCTGACACATGGGGATGAGAGTGTCCGAGATTATCACCATGTCTATGCAGGAGAATCCCATGTGTACCACTGAATAGTGAGTGTACACCCTAGACTGGTGGTGGAAAAACCATCATGCCTCTATAGGATGTAGTTCCCTGAGGAATTGCGCCAGTGCCATTCTATGCCTACCATCCTCCTGGGTGGGAGGGAGAGCCTTATCCATAAGGGGGTCTACTACGCAATTAAAATCCCCCCTACCATCACCTTACCCACACACCACCCCAACATTTTCCCCCACAGATTTCAAATTAAATGTTCCTGTTTCTCATTGGGACCATAGACTGCCACTGGCGTTACCAGTTGGCCTGGTAACCCCCCGGCCAACAGGTATCTACCCTCCGGGTCTCTACCCTCCGGGTCTTTGTAGGAGAATTGTACCTCCTTAGCAATCAAGATTTCCACTCCCCTCTTTTTTGTGCCGCTGGAGGCGAAATATTGTTTTGGGAATGCTTTATGTTTGAGACGCACCTCATCTTTAGGGAGCAAGTGTGTTTCCTGAAACCAGGCGACCGTGGTCTGCAACTCGGTCAGACGCCTCATTATGGAGTGCCTCTTGACCTGTGAGTTTAAGCCCTGCACGTTTAGAGAAACCATACGTAGGTCAGCCATCAGCCAATCCCCAGTTGAACCTCTTCTACGAACCCCTTCAATGGCTCTGTTCCCTGAGTACAAAACCAAGCCTTGCGTCCTACCTCCCAGATCACCTTTTTTTTAACACCAACAAAAACCCGAACTTCCAGCCCCCCCTCCCTCCCACCCCCAACTTCCCCATAGGTTCTTAGTCCTTCACCACTGGGTATCCATACCACCCAGGATGTTACGGGCTATGCCGGTCTATCTCTCCTGAGCGCCCCCACCCACCGATTTGTTTCCAGGCTTTTTCCCAACGCATGATCAAGTGTCAAAAAGTCAAGGCCCAATTACTGCTAATTGTTCTGTGGTAAGTTCCTTTCAGTAAAGTACCTGACATCCATCTGTCCATTTCAGTCAGGTTGAAGCCGCTTCTTTTGCTCCCTTGTTCCTCCCGCTGCAGGCGTGTTGATTTCCATCGCTCTTTCTTCCCGGACGATAGCACTTCCTCCTTATCCTCTCGTCCATCTTTTGCTCTTGAAGGTTGCCCCTCTTCTTCAACCGCTTCCATTACGTCTGCCATCTCCTCTTCTTTGAAGACTGTGCATTGTTGCCCTGGCCATTGAAATCACAGGGCACATGGGAATAGCCATCGTTCCGGTTTTATTCGAGCAAAGCCAACTTGTGACCACTCCTAGGCGTTTTTATAAGAGTTGCCTGTGCCAGATCTTGGTATAGCATCAGCAGGATGTCTCTAAATCTCACTGGTTCCTGTTTGCTGGCTTCTTTCATTATTTCTTCCTTCACCTTAAATAGATTAACTCTGGTCAGGACATCCGGGGTCAGATTTCTACTCATTTGGAAAGAGGAGTACACCTGGAAGGTGTGATCAAGCACTACCTCTCGCTCCTCCTCCGACCCCAAGAGGGAATGGAACAAGCCCTTCACATAGTCCTGCAGATCCGCGTTCGCCACTGTCTTAGGTACCCCCAGATCCGTACGTTGTTCCGTCGTGATCGGTTCTCTGTCTCCTCCTGTTTATCCGGGACTGATTGCATTTTTTGTTCGATGGTGCCCACTCTCTGCGCCAGCTCATCATGGCATACCCCTGGTTACACACCTCTGTTTCTAAATCATCCACTCGATTCTCCAATGCCGCTGCATTTTTGTTGAGATCAGAGATGGCCCTCGTTAGATCTGCAGCGCTCTCTTTAAAGTCTTTTTTCAGTTCTATTTGCATGGCCATCAGATCTGACCTTCTTATTGGCGGGTCATCCTCCTCTGGCTGTGCTGGGGGGGCCAAGTGTATTTGGGCACTTGCTTGCAGATGTGCGTGCTTTTGTGAGTCTGCGCCCTTCATTAGCACCTTGATGCCTCCCGATTGTGGCTCCTTCTGTTTTGCCGGCTGTTTGGCCATATTGGGATAAGTGGGTCAGAAAAAAGTCTGTCGGGCTTGGGGGTACACACTCTACCCCAGTGCCACAGCTCTTAGGCCCGACAATGTCCTGCTTCCTCATTGCTACTACTGTGCTCCCATGGGGGCCCTGCTCCTTTGTCTGGGTCCTCATTATGCCATGGGAGGCTCTGCCGCCCGTGGTACGATATTGCTGCTCCTCTGGGTCGGTTCCGCCCTCCATTTTAGAGGCTTGCCACGGCTGCATTCAGTGGGTCCGCGCTCCCTGTTCCGGTGCGTGGATCCCCTTCATTGCTGCTCTAAGGTGTCCCCAAGTCATGGGAGCGCCTTCCCTTTATTTTAGAGCCTTGACCTGTTCCGGGAAGGGGGGAATTCGGAAGTTAGGGCACGATCAGGACTGGGAGCTCAGCAGAGAGGCATCTGCTGGCATCTCCGGCTAGCCATGCACCCCTAAATATACATCTTTACATACCAATAGAGAAATTATTAAAATCCTAGATCTAAATTCATATTCCCTAACGCATATCAATAAATGCAATACCAGAATAACAACCATTTACACTCCTTCATTTCATTTACCTTTACATTTTTTCCTTCAAGTAAAACATATATTTGCTCAATCTTACTACAACTAAAATCCATTAAATCTGTTCTTCACTCATTATACGAGACCAGAATGGCTCAGATCCAATATACAAGTAATTGTGGACAAATTATTTTCTCCTTTCACATTCCACAATTATGGATCTCCAAGTGTCACTGTTCTATTACAAAGTCTGCAACATCGTTGTTCTAATTTGATTCCTTTAATCAGACCCTGGACATTTAACGATCCACCCTTCACATATCAAACTAATTGTTTCCTGCAACAAAAACCATGGACAATGTGCAACCACCTTGCCCCGGTAAGCACACAGGATCACCTGCCTCAGACAATCTGTCCACCTGACTGCCTACTGACTCTTGCCTCCCTTGGCTCACATCCACACTGCTAAGGTGCCTCCTCCAACTTGCAATAGTTACTAACTGTACATCTCATCTTTACCTGCTTATGTTACTCACTATGCCTAACCCTTTTTAATGCTGCACTAATCTAGGTGTGCTTTTTAAATTGTTGCAACCTCCACTTTTGTGCTACTTTAGTGCTTTTGTGCAAAGTCAAACCTATATGTGCTTTCAAAATTGTCGTAACCTCCACTTTGTGCTACTTCAGTGCTTTGTGCAAACTCAAATCTAGGCGTGCTTTATAAATTGTCGCAACCTTCACTTTTGTGCTACTTTAGTGCTTTGTGCGAAGTCAAATCTAGGTGTGCTTTTTAAAATGTCGGAACCTCCAGTTTTGTGCTACTTTTGTGCTTTTGTGCAAGTCAAACCCATGCTTGCTTTTTGAATTGTCACAACTTCCACTTTTGTGATACTTTAGTGCCTTGTGCAAAGTCAAATATAGGTGTGCTTTTTAACTACCCAATACCCCTGGCTGCTAGGCACCTGGTAAGGTGTCTCGTGCCTGTGCAGTATTTACTCCGGTCCCACTCCCCCTCTACCTCCTTCTATGGCTCTCTCCATCTCTCCTATCTACTCTAACTGCTATGCTATTACCTATCCCCCTCCCTCACCAAGTCTGTAAGGACATAGTTAAAAAAAGATCTCCTTTTTTGTAATCCTGGATTACCTATCGCATACACCTACTTCAGTGACACGTCTAGACAAATTGTCACTGACATCCTCTTTTCTGTCTCCTCTCCTGACCTATGGACTCTGCATCTGATTTCCACACTTTCCCCTTTCTCTTCCTCACCCATTAATGGTGGCAATAGAAGGAACGTTCTTGTGGCTGACTTCTTATCCTCAAGATGCATCATTAATTTCTATCCCAATGGCACTTTCATGGCCCAGGGTCCTCACCCCAATCTCCTCCTCTTTGACCGGCGCCTGCCATCTCTCCTCAACTTCCTTCCTGCTACTCCTTCCTCTCTCTCATCACCTCCTTCACCACCTCCGATCGGTGTACCACCCCTCTGTAACCCTCCCCGGAAAACCTTTAAGGTTGGTGACCGGCTTCACTTATAGCTGCTTTACAAATAAACATTACCATACCACACCATACTTAGCCACACTTAACGCTCGTTCTGCTAATAACCATTCGTCCGCCGTTTGCCTCCTCCTTGAAGGCTTTGATCTCAACGTCCTCGCTCTCACCGAGACGTGGTTCAGTACCAGCTCTGTCACTGCTTTGGACTCCCTTCTCACTTATGGCTACAAGATAATTTCAAAGCATCGCTCCAACCACACTGGCGGGGGTGTAGCCTTGATATTCCCTGCGTGGGTCCCTTCCTCCCTCATACCTACTCAGCCCTACTCCTCCTTTGAAAGCCTGGTCTGCAAGCTTGGCATCTCTCCCACTTCCTCTTTGACCATTGCCACTATCTACAGGCCCCCGGGCCCTATCCCCAGAATGGGCTGATATCCCCTCCTCTCTCCTGACTTCCACCTCCAATCTCAGCCTTCTCAGTGACTTCAACATCCATTTAGACTCTTCCGTGACCTCAGTACCTCTCTCTCCTTCTCTATTTTCCTCTCTGGGCCTACCCACTCGGCTGGACACACTCTCGATGCCTTCATCCATTCTGATCTCATGCTCTCTACCCCAATGTCCACCCCACTATCCTGGTCTGACCACACTCTCATTTACTGACACCTGGGACCCCTCGGCCCTCTGACTGAACCTCCCCCAGCTCTGCCAGCCTCGTTTGCGGACATCCATCCAATGGAACAAGTGTCAGTTGCTGGTTTCCTTTCCACCTTCCAACTTCTGACTCAACTATTGACTCTGCTCTCAGCAATCTAATCTCGCTATCACTCACACTCTCGATATTCTTGCCCCTGTCATGAGGATCCACCTGAAACCTGCCTCCAAGGATGCCACTTGGTACGACTCTGATTTAGCAGCCCTGAAACGCAATTGTAGAGTTGCTGAACGGAATGGGCTGACCTCAAGCTCATCCTCTGATAAACTGGCTTGTCGCCTTCTCCAAAGGCAATACCATCTCCTGATTCGCTCCAAGAAGAGGGCTCACATCCAGGCCTGCGTATCTGGAGCTTCTAACAACACAGCTGAACTCTTTAAAATCTGCAAGGAACTAGCCAATCCATCTGCTGTCTCTACCTCGCCTCTTCCTTCCCAGGCCCTGTGCGCTGCATTGGCCACCCACTTCACTGCTAAAACCTCAGAAATCCGGAGTTCTTTCTCACCCTCCCCTCCAGTCTTCCCATATCCCCCTTCCGCCCTTGGCCCCTTCTCCTCCCTGCTCCACTCTTTCCTCCTTTTCCCCTGTCACACCGGACGAGTTGACTAGATTTGACTGCTCTATGACAGTCTCTTCCAAACAGGTCCCCCCCTGTTCTTGCAGAACTATTAAGGACAATATCGGTTCCCTTACCCCTGCACTCACAGACTTCTGCAATCACTCTCTTTCCACTTGGACTTTCCCCTCATCCCTTAAGCACTCACTTGTGCACCCCCGCCTGAAAAAGCCTTCTGCCGACCCCTCATGTCCGACTAACTACCGCCCCATCTCTCTCACTCGCTTCCTTGTGAAACCTCTGGAGAAGTTGGTCTTCCCCCAACTGACCCAGCATACTGAGCTTGTTGGTTGCCTGAATGACCATCAATCTGGATTCCAAGCATCCTGAGGCACAGAAACTGCTCTCTTGAACACCCATGAAGAACTGCTCGCATCTTTTGACTCCAACTCACCTGTTGTTTTCATTCTACTCGATCACTCCTCTGCTTTTGACACAGTTAACCGCTCCATCCTCATAAAACGGCTCCATGATACCCTTGGTATCTCGGAGCGGTCACTGGACTGGCTGACCTCCTTCCTCACGGACTGTCCCTCCTAGGTTATCCTGGGTTCCTTCTCCTCACCCACCTCTATCTCCGCCTATGGTGTGCCCCAGGGCTCTATCCTTTTTCCCTGGCTCTTTAACATCTATCTCGCTCCTCTTGCTCACCTTATCTCCACTTTTTCACCACAATTCCAGTGTTATGCAGACGACTCTGACCTCCTCTGTCATTCCTGACTGTCTGTCCGCTATCCAGTCTTGGTGTACCTCCAATGACCTCTGTTTCAAAGCCAGCAAGACTGAGAATCTTTCTATCGGGACTCCATCTTTTCTCCCTTCACTCTGGCCACCCTCGATGGGCTCTTCCCCCCTCTCCTTCCTCTGAGACCAGAAACCTGGGAGTTATCTTCGACTCCTCTCTCTCTTTCATTCCTCACATCTTGGACCTTGCCAAGAAGGCCCATTTCCAACTCTACCTCCTCAGGGTCATCCTCCCGTTCCTCACTTTCCCCCAGAAGCTCAATTTCTCCTGAGCTCTGGTACTCTCTAGGCTGGACTACTGCAACAGCCTCTTCCGTAACCTAACTACCTACCTTCTTCTATCCGCCCCTCCAGCTACTCCAGAATATGGATGCAAGACTTATCCTTGACCTTAAGCCCAGGGACTGTATCTCTCCAGCCCTAAAATCTCTCCACTAGCTCCTGGTTGCTGCAAGGATCTATTTAAATCCCTCTGTATCATCCATAAGGCTGTCTGGGGCCGGGGACCACATTATCTGAAACTTGCTCTCACCAAATACTCTCATTCCAGATCACTCGAATCGTCTGGCTCCAACTCTGCTTGTCAAGCGCTTCTCTGAGCAGAGAGCGGGTGGCCGTTCACTATCCTCAGCTGGCTCCCTCCTTTGAAATAGCCTCCCCCTTTCTCTCTGTCTGAGCCGGATGTCCTGAAGTTCAGCAAACACCTCAAGACTTTCCTCTTCTCCTCTGCCTTCCCTCTCCCCCTCCCGTGCTAAACCCCACAGTCGCTGTGATTGGTGGCCCGGGCCTGTATGTGTCCTCCTGGGTCCTGGCCTTTTTTCTGATCGCCCGCAACATCCGCCCTCCCCCTGCACCTGCCTTCGGGCGTGCACTTTTTGTATGGGCTGGTGACTCCTCTGGCATCTAGGGGTCACTGCCTGGCACTTATCTGTTGCCTTTGCAACCAGTTCTTGCACTTACCTGTTGCCATGCAACTGTCTCCCTGGCACTTATCCCCTCTGTGGATCCTCTAGCACTTACCCCCTTCCCCTGTCACTTCTGTCTCTGCACTTGCACGATCCAAATGTTCACAGGGCCTAGTAGGACCGCTTCTTTGTATTTTGCATAGTCCACTGTGTTGTTGTTTCCCTGGCTCCCTTCCCCTTGCACTGTGAGCGCGTTGAAACACAATTTTCTTGTTGTATAAGCGACTTACAAATGCCCAATAAAATTAAATTAAATTTAAAAAACGAGCACAAAAGATTCCGCTCATAACGTAAAAATATCGTCTTACATTCCTTACAAAGGAACGTCACTAAATGTTTAGGCAAACAATCTAACCATGTGTTAATTTTTGCAAATTCCTTATAATTCCTATATTGTTCCACTTTATTTTTATTTATTCACCAATCTATTTTTATTTATTCCCCAATCCAATTGATACAATTTGTTTTAACAAAATTCTTATTTTCGATTAAAATTTTTTATTACATGCTACATCCTCCAGTATTTCCTCTTTCAACCTTTCCATCGTTCACTCCTCTCGAGTTATAATTGATCGTTCCTATATTGTCCCCCATCTCTAGGGCCCACTTACACTGATTCCCTTTTTTGCGGTTATTCTTCATTATTCTGTGCTGGTTTCTTCTTTTTTCAGGACGTATATTTATCCAGATGCGCTTCATGATCAACATGTAAATACGGACACCTTCCCTGCAACATGGGTGATGGAGCCATGGGACCCAGCCACTCCTTTCCTGAAAGTGCCCGTGCATCGAATGGAGGTGGCATACAGAAAGATTGAGACCCACTTCCACAAGACACTATTCGAAGACCAGGCCATGATCTTCAGCATACACCGAATCCAAAACAAAACAATGTGGCAGAAATATGCATGGTAAGGGCAAAGTGCATGTTTTCTGTGGCGTGAATGCCTGCATTGCTGTCTGGACAGTGTTGCTGTGTGAATGAATCTACCTCGCCCTCATTCCAGCAAACTTCATAACCCCCAGTTGCCCTGAAAATATGGAACAGCT
Source organism: Ambystoma mexicanum (assembly GCF_040938575.1). Taxonomy (NCBI): domain Eukaryota; kingdom Metazoa; phylum Chordata; class Amphibia; order Caudata; family Ambystomatidae; genus Ambystoma; species Ambystoma mexicanum. The sequence goes on from NC_090925.1 coordinate 198,019,795, forward strand.
GGACTTTGCCAAACCATACTTAAAGAAGTAGATTAAACTAAGGCGCTGAATAGTGTTCTCAAATACATAGCTATATGCATCCGAATCACACTCAAGTACACACAACTATAAGTCATGAGAGATTAAACTGTAAAAATGATGACCATTTAGTGAATACCAGCTGAGTGCAACACCTATCCCTGGCTAAGGGATGTGTAAGGCCCACAGGGCATTAAATGGTGTTCTGATGGCCAATTGCAGATACATCTAGGAATGCACAGGTTTCAAATGGCTGACTCCAATGTTCACAGGCTTCTTGCTCTCCAGCTGGGCATGCTAGGATACCTGGAGATGACACCACTGCTGCAGGTGTCATTGAATCGGAGGGATTTCCAGCATCTTGTAGGCTTGGTTGTGTTTGGGGACCAAGAAGACCCTCGACATAGCTCTGCCTGACCAGGAAAACCCACCTTTTCAAATGGATGCTCTGTTGCACTTGTTATGTTGTGAAAACGAGAAGCAGTCCATTTAGTTTTGGCTATTAGGTGGTGCTTAAGAGCCACTTAAAAGCTAAAAGAATTGCATTGGAGTACAGCAAAGAGGGAGATGGCATGAGAGCGTGCACAACTCGTGGGTGCTTTTTGGTTATTCACCCACCCGCTGACTGTCCAGGGGTATGCTAATCTCTGTGACCTTTCCCACCTACTATCTCCCCCCATTCCCCTAACAAATCCTCCTGGGATCTCTTTGAGGGAGCTCTGTCAAGCAGTAATATCAAATATTGGCCGGCCAGTGTCATTTTTTGCAGCTGTAAATACGCTATTTGTTTTATAAAAATGTTTTAGCCAAGTGCCTTCAGCCACTTGATTTATATCCGTTCCTTGCAATGAAGTTATGTTAACAAGGTTAACAAGAATCATTGAGAAAGGAAACAGTTGTGGTTTGTGTATAGATATTAGATAGATGTTTGCCAAGCACTGCTGTCATATGTCTAGGTAATCACACCATTGCCCAGCTGTTGCCATCTCATAGCCAGGTAAGTACCATTATGGCATTACCTGGCAAATTTTTATCCCATGCCTCCTGAAATGCCAAAACCACTGGCCTTGCCAGTGCGTGTTTAATGTGGCTGATGCGTGCATAAGGATTGCCCTTTGGTGCCTACTTTCCTCTTGAGCTAATAAAGAGGGGAGCGCCCATGCATAGGCGAGTAGTGCTATCTTTGCTGCTAACCAGAGAACACTACTTCCCCCTGTCATACATGCTATCCACTCATTACATTGGTGGACAGGTAATTGCTCGGGAATTGCTCTTTGTGTTTTCTTTCCCTGTCCAGCACTTTCCCCACATATTTTAGGATTGCAGCTTTTTTGTGTAATCATATCAACTCTAAAATATGTTGACATATCTGTTTAGTTTGAGAAAAAATGTGTTGGTCCTAGAACCCAAGGCATAGTTTATATAATGCCATCATTGGGAGAATTAAGAAATGTGCGGCCCGGTTATGATAGCCGCACACCAAGACGTTTGCTTATCTTTGATGGCCTATTCATATTTGGCAGCATGACTTTTCAAGGTTTGTTGTACGAAGTAAACCTACCCTAGTGACAAATTGTGGTGTCCCTGGCAACCTTTTGAGGGACACCGGGAGGCTTGAAAGGTACTGTTGTGATGCCTTTTCATGTCACCCCAAAGCAAGAAAAGCGCTCAATTTCTGTATGAGATCCCCGTAGGCTACATACATTGTTATTTGCGTTAGAAAGACTGTGTTTAGGTCCATATATAAGCACTAAGAGTCCATAGGATATGTGCATGATATATGCATGTAATACAATATTTATATTGCATATGTCGTACATGACATATATGTAACATAGAACATTATATTGTTACACATATGTATGTTTATGAATGGCACATATGTTTGCATTTTCGCACAAGTAGAACGTCAGCTTTTCCCGCTGTTTGGGGTTAAGGTTTCCAGCATAAAGTGGGGCGGTGTCCTCTTCAATCTCATGGGCAAGTCTCAGAAAAACTCTCTTCCCCATTCTGAAGAAGATATGGAAACCGGGCTTGCTGACAACGAGAACGCCTTTCTCTGCACCTCCGGGTCGAGTGAAAAGGAAATGCATGCCCCCCAAAGAAACAAAACCGCTTTGTGGCTGCTAGAAGGAGATTTGTTGTGTGCCCAGTATCTGAATTTCCTATGGTTAGATCTTGGAGAGAGATTGCGGATCCCTTGGGTCCCGGGGAAGCCACCCGCTATGTGATGCATCATTTGTCAGTGGTATAAGACGGCTCCCCCAGAGCTTCCACAGGCACCCCTCATGAGCCCCATCAAATGCTTTGCATTAATCCCTGCTACCTTCACATGGGTAAAATAATATTTTGGATGACGTAAACCTGAGAAAATTAAATGCAGGAAAAGTTGGCCATTAATCCAACACAAGCAGGAGATTTGCAGAGAAAGCTGGGCCCTGTCGATATATCCATAAGCAGGGCGGTTCCTGTGATGAGCACACCTTCAGTGCTCAAGCCCTGAGGAGGTAGGGGAGTGGAGCCTGGTGAGAAAGCAGCACGTACAAGAACACAAATCAAGCGTAAGCACTATGCACAAACATGCCGACAGCGAATGGACTTGCAGACATGACGGCCAGAACATCGGGCCGACTGCCATGACACTGGCACCTAATCTGTAGATATAGAGCAGGATATTTGAGCCCTTGGGCCATGGTGATAGGGCTAGTGGCCAAATAAGACTATTAAAGATATGATACCTGCACATGATTGGGAACATTAGGTATGCACACCAGGAGGAGGTGGAAGCATTGAACATGCACTAATCACATAACAATTGATTAACAAGGAAACCGCTACATCATTCAGTGCTCTCGTTGGATGAATTGGCTCCAAAGCCAAACTATAAAAAGAGGCAGAACCTCTAGCTGCAACAGAGATTGGTAATAAATAAATGAGATTAACAGGAGAAGCAGATCTAGAGGTGGCCAAGAGAAATAAAGCACACTGTGGGAAAGCTGAGAAACAGGAGGTGGCAAACCAAATAGATCATACTTTGTGAGAGCTGAGAAACCAGAGGTGTCAAAACCAAGTAGGCTTCACTGTAAGGAGATCACAAATGCTGGAAAGAATAAGGCACAGAGCCTGCTAGGAGCCTAGACCCAGAAGCCTCACTGCCAGAAGCTGTCAGGAGCCAGAGGATACTGAAACAATGAGTCGCAGGTCCTGATGGCAGATGTGAAGGTACCAGCGATACAGAGAAGCATTGGCCCCGGGAATCTGGATCATACACGGAGTGCGCTGAACCCCAGAAGGACTGCCGTTGGTGGGAAGGCGGGTGATGCATAATTCTTGCATCATGACAAGGATATGGGTCTTGGGGGGAGGGTATCCTACCCAAAGAATCTCTATGGTAAGAGGGGAAAAACAACAAGGGGTTGTCCAGGGAAAGTATCTATGGAGACCCATGGGGCAAGAAGGGGTCTCTGTGTGAGTGCATTACAAGGCTAGAGAGGGCAAGAGAATTGTAAAACCTTTAGATCAGCTGCCAAAGTAAAGTAAAGAAGTATGCTGGGACACTTAATGCCACATAAAGATTGTGAGTGAATTGAAGAACCCTTAGCTGGTCAACTTCGTACTGTGTGGATTAGAGTAAGTAATAGTCTTTGTGACTAAGAGCACAACACCCTTTTAGCTTATTATTCCTCCAACCCTCCCTGCAGAGAACGAATGAAAGTGTAGAACTATCCTTGGGTGTCACGTGATCTGGTGTCTCCACCTCTTGACACTCCCCAGGAAGAGAGGGCAGGGATGTAGATGCTTTTGATAAGAAGGTCCTCGCTGTAGGAGTGACGACAGGGAGGTGTGCAAATTTATTAGCCATCATATTTCATTATGATTAAGAAATGTGAAACATAATGACTGAGGCCAGATTTCTTGCCAAACAAATAAAAGAAAAGATGCTCAAGACATTCAAGTGATCGGGGGACTGAGGGAAGGAGAGATCAGCACATCTCCAACCATGCTATCAATAGTGACATTGATGTCATAGAGACCTGTTTAATAATGTGTTTTACTGGAGATGTTTATGAGGGCTGGGTTGTTAAGGTGTGCCATATTGATTTAGGCCAGAGGTGCATGTAAAGGCCCTGGACATGTCCTTTTAAGGAGATGATCTTTTTTGTTAAAAAGGTGTATCAAGTACTGCAGATGGTAAAACCAAACACAGTTACAGCCTGTTCTTTAGGCACACTCCAGCAACCTAAAGGTTATTGTTTTTTGAGTCCCCAAAGGAAGGTCAGTAACCACTGTAAGGGATTTCTTTGCATATGTAATGCAAACTACCAGTTTACCTACCAAGGATACACAAAGGAATAGAGTATCGCCCTGCCATCAAGCATAGACCACCAGTCAAAGTCTTTACTACTTTTTACGATCTTGTGAGGGACGTTTTGCACTTTTTATCCATCAGTACTCAATGATGAAGACAACAGATGAGTGCATTCTATTTGCCAGCATGAGAAAACATCCAATCCAATCAAGTTACTGAGATGGAGAGAATACTCTCCAGCATGAAACCCACCTCCTGTGTTGAAATTATCTTAGAGCACAGCACCCTCTTCATCCCTTTTCTGACACGGTTTGTCAATTCATCTTTTTGGGATAAGTGCATCCCTACTACCATCAAGGTACGCACGGTTGCCCCCTCTCCAAAAAGATGGGCCATGACCCTAGAGACCTGGCAAACCTCAGGCCCATAACAAACTGCCACTTTCTCCTAAAGATTCTGGACAAAGTCGCCACAAGCCAGATACACACCCACTTTGAGACTAACAACATCCTACATGGGGGGCAGTCAGGTTTTAGGCCGGCCCACAGTACCAAAACAGTCCGTATGGATCTTCAATTACACATGCTAGGGATTATGGAGAAGGACAAAGCAGGCCTTCTGGTCCTTTTGGACCTCTCCGCGGCCTTTGACTTGCTCGACTACCAGCGCCTTCTATACACCCTAGAATCCACTGTACATTTCTCTAAGGTTGCTACCAAATGGTTTGAATCTTTCTTGTCCCACCGTGTCTCAAGAGTCCACTGGAGTGACGCCCTTTCCCCACCCTCAACCATTCTTGTGGGGTCTATTATTATTTAATATGTACATTCAGCCTCTCTGTACCTTATTGGAGAGCATGGACATGTACATAACCAACTATGTGGACGATACGCAGTTGGTCATTGAACTCAGTGGAGACTACCCCAAGGACTCAGCCAAACTCCTCTCGATTTTTAATCAGGTCGAGTTATGGATGACTGAGAACTGGATGTGCATAAATGGGGGGAAAACTGAGCTACTCATCATTGGCTCCCACAAGCCAGGAGTGAGCTCAGTACCAGCTACGAGGCTTTGCCCATTAATCAAACCAGGATACCCACCCAGACAAAGGTTAAAACCCTGGGAGGTACCCTGGAAGCCTCCCTACATTCAGAAGAACACACAAAAATGGTTAGCAGAAATTGTAACTACCATCTTCTCCTTCTTAGGAATATTCAACATTTCCTCACTGAAGAAAACGTGGCCACAATAGCCCGGGCCATCTTCTTACTTAGACTGGACTACTGCAATGGACTGCTTCTTAGGGCTAGCATTTGCAGCCAAAAAAAGATTCCAGCGCATCCAAAATGATGTAGTACGCATCATTAAAAGGTTCCCCTGGAAGGAGCACACATCCAACACTGGAAAACCCTGCACTGGCTGTCCTTAATGAACCGCATCAGTTTTAAAACGTGCCCTATTGTCCACCATTGACTCTATGACAACGACCCCGCCTACCTGAAAACAGCAATAACTCACTACGCCCCTGGCAGATGCTTACGCTCAACAGACAATGCCCTGGCCTCCTGTCCCATTTTTAAACGGGCAAGAGGCTTCGGTAGATCATTCCCAGTCAGTGCAGCCCAGCTGTGGAACTCCCTTCCCGGGAAGCTGAGACAGGAGAATAATCTCCTGTGTTTCAGGAAGAACTTAAAGACTGCACTATTTAGCTAATCCCCCACATGCACCCACTTCTTGGCCTCTTTTGTCCCGTCCTCATGTGTTGTTCCTTGTGTTCATGTGCGCCCTAATGCCTGCGGGCTATTCGGCGCGTAATAAATATATTCACAACCCATTCGAAACAGGTATCAAGAGAACTATTAAGCACTATTACACTGCTTTTCTAATATAAGGCCGTAGCACTTAGAAAGTCCTTCTCTGCTAAAGAGAATTGGGCCTGGTGCCACACAAGTCACAAGCCCCAAAATAAGCCCTTTGTAGGTAGTTAGGAATCTGAGTATCAGTAGCACAACACGCGTTGTCAAAGTCAACATGTAGGCATAAATGTTCCAGGCAGGTAAGAAAAGAGCAAACAAAGTTCTTTAGGGGTCCTATCCCAAGCTCACCACCTTAAGGGAAGCACAGGTTGGGGGGTATTTGGTCAGAACACTCCTGTTCATGACCAGACAAGAGAGAGGTAGGGTTAGAACTTTGCACCAGTTAAAACTTATTGCAGTAGGTAAACTCACCCCCTTTACCCTGATTACTTCAGAAACCACCACTGGGGTTTTTAAATCTACTGGCCCAACTTACTTCAAGTGTTGGTTCCTTTCAAGGGGTCCAAGGGCTGATGGTAGAGAGGTCACTTTCGTTGTCTGGTTTGGGTTCATCTACTTGGCGGTTTCACGCTCTAGCGAGATGGTTCCTGTGACTGGACAACTATTCAGCCCTTGCACAATGAGAGGAAGATTAACACAATGATGATGTCCTCAGGAGACGCCCCCCAGGGCACAATGAAGGTGGGCTATAGACACAAACACTTCGATCAGACAGCACAAGTTAACCCTCATGGCAGAAAAAAAAGAAGCTGGTCCTGGAAGGCAAATACTAGAGAGCTGAAACTGTAGGGTAAGGCCTCTGGTCCAACAAGCTCAGAGTCTGTGGTGTTCCAAGACCGAACTTCAGACAGCAACCAGTACAATGAAGAAGCCCAGGAAGGAGCTGGCCACACCGTCAGCCAGTTCAGCCACAGGAGCCGACGCGGGACAGGCAGGCTGAATGGAGCAGCCTGCTACAGCAGCAGCCCAGGAGGACCTCACTGGAGACCACAACAGAAGCCGGCATCAGGAACAGTAAGATGGTGCCGCCGGATGTGACAACAGCTTACATGGAACCAGGGGGTGTAGCGAGCACAACAACAGCAGCCACAAAACAGGAGGATGTCGCGAGTGGGCGTGGGAAAAGTCAGAGTGACACCGTGTGAAGGAAGGCACCATCCCTAACTCCCTATTACACTAAGCGGGATAGGTCAGGGAAAGTAAGAAGGTCCCTAGGGAGTTAGGCAGCCACTGGTTCAGGGAAACACCAATAGATCAAAGTAGACAAAAGACAGACAGGGGTCACTGATCAAATAGCGACTAACATATCCGTTAAGTATGGCTAGGGTGGGGGTAAACCGGCATGAATGAGCTATCGAGGGAGGCCCTAGTGCCAATTTCCGTTAAGAACATGGCAGACCCTAAAGGACATTATTAAAAACCTATAGTCCATCTGTCTATATTTTTTCAAAATCAGTTTTATTATCAGTTTCTTACTGTACAAATGGGCATTTAAACACAGTACAATCAGATAACATATGAAACTTGTAAATGTCATCCCCCTCCCTCACACAAATCAATTGAAACAACTTGGGATTTCGTTTAGTTCCATACATATGGCCTCATTACATCCCCGGCCGTAGCCGTGCCAGTAAAAATGTCAGGCTGCCGCCGGAGTTGTGTTTTTTTCCTGGCTTTAGGGAATCACCGGGGCATTACAGCCCCACCGGTACTTGAAGCCAGGCGCCGGAAAATGTTACTCAATGGGAATGGGGAGGACGGAAGCACCGGCAAGGAGTGCAACAGTGCCGGTGCTTCCGTCAAAGTCTGCTGGCGGGTGCCGTTCCGCCTGCCAGGGTCAGACCTGGCGGGCGAAAGGGCACCCGCCAACAGACTGGTAGTTTGCCGGTCCGGAAACAATGGTGCTGATAAGCTTAGCGGCACCGTTGTTTCCAGACTGGCAAACTTGTAATGAGGCCCATAATCTATTCAGTGTGGTGGCTCTCCCCTGGCGGGTCACCACCCTTATTTTGGTGTAAAAAGTAATCCAGGCTCCCTCTATGTTTGTGCAGGACTCGTTCAGTAAATATGTTAGGTACTCCATGTCATATATGGCCCTCACCTTCTGTACCCATTCTTTTTCAGTAGGGATTTTGTCTCTTTCAATGTTGCGCAATGCAGCTCTTAGCCACCACTAACAATGTGCATACATGTGGCCCTCCTCCTCCTCTTCATCCTCCTCCGCGCTTACCCAAATAACAATAACCATGGTGATAATTTCTTTTTTATACCATCCAGATCTTCAAGTCATATCAGGACTTTATTTTTTCATTCGTAGAAGCGCACAAAGCCCATGGGGCTGGTTACAGTGATCACAGTTGGGATAGAGGGTGTACAAAATGATTTTAGTTGAACAGGTGGGTCTTGAGCTTTTTCCTGAACAGGGGATAGGAGGGTTCAGCGCTAAGGGGGAGTGGTAGATTGTTCCAAAGTGTGGCAGCAGTTACCCAGAAACTGATCCCCAGTATTTTTGTGATTGAATCTTGGTACGATGAGGCAATGGCTGTGCGGGGAGCACACAGGTCTGGCAGGCATGTGTCTGTTGAGTCTCTGAGCTAGGTACGAGGGTGCATTGTTTGACAGACAACGATGAGTGATTGATAGAATTTTATATTTGATTCTTTCTCTAATCTTTTGGCTTCAGAAATGTGGTCACACTTTCCCAGGTCCAGTCCAGCACAAAGCGCATAACCCTGCATTACTTGGAGCCTGCTTAGGTTTTTTCTGAGGTACCGCAGAGCAGCGGATTGCAGTAGTCCAATTCTGAGCCGGTGATGGCACGTGCAATGGTGAGATGATTGTCAGAGGAAAGGAGTGGTTTGCTTGTGTAGATGAGCTTTGTGGCGTAGGCTGCTGTGGAGGAGATGTGATTGATTTGATGTGACATGTTGAGTGTAGCATCTAGATGGATGCTTAGAGTTTTCACAGACGAGGATACAGGGATCTTGTAACCATCGATGCTGAAGAAACGGAAGGCATTGTCGAGTTTGGCGAGGTGGGCAGGAGTTCCGAGGAGGTGGAGCTCTGTTTTCCCATTGTTTAGGCAGATGCTATGCAAGGCCATCCAAGTTTGGATCATTTCGTAAACAGAGTTCACTTTGAGAGGATTCTGCGAGTGGACAGCGGAGAGAGGGATGAGAATGTGGGTGTCGCCGGCGTAAATTGTGTAGAATATTCCAAGGACTCTAGGTGGTCAGATAAAGGTTTTCGTGTAGACGTTGTAGAGGGTAGGAGAGACACAAGAGCCTTGCGGGACCCACAAGTGATCGGTGTGGGAGGGACAGTGGCGTTTCCTGCAAAGACTCTGGAGGTTCTTTTTGCAAGGAAGGAGGAGATCCGCTTTGCGACTTCAGGGTAGAGGTGAGCAGCAGAGGTGAGGTGGTGGCATACGGTCTGGTGGTCAATGAGATCAAAGGCGGCAGATAGGTCAAGAAGCAAGAGCAGTGAGAGGTTGCCGTCATCATTAGAAACATCAAGTTGGTTCTTTAGGTCGATGAGGACTGTTTCCGTCCCATGTCTAGGGCGGAAACCTGATTGGTGAGGGCTAAGAATGTGGTAGGTTTCCAGAAATTCTTGAATTTGCTGGTAGGCGGCTCTATCAATGATTTTGAGGAGGAAGGGGGCAGTAGTGATGGGTCGGTAGTTGGTTAGGATGGCCGGGTCCATAGAAGCTTTTTCTGCCCAGTATCTTTGTATTTGAGAGCACAATCCCATCGCATATGGTAATAGTCGCTCTGTGGCTGCCTACATTTCCAACAGCGCAAACCTGTTTCCGAGTACACTGTAGCCAATGCGCCAGGATGATAATGCCATCGATGTACGAGCTTGACCGCCTGCATTCTGTATTGCAAGGACACAGTGGATTGCTTTACCCTCCTACAAATCTTAGACCATAACCAATCCATAATATCCCTGTTCAAGTCCTTAGCCCATTTTGCCCTTGACAGGAGGATACCCACAGGATCATTGCACCATAGTTCTCCATGTAGCTTAGTTATCCAGCCTTTCATGTTTATGCACTGAAAAAGTATTCTATCAAAGGAGATGAGATCCCTTCTCAGATTGTCTCCCCAGCGTGGTTCCTTAAGTACCCCATTAAGCTGCAAGTACATTGAGAGTTTACCAATATGAAGACATTCTTCCAGTCGGTCTAGGGCCAAAAAGCTACCCTCTACCCACATGTGTCTTTCTCTGCATAGGCGCGCTTTTTACCAGGCTTGAAACCTTGATATGTTAACAATCTAATTTTTCAGGGGGGCACACCCAAATACAGCTAAGGGGCGAGGGCCACGTCAAGAGCCAGCATGTGGTGCTATTTTCCTACCATATCCACCAAAATACCTCCAATATGGGATGCGCCTGCACCCTTTTAGGGATCTGCTTCTGGGTAACCCATATCAATTTACCCAGTGTGACCGGTGCGAGGACCATGTTGTCCATGTGAACCCACTGTTTCCCTGACCTGGGATCTGGATGGTCTACCATGATGTCCAGGTGCTCGAAGAGTATGTCTTGAGGTCTGGAAATCCCACCACTCCCTCTTCTTTTGGTAGGACAAGTGTCTTGTAGGCACCCTAGGTTTCACCGGCTGCCCGTAAAAAGTGCAAGAGTGCACTCTGGAAGGTCACAAACAAAGCTGCCGGGACTATCGTTGGGAACATTTGGAAAAGAAACAAGAGTTTGGGGAGGATTGTAATTTGTATACAATTTAAACGTACCATCCAGGAGAGGTATAACGGTCCCCAGCGGTGCCGGTCCAGGTTTATCTTATCCCAGAGGGGGGAGGAGGGGTAGTTCCTAGCAAACAGGTCCTTATTGTCTCCCGCAATATCAATCCCCAAGTATCGAAACCCCTCTGGTTGTATCCTAAAGACAAGGCTCCCTATGAAGTCTCTGTCCTTCTGGCTCCATGTCCCTGTCAAGTACGTCACTGATTTGTCCAAGTTAATCTTAACCCCTGACAAGTCACTGTATGCTGTCAGTGCCTGGAGAAGGCGGCGAACGGAAGTGCATGGATTTGTAATATAGAAGAGCACGTCGTCAGCGAAGAGGCTCATCTTGTATTCCGTTCCACCCTTTACTACCCCTCTGATCCCCTCGTTGTCTTTTAGTCCAATCAGCCATGGTTCCATAACCAGCACATCCAGCAGGGGCACGAGGGGACACTCCTGTCTGGTGTCCCCGTTGATATTCCCCATTCACCACCACGCTGGCCCTGGGCGATGAGTTTAGGACAGATATCCATCCCATCCACTTTGCTCCCATTCGGATTTTCTCTAGTACCCTCTTCCTAAAGGAAAAATTGACCTAGCCAAAAGCCTTTTCTGCTTCAAGGGATACAATCAGGCCCCCACTTTGCCTTACTACTGGGGCATTTAGTTTGTGGAGAGCTTCTGAAAATTGTCCGAGCCTTGCCTTTTGTAAATAAACCCTGTCTGGTCTGGGTGTGTCAATCCGGGGAGATGTATTTCTAGCTTGGATGATAATATCCTAGTGAATATCTTGGCGTCAACATTTAAAAATGAGATTGGTCTGTATGATGGGCAAAGCGCATGGTCCTTGCTCGGGTTGGGGATAACTGCAATCAGTACACCCAAAAACGTGGGCGATATGTCTTTGGCACCCTTGATGGAGTTAAAGACTTTGGCTAGGGGCCCCGCTAGGGTCTCCTGAAACTGTTTGTAAAAATCTGAGGTGTAACCGTCCTTCCCTTGTGCTTTACCTGGTTTAAGGTGGCCTATGGCCTGGAATACCTCTTCCACCGTAATGTCAGATGCCAATATGGACCTCTCCATCGTGGTCAGCTGTGGGATGGGAGAAGTTTGCCCAGATAATCCTGTATGCCCGCCTCCCCGGTCGTGGGGGGTTGTGTGTAAAGGTGTTTGTAAAATTCTGCAAAGCAATCCGGGATATTTCCCTGGGCAGTGATCACATTTCCCCGTCTATCGTTAATCCACTCAACTCTCCTCTCTACTCTAACATATCCTATTTGCCAACAAGGTCCCCACGCAATCTCCCCTTTCATAAAATATCTGCTTGTTATATCTCATCTTTTTTTTTTTTTTTCAACTTGACTTTTATTAATTTTGACATTGGAAGTGAACATACAGGTGGATACATATGATGCATTAAGGGCTATTTTACAAAGTTGTTCCAGACCACCCTAACAATATTTAACAACATTAATGTTCATTGTTCCAATAAAACGAAAATAAAGAAACCCCGCCCCCCTCCCACTATCCTCCCTCCCAGTTCCCGAGTCTCCTTCTTTCGAGGCATTGCTACTTTGCTTCGTGGTAGGCTGCGTGACATTCACCTTCAATCATCTCTGGGTCATCGATCTCTAGTATGGTCTGTGATAGGCATGGGTTGTTGGCAATGGTTTGTTCAGAGTTCCGCCATTGTTGGCGTAGGTTGGGTACTAGTTTCTTTACTGTGTTGAGTCATCCGTGGTTGAGCGCGAGATATATTGTGCAGTGAAGTCGCACCAGGCTTCCTCTTGTCGTGCGGCTTTGTCATGTAGTATTGCCGTTATTTTCTCCATTGTGTAAATGTTTGTGGCGATCTGTATCCAGTCCTTTTTATCGGGTAGGTGTGAGGATTTCCATTTTATCACTAGGGCTGCTCTCGCCGCGAGTAACAGGGGGGATATTAGACCTTTTACCCTGATCTGTTCGTCATCTTCTTCCTCGAGGCCAAAAAGAATCAGGAGGGGTGACAGTTCCCTCTCTATGCCGTCCAGCTGTTTGATCCATCCCAGGACTTCTTGCCAGTAGATGCGGACCTTGGGGCAGGTCCACCACATGTGCCAGTAGTCGGCATTCATACCACATTGTCGCCAGCATCCCGGGCTGGAGGTCTGGAACATTTTGGACAGCCTGTATGGATCGTACTGCCATCTGTGGAGCAATTTTATAGCATGTAATTTATACTGGGCTGTGATTGATATCTTCGATGGTGTTTCACAGATTTTGTCCCAGGCCTGCTGGTCGAACTCTCTCTCCCATCTTGCCTTGAGACGGCTGTTTGGCGCATCGTCTTTAGTAATTAGAGCCTTGTACATTCGTGCTATGAGGCCTTTGGAGGTGGTAGTCGTGTCTAGGATCGTCTCAAAGGGCGTTAGTTATCTCTGTGTGGTGGCCTTCCATTCCCTTCTGGATAAAACGCCTTTCAATCGCAGGTACAGGAAGACTGGTATTGGGTGAATTTGGAGGGCGTCCTCTAGTTCCGTTATTGAGATGAATTTCCCTTTTCTCCAAAGCTGACCGACTCTCTCGAGGCCGGCATCGAACCACGATTGGTATCTAGCATGTTCCGGGATTTCTTCTCTGATCCCGGGGGACCAGAGATGGCTTAGGGGCGAAGGCCACGTGGTGACTCCCAACATCGCTTTCCCCTTCTTCCATATGTTCCACATTGTGCCCAGTATCGGGTGGTTGCGCAGTCTTCTCGTAAGCTTCGGCCTGGGGACCCATAGCCATTCTGCCAGAGTTACGGTGGCTAAAATGTTGTTGTCCAGTTGACCCATTGGAGGTCCTTCCTATCTCGCAGGTGTGGGATTAAAATTCTGAGCTGTGTGGCTTGATAATAGCATTCTATGTCTGGCAAGCCCACTCCTCCTAGGTCCTTTGGTAATATTAAAACATCGTAGGGGATTCTTGGTTTCTTCCCATTCCACAGAAATTCTAGTATGGTCTTTCTGACTTGTTTGAAGAAATGCTCTGGGATTGTGATGGGCAAGACCTGAAAGGGATAAAGGAACTGTGGGAGGGTCACCATTTTGATTGCGTTTAGGCGTCCCATCCAAGAGATTGTCAGCGGTTTCCATTTCTTGAGATCAGCCTTGAGGGCTTCGAGAAGTGGAGGGAAATTGGCTTCGTAAAGGTTGTTGAGGTGTCGCGTTAAGTTAATTCCCAAGCATCTCATTGTTGGGCCTCCGATAATCAGCCCGAGTTGCTTGAGAGCGATTTGGTGTTCTGGGGATGGATCATGGAGTGGAAAAGGAGTGGATTTGGATTTGTTGATCTTGAATCCCGAGAGTGTGCCGTATTCCTCTATTAGATGGATCGCTCGTGGAATGGAAGACGTTTGGTTTGACACATGGAGCAGAATGTCGTCCGCATACAGGGCTATCTTATATTCTTTGCCATTCACCTGAATCCCTTCCACTTTACGGATCTGCTCGCAGTATGACGGCGAGGGGCTCCAGGGACAGTGCGAAAAGTATTGCCAAGAGGGGGCAACCCTATCTCGTACCCCTACTGAGGGGGAACCAACGGGAGAATTGGGCGTTCACCGCGACCGATGCTCTCGGGGATGTATAGATGGCTTTGATCCCTCGACAAAGCGTGGGGCGTTGGCCTATCTTCTTCTCGGTATCAATTGAGAGTAACGCTGGTTTGCTCAACGATGTTTGGGCCTCGTGGATTAAGTGCAGGGTTTTCCGGGTGGAGTCCGCGCCTTGTCTGCCCAGGATGAAACCCACCTGGTCATTGTGGATTATTGATGGCATGTGTGACTCCAGCCTTGCAGTAAGGATTCTCGTATACATTTTGGCTTCAATATTTAGAAGGGATATCGGACGGTAGGAGGCACACAGCTTTGGGTCCTTACCCTCCTTGGGGATGACTGTTATCAGTGCTTCAAAGAAGGATTCGGGTGCCACACCGGTTTGAAGGATGTTGTTAAATAGGTCAACCATGAATGGGAGAAGAGCGTCTTTGAAAGTCTTATAGAACCCTGCTGTGTACCCGTCGTTCCCGGGGGCTTTCCCTGTTGGAAGTCTTTTGATTGCTTCTTCAATTTCTTCTCCTGTGATGGGTGCTTCCAAGGTATGTCTTGTCTCGAACGGGATGGTAGGCAAGGGTATTTTGTCCATATACTCAATTATGGCTTCTGGGTGCAAGGCAGCGCGTGACGTGTATAACTCCTCATAGAAGTCGGCAAAGGCTTCCGGGACACTGGGAGGAAATGGTTCGCAGGAGTTGCCTTCTGTTTGGATCGTGGGCACCCACCTCTCTTGGCGTTGACCTCGAAGTCTTGCGGCTAGTAAGGCGCCTGCTTTGTCCCCATGTTCATAGTGTTTCTGCTTCAGGCATTGAAGCTTGTGCGCAATGCTGCCCGCCTCCAGTTGTCGTAGTTCCTCCCTCTTGTCGTTGGCCTCCTTAATCTTTTGTAGTCTATCTTGATCAGCTGACTGTGCCATGAGGTCAAGCTGAGTAATTTCGTTTCAGAACCTATTTTCTATCAGTTGTCTTTCTCTTTTTTTTGCTGCTCCCTCTTTAATAAGTAGCCCTCTCCAGGTCGCCTTGCCAGCTTCCCAGATTGTGTTCATGGAAGTTTCGACTGTGTTGTTAATCTCAAAGTATTGGGTGATATCCTGCTCTAGTTGATCCCGAAAAATTGGGTCCTTAAAGAGAGTCTTGTTGCACCTCCATTTGGAGCATCTTCGAGGAAGGGCCATTTGATCAAGGGTGACCATGACCATATCGTGGTCTGACCATGAGACAGGGATTATAATGGCATCAGTCATTGCCTTGATGAGGTCTGCAGTTAGGTATATATAGTCTATTCTGGAATAGGTCGTATGCGCTGCTGAAAAGAAAGTAAAGCCAGTACGGTTGGGATTGGTATGTCTCCACGCATCGGTAAGACTGTAGGCATCCATCATATCTGCGGCCGGTGGGCATCCAACGCCCGCTTGAGGGGGCGTAGAGTTGCGACCTGATTGTCTATCCTGTTCCGGATCCATCCACGTGTTCAGATCACCCCTGAGTATTACCTCGCCTTCTGCTTCGCTCATGACATTCGGGATTATCCTCTGCCGGAATATGGCTTGTCCTGTATTGGGGGCGTATATTGACACCAGGGTGATGACGGTGCCTTATATCCTGCCCACTAGGACTAGTGCTCTGCCACTGACGTCCATCCATGACTTCAAGAGTTCAAATTGGATCGTTTTATTGACTAATATGCCGACTCCCGCTTTCTTTAGCGGGCCAGAGCCCCAATATTCAGAGCCTAACTTAGCATATAAGACCTTCCTCTCTTCTCCCTTGCTGTATCGGGTTTCTTGTAAAAAGAGTATATCTAGTTTGACCCTCTTGAACTCTCTCGTTACCAGCGATCTCTTGGTGGGGGAGTTAAGTCCCTTAACATTCAGCGTGCCAATTTTAAGTATGCCCTGCCTGTCACTTGATTTGTTATGTCTGTGGGACATTAATATGTTTGTGGAGAACGGTCGAAGCGTCACGCTGCCCATTGCAGGAAATTGACATGCTGGAAGTAATGTAGTAGCTGCCTCTACTTAACAGAGGCTTTACCTGAGGATATGCCTTCCCCTGTCTCCCTCCCCCCACCCGCCTCTATCGGGTATTGAACATCATACCCCTTGCCCTCTGTTCTGTTGCTTTGCTCTTTGGTTCTTCGATGAGGGTCTGTGTCTGTTTTTGATGGCGTCCGAGTTGGACTGGATGTGAACAACCGGTCTACTGTCGGACCACCAGTAAGGGTTGTAACCACACGGCCCCGTCAACTAATAACATCAACATATCATTTTAGAGCCCCCCCCCTTTTATAAAATTAGGTAGCAAACGAGAGTATTACAAACACCAGCAACTTTAACTGTGTACTAGTATATATTATGATACATGTGGTTTCCGGAGTCTTCATTCCTCGGCAGTTCGCGTTTGCGGTTCAAGCAGTTCAAGTGGCATATGATGGAATCAGTGATACAGGAGTGCTATGATCTGGGATGTAGTTAGGTCCACTGCAGGGACCTTGGAAGCAAAGATCGCCGGGATATAGAGCTTGGGCGCACGTTGTCATTTGTTATTGTCTGGTGTGTCGTTGGGTCGCCTGTACATTCTGGATCCCTTTACTCGTTTCCTTTTCGGGCCCTGAAGTTCCCATCCTGGTCTGTCCTGTGCAGGGGTATCCCGAGTTCCCTCCCCCGAGGTCGATCCGAGGAGGTCGGCGATGCATTCTCGGATTTCTTCTTCAGAGCGGAGTAAAAACTTCCTGCTCCCATGTTCAAACGCGAGGGAGAAGGGGTATCCCCATCTGTATCTCGTGCCTTGATCTTTTAGCCATCTCGTGAGAGGACCACAGAGGCGGCGTAGGGCCAGTGTCAGCGATGAAAGATCCTGGAAAATGGTAATCTGCTTTAGCAAGTATCCTTGTTCTGTCCTGATATCTGTGGAATCTGGCAAGGACCAATCTCGGGCCACCTGGTGGGCTGCCAGCTCTATGAATTATCTCGATCTTGAGTTCATCAATGTCCTCGTCCGCCGTCAGGATTTTGACGATATCGTGTATCGTTTGTTTGAGGTCTTCCTCTGTCTCCCCTTCTCTCTCCGGAATTCCAAAAAACTGCAGATTATCCCTTCTCTCTCTGTTTTCCAAATCATCTATCTTAAGGCGAATCTCATCTTCCTTCTTCTCTATACTTTGTATTCTAAGCTCCATTTGGGCTTATAGGGTATCGATTGAGGCCTGGTTGTTCTCAACTCCCTCTAGTCTCTCCTCGATGTTGTCTACTCTCTGGGTCATCTTATCCATTTTACCGCCGAGGTTGGCACCCATGTTCCGAATTTCACTTAGGAGGGCGGCGATGTCTCCCTTGGTAGCGGCGGCACCCGTTTCGGAGGCTTCTTGTGACATTATTGGGCTTGGGTCGGGAGCCTGCGGCAGCGGGGTGTAGGCGTATTTGGCGAGCTTACTTGGAATGTTCATGGGGCACTTGCATGCGAGGAGGCACACGCCTCGGGATCGGGAGCCCTACCCTCGGTCCTGGTGTGTTGAGGGGCACATAGGCACGTAGGCAGTGTTGGGGGGCACCGAGGCGATGGCCCGCTGGGCGGGGGTTCTTCGGTGGGAGGAGGCACACGCCCTATCTCCAGGGGCTCTACCCTCCGTTCCGGTCAATTTCCTTCCGTGGGTCCAATGTCGTGTGAGGGGGCCCTGAGTATCGAAGCCGGCCCGTGATGGGGCTACGGGGAGAGTCTGTGAGGCGAGGCCTCAGGGGGGGTCAGGCGCATGGGCGGCCCATCCGTGATTCCTCGTGGGGCCAGGTCCTCAGTGAGAGCGGGGGGCGGGGGTCACTTTGGCACCCCCCGCTCGGCTGTTCAAGTCCGGGCCCCGGGCGGGGCACGTTCCGGGGAGGAGAAATGGACCCCAGTCGAGGCGAGGTGCCTCGGAGTACTCCAGGGGGGATGGGCACTCACCTCCACAGATTGGTTCTGCCCGTCGCGGTGCCGGTGTCTGGGGATGCAGAGGCCGCTGCGGTCGTTCGGTCCCCGACGTACGTCGGTTGGTTGGGTGTCTGCGGCTTTCCCGGGAGTGACAGCGCGGCGCGGATCCTCTGCCGGGAGAGCAAAGGGAGGAGTTGGGTGCCACGGGCCACGTATGAACGCAGCTTCCTTTCCAGAAGGTGTCCTCTTGGGTGAGGCGGAGGCAGGTTCCGACAAACTTTTCTCCTAAACTGGAGGTCCGATTTTTGTCGGGTTTTCGCCCGGGAGGTGGGGGGGCGCTTCCGATGGCTCAAACTGCTGTAGTTGGGTCTCAGGTCACTTTTGGGGCCCGTGGGTCGAGAGCTCACACGGAGGCGATCATCGTCCGTGCGCCCCCTGGTGGCCAGTCATATCTCATCTTTTTTAATACTTCTCCTCTCAGGAGCGAGTGGAGTTTCTGATATTTATTCCCTCATCTCACTTAGTATTCACATGCGGCCCACTCCAGGTTTTGTCAACTTCATTCTCATACCCTATATCTCCTCCCTTAGATGTCCCTCCACCAGACCCCTCTTCCCTTTTTTCCAGGCACCTTCTGCAATGAGGAGGCCATGTACCATTGCTTTAGCCGCTTCCCGCACATTCTTCAGATGCTCCTCCCCAGTGTTATTGGTTTTGAAATAACAGCTGTAAGGAACTCATGGTGGCAACAGTAAAGACAGACACAAGCAATCACAGTTCAAGGGTGTTTATTAAACTGTATATGCAGGTTGGAAAAACACCTAATCTAAACCTAAATCTAAGGTGGGAATAAGCTACGACCATCAAATAATAATAAGGCAGCCCCAGTGGCGTCTTGTCAAAATAAAAGGGCCTATACTAAGAAAAACCTATTGCCAATCCTTACGCTAAATACAAACAAAGAGTGTGGGATAGGGTTCACAGGAAAGAAAGAAGTGTTCCCAAATAATAAGCCAGGATGCGGTAGTCGGTTAACAGATTTTATGACCCAGCACACTCCAACCAGGGACTTCTTCCACTGACACTGAAGGTGGCGACACAATAAAACAAAATTTATGGCAGAAGCCACCATGGTGTGGCAATACAAATGCAAAGTCTTAGAATACAGTTAATTCAACTTCTAACACAATATACATACACCTTTAAGAGAAATGGAAACAAAATCACTTTTCTTCACAATCACAGATGGAACATAGGTTAAGCACTCCCCCTGCAGCACTTCCCTCAAACACCTGCTGACTAAATTCTGTGTGGATGGAAAGCAGTGGCAAGGACTCAGAAAGAAGAGGGATTAACAATTCAGCCCCCCACCCCAGATTGGGAGGCCAAAAACGAAATGAAAACCCTCAAAATGAGCAAAATGGCGTACTCGTATTTTACTGGTTACTTATAGATTAGTTTACACTTGCAGTAGGATAGCTTGGACAGAAATTTGTGTGACTGCACTAAAGAGACAAGGAAGCTTACAGGCTACTGAGCAGGGCACTAAAACAACGTGAACACAGGTGAGAAAATCGATTTTTGGGAGGAAAACAATGCACAGGAAAACACATGCGGCAGGACTGCAATTTCTTATTTCACACAGGCTTTAAACCAGTAAAGAGCTAAGAAAATGGGCTTAGCAATCAAAAATTGAAAACTGGTTTTTGGGATGAGGAACAAAGGCACAGAACAGATAGGATACTGAGGGGAAGGATGACTCTTTATAGGATGATACTATGGGTTTTCTATGGGAAATGCAAGTTGGATTATAAGGAAAAGCAAAATACACAGGCAAATTCGGTTTTGTTTGCACAATGACAGTTCTACTGATGCTATATTTTAATGACTATATTCTTAAGGAAAGACACTGCACGGAAGGTGGTTACTTTTGAATTTCAACTAGCTTGCATTACGTACCTCCTTATATGTAACGCTCACCTGGCTCCCACGGAGGTGCTGGTCTGGTCTGGGTTGCTGTGGCCTCTTCAAGCATGATGCGCAGAATTCGGACCACCGATTGAACAGGACCCCCAAATCTTGCTTGTCTGGCCCGTAGGAATATCCTTCTGCAGATGAGAAAGGGGATTAACTGTCTGCTGAATAGTGTGCTTGCTCCCCCCTTTCCCCCTTCGTTCTTCTCTGACTTCCTCCAAAACCTCCGGTTTAAGCTCACCTTATGGTTTGGAAGGATGAACTCTCCATCCTGCTTCTGGTGCAGGGGCGCGCGTTCGTCCAGTTACTTCACTGGTTTTCAGAATGGCGCTGGCACATCCACTTGACTTTTCTGAGCGATACGCCGTAAGTATGAAGATGCAAAAGTTCAAGTGTGAGCCTCCTTTTATGTTGTTTTTTCTGTCCTTTATTTCAGGTGCAGAACAAAGGCGATACGTTGAGGGGTTAAATTGCCGGTGGTAAAATCAGGTGAGTTAGTGATGGGGGCGACCCCTCTAAATGTCTTTATAATTCCCCAGTAATGTCTTTTGTCCTTTCCCCATAGGGGCCGGGGTGCGGTGCCTGCCAAAGATGCGGCGCCGACCCGAGATGTGGAATGGTTCACCAAGAAAAGCCGGTAAGTAATATGGCTGAAAATTCGGCTTTCCTCTTGTGTTCCCTTGCTCACCTTTTGTCTCTTCTTCTCTCCCCTAGGTGCAGAGATGTGGCGACCGGTGCTGAGAGCCGCAATGCAGCCGGGCGGCGTCTCGGGAACAGGTGAGTGAAGCGCGGCGCTGCAGCGAGCAACGCGGTGCTTTTAAATGGAAGTCTTCCTTCAGGAATGCTGGCGTGAAGATACCGATGCAGGTAAGAAGGTTGAATAAGTTCTTGGTTTTCACCTTTCTCTTCTCTTATTCCCTTACAGGTGTTCCAGGTTCGAGGCGGGCGTGGCTGGAGTCCAGGTGCAGGAGCAGACACGGTGAGCGTTCAGCTGCTGGGATGCAGAACAATGCGAAGCACGTGTGGCTGTCCGGGCGTGGCTTAAATAGCTTTGGAAGAAGTTCCAGGTGAGTATTCTTCCACAGCCCCACCCAAGTAACAAAATAGTTCCTTCAGAAAAATAGTCCCTCCTAAGCCTCATTTGGCTTGGTTCTTCATGGAGCATGGTCTGCATCAGGTGAGTGTGCAGCATGGTCTGCTTCAGGTAAGTGCACCAAACACTTCCCCTTATGAGCCTGGCGCCATGATGTCCAACATGAGCCTGGCGCCAACGGCGCCAGGACAGAGTCCAAAGAGCCCCTATAAAGGGCCGCTGGGCTTTTACCCGGGGGCGTGATGCCTTCTCCCGGGGGTGCTGGGCCTGGCCTGGTGCTCCGGGGGTAGGCATCATGACAGCACTCCCCCCCAAGGCCCCTCCCAAGGTCGTTTCTCCAGGAGGTTTCGGTTTGTTCGGGAAATTCCAATGGAACCTTTTTACTAGCCGAGGTGCATGTACGTGGTCGCTGGGTTCCCAAGATCTTTCCTGAGGCCCGTACCCCTTTCAATCAATTAGATAGAAAAGTTTTGATTTTGAGATCTTAGAGTCCAAAATGTTCTTCACCTCGAATTCAGGCTCCCCATCTATCTGGATTGGTTCTGGTGGCTTTATTAATCTGGTTCCTGGTTTCACTGGTTTCAAAAGCGACACATGAAAAACGGGGTGAATCCGCATGTTAGCTGGTAGATCTAGCTTGACTGCCACTGGGTTAATTATAGCTTTGATCGAGTAAGGGCCTAAATACCTTGGATTAAAAGTCTGAGGTCCCTTGAGCGATAAGTGTTTGGTAGCCAACCATACTTGATCCCCTATTTGGTATGGAGGCGCCTCCTTTCGATGCAGATCCGCATTCTTTTTGTATTTCCCTTTCGCATGTTGTAAGTGTGCAGTAGCATCCTTGAAGGCTTGAGTAATCGTAGAATGCAAATGGTCCACTGCGGGCATTTCGAGGCTCAAAGGTGAGTCCAAGTCTGAAGTACGAGGGTGATGTCCATATAGGGTATAAAAGGGGCTCTGACCAGTTCCAGAGTGTATCGAGTTATTGTATGCATATTCAGCCACCCATAAAATATCCTTCCAATTACCCTCCGATTGGTGCAACATACATCGTAGATATTGTTCAAGGGTCTGGTTCGTTCTCTCCGTCTGACCATCGGTCTGTGGGTGGTGGCTGGTTGAGAGTCTTACGTCGATTTGTGCCAGTTGACAACACTTTTTCCAAAAATGAGAAATAAACTGGCTTCCCCGATCGGAGATTAGTATAGACGGGAATCCATGCAGACGGATGATATTTTCGAGGAATTCCTTGGCAAGAACAAAAGCTGAAGGTAATCCTTTCAACGGAATAAAATGGGCCATCTTGGAAAATAAATCCACCACAACCAGAATAGTATTGTATCCATTACAAGAGGGCAGGTCCGTGATAAAATCTAGTGACAAGGTGTGCGAAGGTGCTGGTGGAATGTCTAAGGGTTGAAGAAGACCGGCGGGTTTTGTTTTTTTACCTTTGTTTTGGGCGCAAACTCCACAGGACATCACGAAAGATTTAATATCCTTTCGCCAGGACGGCCACCAGAATTGTCGTTTAATTTTTTCCTCTGTTTTGGCAATGCCAGGATGTCCTTCCATCAGAGTATCGTGATGACGGGAAATAACCAGTTTTTGCAATTCCTTTTCTGGCAAAAATAAACGTCCTTGGAAGTAAGGTAAGCCATGGTTGATTGAAAAGGCAGACCCCCTTTTTGATCCAATCCTGCAAGGCTGAAGAGTCCAGGAATAGTTTTACCCGTGCTTGAATGTCTTCAAGGGTTTGTAAAGTGGTTATCCCCAAGATTCTTTGTTCGGGAATTATCGGCACAGGTTCTGAGTTTGTGTCCATTTCTCCCATTCCAATTCGAGATAGCGCGTCCGCTTTGCCATTCTTACAGCCGGGACGGTAGGTGATTACAAAATCGAACTCAGCAAAGAATAAAGCCCATCGGAGCTGTCGTGAAGACTGAGCCTTGGCAGTTTTTAAATATTGTAAATTTCGGTGATCAGTGATCACGGTGATGGTATGTCTGGTGCCAAGAAGATAATGCCGCCAAGCCTTAAAGGCAGACTTAATGGCTAATAATTCCTTATCGGTGATTGCATAATTTATCTCCGGCGTCGAGAACTTTCTGGACCAAAATGCTACGGGGTGCAGTTGGTTGGTTTCGGGGTCTCTCTGAGACAGGACAGCTCCCATGGCTAAGCTGGATGCGTCGGTTTCGACTATATATGGGAGATCAGGACGCGGGTCTTTCAAAATAGGTGCGGACGTAAATTTAGCTTTTAATTCCTGAAAGGCCTGTTCAGCTTCCTCGGTCCATTCAAAACGTTTATTCTTCCGCAAGAGTGCAGTGATGGGTTGCACCACCCGTGAAAATTCCGGGATAAACCTGCGATAAAAATTGGCAAAACCAAGCATGCTTTGGACACCTTTCACCGAACTAGGTGATGGCCATTTGAGGATGGCATCCACTTTCCGTGAGTCCATTCGGACCCCTTTAGGTGTCAGGATGAATCCAAGAAACTCAACCTCGGTGGTATGGAAAACGCATTTTTCCAGCTTTGCAAACAGTTTGTGCTGGCGCAATTTCTCAAGGATGGCCCTGACATGTTTTCTGTTATCAGATTCCGAAGAGGAGTACACCAGAATGTCATCGATATACACGACAACACAGACATCGATGAGTTCCCGAAGGACATCGTTCATGAAGAATTGGAAGGCAGCAGGCGCGTTGCACAACCCGAAAGGCATCACCTGGTATTCGAATAGTCCATATTTTGTACGGAAGGCCGTTTTCCATTCGTCGCCTTCTTTTACTCGTACCAGATGATAAGCCCCCCGGAGATCCAACTTGGTGTATATGCAAGCGTCCTTCACCTGGTCAAGGAGTTCAGGGATCAAAGGCAGAGGGTAACGATTTTTAACAGTTATCTGGTTCAATGCGCGGTAATCGATACAAGTTCTAAGGTCGCCTTCTTTTTTTGGCACGAAGAACAAAGCCGAGGATGCCGGAGACTTTGACGGGCGAATGAAACCATTGGCTAGGTATTGATCTAAATATTGTCTCAAATGCAGATTCTCCGGCTCAGTAAGGGCATAAATCCTGCTACAAGGGGGTTATGCACCGGGCACCAGATCGATTTGGCAATCGTACGATCTGTGAGGAGGTAACGTGTTGGCCTGTTCCTTTTGGAAGACGTCCTGAAAGTCTTGGTATTCCGGAGGTATGCATGGAGACAGAGGTTACTGATGCTAGACTGATCTTCAGATTTTCTGGGTAGCAGGTTCGTGCACACTCCGGAAAGGTTATTCTCTTCGCTCGCCAATCAATTCGAGGATTATGTGTCTCTAACCAAGGGATTCCGAGAATAACCTGAAACTGTGGAGCCTTGATTACATCAAACACAACTGCCTCCCGATGGCCGTCCGGACCTACAAGTGTCACCTCAGCTGTGGAATGTGTTACCGGTCCCGAGGCAATTTCGGTACATCAACTGTGGTGATGACATCTTTGCTGGTTTTAGGACGCAGGGGAAGGTTAATCCTGGAGACCAATTCACGATCCACGTAATTTCCTATAGCCCCACTATCGATGTATGCCTTTATTGCATGCAACCGCTTAGGCTGTTCCGGATCTACGAGGACCATTGGCACAGTGAAATGCGAGGTCTGAGAGTTTGTTTTCAAGCTCGGCAAGCGGACCCCTACGCTTGTCGGGCGGGGTCATTTCCCGATACAGAGTCTTCATGGTTTTTATCAGCGGCTCCTACCACCTTCCTGGGCGGCCTTGCCGGGCAATCTCGTAGAAAGTGTCCAGAGGATCCACAATAAAGACATAAGTGCATCTGCCGTCTTCTTTCACGTTCCTTTTGCATTAAAGGTCCTTTAACTCCTCTGATTTGCATTGGCTCAGAGGCTTCAGCCCCCTTGAGGTTAGCGTGGGTCTTGACTAACACCCGGGTCTCAAACTTGGACCGATCTGCTTTTCTGTTTTGCAGTCTGTGATCCAATTGGACCACTAAGTCTATATATTCAGAGCATTCTTGGGGCAGATTTACAACTTGGGCCAGGACATCTTTAAGTTCTCCGCGTAGACCTCGATAAAATAATGTGATTCTTTTATCCTCTGGCCACCCAGTTTCCACAATTAGTCTATTAAAGGTTGCAATGTAGGAAAGGAGGTCTTGATTGCCCTGTCGCAGAGATAGAAGTTCGTCATCTAGAGCCTGCCCCTGGGAGTGACGAGCAAATAACCTTTCCATGCTTGCTTGAAATCCTTGAAAATCACGAAGAATCGGGTCATCTTGAGTAACCAGTGGAACTGACCAATCGGCAGCACTGCCGCTGAGATATGACAATGATATGATATGATATGATATGGTATTTGTAACGCGCCTATACACAAGTGTTTCAAGGCGCGACGAGGCAGGGAGGGAGGGAAACAAGGGGAAGACGGACAAGCGATCCTACTAGGCCAGGTGTCATTCAGATCGCGCAAGTGCAGAGGTAAGGGGAAAAGGAGAAAGTGCAGGGGGAGGAGGTGGGGGGAAAAGTGCAGTACAAGGTAAGTGGCGTAGTGAAATAATAACGATAATAATAAATAAAAAGGGCCAACTAGTGGCAAGTGCGAGGTAAGTGCAGAGCAAGTGCTGAGCAGGGGGCTGTAGGGATACAGTGACAGTCCCACAGTGCAGGGGGAGCCAGGGGGGCAGTGCAAGTGGAGAGTGGCTGGGCCCTGGACCGAGGTCGCTGAGAGTGGCCCAGATGCAGGTTAAGTACAGAATTCAGTGGGGAGTTAAGCAGGTTTAGCAGGGGAGAGGGAGAGAGAAGGCAGAAGCGAAGAGGAAGGTTTTGAGGTGCTTCCGGAACCGGAGATGGTTCTCCTCAAGTTTCAGGGAGGCAGGCAGGCTGTTCCAGAGGGAGGCCCCTGCTGCGGAGAGAGATCTACCCCCAGCGCGTTGCTTCGAG
Organism: Ambystoma mexicanum; assembly: GCF_040938575.1. NCBI lineage: Eukaryota > Metazoa > Chordata > Amphibia > Caudata > Ambystomatidae > Ambystoma > Ambystoma mexicanum. The sequence continues at coordinate 198,046,181 of NC_090925.1, forward strand.
AAGCGGCTGACCATGAGGGAGTTAGAGATGGATGAGCGAAGGGCTCGTGAAGGAAGATATTTAGGAAGAGAGAGTTGAAGGTATTTAGGCCCCAAGCCCCAGAAGGCCTTGTGGACAATGCAGAGGGTTTTGAACTTAATCCTCGCAGCCACTGGGAGCCAGTGAAGAGATTTCAGTCCTGGAGAGATACGGTCCCTGGGCTTGAGGCCAAGGACAAGTCTCGCAGTTCTGTTCTGGATAAGTTGCAGAGGGCGGAGAGTGGAGGCAGGGAGATTAAGATAGAGGCTGTTACAGTAGTCCAGCCTAGAGAGAACCAGGGCTCGGGAGACAGTGAGCTTCTGGGGGAAGGAGAGGAAGGGAAGAATACCTCTGAGGAGGTGCAGCTGGTAGTGTGATTTCTTAGAGACATCAGATATATGAGGAGAGAAGGAGAGTGTGGAGTCGAAGATGACCCCGAGGTTTTTAGCCTTGCATGTAGGGGCAGGAAGGGGGCCAAGGGAGGCCGGCCAGAGAGCTGCAGGGAAGGAGGGAGTGGGTGCGCCGATGAGTAGAATCTCAGTCTTACTGGCGTTAAGGCAGAGGTCATTGGCGGCACACCATTCCTGGATAGCAGACAGACAGTCAGAGATGAGGGAAGGAGAGGAGGAGGCCGAGGGTAGCCTGAAAATGAGCTGGGTATCGTCCGCATAGCACTGGAAGTGGGGGCAGAGGGCGGCGATGCGGTGGGCAAGGAGTGCCAGATACTGGTTGAAAAGCCAGGGAGAGAGGTTGGATCCCTGGGGGACACCACAGGTGGAGAAAAAGATGTCAGAGATACAAAGGCTACCTTGGTCTGGTCATTAGGGAAGGCCCCAGGTCTGCACAGGAAATGCAAACGACACTGATTCATGAATACGGCGAATCGTTTGGGGTCCCCAGCAAAGCATTCGGGTGGGGCCAGCGGCATGTTTCCAGGTAGATTAATCTGCACCGGGTTACTGGAAAGCACAGGAGCAGGGTTCCCTCCGGAACCGGGTAAAGGAGTTTGTCCAGCTTGACCTTGCAAAAGCTGTCTAGCCAGGTCATCGGCTCTTTCCTTTGTTACAATCACTTCCCTCCTGAGAGCATTAGTCTCTTGACGAGCGGCGTGTACTTCGGCCCGTAATTCCCCCAGTAGTTGGGCCAACTAGTCAGTCTCGGAAGTTTCCATAGCGCCTAGGTGGGAATTTGTAGGAAGGCTTCGCGTTCTGTAACGCTCACCTGGCTCCCACGGAGGCGCTGGTCTGGTCTGGATTGCTGTGGCCTCTTCAAGCGTGATGCGCAGAATTCGGACCACCGATTGAACAGGACCCCCAAATCTTGCTTGTCTGGCCCGTAGGAATATCCTTCTGCAGATGAGAAAGGGGATTAACTGTCTGCTGAATAGTGTGCTTGCTCCCCCCTTTCCCCCTTCATTCTTCTCTGACTTCCTCCAAAACCTCCGGTTTAAGCTCACCTTATGGTTTGGAAGGATGAACTCTCCATCCTGCTTCTGGTGCAGGGGCGCCCGTTCGTCCAGTTACTTCACTGGTTTTCAGAATGGCGCTGGCACATCCACTTGACTTTTCTGAGCGATACGCCGTAAGTATGAAGATGCAAAAGTTCAAGTGTGAGCCTCCTTTTATGTTGTTTTTTCTGTCCTTTATTTCAGGTGCAGAACAAAGGCGATACGTTGAGGGGTTAAATTGCCGGTGGTAAAATCAGGTGAGTTAGTGATGAGGGCGACCCCTCTAAATGTCTTTATAATTCCCCAGTAATGTCTTTTTTCCTTTCCCCATAGGGGCCGGGGTGCGGTGCCTGCCAAAGATGCGGCGCCGACCCGAGATGTGGAATGCTTCACCAAGAAAAGCCGGTAAGTAATATGGCTGAAAATTCGGCTTTCCTCTTGTGTTCCCTTGCTCACCTTTTGTCTCTTCTTCTCTCCCCTAGGTGCAGAGATGTGGCGACCGGTGCTGAGAGCCGCGATGGAGCCGGGCGGCGTCTCGGGAACAGGTGAGTGAAGCGCGGCGCTGCAGCGAGCAACGCAGTGCTTTTAAATGGAAGTCTTCCTTCAGGAATGCTGGCGTGAAGATACCGGATGCAGGTAAGAAGGTTGAATAAGTTCTTGGTTTTCACCTTTCTCTTCTCTTATTGCCTTAAAGGTGTTCCAGGTTCGAGGCGGGCGTGGCTGGAGTCCAGGTGCAGGAGCAGACACGGTGAGCGTTCAGCTGCTGGGATGCAGAACAATGCGAAGCACGTGTGGCTGTTCGGGCGTGGCTTAAATAGCTTTGGAAGAAGTTCCAGGTGAGTATTCTTCCACAGCCCCACCCAAGTAACAAAATAGTTCCTTCAGAAAAATAGTCCCTCCTAAGCCTCATTTGGCTTGGTTCTTCATGCAGCATGGTCTGCATCAGGTGAGTGTGCAGCATGGTCTGCTTCAGGTAAGTGCACCAAACACTTCCCCTTATGAGCCTGGCGCCTATGGAGCCATGACTGATGTCCAACATGAGCCTGGCGCCAACGGCGCCAGGACAGAGTCCAAAGAGCCCCTATAAAGGGCCGCTGGGCTTTTACCCGGGGGCGTGATGCCTTCTCCCGGGGGTGCTGGGCCTGGCCTGGTGCTCCGGGGGTAGGCATCATGACATTATAGGGGAATTAATTAATTTATCTCGAAAAAGATAACTGAATGATTAGGAATACGCTAACAGATATGGACTAACACAGATTCTTCTGGGGAAGTGTAAACAGAGGATACTGGCAATTTGGGATATGACTTGGGGTTTTATTGGATTTTAATAGGATTTAAGGTAAATGAGCGGGATATGCCGTTTTTGGGTACTAGGTGATAAGATACTTACAAGGTACACTTGAGTTTGGTAATTTGGACAGCCAGCAGGGTTTCCGGACAGTAGGGCCAAGGATCTGATCACTGGGCAGCGGTGTCAAGAGATCTGGTCACTGGGACAGCTGGGCTCTTCTGGATGGGCCTAAACACACTCAGGGAAAGGTACCTTTTTAAAATTCTAATTCAACCTGTTATTGGTAATCGAAGGGATCGAACCGTGACTGGAAGAGTGACTACCATTTACTTTAACTGATTAAAGGGAAAATAAGGCAAAACAATAACAACTTGATAATTTAGCAATTAATAATATGCCAATATATCTAGCAGTAACTAATGAAAATGTGTTCTACTTATCTCTTGACCCTCAAATATCCTTCCTTATCCCCTACCACATTTTTGTCTGGCTTTTTGTTTTCTTTGAATCATTAACTACAACAAAAATGTTTTGTTACCAACCAATTTTCTCACTATATCACTGTGTCCTTTGTAAATTATGTGAATGAACATATTTGTTTTATGTTGTTTGAAAAACATCTAAATAATGTTGTTTGGTTACATACATAGCCCTGATTTGAAAAAGGTCCATAAAGGACCAAAACATGTGTCATCCTAAAGGGCATTTAACTAATAAATTATGTTTTAAAAATTGGGCGCAGTCTCAAATCTGGGACTCTTCTTTTTTGCCTTAACCATTTTACATGTGGTTTTCACTTGGCTTTTAACCACTACCCAAGGGGACGCGACCAAAAGTGAAATTCAACAGAAAGAAACACTTCTTATTACTTATTCGTCAGAAGAAATATGTTGCCATGTTAGACCTGACCAGCATAGCCAAGCTTTTGTGAAACTATTGGTTAAAAAATGTTCGACCGGTTTCAATGATTGTAATTCATCATCTTCTTCAGGACCGTAATTTCAAGCCTGTCTCAAAGAGGTCAGGGAGTGGATGGAATGGAGAAGTCTTCATCCCATCTACCTTCCGTGCAGCTCTGCTGGTTAGATGCTGTCAGCCTCTGTCGCTTCTGTAGGGCTGGAAGGGATCGTCTGTGGTATCCGGATTCGTCAGAGGGGCTCTGCTTTCGTCAGGACCTTAGGACGCCAGGGCTCTCGCTCTGTGTATCAACCATACAAACAATGGATGGGAACAGCTGGGCAAGGTCTGGTCACTGTGGACAGTGGGATGGGTCATCTGGGCAAAGGGTCTGGTCACTGAATTCTCCTAAATGGGATCAGCGGCCTCTCCGCTTTTCTTTCTGGATTATTGAGTAAGCCTAAAACTAGATGGGTGGTTTTGCGTAGATCTGAATGTATTTATTTATTTATTTATTCACCTTTATATAGCGCACATCAGCCCTGAGGCACCGTGGTGCTGTTACAGGTAATCATAACTGGTTACAGAGACATAACTATTTACAGAAACAAGCATACTTAATTACGTGACATTGTGTGTCAAAACTCGTAACCTTAGTATGCCTTTTTACCAACTCCTCCTCACCTGAGTTCTCGGCAGAGTCTTCTTGGGGTCCTGTCTTCTTTTTCCTTCTAGACTTTCTGGACTCCTTACTCTTCCTTTGATGCAAATACGGATGTGACTCCCCGGAGGCCACCGTGACCCGATGAGAACCAAATCCCAGGAGCCTCCCAGGAGTCAGTCCCCAATTCCAGGGTAAAAGCCGTACGGCTGGAAAAAACCCTGTTTCAATGGTATTCTTCTTTTAGGTTGGAAAGTTGAAATGAATCAGACCGGTTATTCAGCGTAGCATGGACTCTGGTTCCGGAAGGCAGGTGGCGGAAAGTCCATTCTGTAAATTCTCCCACAGGAATTGTGGAAATAGCAGTTACCGGACAGAATAGGGGTGATAGAGTGATCAGAATGTCCTGTAGCTGAAGATCGGATTCTGCAAGCAGCAAGTACAGATGGAAGAGAAGGCACTCAACAGGCTGACAAGCAGGGAAATGAAGGTAAGCAGCACAGGGTGCACTGGAACTGTAATGACCGGATGAGTCCAGGGAGGCCAGGAACGGCGCCGTGACTAATCCAAACTGGACCCGAGGTTGGACAGAACAGAAAACAGGTAGCAAGAAATAGACAGAAGAAATCAGAATATTAAATAAAAGAAAGTAAGTAAAGGAAGGAGTTGGTAGCCAGGGACTAAGTAAACAAATGAAAGTAACGGTAACGAGAAAAAGAACAATGACTGAGGAGTTCAAGAGCTTATCTCTCGGTGCAAATAACAGAGATACGACCCACAAAAATAGTTACCCACTAAAGATGCAAGCCGCTGTGATATGAAAGTCTAATAAGGGAAATCGGACAAAAGTCTGAAGTATTAGAATACAGCAAAAAAGAGCTCAGTGACAAGCGTTGGGGGAATACAGAAGTAATCAGATACAATGCACCGGAGCCGTATTTGCGTGCTGGCGGCCATTTTGGAAAAGGCATAGACCGCTAAGAGAAGTTCCTAGCCACCATGTTAGGTGTGTTTCCAACGGTACCAGACCTTCCACGGCTGGTGCATTACATTGTGTTTGGATAGTCATACTTAGTTACAGGCAAAACATAGGAGATGCAGAAGTTCAATTGCAGAGGTTCAATACTTAGTTACGGGCAAAATCTAGGAGATGCAGAAGTTCAATAGGCATGAGGAGGAGAGTTAGTTGAATAGTGTTGTTTTGAGGCCTTTGCAGAAAGCTGTGAGGGATGTCTCAACTCAGAGAGCGTTGGGCAGGGCGTTCCAGAGTTTAGGTGCTAAATGAGGAAAGCTGATCCCCCCCCCCTGCATTAGCCCTTTTGACGGGTAGTATTCGCAGTTTGTTGGTGTAGTGAGTTCTCTTAGGACGCGAGGAGGTATCTCTGGTTATGGTTTCGGATAGGTAGTGGGGCAGAGGCTTACGCATTTGTGTGTTAAGGTGAGATTCTTAAATGAGATTCTCTCCTTAACCGGGAGCCAGTGGGCAGCCCGTCTGGCCTGTTTGATGTGGTCTCTTCTTAAGATATTGAGTGTTGCACTGAGCACGTTATTCTGGACTGTTTGGAGTTTGGTTTAAGTTTTTGGCTGAGGTACCTGCAAGAAGAGCGTTGCAGTAGTCTAGTTTAGCTCCAATGGTGGCTCGGGCGATGAAAAGGCAGTTTTGGTTGGAGAGGAATGGTTTTATAGCATTTATTAGTTTGGTGGTGTGGGCAGAGGCAGAGGTGAGTAGAGGAAGGAGTCGGTAGCCAGGGACTAAGTAAACAAACGAAAGTAACGGTAACGAGAAAAAGAACAATGACTGAGGAGTTCAAGAGCTTACCTCTCGGTGCAAATGACAGAGATACGACCCACAAAAATAGTTACCCACTAAAGATGCAAACCGCAGTGATATGAAAGTCTTAATAAGGGAAATTGGACAAAAGTCTGAAGTATTAGAATACAGCAAAAAGAGCTCAGTGACAAGCGTTGGGGGAATACGGAAGTAATCAGATACAACGCACCGGAGCCCCGGTGCGTAACACGTAAATATGTGCTGGCGGCCATTTTGGAAAAGGCATAGACCGCTAAGAGAAGTTCGTAGCCACCATGTTAGGTGTGTTTCCAACGGTACCAGACCTTCCATGGCTAGTGCATTACAGTATGCACCCTTCGATGTCTGGGTCCACCTGGTTTACTCTGGTTCAATCTGTGGAACTTCTGAACCAGTCTTGGTGCACTTATATGGGCTTTGGGCTCCCAGGTTCTCTCAGATCTGGGATATCCCTTCCAGTGTACCAAATACTGTAAGGTTCCTCGTTGATAACGAGAATCCACCAGTCTGGCTACCTCGTACTCCTGTGGTTCTTTGGGATCTGCTACACTTGTCTTCTTGGTACTCCTATGAAATGGATCTTCCACGTGTTCCTTTAGTAGGGAAGTATGAAAGACCGGGTGTATTCTTTTGAGTCGAAGAGGTAGCTTCAGCTTGTAGGCGACAGGATTAATCTTTGCCTCTATCCTGTATGGACCTATGTATCTTGGAGAAAACTTGCCCATTCGTGTCGAGCGAGGTAAGTACCTGGTGGATAACCAAACCATAGAACCAGGAACCCATTGAGGATTTGGTCTTCTTTTGACATTGGCATATTTCTTGTAACTCCTTCGGCTTTCCTCCAATGTCTGTAGGGCAGATCTATGAATTAGTTGGATCTTGGACACAACCTCATCCACAGCAGGGGCCTTAGTACCTCCAGCGGCTATAGCAGGTAGAAAATGCGGATGGTAACCGTAGATACGCTGAAAAGGACTCATTCCAATGGCGGTATGAACGGTGTTGTTATAGGTGAACTCTGCCATCGGTAACAGAGATGCCCAATTATCCTGTTCCTTATTGAAGAAACACCGAAGGTACTCTTCAAGAGTGGCATTAAGTCTCTCAGTTTGTCAGTTTGACTGAGGGTGATACCCTGACGATAATGCCCTATGAATCCCTAGTTCCTTGCACAAAATAGACCAGAATCTAGATGTGAATTGTATCCCTCTGTCTGATACAATGACTCGAGGTAGTCCGTGTAGTCTTATTATGTCTCTAAGAAACACAGAAGCAGTTTCAGTAGCAGAAGGTACTCCTGTTAGGGAGGAAAAATGGGCCTGCTTGGAGAATGAATCAACAGTTACCATTATTGCTGTCTTTCCTTGAGAAGGAGGTAATTCCACAATGAAGTCCATAGATAGGTTCTCCCAAGGACGAGAAGGTAAATCAGCTTGTTGTAAAATATCAAGAGGTTTCTGTCTAGAGACCTTGGAACAGACACAAACCGAACAGTACCTAACATATGAGTGTAAGTCTGCTCGTACCGAAGGCCATCAAAAACTTCTGGTCAACAGCTCATGTCCAGCTAAGGGGAGATCATGGCAAAAGCATAGAGCGTGTTCTTGGAGTTTCTGAGTGGGAAGAAAGAGAGCTGATTCGAGAAACCATAGTCCTTCCCTTTCTTGGAGACCCTTAGACAATAGTTTCTGTCTAGTCCATGTCTTGTACCCATCCTGCACATTCTGGAGGAAACTGTTGATTACTGCTATAAATCTTGGGTTAGGCAGTATTCTTTCCTTTTCTGTAGGCGTAGTTCCCGACTCCTGTGCTTCATTAGACCAGCTTCTATAAAGAGCATCTGCTACCCCGTTCTGTGTACCAGGTATGTAGGTAATCTGGAAATCAAAGCTGGAGAAATAGTAGGCCCACCTGGCATGACGAGAATTGTGGCATTCCATCTGCTGGAGGACCCGCATGTTTCTGTTATCAGTGCGGATAAGAAACTGATTTGTAGCTCCTTGTAACAAGTGTCTCCACTCCTCGCATGCTCTTCTCATTGCTAATAGTTCTCGCTCCAGTACAGAATAGTTTCTTTCACTGACCGTCAGGGTACGTGAGTAGTAGGCGATAGGATGTTCTATTCCTTCGCTATCTTCTTGCAACAGAACTGCTCCTATGGCTCCGCCCGAAGCATCTGTCTCCACTATAAAGGGTTTAGACTGATCCGGTTGGATAAGCACCAGAGCTGTGGTGAACAGCTTCTTGAGTTTAGAAAAGTCAGATTGAGCTGCAGGGTTCCAATCAAAGGTACTTCCTTTCTTGAGAAGTAGAGTCAAAGGGAGTACCACCTCTGAGAAGTGAGGAATGAAACAGCGATAACAATTCACCAGGCCAAGAAAACGTTGAATCTCCTTAATGGAGGATGGTTCTGGCCATCTGAGAATGGCGCGGGGTCCATCCGTACTCCACTTGAGGATAAGATAAAACCAAGGTAGGGTACCTCGGCTGTCTCAAAAGTACACTTCTCAGCCTTAGCGTACAGATGATTTTCCTTGAGCCTTTGTAGTACCTCCTTCACCTGATTCCTATGTTCCTGAAGCGTAGAGGAGTATATCAGAATATCATCTAAGTACACCACAACCAAAGTACCAAGCATATCTGCAAAAATGTGGTCCATGAATCTCTGGAACACCGCTGGGGGATTGACTAGTCCAAAAGGCATTACACAATATTTAAACAACCCCAACAGTGTTCGAAAAGCAGTCTTTCATTCATCGCCTGAATGTATCCTGAGTACTTACTACCAGTTACTTACTACCTACCACTTGGTAGGCTCTGTGTAGATCGATCTTTGTGAAGATCTGAGAGTCTTTTACTGCTTCGAGGATGTCCCTTATCAGGGGCATAGGATATCGGTCTCGAACTGTAATTCTGTTTAGTTCCCGGTAGTCGATACAAGGGCGTAGCTCCTTAGTTCCCTTCTTGGCAACAAAAAAAGAGATGCCCCTCCGGAAGACCTTGACTTCCTTATTAATCTGTTCTTAAGATTGGAATCCGGTTATTCCGTCAAGACAATCCGTTCCTGCTGGGATAACGGGAACATCCTACCGAATGGTAGGGACACTTCCTCCTTAAGATCTATCCTGCAATCTTCAGATATGTGAGGTGGGAGGAGCTTGGGTACAACATCTTCAAAAACCTCTTTGTATTCCTTGTACTGTATGGTAATAGCTGCTATGGATATGGCAGGCCGGTTGGCTAGATAGCCAGCTACTTCTACCGGCTGTTCCTTGATGCGATACCTTCCACAAAAATCTGAATTGAAACTCAGTCGATTTGAACTCCGGTCAATGCAGGGGTTGTGAAGTCTTAACCAAGAGATTACACGTATGACAGGGAAGTGTGCAGCCCTGATGACGTCAAAGATAATCTCTTCTGTATGATTTCCCATGGATACTGCAGGGTCTCCGTTGTAACAGGTCCTGACGACAAGGGGCGTCCATCTACCCTTTCTACAGGAATGGTTCTTCTCTTAGGTTTGAGCGGAATCCCCTTGTCCTGCACCCATGAGATGTCTATGAAGTTGCCTGCTGCTCCACAGTCCAACATGGCCAATACTGGAATAGAGATTCCAGTTCAATGGTTTAAAGAAACCTGAAAAATCATCAGTCGGTTGTCTTCTCCTGATTTAGTGTTGTTGCAAGGGTTGGTCCAACCTTCCTCGTAGTCTCCCTTGCGTAGACTCGGGGTTGTGCGTTTCCCAAACGCCGGGATGGAATCTCTGTGCAGTCTTTCAACTGGTGTTCCGATGAACCACAATACATGCACAAATTTAGTTCTCTTCTACGTCTTCTTTTATTATTAGACAGAGGTCCTCCTTGTAGCACCTATTTGCATTGGCTCCTCTGTGGAAGCACGATCCTTAGAGTGTGGAACCATTTGATAGTTCCATTGAAGCCCTCAATCTCTTCTCTTCTTATGTCGTCTCTCATTCAATCTGAATTCTATCCGGAGGACCAAGGATACTAATTCGGAGAATGTCTCGGGTCTTGCCACCCGCGCTAATTCATCTTTTATATCTTTGTGCAGCCTTCTACGAAATATGGTCTGCTGGGCAGTGTCTGGCCAACCCTGGGAATTGAGAAATATAAGATTGGGCATCTTGGTTCCCTTGCTTGACGTCTAATAGGGCTTCATATGTATAGTACTGGACCTCTGGTCTTTCGAACCTTGCCTTGAAATTGAGAACAAATAGATCGTAGTCATTAACAGAAGGGTCATCCTCTGTCACAAGAGGTGTTGCCCATTTCAAGGCACTACCCATCAGGTTAGCGATCAAGAACCCAACCCGAGACCTTCCAGACTCAAAGTTTCTCCTTCTGAATGAAAAATATAAGGCACAAGCGTAGAGGAATTCCTTCATTCCCTTAGGGTTTCCATCATGTTTGCTCATAGAAAAGGGCATCGGGGGTAGTTCACCTCTCCCTTCGTCTCTGGTAGCTACCTATTGACAAAGGGTCTGGTTCTCTGCCTGTAGCTTCTGCATATCGACTTGTAGGGCTTCAATAGCATTACAGATTTCCTGAATCTGTTCTGGCGTGGCCATTGTCTTTCTTTTTGGGCTTTGTATACTGTCAAAACTTGCAACCTTAGTACCCCTTTTTACCAGCTCCTCCTCACCTGAGTTCTCTGCGGAGTCTTCTTGGGGTCCCGTCTTCTTTTTCCTTCTAGACTTTCTGGACTCCTTACTCTTCCTTTGATGCAAATACGAATGTGACTCCCCGGAGGCCACCGTGGCCGGATGAGAACCAAATCCGAGGAGCCTCCCAGGAGTCAGTCCCCAATTCCAGGGAAAAAGCTGTATGGCTGGAAAAACCCCTGTTTCGATGGTATTCTTCTTTTAGGTTGGAAAGGTGAAATGAATCAGACCGGTTATTCAGCGTAGCATGGACTCTGGTTCCGGAACGCAGGAGGCGGAAAGTCCATTCTGTAAGTTCTCCCACAGGAATTGTGGAAATAGCAGATACCGGACAGAATAGGGGTGGTAGAGTGATCAGAATGTCCTGTAGCTGAAGTTCGGATTCTGCAAGCAGCAAGTACAGATGGAAGAGAAGGTGCTCAATAGGCTGACAAGCAGGGAAATGAAGGTAAGCAGCACAGTGTGCACTGGAACTGTAATGATCGGATGAGTCCGGGGACGCCAGGAACGGCACAGAGACTGATCCAAACTGGACCAAAGGTTGGACAGAACAGAAAACAGGTAGCAAGAAATAGACAGAAGAAATCAGAATATTAAATAAACGAAAGTAAGTAAAGGAAGGAGTCGGTAGCCAGGGACTAAGTAAACAAATGAAAGCAACGGTAACGAGAAAAAGAACAATGACTGAGGAGTTCAAGAGCTTATCTCTCGGTGCAAATAACAGAGATACGACCCACAAAAATAGTTACCCACTAAAGATGCAAGCCGCGGTGATATGAAAGTCTAATAAGGGAAATCGGACAAAAGTCTGAAGTATTAGAATACAGCAAAAAAGAGCTCAGTGACAAGCGTTGGGGGAATACAGAAGTAATCAGATACAATGCACCGGAGCCGTATTTACGTGCTGGCGGCCATTTTGGAAAAGGCATAGACCGCTAAGAGAAGTTCCTAGCCACCATGTTAGGTGTGTTTCCAACGGTACCAGACATTCCACGGCTGGTGCATTACATTGTGTTTGGATAGTCATACTTAGTTACAGGCAAAACATAGGAGATGCAGAAGTTCAATTGCAGAGGTTCAATACTTAGTTACGGGCAAAATCTAGGAGATGCAGAAGTTCAATAGGCATGAGGAGGAGAGTTAGTTGAATAGTGTTGTTTTGAGGCCTTTGCAGAAAGCTGTGAGGGATGTCTCAACTCGGAGAGCGTTGGGCAGGGCGTTCCAGAGTTTAGGTGCTAAATGAGGAAAGCTGATCCCCCCACCCCCTGCATTAGCCCTTTTGACGGGCAGTATTCGCAGTTTGTTGGTGTAGTGAGTTCTCTTAGGACGCGAGGAGGTATCTCTGGTTATGGTTTCGGATAGGTAGTGGGGCAGAGGCTTACGCATTTGTGTGTTAAGGTGAGATTCTTAAATGAGATTCTCTCCTTAACCGGGAGCCAGTGGGCAGCCCGTCTGGCCTGTTTGATGTGGTCTCTTCTTAAGTTATTGAGTGCTGCACTGAGCACGTTATTCTCGACTGTTTGGAGTTTGGTTTAAGTTTTTGGCTGAGGTACCTGCAAGAAGAGCGTTGCAGTAGTCTAGTTTAGCTCCAATGGTGGCTCGGGCGATGAAAAGGCAGTTTTGGTTGGAGAGGAATGGTTTTATAGCATTTATTAGTTTGGTGGTGTGGGCAGAGGCAGAGGTGATTGCACTGACCTGTTGGGTCATAGACAAGCTGGAATCTAGATATATCCCAAGGGTCTTCGCTGAGGAGGAGACGGAGATGGCGGTATTGTTGATGATGAAGTTGCCGTATTTGTGGTTGAGTTTGGATAGTGTTACTGTGAGACCTAAGATAATGTGCTTGTTTTTTCTCCATTTAGGCATAGTCCATTGGCTGCCATCCAGGCTTGGATGGTGGAATATATTTGGAGAAGGGCTGCAGAGTCTTGGTCGTACAAGCCAGTGAGAGGGAGGAGAAGTTGTGTATCATCGGCATAGTTGGTGTAGGCTGTGCTGAGGGAGTCGAGTTTGTCGAGAAGGGGCTTTGTAAACAGGTTGTAGAGGGTCAGCGCTGTGCATTAGCCCTGGGGAACACCGCAGTGGATGGTGGTAGGAGCTGCGTTTGCCAGATCCGAGAAGACTTTCATGGCTCTACCTTCTAGGAAGGAGGTTATCGAGGAGGAGGCCCGTTTGGAAAAGTGGGCTGCGTTGGTTGAGGTGGGAGGTAAGAATTTTGTGTTCAGTGAGATCGAATGCGGCTGACAGGTCCAATAGTAATAAGAGAGCTGGTTTGCCTTTGTCAATTATCTCGGTTATTTGGTTTTTAAGGTTCAGAAAGTCGGTTTCGGTGTATTGGCCTTTGCGGAATCCTGATTGCCTTTTGCCTAGGATGGAGTTGGACTCTAGGAAGTGTTGGATCTGATTGTGGGCAGCTTTATCTAGAGGAAAGGAACGATGGTGATAGGGCGGTAGTTATTAGGGGATGAGAGATGTAGGGAGGGTTTTTTAAGAAGGGGCGGACCCATGATATGATGTGATAGGTTATTTAAAACGCGCTTAATACCCAGAGGTTTCTAAGCGCGGACCCCAGGATCGAACCTGTGTTGCTCCATGTCATCTTGCTTCCAAGGCAAGCACGTTGCCCCTGAGCTATCCTCCCGAGGCTTCTTTTAGGCTGGACGGGACAGTACCTGTGGTAAATGAGGTGTTGATAAATGCTGTGATGAGAGCAGCCAGGGAGTCAGCACAGTCTTTGATAATGTTGGGTGGACAGATGTCTCCTTTACACGTGGATGGTTTAAGATGTTGGAGGACATCTGTGACTTCTGTTTCTGAGACGTCTCTGAAGGAGAAGAGAGCGGTGGAGAGTTTATGCTGGGGAGTGCTGGGCATGGCATGACAGTCTGACTTGGGTAGTGCTTTGCGTTGTGTTGTATTTTATCTTCGAGAAGAGTAATTTTGTTTAGTAGGGCTGCCTGTATGCTAGAGCATCAGGCTTCATCTTTTATGATTTCGTCAGGGCTGGTGGGTGGGGTGGTGAGATCTTTAAAAATGGAGAACAGTTCCTTGGATTTGGAGTTGGCTTTAGAGATCCGTAGGTTGAAGGCGTTAGACTTGGCATGGAAGATAGCTTTTTTTGTATTGCGCTGATAGTCTTTTGAATTCTTCATTGGTGGAGTCACAGGGGTTAGACTGCCAGTTGATTAGCGCAGTGCGTTTGCTGGTGGGGAGGGCAAGTAAGTCATCTGTAAACCATGAATTAGCATGCATGGATTTTTTTCTCTTTTTTTGCTTCAATCAGGGCTATGGTGTCAATGGCTTTGGTGAGAGTGTGAGAGTATATGTTGGCGAGAGTGCTGGAGTCCTGCCTGGAAGGGATCAGCTACCTCCGGATCTGGTTTTTGAGTCTTGGAATCTTGAATGTTGAATATTGAATATCCCTTGTGTCTCCCTGTCTCCCCCTTAAATAGCAAGAGTGACATCATAGAATTTTACAATCTGGAAGGAAGTACTCTGGAGTTGCCCCTCTGCCGGGATAGGCCAGGCTACTGATGTCCCCTCCTCCCTCTGGACTGATGGGTTCAGGGGAAGTGACCTCATTTTATGTTTGTGCACTTTATGACTCCCTTTGTTCTCACAAGCCTATTTTTTTTACAAAAATGAGTTATGGAACAAGTCTTCATATTTACACTAGTCACCATCATAAAAAGCAGATCTATAGATCCCATATTTCCCAAGGAATTGGCCAGTTCGAGCGCCTATTCTGTGTGATGTTGCATTGCCCTTTGGCACAATTGTGCCGTTTTCAGGAGAAACATAATATCTAAAATGATGCAAATGGCTACACATATGCATACTAGTATTTGGCATATTTTCCCCGAGTTTAATGTCTGTGCCATTTATGATTTACCCAGAAATGCATTTTTCCTGCTATTACAGTTCACCACATGTCAGTAAGATGCACATGGTCTCATTGTGCGTGTCCAAAAATCACATAAAATACTAGCATAATATTGAATTCTTCCTTATTTATGGTGCTGGGCAAAATGTCTTAATGTACAACGGTTTTTAAAATCAATGGGCCAGATTAGTCCCTTGTGTGGCCGGTCCTTCCACACCCCCAGCCAAACTGTCTTCCTCCTATGTCAGCCTGAACAAAGGGTTTCCACGACTCCCCTTTGAAGCCATCCAGTGGGTGCTGGGAAGGAATGTAGTGGAAATCACACCTCTGAGGCAAAACACATGGCTTCCTCCTTCCTTTGTCGTTTGGAGCAGTTCTGCCTGGCAGTCTGGTAGAACCTGTAATTATCACACTGTCCTCTTATAAGAACAGAGCACATGCCCTTGCAGCATCAGTTCAGTGATAGGTGCGAAATTAGCCTTTATACCAAACTGGTTTCCTGGGCCTCAGCCAGGCTGAGTGGTCTTTTTGGGTGAAAAGAGCATAATATACATAGCTTTGCAGCCCCTCTACCCACATATAATAGAATGGTGTTTCTATGCGAGCCACGGTATTATTTCATATTTCGTTTTCAAAATGTAATTTTCCTGCTTTGCAAAAGCAGATTAACATGTGTTCTTTTTCTCTCATGTTCATTTCACAAGATGCGGTTTCTGCCGCACACAGTTTCCTTTGCATTAACTTTCTGAAAGGCTTTTAAAGATATGGTCAGTTTCTGGACACAGATATGCTGCAAATAGTTCCTTAGTAATTGACACAAGGCAAGAGAGGGAGCCACGCTGTAGCTTTCTTTTTCAGTGATTTGCGTGTGCTGCTTGTTCCTTTCAAAAGTAAATCCTAGCTGTGCGGACTTGAAACAGAATTCTTTGCTGTTCAGGGACTTTATTCAGGAAAACAATGCCATTCTGAGAGGGATTGCCTTATTTTATGGCACTCAAATGACATACACATGCAGAGCTGTGTTTTAACGGAGTCAAATTGTGTGAAGTTTAACATGAAAGGAGGTCAAAGTACGATGCCGTCTTGAATGCAGGTCATTTTCTTGTGCAGCCTTGAGTTTTTAAATGACAGAACAGCAATGCAGAGCCATTCTGAATGTAGGTTATTTTCTCTGGATGTATGTGAAGGAAAACAAAATGCAGCCATTCTTGGCTGTATTCAAATCTCACCACATATGTGGTAAGCAGACAAAAGCACAGCCATTTTTGGGTGAATGTTGAAATGCCTTTTTCTGATGAAGGGAATTTCTGCTGGGGCTGGTAAATGTACCTCATATATTCCCCCCGCCCCCCTGCTCTGCTGTGACTTTTTGTGAGGGAAAGTAGGGCAGAGTGGGGTTCATTTGATGGAATCCTGCTCCATCAGGGAGCGACACTCCAGGATTTCCTTCCTTCTTTCGGTTTGAGGGTATGGAGTGGCACCCTCTTTCCTTCCTTCCCTTCCAGGTCCCCGGGGAGGTCCTCACCAGGCTAGGAGGTAATGGAGTTAATGATCTAATAGGTGATAGATAAAAGCAGGTTTTAGGATATTAAAATGACAGCATTCCCGGAAGATTTACAACAGCGGAACCATGATACCAGTTACAATTTTCTGTGATCTTTTCCTTACATTTGGATAATAAAATCAAGCAAATTACTCCACAGAACAAGATCCACAATTTGACTTTTACACCTTGGTTTCATTTTTAAAATATCATCAAGCAACTTACTCATTTTATTTTTTTATTTTTACAATAACAATCAAGAAAAATACTCCCTGCTATATTGTTACGCTCACCTGGTATCCACGGGGACGACACCCAGCCCTGGTTGGATGATTTGCTCTCTCAAACCCTCTCCCGGTCCCTTGCTAAGGCCTCTGGTTAAAGATGGGTCTTAATATTGTAAGAGGTGGATTCTCCGTCCTGCTCCTCGTGGCAGGGGCGCGTAGATGTGGGGGGCGAGCAGTGACCAAGTTACTTCACTGGTGCAAGCCCCCATGTGGGAATCCAGGCCTGCTGCGACTCCGTAGGTTTGCTGCTTTACAGTCTTTATATGCAGTTCTTATGTTCCTCTATTTCGAATAATAATGTCTTGCTTCTTTCCTTTTAGGTATGGAAAGGTATTTTGGTGTTGTCATGCAGTCTGAAGATGAGCATGGGCCGGTAGGCGAAAGCGCGGTGTGCCGATAATGTCCGGTGAGTAATGCACGATGCGCGACGCTGTTTCGCCTTTTATATTGCTAACATGTGTCTTTTTTTCTCCTTGCAGGTTGCGATGTTCCTCGCCCAGCGCCATAATGTTCCAGCAATGATACTGACCAGGAGATGACTCCTTGTGTGGGTTTCTTCATTCGGGAGGGAACGCGAGTAAAGGTTACTAATGCTGTCTTTCTTTCTCCTCTTTCCAGGTTATGGTATTCCAGGATGCATGCAGTGCCGGATGATGGAGTTCGTACCTTCAGGTGAGTGGAACTGAAGTCAGCGATGGATTGAAGACAGGATACTGTTCCAGGAAAGTTTCGTAGTGTTCTTTCTCTCTCTGCAGGTCCTTGGTTTCAGGTAAACTGGCATCAAAGAACTGGACACGGTGAGCATTACGCTGCCCACAGCAGAATAACGCAAAGCATGTTCTGCTGTTTGGGTGTGGTTTAAATAGTCTCAGGTAAAGTAGTCCAGGTAAAATAGTCCCAGGCCTGCCACCCCCAAAGTAGTCCAGGTAAAGTAGTCCCAGGCCTGCCACACACAAAACACTAGACCGCATAGCTCAGTTCCTTGTAACTGAGCCATGTGTGTGCCTCCATGTTGGCTGAACCCCCCCCAAGTTAAATAGTCCCAAGTAAATAGTCCCATTCTAATGTTGGTCTTCATGATGGTTATGAGCCGGGCGGCAAAGGTGCCAGGACTGACTCCAAGAGAGTCTTGGATGAGGTTTTAAGGCCTTTGGCCTGGCCCTAACTGGAAGGCTGACTTGCCAGTGAGGGTCAGGGGCAAGGGTCATGACAAATATAGAGATACCTATGTGTCTACACACTCCCTTCTGCTTTTTTCCTTTGTTGCAGTTCTGGAGTTGTCCAGGAAGAGTGGTGAGAGGGATCTGGTGTGTCTCCCTCTTCCTGAATTTAGCTGCTCAAAAGGCCCTTTTGGACAGAACAGTGGCTTGGGATCCAGTGTCCACCAGTGCTAAAAATGCACATTGCCCTTGCACTCCGACGGGGGCATAGAACCTACCTTCTTTCTCCTCCAAGGGGCAAAGAAAATGGGCATTTTGGGCAAGCTGGGCGGTTAGTTTCTTTAATTTGGACTCTGACACTGTGGGGTTTTGGACAGTATTCTGTGTCGGAGTTCGGGAATCTGTAGAGAAAATTTGGCATCCAGAAATAGATGGGATTTCGGAATCCCCTTTTCCCCTTAGCTCTGTGCTGTCCCCCTTTCCCTGGAGACAGTCACTAGAACTGGTTTGTGGGGAGGATCCCTCATTTATCGTTATGTTCTCTGGATGACATTCCTGGGGTTCAGGGATGGGCGATTCTGAATCAGTCCCCACTCATACCCAGTCTGGGTTGGGGTCCTTTGGGACCCACTTTTCTTTGGGAGGAATTCCCCGTACTTGAAGGAGAAGACTTTCTTCCCAGAATTCTCCAAGGATACTTTCCCCTTCAAACTGGAGGACACTGATTTCCTCCACAAAATGGGCCTTTTTGATCTCTTTGTTTCTCCACCCACCCTCTGTTCCCTGGATTGCAGATTTTCGGGGGCAGGAGATGTTAGTTCCGGTTCCGGGTTGTCGAGGGGCTTTTCACAGGTGAGGAAGGAAGCTTCTTCAAGGGCTTTGCATCGCCCTTCCTCCCGTGCCTCCTCCTTTGGAACCGGACGGTTGTCAGGGTTCTCTCCCCGTTATTGTTCCGGGTTGCTAGACCCTTGGTTTGAGTTATTCTGAGCCGCCATGTTCATCTGAGGGTTCTGCTGAGGCCTCATCATGCAACTCAGATCTTGAGTTAGGTTCTGGACCTGGCGCTCCTGTTGGGACACCCGCTCCGGCTGGTACGGGGTCTGGAATCAACTCTGGGTTGCTCTCGGGAAGGGTAACTATCCCTTCTCCCGGAGTAACCTGGGTACTGGAGGTTTCCCTGGTAGCCCTCCACTCTTGGCCTCCCCTCTCCCAGATTTGGTGGTCCGGACTCCTGAAAGCAGGGAGATTGAGGAGGGTTGTCCTGGATGTTGGGGTTTTGAAGATACCTAAAACTTAAACCAGAATTTGGGAGATTACTGGCCTCCTGAGGAAAGTTAGGAGGGAAGTTTCCTTGGGCCATACTCACCTGATTGGACCCCCCATGGGCAGGGGGAGTCCACACATACCCCAAGATGGGTCTGTTGCCCTCATATCTAGGGCTGATGTAATTGGCAGAGTTAGGGGTTACATTTGCGGGGTACCCTAGCTGACTACCACCTGCTTGTGATTGATCAGAGGGTCTTCTTTGCCTCTGATTTAGGTGGTTTTGGGAAGGTGGATTTTTAGTCCCCCACCCCCATTTCTAGGTCCAAAATATGGCCAACCTTCACCTCTGCCACCTTTGCAGCAGCGCAGGGGTGTTGGTTGGTTTGGTGTTTGTGGTTGTTTTTTTGTTTTCTACAGTCTTTTGGACATTGTAGAACTGGGTAGCTTGCTCTATTACCCAGTCCAGGGTCCTGGCATCATGGAAATCTCTTACCAGCTGTGTCATGATATACTTTGGGAGTGCATGAAAATAGATATTTATAAATTCCCTACTATTCATGCGCACCCGCCTAGAAGTTTGCGCAAATGCCCGCTTTAGCTCGTGAACAAATTCTCTTGGGGCCTGATCCTCTCCACACTGCAGATTGTAGGCCGCCTTGCGGGCCTCCTGGGGGTTTCTGTGTGTGGAGAAGTGCTTCAAGTTGGCCGCCTTGCAAGTGGACCACTTTGAATGGTTCTGGGCTTCCAGCCCAGCAAAGAAGCTGGAGTACTCTGGAGAAAGCGTCCATTTTGCAAATTCTATGGAATTCTGGTTATTTTTAATGTCAAAAGAGGTCATCATCTGTTCATATAGCTCCAGATGCTCCCAGACAGAATATTTGGCATTCTTGTGGTACAAAGTCATGAAACTTCTAATAGCTTTAATCTGTTTAAGGGGATCTTTCCCCAGAGTCCTCTTTTGTTTATTAGCCTTCTGTTGCCGCTGCACCTGAGTCCATTCGCCCTCTGACTCAGAGCTAGTGATATTTTAGGTCCCCTCATTATCCTCTAGGCGCTCCCTAATTCTTTGAGCTTGTGAGTTTCATTGCGGGATGTTTTTTCGCTGGGTTTTTTACCACAATTTTTTTTCCAAAAAAAAACATCAATTTTTTGGGGGGGGATCTGGGGGGGGGCGTCCCGCCCCCAACACTCACCCCTATTTTCAAAAAAATGCGATGGGTTTTTTTCAGAAAAAAATTTGCGGTAAAAAACCCAGCGAAAAAACATCCTGCGACAACAGGACATCGTACCGTTTCATCTCCCCTGTTGTGCCTTGGGCTCTCTGGGTCACTCCCCTTGGACTCCCTCTTTCGCACAGCAGAGTAGTCTTCTGTCTCCTCCCTTCTTCCAGGGTTGGCAGAGAACCCCCCCCCCCGACTTCCCTGATTGGGTGGAGGTTTTCAGAATACTCTTTTGGGGCCTCAATTCAGACTCCTTTTTCTCTGCAAAGCGAATTAAGTGGTTCTTTTGTAGGTGATGTTTCTGCAGGTCTAGCTCCCTGATTTTCTCCTCATAGGAGCTTTCCTGGTCAGATCCACAAGCCCTGACATTTTTTATCTGATCAGGGACGCCCGCCCATCCGTTTCTCGTGGACGCTGACCTGCCAGCTCAATCATGCTTGGCCTATTTAAGTTTAGCTGCCTCATGGTTTCCGGTTCTTGTGAACCTGCAGACATGAAGTCAGCAGTGCCTTATGCATAGAGAGTGGTAAATGGGTTTAAGGCCCTTGGTACCGAGTGCATCACACTGTGATCAGGGGTTGCCCTTCCACTCTCTACTTGTTCGGGGTCCCTCAATTTTGATTTAATCTAGCACACTCTTTCTCTAACTTCCCAAGTTTTTCCTTCTCAGCCCCTACCTCTTGATAGTAGGCAAAGGCCTGAGCCTTTGGCTCTGCTATCAGGGCTTCGCTGACCTCAATTACCTTCTCTTGTGCTGCTACCTGGGTCTGGAGTCCACTGTTCTCCTCACAAAGGGCCTCATTGTCTTTTTGTGCTTCTTGCATTGCCTGGGAACACTGAGACCATTTTTGTTGAAGGAGTTACATCTCCTGACTCTGCACATTTTTGGCTTGGGTGGTCTCTTCTAGAGCACCTTCTACTTGTCTCATGCGCCCCAATACATTTTCATATTCAGTTTTTAGATCAGTCAGTTCCTGAAGGTCTGACTCTCTTTTCTGTAGGACTATTTTTAATTGGCAAACTTACTTACCTAGTGCATCTCTTTCCTGATGTAGGGTGCCCATTTGTTCAGTCAGGTCATCCCTCTGTTGTTTTATGGCGCCTAACTTCTGGCGTTCATGGTCAAATTCTGTTTGGGAATGGAGTTCCTTAATGATCAACTTACTACTCTCCTCTTCCAATTTCTCAATCTGTTTTTGTAAAATGGTTATCTGCTCTGAGCAGGCTCTGTTATATTTTATTTGTTGATTCAATTTTCATGGAGTCTCTTCCAGATAGTCAACCTTTTTCTGACATTCCTCTTTTAATGTAGCTAATTCGGCCTCTTGCTCTAAATGGTTTTGTCGTTGTACAGCCAACTCTTCGTTGAGCTGCTTGATGTGGTTTTCAAATTCTACCTCAGAATCTTACAGAATCACCTTATCAGTGATGCCATCAATGACATTTGTGATGTCATCTTTGATATCATGGATGTTAGTATTAGCAGAGCGCAGTGCTGGCGCGAGTTATGGTTGCTTAGCGTGCCATAATTGGCGAATGTGTGGGGTGTTTCGGTTTGACCTGTAACCATAACGTCCCTGTAAGAATGTTTTTCTATTGAATTTCATAGGTTTTTGCTAGTGCAACTTAACCATAACGTCCCTTTAATAACGTTTTTTGTCAGTGAATTTCATAGATTTTGATTGGGGCACTATAAACATAACGTTGCTTTAGCATAGTGTATGTAGACATGATGCTATGTTTGTAGTACCGCACCTTCACCATAACACCCCTTTAGCAATCTTTTTTGTGGCTGATTATGATATAAAGCTCCTTTCAGAGTGTCACAATGTAAGTGGCAATGATGGGAGGCAGTGCGACGCGCATTGTATACCCTCCACACAATTGTATGCTAAATGGAAGGAACCGTGGTAATGTGGAAAACACTGCAGTGGAAACAGGTGGAAATGGGTGGCTGTTGAAACAAATGGTTGTGCCTGTTGCAGTGCGTTTTTAAGAGTGCAAGTGCGCAACACCAAGCACAAACATTATTCCTATATTTCCAAAAAGGGCAGCAAGGAAATGTGTGTAGAGCGTGCAGAATTCGGAAATGCAGTAATATCAACAGGAACGCTATTTGTGGGGAAAACTGTTTGTGCTGTGAAACGATAGATTGCCATTTGTACAGTACGACAATGGCACAAGTTGTAAAAAGACACAAATCCACTTCTTCACAATGTACAGCGCTTTCTCCATTTCTGGACCAAATAAAAAATCACGCACCTACATGGGTGTCTGCATAATGGGATACACAATTATGCAGGAGATTGGAAACAGAAGCATTACCTGGCCTACTACCTCCCTCAGCACAAACAGCACTGAAAATCGTGTTACATGGTATTCATTTGTGCCTCCACAAGCAACAACAATAATATCGTTGTGATTGAGCGTCACCAAAGTCTCAAACAGACAAACCAAAAGCAATCACTTAATTGTAGGTGCTCCATACGCCTACAAACCCACATGATAGACTCCACACATAACTCCCACCGGACTCTGTTTTCCATTCACTGTCAAGTAATGTATATGCAATTCACCCACAAAGCATATGCTGTGGCTCGTACAACACACAGCCATAAGCTCACCCTCTGCATTTAGGTTGACAAATATACTGTATACCACACTCTGTGCATGCACTCCACACGCAGAAAGCTTATTGCGCAATCCCATGTTCTCCACAGTCCCAAATATAAGGTTGCCATGTGGAAAAGGAGCGTATGTTATACGTACAACCCTGCCACTATCGCTATGTCCGCTGACTCTTCCAGGTGTGCGCGTGCAGCAGTAGGGGAATAAATATCAACCAGGGTAGGGGATGTTCTTTGTAGTGGTGGCTCCTGTTTTTTATTTTATTTTTTAAAACAGCTTCCACAGTAATAACTCTTTTTTCAGGCTTTTATAATTGTTTTTATTTGTTGCACTGCACCTCACATTCTTACAATAGCGTCTTCAGTGCAGCCTGTAGATTGGAAAACCAACTGTCATTGCCACTGGGCGACAATGAAATGCCATTTCAATTGAGAAGGTGCACATATCGATAACCAATGTTGTCATTGTCACAGGAGTACCTCCCAGCAGCACGCAAAAAGTTACACATGCTTCTGTTGATAAGATGCCTTCCAACCTCTGGCTGCCGACAACATTCATTAGGATAGTTATATACTAGACTTGGTGGTATACATGAGGAAAGCACCTTCGCAGTAGCAAAAATGTGATGCACTTCTTTCATCATCTTTTTGAGTTGATGGAACACACTTGCACAAGCTATGGAACCCAAAAGCAATGCTCCATAGTGCAGTATCACAATGTGTACACTACCTAAATTGGCCACTCGTCGACATTCTGCAAGCAAATGGTCAAAAGTACCGACAGCGACACCGCACCACAAAGTCTCCATGTGGTCCAAATTCAAATTGCCACTAAGGCCTCTTTCCACGGCATACTGGAGCAGATCTAGCACAAAGTGATCACCTACTATGAAAACTATGCATCTCGCAATCTCTGCCAGCCTCACTACACAGAGTAATGTAACAAAATATGGCCGCCCTTTCCTGTGACGCACACTCTAAACACCTGATTGGACAATTGCAACAATCGCATTTCCATTGGCCAGCATGTTCAAAAGCGCAGAATGTAGTTCCATTATCCTCTTCCCACCATGCCCTTATTACGTATTGCTAAGTACGCACGCACGCATCCACCAATGCCCTCCAAGATGTCAGCATTTTACAATGTCAGTTCTCCGCAAGACTTCATATGTACCGTTACAGAATCGGCCTTCATGTGTGCTGTTATTGGAAAGCACGTCCAGTGCAACGTTCAGTGAAACATTGCAGGAGTTATACATGCACATTCATCCACATAAGCACCCATCACCACAAAAGAAAGGTATGAACATTTTGTTTGTAGTATGTTCACAACTCTGTCATAAGTGCCTCTGCACACGGTATCTGCCTCTAAGCGTCCACTACGTGTTTAAAAACCATACTGATGTTCCTCCCATCTCCTACCATAAACTGGCAATTTGTTGGTATAAGCTTGCAACGTTTTCATTTACCCATATCATACACTATATTAGCGAAACAGGAACTCTGTTCTTTCCTTCCGACAATGCTACGAAAATTGTTCCCCACTAACCCACCTACTACACACTCGTAAAAAGAAGACACTAAGCCACCACTAAATGTATCTTAGTAACCTACAGTCACTTTCCAAAAGGTCAGTGTCTGCACGGTTGTCGTGCTTTGTACGCTGCACTGTTGCCACAGGCTCTTTTTAAATCTGCCAGCTTCCACTCTGCGCCCTCAGCAACTCATCCATAAGACAAGTGTCCTTGGCCTAAACGACAGGGATCGTATATTTCTGCTGGACTAAAATGTCTGCAATAGCTCACAGTGGCTGCAAACAATAAAATAAAAGCCCTGTGCATTATGCAGAAGGTCTTCTAGTCCCTGGGACCTCAATACTTCCCACTCTCACTTACTAAATATCTGCTTGCTCCAGCTCTTCCCTCATCCGCCTCATACTCCATCAGGGTCAGTTCTTCTACACGCAACCAGATGGTGGTAGATGTGTTTCTTCTGCTGGGGCCTCCCTGTGGAACACGCTCTCTGTCTCCCTGGACCTTGACGACAAGCATCGTAGAATCTGAAAGCACCTGAAAAACTTTCCATGTGCTTCTTCTTTTTCCCCTCCTCTCCCCTACTCACTTCCTGGCTAAAACGTATCGTGCAATGATTTCCTACCCACCCGATTACTGTGCCCAAGGCCACCTCCCTCCCTACAGTTCCACCCCTGCACTGGCTTTCTACCAACCCCCGTACTTGGCAACTGTTTTCTATAACCCTAACAGTCCAGCCACCACTTCATGTCTACACTTATCCTTGCACTTGCCAGGACCGGCCGTAGTTTTATGGTATTGTATTTTCTATTGTTCCCATGTACTGCACTTTGCCCTCCTCCTTCCCATTCACTAGCACACTCACAATGTCAGCTGGCCTATAGAAATCAATGTCTCTGTGTGGCCTCCCTTCTGCCTCCTTTTCCTCTGCGCGTCTTCACTCACTTGTATGTAGGCGCGATACAAATGGCACAAAATACCATAGCACATCAAAACATATGATGCACACACTGCATTCATCACAACATGATGCCTGCCACGTACCTTGTATACTTCACACTATGGTCTTCCCACTGTAATGCATGTGCTAAAAATGTCAGAAAGGTGATCCCACAAAAGCAGCAGGGAATGTATTTTAGCAACATTAAGCAAGTGTGTGCAGTGCATGCATACAAACAGGATGCATGCCCCTTACCTTGCACACTTTCACCATAGGCTCCTACATTTATCGGTTCAAACAGACCTTCTGTCACAGTGTTTGTATACACACCACAACCAGCAACAACATTGCCCAATGGCTTAGCCTCCACAGAGCCAATGCCATAGCTGCCACCCTAAAAAAGCCAGATGTGCCACGTCTAATCCTCAAAGTCCTGCGGAATCCGTGGCATTACCGTGCTAGAAACTGGAGGGGGAGGAGGTTGATAGGGTGTTTGGGGGATGAGGGGAATGTGAAACAGGGGTAGGGATTGTGTCTTTAGGATTGTCTCTAAATACACTCATATATATTTTTTTTCCTTTTTGTCGTGTTTTTGTTATGTATATACGTGCATTCATACATTGTTTTTTCTTCCTTTTTTCTTGTTTTTCTCTCTTTTGCTCACTGTCTGCTTGCTTTTCCTCCTGACATTTTTCTCGACTGAAGATGAACACTTATCTTACATTTCTACAGAATTCTCTGCAACGCTTCGTGCAGAGTGGCAAACACAACAGCATTGCCAATGGAGGTAAAAAAAATGCCATTTCCTTGAAACCCCAGGAAATCTTGCTGGTTATTAATGCTTTCAAAGTCGGTGCAGAACATCCCAGCACTGCACATAAAGTCACACATGCTTCAGTTTATCCAACATCTCCTGACCTCTGGCTGTGGGCAAATTACACCGCCATGCTCCCATTGTCCTCTTAGTGTCATCAATGAGAAAATCACCTTTGCAGTAGGAAATATCTGCATCACAGTTGTCATCAACTTCTTTAAGTAAGCGAGCAAACGTGAGCACGACATGTGCCCAAAATGTAGTCCTCCAAAATGCACGACCACCACATCTACAGTACCAACATAGGCCACACATTTGCAAAGGAGATCCATGCATCAGAAACCCCACTCATAAACTGTGCCCCAAAAAGCCTGCACTCCTTCCAACTGAAAGTCAGTATCGAACCCCCTTTCGACGGCATACCTGTGCAGATCGTGCACAAAGGTATCACCGACTATAAGCACTCGACATATGTCCATCTCTGCCAACCTCACTGCATGGAACTTTGGGTAAATATGTCACCGCCCCTTCCGGTGAACCACACCCTAGAATCCTCATTGGAGAAGCCCCACAGTTCCATTTTTGAGGCCCCATGTGCAGAAGGCCATGATGTGGCATGTGCGCTTTCCCAGCTACAGCTAGGGCCACGCCCCAGTAAAGCAGACACAATACTTATTCCTTTTGCACTCAAATTTTCCAACACTCCCTTAGTGGCACCTATTGGCAAGTATAACATTTCAAAAATGCCTGCACCAATCACATACTGAACCTCAACATTGCACACTATCATTTCTGTACACAACTCCATATTTCCCGTTAAACACTCTGACAGCACGCTCCCTCCGCTTCCAAAGCCCCTCCACCACAACCTTTTCCTACATGTTGCCCTATTTCAGCATCCACAATAATCCTGCGGCGCACCCAGCACACCTTTTGCCACGCACACAACAGTCCACCCTTGCCCACACCCACCACAACACTATGAATCCATGCATGGGACCATGTGGGCATCTAACATTGTGAACAAAAGTAACATATGTAGCAGCACACCAATCCAACTCCCTCACACCATAAAACACCCATTCACGAAAACAGCTCGCAATTAGGAGCATCCACAAACATACCACAGCCTCCATCACCCCTACCCACTGCCATTCATAAAGTATTGTGTCACTACCAACCTAACCACAACATTTTCACAACATTGGCCCTACTTCAACAAATCTGCACACAGCATAGTAAAGAACCCATACAGGCTACACCTCAACCATACCCTCTGCCATACTGCCAGTATGCATACCCAGTGCCCATACTGTGTGACTTTTTATTGCACCATCTCCAATCACACATCCAAACCTTTACCATGTTCTACCAGCGACCTCACCTGTGGAACCAAACATACACACCTGCCAGCTCACTTCTGCTGCTCTATGGCGTCTGAAATGTACTCCACAACCATTCTTTACAGGTCACCACCCTCTACCAGATACACAGTCAAAATTGCATTTGTGGCGTGGGTTTCCTTAAGTCCTACGCTCTTCAATGCATAGCCTACGGCCCTCGGCCATGCACCCAATAGGCTAGGCCTTGAAGAACACAGGCACTGCAATGTAATGCCACCATGCATGTGACCATATCACCAACTACGCCAATCCACATACACACCACTGCCACCAGCACTCCCACCCAACCAGCACACGCATCCACCAATTACATACTGAACCCCTGCATTGCACCCATTCATGAAAACAGGTCACTATCAGGATTCCACCACCCCTACCCACACCCATTCACAAACTACTGTGTCACTACCACCCTATCCACAACCTTTTCACAACATTGGCCGTACTTCAACAAATCAGCACACATCATAGTAACCAAGCACATTTAAGATGCACTTCTACCATATCCTCTTCCAGACTGACTCTGTAAACCCAGCACCGAGTGCCCACACTGCATAACTTTTCACCTCACCATCGCCAAGTACACATCAAAAACTGTACCATCTTGTAACAGTGTCCTCACCTGCGAAACAAAACATGCACGCATGGCAGCTCACTTCTCCTGCTCTATTGTGTCTGAAATGTGCTCCACACCCATTCTTTACTGGTCACAACACTCTAACAGCTGCAGAATCCAAAATACATTACTGCTATGTATGTCCTAAATTCCTAGCCTCTTGAGTGCATGGCCTACGGCCTACAGCCTTTGGCCATGCACCCAACAGTCTAGGCCTTCAACACTCTCACTGCTACATAATGGCATCATCCATTTCACCATGTCACCAACTTTGACTATCCACATACACAGCACTACCATCCAGCACTCCGACCCAATCTACGCACTGCCATGGAACTATGCAGCAACAAATTTCACCAGTTAAGATAATGTAGAAAGAAAGCACTCTCTCCTGCACCCCTGTGCACTTTCATGTACATACTATGGCCGTCCATACTTCTATTCCCAAAGTATTGTGTCACTGCCAAACTACCCACATTCGGTTCGCAACACTGGCCTACTGCAACCAGTGTGCACACACCGCACTATGCAAGCACCACCCTGTGCGGGATGGACACCCACACTTGCGTTACTGCAGTGGGTATGCTAAAGCCCTACGCTCTTCAGTACATGCCCTACAGTGTACGGCCTTTGCCCATGCACCCAATAATCTAATCCTTCCACTGTCCCTAAGGAAATTCCTACACCCATGCGTGCCACCATGTGCCCAACTAGTGCATTCCATCCGCATACCACAGCGACCCGCACTGCCATCCAACCTATGTCATATGCAATTCTTTCCCCTTCTAAAATTGATCTACCACCCCTCACCACGGAAAGAGGTCACCGCAAACAGGTCACGGCAGAAGCTATCGGGCCGTTACGACACCTGCCTCCAATCACCACACAAAGTACTCGCCTGTCTAGCTACCCGCGACTTGATGCAATACACGCGAAAACTACAGGCACTCCTCCGTCTTCTTCCACCTACCTACATATGTCACATGAACCACTTCTCACTCCCCCACCCATTCCCTCCCTTCTTGACACCAACACATGGCGTTTGGTACATTTTCTAGACCCTTCCGCTGCTGCACTGTCCTCCGATACACCATGGCGGCGTTTCACAAACATTTTGACGCACAGCACGCTTCCCTCCAGCAAACCACCAACTGTGTCCAATGTTCGCCGACAGCACGGTTTACCGCAGGCCAATGAAACTTCGGTCCGCGGAGCGAACAGGGAAATGGGTCAGCAGAGCGGACCCAGATATCACAAATCTTTTGGGACGTACATTTCAGTAATTTGCAACAAAAGTACTGGTTGGATTTCCACCAAGCACACAAAAGCACGCTTTCTGACACAAGCCCCCGCTCATGCCGCAAATTTGGTGAAAATCCATCCAGCCGTTCGGGCTCTAGCCGTGCGCAAAGTTTTTCCCCATTCAGTCTATGGGAAAAAAAATGTTTCGGACCCCCCCTATAACTTTGCCCCCCCCCCCGCACGAAACCTCACCCAACTTGGCAGAGCCGGCCATATACTTTTTTTGAAAGTTTGGTGAGGATTCCTCCAGGGGGAGCAAAGTTATAAACCGGTCGAATTACTGCCAAACTCACCATTATCGCGACTTGGTCCCATGGGTTTACGACGGGATTACAAGTGGTGACCTCTCAGTGTTGGGGTCAAAGGACTCCATGGGGAATTCCATAGAATTATTGTTATTGGTAATTCAACCATAGCAATTCCACGAAAAGTTGGCCTAGTCATGGCAGTTTTACCCCCAGCATGATGCTGGATGAAAATCCTTTGCTTCAAGGTAAGACGTATAGTTCAGCGGTGTTGTAAGAACAGTGGTAAATCGGTTACCACCAAAAAAGTGGGGTAACGGAATGACCACCCGTTGTTCCCACACCACCGAACTTGTAATGAGGCACTTGGGCAGCTAGAATAGAATGCAAACAGGGTTGCAATGCTTCCCCATTCCCAAACATAAGTAAGGTATCTAATCATGGAGCAGATACAATTTTAGACACTGTGGGCCTCATTACGACCCAGGCGGTAAGTTACCGCCTGGGTCGTACCCTTACCACCATGGTGTAAACTATGTTTACACCATGGTGGATGGCGGATTTACCGCCCCATTCCAAGGTGAGTGGGGCGGTAAATCCCCATTTCCCATTTACCCTTCCCCATTCCCATTTTTGCCCCATAGGGCATAATGGGAGTGGGGAAGGCGCTAATTACGCCACCGTAAATTACGGTGGCGTAATTAGCACCATGGTCCCTTAGCGCCATGGATTTTAACGCCTGCAAAAAGCAGGCGTTAAACTCACCATGGCGCAAAGGGACCTCAGAATCAGGCGTTAAGAGTCGGCGCCGTTAACCCCTTAACGCCTGACTCGTAATGAGGCCCTGTGCCTTTAAAGGATTGGAGCTTTGAGGTTAAAAGAAAACATGTAGCGATGAATAAGACTTCTTCGATACAGATAACAGATACCCACTTAGACATCATAAGCACACCACATTGTTCTGTGACAGTCACAAGGCGAGTCGGCTTGACGAATTTATGCCACGATCGGTTCCCTGCAACATTGAACCAAAGAGCTCATAGAGGGAAAATGCACTAAATTCAAAAGTGCTTTTACTTTGCTCAACATCATTTCATATTTCGAGTATTGGTGCCATAGGGTTTGAAAAGAAGAGGAATGCTGTGTACAGTTGGAGATGCAGCATCCTGACTGGTGAGGAGAGTGAAATCCAAGATGGCAGATCAACCTTTCTAGGGCTTAGTCCAGCCTCAAGACCCTGGATCCAACAGGTGAATCATTTAAAAGTAGCCAATCACAACTACTCACCCATTCACATCCACAAGTGCAGACCCTCACAGAAAGCCCACACCTGGAGGGGGCAAGTGATTACAAGGGGACATATTCCCAGAGGCCCAGTCAAGCTGTGTAGGTGTTTGGAGAAGGGGGCAGCAGGTTGGAGTGAGTTGGCCGTTTTTGAAGCAGGAGGAAGGTGTGGGAGAATATGAGGAGGGGGTTGGAGTTGAACATCCAGAGGTGATTGGTTTAGAACAGCATGAGTATTTTGGAGTTTACCATCAGGAAGAGGTTGGAGTGAAGGGTCAGGAGGAAGTGCAGGAAGCTAATGAGGTGCAGCTAGAAAGATCAGGAAAAAACAAGAGAGCATGTTTGCCCCAAGGCAGGAAATAGGGTAAGAACCCCATCTGAAGGGGTTAAACCAATGGCGGGAGAAGGAACAAAACATTTTGTGTGATGTTATGTTATTGCAGAACCAGAGAAAGAGTTCAGAAATTGTAGAGAGGGAAGACATCAGAACCCAAAAAGAGGGAGATAAGGCCCTCTTAAACCTGACCGTGGAAACTAGGGAAGGCAAAGCATTATGGCTCTGGCTTACAGTTGAAGAGAATCTCCACAGGCATCT
Source organism: Ambystoma mexicanum (assembly GCF_040938575.1). NCBI lineage: Eukaryota > Metazoa > Chordata > Amphibia > Caudata > Ambystomatidae > Ambystoma > Ambystoma mexicanum. The sequence goes on from NC_090925.1 coordinate 198,077,703, forward strand.
ACCGCTTGTGGTGGAGACACATCAATGCCTTCAGGAATGACAAGTATGACTGAAGGTGGTTATATCCCACCAGCGATAAGCACAAGGAAACCCAGAGAGAATACCTTAGAGACTGTCAGTGAGAGGGGAGTAGCCAGAACTCTTGTGAACTTTATAAAGAAAACCTTGCACTGTATGTTTTGAGTTTGGCCAAGGAGGAGACTTTTGTGTGTTAAATTCTGTTTTAACCTGAGCTTGTGTTTGGCCTCTTTGTGGACCCCACTGAAAGGCTCAAAGCACTTTCTAAAACGTGAATGTCACGCTCAGATTCGGGGCATCTTTCATACTTCTGAGCACCTCTCAGACTCTAGGCACTTTGTACAACTTCTCAATGCTCTACTCAGGCACTAGAATTTACAAAAACCGACAAAAGGGTACTCACACTAGAGACAGCCCTAGATACTGTCCAACATTCAAGTTAAATCTCCATAGTAGTTTAAAGGCTAGTGTTTGCGAGGCAAATCACTGAGGATGCACCAAGGAAGCAGTCTAAGAAGTGCTAACCATAAATTTATTGTTGAAAGCACAATTTTTTGAGATTTTACACAATTTCTAAAACAAAAGATAAATAGAATAAAGCAATTGAACAAAGAAAGAAAAACAGAACATTAATCACAAATATATCAAGTGCAAAAGAAGGGATAACATATTAGTCACATCAAGATAAAACAATTATTACAGGCTATCCATAGTTCCTGCAACATAAGGCCTTCCAGGGTGTATATAAAATTACCCTGGTAGGTATGTAAAAAGAATATTATTTTAGCTGAGTTTGTATATTTAATCTGCCAATGTGTAAGAAAGAATCAAAAGTTTGTTCTTAAAGGGAACAACATATATATAAATCACGTTTCGGCATGCCAAAGTGGCATCAGTAGTCAGAGCCTTCCTCAGGGCAGGATGGAGGTGAGTTGATAGTGTCACCCTAAAGGGGGCAGAAAAAAGGGGAATACTTAGATCATATAGACAGGCTGCAATATAGACAACTTCAGAGGGATATCCTAATTCAAGTGTATGCTGGCATAAATATACGGACCACTCACCCAGTATAGATTGAAGAACGGAGTGCAGTCCGTAGAGGGCTACTTTTCCAGACCTATTGAACTTCATACGCTGTGTAACAATGCAGCCAAGTAGAAAGAAAAGGGCAGAGCGCACCTGGGTCACGCTTCTGAAAATGCTGTGGAGAGAGTACAGCCATAGTGAGAGTATAATTCATAGAAAGAGCGAAAAGTCAGTGAAAGAGTTTGACGGGAGCTCCTAATGATTTTATCTGAAAGGTAGCGCTCCGAATTATGAATATAACTAAAGAAAAAGCACTACAAAAAGTAAAAGGAGTGCAGGGTGCCCAGAAGGGGCATAGAGTGAATGGTGAAGGATCCTAAAAAGGAGCATATCAGGGAGACGGCATGCAGGATTGTAAAAGCATGGTATATGTATACGGGTGCATGTAAGCCTGTATGTGGATATGAGCGTAGCATAGTGCTAATATCAAGATTTAAAAATAATTTTTATTATTGGTGTTTAACAGTAACAGGCCCAGTAGGGCAGGGACACACATAAAAGGTACCTTAATAGTAAAATACTCCGGGTAAAACTTGTCCGAAGGGTTAGGTGTCCGTCTTAGGTAAATAAAGATGGAGTCAGTAGTCACCAAGGGTGCTATAATGAGCAAGCACACCCAACCTGGAAAGGCAAAAACACTGTATGAGTGCTTGTGCTGGACCAAGGCGGAAACACAGTAACAACTATATTGAAAAAACATATGAAAGGAACCATGTAAAAAACCTTCCAGGGGGCGGTTGCTGAAACCCAGAATACTATTAAGGTACCTTTTATGTGTGTCCCTGCCCTACTGGGCCTGTTACTATTAAACACCAATAATAAAAATTATTTTTAAATCTTGATATTAGCACTATGCTACGCTCATATCCACATACAGGCTTACATGCACCCGTATACTTATACCATGCTTTTACAATCCTGCATGCCGTCTCCCTGATATGCTCCTTTTTAGGATCCTTCACCATTCACTCTATGCCCCTTCTGGGCACCCTGCACTCCTTTTACTTTTTGTAGTGCTTTTTCTTTAGTTATATTCATAATTCGGAGCGCTACCTTTCAGATAAAATCATTAGGAGCTCCCGTCAAACTCTTTCACTGACTTTTCGCTCTTTCTATGAATTATACTCTCACTATGGCTGTACTCTCTCCACAGCATTTTCAGAAGCGTGACCCAGGTGCGCTCTGCCCTTTTCTTTCTACTTGGCTGCATTGTTACACAGCGTATGAAGTTCAATAGGTCTGGAAAAGTAGCCCTCTACGGACTGCACTCCGTTCTTCAATCTATACTGGGTGAGTGGTCCGTATATTTATGACAGCATACACTTGAATTAGGATATCCCTCTGAAGTTGTCTATATAGCAGCCTGTCTATATGATCTAAGTATTCCCCTTTTTTCTGCCCCCTTTAGGGTGACACTATCAACTCACCTCCATCCTGCCCTGAGGAAGGCTCTGACTACTGATGCCACTTTGGCATGCCGAAACGTGATTTATATATATGGTGTTCCCTTTAAGAACAAACTTTTGATTCTTTCTTACACGTTGGCAGATTAAATATACAAACTCAGCTAAAATAATATTCTTTTTACATACCTACCAGGGTAATTTTTTATACACCCTGGAAGGCCTTATGTTGCAGGAACTATGGATAGCCTGTAATAATTGTTTTATCTTGATGTGACTAATATGTTATCCCTTCTTTTGCACTTGATATATTTGTGATTAATGTTCTGTTTTTCTTTCTTTGTTCAATTGCTTTATTCTATTTATCTTTTGTTTTAGAAATTGTGTAAAATCTCAAAAAATTGTGCTTTCAACAATAAATTTATGGTTAGCACTTCTTAGACTGCTTCCTTGGTGTATCCTCAGTGATTTGCCTCGCAAACACTAGCCTTTAAACTACTATGGAGATTTAACTTGAATGTTGGACAGTATCTAGGGCTGTCTCTAGTGTGAGTACCCTTTTGTCGGTTTTTGTAAATTGTACATACTTTGCCCCCACTCACACTTGCACACAGGGGCTTCCCTATTGTTTGTTACATCTACTCAGGCACTAGACATCTTTCAGATTTCTCATCACCCCTGTAAGGCTCTATTCGCCTTGTGAAACATCTCAACACCCCTCTAAGGCTCTTGTTACGCTCACCTGGTTCCCACGGGGGCGTCGACCGGAACTGGGCCCCTGTTGTTTCCACCAGCGTGACGTGTAGCGCCGAGATGACTGACTGGACTGGCCCGCTCAGCCTAGTTTGTCTGGCTCGCAAGAATATTCTTCTGCAAAGGAGAAGAGGAATTAACCACCCGTGGAATTGAGTGTCAACCCGCCTTCCCCACTCCCGTTGTCTTCCCACAGATCACTCTTGATGTCCCCTCCTTAGTCTCACCTGATGGTTTGGAAGGATGAGCTCTCCATCCTGCGTCGACCGCAGGGGCGCGTTGATGACCAGTTACTTCACTGGTGTAGAGGAATTGGTGAGTTCCAGCATTGACTCTAAAGTCCAATTGTTCATAAGAGTTCAAATGTCTGAGCTTCACTCTGTCCGATTCCTTGCAGGTTGCCGATTAATCCACTCGAAGATTTCCAAATGGCACTTGGTAAGATTCAGGTAAGTCTATTGTGGTTTTCCCCTTAGGGGCCGGGGTACGGCGATGAAGCAGAGTTGACTGTGCCGACCCGAGATGAGGTGAGACCCCCGTGGTAAATCAGGTAAGTTTTGTGGGGGGTAACTGGTATTGTCTTTGCTTTCTCCCCTTAGGGGCCGGGGTACGGTGATGAAGCAGAGTTGACTGCGCCGACCCGAAATGAGGTGAGTACCTCCCGTGGTAAATCAGGTAAGTCCTTGGGGGTAGCTTGTATAGCCTTAGAGAGTCCCCTTGCTCACCTTGCTGTCTTTGTCTCCTTAGGTGTCGGAGGGCGGCCGCGAGATGGAGAGAGCGTGATGGAATGCTGAAGTACCGCCAAGCAGGTGAGTTCAGCGCGGCGCCGTAGGAATGCGGAGCGATGCTTCAAAGACTTCTGTCTTTCAGTTCCGTGGCGAAATGGATCAGGATTCAGGTAAGGATTAAAGTTAAAACTCCTGTTCTAACCTTTATCCTTCTTTTCTTCTTGTTTTAGGAGTCCCAGGACTGAAGCGGGCGTGGCTGAAGACTGGAGCTGCTGAAAACACGGTGAGCGTTACGCTGCAGCAAGCAGAATAATGCGAAGCACGTGTGGCTGTCCGGGCGTGGTTTAAATAGCTTTGGAAGAAGATCCAGGTAAGTATTCTTCCACAGCCCCACCCAAGTAACAAAATAGTCCCTTCAGTAAAATAGTCCCTCCTAAGCCTCATTTGGCTTGAGTCTTCATGCAGCATGGTCTGCCTCAGGTGAGTATGCAGCATGGTCTGCTTCAGGTAAGTTATCAATAATGAGCATGGCGCCCATGGCACCAGGACTGACTTTATCTTTATGAGCCTGGCGCCATAGGCGCCAGGACTGCACCCAAGCAGCCCCTAACTGGGGCTGTTGGGCATGCTCCAAGTGGCATGATGCCTGCTTCCGGGGCTGCTGGGCCTGGTTTGGTCTTCCGGGGGCAGGCATCATGACAGCTCTAGGCATATTTAGGACATCTTAGTGCCCCTCTTAGTTCCTAGGTGCTTTGCAGAACTTCTCAAATTCCCTGTCGGCATCTAGGAATCGTTCAGAATTTCAGTGCCCCGGTCAGACTCTGGGCCTCATTAGGACCCTGGCGGTAAGTACCGAACATTACCGCCATGGCGTAATTAACGTTTACGCCATGGCCGGATGCCGTAAAATGCGGCTCATTCCGACCCATCGCGCACCAGCATTACGCCTTGGCGGTAATGTCAAGAACACAATGGCGTAAAAGACCCCAAAACGGCCCCTACCGGCATCGTACGCTGCGCAAGGTGCACTACCACCACCCATCTTAGCGGTGACCGCAATTAGCGGTGACCGCAAATAGCGGTCTCTGGAAATAAGCGGAAGTAGCGTGATCGCGGCGGAACGGGAAAGGGCACGGCGGCCATCTTTAAAAACACAATCCATTGCCATCCTCCCCAACCATACCACATCTGACCCTGAGACCCATCCAAACCCATCACACACCCAAATACCTACCTAAAAATGCCCAAAGTCGTGAAGAAGGCATGGGATCGGCAGCGCCAGGAACGCTTCTCCCGTGAGGAACTAAGCATGCTGGCGGAAACACTCCAGGACAATACGGCGGTGGTGTTCTCCAACGAAATGACCAGGGCGGCGATTGCCAAAAAGAAAGCCATATGGGCCATGGTGGCACAGCGGGTCAGTGCGGTGGGGACCGTACCCCGCAACCCACAGCAGTGCAGGAAGCGGCGGGATGACCTGAGGCTCCGCGTCCGAAGCATCATCTCCGCCAATCGCAACCTGGCCCAGGCTACCGGGGGAGGAGCTGACTCCCCAATAAAACTCCAACCGTGGGAGGAAATATGTGCCAGCACAATAGGCATGGAAAGCATTGAGGGTGTAGGAGGGATGGAAAGAGGAGCGCCGACATCAGGCGATGAAGGTAGGTGCCCCAAATCAAGACATGCTATAGTCACTGACGTCCATTAATGTGTAGCACAATGTTGCCCTAGAGTGTAAATGCAACACATCAGCTGGACACTGCCCACAGCCACATGCGACCTCCACCCTGTACACATGTAGCATGCACACCCTAACTGCAGACACCCACATACCTCCATCCGTCATCCACACAGAAAGGAGACAACCTGCATGCCCCTGCCTCAAATGTGCTTCATCTAGTAACCAAAATCTGGTGAATCATTGCCATTCCAATGTCCGCAGACCCATCAATAACGCTATCCCTCCTTTGCCCCACCACAGGCTCCGAATCCAACCACGAGGATGAGGACACCCCTGCCTCAAAAGCAGCCAAGAGGGCCAGGACGACCATGCATAGACCCTCCACCTCAGCTGCAGTGAGGAAGACATTGCAGCTGGCAGAATCATCTGCCAGCACACAGGACGGCCCACCCCAGCAGGCAGCATGCCAGCACCTGCAGCACCACACGTCCCCACAATCTTGGCCACTGAAGGCACCGTTTCTGCAGGTAGCAGCAGCATAGGGGAAACTGCTGCCATAGCAGCATGCTCAGACACTGACACTGATGAGCCCGATGTAGGACGCCCCACTGAGCAGCTTCATTCCCCCTGTCTGTACCGGGGCAGCCCCCATGAGGAGCCCACACAGGGGCATCCAGGAGAAGGGGACTGGCCTCCCACCCCATGCCCTGCAGAAAGTCTGCAGGAGGTGAGCAGCCCCTTCGCGACACCATCTGGAATGGGCATGGCCCAGCAGAGTGAACTTTCCCTTGAGGAGATTGTTTTACGTCAGCAACAACTGTCCACGCTCCTCAATGAGCATGCTGCGGAATGTGGGGGGGCTAGGGCAGCCATAGAACAATCCACGGAGACCCTAAGGGCAGAAATAGAGCGCAGTACGGAGACCCTGAGGGCTGCAATGGAGTCCACCTCAAGGGACATTTGCGGGGAACTTGCCGCCATGCGCCGTGTGCTCACAGAGCTGTCCCACACCCTTCAGGACATGTGTGCCTGTGAGCAGCCAGGGACATCCTCCACTGCAAGTTCTGCCCAGAGCAGCCCTGTCCGACGATCAGGACGGAACCTGCGCTCCACAGGCAGGGGTGCCCCGGGGGCCGGGAGAGGGGGCCCACTGTCACAGGCATCTTTAGCCACTCACAGGGTGTGTGTTGGGGTGTTCAGGGGGGAGGGTGGAGGGGGTGTGTTGGGGTGTTCAGGGGGGAGGGGGGAGGGGGTGTGTTGGGGTGTTCAGGGGGGAGGGGGTGTTGCACAACAATTTACAATTTAAATACACATTTTCCTTTTTCCCAAATCACATGTGTGGACATTTTCATTGCGTATGTGTGCTTTATTGGTGTACAGTCCACAGTGTGCATGTCCCAGAGACACACAGTGCCCCAAGTGCCATCTCCATGTGATACACACCAGCCGTGTGTGCTAGAAGCATTGGTTGATGATATCTTGACGCATTTCACGCCCCTCCTGTGCATCACCTCCTCCATGAGGTGCGGCCCCATCTGCACCCTCCTCATCCTCATCGTCAGGTGGTTGCATTTCTGCGTCAGGGGGCAGAAGCACATTTCGTCTGACGCACATATTGTGTAGCATGACACATGCCATGACCATCTTTGCCACCTTCTCATGGCGGTACAGGAGTCCACCACCAGACCTGCTGAGGCAGCGAAACCGTGCCTTCAATAGGCCGAATGCCTGCTCAATGACCACACGGGTACGTGTATGTGCACGGTTGAAGTCCTCCTCGTGCTGGTTCTGTGGGTTCTGGACTGGTGTAAGGAGCCACCTCTTCAGGGGATAGCCTGCATCACCTGTATGTGGGCGAGAATCTATGTGTCAGTCATGACGTCTAATTCAGAACATGATGTGCCACCATGGCTTGCATCCAAATATTACTTTGAACCACTTCTAAATGCACTAATTGATTCACACTATGCGACCGGTATATGCTCATGGCTCTCATGGCCTGTTTTGCATGCCATCAACCAATGTATGCAGAGGGCTCGAGTGCCTTGTGAGTGCCCGTCCACTGTGTTCGTTCATGCCGTTTGTTTTGGTGGCCTGGCACGTGTCCTGTGATGTCAATGCTCACATCATTGCAACATTGCTGTCGGCCTCATCATGACCCCAGTGAGCAATACTGATGTTGATAGGGACATTTTGGGCACCCTGCTGTCTGTGTAATGGTGTGTTGATGTTTCTGTCCGTCATGTGCCTCCTTCGTGCGCAGTTATGGGGGACAGGCCTTTCGGTTGATGGTGTTTGTTGACGTGCATGTAGGTGCATTTCGTTGAAGTCAATGTGGTCTGAATTGGTACAATGCACTTGCAGATGGTTGTGTCATGGTTGGGACACAACCGCATTCACATGGTAGGGCTGCATACATCAGGTATTGGGTTGACTGGTGTTGCGTGTAGTTTGGGTTGCTTTAGGGTATGATCTGGCTCCGTTGTCTCTGCTACTCACAGGCAGGTGGAGTATGCATCATCCCCCCCTTTCAGCCAGGTGGAGTATGCATCATTCCCCCCCCTTTCAGCCAGGTGGAGTATGCATCATTCCCCCCCCTTTCAGCCAGGTGGAGTATGCATCATCCCCCCCCCTTTCAGCCAGGTGGAGTATGCATCATTCCCCCCCCTTTCAGCCAGGTGGAGTATGCATCATTCCCCCACCCCTTTCAGCCAGGTGGAGTATGCATCATTCCCCCCCCTTTCAGCCAGGTGGAGTATGCATCATTCCCCCCCCCCTTTCAGCCAGGTGGAGTATGCATCATTCCCCCCCCCTTTCAGCCAGGTGGAGTATGCATCATTCCCCCCCCCTTTCAGCCAGGTGGAGTATGCATCATTCCCCCCCCCCTTTCAGCCAGGTGGAGTATGCATCATCCCCCCCCCTTTCAGCCAGGTGGAGTATCCATTGGTACGTCGTTCACCTACCCACTTCACATTCCCATGGTCATGACATTAGACTCACCGAGTAGCGAGGATCGTGGGCCTGCATGTTGCTCCATGTAGCGTGGTATTGTGGAGTTCCTCAGGACCATTGAATCATGGGTTGATCCGGGGAATCGGGCACAACAATGTGTGATGATCTTGTTGGAGTCACAGACCATTTGCACGTTGATTGAGTGGAATTGTTTCCGGTTGCGGTACGGTACCTCCATGGCACGTGGAACCACCAATTGAACATGGGTGCAGTCGATGGCACCAATGCAACCAGGAATGCCGGCTAGTGCATGGAAACCCACTTTGGTGTTTGCAATCTCCTGGACAGTCCGTGGTAATGAGATGTGGTTGTCTGTGTGCTTGAGGAGGGCATTGAGCACTTGGATAAGCATACGTGAGAATAATGGTTGTGAAATGACTTGCAAGTGCCCCACTGTGTGCTGGTAGGTGCCTGTGGCCAGGAAGTGGAGTACAGACACTACCTTCTGTAGGGGTGGGATGGCGGTTGGTGTTTCTATCATGCTGACAATGTCGTTGTGTGTCATGTCTACTATGGCGGTGATGGTGTCCCGGTCCAAACGGTACAGGGTGTGGATCTGCTCAGCAGTGAGGTTGAATGGACTGGCTCTGATGCGTGGGATTGGGGGCTGCCTGCGTGGTGGCACTGGCTGTGCTTGTGGGGCTTGCTGGCCCTGCCTTGCCCTCCTTCTCCTCCTGCGTCTCCTCTGTGCTGCCTGTTGTTGTTGTTGTTGTTGTTGTTGTTGCTGTTGTTGTAGCACTTGCATTGCTATCAGGTCCTCCAGCCCCAACATTGCTAGTCCTATTGGTATCATTGTGGAGTGTGACTGGGTGTGGGAAGGGGTGGGGTGTGCTCTTTTTGTACTTCCTGAGTCTGTATTGCCTCCACCTGTGCTGTTCCTGTGCACCTGTGGCAGCTGGATTCACTTTACATGGCCATTTACGGTTGGTTCGCGATGGCGTAATTAGCACCATGGCGGTAAGGAACTTAACCTGCTGGGTGATGGCGTTAGGTGCATGTCCGCTTGGGTCGGCATTCGCCTGCCTTTCCGCCATGCCGGTAATTACAGTGTGGGAGGTCGCGTGCGCGCGTCCTTGGAGCAGTTAGCGGCAGCGTTAACTACGATGCCGCTAATGGCTTCGTAGTTAACGGTCACGGGTCAGAATCGGACCTGGCGGAAAACGAGGCCCTCTGTGTGCTTGGTAAAGTTTATAAATGGCCCTCTGAAGCTCTGGGCCTATTTCCAACTCATCAGCAATCCTCAGGCTCTATGTGCTTTGTACAACTTCTCAATGCCCCTCTTAGGCTTTAGGTATTTTTCGACTACGCACTTCTCAGACTCTAGTTGCTTTGTAAAACTTCCAATGCCCCTATCAGGTACTAGTTACTTTGCAGGGATTTCAGTCTGCAGTTATCAGCATTTCCAGATGACAGCTGGTACTAGTAGTCTGAGACTGTCTGCACCTGCCTCTTAGCACAGCAAACAAATGCTTCCCGATCCTTCAATGAGCCAACACTTTCCATCGGCCTTGCTTCTTTTACACTGTGATTGGTAGGACGTGCTGCTGCCATTTCTTTTGAATTCTATTGGCTTTTGGGTTTTCAACTGAGCACCTTTTCCCATCCTTGCGATACTCTGTGGCTCCTGTCACATGATCAGGGAAGATCATGTGACTTAAATCTTGCGATGTCCATATTTAATTTACGCTCAACAAAAGTGCGACAGTTTAAGTCACTGTATTAAAATCCATAAAGTAGAATCAGGTTGAGCTGAGGTGGGTTGGTGCACCCCAGATATCACCATAGTATCTCGAGGAGTTGGACTTTTTCCACAGAGAAAAGTCTAGGATATGTACTACTGACAATGACACGGTTTGAAATGAATAAAGGGTGTTAGGAACAGCATTCATGAACTAGGTTGGATCACTGGCTTTCAAAGGACTACGGGATGTAGGATAGATGCTAACTAGTAAGAATGGGGAGGAGGTGAGAGAGAACCAAAGATCAAGGAAGGGTGGTGAGAATGAGAATTCACTAGTGGTGGCACCATACAGGTACCATGTGTTTTTGCCTCTAGCATTCCTCTGCAAGCCAGACCTCGAAATATGGTAGTGGCAATGGTGGCAAATTATTCACAGAAGGTGTTGGTTGCTATTGTCAGACTTAATTGTGTTGCGAGTTTGTGATTGCACAAAAGGCAGACCACTGTTTGAAACCCACTTCTGTTTTCTTTTTGTTTCAGTCAAAAGAATTGTATGTCTAATGGGTTGAGCGATGCTGAGAAAATATTGCTGGAAAAGTACCTCTACCACGGGACTACTGAAGACACTGTGGACAAGATCTGTCAGCAGAACTTTGACCCCCGCGTCTCAGGTGTCAATGGAACAATCCACGGTCAGGGCAGTTATTTTGCTCTGGAAGCCAGCTATTCCCACATTTACACCAGGCGGTCAGAGACCGGTTTCCGTTACATGTTCCTGGCAAAGGTGCTGATTGGCAAGATGGCACTAGGTAAGGCGTCATATCGCCGCCCACCGACCATCGAAGGTTCCTTAGCCCTCTATGACAGCTGCGTTGATAACCTCTTAAATCCCAAGATTTATGTTGTGTTTGATAACTGCCAATGTTACCCCTTCTTCCTGATCCAGTACAAACTGCTGTCTGAACCCATCCTTGTGAATGAGTGACAGGGGACTATGGAGATGGACCTTCCTCTCGCTACTCGTCATTCAAGGCATAGAGGGTCTGCTTCTCTGGAGAAGACATTCCTGGTCACCACTAGAACAAGGTGAAAGGGATCTTGCTACACGTGGCAATTGAACTCAAGATCAGCCAAGGATAACTGTGCGCAAGGTGAATACCCCACCACCCTTCGCCATATAAATGATCATATCTTCAGATGCTTTACTTGATCTACAGTAGAGAAATTGCTGTACACAAAAAGCCACGCAAATTCTTCTTTCCCGACTGCTGGTTGGACTATCTTCAGACTGTGTCGTATACCACATGCCTGGCTTCTCTCTAATCGGTGGTATTGACGTGTCCGCATGATTGGTCTTTTAGCACTCCACTAACTTCTCCACAACTTGAGCCAGCACTTCTGCCCCATGAGGAAACCAGTACCCTTTTGGCCCAGGAAGTCCAACTAGTGTGATACTCAAGGAAAACCAGCACGTTAAACTCCTCTTTAAAAGCTGTCAAAGTGAACTCCAAAAGGTGACTTTGCCGTTCTGTGGGGTGAAGAGCACATAGGAAGAACATTTATGAGCCTGTTTACCTTAGTTCCTACCTTTTTTCCTTGCACTTTGTTAAATTTGAAATCCTTCTGTTAAAATATTACATTGGTTTAGTTTTAGTGATCTCCCAAAGCAATGATGTGCCTGTTAGTAGATTGAAAAGAAAGAGAACTACAAGACCTCTACCAGGTAAGGGTTCAGGCTTAGGCCCGGTGCGATAAAGGCGTATGGCCCAGATCGCAAAATGTGACAGGGCTGAACTCTTCTTTTAGAACAATTGCTCCTCATAGTGATAAAATCCCACACCAGGATTGTGCAAGAAATGAGGCGGGGCATTAGTATCGTACATAAAAGCTGCTATGTCTGGTCACGTTTTACAAATAATATCATCTTCCCCTGACAGGTACTCATAAGCTCTCGTTTTCCGTTAATAAATCAAGCCTGCCCTTTTTCTGTGCTCTGTACCCGCGGGTCATACAGTAAAATTTCCTCTCCATGACAAGGCCATCTCCTCCCAAGACTCTTGGGTATCAATCATGGGCTTCTTCTAGATGGCAATGTACACATGAAATGTAAAGTAGCCTTGTATTTGTATAGTGCCCTTCTCCTCTGGGTGCTGGCCTTTCTGCACCTGGCTCTGTAAGAGAGGAGAGGGAGGGGGTGGGGGGTTGTTAGGGGGCTAGCAGGCGAGGAAGATGCAAAACATTTGCTGATGATGGGTCCAGGTGGGAAGTACCCGGATCCTGAGTGCCTATTTGATTTCTATGGGTTTGACAGAGACACTTGAGAGTATGCTATCTGAATGAGGAAACCCCTAATATGATGGACTACAGCATTTTGAGGCCAGTTAGCCACGGATGTGTGCAGGGTGCACTGGGAACCAAAAGTGGCCCCATATTACACCATGTGAGTGAATGTAGTGAACACGCCAAACGCCTCCTTATTAGGATTTAGTTGGTTCTCCTGTCAAGGAAATGGGGGAATATGGGTGCAAATGGTATATTGTAATGGGATCTATGATGTTTCGCCACAGGCCGTCTGTTTACACCAAAGCCCTGTTCCCCAAGCCCGGTTTCAGCTTTGTGGGGAAACATCATTCCCTTTGAGTGCCCCCCTCGCAGGCCTCTTGCAAAGCAGAGGATACTCCCACCCTCTCCCCCGCCATCCTCCCCCACGGCCTGTCATGGGTTGAGTGTGGGACACCCCCGCCACACCCACACTCCTGACCGCCCTCCTGTTCCCAACTCTAAAAACATTCTTACACCACACACATGCACCCCACACACATACATACACACACAAACATGTCCCCACTCCCTACCTCTCTGCTTTGTCATCAATCACTGCATGCACAGTTACTGCGCATGTGGTATTCCCCGACAGGCCGCTGTTCTGTGAAGCAGGCTGTCAGGGAAATGGATACAGTAAAAGTGGCCAGTTCCTTGTAATCCACTTTTGTCTCTATATAGTGATTAAAAAGTAGTTAAATATACCAGACTAGCATAAAACAATTGTTAACAGTGAGGAATAACATTGGAAGCTTTATAGCTAATTCTTTGCTTCAAAGGCATGTGGTTGGATGAGAGCTAGAAGGAAGGGGTGGGTTGACAAAAAAAGGTTAAGCAAAGCAGAAAACCACAGTACCCAAATAAAAGAAGCAAATGGTGTAGCAGCCCATGGGGAAATCTCCAGAATTCCCTACAAGCTAGTCCGCCATTGTGGGGTGGAGTTTGATAGGATTAAAGAGAAGAGCTTAGTCATAGCTTGATTAATGTTGATGTGCTAACGCCTGGGCCTGTGGTGTCAGCAGGGGATTTATGTGTAGTGTAGGCAGGTCCTAGGTGCTAGAGGGGAGTTGGTTAGTTGGGAGGAAGAGGGAGCAGCCTTCCCAGTCAAAACAACCAAGTGTACTCCCTGCACTCCAACCAATGACGTCTTGCATACAATTCCAGGTTCACTTTCTCACGCTGCCACGGTTACTCCTTCTCTTCTGCCCTCCCGCTCTCTGTGACTCCCCCCGCTCTCTCTACCTCTCAAATAGATACTTTGCAGCACTACATTACATGGGGTACTACTGATGATCTCCTAAAATGAACACCCTGTGTTCATCTCATCTTCCCTGTCCCTGAAGCAAATAAACTCAGATCCCTATTGTCTGAGGACAACCCTGTTGCCCTGCACACGTGGTATTAAAGCGTCTTCCAACTGACGCATACTTCCATGTAAAGAGATACTATAAAATGTTTCATTAGCACTAACCACACACTCAACACTATCTCAATGGAAGCTTGCGCTGAAGTACATATGCACCACACCCCATTGGTTTAGACATAAAATAAACTTTTCGAAACACAAGCATGTCAACATGATCAGGCAGATGAAAGTGCAGGTGATACACCAGCTCATAAATCATGACCAAGGCCTTTTTCCATGGTAGTCATTGATAGCGACGTACCTAATACAGCACCTAAAAACAAGCTAGGAATTAGAGACTCGGTTGTGAAACCTTCCATCGCTTCCAGGATAAAATAACTGCCATTACCCCCATTCTGTGGGATCCCCACTGGCTTCCTATAATAATCCATTTGAGGGGCAAGCTGGCCATGTTGGTCTCTTAAAACCTTGCAGGGAACAACGCCCACAGGAGTGGTGTGTTAGAGAGTGACTGCAGACAATCCTAGCTCCTCAGAGGGTGTGTGCCTCATTTTCCGCAGAGTGCTGCGTCTGACGCTGGGTGGGTGCACCTACTGGTTCCAGGGGTTTCATGCCCTGCCTCCTTCAATGAGAACCACACTGATGCTGCCCATCTTCTGGGCACGCTGCAAGACCTCCTTTTTTCTACTTGGCTTATCCTCTGCAATGTTAATGTTGATTCTTCTTTTAGTTTTAGTTCTTTAAAGTGTATCATTCTTTGCATTGTTCTGTGACCCCTTAAGTTTATTTAACACTTTAATCACATCATTATCTTGATCAATTTCGAGTGTATCTCTCAACTTTCTTCTGGTAGCCTAGTTGCCACAATCACACTGCCACAAAATGTCATAAATAAGAACATATATTGGAAAAATAATTGGCCACAGGGTTATTGGTGTTCAGTTACACCCAGGAAAACTGCAAGTTACCATCCTGAGGAGAGCAAGTGCATTTTTTCGTTTTCAGAATTCTAGCCAGCTGCTCAGTGCCAGCAGCTGAGTAACATGTGCACTGTCCTTCCTCTGCCTGCTCACTTGGCCCGGCTTCTAATCCCTTAACCTCACCTGAACAAGCCATGCTGCATGGTCCTACCTGCCCTCCGTTATCCTCACTTTTCCCTTTCCATTAGCTCACGGGTCAGCTGGTTCCCCTGGCCAATTACTGAATCACCTTTCCCCGGTGCCCGCTTACAGGCAACAGAGTATATAAAACGGGCCTTAAGCCCTGCCCCCTTTCCCTATGTGGGTCTGCCGTCTTTCTGTATTGGCGGCCGTTACAATTACATTACATTTCAGAGTTCATATCTGCGTTCGGTGGAGCAGCTGCCATGCTGGTTTCACCCGCGCCATGTTCTTTGGCCATTCTGCTCATCGCAGCCTCTCTCCCTGGTGAGTTCCATGCTAGGTTCTCTCTGCCACAAGGAATCCTGATATCAGTGGTCCTACGTGACACAAAAGAGATCACTGGCCAGCGTATTAGATGGCAGAGTATGGGGCAGTAGTACTTTGTTGTTTCATCCAGGCAAACGTAGGAGGGACAGAGACTGAGGCCCTTCTTTTTTTTGTCGAGATCTTTTTATTGAAACATCAATGCACATTACAATCTTAACGATATATAACCGTGGCAACATTATTTGGAAGTAGTTCAACAGTTTCGTCGAAATTCGCCAGCTTAATAAGCCTCAGCAATTGTCGCTGCGACCAATTAATTTACAACGATGTATTGACATTTCCTTTTAACAACTATAATTCCATTTGTGATATTGCAATTACTCTTGGGGATGTAAAATTGCAATTGTATGTTCTGAAGCTTCTTCATTAAAGGGAGAAGAAGAAGAGAAGAAAGAGATGAACCATAAAGAAAATAAAAAATAAAAAAAAATAAAGGAAAACATTTCACCGGCACCCCCCTATGATCCGGGCATTACCCTTGGTCTCCATTATCCTCCTCCCATTCTGGGACCAGTTCGATGGGGTCCTTTCTTCCCTCTGAGCGCTTCAGGGCTGAAGAAGACATTTGACCAGTCTAGGTTGGAAGAACATGTGTTCCTTTTCTTCCACATAATCTAGAAATGGGCCCCAAACTTGTTGGAATTTGTCTGTTCGGTTCATTATTGCGGCTGTTAGCTTTTCCATTCCCAGGAGTTCCCAGACCTTGACCCACCAGTGTGCGATGTGGGGGCCCTCAGGTTCTTTTCAGTATCGAGCACGCGTAAGGCAGGCGGCCATCAGTAGTTGAGTGATTAGCTGCACTCTGGGACCAGATTGAGGATACGATCCATCCTCAGGGGAATCGCCCAACACCATCACTAATGGGTCCATGGGGAGGAGGGATCCACAGATGTCCTTAATTTTGGAGCGAATCTCCAGCCAGAAGGACTGAATGACGGGGCAGTGCCACCACATGTGTCCCAAATCTCCTTTAGCCCCACACCCATGCCAGCAAGTATCAGGGTACTTTACATTCATAGCGTGCAATCTATGCGGCGTGAAATACCATCGGAAACATATTTTAATTGCGCATTCCCTAACCGTAGTGCATCTAGAAGACTTGTGTGCCCTGTCCCAGATTCTTCGCCATGATTCAGGGGCAATCTCCCTCCCCAGCTCCCTCTCCCAAGCTTCCATGTAAGGTAATTTTTCCTCCTATGTGGCTATTTCTAGGAGTCGGTAGTATGTGGCTACTTTGTGGGGCCGTTGTCCTTCCGCAACAGTTAGCTCTATGCCTATGGGAGGCCTGATAGCAGCTTTTTTAACGGACAGGTTCGTGACCCACTGCCTAAGTTGTATGTATTTAAACCTTTCGGTTTCGGATAGATTACATTTCTCCTTACATTGAATAAAGGTCAAGCGGATACCGTCTGCATATAGCTCCTGCAGCCTCAAGGTCTTTGTTCCTGACCAGTTATGGAATGATCTAGGATGAAGTCCTGGAGTGAAGGCAGGGTTCTGTGTGATCGGGGTAAAAGGGCCCAGGCCCGGGGTCAACCCCCTCAGGATGATCTGCCTATCCCAGCACCTAAGCGTGGAGCTCGTGGTTGGGAGAAGTGGGGGTTGAGAGGCCCGTCCTTCCCGCAGCAAGAAGGGGAGATGGGAGAGGGGGGCCCGGCAAATAACTGTTCAATGTCCTGCCATTTGGGGGGGTCCTCCTGAATAGCCCAACCCAGGGTAGGGGCGATTTGAGATGCTCGATAGTATTTCAAAATAGAGGGGAGCCCTAAGCCTTCAAGCTGTCTACCTCTGATAAGGAACTTGCGCTGAATTCTGGGAGTTTTGCGCTGCCAGATAAATCGGCAAATCTCTTTCTGCAAGTCTTGTAGATCTCGTTCTGGGATATGGACTGGGAGCGCCCGGAAGACATAAAGGAGTCGGGGTAGTAGGGTCATTTTAACGGCTGTCATTAGCCCCAGCCATGATATCTCCTGGGCAGCCCATTTTAGTAGAGACTCCTTAGCTTCCTTTAGTAGCGGGGGAATGTTGGCCCTCACTAGCCCAGAGTAGTTAGGAGTTAAGCGCACCCCCAGATATCTAATTTTGGAGGTTACCCACCTAAGGGAATATGTGTCCTGTAAGGCATTTAGTACATCTGAGGTTTCAGATAAATTCAGCCCCTTTGATTTGGCCGCATTTATTGAGAAGCCAAGATCTCCGCAAATCCATCAAGTAGGGTCATGAGCGGAGGGACCGAGGTCTGAGCTTCTCTCAAAAAGCATAGCATGTTGTCTGCATATAACGCAACTTTGTGATTTTGATGTTTTACTTTGAACCCTTGGATTTCGGGATGAAGACGGATATGTTGGGCTAACGGTTCCATTGCTAAAGCAAAAACCAGGGGTGACGGGACACCCTTGCCTGGTCCCTCTGCCAAGAGGAATCTGTGGAGTCCAATGAGCATTGACTGGAATTAGGGTGGAGGGGATCTGAAAGTTGGCCAGGATCAGCTTGGAGAAGTGCGAGCCAAAACCAAAGCCCTTCAGAACTGAGTGTAAATAGTCCCATGACATGCTGTCAAAGGCCCGATGGGCGTCTAGTGATAACAGAGAGAGCATGCCTGATATGGAGGGGGCCAGGGCTATTAGATCTATTGCTCTACGAATATTGGCATGAGTCGAACGGCCCTGGATAAAGCCCGTCTCATCTCGATCTATTAACGAAGGTAATACCTCCCCCAGGCGACGCGCTATGATTTTGCTGAATAGTTTGGCGTCAGTATTGAGCAAGGCTATGGGCTGATAGGAAGCACAATCTGTTGGATCTTTCCCAGGTTTTAGAATTAGGGTGGTGTATGATTCAGCCATAGATCGTGTAACCGATCCCGATTCCCATAGGGTATTGAATAGCTTAGTAAGATGCGGTGTGAGTTCTTTTGCAAAGGTTTTATAGAATTTGTGAAACCGTCTGGGCCTGGAGCCTTCCCAATGGGGAGAGTTTTGATGACAAATTCCACTTCCTCCCCCGATATTGGAGCATCTAGCGTTTCTCTTAGGGATTGGGGTAGATGTGGGAGTTCTGCTTTGTCTATAAACTCTCTAGTGAGCTGTGGGTTCCCAACATGCGGAGTCGCATGTTCCTTGAAGAATTCTTCTATGATATGGCATTTGCCCTCCTCCGAGCATGTGCCTTTGCCTGATTTGTCTCTCAGGAAGTCTATTCTGTTTTGCTTAGTCTGCTTTCCTAATTTGGCCGCTAATAATCTGTTCGCTTTATTCCCTTTCGTGTAAAAAAAATTGTTTGGTGCGCATCATGCCATAGGCCGCCCTCCCCACATGATGCGCTTCCAACGCTTTTTTAGCCATCCGCATGTCCCTTAATATGCGCCGAGAGGGTTTCTGCTTATGTGCCCCCTCAAGTCTGAGAACTTCACCCTCTAATTGCTCCTGAAGCAGTTTACTAGCTCTGCTGCGCTGTGCTGCCTGTTCTATTAGATGGCCCCTGAGTACCGCTTTACTTGCGTCCCAGATAGTCCCCCAGCCCATCTCTCCCGTGTCATTTTCTCTGTAGTATAGCTCCATAGTTTCTCTAATATGAGCACGAATCATTGGATCATCTAGTAGAAAGTCATTTAGTCTCCAGGGGGGTTTCGAGGGGGAGGTGGTTTGGGGGGGAGAAATGGACAACAGGACCGGGGAGTGATCCGCCAGTGCCTCTGGGAGTATTTCAACCTCTAATACATTTGGAATCACTGAGTCGGCTATACAGAACATATCTAATCTTGAAAATCCCCCATGTACAGCTGAAAAATATATGTAATTCTTTTCGTCCTGGTGAAAATATCTCCAAACCTCGATCAAAGAATGATCTTTCAGCAAGGAGGTGAGGGCCTTGAAGTTGTTACCATCATTTACTGTTGGCGGTAGTGTTTTGTCAACTAAGGGGTTGATTACAGCATTAAAATCTCCTTCCAGAATCACCTTCCCCTCAGCGTGGTCAAATAGAGCTTTAGATAACTTTGTGAAAAACTGACTGTGATTGGTGTTTGGGCCATAAATAGAGACCAGGGTGACTTTGCGGCCATCTCGGATGGCGTTAACCAGCAAAAACCTCCCCTCCTCATCCCAAAACTCTCTGTGGGACTTAAAAGAGATCCCCTTGCGCACCAGGATGGCCACCCCCCGCTTCTTCAGACCGCTCGATGCAAAGAATCTAATAGGATAAAGTCTGTCATTCAGGCGGAATTCATCCGCCGGGCGTAGGTGAGTCTCTTGGAGAAACAGAAAGGATGCATCTAAGGACTTCAGTCTGTGGAGGAGTGCTTTACGTTTCAAGGGGGAGTTCAGACCCTGCACATTAAGTGAGATGAATTTATAACTAGGGGTCGCCATGGTACTGTCGCTCAGGTTTCTGCACCAATTTGGATCTCCCGGCCAGCGCCGGTGTGATACATTTTTTTAAGTAGGATATAGCGGTGCAATCGGAATGAGGGCTGTGGTGAAACAAACCAAAATCTCTCTGCCAACGTCAGAAATGTACAACATATAAAAAAAAACTCAGAAAGGAACTTATAGTAAAGGCACAACATATCAATTAAGCTGACTATTTCCATCAGAAATTGCAGTGTTTGTAGTCCCCAGGGTAATTTAACCGAGTAAAAACTCTACCGGGCGCCATCCAATCTGGCGCCCAAGTCAGCTACTAACAGAGAATTTCCAATAACCACAACACACTTAAACCAAGATTCGGAGGTAACAGGTAAGTACAGTAGTAAACTGGAGTTTAACCTAGAGGGATTGATCCCAGTCTGCAGTCTGGTTTTAGGCATCAGGTGAATCCTTCAAGGAAATCGTTCCTGTACAGAGAGGAAAACACCCATTGCGAGTTATGCTCCCCACTCCCTCGACAAGTCTACCTCATCGGGTCATGGCGGGGATCTGGCGGTGTCCTCGCGGGGTACCGTCCCTCGAATAAAGGTGTAAATTGGACCTCTTGCCTTCAACCTGTACAGATCTCTGCCCAGCTTTTCCCTTCCGAGAATGTTGGCGATGAAGCCTCATCAGGGGTTTTAGTTGTTTTCTGCAACTCAGATTCGCCGCTCTGGAACATAGCGGGCTGTGGCCTGTGGCGGCATCTCCCCCTTCTAGGCTTCGGCGCCGGACGAGAGGTGGACCCGTCGTCGTCCGGGGAGCGTGGGTTGTGGTCCACGCCGTCGGGTGTCTCCTCCATCAAGCTTTTCGCTTCTTCCTCCGAGGATATTATGTGGTGTTGATTGTGGAGTTCAAACAGCAGCTTACATGGGAACCCCCAACAATAACGGATCTTCCGATCCCTCAGCCAGGCTGTCACTCTGTGCAGGCGCCGTCTAGGTGCCAAGGTGTATGGGGCCAGGTCCTGAAATAGGAGTATCTCAGTGCCCTCAAATCGAATTGAGTCTGAGTCCCTGGTTTTTCTTCATCTGAGCTGAAGAGTACACACGGTGGGTTCTGTCCAATTTTAACTCTTCGTTTGGTGGCAACTCCAAAAGGGCCCTAAAGAACGTCTCAACATATTCCGCCAGGTCCCAGTCAGGGATCTTCCGGGGGACCCCACAGAGGCATACATTGTTTCATCTCGACCTATTTTCCAGGTCAGCTTGTTTTGCCCAAATGTCTTCTAAATGTTCCTCCAGGACCTTTACTCTTCCCACCAGGGCTTCCTTGTCATGGGATTGCACACAGGCAACATTCTCCAGGTCATTGACTCTGGATTCCAGCCCCCCGAGGTGGGATGTAAGTTCTGCAAGCGACTGGGCTAGAGAGTCCTTGGAGGTCTTGATCTCCTTCTTAATTTCCTGGTTGATGTCTTGCTTAAAGGACTTAAACATACTTTCCAAATCCTCCCTGGACACAGCCATGTTAAAGC
This sequence comes from Ambystoma mexicanum, assembly GCF_040938575.1. NCBI lineage: Eukaryota > Metazoa > Chordata > Amphibia > Caudata > Ambystomatidae > Ambystoma > Ambystoma mexicanum. The sequence continues at coordinate 198,099,126 of NC_090925.1, forward strand.
CGGGACAGTGGGTGGGTCTCTAGGTTGTGGTGTTAGATAGGCTTGTATGCTGTGTATTTTCTTTCTAGTCCCCGTTTTGGGCATCCCCCGGCGGTGCTGTAGATGTTGCTTGCTTGGCTTCACGTAGAAACCAAGGTGCCTGAGGAGAGGAGGACGCAGGATCACACAGGCTGTGCTTTGTTGTTCTTGTGAGCTTTGACCTAATGTGTGCTAGCGCAGTTATATATCGGGGGAACCATTCCAAGCCGCTAGGTCCCTCCCAAGGACTCTCCTTCTAATAGTGGCGCTTTCCCCGTCACCAGGCCCAGTCCCCCCAGCGCTTCCCAGGGCACCCACACGACCCCTGGTGTGTTTATTCGTGGCCCTTCTAATCTCCGTACCTGTTCAGGTTACTTTCTGTATCTGTTGTCGGGCAGCCACGGAGGGCGAGTGGGTTCACCCAAGTACACTGCGGGTTTTAGGAGGCAGGTTGAGCTCCCGGTACTCTGTGGTCTTGATCCCGGGGGCGGGGGGGTGTCGCGAATTCGTCGGGGCCGATGAGACAAGCTGGGCCCTTCTCTGCGGAGTCCTCTAAATAGTTCTTCCAGATGCAGCCGGAGGGCCAGTGAGATCCCCCAAAGGAGTGTCCCCTCTTTTGTCCCGCGTGAGCGGGGATGAGCGGTGGCCTGCGGCGGCCTGCGTGAGCGAGACAATCGGAGGCCCCTTGGAGATCCGTCCGCCCCTTGCCGCGCAGCCCCGAGCAGCGCGCCCAGGGGGCGGGCAGGACGAACGCCATGTTATTGGTGAGGCCGGAGGCCGTGGGGACTCACTTGCGGGGCCGGTATTCCTCTTCGTCTGCCCACCGGGGGGGGGCCACAGCAGCTCAGACAAACTCTCCCATCGGGACCCGAGCGAAACTCCCAGGGGGCTGACAGGTCTCACACTGCGGCACTGCAGGGGCCGGAGACCCGGCGAAGAAGCCCTGTCCTCTCCGACGTTCCAGCGGAGGCAGCCGGAGGATCAATTGCTGTTCCTCTTTGCGGGGGAGACTTCCCCCAAGTGCTGCCGCCCTCCACCTGAGCCGCCCCGAGCAGGGCTCGCAAGGGCAGTCAGGGCCGTTGCCACAGAGTTGGTTGGACCAAGGAGGCAATGAGCTCTCCAGGCGCACACCCCCGCCGGGACTTCGTTACAGCCGATGCTTTTCGGATTCCCTCGCCTCAGGCATAACGCTTCTGCAGGGCTCTTCGTTGTCCAGGCATTCGCTCCTCCGTCAGTGCTTAGTGTCTATCGCTGCAGTATGGGCCATCCACCAGGGCCCCGACTCCGGCACGGCTCGAGTGAGGGGTCCCCCCCACAGGGGTTGCTCGAGATGGCGCGCTCCGCCATTTTGGCTTTCCCGGTGCCAGGATCCACGGCTTTAAAAGTCCTCTAAACACGAGTCTTCAGCCTCCCAAACTCGCAAGTGGCCTCAACAACACATCTTTTCAGTTCTGTTTTCGTGTGGGGCAGAAATTCTTCATATGAGCGGGCTAAAATTGGTGGACTTGGGCGCTTTGGACCGGAGCTCAAAGGAAACACGTCCGCATGGTGTGCACCTGGCCACACCCCCCCCTGAGGCCCTTCTTAAAGTGGCAAATACTGGCTTATATTGCGAGACAGGTATCATGAAAATATGTTCCAACATGCGTCTTTGTACTGTGATAGGGACAGAGATCTGACCCTGTGAGGAGGGGCTGGGGACCCCTCTCAACCTGGGGCATGATACCAGTATTTTCCACTGTAATAGTAATGTAAATTGCAGTAACACACTTATTTTGGCTGTCCGCAATAATGCCAGTTTTGCCACTATAAAAATGCTCCTGTTTACTGTAACCAGCAATGCCAGTTCTGCCAATGTAAATAGATTATTTAATGCTGTCTGTTCCAATAAATGAGAGTATTGCCACTATAAAAACCTTTATTCCGGTATTGGCACTTAAATACACTCATTCTGGCTGTGCCTAGAAATTCTGCCATTGCCACTCCAAGAACATACTCTTGTTGGCTGTGGCCAATAACGCTAGCATTGCTACTGTAGCATTGCTGTGCCTGACAATGCCAGTATTGCCACTGTAAGAACACTAATTGTTCCTGTACCCAATAATGCCAGTATTGCTGTTCTATACTTACACTGATGATGGCTTTGCCTAATGATGCAAATAGTGCCACTGTAAAAACACTTTTGTGGCTGTGTCTAATGATGCAAGTATTGTCACTGTAAGAACAGACTTGTGGTGGCTATGGCCAATAATGCCTATAATGTCTAATATTATATATATAATATATATTACCATATTGTATATATAATAATACCTAATAATACCAGTATTGCCAGTGCAAGATGACAATTTCATGCTAGCCATGTTGTCAGCTCACTTGGGAGGACACATTCAGGCAGGATGCAGGAAAAGCTGTCAGTGGACACCTCTCAGAGTAGTGCTTCATGCACATTTACCGGGACCAGGATTTCAGCTCCCCAGACAGTCCTCAATTGCTGGATGCAACTGACTTCTCCCTTTACAATAAATGGGCATGCAGAACCCCAGCCAGCGTGCCCAATGGCCATGCAAGGCTGGGGAAGTTAAATGTCCTGGGCTTGCATGGCCCGTTGGGCATGCACGAACTGGAGTACTGAATTCAGTTGAAAACAAGTTACCACACAACACAAGCAGGCTCAAGAGTGGTTCTTTAGCTGTTTCCCAGGTCCTGCTCTCTTAATCCTACTCAATTGGTGCAAGGGCACTGGCCAATCACCCATTATGGATGACCCATCACTGACGCAGCGACCTTCTGCCAGTGTGCTTTATCCAAGGAAATCCACCCTCTGAAGTGCTCCTATGCCAAACGTGCAATATTGCATCTCTGGAATGCGCAGCAGAGGAGAGAGGAAGAGTCTTGACTGGGGGAATGGCGACCTCTGGTGTCCTAGAAAGAGGATGTGCACTGAAAGAAGCTCTGATGGATACATATGAGTTAACGACTTCCTAGAACTGTACAGTCACTGACTGTAACAGTCAGTAGCTACCTGCTCAGCAAACACTCTAGGTGGTACCCCTTCCTTCATTATTTCCTCAATGTGCCCCTCTGCCTTTGATCCTCTCTCCACTCTTCCACTCATTGCAGAGCTTTGTATCTTGTTTATGTTCTTTCTTTTGATAATACAGAATAGAATTGGATATGAGCCGACAACATTGCAAGTACTAAACAGTTCGGTTCAAATTTGGTGCAAGTCACCCTGAAATTGTATTCCTTTGTCTTACACCAATCAAAACTGTCAATCCTGTTATGATTTCTTTTCACAAGAAATATAATCTTAGTTGAAGAAAAAAAAGAATTCCAAGTTGGAATGTGTTTGTTTGCAGAACGTTGTTGTTTGGGCGGCTTGTATACTAGATTCCCACTGCTTAGGGTGCCCATCCAGTGTGGTCTCGAAATGTGATTCTTTCCACTTTGGTGCATAAGCCTGTCAGAGGCATGGCTAGCAGTCATGGCCGGAAAAGCTCCCTTTCTGGTGGCAATGCCTTCGGGTGTTAGGAGTAGCAAATTCAAGTTTCTCCTCTCCTTTCAGCCCTACAAGGGCATGGCCCCACTGGCCATCCCAACCTTTTGAATGTCCGCTCATCTGTCGGGCACAGAATGCAGGGGCAAGGTATTGCCCACATGTCACTGGGATTTATGGGGCCGTGTTGCTGGGCCCACTCGCCGCCCACACCTCTGCCCCTGAAATGCAGGTATTCCCCACTTTTGCGGGATTACATTTTCACAGAATTTGTTTTGCTGCATTTTGTACCACTATTTCTTCCTGCAAAAATATGGATGGGGGTTTGGGTTAGGTATATAGAAAGTGGGGTGGAGGGGGGTGGACGTTTTCCCCCCTGTTGTTTTGTGGTAAAACAAATGGTAAACAGGCCAACAAAATTGCCAAAATGTAATTCGACAAAAAAATAATTTGAGGTATCTTCATAGATCCTAAATGTATACTTTTATGGGCCTTGTGGCAAAGCGAGACAACTTTTTAGGGCTTATATATTGGTCCTTACAGCATGCTGAACCAGTGCATTGAAAGTATGTGGTGCTAGTCCATCACCATCTTCACGGCAGTCTGTTACAGGGCATCCAGTTTGTTGAATGTGGGAGTGCCTGTTCAACTGTTTAGGCTTGCTGTTTAGACCATGAGTATTCAGATGGAGGTATGTGCCCTTTCCTCGAGGATTGTGGCCCCTTCAAAACTGGGTATGTTCCACGGTTTAAGCATTTTCCTTGGACATGGGTCAAGACGGCACTTCGCAAGTTCGAATCACTGGCAGGGCCGACTCCGATTTTCATCCTACTAAGGTCAATACATTGTGTATCATTAAAACGGGTGATGATAACGGCTCTTATTAAGTGCTTGCAATTCAGGGGGATCCTGCATTGAGTGGTATTTACAGGCCTGACATTACTAACGTCATGATGATAGTCATGCTTAGAATCTAACCTTCCTTTTTGGCCAATGTAATGTCCAATATCATTTTGCTATTTTATTCCCAAAGTTCCCCTATAACAGCGGTCCTCTTCCTGCGACTCTCAAGATGTTTTGGACAATGACTGGCTGACAGCTAGGGCTGATGGGAGTTGTAGACCCAAACATTTGAAGAGCCAAGGGTTGCAGACTCCTGCCCCAAACACAGAACGAGCCCTGCAAAACTTTGCAGGGCCCCAAACTCTGATCCAGCTGCAGGCAGATATGGAGCACAGGGAAAGAGTTTTTGTGGCATTCAGCAGTCCTTTTCTTGCTGTTCCTCAAGCAGCGCCTCTAAGCTGATTCTGTTGCTTTCTAGCGCCAACTCCCTCAGCATGCTATCTGTAGGGCAGGCACATGGGCTACTCCTCAGAAAATACTCCAAAGATCTTGGCTCCAGACCAGTCAGCTCAGTCCGTCCATGGCTCCTGAAGAGCATATTCAGTCAAAAAGGGTACATGCAACATACAGCCTTCCATCCATAAGCTTTACAATCTTCCTGGTAATCTGGAGGCACAGGGCTGGGCTTATCAATAAGACCAAGTTCTTCAATAACCTGACTTCTGTATGGAATGTTCCTTGCTAACGTTCCTCCAAACCCCACTCAACATCCCATCTTTTGCTCTACCTACGTCATCGATGGATCTTGAAGGCCGGCCTATAGACGTGCAACCTTTTAGGAAAATACCCTTGTTAACCCATTGTGGTACTCCTATACTAACCCCAAAGAATGTGTCCCAGTCTCAGCATGTCAACCCACCCTCTATAAGAAACCAAGGAACTGGGCACTGGCCCTCATCTCTGTGAAGAGTGACATTGTCCCCAGGTCCCAATCCAAATGCCCTGCTCACAGATTCAAAACAAACAAATAGTGAATAATGATAAATCTTAAATCAATCGTAATTACTACTGCAAATTCCCATGGGCGGCCAACTATTCCTTTTGTTCTTTAGCCTGCCTGCAACATTACAAAAGTGGGGAGTTGGAGGGGGTACAAGGCTGCTTTGATTGGTTTCTGTTCCAGAAAGGTGACAGGCTATAAAACAAGGGCAATCCAAGTGGGTATACTTGATTTCCAGCTTTCCATCCATCAGTTTTCGTTTTTTTTTTAATGAGTTGCCTTGAGTGGCATGAGCATATTCAGAGGTGTATCCAGTGGTCGAAGTGGGCGGGAACGGTCGGGAGCGGTGCTCCTCTACTTCTTTAAGTTAAGTTTTACAGCTCCTATACTTTTATTTTAAAAAGAAACCGTTCCGGAATGGTTTCGTTTTAAAATAAAAGTGTAGGAAGAAGCTGAAACGTGCACTTTCAGTGCAATGCACTGAACGTTCCCTTAAACAGCAGGTGCATGTGTTTTGGGGTTTGTATTGTGCGTGGGAGGGTGCTTGGCGATGGGGTTTGTGGGGAGCGGTGCAGGCCAGTAGGGCACATAGTTCCACTACTTCTTTCCGTACACTTCGACCCCTGGGTGTATCCTGAAGTCGCTCTGCCGGGGGTTCCAAACTGCACCATACTGGTGGCCCCCAACAAAGTTGCAACATGTCTGGGGTTGCTTATTGTAATGTGAACCTGTGTAGAAGGGGTGCAACCTAGAAGTTCAGGCTGGACTGTCTGTAGTGTGGAGAGGCTAGGACTGATTTACACATGGTTTTTCCTTTCTGTAATTGCATAGACAGGCGAAAAAATGATGGCATGACAAGCTGGCCAGCGGAAGTCTCAGTTGCTCCTATTGATTAATCGCTTCCAATCCACAACTCTTTGGTTGGCCCACTCACATAATCTTCATCCTTCCTTTCTCTTGTAAAGTGACTTTTAGTCCTATCGTCTTGGAGCCTTCTGCCCGGCACCAGGTTCTCCGCAAAGTTTTGCCTCTATTCTCCAGCCGCTCACTGGGAAACACATTGGGCCTCATTACGAGTATGGAGGTAGCCATGTCGCTTTTAGCAGAATGGCTACCCCCATACCGGGTACCGGGTCCGGGTTCCAGGAATGAGGAATTACCGGGCCATTCCAACCTTGGAGGGCCCGGTAATTCCCTTTTCTGGGACCCAGACCCGGTACATCCCCATTCCCGGGTTTTACCAGGCGTCCTTATTGGGTCCCGCGAGCAGCTCAGCATGCTAACAACTGGCCCGTTATTAACGGGCCCGTTGTTAGCATGCTCCCCATTCCCATTGAGCCCTATGGGGGCTCAAATGGGAATGGTGATGGACCGGGTTCCCTGAATGGGGAAATACCAGGCCCTCCAAGGTTGGAATGGCCCAGTACTTCCCCATTCAGGGAACCCAGACCCGGTACCCGGAATGGAGGTAGCCATGCCGCAAATTGCGGCATGGTTACCTCCTTCCTCGGAATGATGCCCATTGTCCCTGAAATAGCTTTTGGAAAGAATGCAAACCTCCTCCCCCTTCTAGTGTATTGGTTTGAGAATCCAAGGGGTTCCTCCCTCTGGCTCTCCCACAGAGACCTCTCAAATTGGGTACAGCTCTTGCTGGTCCTGCACCAGAATCTATTACATCAACCCACTTAATAAGCTAAAGAATAAACAATTAAGCATATCAAAGGTCAAACATGCAGTTCCTCAATCTGCTGCCCACACGAGGTTCACTCAGATGCATTATTCCTTTTACCAGTGTTATCTATAAGCCATCGTGCTGCCACAAAGAAGCTAGCAAGGGCATAACAAGCGCGTGCTCTTACCCCATCCCATAGGAACCTCAGGGCTGAGTTTACTGTCCTCATGCCAGGTTTAATCAACAAGGGATTGAGATTGCACTGAGATCAAGCGATCTGCTATGTGTGCCACACACCAGGATTTTATTCCAAGCACACCCACCACACCATGCCCTCTCCATAGGAAGACCTCCCATTCTGGATTTACACAGCTTTCTCCTGGTCTCATCTGGATGTACATTTGTACAAAACCATTGCAAGGAGGCAGATTTTGGCACTGAATCATACAGCTCCATTGGCTTTAAATTCTTTTCTTTGAATTCCTAACTTAACCTTGATAAATGTGTCCAGTAAGGGACATAAATGGTCTTGAAGCGAACACTTCATATACTTCACCACATCTGATGAGCCATCGTAAACTCCCTGCATAGGGGGCCATGATGGCTCACAGATGTTTTTGGGAATTCGGATCAAAATTCCTACCCAAATGATCATATCCCGCTCAATATTACTTTGCAACAGAAGCCTTTCTAGGTTTATGCAGTTTGCATGTGAGTATGTGAGTTTTAAGTAGTGCTGTGCGATTTAGGTTCATTTGCCAGTACTCAGACCTGATGTCCGCCAGTGGAGTACCTCTGAGCAGCCCCAGGTTCGGCCTTCCATTATGGCTAGAATAGCCCCATTATTTAGTCCCCAGATCTCACAACCATACAAGATTGTAGGGGTCTATTTCATGGGTTAAGCCCTATCAATAGTTCAATCATATAGTCCCTTGGCCTGTTATTAAATGAGTTGAGGGCTATACGCCGTTTTTTCCTTCAGCTGCCCCTAGAGATAAATGACTGTTCCATGAAAGACGTCTGGAAACTATTTGTAGACCAAAATACATCTACTGATGTTTAATATAATCCCTATTGATCTTGAAGCTCAGGCAGTACTTTCTCCAAAAGAAGACTTTGTTTCTCTCTTATTTAATGTCAAGTTATGTGTCTGATACTATGCCTCCAGTCTATTAAATTGTCTTTGTAGGCTCAACCCTGTGTAGTGTAACATGGCAGTATGCTTTGCATATTGCAGGCAGTTTTCCTAAAGCCACTGCAGCAAGGTGGGGACGCACCTTCAATTCTCTATAAAAGCTTGCAAGTCATGAAGGTCCAATTAAAACAGGATTTGAGCCAGCACACAACCGCGCTGCAGGGCATTTGTTAGAACCGTCTGTGCAGTGATTCTCCATGAACCGTGCCCTTCACCAGGTTTGGCCATGTAAGATTTGCAACATTTGCAACAATGGCAAGGAATTTTTAATCCCTTTACATTTATTCTGCACTGAGGCAGAATCAACCTTATCAAAGGCAGATGAGAAGTCGACAAAGTAACAAATTAGCATTAACCACTTGCTCGATATCCATTTGGCCAGGCAGGTCAAAACAGAGCAATGGGGAAGAGTTGACATCCCTGATCTGAACCTGGTCTGCTGAATCACGAGGACGCTAGACTCGTTCACCCACTCCTTTGAATGATGTAGAACCAATTTGGTAAACATTTGCCTGTGCTATCTAAAAGGGAGATCATGCAGTGGAAGGTGTGGTTTTCTTTCAGGCCCCTGTTGTAAATTGGTATCCCCGTAGTACTTCAATTTGTGTGGTAGATATCATGAAGCCAGGGTGACCGGACAGTTCCCTTTGTATAATGATTTTAGGGGAAGTTACCAATGTACCTTCCGCAATAGAAATATTTTTACCACAGGCTCTTTTTGAGAAAGCCGGCATTGGCCATATTAATAAAAAAAAAAACTCTTGTGTCTTTTGTTCTTTTAGCTGCAAGAGTTCTTTCCCATGATAGTTTATAAATGGCCATGTACTGCTGTGTACATGTCTCATTGTATTCTCCAATCCATTAAGTGAGCCAGAGATTTGTTTGATGTCTGCCCTCAATTGTCTTTAATATGTCAGACTCTTTTCAAATACTTTTCTATAGCTCTTTGATTAGCGCATTAAACGATGGAGTTCCATTAAAAAGGTTAGGGGCTTTCGATTGATCATACACAACTCCCTATGCCTGACCATTAGGAATCCCCTTGCCTGACCATCAGAAATAATCCCCATGCCTGACCATCAGGAACCCCCATGCTGGACCATCAGAAATCTCCATGCCTGACCATAGGGAACCCCCTTGCATGACCATCAGGAATTTCCATGCCTGCCCGTCAGGAATCCCCCTGCCTGACCATCAGAAATCCCCATACATGACCATCAGGAACCCCCATGCCTGACCATCAGGAACCCCTATGCCTGACCATAAGGAATCCTCATGCCTGACCATCAGGAATCCCCATGCGTTGGATGAACTGGAGTACAGCCAGGATTCAACTGATGTATTCATTACAACTCAGCATGGCCAGATGTGGGTTGCTTGCATGACACCTCTGGGATTACATATGCTTAATGGCAATATTGACAGTGATGTCCCTATGCATTCCACATGGTACAGGTTTCAAGGAATCTACGGTGGATTATATCTTCGTCAGTAGGAGCCTTTTGTTACGGAATTATTAAAAAGTTCCTGAAACAATGGCGAGTGATCATACATTGTTAATATGTAGTTTTGATATGCACATTAATACGACTGCGGGTGTTGGACCTATGAACTTAACTATCAATCCAGTTAATAACAAACTTAAATAGACAGATAAACAAATGAATACGTTTATTGGTGAAATGATCAGGGCATGTAATCATTCGACCCCTGACTGGAAATTCAAAACGTTCCATTCATACTCATTTTATTGTTTTGTGAATAAGGTAATGAAGGGGCCTTTCCGGAACAATGAGTATCAAACACACGATTCTAAACCAAACAACCAACACCCCTTTTGGGACAGGAGTGCCCAACTCCCTCCCCATTATACACGGAGGACTCAGTCAACGGCAAGTTCAAACTGCAGTGTATTACAAATAAAACCAACAGGGATCAGCACAGGAACACAGAAATATTCATGCACAGCTCAGCTTCCTCTGGCTCGCAGGTCTGTTTTACCCATAAAACACGTCACCACTTTGTAATAACGTGGACCTCTCTCCAGAAACCTATCGTGATCGTGGATTGGGCGCTGAGGCTTCAATAACCTATGTGTGTACCTATAAGTGTTATTCTACTGGCTCGTACATGTCAGATGGCTGGCCTGTTCCATTCCCAATTTACTAACTATAACATTGTTGCAGAGCTATGGACTTACCATTGGTTCTTGCCCGTTGCTACCCACCCTTAGAGTACTACACTGTGATTGGCTAGAGCTGACGTCCCCAGGCCAGGGAACCGAAACGGTTCTCAGTTCACTGTGCACCTTTTCAAGGTGATGCAAACGATTATGTGTCAGTATTGTAACTTGTGTACACCACCTTTGCCTTATGAGACCATGTCCCGCTCGCTGCAACACTTGTTGCAGTCTGTATCTGTCTACCTGGGATCGGCCCTCCTTTCTCACCACCGATCACTGCCCATTGTCTGCTTCAGCTGTACCACATGTTTGAAGACCATACAATTGAGCTCTGCAGCTCCAAATTATGAGGATTTATTCCCTTTCTCTGCAGCTGATCTCCTTGTCGTCTGAGGATTGGAATGTCTCCATATCTGTTGTCCTTGGCTGTGGCCGCTCTGTCTGACACGTCTGGCTCCCTGTGCTGCCTGAATCAGCTCAGCTCGTCTCCTGCTCAATGATTTGGACTCTATAGCAGAATGTGATCTACTTCAGGAATGCTTCAAGCAGAGGGATTATTCAAAAGCATGTATTCGAGCAGCTAAACAGAAGGCCACAAATATGACGTGGGAAAAAACACTGTTGCCCAAATCAAAGATAAGCAATAGGGACTCTAATCATATCAACTTCATCACCACTTTCAGTAAGAACAGCTTGGATCTGAGAAAAAAAAAGAACAAAAATTGGCATCTCCTACAGCTGGATCCTCACCTTAGAGACTACATTAGTGAAAAACCTAAGATCACATATCGTAAAGTCAAAATGTTAAAAATGACTTTGAGTCCTTCATTACTTCCAGATTTAAATCCGGAACCAACAAGAACCCGGCTGGACACTGGAGTGTCTGGAATTCGCAAATGTGGGACATGCGCTATGTGCCATTTTGCTCATGAAACAACTAAGAGCTTTGTGGATGCAAGAGGAACCCGTATGAACATAAATGAGAATATCAATTGCCGGTCCAAATATATTGTATATGCCATAATCTGTTCATGCAAGCTGATATACATTGGGAGCACAATAAGAGAAGTTAGAATACGTATACGTGAACACTTCTCAGCATTTGGGAGTCAGGATGCGTCATTGCCATTGGCCCAACACCGGCAACAACAACACCAGATGGATGACAAAAAAGATTTGAAATGTATTGGATTACAAAAAGTGAAACTAGGAAGAAGAGAAGGAAATCTTGAGGAAAGACTCAGACAGACGGAAGTAAGACTCATCTATACATTTAGATCAATAGAGTTTGGTCTAAATAAAGACAATTAGATGGTGCATTTTTTTTTATAATTGAATGGTTTTCACTAGTTATGCGAACAATATTAGACTCATTCTATGTAATCTAGTGCAAAAATGTTGGATTGTGGACATGGGGCTTCCTCTTATTGCAGTGATATTAATTTGAAACTGTATGATATATACAATGGGGGGGGTCTCGAATGTTGTGGAATGTAATTATGAGTATCTGTAATAATGTACTATTGACTTTCTGGCAGTCTTTTTAGGACGAATTAGCATTTATTGGAACATCCAATGTATGGACAACACATTTGGTCAAAACAGTGCCGGACAAACATTTATCTCTGAATCTGCAAATCTGATTTCAATGTAATCTGTTTTGGTAATTGGAGAACAAGGTCCTCTACTGTGGTAAGAAAGGAACTAGGACTTTTGTACGTGTCACTAACATTACAGTAAAAGTTTGGCGTAAACACTTTACATCTGGCAATACCAACTAACGAAGGTAATTTTGAATGTTGAGAATTTTTGCTTCAAAATTAGGGTAGTTTACTAATCACATGTGCTACTTTGTCAGGAATGGGACACTTGTACTAATTGTGTGATGCAGGCTTTACCATGCGGTATGGGGATAAAGAACGCTTTCAGGTTACAATCACAATAGGTTATTTCAAGCACATTTGACATTTTATTATTTTGATCCAGTCAGATCATTGACAAGCATTTAAACATTGAAGAACGCTTCTCAACAAACGGATAACTACAATGCATTATTCTTTAGGCTACACCATACCAATATGGCGGCCATTATGTATGGCCCGAAAGAGAGAAGGGACAACTTTTGTTGTCATGACAACAGTATAGAAACAAGTGGGTCCTGCGCGGCAGCATACTGTTTTGCACTGCCGACGCGAGGAACGCTACTGTCAGTATGAAGGTAAGATTTCACTGCGAGCACGGGGAGGGGAGAGGGGAGCGGGAAGACAGTTTAAAATGTCCTCGCTCCCCTGCTAGGGCCAGACTTTGGGCATGATGTGTTGAATATAGTGCGATGCGCTGATTGTGAATCCACCCGTGCAAAGAGTTTCTTTGCTTGGGTTGCAGAAGTTTAAGGTAATGTTGGAACGAACATGGGGGAAAATGGTTTACTTTCACAAGTTAGCATATTATTATGTCAATGCTCCTCCGTTCTGAGCAGGACTTTGGGGATGATGTTCTGAATGAAGTGCGATGCGCTGTATATTGTAAATTTTACCCGCTAAAGGGACTCTTTGTTTATGATGTAGGAAGTTATGGTAATTTTGGAATGGATATGTGGAAAAATGGTTTACTTTAATAATTAGTAGATTTATATATGGGCTAAGAAATCATACGTGGCTTTTTTTAGATAAAATGCATGTTTTTCTCCTTTGGGATTATCCCGGGACTCATTTTGAATGCGTATTGGGTATGGAGTTTTACTTTGCTCTTACTGTGACTCCGGAATATATACACTAGGTATTACTCCGCTTCTCAACTTAGCATATGCTTTCGTGAAGGCCTTAAGTTGGATCTATTACGGACCAGTGGTCACTGATCTTTTTTTCCTGTGTCATCTCTAATCTATTCAAGGTATAATTTCTGCCAGCTGCAGCATGTTCTAGTTCTAATCTTTGCTACTTTCGAAAGCACTTGAAATGTAATCAGAAGTATTTTGAACTAAGAATCTAGGCTATGATGGTTACTGATGAACTAAATTTGCCATTGCGCATGTAACGACTAAAGTGTATGTAATGGAATGTCATTTATTTATATATTTTAACCTTATTTTTCTTTTTTCTGTGTCCTTTATGATTTGTTTGTCTTTTTGGCTTTTGTTTTTGCTTTATATTGAAACCTTACTACTCCAAACCTTGCCCCCATCCTATTTCTCTGGTGTTTATTTTCAATTGACTAACATTATTCCATTTGAATTCATAATTGACATGTGATTAGAACATGGATAAGAGTCATTTGCCCATCTTTATTTTTTTTTAAAAAGGCTCTTGAGTAGCCGAAACATGCGTTAACTAGAGGGCATTACAGTCATACAATTTGTACGTTTTTTCTTAAATTGATCTATAATACAAACCACTTGAAAACTAAACTGGATCCTGTGTGTGGCGCAGTCAATGTGTGGTGAATTATTCTTTTCTTCAGTAACCAAGGAGGCAGGGGTACTGGCCCTGCCACCAATCACCTCACTGACGAGACACGGCCCAAAGGAATAGTAATAAGGTCGCCAACAGAAGAAGTTGTACCCCAAACTTACCTCTAAAACACAATCTGCTCATTGATTTGAGGCCTGCTGTGATTTTCCTAAACCCACAAAATGTGGTTCCTACATTGTCCACGTTATACTATATGCTCCATAGGTTAGTCACACTTGGCTCTGTCAGGTCCTATAGGTGCTCCTGCAATTCCATAGAGTTTTTCGCATTTAAGCATCTGCAAGATTTTGCTCAGGATCTTTTGTGCCTTGCGGTTTCTACATTGCTGCATTTGGTTAATGACAAAAATAATAAAAGCAATGACAGTACGTATATGTATCTGTCCTCTAACTATAGAACTGTCCGCTCGTGTTCTTCATGTATTTGAGTGTGTGTTTGTGTCACACAGTGTGGATGACATGTGTGCTTCATGTCTAACGCTGCTATGTCCTGGTGTCTCTAACGGCGTCAGCAACATGGCTTCTTGGTGCTTAGTCCAGGCTGTCCATATAGGTGTCTCTGACCATGGCTTGTGGCTCTGCATTCACACATGGATAGATCAGGTCGGTATGGCTGGGAGGGGGGGGTCCCAGGATCCCAAATCCCTCTTCAGTCCCACCTCTAGTCAACTTGTCTACCACATCCTTATACAACAATCCTTTTGCTCTTGGCTATCACATCTTTGTTATGCCTCTGAGATGTCCATAGTAGTTTGTATGATCAACGAAGGACCAGTTCATATAACAGCAGACTCCTTCGGGGTTGCACCACACCCACTTCCCTTCATAGTACTTTGCCACAAATGGGTTGTCCAACTTCATAGCTCCAAGCTGGAACAATTTGCATGTGGCAATTCTCTCTCTTATCTTGTTTCTTTCTGTCACAATATCGTCTTTTGAACCTCCTATGTTCACATCCATCAGGACCTGCATCCCAATAGCCTCCTCCACCGTCTTGCACTTCGCCATGCAGATTTTTAACCCGCACATTGATATTGCTGCCAGTACTAGCGCTGCCATTATCACATTTAGTCCATCTGGCATCCATGGCCATATGTACACTATCCAACTCTGGTCCTTTCCAGTCCCCTTGGCTTCTTCCTCTCTTTTGGCATGCATCTGCATCTGCGAGAGCTGGAGTACCGCTTCTGACAGGGTACCGTTGTCTTTGTCGTTGGCAGCTATGAACGTGCAACAGGAACTCCCTATTTTTTACCAAACTCCTTCCATTGCTGTGAGCAGGTCCAGGATGTATCTATTCTGGAGTGCCACCAATCTTACTGCTTGGAGCTCTTCCTTTATTGCGTTGAACCCATTCACTGTGGAGCTGATCGTCACCATCGGCTCCCAGAGGGTAATCTGCAGTCACTTCGCATTTGTGTATGCTTGTACAGGTGGTATTATTGCTGCGAAGAACATTTGTGTCCTACTGAACAGTCTGTGTTCCTCCGGAACTTCATCTAGTGCTGTCTCTGATGCTTCTGAGAAGTAATTTCCTCCTCTCTTCACTCTGCTCAATTCAGCTTGCTCCTCTCTCTTGGCTGTTGGTACCCCTTCCACCAATCTCTTCTTACTTTTGTTAGTGTCCATCTTTGGGAACTCATGGAGCATCACATCTTTTCGGGGATGACCAATGACGGCATATGGATGTGTACCAACGAGCAAAGTCCTCCCCAGTTGGGTGGCAGCTTCTCGTATGCCTTTGATCCGCATGACCAGTTTTAGTCCTTGCTCACTGGTGAGTATGCTAGTGTCAGTGCTTTGCTCCCCACCACTCCATCCTTCCATCTATCTTCTGTGTATACTTGGCCATACACCAGTATCTGCGGTCTCTCCCAGCAGTCAGGCTCTCCTCCTGTTTTTCACTCTCATCCATGGGCATGGCAATTCCTTCAATGTTATAGTCTTTGTTTCTCTTTTGTCGGGTCCATCAGTTATGTTTTGTATAGCTTCATCTAACTGCCAGTAATTGTTCATCATGTCTAATGTCTTTATGAAACTATCCTCATAAGGGAACGTTGCTCTGGACATGCATCTCAATGTCGAGTCTTCCCTTGAAACCTTCATTGAGCTGTCACCATTGAGAGGTACATCAAGCATTGGGCTCTTGCTGCTGGTATTTCAGTTGCTATGAAAGCTCTGGAGGCACTCATGGCATAGGGGATTAACAAGCAGACGTAACAGCTTCCCCTGATGGTTTCTTTAACCTGTCTACCCCTTTCATGTCTGTGTCAACACTGCGCTTACCTCTCCTTACCGTGTCAACAGTGTTCTCCTGTCCACCTGACATGGTCGCTCCACCTGCTTGAGTTGTGGGGAATGATAGTATGGGATACAGCGGTAGCACTTGCAACGAAGGAGATCCTCCAAAATATAAACACAACAAAACTGCTAGGAATAATCATGAACAACAAAATAGCAATATTCTCCAGCATGGGGTCTGGCATGGATTCACATGCTCATGAATATTCCCCGTCGTCAGGCTGGGAATCCTCGGTAAAGAAAAAACCAGTATCAGTTTCGTTTCTGATCTGTCTTTCGTAGTAATAACCAATCACTGGTCTCTGCGTCATACTGACCACAGCCAATGACTGCCCTCTACCTAAGTACCGCCTCTGGCAGCCATCTTCAGATTTTTACCGCACGTTCATGTGTTGGGATCCTCGTGCTATTGCTCTCGAGCGTTAGTGCTATTTTTTCCTCAAAAACTTCGTTTTTTCGGTCAAAAGAGCCTCAAGCTCCACCGACTCTCCATCCGATCAACGGGGACCCGTGTCGGATTCGTCTGCGCCCCTCAAGGGTGAAGATTTCGTCGAGCTACGCTTTTGGAGGACTCCAGAAGTTTCTCAGGCCCGGACATGGCCCAGGAGAAGGGAAGCTCGACGCCCGGAAAGCTGTTCAGGATCTGCCCTGGATGCCAGCTCCAGAACGTCTTTAAGGAGGACGAACACTCCTTTTGTCTCTACTGCTTACATGAGGACAAGACGCACGTGGAGAAGGACTGCGTTTTGCGGCAACATGTCGGAGCGGACCATGAGGGACCGCCATCAACGTCTCGCCAACTGGCTGGAAGGGAAGAGCCCGTCAGGCAAGAAGAAGAGGAAGAAATCCGAGCGGGCTTCTAAGACCTTTGAGGACGCCCCGGCGACGGGGGTCCAACACAAGGCCAAGCACCGCGAGTCCGCTGGCACCGGGAGCGCCGAATGGTCGGGCTCTACGGGCGCCAGGCAGGGCGCACCCTCCCCGGCACCTTCAGCCACGAGCCAACGCTCTGGGTCGGGTAAGAGGAAGGGCGAGCACCCGGCGAAGCTCCTGGAGAGGCCCCGGTCGAGCTCGAAGGCCCCATCGGAGGGGGAGCGAGGCAGTGTCCCCCCCCTCAAGGATAAGGCGGTGAGCGCACCTAAGGTGGTGAAGGCCTTAATCCATCCGGCCAAGCCCTCTATCGATACTGTCGCGGCGGCCCTGGCTCAGCCTGTGGAGGCTACACCAGTGGTGGCGACCTCGGGGCTCAGAGTCTCCCTGCCACCTCGGAGGGAGTCCTCTTTTGTGCCCATCGATAGGACCCCCGTGAAATCCCCGGCGGGGAAGAAAAAGGGGGGCAGGGCGTCGTCGTAGATTCGGCCTCAACCTCGGAGGAAGAGCTGATCGAGGTCTTAAGCCACGGCCTTGGCGTGGAAGAAGACCGGCCCGTCGGGATGGATCCCGACGCAGGTGACGACGACATCGTCGAGGGTGCCGACGGGGCCCCTGATCGCCCGTCGGATTTCCCTCTGCCAGCGCCGCAAGACAACTCGGTGGCCATTTTGTTGGCTATACAGTCCTTATGCTCAGAGATAAGGACGAGACTACCGTTGTCGACGGAGGAACCTCTCCCGTCGGGGGATCCTGAACCGGGACCTTCTGGTGTTCCCCCGCCCAAGAAAAGAAGGATTCACCCTCCACCTCCTTTTCAACCGTCGCGCCCCGTCCAGCCCTCCTCCCCGTCCACCCGAGGGGATGATACGGGGACTGACACGGCAGCGACGGGTACGGACGACGAGGTATACGACGAGGATCTACCGTCGTCACCTCCCACCAGGGCTTCTCCGGCCGACGAGATTGGATCGTTCCACTCCATGATCGCCAGGGCATCCGAGATTTTCCAACTCTGCCCTGAGGAGAAGAAAAAGGAAGGATTCCTTTATCAACGGCGCGAGGCCAAGAGGAAGACGGTCCTTGCGGTGCCTCTACTGGACGACATTTGGGATGAGGGCCTCGCCCTCCTCAAGAACCCTTCCACGACGCCAGCTAGAAGAGACCGGTACGAGAAGAAGTACCGGGTCCCGGACGCGGCCCCCCTGTGCCTCCGGGCGCAGCCTACCCCGGACTCCGTCGTCTCCGCGGCGGCCAGGAAGAAAGCGGGGGGGGGTGCGGCCTCCACATCGACTTCCCCACCGGACGGCGAGGGAAAGAAATTGGACGCTATGGGACGCAGGGTCATCTCGTCTGCAGCGACGACGATTAAAGCGGCCAACGCCTTGGCTATCGTGGCCCGCTACGACAGGGAGCTATGGTACAAACTGGCTCCCCTGCTGGACTTCCTACCGGACGACAAGAGGGCAGATGCCCTGGAGATCCTACAGGAAGGTGAGGTGGCGTCGGACCACGCCATCACTATTGCGACGGACATCGCCGACACTGGGTTCCGCCAGTTGGGCAACGGCGTGTGCCTTAGGCGGCGTGGATGGCTCAAGGCTACGGACTTCCGTCAAGACGTACAGACCAGAGTCCTGGACATGCCGTTCGATGGGAACAACCTGTTTGTGAAAACAGTGGACGATTCCCTTCAGGCCATTAAAGCGGACACTGAGACGGCCCGGGCCCTTGGGGTTCTGCAGCAACGACGGACGCCCTTTCGGAGCAGCGGAGGCAAGGGCGCCTCCAAAGGTTCCGGCGGCGGTTTCTCCACCTACCGTCAAGCGGCCCGCTCGCCGTCTCAGGAGGCCTACAGAGGACGAGGCAAGTCTGGCGGACCCCGCCGTCGTCGCCAAGGAGGTCAAGGCGGCAAAGCCTCGTCGAAACAGGATTGAACCGGCCGTGGGGTCGGGCCCCCACCGAAGCACCCCGGTGGGAGGCCGGCTGGCGAGCTTCGTCAGCGTGTGGGAGTCCATCTCCACCGACCGTTGGGTGCTGGACGCCTTAGCCCGGGGCCACGCGCTCGAGTTTCAAAGAAGGTGCCCGCGCGTCCCCCCCGTGGCCAGGAAAGAGCTTCACGTCCCTCAGCTTCTCCTGGAGGTAAAGGCGATGCTCAGGAAGGGCGCCATCGAACTCGTCCCAAAGAGGCTTCGGGGCTCCGGAGTTTACTCGAGATACTTCCTCGTGAAGAAGAAGACGGGAGGATGGCGCCCCATCCTAGACCTGCGACGTCTGAACAAGTTCATCAAGGCGCAGAAGTTCCGGATGGTCACCCTCCAGCACGTCCTGGGGCAGCTGGAGGAAGGAGACTTCCTGTCGTCGTTGGATTTGGAGGATGCCTACTTCCATATTCCCATCCTAAAGGGGCACCGAAAATTCCTCAGGTTTGTGGTCCAAGGGCGTCACTACCAGTTCAAAGCCCTCCCCTTCGGACTACGGTCGGCACCCAGGGTATTCACCAAGTGCCATGCACCGGTGGCGGCGCAGCTGCGCCGCGAGGGGATCCACGTCTACCCCTACCTGGACGACTGGCTCATCCGAGCCAAGACGAGGGAGCTCGCCGTGGAGCACACGGCAAGGACCGTCCAACTTCTCACGGACCTGGGATTCTCCGTGAACTACGCCAAGTCCCACCTGGTACCCGCGCAAAACGCACTGTTTCTGGGAGCGAAGCTCGACACAGTGTCCCTTCTGGCCTCCCCGTCGGAGGAAAGGACCAGGTCCATCCTGGGCAAGGTACAGCGGATGTTGGTTTCCGACGCGGCCAAGGTGAGGTCCATCAAGTCCCTCCTCGGAATGATGTCTTCTTGCATCTACCTCATTCCCATGTGCAGGCTCCGGATGCGCCCGTTGCAGGAGTTCCTGGACGCGCGCTGGATCCAAACGACGGGCGGCTTCGAGGAGAGGATCACACTCGACGAGAGTTTCCGCCGAGCGGTCCGGTGGTGGGGCAACCGCACGCATCTGACGGCGGGCATGGACTTCCAGACCCCAGACCACCAGGAGACAGTGACCACGGATGCCTCCCTGGAAGGGTGGGGAGCGCACACCGAAAACCTGCACGCGAGAGGCCTTTGGCTCCCGATGGAGAAGTCCCTCCATATCAACGTCCTGGAGCTCCGTGCAGTGTTCTGGGCCCTCAGGTCCTTCCTTCCGTCCCTCAAGGGCAAGGTGGTGAGGATCTTCACCGACAACACCACCACCATGTTTTACATCAGGAAACAGGGCGGAACCAGGTCCCCAGCGCTGTCCAAGGAGGCGCAGGACCTGTGGCATTGGGCCGTCGCCCAAAGGATGTTTCTGGTGCCGTTTCATCTGGCAGGGATAAAAAACACCATCGCCGACTCACTCAGCAGGGAGCTGCGCTCGTGCCACGAGTGGGAACTACGGCAGGATCTAGTGGATCGCCTCTTCCGACGGTGGGGCACACCCCAGATCGACCTGTTCGCGACGGCGACGAACTCCAAGTGCCGGAGGTTCGCCAGCAGGTTTCCCCAGGCGAGGAGCATGGGCGATGCTTTCTCGTTCCCCTGGGAGGGCCTGTTCCTCTACGCGTTCCCTCCTTTGCCACTGCTAATCCGGCTCGTCAACCAGCTCAAGAGGTCACGGTGCAGGATGATCCTCGTCGCACCTGCGTGGCCGAGGCAGATATGGTTCCCGGACCTTCTGGACTTGTCAGCGTCCCCGCCAATCAAGCTGCCGGTGGACGCGGATCTACTCTCCAGGGAAGGAGGCGCCATCCTCCACCACGACCCGAAATCGCTGAACTTGCAGGCCTGGCTCCTGCAGCGCTAGAGTTTGGAGGATACGACATACCGGCCGACTGCAGAGAGGTTCTTGCAAAGGCCAGGGCGTCCTCGACTCTTAAATGCTACGGACACAAATGGAAGAGGTTCTCTGTCTGGTGCCACGCACAGAAGATTAACCCTCTACGGATTACGGCTCCCCAGGTACTGCCGTACCTGCTGACGCTGGCCAAAGCTGGACTGGCACACGCGTCCATCAAGATTCATCTTGCTGCGATCTCCCGATACACCAGAACCACGGGCCGGACGTCCTTGTGGTCTCATCGTCTGGTGAAAGAGTTCATGAAGGGACTGTTCAGATCGTTCCCGCCGGTGAAGGCTCCGGCCCCGGCGTGGGAGCTCAACGTGGTGCTGACCAAGCTCATGGGACCTCCGTTCGAGCCTCTGCCCTCGGCCCCGTTGAAGTTTCTGTCGTGGAAAACAGGGTTTCTTGTGGCCATCACCTCCGCACGACGGGTGGGAGAGATCCAGGCCCTTTCCTGCAAGGCCCCGTACTTGACTTTTCACGACACGAGGGTAGTGCTCAGGACGCACCCCTCCTTCATGCCCAAGGTACCGTCGGACTTCCATCTCAACGAACCCTTGGTGTTGCCTGTGTTCTTCCCGTCGCCTTCGTCGCCGGCTGAGAGGACTTTGCACTCGCTGGATGTGGCTAGAGCGCTGAAGTTCTACGTGGACCGCACAAAGTGTTTTCGGAAGACGTCACAACTCTTTGTGAACTTTGGACCTGTCAATCAGGGGAAGGCTCTCTCGAAGGCTTCCATTTCCAGATGGCTCTCCGGCTGTATCATGTACTGTCATCGGTTGGCAAACCGACCGCTGCCTGGCCGTCCGAGAGCTCATTCCACCAGAGCGATCGCAGCTACCACGGCGTTCCTTTCTGGTGTGCCCCTGCTGGACATATGCAGGGCTGCTACGTGGAGGTCGACGCACACCTTCACGAAATTCTACTGCGTCGATCGGGATTCCAGGGAGGAGTCCAGGGTCGGCCAAGCAGTGCTGCGCAACCTGTTCGCCTGAGGTGAGCCTGGTGAGGAGGTAAGATGCTTAATGTTGAGTTTGATGTACTGCTTAATGTTGAGCCTTTGCCACCTCCCGTGGTTGTGCATGTGTGTACTGCTATGTATTCTTTATTCATGAGCATGTGAATCCATGCCAGACCCCATGCTGGAGAAGGAACAAGTTACTTACCTGTAACTGTTGTTCTCCAGCATGGGTCTGGCATGGATTCACATGCGAACCCTCCCGCCTACCCCTCTGCGGCTCTTCACTTGGTCATACCGCCACTTCACGTGCTTCCAAATCTGAAGATGGCTGCCAGAGGCGGTACTTAGGTAGAGGGCAGTCATTGGCTGTGGTCAGTATGACGCAGAGACCAGTGATTGGTTATTACTACGAAAGACAGATCGGAAACGAAACTGATACTGGTTTTTTCTTTACCGAGGATTCCCAGCCTGACGACGGGGAATATTCATGAGCATGTGAATCCATGCCAGACCCATGCTGGAGAACAACAGTTACAGGTAAGTAACTTGTTCCTTATTTATTATTTTATTATTTCACTAATTTTTACCTGTAGTGCTGATCCTCCTGCAACCTGGAGATATAGGGCCTGATTCATGGAACATTTTCCTATGGGTTTGCGCCATTATAAAACACTTCCATGAGTCCGGCCCATAGTTGCCCGCCTGAAATGTGCAAAGAAATGTGTTATTGTTTTAGTATTGTAAGCAACTCTTAAGCCCTGCAGACCAAATAATCACTTATACCGAATGCAAACACTTCTTCCCACACTTTCCTTATTGATCGAACTCTCAGCGTGGCAAGGATAGGGGGATTGCCATGCTTGAGCTGTGGGTATGTTTGAGCCAAATACTTTATAAATGCAAGGCAGTATACTCTGCGGGATCATGCTCTTACTTTACTTTGTGGACCATTTGGTTTGAGAAAGTATCTGGGTGGTGGGTAGCGGGCAACATGTTACATCGGCTTACTCGTGGAAGGTAGGTAGAGAATAACATGGCAAACAGGCAGTGTATTTCCATGCTTATCTTGGAACACAGAGACCTGTGTGTTCCTTTTTTTACACAATGTGTTAATGCTTCTTTCAGAGACTAACAGGTCCCACTAGAAATCAAAAAAGTCATTATTACACATATACCCAAGAAACTGCACATGGATCATACTGACCCTAGTAATCTGAGATCAATTACAGTGAGTTCCTATTGAAAATCCTAGACCAGGCAGCCACGGTCCAGTTACAAACCTTCATGGAATCCAATGACAAACTTCATGGCCGGCAGTCGGGTTTCTGCCCCCACTACAGCACCTAGACTGCATTAGTGGATCTCCAATCCAACTTTCTAGACATCGTAGAAGCAGGGAAACCAGGGATGTTAATTTTGTTGGATTTGTCAGCGGCGTTCGATCTTGTTGACCACTAGCATCTACTCGAGTGCCTACAACAGCAAGTGTCTTGTTCCCTGAAAACGATCAATTGGGTCAAGTCCTTTCTGTCCAATCAAGTGTCCAATATCCAATGGGGTGCAGCAGCCTCTCGGGTCTCATCCATCAGATATGGAGTACCCCAAGGAGCATCAATGTCTCCTCTCCTTTTTAACATATACATGCAGTCATTTTGCACATTACTGGAAGACCTAGGGGTCTTCTTTACCAACTACACCAATGATACCCAGTTGGTCATCGAGCTGAGTGGCGACTACCTCCAGGATTCTTTGACAATAAATACCATCTACAACATCATTGAGGGGTGGATGTCATCCAACTGGTTATGTCTCAACGGCAACAAGACTGAGCTATTGATCTTCGGCTCTCCCCAGGCTCATGCAAAATTGGACCCCGCCTATGCAAATTTTATGATCCAAGGCAACAAAATCCTGATTCAGTCAAAAGTGAAAACTTTAGGGGTCTACTTGGGGGCCTCTATGAACTCGGATGCCCATGTACAAAATCTTCGAAAAACCTGCAATTACCATCTCAGGTTTCTCTGGGCCATACGCCCATTTCTCAATACAAAGAACTGTGTTACCATTGCTCGTGCAATGATTCTATCTAGGTTAGACTATTTTAATGTCTTGCTAAGCGGAGCCTAAAAATCTAACCTTCGAGTATGTCAGGTCATCCAGAATTATGCAGTACGGATAGCCATGTTTATCCTAAGAAGATCCCACATATCTAGCATTAGAAAGGAATTACACTGGCTACAGGAACGTATTCAGTTCAAAATGGGCCTACTAATAAATCACTCCTTGGGCCTCATCACGACTTTGGCGGTAACCCTTAAATCCGGCGGTCGCGCTATTACCGCCAGATTTAAGGGTCTGCCAAATCAGGACTTCGGCGGATTTTGCCCCAGCTCCTGGCTGGGGGGAAATCCGCTGAAAATTCGCGCTATTACCACCGGCGGGAAATCCGCCAGCGCTAAGAGCGCGAATTATCCCCATTGAGCCCAATGGGGAATGGGGCATTCCCGAATGGGCTCAATGGGGAATGGGGAATTACATTACCGCCGAACTCGTGATCCGGCGCTATTAGCGCCGGGGAGTTCGGCGGTAGGGCTAATACCGCCAGCCTTACCGCCAAAGGCGTGATCAGGCCCAGTATATGGTAAGGCCCCGGAATACCTCAAAGCACTGGTCGTTCCATATAAACTGGCCGGTAACCTGCGATCATCTTCGCTTGCCCCGCTGCATGGAATAAGACTTAAAAGAGCTAGGAGATTAGGTAGATCCTTTCGAGCAATGGCACCTTCCTTCTGGAATTCCTTACCCTTAGCAATCAGAGTCACGTCCAATTTGAGTCACTTTCGAAAAATCCTGAAAACGCATCTTTTCATGTAATCTTCCAGGACTCCATGCTATACTTCTTCCATGGCCGTAAACCTCCTTAGGCTCTCATATGTTGTCTAGTGTCCCATGCCAATGTTGTCCTTTGTGTTTATGTGTGCCCCATGCCCGTGGGCTTTTGGGCACATTAAAAATAAATATAAAAATAAATATAAAATACAAATACATATCCTCATTCCAAGTCGATGAGCGTTCCAGTCTCTAGCTCTGCTACCCGTGAGCGGGTAACCATTTGGTGTCCTCCACTTATCGGCATATGCTCAAAATTCGCTTGTAGCTTTTCCAGTTGTTGAACGTTGGCCCTGTCGATCACGTTGCCAGGTGAGGCCGCTGCTTTGCAGGGCTTGATGTCCGTGAGGTGGTTGCAGACCAACTTCCCCTCTAGTTTGACAGCACAGTCTGCCACCTGTTCTACAATGTGAAGACCTGTGAATCGTGGTGCATTCCAGCACCTAACAAACTTTCTTAAAAGTACAATGTCCCCTACATTTACACTGGCCTCTTGTGGTGCATTGTCGCAGTTGCTCCCTCCGCCGTCTTCTGGCACCTCCGGTGTTGTATCTGGTGAGAGATAAGAGGGGCTAGCAATCAAGGAAGTAATGTTCTCATGCATTTCTTGTCTGTCCTAACACATCTGCACTAGTCTCAGTCTTTCAGTGCTCTTGTGGGAGGAGCCAGTGGGAGATGCATGCGCGGTCCTAACACCACCTCACAGGGGCGTTAGATGGTGGTCGGAACCTGGCTTATTGCGCAATGAAAACAAAGCAAGAGGTAAGCAGTGCAGCCAATTTTTCTTTGTACTCTGCTGTGTTTTGGCTATGGACTCCTTCAGGAGGCCGTTCAGGCATTAATACATCTCATTCACTTGCGGGTGGTACGCACAGGCAAATTTGTGTTGAATGCGCAACAACGTGGTGATGTGCTGGAACATTTCACTGGCGAAGTGAGGCCCATTATCACACTTCAGGACCTCACACACGCCCCATCCTGGGAACACTTCCCTGACCAAGAATTTGACTGCTCCGACAGCGTCGGCATGAGAACAGGGGCCTGCCTCAATCCACCTGGAGAACGGGCATACAACCACTAAAATGTAGCAGTATCCTTGACACACATGGTTCATGTCATTGTTGTCAACATGTAAATGCTGGATTGGGCCCACTGGCTGAGGTATGGCTCCTCTCAAAACTCTCAAGGTATGCCCTGCTGTAAACTGTTTACACGTCGAACAATTACTGACAATTTCAGCCACGTGTTCCGCCAAACCATGTTTCTCCAATGCGAGCAGCAATGACCTCTTTCCCCATGTCTGTTGGATGGTGCAATTGTGTCAGTGCAGTGTTCAATAATGCTAGTGTCATGACCACTTTCCCTGTGTTATTCTGCCGCCATAGGGCATCTGTTGGAGACATTGTACATCCCCTTTTAACCCACGATTCCTTTTCCTCCCGTGGTGCAGCTCCCTGCAGTTCCATAATCTGTGCTTCTGGCAGTGCATTGTAACCTTCTTTTAGTTCCATATTCCTGGTGTCCTCTCGAGCATGTGATGCTGCCTCCATTTCTAATAGCTCTCCAAAATATGCTGCACATTTTGCTTCAAAGTCTGCTGCTTTGTTCCCCCTTGAGATATGATCTTCCCCTCTAGTGTGTACTTGGCACTTCACTATGGCTATCCGCGCTGGTTAATCAATCACTTCAGTCAGTTTGCCCAATAAAAGTGCATGCTGTACTGGTTTCCCCTCTCTTGATCCATCGTGCCAGTCCTGCGTGTAATGTTGAGGTCACCTAAGCTGAGTTAGAGTATACTGTCACTTCCTTGTCTCTGCTGTGCTCTAAGGCTAGTATCAGGGCCACTAGTTCTACTGCTTGTGCTGAGTAATGGGATGGTAATCGTGCACTTGCCACTACCTCACTTGTCCCATCTTCCTTCAACCTTACTACTGCAGTTCATGTATGTCTAACCCCATCTGTCTGGTCAATAGTTGAAGACCCGTCAATGTATAGCACGTCTCCCCCTCAAGTGCATCTTCATCTACCTTGCCGGTGTCACTGAATGCCTCTTATGTTTTCTGCACAGTCGTGTACATAGTCAACCTCTTGTAGGACATCTGCTAGGAAAACTGCTGGGTTGACAAGTCTGCATCTCACTATCTTCAGTGAAGTATTTGATAGTATCACTTCGTATCCTGATGCTCTTTGTGTCGTCAATGTGCTCTTTGGCTTCTTCAGTATAGCAAAAAGGGGGTGTTCCACGTAAAGTGTGGTAGTGCACCCCATTGTTATTGCTGCTGACTTCACCACTGTAAATGCGGCACCTGCCAAAGCTTGTTCGCACCGATAGTGTCCTCTCATTACTGGGTCAAGCTTCCCACTGTAGTAGGCAATTGGCTTGTGTCCCATGCTTGTCTTCTGTTTCAGAACCACCTTCCCTACTACACTGTCAGTGTGTGAGAACAGGAAAGATTCTTTTTTGTAATCTGGGATCCCTAGCACTGGTGCTGTGCATATTTCCTCTTTCAACATGTCAAATGCATCATTCATCTCTGGTGTCCATGTCAGTGTCTTGTGTCTCTTCTGTGCTTTTCTCAGAGCGCCCAACAGGGGACCCATGTATGTGATGTAGTCAAAAACCCATGCTCTGCAGTAATTACACAACCCTAAGAACCGCTGCATTTCTCTCACTGTTGTGGGATTGGCTGTTTTATGTATTGTGTCTGCCCTTTCAGGGGTAATCTGTTGGTCATTTTCGGATATTGTCTATCCAATATGTAACAGTTCTTTTTGACAGTACTGAAGTTTGTTCCTGTCCACCGTGTATCCCTTGTCAGCTAGCATGTTGCATGGGCACTCTGATGGTACTAGAATGCCTCTCTCTATTAGTGCTGTGATTGTCTCATAAATGCCCTCATCTGCATCTTTGGTTAGTAGGTACTGTTTCACTCTTGGTAAGATTGCTCCTGGCTTCACTTTAATCTTCACCCCCCCCATGCTCGTTATGTGCCCCACATCATAAGGACTTGTTGCCATAGGGTGCTGGGCACCTTGGCCAGGACCTCCTCACAGAATGGGGGAAGCGCTTCCAGCTCCATTTCCATCCTCTGTGGTACCCCCCTGTAGTGTATCCTTAACCAATAGGTCACACTCATCTCGAACACCATCTCTTTTTCTAACCTCTCTTCCGTGAATAGCTTTTCGTCTGCACCCTTCTGCCACTGCAATCACAGCTCTCCATGCTCATCTTGTGTCGTCCATCCCATGTACTGCTATCCAGTCCTCTCAACCACTGCCTCTTTTTCTGTTGGCACTATGGTTCCCTCTTCCTCGTCCAATGGTAACTCAGGCCTTAATATGTATTCGTTTGGAACTCGCCATATTTTCCCTGCAATGCCTGGGAGCCATGCAATGATGTCAGTCCCATACTGGAACATTTCTGCGTCTACTGACACCCTCCTCTGTACCTTTCGTCCACAATAAGCTTGAACAATCTCTCTTACATTGAGCATGTGTATTCCTGGCGTGGAGCACACTAGTCCTTTGTCTGAATGAGATGATCATGTTCAGTCTGCTCATAATGTCTCATCCCAATATGTTTACAGGTGTCTGTCGAGAGTACAGTTAAGGCAGCGAGAGATTGTGATCTCCTATAGAAACTGAAATGTTTTCTGTAAAAGGAACCACTTCCCGAGCCCCAGAGAATCCTTGAGTGTTCATGGCATTGTCTGACAACTTAAATGCTCCCTCCCTAATGCAGGACCTAGTCGCCCCTTTCTGTACAACAAGAAAGGAAAAAGTTTTGTCACCTATCGCCACCCTTATGCGTGGTTCCTCCGCAGGATTGGGTGTGATCGACAGGATGGGACACATCAAGTTCCTCTGTGGGCTTTCCTATTGAGGGTTTAAGGACATTCCGTTCCCTGTAAAAGGGTTGTTCATAGTAACTATGTAACTCCCTCCAGTTGTCTAATGGGGACCGTTGCCATGGAGTCCACATGTGCAGCTGCGTCATTGTTTTGTATTTGTGCCAATTGCTGTATGTTTCCGCGAGTCTGTGGTGCTTGGAAAAATTGCGGTACTGGCATCTGTGGTATCCGTTTTTGCATCTGTGGTGCTTGCATTTGTGCTTGTGGCATCTGCTGGTGTGTGCCCTTTAACTGTCCTTGCTGTTGTTGGCCGTGTGTATAGTAGTCATCCCGGTCCCCCTGATATTGCTGCTGGCCCTGTGCTCCCCAATTCTTCTGCATCCCCTGCTCCTACACACTCTTGAAATGTGTCCTAACTGCCCACACGTCCAACACTGTGGTGGCTCCCTGCCTTGCCCTTGGAAACCCCCTGAAAAATCCCCTGGGCCCTGCTGCATCTGACGCCCATATCCCCAAAACCCTCCTGGAAAGCCCCCATGATTGTGATGCATCTGTGGTCTGAACCCGCGCCGTCTCGGTTGCCCCCCTCTTCCTTCGTGTTTTGTGTTGTCATTCACAGGAACCCCACCTTTTTCCATACATCATCAGCAGCGTCCCAGGGGATCACCAATAGTAGTCCCTTTACATCTCCCACTGCTATCCTATTTCCAGCTGTCATTCTTTCCATCTCAGAAATCCACTTCACAGCCCCCAAACTTAATGAGGGCAGCCTACACTTCACATTCTCTTTGTCTGCGTGTTTACATGGTATATAATGAGGTTGCACCCCTCCCTTCTCCAGTAAGGGCATCTGTGTGAATCCCTCCTCCCTATGCGTGCCTCATGTCAGTCCGACCTGCCTGTCCCCTCTCTCGCTTTCAATTCCTGTCCATACATCTATCAGTTCTAGTAAGGGGACCCGGATACTGTCGTACCTTTGTGTTAACCTTCCCCTAGAGCAAGCTAGGGCTGTTTCCCCTTTCTTCATCTTGGGAGGTCTCTAATCCTATCAACGTATGTAGTGGCTTCATGTAGGGTATGCAAGTCATTCGCCAGCCGCGCCTGCTCATCTGAGTTGGCCCCTCCTTCTCCTTCTGTGCGCGTCCTGTACTCCCATGTCACTTGCTTGTCTGTCCCTGTCCCCATTGACTGGGATCGGTATTGCTCCCCCCTCTTGCCCCCACTGTTCCATTCTTCATTTTCGGATCCTGAGCCCATATTGCTGCTATAGTCATCTGCGAATCTCAGTCTCCTAGATGTGAAGTCTGTATTAGGTCTCATACTGAGGTCAATATCCCTCAAGTCATACTGTCTTCCTCCCCCCCAGGCCCCTATGCCTGCTCCGTCTCTCTCCGCTGTGCTCCTGCTCTGTGAGCTTGTGCTATCTGGTTCTGTTCTTTTGTCCCCCTCAAGTATGTCATTTCCCCTTTCCATCGCTCCTTGTGTCTTAACCGCCATTATTGCTTCCTCGTCGTCCTCCCTGCGCTCGCGTTCCCTCGGCAGTCTGTCCAGCTGTAACTTCCTCTGTTCTCTCTCAACGAACTTGCATTTTTCCTGCTCTGCTATGTCCTTTCGCCTCTCAATCTCTTCTACCTCCCTTATCTTTCTGTCCTGTTGCTTCCGCTCCGCTCTCTTCCTTCTTTGCGGTCCCTTTCAATCCTTTCTTCTCTTTCCCTCTGCACCTGCTCCTTGTCCTCCTCCTTCCTTCATTCTCTGTCCTCTCACTCCAACTTCTCTTCTCCTTTCCCTGCCTTCTCTTTCTAATCCCTCCTCCCGTTCCTTCCCCTCTTATCTGCCTCATCCATTATCTCCACCCAATCTGATGCTTTGCTGCTTTCCTTTAGACCTTCCATTGCCGTCGTCGCCCCTTCTGCCTTCCCTACCGTTTTCCCTACCAGCTTCAGGAGTATCTGTCCTCCTATCCATTCCTTGGTGGCTATGCTCCCAAGCCCCTCCTTCGCACCATTCTGCACCTCGCCGCTCGTCTCTCGTTCAGTAGCTGGCTGCCCTGCACCCGTCGGCCCTTCCTCCTTTGTATATGGTGGTGGCTTATATGTTGGATTTGAATACCCCTCTGCTGCTCTTAATTCCTGTATTGGGGACATACCTTGCTCATCGTCTGTGTCATCGGATACTACACTCAGAGGAACGTATGGGGGAGCGGAGGGGTGAGCCCCTGGCTCCTTCACCTACTGTTGGCTCAGCATCCACTGACGCCTCTCTGCATCCTCCTCGCCCTCCTCAAACCTGCACCACAATTCGAATATGGCCGTGCCTTTCTTCTCATAGGCACCCTATATGTGTGTCAGTAGTGATTGCTGCACGTCTTTGGAGAAACTGCCACAAGGTAGCCATGGTTTAGTTAATTTTCCCTCTGTACTTTTGGACCATTCTATGCTATATTTACAAATCTTCTCCCTATAGGGCGGGAGTGTCTTACACAAGTTCTGAAGAGGCGTGTCCCGCTGCACTTCCCTTGATACATTTTTGTTGCTTTACCGGACCTCAAGTTGAGGGTTTCGACAATCCGCTGTTCAGTGAGAAAGGTATGATATGATATGGCATTTATAACGTGCCTATACACAAGTGTTACAAGGTACAATGTAATAACAATACTTTTCAGGTTACTTGTGTATAGGCGCGTTACAAATACCATATCATATCATATCACTCCAGGCCTCTCTGGCTACATGACTAAACAGGCATGCTCCGTGCACCGCCCCTTTACAAACTCGCCATCATTGACTCCTCAGGCACACCTACAATCTTGCGCATGCGGCTTCCGTGCACCGCCACTTGTTCACCTTGTCTGCCAGTCCCAAGTTTCCAATACTAGCTCCTCACCGTTTCATGCTCTCCGTGTCCTATGTGCAAACCTGTGGGTGACGTTACCTATTCGCTAGCCAAGGTAGTGCAGAAAAATCAAATACCGCGTGCACACTGTTATAGCCTGTTACTCCCAAAAACACAAAAACCCCACAGGTGTCTTTCTGCCTCCAGGCAGAGTACACCAATATTCTCTTGTGGTCGAACTGTACCCGCTGCATTGCCTAGCATGCAAAACCGCTCACTCCAGGAGACTTAACCAGTTAATTCACCTTCCGCAATCTAGGCCAGCTTCCCTTGCTAACCCTTACGGGGATACTGTCATCTATGACCCGAGCTAGAACGCCCAACCTACAGGAAATCCACTTATTTACATACTTCTGTCACCCGTGCCCTTTAGACAATAGTCCAGGTTATTTACCAGAACTGTTTACCTCTAGAACTGAATGTGCCCTAAACATAGAAAAAGGACACCTACCTCCGCTCCTGTCCATACTCACTCTGGCAATGCTAGACAATACTTTCACAATACTCGACGATACTAAAGCCGGGCTAGCGCAGCCAACCACCAACTCTGATGCCAACTTGTTGGGACAGACTCCCAGGGATGCCAGAGCGATGCTGGAAGTCCGCGGACTTAGGAGAGCCCAACTCCCTCCCCAGTATACACGGAGGACTCAGTCAACGGCAAGTTGAAACTGCGGTTTATTACAAATAAAACCAACAGGGATCAGCACAGGAACACAGAAATATTCATGCACCGCTCAGCTTTCTCTGGCTCGTGGGCCAGTTTTACCCAAAAAACACATAACCACTTCGTCATAACGTGGGCCTCGCTCCAGAAACCTATTGTGATCGTGGATTGGGCGTTGAGGCTTCAATATCCTATATGGGTAACTATAGGTGTTATTCTACATGTCAGGTGGCTGGCCGGTTCCATCTCCAATTTACTAACTATAACATTGTTGCAAAGGTATGGACTTACCGTTGGTTCTTGCCCATTGCTACCCACTCCTAGGGTACTAAACTGTGATTGGCTAGAGCTGACGTCCTCAAGCCTGGAACCCGAAATGGTTCTCAGTTCACTTACATTTATTTACTTTTCAAGGTGAAGCAAACGATTATGTGTCTGTATTGTAACTTGTGTACACCACCTTTGCCTTATGAGACCATGGGCCTCATTATGAGTGTGCTGGTCCGGAAACAACGGTGCCTGTAAGCCTACCGGTACTGTTGTTTCCGGACCAGCACACTACAACTCTGCAGGCGGGTGCCGTCCCGCCCGCCAGGGTCAGAACTGGAAGGCGGAATGGCACCCACCCGCAGAGTTTCATGGAAGCCATCCGTGGTCCCCATTCCCATGGAGTCTGATGGGACTCCATGGAAATGGGGATTTACAGAATTACCGGTGCCTGACTTTCCGGCAGCTGGGGTTGGAATACCCCGGTGTTACCAGGAAGTCAGGTGCCGGTAAAATTCGCAAGTCTGGTGGCAACCTGCCTGTTTTACCAGCACAATTAACCGCCGGGCTTGTGATGAGGCCCCATGTCCTGCTCACCGCAACACTTGTTGCATACTTGTTGCAATCCATGTATGGCTGCCTGGGATCAGCCCTCCTTTCTCACCACGGATCACTGTCCATTGTCTGCTTCAGCTGTACCACATGTTTGAAGACCATAAAATGGAGCTCTTCAGCTCCGAATTATGAGGATTTATTCCTTTTCTCTGCAGCTCGTCTCTTTGTCGTCTGAGGATTGGAATGTCTCCATATCTCTTGTCCTTGGCTGTGGGCTCTGTCTCACACGTCTGACTCCCTGTGTGGCCCGAAACAGCTCGTCTCCTGCTCAATGATTCTAGTCCCGCTGTAATTTTCCTAAAAACCCTATAATGCGGTTTCTACATTGTCCACGTTATACAATATTCTCCATAGGTTAGTCATACTTGGCTCTGTCAGGTCCTATAGGTGCTCTTACAGTTCCATAGAGTTATTTGTGTTTAAGCATCTGCAAGCTTTTGCTCAGGCTTCTCTTGTGCCTTGCAGTTTCTGCGTTGCAGCATTTGGCTAAAGACAAAAATAATAAAAGCAATGACAGTATGTATATGTATCTGTCCTCTAACTATAAACTGTATGCTCATGTTCTTCGTGTATTTGAGTGTGTGTTTGTGTCCCGCAGTGCGGGTGGCAAGTGTGCTTCATGTCTAATACTGCTATGTCGTGGTGTCTCTAACAACGTCAGCAACATGGCTTCTTGGTGCTTAGTCCTCTGACCATGGCTTGCGGCTCATCATTCGCACATGGATAGATCTCTACTGTGCCAGGTCGGTATGGCTGGCTTAGAGGATTCCACTCAGTGTATTTATCAATCATTGGTGTATTTGCAATCCGTCCGAAATAGAATGGGTGATTGCGATGTTTTCTGGCCTTTTGTCTTGTCATGAACTGGATGGGAGGGGGGTGGTCCCAGGATCCTGACTCTCTCTTCACCCTCACTCATTTGATATGCAAGTTTTATATCTGAAAGAAAACTTGAGGAGAACCATTAACGAGATTAAGAAAAAAGATGTGAATCTTACGCTACATACTGTAGAAATCCAAATGCCTGCCAAATTTATGAAAATGGCCCCAAAATCATCGTTATATGCTGTTGAAAAGGGGCAGTGAGAAAAAGATGGAATTCCTTTTGGGAAACGCAAATTCAAATTTGTTGACAACCATTTACAATTTAGAAAGGAATCAGGTCGATGGGCAAATTGATCCCATTGCAGAACAAGTTTGGGTTAGCTACTTTGGAGTCCTCTGCTATTCCCTCCCTCTTTAAGGGAAGAATGGAGTGCTGTTCATGCACTAAATGGTCCTTTGATTTTGAAGTTGAGGACATTTTGCAAATTATTATTAAGGCAAGGTCTTCTCGGCCTGCCGGTCCTAACAACCTTTCTAATACGATTTTCAAACTGGCTCCAAAATTTGGTCCATGATTGTATTCATATTTGTTTCGCAATAAGTGAGGAATTCTGTAATTTTTGTTTCCTGGGAAACTTCTTATGTGATCCCGATATTCAAAAAGGGCATTAGATCAGACCCCAAAAACTATAGGCTATTTGGAATTATGGATGCTGGTAGCAGGATCTGTGTGTCGTGGATTTTGGGTAAACTAAAAATGTGGGTCACCTCCACTGGAAGAATACAAAAAAATTCAAACAGGTTTCCATAAGGGCATTGGTACTAGTCTGAATGGTGTTGTACTCAAATCCTTACAGGAATTTGCGTGGACTAAAAAATGCTATTCAGTATTTGTGGCCTCTTTTGACCTATCAGCCTCTTTTGACCTGGTAAACAGACACTTGTTGTGGTCAAAACTTGCAAGATGGGGGTTCCCTGCTGGATTATTGACTGTTATAATCCATCATCGTAGGGACTCCAATATCCAAGTGAGACTTTATCGTCATTGCCATCTTTCGGGGAAGATTTTTACCAGTTTGCGTCACTCTTGCATTTTGGCACCGTGCCTGTTTAATTTATGTCTCTGACATTATTAAATGCCTAGTTCAAGCCGCTTTCATTTGCCTGAAAATTGCTGATTTTACATTTTCATGGCTGTCGTATGCCAATGATATTTTACTCTTTGATCTTACATAGATAGGGTTTCAGAAACTAATTAATGCACTTAATGTGTACACCAGGGCTAATTGCCTTAAGATAAATCCATTAAAAACACAAATTCTAAAATGAAGTGCTCGATACAAATCATCAGGATTTAACTGGTATTTAAATAATGTCAAAACTGGAAATGATGGATACCCTAATTTATTTAGGGTTTCCTATTACTTCCAAACCTAATAAGACTCAAATTTGTATATACTTGGTGGGCCAGATTTGTAAAATAAATGTGAAACATGGAAAGTTTTCAGTATTAACACTCATATAATTTTATGAAGGAAAGGTTGTCCTGAAACTAACCTATGACATTGAGATCTTGCAACCGTGGGTTATGGACATACTGGAGACTCTTGAGGGGATGATCTGCCGTAAAACACTGAAGCTTCCGAACTGTGCACAAGCTTCTCTTCTGTAATTCGATTTGAGCTTGGTATTAAATCATTGAGTGCAGGGGGGAACTGGAAGTTCTTGTTTTATCGTAAAATTCTAGGTCTGCCTAACGATTCCTTACTTTTAGATTTGAACATTTTATTAAGCTCTCCCGGTGTGAATTCCATTTCTAATTTGAGCAAGCTCTGTCTAAAAATGTTGCTAGAAGATGATACTTTGAGCGAAGTTTTGCTGCAGAATCCCTGTAGCATGAATTTAGCTATCTACCATAAAGACTGGATATAAACATGTGATAGAACTCACACTTATGTGTATTATGCCCAACTAAGGAATGATCATAAAAAGCTGGAGGTGCTCGAACCCTATCTTCGTTGATCTCCAAATAATTTGATGCAGGCACATTTGATGAGATTAGGTTTCATGTGTTACATATTGTGGAAATCCTAACTATTTGTAATTTACTTCCCAAATAATTATTTTATTGTTGTATCTGTGGGAATGCAAATAAAATTGATAACTTGAAGCATTGGGTAATGAAATGCCCTGCACTAGTGATATTACGCACTTTGCACTTTAAAGAATGTGTCCATTTTGTGTCTTTTATAGATGTGGAGAATTTATGGTAACGTTTTCTGGGGGGCTTTTGTATGTTTCTGACTTTAGCTACTTTGAGATATCTTGCACAATTAATACTAGTTTAACGTGCCATGAACTTGAGCGGCATAGTTGGATGCATACTTTTTTCTAGTTTTAATTTGTGTTACCTATTGCATTTTATGACGTATTTGTTTTATAAATTGTAAAAGGTTGATACTTTATTAACCAAATACAAAAAATAAAAACATTTAAAATTAATTCTTCCGAAAACATTAAACTGGCATTATTGCACAAAACCTCCAAGAGCACAAACTCTAGATAACTTACAAACCTGAGAGACACAACGTATCACAATTACTGAGAAATGCAGCTATATTGTTTCAGTGGATGGACGCATCATGCAGATTGTTTATGGAGACACCTGCCACATGCCTCCCAGTTTCTTCTGGCACTCAGTTCATCTGCAGTCATTCTTTCAGGCCAGTACTTAACTAATTCGACACAGAGGGTTCCTTCTCCTCAGCCTATGCCAGTGCCTCCAAGCATGGCTTTGGACACGTTCTATTGCCCTGTTGTCCACTGTGTCAATACGCAGCGATCCTCTGCCTCACGAGTACACCCATCACTGAGTGTGAAACTCCTCAGTGCAGGTCATATGCACTCACAATGATAGGCGTATGTTCAATGGTGTAGGCTAGGTTTTTTTCCTAGGTGTGCCTGCGTATTATACACACGGGCACAGGGAAAGGCCCCTGCAATGAAAGGATATGTTTATTTTATTTGGGTGTTTTCTTGTGCATGCTTCCACAGACCATGCCAAAGTTTGAACTCCTGTAGGCCATTAAATAGTTTGAACTAGTTAAGATACAAACCAACCAAATGCCCACTTTCATTTTCCTTGCACATAAAGTATTGTGGGTTATAGGTCAAATGGTCGAAAAAAAAAGATCGACAAACAAATTGATCGAAACCAAATAGTCAAAAGACAAATAGTCGACAACCCATAAAGAAAACGTAAACAGGTGATTTGATTGAAACACAAAGATCGAAAGACAATTGATCGACAAACATATACATAATATACACGGGTCATTTGATCGAAAGGAAATGGAATCGCATTGAAATGACCATGAAAATAAAAAAAGGTTGCAGGAGATGACATTAAATAAAGAGTAAAGCACCTTAATTAGACCAATGATCACAGCTGACGGTTAGAAACGAACTGTCAGTTCGTCAGGAAAGTGACAGAGAGCAGCTGATCAAAACACGTGAGTGAAAAGAGTATACGTGACTGAAAAAAAGGTGAGTAAAACACACTAAATAAGCGAATGAAAGAGTGGTTCACACAGTTTTATATTAGAAATGGGGGTTCCCCCTCCAACCCCCCATTCTTTTTTTTAAAATCTTTTTGGTTCACACAGACTTATATTAGAAATGGGGGGGTCCCCCCCTAACCCCCCAATCTTTTTTTAAAAAATATTTTTATAGAAATGCAAATTATCTCAGAAACAAAGTACGATTCAATCGTTTTTAACCATTTAGAAATTTCATATTATAATTTCAGTGAAAAGAAACTTTAACTGCACACTCATTTACCAAAAATAATAACCGAATGGGTGGATTAATTTTTAAAAATTTGCTATTTCAGATACATATCGATTAGAAAAAAATGGAATTCATTAAATCGCAAAGAGGCGCAGCGCAATTAACGTATGAAGGATATATATACAACAAGGAATGCACACGACAAGAAAAGAGCTATTGGAAGTGTAAGGAGTACAAAAAAAATGCCTGCAACGGCAGAGCAATAACGGAGGGAGAAAACATACGTTTAACTTGCAATCATAACCATATGCCGGACACTACGACAGTTTTGATAAAGAAAGCACTTAACGAGTTGAAAGAAAATGTGGAAATAAATAAAAATGAAGCATCAACTTCGTTAGTAGCCAAAGCATATGAAAGTTTACCAATGCATATAACGGCGCAAATGCTGAATACAAAAACAGTAAAACGGAATATAAATAGGCAAAAACAACGAAAAGAAAACTTACCCATGGCACCACAAAATTATTTAAACATGATTATACCAGAAGTATTACAAAAAACAGAAAAAGGAGAGCAATTTCTATGGAAATCATTAGAAATAAAGAGTGAGAAAATGTTAATTTTTACTACTTTTCAAAATATAACACACTTGGGAAATTCAAAAACTTGGCATGGAGACGCAACATTTGAAACCTGTCCAACACCTTTTCTACAGTTTTATAGCATACATGGAATAATAAATGGAACAGTGATACCTCTAGTTTTCGTTTTAATGCCAGGAAAGTCGGAAGAAATGTACAGCTGTATATACAAATTAATACACGAATCATTGCCGGAAAAAATACCAGAAACAATAATCATGGACTTTGAACAGGGACAAATAAAAGCATTTTCAAAAATGTATACAGAAACTCATATTCAGGGATTTTTTTTTTCATTTTAGTTAATCAATATGGAAACAAATTCAAAAATTAGGATTACGGACAATGTACATAGAGGAAACCGAATTTCAACACCAGATAAAGAGATTATAGGCTTTAGCATTTGTGAAAGCGGACATGGTTATTAAATATTATGACACTTTGATTGCATCTGATTACTACACCAATCATGAGGAACAATTTTGTAATTTAATGGACTATATGGAAAACACGTGGATTGGGCAATTTACAAGACATGGAACAAGACGAAAGGGAAAATATGAGGTTGAAATATGGAATTGCTATACATCAGTGAAAAAGAACTGGCCGAGAGCAAACAATGTGCAAGAAGGTTGGCACAGCAAAATAAATAAAGAATTCAACTCTAATAACCCAACACTATGGCACTTTATCAAAAGTCTCAAAATTGAACAAAATAAACAAGAAATAAAACTATCCCAAACACTATCACTGGAGAACCGACCAACAACCAAAAACAAATACAGAGACTATGAAGAAAGAATTGCAAGCATTGTCGACAATTTTGAAAATACTGAACCATTACAATTCCTAGAAACGGTAGCCTACAATTTGAAATGTTGATAACAAATTTAAAAAAAACTCACCAGAAAAAAACGCCAGCTCCATCCAAAATCCATCCATGGTAGAAAAAACCCAAATCCAAAAAAACATCGTACACCAAGCCAAAAAAAAGGTCCAAGAAAGTAAAATCCATCCAAAAAAAGGTCCAAGAAAGTAAAATCCATCCAGGAAAAACAGTAATCCACTCTTTAAAAAAGCCATCCAACCATCCGTAGTAGCAAAACACCAAAATCCATGAACAAATAATCCAAAGAAAAACGATCCAAAACTCGCTCTGGAGCATCGACGCAGGCGAAATCCAGGATAAAATGCATCCAAAAATCCATGAAGAAGGAAAAAAAAAATTTAAAAATCCACGGAAATGGGAGCGCGAGCGAGAGGCATCCGGAACGTGAAAACGGAACTTCAAAAATGGCGACCACGTCAACGTAGAAAACGTAACACGTCATACGTTTCAAACTTTTAACAGTTTAACGTTACTATACATTTTAAAAATGGTGCAATAGCACCATCTAGTGTTGAAAAATAAATACAGTATAACAAACTTTTTTCAATGTGCAAAACCAGTTTGTTAAATTTAATTATTTATTAAGTGTTAATATATTTATTTATTTAAAGAATATTTATTTAGTAATATAAGATGTTTTAATAGCTAGACAAATAAATTAAAAACAATACATCACCTAAATAAACAATACAATACCTAGATAAAGAAAAGTTTATTTAAAAAAAATGAAAATAAAGAAATGTTTATTACAAAAAAAGAATACTTGTCTCAATTTCGACCAAGGAATGAATGTCAACCCTTTGACCAGTCGACCAAATGGCAATTCGACCAAATTGTGTCGACCATTTGTCTGTCGACCAATTGACTGGACACCAGTATTGTGTTCTGTGAAGGCATCATGAAGTAAGACACAAACAACAGATTCAACTTTCTAATTGAAAGCCTTATTTTTCGAAAATGTCAGGATGGAGTAAGGCCTAACTTGCACTATACTAAGGTGGGATTTCCCTACCTAAAGAAAACTAGGATAGTCTGCGTCAGTAAGTTCAAATCAAAAGTCTGTGTTCAAAACCTATACTTGCCCTCACAGCTAACTGTATACAATGTGTAGGGATGTCAGCAGCCAAAGAAATAGTGTTAAAAAATAAAGTTCAGAGCTTCTTCCAGCTCTTGGCTTATACTCAATTTACCATTCCCCAATTTCAGAACAGTTCCTAAATTGTCCCGGGGTTTTCTTCCCCAAAGGTTCTCCACCATTCACTCTCTAGGTTCCCTTTCCCAGAGGTTCTGTGTCATTCATTCTCTGGGTTCCCTTGCCCAAAGGTTCTCCACAATTCACAAAGTCTCTGGTTTCTCTTCTTCAGGAGTTTATTCCAGTTCCCAACGTCTCGGTGTTCCCTTCCCCAAGAATACAACTCTTCCAGCTTTCAAAACAATCCTAGTTCAAATTGTTGGTCACCCAGGCTTTTCAATAGTTCACATTAATTGTTCTGTTTCTTCATTTACAATTCACTTCAACAACTGTTACCAAACACAAACTTCTTGATATTTGCTTTCCTTGGCTCTTTCCAAGTGGGGCCATTCAGTCTAGGCACAGTAGTCGAGCCACACGGTTCAGCCATTATAGGTCACGCAACCGATACCCCTGTGCGGTGGTCAGTCAAAATCTCGAAAACAAAATCTCGAATACAAAAAGGCCGAAAAATAAAATATCGAAAAAAAAAATATCGAATTTTTTATTTATTTATTTATATATGTTTTTGGGGTCAGGTAAGTAAAAAAAAGGGGTAAAATAAAAAAAAAATGAAAAAAAGGGGGGTTGGGGGGGAACCCCCCCATTTTGAAAAAAAACACATTGAAAAAAAAATTCGATATTTTATTTTTCGGCCTTTTGTATTCGAGATTTTGGTTTTCGAGATTTTTAAATTCGGTATTATCACTATGAACCCCCTGTGCACTTCATTGTTGCAAAACATAAACTTCTTTACCTTTGCTCTCCTTGGCTTTTTCAAAGTAGGCGGCACTCGGTCTAAGCGCAGCTGTCAGACCACACGGTCCACCCATTACAGGTCACGCAACCAATACCCCTATGCACTTCAATATGCTTCATGTATACCTTTGGGCTTTTTCCAACACAAGTTTTCTCTCTCTTGACCTGTAGTTCCTTGAATTCTGTATTATATTTGGCCAGTGCTTAGTTTGATAACTCATATCCTTCTTAGCAATCTTTTAACTTGGCCACCACTTGTGGTTCACACAACTCATTCTGTGGTAATTCCCAATACTACCACCTTGCATTTATTTCCTTCATAAGTGCTCATCACTTGCTTTTGTTCTATACGGTATCCAAATATACTCTTAATGTCTTTCAGTCACTTCCTTATTCAAATATGCTGGCTTTGGCCTTCCATAGTACTTATAACAGTTCTCAGCTTGTTCAGCATTCGTACACGCTCGTTTCCAGTCCCCGGAGCGCCCCTGTATGAATGTTTCCTTCTTTTCACTCACCGGTATTATGTGGCCGCTCCTTCTGGTTTCTTGGCTTCGTTTCCCAGCTTCAATTCACTTCACCTTCCTGTCGCGGGAGCCAAAATGAGCAGCGCTCACTGTCCCAGAATGCTGCAGCTTGTAACTCTGCTCTTCCCGAACGGAAGCTACTGAGAACACCACTCGCTCTCTCAGACACTTGTGCCGATCGGGAAGATTCAGTGATCCACAGTTCATGCTGTGAGCACTATCATGCTGTGAGCACCGGGAAGGGAGGACAGCAGGATCTCAGACCCTCTCATGGCCATCCTTGGCCCCAGCATTTCCCTCTCACTCCTGCTCTGCATGGTTTCTCTCATGCCGGTCCCTCTCCAAGCTATGTCTTCTCGCCAGGTCGTCTCCTTACTAGTGCTGGGCGGTCCCCATTTTTATACACCTGGGACTTGGCAAATAACCGCAGCTGTCAGTCCTTAACTTTTATTGCCTGACCATGGTTAAACCTATAAACTGGACATGCCTGGATATTACAACTGACCTCCTCCAAAGCCTTTTTTTCTCGTCTCAGTACAAAAGTGGTGTTTAGGGACGTTTGAATGAATGGAACTGAGCATAAGTCTTGGTTGTTTCCTTCTCATTTTAGTGTTGAGTTGATATTTGTGTTAACAAGAGGAGGCTGACATGTGTTGATCCCACCCAAACGAGGGTGTGTCCTTGTAGAGAAGGAGCCAAGTACCCCCACCTCAACCAACTTGCCCATGTTGCCTATATGTTGGGAACCAGAGGTTGAGACACATGCAGTACCAGTAAAAATACCAGTACGGGGGAGAATCCTAGACACAAGGTTCCCATTGAGAAAGCCATACGTGCATACGAGACAATATGATGGTCATTTGAATAAAATCCCAGAAAAAGCAGGACCAATGAATCAAAGAGCAGATTGGTGACATCATGCGAAGGAATACTGACGCACTGAGAAGAGATGCAGGGACGAGAGGATGTAGATATTCTATAAGGCATCAGGAAAGTATCAAAGATAAGTGACATCTCGGGTTCGAGGTGAAGACACATGCTACAGAAACGATGAAAATATTGAGTAATTTTACACGTGTACAGATGCAATGTAACACAAGCAGACAAAGTATTCTTGAGGCTAGCTAAGTAGTGAATAGATTGAGGCATGCGCCAACGTATACGTATGTAGGAATCAAGTGAAGAATGCATGTTTCCATGACATATTATAGCAGAGCTGGGCCAGAAAAAGAAGGCCTTTTTTCTAGGTCGCAGTTGAAAAACAACGAAATTACAGAAGTGAATTTCAGAAAGGCGAGGCTGGATCAGCCCCAAGAAGCCAAGGTCTTATCGGACTGGGATGAGCGGACATTGGTTACAGATCGTGTGAAAGGCTGAAACTCCTGTTCAAAAGGCATGGACGAAAACAAGAAAGACGTCAGAGTTTCATTAAATAGCAGTATTTTAAATGCACCAGAGCTCAAATTTGTGGTATTCAGTCAAGTGAATGGATGTAACTTGACAAACATGAAGAATCACACCTACGCAGAGAGCCAGAGTGTGCCTCCACTTCGCTCTATTCTCCAGAGCTAAGATCATTTCCAAGGCCAAGTTCAAAGGCATAATTGATGTGCAGACCACTGATGTGATGATAGATGATATGCTAATTGGGGAGAAGCTAGGGTTATGACCAGCTCACCGGCACCTGGAAGTCCAGCCTGCGTGCTGCTTTCGTGGGTGGAAAGGTACTGACAAATGTAAGAGTGCCAACCAATGGTAGGGGGCTGCATGATTGAGAGCCCTGTAGTTGTGTAACCAATGGGACGTCGTGTATCTAGTGATGTTCATAGTGACTTGTTTGAAGGATGGGTTTAGTAGTCCCACATGATGTTAAGGAGCCTATCACTTTCTTAGACTAGTATGGAACATATACCTAGATGTTCCCTTTAAGCCTATCACATTTGCCACTAGGTTTTTGTAGTTTACCACGTAGGATAACTTTAGTAAGTACGGAGGTTAACGTCAAGTTTTTACTATAAGTATGATGTTTTTTGGTAAATACGTTGAGAGAAACTTGCTATGAGACGTCCGTTGATGTCCGTTGTACTCCGCTTTAGATAATTGATATTAAAACAGTCAACTTTGCCAACTTTCTGAGTCGTTTTAATTATTGATGTTTGAGTAACTTCTGCATCCCCATCCATCTTAAGGTATTGCAACCTCGTCTTAAAGGGGTGGGTCGGCTGTCCCGGTCCATCCTCCTAGTTGGTCTCTTCCTCATCGCAGTGTAAAAATGGCATTTCGGAGTGCCATTTGGAAAGGAAGAAAAGGGAAAAAGTTGGCAGTAACCTACAAAGGCTGTTTGGACAGAAGGTTCATTATGAAGAATAGGTTGTGCTGAACACCTAAGGGAATTATCAGTTTTCTCTTGAAATAATAAGCAGTTTTCTAAGGAAAGCTGTGTCTGACTGGTTTCTCCTGGGCCTAAGCTTTCTCAGGATTCACAACAGGGTTAATGCGTATCCCTCCCCCTTCTTCAGAGTTCTTGTCAGGCAGCTGATATTCTCTCACCCCCTGCCCTGGGTCAGGTTTTCCTCTGTTTCCCGTTGATCAACATTGGTAAGAGTTAGGGTGTGGCTAATCCGTTCCCCTAGGGTCCACAAGATTCACAGGTGTACCTCTAGGTAAGGCACCCACCTGAGGGTCTTCTGCTCCCAGAGAGGATTTCCAGGCCTTCAGCGTCTCTGCCGCCCTACTCCAGGTATTGGCAAGCCTCTGGTTCTTCCAGCCTTCCACCTCCTCCCAGGCAGACAATACTCCTCCAATCTCCACTTGCATCCAGAGAGCATCATGCTGTTCATTATCCTGTATCGAGCTTCTCCTTACTGCCATTTACATCGCCCTTATACACACCTGGAGTTGGGAAGGTGTTTGTAAGGCAGTTTCTGATTAGTTACTCTCATGGTCTGTCTACCTCCTTTCTTGGGATTGGTCATTTCGGCATGAATTCTTAATTGGGCTTATTTTATTATTAGCCCAGGATTTGGATTGGCTAATTGGCCTCATCACGAGTTTGGACTCAGCCCTTAAATGCGGCGGTGACGCTATTACCGCCGCATTTAAGGGTTGGCCAAATCTCAAGTTAGGCGATAAGTGTCAGTTTTAACTCCAGCTTTTTGC
The DNA here is from genome assembly GCF_040938575.1 of Ambystoma mexicanum. Taxonomy (NCBI): domain Eukaryota; kingdom Metazoa; phylum Chordata; class Amphibia; order Caudata; family Ambystomatidae; genus Ambystoma; species Ambystoma mexicanum. The sequence continues at coordinate 198,144,013 of NC_090925.1, forward strand.
TGGCGGTAAAAGTCTGCACTTACCGCCCGTTTTCGGCATTATTACTGCTGGTGCAATTATCGCCAGCAGTAACAGCGCCCCCCAGTCCAATGGACCCAATGGGGAATGGGGATTTACCACCCCTTACCCCTCCCCACAATTCGGGATCCGGCACAAATTGTACCGGACCGAGTTGCGGTAACCCAAATTGCCCATGTCATGATGAGGTCCATAGTAAAAGTCGAGTAAATTGGGGCCTTTAGGCTTGAAAGCGCCATTGGTGTTCACAGCCATCTTTTGGCCTCTCACAGGATCCGGGTCTGCAACTTCAAACTCGATCTCTTGTTCTGGGATTGATCTTAAGCGGGCTCCACGAGGACGCACAGGTACTCAAATTGTTGCGGGATTTGGTTTTCAGATGGTGAGAGCTATAGGTTTCTTTGGTGTTTGTTCTTAGTTCCTGATGATGAACTAAGGTTTTATCATTTTCTGTGAAATAATACTGTTGGTTTGTCCTTTCTTTAGGGATCATTGCTTCCATTTTGGGATCTGATCTAACCCTTGCCATGAAATTGAATGACTTGGCCGTTGCTCGTTTTCTAACCTGTGGGCCTTCTGGGGATAGCATCTATCGTGTTTCATGTGGGGAAAAGCGAGCTTGTGGAATCCCTCCCCATCCAGCCTCTCAGGGGCATAAAGGGTTGCAAGCAGACCATCCCAGTCCGAAGGGGCACGCTTCCCCACTTCATAATCACAAGAGAAATAGTTGGTCCCGGCAGAATTCGAGCATATGCATGTTTTCTCACCCGGTGCATAACAATCTAATGCATTTAAATTAAATGCTGAATATGAAAGGTCAGAAACCTGCTCAAAGTTGAAATGCAGAAAAAAATGGTCCAATGTACTCACCTAGCAGCATTGCTTCATGCACACTCCTGTTTCTTAAAAATATGCCAAAAACAAAGTTCTCAAATAATGTTCTAAAGGTCCTGGCATTTGCGCTGTATGCCAGTGTGCATACCTGTATAATTACAAATGGAACAGAATGCGATATAAAGTGAACTTCAAATCCAGAACGGGTTTATTTCACAACTTACGTAGCACAACCTGAGATCTTCATTCTAGGAGATGTCTGGCTGTGCTTTCCTCAGACTTCCACAGAACACACAAAGGTTTTTGTGATAGTCACCTGCTTGTAGTAATTAATTGACAGATGCATGTGTTGTGGGATTATGCATAATATGCATTACATTTCTAAATATACTATAAAAGTTGTTTGTTTTGTTTCAAGAGGTGGCCAGTCAAAGCCTCCTTTTTGGGTCTGAGCTGGGAATAACATTCTGCAGCCAGAGAAGGCAAATACTTCCCAATGAGATGTGTGTCGACTCCTTTGTCCAGGCTCCTTGTGCATCTATTGATGGCATAGACATTGGTGAAATCATTTAATTTGATCTAATGCTGCAAACGGAACTGCAGCCACAGTTCTGGCGCTAATGGGGCTTTGGTGGTTTCTTTCTCTACTGTGGGTTTTCTGCTCCGCGTGAGATGGTTTCTGACCCTTTTACACCGAGTCCACCTTAACGCATACAGACAACTTTGGGAGCCCCCTAATCAGAACAAATGGAGGGACCAAACTTGATATGTTGTCCTGGTAGCGATTAAAATAAGCAAGGGACCCCCCTCAAAGTCCACTTAGCGACTTTATCCATGCTGGGATGAGGATAGTAAGCAAGTGGCAACATTAGCTATCCACAGTGAGGGTACTTGTGTTCTAGCACACGCATAGAACACATTGTAACAATAGTAACTACAAGAAAGGATTACAAGCTGTGCAGAATAGACGCAGGACACAGATCAGTAGCCTTAATCCAGCATAGATACAGAGCTCAGATGAACAGTCTAAAAGAATGTACAACTGCAGATGAAGCCTGGATGGAAGAGACCTATTGGAGCCAGCAACTGATGTGCACATGCCACAGCAGAGGGTACAGATTAGAACATTTCCGACCATAGACTGAGGTTAAACATATCCATGGTTTCTTAAGTAGTGTTCACCCAATTGTTGTGTACAATATACCAATGGTCACTGTTATTATATATGAAGCAACACTATTACAGTTAAACCACGATTTTGGATTTTTGAAGAGCACACACTGGGAACTAAAATATTGTTTTGTGCTGCCAATTCTGAAATACTTCAGACTGGTACTTTTGATAGGTTAGTTCTTGTGCGATCATTGAGTTACCCAGGATCACATCATTGGGGACCAGTGTGCAGTTTTGGCACTTGAGTGCATTGTTTCCCAATTCTTGTCATGCAGCCAGATGCAATTATTTTGATGAACTGAACATAATACTCTGCTGTGTCCACCTAACTTGAACAGTACATAAATAACATGATCAACCATACTAACAATATTTTTAAAAAAAACTGTAGAAACATACAAAAGGAGAATGACTGTAGCTTTATTTTCTCCATCATGCATGGAAGTCTACAACTATCAGAATACCAATTTTAAAGCTACATTTCTGATAGGTTCACCTGCTTATAGTCATTGTTTGAAAATGACTTCCCAGTTGCGGGTCATGATGTGCAGAACTTTATAATTGTAGAAAAAAGCAAGCAGTTTTGTGTCAAATGAGCAGAACTTAAAATAAGCTAGCTGGAGGCTCGTGGCTTTTGGCCGGCTCATTCCTGTCCTTCCACTCAAATGGCCTACATGAAAAGAAAGAGCAGTCAATGCGCCAAGCAATGCTGCCAGAATGAGAGACGGCAAACACTTTTATTGACGAAAGCAGAGCACTAAACACTCAGGAAAGGTGACCTGTCCAGGATCACAGGATTTTCCAGTGGCAAAGCCAGGATTTTGGCCATGCCACTTTGGCTCCAATTTCTCCAGTTTGCCTACCTAATCACCTCCACAACTAACACAACATGCCTTTCATTGGGGGTGCTACAAAGGTTTTATAAAGCTCGTTTGGTGGAGCAAGCTCTAGACCTGCACCATACGTATGCAATGTTAGTTTTTATTACCAGCATTTTCTGGTGCGGTGCCTTGTTTTGTAGATCAGGAGGTGCTCCGATCACCACGGTTTCTGTACTCATGTTTATCAAACTCAAAGAGAGGGAAGGCTACATCTGCCATCCTGATATTCTGATCTGTGACCTGGCATATGGCCATAGATCTCTGTAACGAGTGTTTCAGCTATCGTCTGAATCATCGTGGCGCTTAACTTATGAACATGCATTTCAAATGTAGTTAATGCACGTCACCCCAAAATATATTAATATGCAGCCTAGGTTGTGCTATGGCGAACTCACAAACTGTATGTTCTACAGTGAACACAGAAGGCATTGCGGGACTGATTGATTAATTTAGGCCTTAGCAACAGGTACACTGCACACTCAGTGCCTCAGTGGTGCACTATTTAATGCCAGAACCTCTGCACAAAGTGCACTGACATATTTGTATCAGGCAACCAGGAGTAGTGTGTCCACTGATCAGCACAAAACAAACAGTAGTCCAGGAAACTCATGTACAGGTCAGATTCCCACCCCACACGCCTCCCCTCCCCTGTATTAAATGTCACAGGCTGGGCCCCAGGGAATAGGGAGCAGGCCTTGCACTTCAGGTCACAGCATGTTTGCTAGAAATAATAGGCAGTATCCCTGGGGCCCCAGTGGATTATGGCATCACCTTGACCCAAGAGCTTTCTGGCATGGTTGGTAACGCATGTTCCCCGCTGCACTTACTGAAATTAATCCTGCCTCAAATCCCATTAGCGGACAGAGCCCGGTCATTAGCTCTGTGGCGAACTCCAGGTGGGATTCTCAGGGGTGTTCAAAATCGTTCCGCAAGATCTAAATCCGCTCCATGGTTTTAGGATATCAACACAAAATATACTTGAATACATTGAATCTAAATAGCAGTTCTTTACATCGTCTGTGGTCGGTTATCCTGGAACCCTGTTGTGATTGGGTGGCTCGCGAATTCCGTAGTGCAAGACTGCAGTGTTCGGCAAGGGGAGTATTCTCCAGCATTGGATCTTTCATAGATTCACATGCTGCGAATATAATGCCTGAATCCTCGGTAGCATAGAGCAGTTTAAACTTAAACTGAAACTTGTAATCACCTTTGTACTCTAGTATACTGTACTCAGGAAGCAAGACCACGTTTAGCAGCGGGTCAGATAGTTGCAGTGTGTCCCTGTAGGCACCCAGGCTTTGTTTAAAGCAGTGGTGTGCAACCTGTGGACCTCCAGATATTCTGGCCTACGTTTCCCATCAGCCCTAGCCAGACAATGATTACAGTTAATGGGAGTCAAAGCCGCCCACGACTGGCTTTAAACAGCACAACCAGCACATGATCACTCGGCTGCTATAAGTGCACCCTTTTGCAGTTTAATGTCACACACCTACATCCCCAACCTAAACCAGAAAGGGAATTGAGCTAATTGTGATCATTTCAGCCTCTACCTTTTATGCTTCGTTGGGCAAATCGCCCTCTTTCCAGGCTTCAGTGGGTGTTCAGCAGCTTTACAATTAGACACCACAAGATGGGAGCAGTGCTCCGTACAAAGAAATGAAGGCAACCCTTGCTAATTGCCCCCCATGTTCCCACCAAAAGGATGTCAGACAGCGCCACATTGGTGATTCCTGATGAGGGGAGCCGTGTATGTGGTTGTCTGCATCCCTGACAGCTACCTGTCATGAAATTGTAAAGTTGTGCATAAAATAGCATTGCCATATAAAATCAAGACAATTTTAATGAGATCAGAGCATGCCTCTGAGCTACTGTTCATGCCTACAATGCATTGTCCAATGTCTCTGACCTGGGGCATGAACTTCCTCCAGGGATGGCTACTAGGTGGCGCTGTGGCATTTGTGTGGCTTAACTGAAATGGCCTATGCCACTGCCGCAAAACCCTTGAAAGTCACAAGTTCCAGAATGGGTCAAAAATTATGCAGAGCGGCAAAAGAGGTGGGCCAGAAAACATGAGTTTTCATGTCACATTTTTGGAGCTGCTGGAGTGCGTTTTTGGATTCGTTGCAGCTGAAGGTAAATCCTAAGTGTGCCGCAGCACTGGTGAAGGCAATGCAACACCAGGTTTGAGGTTTCGTGGCTGTGGCAAGTGGTACTCTTTAGATCACACTGGACCTGTCACATTGGTCCCAATTGGGTAGGATCGAAATGTTACTATCATGTTTAATCCTTGCTGGAAGGAAAGGAGTGCAGAGGCCCATTACAGTCTGCTGCTGTCTAGACCTTCACACCTGCTTCACCACCACAAAGGGACTTTTCAGGCCCCCTTCTCTTGGACCGGGGCAGGTCACCTTCTTTCTCAAACTACATTCATTTGACACAAGAGTCTCTTTTATGTGAAGAGCCCTGGCGATTGCTGTCATCTCTAGCATGGTGTAGCAGGTGTAGTCAGCTTGAATCTTTCATGACAGAATTAATAAATGAAGCGCACGGGCTATGCTCACTAACCCATATCCCTTGGATTTTGGTTGCCCTTCACAGGAGAACATCCTCGTCCACTATTGCCATATTGTTATTGGATAAGCCGACAAACACAAAGCCGGTGACATGTCATTACGTCGGTGCATTCTCATTGTGAGGAATTTGCATTGGTGCATTTGCATCGGTTTTGCTTGTTTTCTGGGAACAAGCAACACAGATGTACAAAAATAAATAATACTGTCTTCTCTGCCCTCGAACGCATGTGACATTGCTTTTCTTCAAGAGGCGCACTTGGAGGCTCCTGAGGCTGAAAAGTTAAAGAGAGGCTGGGTAGGGGATACCTTCTTCTCCACTCATTCCACTAGCAAAAGAGGTGTTTCACTGCTCATAAAGAAGAATTTGCCTTTGTAAGTGGTTGCAAGTAGAGGAGATACAGAGGGCAGAGGGATATGTGTGTTGGTGAAGGTTCAGGTTGTGAATATTCTCCTATGCAATGTGTATGCACCTTACTCAGAAGATCCCATGTTTCTTCATGAAGTGGCTCATTTACTGCAAGGTGTTCACGTAGACTCTATCCTAGTAGGAGGTGATTTTAACCAAGTAATGGACCCTGCACTGGACCGTTCTAATGGGAACTGTACCAGGACTCCACGCAAATGCAATAGGTCCTTGGAGTGCTTGATTAAGGAATTTGGTCTGGTTGACATTTGGCGATTGGAACACCCATCAGACAGAGATTATAGCTTTCACTCTCCATGTCATGATACGTATTCTCGGATTGATTTCTTCTTGACCTCTGGGCAGGTGACTTCAAGTTGTTTTGACACCGATATTGGTGTCATTGCCTTATCCGATCACGCTCCTGTGTCTATGCGACTGTCCTTACGACACTCCTTGGTCAAATCCTCGAGGTGGAGAATGAACTCTAATATTTTAAAGAATGATCGGATCAGGACTGAGGTGACAGAGGAAATTGAAGAATTCATTCAGATCAATAATACTGGGGATGTCCCGGTCTCAGTGTTTGGGAAGCGATGAAGTGCTTTGCTCGTGGACTGTTAATTTCAAAAACTGGAAGAGAGAGGAAGTTCAGAGCAAAAGAGATCCAGAGACTTTCCACTGAAGCAAAACGCCTAGATGTCCTGTTTGCGGCTAGCAAAGATGAGGCAACTAGAACTGCATTGCGGAAAGCTAAGTACGAACTTAACAATCTCATTTCCAGCCAAGTTGAACATGCACTTTTTCGACAAAAGGTTAATTACTTTGAGAATGGTGAGAAGGCGGGAAGACTATTGGCATATAGACTAAAGATCACTGAAAGTGACCGCTTTATCACGGCCGTTAGAGACCAGGATAATAACCTAGAGATGCAACAGAGAGGTATAAACAACTTATTCCGTGGTTTCTATGAAAGTCTCTATGAATCTGAACTGACCTGTGGGGCTCTGGAGATTGAGTCCTTCCTTGATTCCCATATTTCCCCTCGCCTGACACCTGAGGAGGCAGCCGGCCTTGAAGGGAGTGTGGACGTGGACGATATTCGTCTGGCGATTTCGAAGCTGTCTGTGGGCAAATCGCCTGGCGCTGATGGTCTACCTAATGAGTTCTATAAAGTCCTCCCTGATTCTGCACTACAGCTCTTGTGCAAAGTTTTCAATGATGCCTTTGAGTCCGGTACGCTGCCGGGAAGTATGAGACATGCGTTGATTACAGTGCTGAAGAAAAAGGACAGATCTGCTACCAGATGTGAGAACTATCGGCCAATCAGTCTGATAAATTGTGACTGCAAGATACTGGCTAAAATCCTGTCAGTGCGACTGGAGAAGGTAGTTCTGGCTCTGATACACGAGAACCAGGTTGGTTTTGTCTCTGGAAGGGCAGTGGCTGATAATGAGGCGTCTGCTGTTGACCATCGAAAAGGGCCATAATCACTCTGTTGCTAGTGCAGTCATCTCACTGGACGCCAAAAAGGCATTTGATTGTGTGGAGTGGGACTTTCTATTTGCATGCCCGCGGAGAATGAACATTGGGCGAGGGTTCATAGGTTGGGTTCAGCCATTGTACAATAATCCTATGGCAAGTGTGCTGACGAATGGTCTCACTTCGGAACCTTTTGCTCTTCATCGTGGCACAAGACAGGGATGCCCATTTCATTCTGTCTATGGAGCCGCTTGCGGTTGGTGTGCGGGCCGACATGGGCCTTCAACCGATAATTGGAAATGACCGGGATAATCTGGTCTGGCTGTATGCGGACGACTTACTGCTTGCCCTTCAAAACCCTGCTGATGGTATTTCTTGCCTGATGCGAGATGTTCATTCCTTCTCCGTGGTTTCAGGTTATAAAGTTAATTGGAGTAAGTCTGAGATTCTGCCCATCAATGCCCTGTGTGTACGGCCTGCATGTGCTCATTTTCATTTTCGCTGGTGTGCTGAGAAATTGAAATATCTTGGTGTGTGGCTTGATGCTGATATTATGAAACTTCCGACTTTGAACTTTGCATGGCTCCTTCCGATTGTCAAATCAGACATGGAGATGTGGAGTCTTTTGAAGTTGTCAACCTGGGGGAGAATTAACTGTATTAAAATGAACCTGGCACCTCGGATAAACTACATCCTGAGTTTGCTCCCTGTTAGGATTCCAGGAAACATTTTCAAAGAGATCAATAGAATTATACAAAACTTTCTTTGGGACGGGAAACCTCCAAGACTTGCGATTTGGAAACTTCAACTGCCATTACATCTAGGGGGGATGAATCTGCCTAACTTTCTAGACTATGATCTGTTGTTCACCACTCGCCACTTGTGCAGGGTTGTTGGGTATTCCCATGAGCAGTCGGTACGGTCTGATCTAACCTTGTGGGAGTGTGGGGCAGTCTCTCAGCTAGACCCGGGAGCTCTGTTAACTACTAAGAGATGTAAGTTGAGAAGCTCTAGTGCACTAACCTCGTTCTTGCAAGACTGTTGGTGTGTACTATCGAATTGTATGGGTAGTGATCCCTACTTGCATCCAGATGCCTCCCTATGGAACAACCCAGCTTTGAAATATCGGGGTAAGACTCTCTTCTGGGCTGAATGGTTTCTGGCTGGTGTCAAATACTTTAAGGATTTGTTTATGGAAAGTAATTGGATCCCATACGCCCAACTTGGCCAGAAATATGACATGACGAACTGTTCCTATTCAGAATATCGAAAATTGAAACTTATAATTTCAGCATGTGTTGAGGTATCACAACTGGAGGCTCGAAGTGCAGCTTGGACAGCTTTGGTTGTATGCTGGTTGTATGCCACAGCAGAGGGTACAGATTGGAACATTTCCGACCATAGACTGAGGTTAAACATATCCATGGTTTCTTAAGTAGTGTTCATCCAATTGTTGTGTACAATATACCAATGGTCACTGTTATTATATATGAAGCAACACTATTACAGTTAAACCACGATTTTTGATTTTTGAAGAGCACACACTGGGAACTAAAATATTGTTTTGTGCTGCCAATTTTGAAATACTTCAGACTGGTACTTTTGATAGGTTAGTTCTTGTGCGATCATTGAGTTACCCAGGATCACATCATTGGGGACCAGTGTGCAGTTTTGGCACTTGAGTGCATTGTTTCCCAATTCTTGTCATGCAGCCAGATGCAATTATTTTGATGAACTAAACATAATACTCTGCTGTGTCCACCTAACTTGAACAGTACATAAATAACATGATCAACCATACTAACAATATTTTTAAAAAAAAACTGTAGAAACATACAAAAGGAGAATGACTGTAGCTTTATTTTCTCCATCATGCATGGAAGTCTACAACTATCAGAATACCAATTTTAAAGCTACATTTCTGATAGGTTCACCTGCTTATAGTCAGTGTTTGAAAATGACTTCCCAGTTGCGGGTCATGATGTGCAGAACTTTATAATTGTAGAAAAAAGCAAACAGTTTTGTGTCAAATGAGCAGAACTTAAAATAAGCTAGCTGGAGGCTCGTGGCTTTTGGCCGGCTCATTCCTGTCCTTCCGTGGCGCTTAACTTATGAACATGCATTTCATGCATCCCATCCTGCTGCCACCATGTATGGAATCATAAAGGCCACTCGGAAAGGTGATGCAGGATTACCAGCGGTTTGGCCAGGGGACCTGGGAGAGGAGGTCGACATGAACTGTTGGCGGAGATGCTGTGGGAACACTCGTCTGGTAAGCTTGGACTGGGGCCTCCGTGCATCACAGACAAAGCTACTGTTTAGGGCATTCTGGACGCCAGTGAAATTGTTTAGGAGGGGACTTTTGGATGACGATCTCTGCTGGAAGTGTAAATGTCTGAGAGGCTCTCTTGGTCATCTGCTGTGGTCCTGTCTCAAGACAAAGCAGTTCTGGGAAAAGGTCTGTGAAAGACTGAGCTTAGTTTTGCAAATTGCCATCCCGATGAACGCCTCTCTGCTCATTCTGGGTGATGTTTCTCAGATGGAGGACATTGACTTTGGTAAGAAGGTTTGGCTGCTACGTGCATGCATGGTTGCTAAGAAGTTTGTACTGAGGTCCTGGAAATCGAATTCTTCCTTTAATATTGATGATTGGGTGGAAGAGCTTCTTACAGTTTCAACGTATGAAAAAGCCATTTACAAACAAAAAATGAACCAGACAAATTTTGGGACATTTGGAGCTATTTTCTTGATGTGTATGGTTAACTTCGAACTTTGCCTCAAAAACTGTGCATCCCAACTGAGGTTACTTGATGTTATGTTTACTCACCTGTATCTTCCTGCCATGGACTTGATGAATTCCTATGTCTGCTGTATGGTTTGTTATGAATGTTGATTTCAGTGCTGGCTTTTGGTATTTCTTCTTTTCCTCTCTTTTTTCTCAGCTTTCTCTTTTCTGTATGATGTATCCTGCTAATTACTGATGAGTTGTTTAATATGTTTTGCCTTTAATTGACTTTTTATATGATTAATTGTTCACCATTAGCCTTGTTTCCGCTTCTATATTTGTTGTTGTGATAATAGTTTATTTCGACATGTGTCATAAAACATTACAAAATGCATATTGAATAAAAACAACCTTCTAGATTTAGCAAAAGAAAAAAAGAACAAGTTAAAAGCAATACATTGCAATGGTCTGAGCCTTCCTCAAATTATTAAAACAAGGAGAGTGATGCTCACAGCCTAGGCACTTACAAAGGCACCATTATCCTAGTTGCTGGCCCGAAATGGCTTTCTCATCAGCGACACCCTGTGGCTGTATCGAGCTGTTGCAAATATCACAGTTGGGGAGAGAGAATAGGTTAAGAACACCATCGCTTGATTAACTGTGTGAATTCCAGAGTGTCTAAGGGCTGGCTTTAAACACAGGAGTCTCAGCCTCTTTGACTTTTCACAGAACAGAAAGAAGCGTGCCACTGTTTCTCTTGTGCTACCACACACAGGACAGATATCAGACACTGATGGGCGCCAAGCCTGGGTCCACACATCGACTAGAAAAAGGCCCAATCGCAGACATATATACAAAGATCTTTCAAATGGGGGTAAGGTTTTGCCCAAATACTGGCTAAATCCTAGCTCGCTAGTGGCATCCTCAAGAAGAAGCTCCATTGCGATCTGATAATAGCAGAGATCCTTGCTTTGTTCAAGGCTGAACGACAACTTCCCCTTGGGTCACTGCAGAGTTCACTGACACCTGGGCTATGGTTCCATGCGTTAATATCCCCGCATAAATATTGTGATACAAAAATATGTAGGGATACCCAGGCTATGCAGCAACTTCCTGATGTGAAGAAACCATTTGAAGCTTTGCCTCCACTCAGCGACATGCCGTGAGACAACGCCTGCGTACACTTTTGCAGGCCCTTATCCAAAAGAAGGCAGGGGCAGGATTAAACATAGCCAGGGTGCCCATAGGAATTATATCAAACTCCAAAACAGTCGGGCAGAAGGAGCGCTCCTGGGAAGAAGCAATAGTTGTTTTAAAAAATGTTTTGTTTTATATTCAATTGGCCAACCTTCGCATGGCCCCACAGCACTAACCCATACAGCACCGCAGGCTGATCCTGCTTACTATATAGGTCCAGAGCCGGGGACACAGCACCACTTCCATGACTGCAGAAATACCACTTAACAGCACCACTTAATTTGTCCAGATTGATTGCCGCTTTATCAACCTGGGAAGCCCGGATGCTCATGGAACCTCAGCCCAAGATTGTAATTGTAATTGTTTATTTATACAGCACTTATACACAGGAAAACTAGCATACTAGGCCTGATGGCATTTCTTCCAGTGCAGGTGCATGAAGTGTTACAGTTGCGACCAAGCTAGCGAGGGGGGACAAAAATGGAGGGGGGTACAGGACAAACTTACTAGTCCTAGTACATTTAGGTCATGCATGTGTACAGATGGAGGTGTGAGGAAGGCGAGGTGGAGGGGGAACAAACGCGTCCAGTCCAGCAGGGCCCTGGGTTGCAGAGAGGTTGCCCGCTCATGGAGCGTAAGCTGAAAGTGCAGTAACGCTGAACATAGTGAAGCAGCCCGGAGGCAAGTGCAAAAGACTGACAGAGAAGCCTGGGAACTGTAGGCTCTGGAGGTGAACCAGGGAACCAGTTTGCAAAAAGTGAAGAGAGTTAGGGAGGAGAAGGTGGAAGGAGATTGGAGAGAAACAGAACGCAGGTTAGCAGGGGAGAGGGGGGAGAAAGAGGAGGAGAAGAGGAAGGTCTTGAGGAGTTTCCAGAACTTAAGGTGCTCTGCCTCAAGATGGAGGGAAGCAGGGAGGCTTTTCCAGAGGGAGGAACCTGCAGAGGATAAAGATCTACCCCCAAATCTCTGTTTGTGAAAGCGGCTCACCCGCAGAGAGTTGGCGGAGGACAAGCGGAGGACCCTAGAGGGAGCATATTTTGGAAGGGAACATTGTAGATAGTGCAGGCCCCAGACCCACAAAGCCTTATGGATTATGCAGAGGGTCTTTAACTTGATCCTTGCAGCCACAGGGAGCCAGTGGAGGGATTTCAGCGCCAGAGTGATGCAGTACCTGGGCTTGAGGCCAAGAATAAGTCTTGCGGTTCTGTTCTCGATGTGTTTTAGAGTACGGAGAATAGAAGTAGGAAGATTGAGAAAGAGGCTGTTGCAATAGTCCAGCAGGGAGATAACCAGGTCTCTCGAGGTGGTGAGCCTCTGGGGGAAAGTGAGAAACGGTAGAATTCCTCTGAGTAGGTGCAGTTGGTAGTGGGACTTTTTGGAGATGTCTGAGATGTGAGAAGAGAAGGAGAAAGCATGAAGATAACCCCTACATTTGTTGCCTCATTGGTAGATGAGGGCGCAGGGCCAAGGGAGGCTGGCAAGAGTGAAAGTGGAAAAGCGGGAGCAGGGGTCCCTATGAGGACGATCTCTGTCTTACTGGTATTCAGGCAGAGATCGTTACCAGCACACCAAGACTGAATTGTGGATAGACAGTCAGGGATGAGCAAGGAGGACGAGGAGGAGGCCGAGATTATCCTGAAAGAGAGCTGCGTGTCATCTGCATAACACTGCAAGTTAGAGGTAAAGCTAGAGATCTTGTGTGCCATGGGAGCCATGTAGATATTGATTAACCAGGGGGATAGGTTCGATCCCTGGGGGACACCACAAGTAGAGAGTGATAGAGTAGAGAAAGGACCCAAGTTCCACCTCGGAGGGCCGGTCAAAGAGAAAGGAGGCGAGCCACGCCAGGGCCTGATCTCTGATGCCCAGGGTATCACGGAGATGGGAAATCAGGATGTTGTGGTTTACTGTATCGAAAGCAGAAGCTAGGTTGAGAAGAATGAGGACGGAGGGAGAGTTAGAGTCAAGATTTGAGGGCAGGTCATCACAGGTGTTGAGAATTTCCATGCCTCTGGAATCTAAAGCCAGACTGATGGTCATGGACACAACCAACAGATTCAGTGTGGAGGGTGAGTTGAAGCCAGCTTTTCCAGGAGTTTTCCCAGGAAAGGGGTGAAGATAGTCAAAATTGTCCACTTGTTCAATCAAACAACCTCCCACATTCAAATTGATCTCCCTATGTTTGGAGGGTTGGGAACTAAACACCATCAATTTGGATTTACCCACGTTCAGTTTCAGGTGTAACAAAAAGAGTACAAAAATTAAGTAAGAGTAAGGGGCTTAGTTAAAACTGACTATTCATTTGAGTAAAATATGAATAAATCAAAAAAGAATGTGGCTTTGACTGCCTCTTTGTTTCAAATATTATTTCATAGGCATTTGAAATGGTCAGTTTTAGGCACAATGTTTTATTTAATGATATATGTGTTATTGTGTGTATGGATTTACATATATTAATACATCAATATACATATACTGCAAAAAGTTCTAATAAACGTTAATGTTAATTTATATCCATATAAAAGTGAAAATGTGTTAGTTTGTGGCAAAGCGTTGTTCCTCATAGAATTCCACACTGTTTCACCAATCTGCACCAACCATTGTATAGTTGCCGTTAGGACCTTCTGGACATTACAGGCTACATGTTATGTGTACACCCCACCCCTTTCCCCGGATTTCAGCAAAAGTCAAAATGTGGTTGTTGCTTTGTGGTGAAGCATTGTTCCCTATACAATTCCACACAGTTTCACCAATCTGCACCACATTTTGTGCATAGTTACCTGTTAGAACACTCCGTGCATTACTGGCTACATGACATTTGGACACCCGACCACATTCCCCGGATTTCAGCACCATTCAGAATTTGTTTGTGGGTTTGTGACTTGGTGAAGCATTGCTCCTTATACAATTCCACACTGTTTCACCAATCTGCACCACATTTTGCGTAGTTACCTGTTAGGACACTCCCGACAATACTGGCTACATGACATTTGGACAGCCTACCCCTTTGTCGGATTTCAGCATAAGTCTTAATTTCTTTGTGGGTTTGTGCTGCTCTGGAATCTCCATGTTGTTCTCACATAGAGTTATATGTTTCAGAATGACGTTTTAAGAAGAACACTACATTGGCCCTCATTACAACCATGGTTGGTGCCGGTGTTGTAAAGAGTCCGCCATGGTGGAATGGGGAAATACCGCCCCATTCCAAGGTTGGCGAGGCGGTATTTCCCCATTTCACCATGGCCCTTCCCCATTCCCATTTTCGCCCCATAGGGCTCAATGGGACTGGGGAAGGCTCTAAGTACGGTACCGCAAATTGCGGTACCGTAATTAGCACCGAGGTCCCTTTGCGGCACCCTACTTTAACAGCTGGTAAAACCAGCCGTTAAGGTCGGGTCCCGCAAAGGGACCTCGTAATCAGGCGTTAAGGGTTTAATGGCGCCGACACCTTTTACGGCGCCGTTAAACCCTTAACGCCAGGGTCGTAATGACCCCCACTGTGTTGTGTAGTCTTTATAAGAAAACATTTTAAAAATGCGAAATAATCGAAAAATGTAATGCATTTTTCTTTTCACCTTTCTTATGGAGCCTTTCCGAAAAGCGTAAAGCCATGTCGGCCATGTGTTTTTAAGCCTAAGTCGCTCGATTTTAGAAAAATTTCCTATGGACCTTACCCGAGTTTTCGTCCATTAAACGCACGCGAAACAGGCACCAGGGCGCTGCCATTTTGTGATAATCCCATCACATGACCCATCGCCCTGGCTGACCTGCTTTTGCAGCACTAAATTATATCCCCCGCCCCTAAGCCTGACATTATCAAAACATTCATATTCCCCGCCTCTCTCCGTGATGTTACTGTGCTGCATAGGCAAAGGTGCCCAGTCGTCTTCTACGCAACTTCACACAGAACCCGGAAACCAACACAGATCAACTCACAACACAGCGCGCCACAATTCGGAATATGAAACTGTACTTTAAAATCAAACAGCAATACGGTACATTTGGTAAAGTACATTTATTTGACATTAAATGTTTAGAGAATATTCAGCAATTGGCATATTAAATCGGAATGGAATTTGTTTTCTTTTCTCTCGATCCGCAAATCCGGAAAAGTTTATCGTGAGTCACGCTCTGTTCCTTTATGGTACACAGGGTGTTGGTTTTCGTTAAAAGAAGCACTGTGGACGCACGGTGAACCGCAAGGCTGTTCCATCAACTAGGCACTAGGCCACCATAAAGGTCGATATGTTGCTTCTAGCCGCTAGTACCGCGTAAGAGCATATGGCCCCTTGGCGATCGTCCCATAAAATGGTCAATGTAGTGCAGTTGTTAACAAGAAGCTGCAGCTGGCGGTTGAAAAATCCGTCTGCCGGGGTCTGGAATAGGTGGCAGTGGCAGTACGGTAGGATGTACATGTTTAGAAAACATAAAAATTGAAATTAGTCTCACCAGCCGATCTTTATTACTATTATTCATTTTATTTAATACGGGCAAGCTGAAACTATTTGCTTGCGAGGATAGTGCAATGGAGTATGTTCGGCTCTAAAAGCAAAGCGAAAACTAACAAAATAAATCGAGGGAAACACACAAACGAATGATTTTTTTTACCGTTGAACCACTGAGAAACGACTGTTTGTCTACATGCGTGTCGAATGGGCACATGCATGCCCATGTGCCCGGTAGAAAGACGATCACACAAATGTTGTACTTGCTCTTCATTCATTCATTCATTCCGGTATAAAAGCGTCTAAAGAGTTACTTGCATTATATTTGCCATTTCCATTGTATCTGTGCGTAATGCAGTCCTTAAATCCCACTGTGTTCGTGCCAACGATTTTTCATATACTGAACTAACATGAAACTCGGTCTAGTTTCAGAATTTTCAGCCTTATCGTCTCTTACGTTATTGCCCCCCTCCTTCAAATGAAGTCCTTTCGGCATGGTCCCTGTCTCTAAAGGTCAAAAAACCAATAGAACCTTATACTGCCAGTGCGATTCGCGGGCCTCTTCAGCCCGCGAGCAAAAAATCAAAGCTGCTGAGCTTCACTCTGCATGAGCGTACATTCTTACTTTGCAACATCCCGTCTAAAGCCATCTGTGAGAACTTGAATTTTCGACTCCATGTTTGTACTAGGCCTCAATGTGCAAATGCGAACTGGCTTCTCTCCCATCTGCAACGCCTCGCTTGGCGCGTTCTAAGGCCCCCAATTTTGTCCTCGTTGTCTGCGAGCTTTGCAGCCCTAGAGAATCATAACTATGGAGACATTGACTTTTTGGGGGAAGGTCAGGGAAAGTATAAAGTACCCGAGGAGTTGAGTTGAAAGTGAGATTTATTGTTTATTTGTTTTATTATTTGCAATACGCAAGCCTCCCCTCGGTTAACAGTTTGCAGCATTTCCATGAGATTGTGAAACTTAGTTACAGCAACAAAAATATATACATACACATATTCACAAGGTCAGCGATATAGAGTGAATAGAGAGAGAAATCAAAAATGACACCCAGGTTGTTCGCCACCCAGGATGGTGAATGGAGGGTTTAGGGTTAGCATACTTTGTATGCACACTGTACAATAACATTATTTTCAAAAAGACAATCAGATTACAATGATTTATTTAAACCGGGATTTGAACTTCTCAACGAGCTCTGCTTTGGGTGGACATGGCACAGTGGCAATGTTTGGTGGCAATGCATCAGTGCTCTGCACAGAAACGCTCAAAATTCCATATCTGTGCTTCTCTAGTACACTAACAATAAGGCCTTTAACAAAGTCGAACTCCATTTCCTCATATACTGGTTTTACCCCCCATTTCTTAGTTCTTTTTCCAAAGGTCGTAGTGTAGTGAGGCATCCCTACATTTCCCGTAGTCCTAGACTATTCACGGCCCACATTCTCGTTATGGGCCAAGACCGCTAGTAGAGTCCTATGTTTCATGCCCTGTAAGCTGAAATGCAATCGATTTGGCCTGTACTTTAGGCACATATTGTGGAACACCTCCAATTCTCCTGTGTGGCAGAATTCTGTCAGTCCCCTCAAATCTCTTGATAGAGTTTTATCGAAAACAATCTTCTCAATGGCTTTGTGTGTAGGTGAAGATGCAATCAACCACTTCTTCTTTCGTGCCTCCTCTGTGGAAAAAGAGCCATGTTCACATTGGTGGAAATGTTGGTTTTCTGTCCAGCGGTGAACGTTGGTACAGTGGTGCATCAGTGACCGCCATTTTTCAAGTAGGATTTCCACTGACCCTTCACAAGTTTTGGAGCTACACCAAAGATGGTTGCTGATAGACTGGGACCACTGTGAAATACTTTCAAAACCTTTTTTTTTCCCTGCAGCCGAGATTTTCTTATTGATTGATTTAGCAAGATGCCATACGTCAAATTGATGTTTAATATGTGGGAACTGCTCTCTCACTGTCTTGGCAATTGAAACGTGTCTGTCCGTGGCTATGAGGTCGATGTGCATTCCCCTTGATTGTAGATATTGCAATGATTTTATAAATCCTAGTTTCTCCATGGCCACTGAGGATTTACATTGGGACACCTGCACGACCACCGAACTCACAATTTTCTTACTATCCATGTCCTGAAAGTGGTAGGTGCAGTACTTGGCAGAAAATCCAGGGCTGTCGCACTGTACATTGCCGGCTAGCCTGAATCGTTTCCCTTCGAATGTACTTGCTAGAGACAATTGTTCAATTTTCCAAGCATCACTAATGGCCGGAAACAGATCATCATGTTGGTATTTGTAGTACTGCGTTTTTTAAATGAAATGGAGTCCCACAAACTGAAAGAAAGACTCTAACTTTCTAAAACTGGACCCACTAAAAAGTGAGGCAGCTGCACACAGTAGATTGCCTGCTGGCAGCTTCCCCAGCATCGGTTGTGCAGACCATGAGAACGCATAATTTAATCTACAGGAGGCATGTATTTTGACGTTACTGCCTTGTTTTTGACGAGTCACATGAATCAATGGCTCCCCACATACTTTCCCTCCATCTGATTGCCCACATTTCAGCATACTTATAATATCCATCAAACTGTCGAAAACTATGTATTTGCCCTCTTTCATTAGAATGTCATCCGGCGTGAAAGTTGTTTCGGTCTGTGCCGTTGAGGACATATCAACAAATTCGAAAGAAATATCGCTGATATCAAGTTCTGATGCGTCGTTGGGTGCTGCTGCTGGCTCATTCTCTGTCATTTCAACATCTGTTACTTCAGCATTGATGGGAGAACACAACAATGTCGACAGCTTTTTGGGTGGCATTTTTTTGGCAGGTGTAGATTGTGTGAATTGATCTGCGACTACTTCAGAGCTATCTTCAATACATTCAGTATTATCTTCTTTTGGTGGTGCAGTCGAACTGTAGCAATGGTCCAATACAACTTTACTGGATTCTCCGGACACATTCAATTCATGTTCTGGCCATTGGACATGAGCATCTCGAGTCTCAACACGCCGCGTCTGAATTAATAGTTCCTCCATGGTCTGGCAAGCAACATCTCTCATTTGCTTCACTGTCTGTGTATGTATAGTTCGTACACCCACGGGTAACTAGAGGACAGCTTGGAAAAGGGATGTTCATTTTAAACACAATATAAAGTATAGTACAATTGACAGGAAAAAAACATAATATAGTCCCCAACACAAAACAATTCCTAAAATTATGAACTGTTTGTAACTAACCTTATTTTTGTTTCTTTTCTTTGCAACTTTCTTGACTCGAACCTCAACATCTGCTCCAATTCGTTTCCGCATGTCTTCCCTTCCTCTTGCACTGCAACGACTATATTTTCTGGATCCGCATAGACAGCACGGAATGACTCTCCATCGCCTCCCTGAAACATAGTACTTTCATTACTATGTATCACAATATTGAAAACATAAAACACACATGAGGATGAACACACAGGTACATCTCAATAGCTAAACACGAATTAAACATTCTGTAGAACAATCAAACGACAAGTATGCAAGCTCTGATGATCTAGTTCGATGGAACTGTCAGTATCCATACCTCTGGCTCCGCATGGACTGCCATGAATGGTTGTATTGGAGAGGAGGCATCAGCAACTCCCTGAAACACAGTACTTGCATTAGTATGGTTTTCAATATTGGAAACATAACAAACACTTGGGGTCGACGGCACAGGTACATATAAAGAGATAACCACAAATGATGCATTGTCTAAAAGAATCAAGGAATATGTAAATATGATCAGATTTCATCGACTTATTTCTCCAATTTCTTTACATCTGCATCACCTACAAGGGATGTTGTAATTGTAGATGAAGCTCCGTCGTCTCCCTGAAACACAGTACTTGCATTAGTATGGTTTTCAATACTGTAAACATAACACACACTTGGGGTCGACGGCACAGGTACATATAAAGAGATAACCACAAATGATGCATTGTCTAAAAGAATCAAGGAATATCTAAATATGATCAGATTTTATCGACTTATTTCTCCAATTTATTTACATCTGCATCATCTAAATGGGATGTTGTTATTGTAGTGGAAGCTCCGTCGTCTCCCTGAAACACAGCACTTGCCTTAATAGGGAAGAAAGTATAGCAAATGGAATCACGTTATATGATGACGCTCGATGGAGCTGTCAGTATCCATACCTCGTGCTGCCGAAGAATATGTAGGGATGTTGTAAATGTAGTGCGCACTTCCGAAAGCTGTTGCGCCGATTCGTATACGCAAGGTCCCGCTTCCACTTCCCCTGGAATTACTTGAATGTCAGGCTCTGCATCAAGTGCAGGGGTTGACGCTCCATCAACTTCCTGAAAGATAGTACTTGCATTAGTAAGGATTACAATATTGAAAACATAACACACACTTGGGGTCGACCTCACAGGTACATATCAATGGCTAACCACGAATGAAACATTGTGTAGAACAATCAAACGACAAGTATTCCAGCTATGATGATCTAGTTCGATGGAGCTGTCAGTATCCATACCTTGTGCTGCTGAAGAACATCTAGGGATGTTGTCAATGTGGTGGACGCTTCAGCATCTCCCTGAAAGACAGTACTTGCATTACTATGGATAACACTAATCATAACTGAAAACAAACACCAGTGGACGATAACTACGGTGTATATCAATTGGAAAGCACTAACCACACATTCGGTAAAATAATTACACGAAACAATAAAAATATTACTTGACATGCATAAAACAAGTCTGTAGCGGAATAGCCAAGTAAGATTACCTGATACGCGCTAGAAGTGGTTGATAACTGCGAGCACGTCACGGATGTAGAATGTTCTTGCTTCAGATTCAAGGGATAGTCAAGCAGTTGTAAAGGTAAATTATTGATTGATAATGAAATGCCAATATTAAAAATTGCCATGTAAGGAGACAGAATACTTGAGAGTAATGCTATTGAAAATGCGCAATATAGCACAGTTCCCTATGCCATATATAGATTTTGTTTGTGAGTTCTGAAATCGAAATGAATATATTGATAAATGTCATTATTAAAAAAGCTATACACTCATATCAATGTCGAAAGTATTACAAGGGACACAACACCTAAAATATCAATGAATCCATTCGGCTACCTACACACTACTGCAAGGCCTAAAGCTAAATCCGGACACTTGACTCACCAGTGGCGGAATGTGGACGAATAGAGTGGGAATAGCGTTCGCGAGCAATTTTCGTGTAATTCGCCATTTAGTCTTCTTTGTTACCCAAGATGTTGTGTACATGTTCGAGGAAAAGTGCCGGCTGCAGATGCGGTATCGATCACCCCTCTTGTCCTCAAAGACTTGTTGGACACTTTCCAGCTCATCCAGTGGATATCCGCAATGTCTGACCCATTCTCTTATTCGATCAACAGTTTTCGGGAATACATGCATTGTAGTGCCTTCAGATTTATCATGGGTCATCGAAGGGCACCCGCTAATCGAACAGGCAGGCATTGTTGAAAATTCTGAAAAGTAAATATCGACATTATTATACAATCTTGATGAATAAAAATGTGATACAAAAGTAAATGAACCATACAATGTTCAATGCAAGGTTTGTTTTGGTCGCAGGAACTATACCAGTTCATCATGTGCGGCTTAGTATTTGCATAAATTGCAGAAATTTATAAATGATGTGACTAAACTCTGAACATGTGACTCGTCCCTTGGATGTTCTGTCTTGCATGAGAAGGAAACATGCTTACATTATAGACTGGACCCCCGAAGGATGCAATTCGATGACCATTGACACAGATGAAAATAAATAGATCTATTGATAGCATAACAATGGAAACTCAAGTCAATATCAATGAGACCAATGAGCATAGCACTATTGAGTACTCTACTCGCAAATAAATAGAAATTTAAAAATCAGCGAAATATGATTAGGCCTTACCTTGACCAACAAACAGTTGGATTCAGCAACTAGAGCAGTATGTTGCAGGAGAACAGGTAGATGGCCACAGGTAGCACACTGACAAGTTTGCTCGAAGGGGTCACAGAAGTTCACGGATAGCACGACGACGAGCAGATTAGCATAGATCTCAGTGGTTCTCAGGTAGCACGTTCAGGAGTTGACTTGCAAAGCACAAAGATGTTCTCATGAGATATCAAGTGGTTTATAAAGTATTACAAACAGGGGTGTGTTTGTGAATGAATGACATTTGTATGTCGTGGTATTATGTGGTTTGCCGGGGGCCAGCCAGCGTGTGGGGGGGGATCGTGGCCAGACACACGGGGTCTGAGAAGGCCATGTGAGTGATGGGCCCTTAGCATGGGATACCTTTTGAAGTGTACATGCTGTTTGGCACCTTGGCCGTTTGCGCCCCTGACAGCCCCCCATGGCAGCGCGCATCCACTGGCGCGAACTGCCTTTGATACAGGGGGGTGGGATGGATGGGCCTGGGGCGTGCAGATAAGGCACAGGAAGACTGCTGAATGGAGACACACTTATGTGGATTGCAGGGGGTGGCCTGCTTCAAGGGGGAGCCCTGCATGGAGACACGAAGTCTGAGGAGGCCATGTGAGCGATGGGCCCTTGGCGTGGGATACATTTTGAAGTGTACATGTTGTTTGGCACCTTAGCCGTTCGCGCCTCTGACAGCCCCCCATGGCAGCGCGCACCCACTGGACTTGTTGTTATGGACTTTTGTTTTTGTTAAACTAACCACTTTTTTATACTTTATATAGTTATACTTCGCCTTTGATAGTGGAGGGGGGTGGATGGATGGATGTGCCAGTGGGCGTGCAGACAAGGCACAGGAAGACTGCTGAATGGAGACACACTTGATTCATTTAAAAAATCGAAACAACCGTTGTTAAAATATATGTGGTGTTTTATTTTGTTTCTTTTTTTGATGGCACAAAAATACAAAACTTTACAAATTGTACAGGTCAGGTTGCAGCACAGCGAGGGAAAATCCCCTGTACTGACCGCTGTCACTCGGGAATGTTTCTCTTATGGCACGAACGGCACAGGCCGGTATTACTCTTCGAACACAGTGTCCAAGCCTCCCGTGAAGCCACCATGTAAAGGAACGATAGGCCACCAGCCGGTACCACCTATGAAAAATAATGATACAAACTGTTTTTAAATGACCAAGATAAGTTGATTAAACGTTTGTTGTCAATGACAATTCTTGTAACTAATGGCATTCTGCTCAGACAAATGCTCTCTAGACACTGCACACTATTGAATGACTTTCATGCATTACAATGATATGTAGATGTAATTTTGGATATAGGAGACGACCATGAAATAGTAGTGGCATCACAAGTAGATTATACTTACTTGTTACTCAGATTATGAGGACGAACAGTTGCGCGAAGTTCGTGCATAAGCACCATCATTATCCTCAACAAGGACCGTGTGAGGCAGGCTGCCCTGAAGTCTGGCAGCTCGGTGATGTATTGCGGTCGTTGCTCGCCTTCCGAAATGTAGGCCACGCATCCCGAGTTTTCACAGCAGCAGCAGTTCTCCTCCTCGGTTGGCATTCGCTCGCACCGATTGCATGTGCACCAGGTGGAAACACTGTCCATGCGACTAGGTCCAGTGTCTTCATCCGTTGATTCGTCCTGCCAACTGCCGTCTGAAGCCCCATCGTTTTTGCGTGTTTCCCTTTCCAGTAGTTCCTCCTCGGTATACTCGGCTCGTACATGTAGGGCATTATTGTAGCCATTGTGTGGTAAACAAACTAAAATAATTTATAGCGATGGTACAGGTGTTCACACGGCTACAAAATCTGCTGCTGTGTGTTGTGAAACGGTCTGTTTATACTTATTGAGGAAAGAGGCGTCTTGCCATTTCCATGGCAACACGTCATTAGCTGAAGCGCAGAGATTGTTGACACGAGAGGTGGTTTGGCATTGTGAAATGGGTGGTACGCGTCTGCTGATGACAGGCTCAGAGGCGGGGGATATGATTTAGTGCCGCAAAAGCAGGTCAGCCAGGTTGATGGGGCAAGTGATAGTATTATCACAAAATGGCAGCGCCCTGGTGCATGTTTTCGCGTGCGTTTAATGGACGAAAACTTGGGTAAGGTTCATAGGACATTTTTCTAAAATAGAGCGATTTAGGCTTAAAAACACATGGCCGACCCGTAGGGACAATAAACATTTTTGACCGAACCATTCCTTTAAGGTGTTTCTAACAAATACTACCTATAAGAAAAGGAAATCCCCGGCAAAGTATGTCAGCTAGTATTTTCTATAATATGTGGAAGTATGTAAATTTTGGGAATACCAAGGAGGTTTAACCTATATTTAGCACTAAACATAACATAAAATGAAACAAATATTAAAACCTGCATTGCTGAAACCTTTGCTCGCCCTATTTTTCTGGATTGTTATTAATTTGTGAATGTGTTCACAATATTTTGTGTTAAGTGTGAAAGCGGTTGACAAACCAGAGACCAATCTCTAAGCATGGGACCGGGATCCAAACCTGTGTTGCTCTGCGTTGTCTTGCATCAAAGACAAATGTGAAGCCCCTGAGTTATCCTCCCGGCCCCTGGTATGTGTCTGTGTTTGGTTAGCAGCTGTTTGGACAGAATTGTGATATGAAGATGCTAGTAAAAGGTTATGCTGTTTTGAGCTATTGACTTTAATAATTGGGGTGTGTGTGTAGAGCTTATTTGATATGAGGCGTGATTGTAAGTGTATCTTTTGAGGTCATTTAATGTAAGGTGTGATGGTGAGTGTATGTTTTGAGGTCAGTTAATGCAACAGTGATTCTGGGTGCATATTCCAAGGTTATTTCATGAAAGGGGAACATTTTCTATATATACTAACATGCTAATGGGGTTTGTTTTTATAATGTATTGAATATTGATATGCATGTTGTGTTTTTGGTGTATACTGTAAAGCTTTACCTATATCATGATGGTATTTTTTTACTTGTCCTTTGGGAGGGTGAGTTGAGGTTCAACAATGTTGGTTTTCATGCCTTTCCCATGGTTAGTGTTTCATAATAGGTTAACCTTTATGTTGGCATTCCCAATGGTTATTGACTTTAACATTTTATACAGAGTACCGTTACCTTTTTTTTTTAAGAAACACACCACTGACATCATTGTTTTTGGGAGGTGAAGTGGAATTTCATTTGTCCATGCCTGTACTTATACATATGCATTCTTACCTGTTTGAGAATTGACCAGTATAAGCTGATGTGTTATGTTGATTTTCACACTATATGGTGTTTACTCTGTATTGGGGAGACCCCCGGCCGGCCCATAGAGTCGGGTTTGCTCCAGAGTACTTTAAGACGAGATAGCTGCACCTTGAGATGGATGGGGGTGCAGATTCATTACTCTAACACCAATCAATAAGGGCAACGCAATGCTTTGGCAAAGGGGAGTCAGTTTAATTACAAGTACAAAAACGGGGAGACATGGAGATCAGCAGTGATGTGATAGCCCATCTCGCTTCAACTCCTCGAACTACATTCAAACAGTAACATTTATACTCAAAACTCGTCATAATTGACGTGTAACACTTCAAAAGTTAGCATGCAATTCTATTGGTTGGAAAAGGTAACTTTAATATAGGTGTTATATCTGTATATGGTAACGGAATGAGGGGCTTGGATAAACACTTTCAGGTGGGCGTCTAAGCCCTTCCTTCAAAATGACTACTGCGAACGTCACTAAAAGTACAACGTCCTATTGGTTCTACTATCTATAGGATCCTAGATTATTTGGTCGATTGTGATTGGGTTGGCATCAACCTCATGCATACATTTTCACTTTACTTAGCAGCACGCAGAATGGTCAGCCAGGTGCAGGGTGCCCCAAGATTCACCCGGCCTCCCCTCAATCAATCATTACTTTAGTGGCTATGTGTCAATTAGTTGGCTGTGGTTGGCCTCGAAACTGTGTCTTCTTGTCAGGAAAAGTTATGATATCTCTGTCTGGGCGGCTGCCAATGCTTCTTCTTGCTCCGATGGTCACGTGCTGCTCACACCGTGAATTTGCCTAGTTCCTCTCAATTTGTGCATTTAATTCTTATTCGGCTTGCCACCTGCCTTCGCCTCCTTATCTCGACCTTCCAAAGACAGGATATTCTATTCTTAAGTTTCAATTATGTGTAGCTACTGTTCGCTTCTTCTATTGGTATGAGCTTGGCTCCTCCGGCACGAGTTGCTCTTGCTGAGTTTCGATTCCGCCTTCTCTTCTCGTGTAGCTGGAATACGAATCTTGTCCTGTTTGGCTTCTAGTAACCTGAGTTGATTCTGCTTTGGTGTAAAGTGGACTCGCACTTATATAACTGTGCTTCGTTTTGAGGTAGATTATGTATAATGGCGCATGCCGCTCTATTCTTCTACTTAGCATAGCAAGCTGTACTGTTTCAAGAATATGTGCAGGTGTTAAATGGTCAACTGTGTCCATTTTGCTTACAGTTTAACTCTCTTTTATTTTCATAGCTTTCTATCATTTTGAGGTTCACGATATCTTTGTTCATGGCATTTCGGCTCTTTGTTTCATTCTTGGGTCATCATATCTTCTATCTGCGAGTCCGTCTGGGCCTTCGTGACGTCACCATTCGTCTTCCATTAAGGACTTTTTAGGTTTCTTCTGGGACAGTACTTAAGCAATCTTCATTTCGTTTCATTTGCTCGTAGGGCTGTCTCAGTGGATACCTTATTGTCCATGGTTTTCTGGGTACCGGTACTGCAGCAGGTGTTGTTCTTCTGATAGGCACTGGGCAGAGCCCTACTGCGGCTCTCTGCTGGTTTATTTGTTCATCATACGTCACATATTTTGGTGTGAACGTTCCTGGTACTTCAAAATGGGCGCTGGGGGTGCAGGCTTTATTTGGGACCTCCTCTACAACTCAGTATACTAGTACGAATTGTACATATGAGTTGGACACTAGATACAATGTTTCTGACTGTGTGAGACTGGTAGGGATGTGGCTCTTCCTTTCTTCCTTGCTTTCCTCTTCTTTGCACATCTTGCTGCTGTGTTGTGAAAGAGTGGTGCTATCTACTTGTAACATAGTAGCGTATGCAATGCTATAGTTTATGAAGTGATACTATGTGGTAGTATGCGTTACTTTAAGTGAATGCGTGTGTGTATTCCTAAAGATCTTGGTGTTTGTAATTTGTAAACATTTGTTGGTGTAGACAATTGTGAACGACAGTGAGGATTGAACAACATGTATAAGTAGTTTATGGGGTTTGAGTTATTTGTGTGATGAGAGATTTTAATGCTAAAACATCAAGGAAAAAATTCAAACACTGTTTGACAGGTGCTCCAAAGAAATGTTTATTAGATTTGTTGTTGTTTAAGAATATTTGTTTTCTTCACAGAATCAAAAGAATAATTCTCACATGTTTAGCCCTCAACACGTGTTTCCCCACTTTGTATTCAGTGGTTCTTCAGGAGGTAAGTTTCATATATTGTGATCAATATTTGCTTGTAGCTCTTACTGATAAGATAATTGAATTTCTGTGCGTCTTAATGGATTTAGGGTCTTGCTGGAGATATGCTTCTTGTATATTAAAGAGCAGTCCCTGGATTTCTCCTTTTGTGCGATTGCGCCGGATTGTAGATCGTAGCTGGAACTATTCCTTTTTTAATGCTACAATGACTTAGACTTATGTGACACCTTTGATTTTACTGGAGTAACGTTTGAGTATGGAGGAGTAGATGCAAGTTAAGTTTGCATAGCACTTGATTCCTGCATTGGTTATGAAAGCATGAATTGAGCATAATTGTATACCAATGCGCTTAGCACATGCAGAACAATTAAACAGAGATTAAACGGAATTGGAACTGCTGTTGTTTTGAGTGAAGCTATTATTATTTCAATCAGAAATCCAAAAAGGATTTCTGAACATTCAAATCACTTTTGTGTTTAGTAGTATCAAATAAGCAATCATTATTTCATTTGTGGTTGCATGTTCTATTAAGTCTGGTTCATATTAATTCGATTTCAACTTCTGATATTAAATTACAGTCCAATGTCCAACACGTGTTTCATACTTTGCAGAATCTTTTTCTTCTACATCATGCTCTTCTTCAAGGGCTTTCAACAAATTAATAGCATTATCACTGTATTGACATTATTTGATTTTACAGCTTTCATATAAATAATTAACTCTTGATCTATCTTACTTTGAAAGTTGCTAGCTTGCGAGGGCAATCCTTTCTCTGGTGCCACTTAAGTGCCTGAAAAGAAATGGTATGTTTTTATTCATGAAATCTAAAGAAGTGCCTACTCTGAGTTATACGCTACAGAATCATTTGATTTTCGAACTACCAAATGGTTTGTTGAATCTCAATGAGTTATGTTTTTTAAGAGCATGGCACAGTCCTGTTTCTCTTTAGATTACTCGCAGAGATACTAACATTTTCAGTGGTGTCATATGATGCCACTGTTTTTTGTGATTACATTATTTTTGGGCGATTATCAATTGGCAAGAGATGTGGGGCACACATTTTGCATAGACTGTTATATTCCTTTGTGGATGGAATGGCCACATAGCTCATTCATTAATCATTATATCACAAAACAGACAAGAAAACGATTGACAATAACAGAAAAATGGGGTATGAAGGCACCTGTGGGTCATTACCCATGTGGTAATTGCACATGCTTTCAACAGACCAGGAAAACAACAGAACTCAATTCAGGATTGGTATCAAAATGCAAATAGGAGAAACCTCCAAATTGTAACTCAAAGTTTGTGGTATATGACATTTGGTGCCCATGTAACATGCTCTATGTGGGCAAAACTGAGAGAAAGGTAAAAACAAGGATAACGGAACACAAGAGCTGAATAAAGAACCGGACACATGCAGCACCTCTAGTTGGACATTTCATAGAAAAGATACATAAAGCAGAATAATTAAGTTGGTCTGTTATCTTCTAAATTAAGACACGTAACGATGTTAACCTAGACATAAAGAAACTAATGAAAAAAGAAAAAGAATGGATCTTTCTTACAAGAAACTTGTGATCTAATGTAATCTGTGGCAAAATTGTATCCTTGCGATATCTGTGATGTTACTGCATAAGTAGGTGTGGTGGGAGAATGTTAGCCAATTGCAGAAACTGTTTTTAGTAGCTGGAAACATACACTTTCTCTTTTAATAGGCTGCAGCACCTCTTTTACATTGTCAAAGTGAATTACTAGTCCCTCAATATGGACATTACTGAAATGTTTTTGAAAACCCACCATGTGTCCATTGCACCATTGGCAAATCCCTATTCCAAATTAAACGTTCAACTAAGTGTTATTCTAGCCTTCATGCAAACATTTAAATGGTATCAATGTGTGCGTGCCTTGGTACTGTATGCTTTACGTCTTTTAATTGTCCACTTCTTCAATAGTTTTGCTAGTCAAGCTAGGTTTTGGGATTTGGTCTATAGTTCTAAGTGCAACCAAGTATTGCATTTTTCATAGCCTTGTAGAGTGGACATGGGGACGATGTTTTAGTGTATATTTGATGATGTAACATTTTCTACAAAACAGATCTGTGATTAGTCTACTATTCAGAAGTGTGCTTGCATTTTCCATGATTTCTCCTACTCTGATATTCTTAGGTATGTTGCTATATTCTTCATAGTTGCATTGACACATATTTTGAGTTGAAAATAACTCCACAAATTAACATTGCTCACTTGAGTTTTGAAACTATCTGTTTTGGTGAGCGTTTGAAATAATGCTAGTTATTTATGGGTGTTAATTAGAGTAGATCCACCAATCACAGTGACATTTCTTTTGTATTTCTTGGAATCTTAAGATAATGAAAACTAGCCTGACATTTGAGACCATGCTGACCACACCTATTATTTTGTAGTTACATGCATTTTATTAACACATGGAAATTGTTATTGACCTTCCCTCAGCCAATCAGAATGTTAAGGGTGCAGTCAAAAACAACTGATATTGACTGCATTCTGAACATTCTGTCTTCAGAAGCAGACAGGGAAACAACAATCGAATTTCCAGGAAAAATTGAGCTTCCTCTCAACCAGGACCTTTTTTTCTTCAACATGCTATTTAATATACGAAAGAGAAAGATACAAAATTGTAAAATGCTTTCACTTTCTTAGAGAGAAAGTAGT
Source organism: Ambystoma mexicanum (assembly GCF_040938575.1). Classification (NCBI taxonomy): domain Eukaryota; kingdom Metazoa; phylum Chordata; class Amphibia; order Caudata; family Ambystomatidae; genus Ambystoma; species Ambystoma mexicanum. The sequence goes on from NC_090925.1 coordinate 198,173,862, forward strand.
TACTTTTACACGGCACCTAATGCGTGTTCACGTTAAACCTGTTCACCATTTGAAACAATATTCGCGGCTGAAGGGATTTAACCCATGACTTATTCGAGCCCACAGTAATGAACGTTTCAAGTATTATGAATATCCAAATTAAAACATTAGCCCTGATTTGAAAAAGGCGATGGTTTTGCCGAAACACGTGTTATCATAGAGGGCAATTCAACAAACATAACAATATGTTTGAATAAAAGATATCTATTTATTACAAAATCAAGAGAAAAGTTTGGTATACATATTCTTTCTACAAGGGCGCAGAAGGGAAACAGTAACCCAAAACACTTTTTGTTCCAGTTCAACTAAGTTGCAAGTTTAAATACTACAAAATAAAACCACATTTGATTCACTAACTCGGTTTGTCGGAAATGGCCCAAAATGTCACCCTCACAATTGCGACAGCCGAAATGCCCCTTTACACCACATATATATGTGAGGGGTATGGGATATTATAGTAATATGGGCGGTTGTGGGGGGTCTCCCCCCGCATATCTATGTGATGTAATGGGGGTTTAATTAAAGAAAGTTTAAAAAACTCGGCATTTTTGGCCATCGCAATTATGTGTGGTCGCACATAGATCCGGTTTGTTTATTCAATTTACTCACTCTTAAAGCACCATTTATGAAAACTCAAAAAAATGTATTACTACTACCACCATGTATGATATCCTTATAGACCTCGGGAGGGGTCAATATTGCTTGTGTTAATGGCCTTTCCCCAACGTATGGCCATCAGCTTTGCCTCATGCCATAACTTGGTGGCAGGTCATTATCCTGCAATAACGACCCCTCCCTCAGTCTGTGAGGCTATCATATTTTTTTAACTTCCTCAGCTGCTTCAGCATGCAGTTTTCTGTATTTTAAATGTGTGTTTTAATCTGCAGGGAACATAAAGAGTCTGCGCAGTGTAAGCCATGCATTTTATAAGGTGCCCGGCCTGCAGGTGTTGGCACTGCACATACTATTGAATGGTCAAATGTTTCTTGAATGAAAGTGGAACCTACTCTGAGTAGGTAAAATCTACCTCTACTTGCTGTACAGGTCTGTACAGAAGTGTTGGTTTATAATTCATACACTCACACATTTGCACAGCATGCAGAAATCCAAGGTAAATATTGCGTTGAAATGTATTAAAGCATTTTTGTTCAGTATTTGACTAATCCTTTCCTATAGTGTTGTATCTTGATGATTTTGTTCCTATATAATTGAATCTACAACACTGCATATGGGCATTTAGGACTAATTTCTACTGTTGCTTCTGAAGGCAAGCGTCCCCAACCAGCACGATCCTCCCCGCAATGAGAGACAATGAAGGACTCTCCCAGGATGGGAATAAGGCCAAGACAGAGTGCGGGTGAGCGTAAATGGGAGTTTATCAATCAGAATAGGGCATGCAAAGAACTCTGCAAACTCCGAGAGCGCTCTGTCTGACAATCGCAAAGACAGGCGTATATATTTACAAAAAACGTCATCAGTACCTACATACTATAAGGGGCACACGTTCAATGGGATTGGGTGGCGATGACTGGCTAAAGGTGCTGCTGCGATGTGGTTGGCCTTGGCTGGAGGACGTCACTGGTCAGCCTCGTGGGTTGGGCTGGGCCTGGCAGGTCGGCTGAGTTCATCCGGGCGGTGTTGTTGTGCCATTGTGGCCAGTGTCAGAGATGAATGTCTTTTCCTGACTTATTTGCCCTATGCCATGCACACCGCAGTCATTCAGTCATTGCAATATTATCTTCTTTAGTAAATCTATCAATAGGTTATTCTACAGGTTAATGCAACACAGGAGGAATGCACCTTGTGAGGGGTTTGATGGTGATTCATCAGTGCATGGTTAGCAGTGTCCTGTTGACCGGTACCATAGGTCGAGGGGCTAAGTCTCCGTGCATGGGACGGGCGGTACATGTCTTTCTGTCTCGTTAGAAGTCATTATGAATGGGCCGCTGTATGTTGCCACAGTATTGGGTGTCTTCATTGCACAGGGTCATAAGTCTAAGGTGATCCGGTGGGTTGTGGGGTTTAAGAGGGGGCGCCTTTGGATCTGTGTATTCAAGCGGAGGTTTACTGCTGGGTTGTAAATAATGCAGGTGGCAGGCCGTGGCCTTGGGTGCTGCAGAGGGGACTACAAATCTTTGAAGCGGCTCCAGCCTAGTTGGGGGAGGTGGAGCAGCGCGGCGCAGGCCTCAGCTCTCTGGTTTGGCAGACTTCGCAGGGTGGGAGGGGAAATGGCCTTGCACATATTCACAAAGGTATTTTTCTCGTGTGTTGCCGACTTTAGGTGAGAACATCATAAACATTTAAACATTCTTATAATACTCATTTGGATCACTTGAAAGCATACATTTCAACTTAACTACATGTCTCTCGAATATAGCCAGTCTGAGCACCTTACTAGTACATTATATTTTAACAACTACAGCATTTAGTTATATGCATATACATTTGCATTAAGTGAGGCAATAGTGTGGTTCGGGGAGCATAAAGATCGAGACCCGCCACCATGCGTGGTGGTAATGGCATATAAGGGCTTAGATATACACACATGACTGGCGCATTTGCACGCGTCTTTCACACGAGCCTTATGTATAGTTGCATTCATTCTCCTCTGCACTCTAGCAGCATTAGTTCAGTTATGGCGCGGGACTGCGGGGTGTACGTTTTTCAATGATACATATAAAGAATTATCCCCCGTAATGCTTTTCATCATTTGTGCACACCTGCAGGAGTGTGGATCCTTCATTGTTAGTGTCATATAAACATGCGTTTCTACAATAATTACACATCTTTACAGGTTTCTTTAGTAGAAGTAATTGTGGAGAGACTACACGTATTACAAGTAGTTTTTGGCATTCGTATGTGGGTATTTTTCTGCTTTCATCGGATGACCATTTTACAGTTCTCCCCATCACCCCGGCCTCGCTGACCGGGTCATGCTGGGCGCAGCGATGTACTGCGGAAGTTGAAATGTTACAGTGTTAGTATCTTATGCTAGCTCATGTCCGTCTTGTTCGTGGAAACGGGCTCACAGCGGATCTGCCAGGGTGCTGCGGCAACAGGGATAATTGAAACTCTCCAAGGGTGGGGGCCGCGCTACAGTGCGCTGAGCTCACACCATCTTTGTCAGACAAAATGGTTTCTGAGGCCTAGCTAAATTCAATACGTGTGGGCAATGTGTTCAGCAGGTGAGCCCTCCACCACCTGGGCCCGGGTGGCATGAGGGGACCCCCAATGAGTCATAGCCCTCACCTGGGGAGAGGATGTAGGCAAGGGGGGTCTCTTGGACCAGTCCTCCCGTACACTTCCCCTGGTGAAGCAGGTTAATCTCAGATTGGAGTTCCAGAGGTGGGTTGTGTCATTTTGTAATTCTTTTTCTAGTAATTGTTCTTGCTCAATTTCATTGGGGAGCATGTGTAGATAGTTTTTACATTATGATTGTTGTATATCACCTCTATGTTGGTAAATGACTCCAGACAATAATTGCTTGTCCCGAATGTGCCCTCCCTTATGCCTTAAGGCAGACATGTCAGAGGAGAAAGTAACAGTACAGTGATTTGTTGTCATTTGTACTAAAGGTCAGTTTCAGATGATTCATTGGACTTGGTTTTGCATGTCCTACTAGGCGACAATTGGATATGGTGCTTTTGTTTTGATCATTCTCTTTATTTACATATGCCTCTTTTTTTGCAATTAAAACTTTGTAAAATTTCATGTAAACATAAATCCCTGATGTCGCCTAATCAAACCGAATAGTGATTATCAATCAAGTTATTAATTTGTACAATGTGGGTCACTGCATGCTAACATTTCAATTTGATGGCATTCACTCCTTGTCTGTTTAGAGGGTATCCTAGGCGTTTCCACTTTATATCGAGACTTTTGCTACATTTGTTTGGGCCAGTTAATCTCTGCACTGGTACGTAAGTGCCACATTCACAATGCGTTAGTGTTTTTAATCCTAAAATGAGTCATCTGGATACAAGGCTTTTCTCATTAGCAATTTCTTCCCGTAGATCTTGCAGTTGACATTTTTCTAAAGACCAACCCTATCTAAAACTTTTTCCATCATTAACAACACGACGAATATTCATGAATATCAGACTAAACCACTTAAATGTGCTTGAAATTAGAGGTGCATGGTCTGGTATCCCAGCGCATGAAAGGTCTTGCAGAATTAGCTTAGATAAGATCGAAGTTGAGTCCCCAAGACATGTCCCTACCAAATGCTACGCTATGAGACATGCTTATGAATGCTATTTCTCAAAACATGTTGAAGATCTTAATGATATAACATGTGAATCATTTTGGTTGAGATGTTTTCAGGAAATGCAGGAGTTTGACCATAGCCATCGCACAGGTTTGGAAATGTAGGGATAAGCATCAGAGGACGATGTAAAATTGTTATCTGAGCTTTAAACTGCTGGTCTTATATGTGGTAACTCTGCAATCTATTTGCTCCTTTTTCACTTTCTGTATTCTTCTTTCATCCTTTTTCTTTGCTCTGTCCGTTTAGATGGGAGCAGACTTATTTGAATGTATCTGAACCATAAGCTTCTTTTTTTGTTTTATATATGAATTTGTTATTTTCCTTTTTTTTCTCTTAAATGGCTGTTTGTATATTACTGCGATTTGTATATATGTAACTATGAACCCTTTCTATTTGTGAACAGGTTGTATAACTATATTCACAATGAAATTAAAATTAAAATAAAAAGATGTTATGTGTCAACTCACCGCCATTAGATTATCTGTGACAAACTGGGCATCAGAATAATAATTCCACATCCTTAAGATGATTGACGAACAGTCATTGATTTCGAAGGCATCTGGGTTTATTTGCAATGTATAGGAGCTCTTGGGTGTTTTTCATTTCACATGGTGCCTAATTACCGATAAGCGGTTATTAATCCTAATGCCAAGGGATTCTTTACTGGAGAAGCAACAAAACCATCCTTGGTCACACCTATGACTGCTTTTGAAGGTTCGTATACAGTGTGGTGTGCATCTGTGTGTTGGATATCGAGTGGCTTTGTTGTGTATGTCTGGATTGGTATTATCATTTGGGATTTCAAATGTGTATTTTGGAGGGAACCGAGTCACATTTTCAACACTGTCATTGATCCTTTAACCCACAATACTATATTGATGTGTGGTGTCTCGCTAGCCTTATGTTTACCCCAAAAATATTGTTTGGTTTCACCTAAAGATGAACATTCAGGGGCAGATTTTTAAAAAATGAACACAAAATAAATAAAAAAAACTGAGGATGTACCACTTTTCATTTTCGTTAGATTAAGAAATGTGCAGGTCATTTTATTCTCAAAGGTGACCTGCAGATTTCTTGGGGGTTGTGCGGCAGTGCAGAACATTGGGTAGCCAGTGCCATTGCATACATTAGTGTCGGGAGAGCACTTCCAACACTAGTCAAGTAAAAAACACTTCATTTCAGCCATTTCACCATAAAAGTACAAGTGCAAAGTAAAGATGAAATACAACAGGATATACAATAAAATATATAACAGGCTTCCATCGCTCACCTGTCACGGAGAAATGTAAACAAAAACAAAAATGCATTCCTATCCCTGTAGGGGGATAGAAATGTAAGTGTGACAGCAATGGTTTAAACCACTGCTGTCACACTTAATGAAAAATGCAAGGCAGGGTCAGAAATGACTTGGCCTAGAAGCAATGCCTGCAGGGCATGGTTACTGGCCATGCTCTGCAAGTAGTGCTGCCATGTTATGTAGGTCTGTGGTTGGCTTCTGGCCATGTTCCATGATCCCTACCTCCAAGACATGGCTGCAGGCCCATGCCCTGTGGGACATGCTCAGCCATGCCCTGTAGGTACTGTCTGGGACATGCTCAGCCATGCCCTGTAGGTACTGTCTGTGGCATGTGTTAGTGCACTCAGGACATGGCTGCAGGCCCATGCCTTGTGGGACATGCTCAGCCATGCCCTGTAGGTACTGTCTGGGACATGCTCAGCCATGCCCTGTAGGTACTGTCTGTGGCATGTGTTAGTGCACTCAGGACATGGCTGCAGGCCCATGCCTTGTGGGACATGCTCAGCCATGCCCTGTAGGTACTGTCTGTTGCATGTGGTAGTGCACTCAGGACATGGCTGCAGGCCCATGCCTTGTGGGACATGCTCAGCCATGCCCTGAAGGTACTGTCTGTGGCATGTGGTAGTGCACTCAGGACATGGCTGCAGGCCCATGCCTTGCGGGACATGCTCAGCCATGCCCTGTAGGTACTGTCTGTGGCATGTGGTAGTGCACTCAGGACATGGCTGCAGACCCATGCCTTGCGGGACATGCTCAGCCATGCCCTGTAGGTACTGTCTGTGGCATGTGGCAGTGCACTCAGGACATGCTGCAGGCCCATGCCTTGCGGGAGATGCTCAGCCATGCCCTGTAGGTACTGTCTGTGGCATGTGGTAGTGCACTCAGGACATGGCTGCAGGCCCATGCCTTGCGGGACATGCTCAGCCATGCCCTGTAGGTACTGTCTGTGGCATGTGGTAGTGCACTCAGGACATGGCTGCAGGCCCATGCCTTGCGGGACATGCTCAGCCATGCCCTGTAGGTACTGTCTGTGGCATGTGGCAGTGCACTCAGGACATGGCTGCAGGCTTTACTGTTTTCTCACTATCCACAGAGTATTGCCCAGACCATGGGCCTCATTACAACTGTGCCGGTCCGGAAACAACGTTACCGGTAAACCTACTGGCACTGTTGTTTCTGGACCAGCACAGTTCAACTCTGCGGGCGGGTGCTGTCCCGCCCGCCAGGGTCAGACCTGCCTGGCGAAATGGCACCCGCTCGCAAAATTCTCGCTGGTGCACCGGCAACATTGTTAACGGTGCCGGTGCTCCCTTGTCCTCATTCCCATGGAGTCCTATGGGACTATGGGACTCCATGGGAATGCAGACTTACAAAATTGCTGGCGCCTGACTTCCCAGCCACCGGACTTGGAATAGCCCAGTGGCACCGGGAAGTCAGGCCCTGGTAATTCATTACGGGTCTGGTGGCTACCTGCTGGTTTTACCGGCATGGTTACCCCTGTACCCGTAATGAGGCCCCATATCTTTTGGGCAATTTAGGGACTAATGCACCAGAGTCATGCTCACGTGCAATGCACTCGGTGCACTACCCACAGGGCATGACCACAGACCATGTCCTACATTTATCATGGGCAGTCATAATGTAGAGATACATGTATTTTATCCTGTGGAAGAGCATCCCTAACAAAACAGAAAATCGTTTACGGAAATATCAAAGGTGTGTTACCCTGAAGAATGCACAGTACAAATGAGCATAAGGGATGGAAACATGCCTATGTAGGGATATGATTCACTGTATATGCTACTGTACATTCATAGAGGTGTTTGAAGCTTTGGAATGTACTACATGTTTATATTGATGTATGGATTTTAAGTAAGAATTGCGAGTAAAACATTTTATATTTTTGTAGATATTTATGTGATTGTATGTTTTGATATTACTATAATTTGTCCCACTGATTTTAAAAAAGCATGTAACTAAGAGCAGTCAGAGTCAGACTGGAAGCCCTCCCTAGTTGATACTGCTACATGTCGGGTGACCAGGCATAGTTTACCCTGCAGGTACTGTGGCTGTAGAATGTTATTAGGTCACATTTAGGAGCCTGGGGTATTAGGATTGGGGAAACCTGGGGCTGGGCACTGCCACTCGCTATGTGATGCTGGCCCAGGTGGTGGCTGCCCATGATTGTGCCATGTGCCTGGGTGCATGAGGGCTAGAGAGTGGTAGACTTGCAAACCTTCTCTGCACATGCGTGAGATCTTCCTTCCACCACTTCTAAGTTGACATAGGTTGCTTTGATGAGTGTGGTATTTCTTGCTACCAAGTGCGTAAATCGTGGGTGAGTGAAAATGTTGGTAAGCAAAGTGAGATTTTGGTATAAAATAAAAGCTTTCGTCACTGTGGATTGTTAACATTGTGACCCCAGCGACACATGCAGGAGTAAGAGAATAATGATTGTTTATGTTATCACCCACGTGAGCAACCTGCATCATGTAAGTCATCAACACTGCAGCTTATTCTGGCTTCCCAGTGGCCCAACCCAGCATTGGTATCTATACTTCTGGCCAAACCCCTCACCCCTGATCTATCACCATTAACAAAGCTTTTTAGCAGGGTCTTTTGCTCATTGGCTAAAATACAAAGTTGTCATTCACACGCTAAAGAAGCCATCTGCAAATCCATATTCACCTTTCAATTATCACCAGATTTCCAACCTTCCATGCATGGGTAGGGTCGGGAAGACACTGTCCATCAAACAGCTGCAGACTGGGATTGAAAGTAAACACCCCCTAGAAAGTGTTCAGACTGGATGTGGTCCATCACATCGGGCAGAGTCAGGCCTCCTTGATGTCAGAGAGAACCTCCTGAAAAAACTGTTTTAGCCGAAATGCTATGCTCAACCTTCTAGAGATGTTGTTGATGTTTAAGACATTTGACAAGGGGTGCCTCACAAGTGCCTTTGAGATGGTTTGGACAGTTTTGAACTCGCCTCTCCTATCTAATGTATTTCAACAGATGACACTTGGCCATTTCCGTCTCCTTGTTATTTGCTTGAGTGAAGGTTGCGCTGTACCTTCCTTTGTACCACTTCCCGGCATCCACTCTCTAATATCATCGCTAGCTTTAATGTGAAATCCCAGATATATGCCAAAGGTTCTCCGCCTAGTAGTGTTTTCCAGACATCTTCATTCTAATCGGCACAGCAACTCCTACAGACTTCCAGTTGCTCTGGCTGCCTTCTAGTAACATGAGCATAGATGCAGCACAGTAAACTCTCCTCCAATGGCAATGCATTTTATATCTTCACCCTTGGGACAGTTCCCGTCTCCAGTTATTTCTGAAATCTCTATGCCAAATGTTCCTACCTTGGACTTGCTCAATCCCTCCTTGCAAAGTTCTAAATTATCCAAAACAATTGTGCATACTCATCGACAAATTAAAGCCACTTGATCACGCCTGCTACTCCCTGCTTCAAATGTATTGGTCTCATCTCGTAACCCAGTGGCCTTTCCTCTCTTGGATTGCTAGAAGAAGCATCACAGAAGCCACTGATTCACAGGTCAAGACCTGTACTATGAAACCCATTGCCCCATCATATACATAATGAAAGAAAATGATGACTGCTCCTGACGGGCTCTGAAGACCCAGCTTTCCATGCCTGCTACATGAATAGTTCTGCAAATATAACCTTATACTCTCCCCCTCTCCCCATCCTCCCTGAGGAATGCCTGTCCCAATGCATAATACATTCATAATTTGTGCTTTTGTATAGCACTTGATGGTGAATTCATCGAGTTTATTTGCAATGTAATCACAGGTGTTTCTATTGCGTCAATTTAATTTTACTCGATTTATCAACCTCAGAAAGGATGAAATGCTAAGCTGCAGGTTTAGAACTTGTGAAATGTAGGCTTGCCCTTACGTCAGAGACCAGCACTTTACTCATGAGCTGTCTGGTGTTTAGACCTTGCATCCAATGCCAAGAAGTTGTTTCACTAACTTCCAAGTCACTGCAGAAAATGTCCAAGCCTTCGCCATATTCTGCAGCTTCCAGAACCCAACAGCATCCAAAAAAGGTCCCGTTCAAGCTGAGGATTAAGGGGCTCCAAGGAATGAAGTATGCATCAGGACAGATCAACCTCTGCTCAGAGCAGGAATCAGGGGATGTCTGCATAAACGGTAGTGGATGGCAGGATCCAGAAACAAGTAACAGCCGGGAAGGTTACCACAAGTAGTTTCCAAGTTTCTGCCTTCCTCCCTCTCCTTTCCCAACCCCTCTCAAAATAACATTAGTGGAGGTCCAGAAGGCATAGGAGGTCCAGAAGACATGGACGACGCAGAGAAAGGGTTCTGGGGTCCAGCACCATCAAGGCGTATCCTCTTGTGTGTTCAGAGTGTAGAAGAAGGACAAAGGAAGGCTACCAACTAGCCTGGATCATTATCAGTTCAGTATTGTTGTCCAAGGAAAAGTTTAAAATGCCAGAACCACATCAGATCATGGTTTATGTTTAGGGGGGAGTGGTGGGTTGTGCAATCAACCTGCAGGATGCTTACCTTCAATTTCCAGTTTGGCCTTCCTGCTAGAGTTTCTGCAGTACATGGAGGGGTGAATTCAGTACTGGTATAGTGTTCTGCTCTTTGGCCCCAGGTGCTTGCCCAGAGAATTCACCAGGGCCACGGCAGATGTAGCCTAATTGTTGAGGAAGAACAAGGCTCTCCTTTATCCATATTTGAATAACGGTCTCCTTTGGGCTTTACCTCAACTCCTCACAGAAGAGAATCTGGGTAAACTGATAGTGTAGGCCTTCACAGAGGGTCCATCATTCAACATGGCCAAGTCCGCCCCCTCTGCCGAACCCACTCTCGACTCCCGGTCAGTGCATCAACTAATTAGAGAATCTGACTGGTCCTGAACGCCTTTCTGTTCATGCCAGTGGACCTTTGGGTGCTTGTTTTATGCCCAATACCACAGATCCTTACTATATAATCCAACAAGCGTGGCCTCCCCCTCTTTGTCACCTCGCTCTTGACCTCTTGATCTGGTATATCAAAAGAGGGATTTCTCCTGTAAGCCACTCACCTCTGGGGGTAAGCAATACCCTTGCAGACTTTGTCCGTCGACTTCAATATTCCATTAACAAAGGGGAACTTCACTGGGAAATCCTTCTTCTGATGTTTCAGAGGTGGGAGTTCCTCTCTGTGGTTCTGTTAGCATCACAGCACAACCACAAAGCCCCCTGTATGCATCGTAGGGAGACATACGGCCTTTGGGTCACTGGTTCCTTTATGCTTTGCCTTCCATTTCCCAGCTGCCCAAACTGGTCCACAAACTCCGAATGAGCCACAATTGCAGAATGATTTTGATTGCGCCTTTCGGCCCAATTATCACAGGCTATGTCTTCTAAAAGATCTTCCTGCAGAGGACTTGCTCTTTCTGCAGCAGATCAGGTTCGACATCCATTCCTTCCATAAATTAAATTCAAAGGATGGAACCTGTGAACCCCACCATTCATTTATTTGCCTTTTTAAAGTGCTCACACAGCACGGGGGCATCGAGGCACTGTTACAGGAGTATGTCTTAGTTGCATATTTATAACGCGCTTAAAATACCCAGAGGTTTCTAAGCGCGGACCCGGGGATCGAACCTGTGTTGCTTCATGTCGTGTTCTTTCCAAGGCGAGCACGTTGCTGCTCAGCTATCCTCCCGGAACAACCATGAGTCGTGTATCTCATTGAGCAATATCCTTCGAGTCTTTACTGCTGCTTGAAAAGCCACAACCAGATCCCAATACAAAATCCATGGTCTAAGATTTAGCCACTGTGCATTGGGCAAGGGGGCAATCCTCTAAAGGCCGTCTAAGACTAAGATTGATTAGGAAATAGGGCTCCTGGTCAAGACCCTGTTCTGCCCAGGTGGGCTACCTTGTCATAGACACAATTGAAAGGGTCGTGTAGAGAAATTCATGCAGGCCCTCACAGACCTAGGTTTGTATGAACAATAATTTTCCATTGAATAAAACACAAAACCCTTTTTGTTCCTTCAAAGATATTCATTATGATTGAGAACAATTCTTACGCACAACTGTCCATACAGAGATGCAACACAGAACAACTAGATATATAGATCAAGTAAACAATACAGTACATCAAATATCAACGCAAGATGCATGGTCTTGGTTACAGGACAAACATTATAACACATAAATTTCCGACTGTCAATATCTGCAGTGGCAGTGGTATTATGGTGATTACACTATTTCAACCAAACAAATTCCATCAATACATGGTAATAAGGCACACAGTGAGTATTATACAACACTGGGACTTGAAGAGTCTACACCAAGATGTTTCGGCCCTTGTGGGGTTCAGATGTGAGCCTTTCTTATGGAGCCTTCATCAGGACTGGAGGACTGGGGTGTCGGGAAGTTCTGCGTGTGCTGCCAAAAAGAAATAAGGCAAAATGAGGGGATTCCTGAGAGAGTGAGGGTGCATGAAAGAGTTGCTAATTCAAGAAACAATTAATGTGAAGATGCTCATCACTGGGCAGAGCTTACCATGTCTGTAGAGGACTAGTACACGGGAAAAAGCAGACACCCGCGATCAGTGGGGTGGCGCACGGGTCACTGGACCGAGGACAGAATGAATATGTAAAGGACATCTCTGTATTAATATATCAGAGAGAGGTAATGCCAAATTACTACGTGGTGGGTGTGCGAGATAAAGACAGCTGGTTACCTGTATGGTTGCATCTGGGATCCTACGTTACTGTCAGATTCCTTACCTGTAGGGAGAGTCTAGGTCAGGACGGGCGTTTTTAAATGCTGTCATTCAAAACTAATGCAAAAAATACACCTACAACCTGCCTCTATGTGTGGGTGCGAGCTGCGTTACCTGAAGGCTGATGGATGCGGAAAAAGTGAGTAATGGCTCTGCAGATGGCTGAGGAATTCAAGCTGCCGGGCCCACACTGTATGGATCAAGGTCCGTGAACGATCCTGTGTGCGGAATTGGAAAAAAACCCAGTTAGTTACTGGCCCTCAGGGACGTGACTAGAATGACCATTATGCCGCAAGAGTGGCCTGCATGTGTGCGGCTTACCTTTCGCGGACAGCGTGGAGTGCTGTGTCCCTGGCTAGCGGCTTGCAACAATGCGAACCGTTGCCATGGGCACTGTTACTAAAATAGCGGCGGCCATCTTGGAAAAAGTCGCCTACGTGGCCTGCAGCTGAGATAGGGACTAGGGACCGGATGGAGGGCCCAATTGCTTAGTCCAATAATATAGGGTGTACTCTACTGTCCATGCGGAATAGTGGCGAAATTAAAGATAAAGTTGTTATGGTTGCCATTGTAACGTAGTACTTGACAATGCATAATTAGGTTCATAGTCAAAGTGCTACGCGGCGGTCATGAGAAGAAATTGTGTACTGCCAACGTGATGTTCAGACATGGTATTATTAAAAACAGGCAGAGCATTGGACACCTCAGCGGTACATTTGGAGGTGCGCAGTCAATCAATCATTGTGCGGGGTCTACAACAGTTCAATGGGTGTGAAAAAACATCATCAATTCAATACAGCGACCTGTACAGTTGTATGCATCCATTTCCACAGATGTGTAAGCAGTTGTCCAATGCAAGTGAACCACATCACCGCAGTATGGGACCCAGTCAGAGCACACACTAGCTGGATGACTGGATGGGACAACGCATTTTTGGCATAAGGACCTGGCTTATAGGAAGGATTTCCATTCCACTGAAATGTTCAAACCTTCCTCCACTGTATCCAGTTTGTGAACCCATTTTTGCTCTAGCTGAGTGAGTGTTCCATTGATGCCCCCTCCCCCTCTCAGGGTGGGCTTAAGTTTCTGTAGTACAAACCAGCGTAAATCTGTGTCCTTCTGTTGTTCTTTCACAAAATGTTCCACCAAAGGTTTATCTGGAACCTTGTTCCTGATACACAAACGATGCTCCGAGATTCTCATTTTTACTGCTCTAATGGTTTTCCCAGAGGCACTCTATGACGTAAATGACACATTTAGTGTTACAGTTAGTGTGATGTCTTAGAGTCAACTTAATATTCTTGTATTCAAACACTTGTTTCTGTATGGTCAGAAAGCAGGCAACACAGTGGCAACATTTAAAATGGCCCTGCACAGGGGGCACGTCGCGCAGGGCGTTGATGGTAGTGTTGGGCTCTTGAAAAGTGTGAACCATTGATTCTTTCAAGTTCTTATTCTTTTTAAATGCGAAGCAGGGTTTTCTTTCAAGGGATCCTGGATTTTTGACCAGATGCCAGTGCTTCTTGATGGGTTTTTGTATCAAGTCGCTCAGAGGGCTAAACGTGGTGACACACACCAATCTGTCTAGGTTGTTCTTGGTTTTGGTTTCAAGGCAGACCTCCCTCGGAGTGTGGGCAGCTCTTTTCTTTGCGTCTTTAATAGCCCGCCGTGGATATCCTCGTAGTGTCAGTCTCTGTTGTAGGTCTTCGGCATGTTGTTTAAATTTCTCCGAATCTGTGCAGTTCTGCCTGATGCGCAGAAATTGGCCATATGGTAGATTGTATTTTAGGCCGTCCGGATGGTAACTGGTGAAATGTAGGAGACTGTTTCGGTCGGTAGGTTTCCGGTGTAATTCTGTCTTGAGGCAGTCCCCAGTCCTGCAAATGGGTAAATCCAGAAAATCAATACTATGATGGTCCCATTGCATGGTGAATTTGATGTGGGGATTCCTCTGGTTGAGCCATTGGTGAAACTGCATGAGATCTCCTTGTGCCCCATTCCAGACGAGCAAAATGTCGTCTATGTAACGCTTCCAGACCATGATGTGCGGGGCAAATGGGTTATCATCGGTAAAGATGTTGTCTGTTTCGTATTGTGCCATGAATAGATTGGCCACATCCGGTGCAAACGTTGCCCCCATGCTGACCCCTTTGATTTGTTTGTATATCTGAATCCTGAAGAGGAAAAAATTCTCTGCCATGGCTAATCTGGTGCATTCCAGAATGAACTCTATTGGAGTTGAATGAATGTCTGTTCTCCGGTCAAGGGCTTTCCTAATGGCTTCTAGACCTTCTTGTTGCGGAACCGAGAAATAAAGTGCATCTACATCTAGAGTGGTGAGTAGGCTGTCGTCTTTCAACTGGATGGATGGTGCTCGTGGTGTCTTTGAGATACGATGGCATCTGATTGACAAATGGTTTCAGGAAAAAGTCAGAATAGACTGAAAGGGGTTCCAGTAGCGAATCACAGGCTGAGACTATGGGTCTCCCTGGTGGCGTGCTGGCATTTTTATGCATTTTGGGGAGGATGTAGAATGCCGTAGTCCAGGGATGTAGTTTGTTCAAGAACATTATTTCATCCTCGCAGATCCATCCTTCATTGGACGCATGTTGGGTTAAGCTCTTAATCTCTTCTTGTAAATTCTTCATTGGATCATGTTTAAGGGTCTTGTATGCTCCCTGATCGCTCAGTAGACGCAGGCACTCTTTGTCGTAATCAGTGGTGTCCATTAGGACTACGCCCCCTCCTTTGTCAACTGGTTTTATGGTGATGGATTTATCACTCTGTAGTACACCTAGGGCAATCCTTTCTTCTCTATCAAGGTAGTCTTGATAAAAGTTGCCTTTTGTGAGGCCTGCCATGATGGTCTTGGTCACTACTTTCTTGAATGCTTCTATCTCACAAACTATAACATGTGGTGGGGGACAGACCATAGATTTTATTCTTAGTCCTGTTATGTTCTCCTGGTTTGGTGTTCTGCCACTCGCCGTTGGATCATTGGAGTCACTTTAGCTAGGTAAGTATATCTAAAAAAAATATTTAAGGCGTATGTTCCTAAAAAGGTTTCTCAACTCCAGTTCTGTTTCGAAAGGTCTGGCTTTTGTTGCCGGAACAAAGGATAGCCCCTTCTCGAGTAGCCTCTGAGCCGCAGGCAGAATCAGGTATTGTGATAAGTTGAAGATGGGTATCCGTTTGGTTGTTCCTAGTTCTGATACCACTGGCGCATTCATACCTGTTGTCCCGGGGGTGTTGGTCTCCTCCTGGGTCTCCCTCACTGTCCGTCCCCAGTGAAAAAAAGGGGGCTGTTGTTGTCCTGATGTTCCTGCTAAACCGGGATCACTTCCACTGCCGCTACTTGATGATGTGCCCGAGAACGTAACTGCTCTGTTTCTTCTGTTAAAGTTGGTACTTTGCTGCACCTCTGTGTAATATGTGCTTTGTAGATATGGATAAATCTTCTCTTCCAAGTAATTCTGAAGATCTTTTTTGAATTTTAGAACTTTCCTGTCGATGGTGATGTTCTTAAATTTGTCAATTTCAATATCGAGCTTCTCGAGTTTGTCTTTGGCTTCTTGTATTGCTTTGTCTTCTAGGAACTTCCTCTCTAGGTCTTGCAAATCGGACCCTTGTTTCTTACACCCCTCGTCGGCTGTGTCGATGATGAGGATCAGCCAATCTCTGCTGTATTTATTCCCCACACCACTAAAGTTCTTAGTGAACTTCGGGTTGACTGTTCAGACCCTTGCAATGTTTTTGTCCTAGAATATCTAAAAGCCGGCATTATTCCCGAAGGACTACAGGTCAAAAACATCCCAAGTGTCTTCACAGTGTGTAAGAAACAAGGATCGGAATTGCAAGACCTAGAGAGGTAGTTCCAAGAAGACAAAGCAACAAGGACATTCTAAAATTCAAAATAGATCTTCAGAATTACTTGGAAGAGAAGACTTATCCATATCTACGAAGCACATATTACACAGAGGTGCAGCAAGGTACCAACTTTAACAGAATAAACAGAGGAGTTACGTTCTCGGGCACGTCAACAAGTAGCGGCAGTGGAAGTGATCCCAGTTTAGCAGGAACGTCAGGACAACAACAACAGCCCCCTTTTTTTCACAGGGGCAGACAGCGAGGGAGACCCAGAAGGAGACCAACACCCCCGGGACAACAGATCCGAACGCGCCAGTGATATCAGAACCAGTGTCATGAACCGCTGAATTTGTCCATTCTGGACTTCATGGTCCATGATGCACCGCGGTATGAACTCTGTGATTCTACCAACATGGCCGACAGTTCCGAAACGCTGCACACCAGCCCTTCCACGCTACGCTCGACTTCCTAGAAAAGAACCAAACTCCTGCGGCGCCGCGCGTCACAACGCTACTGCTTGGAGTAGTTAGACGTGCATTATCGAAGTTTGCTTTGCGCTCCTTTTTTGATTCCTTGTTCCCTCCTTCCTGGTAATCCTCCGTTCCCTTTCCATCCCTTTTCATGACTCAATTACTGGATTTACCTTGTGCCTGGCCCTACAGCGCTTCAGCTCCTTCCGAGCCGGCTCATCTCCTTCCTGCTTCCACGTCCTGGATACTGAACGCTTCCTAGTGGAAGGCAACAGACCTCAAGCTGGAATCCGAAGACCCGCGTCCAGGCCTGTACAAGTCCCGGACAGTAAGAAAGAAGGAACCCACTTCCAAGAAGGTCGCAAGTAAGGAGAAACAGGTGAGAAGGGGAAAAACTAGTGACAACCAGGGACAACCAAGCGGATACCCATCTTCAACTTATCACAATACCTGATTCTGCCTGCGGCGCAGCGGCTACTCGAGAAGGGGCTATCCTTTGTTCCGGCAACAAAAGCCAGACCTTTCCAAACAGAACTGGAGTTGAGAAACTTGTTTAGGAACATACGCCTTAAATATTTTTTTTAGATATACTTACCTAGCTAAAGTGACTCCAATGATCTAACGGCGAGTGGCAGAACACCAAACCAGGAGAACATAACAGGACTAAGAATAAAATCTACGTTCTGTCCCCCACCACATGTTATAGCTTGTGAGATAGAGGCATTTGAGAAAGTAGTGACCATGACCATCATGGCAGGCCTCACAAAGGGCAAATTTTATCAAGGCAACCTTGATAGAGAAGAAAGGATTGTCCTAGGTATACTACGGCGTGATAAATCCATCACCATAGAACCAGTTGACAAATGAGGGGGCATAGTCCTAATGGACACCACTGATTACAACAAAGAGTGCCTGGGTCTATTGAGCGATCGGGGAGCATACAAGACCCTTAATCATGATCCAACAAAGAATTTACAAGAAGAGATTAAGAGCATAACCCAACATGCGTCCAATGAAGGATGGATCTGCGAGGATGAAATAATGTTCTTGAACAAACTACATCCCTGGACTACGGCATTCTACATCCTCCCCAAAATGCATAAAAATGCCAGCACGCCACCAGGGAGACCCAAAGTCTCAGCCTGTGATTCGCTACTGGAAACCTTTTCAGTCTATTCTGACTTTTTCCTGAAACCATTTGTCAATCAGATGCCATCGTATCTCAAAGACGCCACGAGCACCATCCATCCAGTTGAAAGACGACAGCCTACTCGCCACTCTAGATGTAGATGCACTTTATTTCTCGGTTCCGCGACAAGAAGGTCTAGAAGCCATTAGGAAAGCCCTTGACCGGAGAACAGACATTCATTCAACTCCAATAGAGTTCATTCTGGAATGCGCCAGATTAGCCATGGCAGAGAATTTTTTCCTCTTCAGGATTCAGATTTACAAACAAATCAAAGGGGTCAGCATGGGGGCAACCTTTGCACCGGATGTGGCCAATCTATTCATGGCACAATAGGAAACAGACAACATCTTTACCGATGATAACCCATTTGCCCCGCACATCATGGTCTGGAAGCGTTACATAGACAACATTTTGCTAGTCTGGAATGGGGCTCAAGGAGATCACATGCAGTTTCATCAATGGTTCAACCAGAGGAATCCCCACATCAAATTCACCATGCAATGGGACCATCATAGTATTGATTTTCTGGATTTACCCATTTGCAGGACTGGGGACTGCCTCAAGACAGAATTACACCGGAAACCTACCGACCGAAACAGTCTCCTACATTTCACCAGTTACCATCCGGACGGCCTAAAATACAATCTACCATATGGCCAATTTCTGCGCATCAGGCAGAACTGCACAGATTCGGAGAAATTTAAACAACATGCCGAAGACCTACAACAGAGACTGACACTACGAGGATATCCACGGCGGGCTATTAAAGACGCAAAGAAAAGAGCTGCCCACACTCCGAGGGAGGTCTGCCTTGAAACCAAAACCAAGAACAACCTAGACAGACTGGTGTGTGTCACCACGTTTAGCCCTCTGAGCGACTTGATACAAAAACCCATCAAGAAGCACTGGCATCTGGTCAAAAATCCGGGATCCCTTGAAAGAAAACCCTGCTTCGCATTTAAAAAGAATAAGAACTTGAAAGAATCAATGGTTCACACTTTTCAAGAGCCCAACACTACCATCAACGCCCTGCGCGACGTGCCCCCTGTGCAGGGCCATTTTAAATGTTGCCACTGTGTTGCCTGCTTTCTGACCATACAGAAACAAGTGCTTGAATACAAGAATATTAAGTGGACTCTAAGAGATCACACTAACTGTAACACTAAATGTGTCATTTACGTCATAGAGTGACTCTGGGAAAACCATTAGAGCAGTAAAAATGAGAATCTCGTAGCATCTTTTGTGTATCAGGAACAAGGTTCCAGATAAACCTTTGGTGGAACATTTTGTGAAAGAACAACAGAAGGACACAGATTTACGCTGGTTTGTACTACAGAAACTTAAGCCCACCCTGAGAGGGGGGGGGCATCAATGGAACACTCACTCAGCTAGAGCAAAAATGGGTTCACAAACTGGATACAGTGGAGGAAGGTTTGAACATTTCAGTGGAATGGAAATCCTTCCTATAAGCCAGGTCCTTATGCCAAAAATCTGTTGTCCCATCCAGTCATCCAGCTAGTGTGTGCTCTGACTGGGTCCCATACTGCGGTGATGTGGTTCACTTGCATTGGACAACTGCTTACACATCTGTGGAAATGGATGCATACAACTGTACAGGTCGCTGTATTGAATTGATGATGTTTTTTCACACCCATTGAACTGTTGTAGACCCCGCACAATGATTGATTGACTGCGCACCTCCAAATGTACCGCTGAGGTGTCCAATGCTCTGCCTGTTTTAATAATACCATAGTATGCTCTTGCGGCATAATGGTCATTCTAGCCACGTCCCTGAGGGCCACTAACTAACCGGGTCCTTTTACATTTCCACACACAGGATCGTTCACGGACCTTGATCCATACAGTGTGGGCCCGGCAGCTTGAATTCCTCAGCGATCTGCAGAGCCATTACTCACTTTTTCCGCATCCATCAGCCTTCAGGTAACGCAGCTCACACCCACACATAGAGGCAGGTTGTAGGTGCATTGTCTTGCATTAGTTTTGAATGACAGCATTTAAAAACGCCCGTCCTGACCTAGACTCTCCCTACAGGTAAGGAATCTGACAGTAACGTAGGATCCCAGATGCGGATTCGGCTGCAATCATACAGGTAACCAGCTGTCTTTATCTCGCACACCCACCACGTAGTAATTTGGCATTACCTCTCTTTGATATATTAATACAGAGATGTCCTTTACATATTCATTCTGTCCTCGGTCCAGTGACCCGGCGCCACCTCACTGATCGCGGGTGTCTGCTTTTTCCCGTGTACTAGTCCTCTACAGACATGGTAAGCTCTGCCCAGTGATGAGCATCTTCACATTGATTGTTTCTTGAATTAGCAACTCTTTCATGCACCCTCACTCTCTCAGGAATCCCCTCATTTTGCCTTATTTCTTTTTGGCAGCACACGCAGAACTTCCTGACACCCCAGTCGTCCAGTCCTGATGAAGGCTCCATAAGAAAGGCTCACATCTGAACCCCACAAGGGCCGAAACATCTTGTGTAGACTCTTCAAGTCCCAGTGTTGTACAATACTCACTGTGTGCCTTATTACCATGTATTGATGGAATTTGTTCGGTTGAAATAGTGTAATCACCATAATACCACTGCCACTGCAGATATTGACAGTAGGAAATGTATGTGTTATAATGTTTGTCCTGTAACCAAGACCATGCATCTTGCGTTGATATTTGATGTACTGTATTGTTTACTTGATCTATATATCTAGTTGTTCTGTGTTGCATCTCTGTATGGACAGTTGTGCGTAAGAATTGTTCTCAATCATAATGAATATCTTTGAAGGAACAAAAAGGGTTTTGTGTTTTATTCAATGGAAAATTATTGTTCATACAAACCTAGGTCTGTGAGGGCCTGCATGAATTTCTCTACCCAACCCTTTCAATTGTGTCTATGACTTCTTAGAGTAAGGTCTATCTTTTTGTTACATGGTTGGGCAATTCTGATGTTAACCTACAAAAATGTGGAGAGCAGTTATTTTGTGTCTCTAATCTTGTTCCAAAGAGACATTTCCAAGGCTCGACATCGGCTGGTCCGGGTGCCGGACTGCAAATGGCATCTTAACATCTCACGCACCTTTCCCCTCAAAAGAACCTTATGAGACTTTCTGAAAGGTGGTGCGAGCTTTCTTCCTTCCCAAAGAGGTTACTTTCTTTGCTAATCCTTCTAGTCATACAGCGCAGTTCTATCATGATGAAAGAAAAGACTTCAGGAAGTCAAGGAGACTGTCTGTCACATAAGGAGGAACCCCACAGGGAGCTTGGGCTTCAAAGGCACCTACACTCAGGAGGATGGTCTACTGCATCAGGGACCATTGCTCAGCTTGCGGACCTTCTATCCCGAGGGCTGCAGGGGAGCATTTAGCTGGAGCCAAAGCTGCTTCAATATCTGATGAGAAACATGCTCCAGTGGAAGAGATCTGTGGGCATCTCCTGATGCCTTCTGCCAATGCCACTGCTAGATGCTAGCTCTAGGGCTAATGCCCCTATTTGGCCAGGCTGTGCCCTGAAAGCTCCAAGCCATATTTCATTCGATTGCCCTCATTCATGCTTGATGAATCAGCCCAACAGTAGCGAGGAGGGCACAGGATCTAAAAGTAATATTTTATTTTATATGTTGTTGGTGTTTTATAAAGCACCAAATTAACCCCACCATTTCCAAGTGGATGCAAAGATGGAGGGATTACATGTGTAAAGGATGTGTCTGGAGGCGGGCGAGTGGGTACAGTACAAAGTCTAACACATTCCTAATTAACATATATATTGCAGTAACACATTGCAATAAGCGGTTCAGAAACAAATGTAAGGAGGGCTATGGAGCACGTGGGTGTAAAATAGATCCCGAGCAGGGTAAAGGGATTTAAATAAACAATCATGGTACAATACAAAGCCATGGCACAGCCATAAACAAAGCTACTCTGCAGCTAGAGGGCAGATGGGTAAAGGGATGAAAAAGATGCAGAAACTACTAATGCCATGTAGTAAAGTTGACGGAGCATTCCTAGTGAACCTTTATATACAGAGTGAAAGTGGCCCCCAGCATAGCAAGGGAGGGCAAGCAGCGCAATCGAAGGGTCCAAGGGTGGAGATGGGAGGTAGGTCAGGATTTAAACTGCCACAGGAACATAAATAGTCCCACACCCTCACCACTGGACCCCATTGTTTAAGTGCAGGCGTCCTGTACTATAGCTTCCAGATGAAGTGGCCTAAAGGGGAAATAGCAGGTGCCATAAACCTCTGGGTCAGGGAAACTACTGGCTGCGGTAGTTAGGCTGGAGAAATGAAATGCTGGAGTTCTGGGAATACATTGCATAGAAGGTTATTCAGCATAGAGACTAACATATTCCTGGTCCATAGCCCTCTTTCCCACATATGACCAGCCTCCCTTGAAGTGATATGCTGCACACTCTAATGCCCCAAGCATGGAAGCCTATATATCCCCATAGTAAGGGGACAGGGGTCTGTGGTCCAGCAGTACATTGATCTATACCGTGGGTGATGTTACATGTGTGACTCATGGGTGGCGGTTAGCCTTGACGTCCTGAGGTTGCATCGTTTCGGCTATGGGCATTGTATCACCACCTAGAGAGGCTCCACATTTTTAATTTGTAGGTTTTGCTGTAGAACCATCATTAGCTTTTGCTTGTAGGTGGCAGTTTTTTGCCACCTAATGAGGTTATATAGTTTTAGCTCATAGGTGCTGCTGTTGATATCGGTGGTTCACACAGGTCCACATGCCGCACGACTTGCAGTTTACCAATTGCCCTTTCTGCCTTGTGACATCTTCCTGAAGATGCCTGTGCTACTGGAATGTATACCCTCCATCCTCTGCAATTCAACAGGACTGCGAAACATGTCCTTGGCCTCAAGCCCAGGGATTGTATCTCTCCAGCACTCAAATCCTTCCATTGGCTCCCAGTGGCTGTAAGGATCAAATGCAAGACCCTTTGCATTGTCCACAAGGCCTTCCGGGGCCTGGGGCCAAAATATCTCCAGTTTTCTCTTCTGTAGTACCTTCCTACTCGAGCCCTTTGCTCCTCCAACACCTTTGAGGGTCAGGTCGCTTTTCCAAGCAACAAGCTGGGGGCAGATCTCTCTCCTCGGCGAGCGCCTCCCCCTGGAACAGCCTCCCTACCTCTCTGAAACTTGAGCAAAACCACCTACAGTTCTTGAAGCTGCTCAAGACTTTCCTATTTGCTTCTGCCTTCTCTCTTCCTCTTGCCTGCTGATTTCCTGTCTGATACTGCACTGGTCACCTGGCCACCCTCTGAACCACGGGCCCAGGCCCCTGCCCTCCCAGTTGCAACCCTGCACTGCTTCCTGGCAACCCTGCACTTGGGGCTGTATCTGTAACCCTACAGTTTCCCTACCTGCACTGCCACCTGCTGGTCACACTTTTTGTCTCTCGATGTTTTGATCCTTCTCTTCCCTCTGCACGTTTCCCCTTTCTTATCCCCTGCACTTGATCAATCTCAATGTCAGTGGGCCTCTTTAGATCGTTGTCTGCCCCCCCCTTGTTTCCGTCCCCTGCCTCGTAGCGCTTTGAAACACTTGTGTATGGGTGCGCTATAAATAAAATATCATATCATTATACACGAACCCAACAGCCTTTCTCCTGCCATGCTACTTCCCACTCTTCATTTCCCAAATCCCTCACTCCTTCTCTTCCTCTCTGTTATGACAGAGGGACCTTTTACCACATTTTACTCCTCCCACACAATGTGCCACGACCTTTGGTCCCTTTTGGCCCTCCCCATCTATGCCCTCGCCACTCCCATCCGCTGCATGCTTCTAAGTGTACTTTCCTCTTCCACTGTCTCTTGTAAATGTGTAGCGCGCCACACTCTCCTCTGGCGCCTACATCATGTCTTGTGCATGGTGGTGGCAGCCTGGCACATCGGAAAAGTGTGTGTCCAGAAAATCGCTGCTGTTCCACTTTCATGACACTGTGCACCCAGACAACATTAGTAAAAATACTGTTTTTTTAGAATGATAACATCCTCCCTTTATCACAACCATTATTTGTAGCTCCTCAGTGGCGCTTTAGCCCCCAACCGAGGGAACCAAAGATATGAGTCATTAGGAGACTGCCGGTCCGGAATTAACGTGCAAGTAACTCCATTTACCGGCACATTTTTGGGGTTACCAAGAGCTGGAGGTAAATTAGGCCTCCCACCGGCAAAAAACAGCTGGTAGTTGGGAGTCCTATGGGACGCCATGGAATGGGGATTTACCGGTATTCCCGCCACCTCTAATATGCCGGTAATTACGGAATGCCAGGCGGTGGATATGGTAATACCGTTTGCCGGTATCCCACCAGGATTACCAGCGGGATACCGGCGAACCCCAAATGACCCCCAATGTTATAGATATATGGTATGTGGCATGCAACAGACGGTGCACACTGACAGGCCCTGGGACCAGGGAGGTGGGTGGGAATGGGGAGTGCGGGAAGATTACACTCCTCTCCCACTGCAGTGTTCCCTTGAACCAGGGCCCGCTGGAGATCTGTCAGAGATGGTGAGGGCCCATTTCAACCGAGGTTTGGGCCCCACTTTGCCTTAAAGCTGTGAAAAACAGTCAGTCAAAAAAAGCAGTAAGGGGGCTAATAGCAACAGATTATCGTGGGACAGGCTGCCAGCAGGCAGCTGAAGCACCAAATGTCTGCTGAAAACCTATTATCCGCTGGTTGACAGCATGGTGCAAATGTCGGGAGACTGGAGTCAAAAGAGTTGATAAGAACGTTGCTGGATTCTCCGAGAGGTAGGTGGCTGCCAGAGGAGGTCCGCAACAGCAGCTTCTAATGTGCACGTTTAATATCCCAAATGAAATTACTATGTTTCTGTGTCATGAGACTGTCAACATGGGGCAGTTCCTCGGGGCACCAGAGCCCTTGGGTCCCTTTCAACCAAAAGAGTTAAAAGGCCCTGACGCCCTCCCTGCCTTGAACATGCGAGCTGCCTCCCCAGTCTTGCTGCCTGGTGCCTTCTGGAGGCCTACTTACCAACTGAAGGACTTCCATTTATCCAAGCCTTAAATGGTGGCGTTCCCGAAGCTTTTTTCCCTCCTCCTACAAACAAGACTCCATCATGAATCAAGGGGCTTTGTGCAGAAAGTTAAATTAACAGAACGGGGCAATCAACGTTTGTGCATCCGAGCCACTGCGGGAAGTGAAAAGTGGCAAGGCTTATACCTAAAGAGCTCCTTCCACATTACACAGCAAAGTCAAAGCGAAAACTACACTAAATAAATGCTTTGCCAACACATCACCAGGTGTCAGACAAGCGGGTAATTAAAAGGCAGGAAACTCATTAAGAAAGCGGGGAGTGCTGGAGAGCAGAAGGCGCGTTCAGTGAGCTCAGAAACGGAAGCGCTTCCGCTGCCAGCCCCCGCGCGCAGGCCCACGCCGCCGAGGCAGCTGAGCTCGCCCAGACATCGCCACTGTTTGTGCAGAACCAACATGTCACATTGCATGGCAGGCTGGAGGGGCACTCAATAGGGGTAATAGAAAACGAGAATACACCACCCGGAATCCAAAGGGCTGCTGGCTAAAAACTAAAAAACCCTGACATGCGAGGAAAGGAGAGCAGAATGTTGACAACGCAGACAACCAGGGCTTTAAGTGGGCCGGGGCCAGCCGGGGCCAAGCTCTGGCAGGCTCAGAAATCTTGTTCTGAGGTGGGGTTTTTCCGGGGCTCACTAATCTCCCCTGGCAGACCAGACCGCTAGAGGACAAGGCTTTTTTTCTAAAGCTTGAAGCTTTTGCTCATGCGAGAGCCAAGAAACAGGCACATTGGCTCCCAGGAAGAGAAAGAATCCTCTTGAAAGCCCTTACCCTTACTCACAGTGCATCCACCTCACTGCTTCACCCTACCTCCCTGAGAAAATACACCCCTCTAGATCCACCAGACCGACCAGAACACCATATGCAAACATGTTCACCATCTCCAGAGTCACAAGAGCCAGAGCAGGCGGGTCAGCTTCCCATACCTAGCAGCGCTGCAATGGAATGCCCTACCACAACCCCCGAGAGCAGAAGTCTCTCACCTAGCATCCCGCAATGCTGTGAAAACTATGCTCTTCAACTAAGACTCATCCTAGATGTGAACACAATCTTCCACACGCCCAGGATGAGCAGGCCTAGGCTCCTGCAAAATGTATCTGAGCCTGAAACTCTATTTCTGTGTACTTGAAGGATTGTATTCATAGCCCCAACACCCATTATCACACGTATGTACTTCTTCTGTAACTAAGATTGTCACAAGTAACAGGGCCGCGATGCCTTTGCGGTGTGTGTGCACTATATAAATATAAAAAATAATAAAATAAAATAAATTGAGTGGGGGCTCGTCAAGGCGCGTGGCCTAACACGCTGCGTGTGAGCCCCCACTAGGTCAAGCCCCCTTGAGCCTGAGCACATTTTGTAGCCCACTAAAGGCTCTGCAGACAACCAAAGCAGAGGCAACATGATTGGCAGGTGTCTCAAGGCCTCCCAAGAGGCACACATGACTAATGTGAATTCATGGAAGCAAGGGTGCAGTACAACAAGGCCATTCCCGACCACCCCTCACCCACCCCCTCTGCCCATGCACTGTCTATAGTAGCGCCTATGGGACTGCCTCAGTCGCTGGCTTTACCCCGACTGTTCCCAAACTCCTTCGTTCCTTTTACTTGTAAGCTTTTTGAAAGACACTCTGCAGGTTACCACTTTTGTTTTGACTACAATGCTACAATGTGTCTACGGTTCTTGGACATTCGTTGGGGACCCCCTAGGGACGGGGGAGTAGCCCACAGATTGAAAGTCTCTACGAGGTTGACTCTGTTCCATCACTCAAGTCCTCTTCATGCTGGGGTCACAAGAGAGCGCTTCTCCAAAAGGAACCAAAGCCCCTAACGTCAACCACTTGGAAGTAGAGTCTTAAATAATACCAGGTTAATGTGTAGCGCTACGTGCGGGACTTCGTCTTCTTCTAACCTATGTACTAATAGCTGTTAGATTTATCCACCTTCACAGTAATTATTTCACCGAGCTCGGGAAGATGAAACGCTGGCCCTGCCAAGGATTTAAACTGGCCCCATATGAAAGGAAAGCGCTTAACCATGTCAGCTATCTACCAGCAGTAAAATAGGATCTGCGCCACACTGCGCTCTCCCCAGCACCCAATGAGCTAAAGCACCACAGAGCCCTCCTACAGGTAATCTACGAGTGTTCTGCTATTTCCTCTGGAAATGACGTGAAACGGTAGTATTGTTACTGCAAGCAGTACAAATCTAGTAACGTTATAGGTCTGCATGATTGCAGGTCTTGCAGACCCGAAAACTACCCCCAATCTTGTAGTCCTACTCGACTGCAGAGGGATCTTTTTGTTATGAGCGCATGAGGTAGTTACCACGTGAGGTAATGCTTTGATGTGGCGGTAATTACCACTACAAAAAGCGGACAGAGAGGAAGAGCTTCAAGTATATAGCAGATGTCTGACCACAACGGCTGAACTTCTGATCGGGTCCTAAGAACGTGGGAAGGCCTAAGGGCCGGTAACATGTGCTGCCCAAGGCCTCCCTTGTTGTTAGCTCCCACTTCCTTGTCTCTCTGCTTCCAGTACTGTGTTCTTCCCCTTATGATTGTAAAGCACTCTGTTACTCCCCTGAAGCTAGCTCCACCTCAATTAATACCCTAGTAATAATAATAATGCTTCTTAACCTGCCAACCAGACATTGGGCCTCATTCCAAGTGTGGCGGCCCGGAAACCAGGGTGCCAGTAAGATTACCAGCACCCTTGTTTCCGGGCCGCCACATTACGAGTCTGCCTGCAGGGACCGTTGCGCCCGGCAGGGTCAAACCTGCTGGGTGCAACAGCCTCTGCAGGCAGACTTTTCACGGAAGCACCGGCACCGTTACAAACGGTGCCGGTGCTTCCGTCTCCCACTCCCATGGAGTCTTATGGGACTCCACGGGAATTTGGAGTTACTGAATCTGCTGCCTGACTTCCAGCGCCACCGGGACAGTCCCATTCGCTCAATGATAGTCTGACATGAATTTAATTCCAAACAACTAAACTATCACCAAAGGATTATGCTTTTGCTGGCGTTTCCCAAAGATCAGGAAGATTCTAAGGACTTTCTTTTTTAGAGTACTAATCCAGCATGTCCTGCTGACCAGCCACGTGTACACTTGCCCTGTTTACCGACCACGTGCACATTTGCCCTGCTAGCCACGTTTACATTTGCCCTGCTAGCCACGTTTACATGTATTCTGCTGACCAGCCGTGTGTACATTTGCCCTGCTAGCCACGTTTACATGTATTCTGCTGACCAGCCACGTTTACATTTGCCCTGCTAGCCACGTTTACATTTGCCCTGCTAGCCACGTTTACATTTGCCCTGCTAGCCACGTTTACATTTGCCCTGCTAGCCACGTTTACATTTGCCCTGCTGACAGGCCACGTGTATTTTTGCCCTGCTGACAGGCCACGTGTATTTTTGCCCCATTAGCCAAGTTTATATTTGTTCTAGTGATCAGCCACCTGTACATTTGCCCTGCTAGCCCAGTGTACATTTGTCCTGCTGATCAGCAATGTGTAAATTCAAGGTCCCGATTCATGGAATTATTTGCACGATAAATAGGGACGTAGCGTTCCAAACTGCGTGCAAAATGGAATCGACAGCATAGCACTTTTTTGTACTTTGCAGGGACTCCATGCAGGCTCGGCACATCGCTGGGAGCGGCGGAGTGCCTAGCGAGTGACACCACGCAGAGCATGGGCGTGGCTTGCATAGAGAGCAGGGAAAGGGGAGGAACTAGTAAAACGACGAAATACAAGGGAAAATGTGGGCGTTACGAGGGACTGCCCGCAGGCAGTGCATGGCAACAACCCCATGCAAGCAGACTTTTCCCATACATCAACAGTTGCGCGGAACAATACGTATTCATGGATCTGACTACACAACCTCTCGGCAGGAAAATGGCCAAGCAAAGCACTCTTTCTACCTGAGTTACGATTAATCGTACGCATTTTGGGGTGCCGTTAACAGTCACAGGGGACCCTACGCAGGTTCCCTGAGATACAGGCCTGCTTGCGGGAGACCCCATGCACCGTTTTAAGGGTGCATGTATTTGCGCCCGGGGAGCAAGCAAAGGTCACTTTTTCTGGCTTGATCAGCCATGCGTACATTTGCCCTGCTAACCAACCACATGTACATTTGTCCTGCTGACCAGGCACGTGCATCTTTGCTCTGCCAGCCCCGTGTACATTTGGGCTGCTGCCCGACACGTATACATTTGCCCTGCTGGCCTCGTGTACATTTGTCCTGCTGATCAGCCACGTGTGCATTTGCTCTGCTAGCCACGTATACAGCGGGGTGTGACCCAACTTAAAAGCTTGACGAGTCAGGAACCAGGGAGAGGATGGGCACATTCTTTATATCCTATTTCGACTGCTGTGCCTTCATAGCTCCCATTATAATGCTCTACATTTGCAGCACGCATCTCTGTCAACATGATTAATGCAGCAATCACTGCTTCTTAGGGGCCGGTAACGAGCCTGGCAAGCCCGCTAAGCTGGGCTGATTGCTATTCGCACACTGGCGTTCGTCCCGGGTGAGAATAACGCTTTATTTTTAAACAAGAGATGGGTTCCACGAATGCTGCAATCTCCCTTAAGAAAATGGGTCGCCATAGTAAAGAGAAAAGGCACGTAGTCACTTTTCTATTTAATTTGTGACAGTGGGCAGGAAAGAGCACCGGGATAGGAGCAGAAAGCTCCGCTCCAGCAAGTTTGTGGGGAGGGAGGAGGCAGTGGAGGGTGGGTGCTTGACATCTTGGTGGGGTGTGGGGGGCAGGGGGTGAGAGCGTGGGATGGCGGCACATGGGGCAGGAGCTTGGATGGCTGGAAAACGCGGGCGGTACACTCTGGATTCTCAGCTGATTGGCTGAGTGCCCTTCCCCCGGTGCGCATGCTTGATGAACCAGTTTAAGGGAAATTAAAAAAACACACATTTCAGGTGGTTTGACCTCCCTTGAACTTCGACACTTTTCCAACTATTTGTGGCTGAAAAGAGTTCAAGGTTTCAAAGCAGACAGGGACTTGCAGAGGATGCCAGGCTGCCATCCCCCACAAAACTAGAAAAAAACACCTGTTCTGCCCATAGCAAGAGCAGGCCTCCCGCCCTTGACAAAAGAAGTAACCCTTTTCCTCTTTCCATCGCAAGCACGCCCTCATGCTACAATTTCAACAATTTCCAGCACAAGCAGGTTGCTGGCGCTAGAAATAGACTTTTGCTCCTTTTTCCTAACCCACCCATGCTAGAAATCAAAAGGGATTTTTCAATTTCTAGCTCTGATGACTTTTTTCTTTTTTGGGTGAGGGAATATTATTTTTCTTTTCTTGAGCTTATGTGTGCACTAGCACTAGCCTGCAGGGCAAAACAGGGGGGTGCGGTAGCACCTGGAGCATTCCAAGTGCCAAATGGGATTGCCAAATAAATGATCTCAGGCCTAAATAACCAGACAGACTCAAAATGGCAAAATACTACTTTATCATCAGTTCAATGAAGTAGGGACACCTGATGAACAATCAGATTGTGGCACAAACACTCTCAACGCATTTCAATTATGGAAAAGGTTTTATACCTCGACATACGTCAGCTATGATGTCATCCTACGTGGCAAGCAATAAAAACCTACCCGTTGGAGGGATTGGTTAAGGGAACATATATACCTATAGTTTATATAAGCGTTAGTATCGTCATTGGTTGCCACTTATCTGGTAGGCACGCCCTGAACAACGTCACCGGCTTAGAGCAACTGATGGCGAGTCCCTTTTTTTTTGGTCATTTCTAGTTGTGTTCTGAATAGGTTGCCAAATCCCGATACACTTTTATTGAGGCTGTCCAATAATCATAATGTTAGACCAAGAAGAAAGTGTGGAATCCGTACTTTTGCACCAAAAACAAAATGATTTATTTGTACTTCAATTGAAAAAGAGTTCTTTCTGATTGTCTTGTATATCCAAAGTTGATCCCTCAAGAAATATTTTGCTTCCTTCTACACATGTTTCCCCACCTTAGTCTGGTGGTTCCTCAGGAGGGCAAGAATGACTTAATCTAAACAGTAAACAGACAAAAACGACCTTAGTTTAGTCTCAACTATATGTACTGCTTGCTTGCAATATTTGGGTGTACAGTTTTCAAGACACAGCTATGCATCGCCTCTCTTCATTCCCACCTCTGGTCGAGTCCTTAATTTTCTTCACCTTTTCTTCACACTGTGGTTTCTTAGTTTTCTACGGGCTCTTCCTTGATGGCGTTGAAGCCCTTGACGGTTGAGTTTATTGTCTGCATCAGCTCCCAATGTGTAAACTAGAGCCATTTGGCATGTGTGCTTGTTTGTACTGCTGGAACAATAGATGCAAAGAACATCTCAGTTCTGCTGAAGAGCCTGTGCTCTGGTGGTATCGCATCTATTGCATTCTCCAAATCTCATAGGGCATAGTTACCCCTTTTCACTCGGGTCACCGCTAAAGATCTCTTCTTTCTTGTGCTTGTACCCATTTCAGGGAACCCTTCTATTTGTATGTCCTTCCTAGGCACTAGTAGTACTGGGGTGGCTAGTCAGATGTACAAGTGAACATACCCCTCCCAAGTTGGGTGGCAGCTGCAGGTATGCCTTTTGATCCGTAGGCCCAGTAGTTATCCATAAGCACTGCTGTTCCTACTCTCATGCTGGTATCTTCAAAATATGCTTACATCCTTAATTCTCCCCAACCTCTACTTCACCATCATTCTCGAAACATAAAGTTACTTCCTTGAGCGGTGTGATGGGCATGGGTCCTGCTTCGTTGTCTACCCATGTGAGCAGTTTGACACTTGCTTCCCATTCCTTGAGGCACTTGTAATTTTCCTGCTGTACTATTTCCACTGGGACCGTTAGGAGAGCGTGTACTTTGCTTCCAACCACTCCTTCATTCCATCCGTCTGTTGTGTATACTTGTCCATACACCAGCATCTGCAGCCTTTCCCAGCATCCTAGCATTCCTACTATTGCTCTGGGTCCTTTCTTGGGACACTGTTTCCTTCTATGTCACTGTCTGTACTTCCCCTTTACGCGGATCCTCTATGATGTACTCGGACAGATTTTTTGTAGTCTTTATGTAGTTATCTTTGTGGGGGAACGTCTTCTTGGACATCCACCTTAGTGTGTCACGTTTCCCTTGAAATCGTCCTAGTTGTGGTGCAGAGCGATACATGCATGAGGCATTGTGCTATTGCCACTGAAATTTCAGTTGCCACAAACGTTCTGGATGCACTCATAGCATAGGGAATGTGAGTGCAGGCAAATCAGCTCTCTTTTGTCATTTGTTTCCCCCCTTTAGCCATTTGGCTATACCACATGTTGTTTGATATACGGGCCGAATCAACTATATAGGAATTTACCTGGTTAAAATCTACTACTGCACCCAACTCTATTGTTTAGCAGGGCTTATTGCCTGCCCAGATATGGCTTCCCTAACAGCAGTGATTGGGGCTAAGTTAGTGAGGGCCAAAACTTGTGCTTGGAAGAACAACAATCTTTGCAGAACAAAGAGTGTAAAGAGGTAGAGACAGTAGAAAGAACAAACATCATATTATGAATTACATTTCCCATGTTGTTATTATTGAGTGTCTCTATGCGTTGATACAAGGGTTTATGCAGCTAAACTGAAAAGCCTGAGAAATGCGTTATTGCTGTGTTAGTGTGTGTTAGATTAAGCTCTATGCCTCTAGTATTGGGCGAGTGCTGTGAAGTACAATCGCTCCCACACTATACGGATTCTCGAAACAGCAAGCAGAGTAAGGATAGACAGATTTCCATGGGTAAACCGTGGGTATGTCTGGCCTACATAAAGCATGAAGGCATGAAACAACAATCGTGGAGGAATCATTTGTTCAGTTTCTGTCCGTATCATAAAAAGGATGAACCATTCCTGAAATGAGGTATGTTTATTGAAAACCATATGGCGTGGGCAGTCTTTACTTTCTAGATGAATACCTATTGAAAGGAAAAGGTAGTGTTGTACCTAGTCTAGGTGTGCGTATTGTCCTTCCCTAACTTTCTGGCTCTGGACTGTGTTATCCACGATTGTTGCTCTCCTTCTTTATCTTTGTCTTCTTCTTGCATCAAATCGTCCTCTTTTAGACTGGAAGAGGTCTCACCTCGGCATGGCTTAACATCTCCAATGTACTTTCACACTTTCTTTCCATGTAATTTGACTGCATGCTCTGTTGCTTGCTCTACCGTGTAGGGCCACTTGAATCTCGGTTTGAGGAGTCTTTCACTTGTGGCTGGGAAGGTATCTTCCTCACTGTTCTTCAACCTCTCCACCTGCAGTTGGTGAGAAATAAAAGACGTACTAGCCATCAAAGAAGCCACATACGTGTACCTTTAATTTCCAAGGAAATCAGAGGTTGCATTTGCATCTGTCAATGCCCTAGTGGGAGGAGCCAGGGGTAGTCGCATGCACTGTCCTGTTACCCTCTCATGGGGCGTTAAGTGGTGGTCATGATTAAATCGAATATGAAATATCTGAGGGAGAAAAATTATTTTACTGAAAATAACTTTTGGTTTTGTCTCCCCTGGACATTTCTTGCAACACGCTCCCACCAATTCCCTTACCTACCTTCTGGTGGCACACAGGGAAGGGTGCCATCACCTCTGCCATCCCTCTGCAATTCTGGTTCCCTTCACACGCTTGGATGGGACCTGACGACGCTGGGTCCTTTCCTTTTTTTACATTCTTTTTTTTTCTCACTTTTCCTGTTCCCCGCTTTCCTTTTTATGCAAGTCCTGCAAGGTTGATCAAGGTGAGTGGGGGACAACCCCACAACTGCCACTCCCCTTGATCGACATTTTTTGATTTTTTTTTTTCGCTGCCATATTTGACATTTTCTTCCATTCATTATCTTTTAAAAAGTTTTATACGGATTCCGGTCGGATCGGGGCTGATTGAGCAATGGAAACAGGGCTAAGGGAAAACAGTGAAACCAACCATTTACTAACTTGGCTTTTATTTTTGCAATCTTTTCTTGGAGCAGTCTGTTATAGTGCTCACACATCCCATTTGCTTGCGGGTCAAAGGAACAGGAGAATTTGTGCTGTATCCCCAGCAAGTTTGTGATGTGCTCAAAAGTCCTATTGTCTAAATGTGGCCCGTTATCTGACCACAGGACCTCACACACCCTTATCGTGAGAATACCTCTCTAACCAGGAATTTTTCTGCCCTAGGGCATCAAAGTGTGAACAGGGACCAGCTTCAATCCATCAGGAGAACGGGCATACAACCACTATCATGTTGCAGTAGCCCTGGCACACATGGATCATATCGACATAGTCTATGTGGAGAGGTTGGAATGGCCCGATTGGGTGGGGTATGGCTCCTCTCACTACACGTAAAGTATGTCCTACAGTGAACTTTTTACAGGTGACACAGTGTGCCATCAACACGGCTATATGCTTCGCCATATTAGGACAGAACCAATCTTCCACAATGTGAGCAGCAAGTACTCTTTTACCCATATAAATAGGAAAATCCAGTTGCGGGAGCACAATCTGCAATAATGCTGTTGGGAGTACTAGCTTGCCTGTGCTTTCATGTTGCCACAAAGCAGCTGTAGGGGATATTGAACATCCCTTTCTCCAGCATAAGTCCTTCTCCTCTGTCAGAGCCCTGCTCTGAAACTCCATTATCTGTATGGCTGGTAACGTAGTATAGCCTTCTTTTAGAATCATAGTACGCACACAGATATGTGTGTTTGATGGGGTATTAAAGTCTGTTATTCCTGAAAAATATGCTGCATGCTTTGCTTCCGCCTCTGCTGCCTCGTTGCCCTGGAGACAGTGTGGGCCTGGCACTTTATGACCGCTATTGCTGTTGGGAGTTAAGGCACATCTATGAGCCTGTCCAGTAGGGGCGTGTGCTGCACCGGTGTGCCATCAGCACGTCAGAAGCCCCTCCTCTGCCATCGTGACAGCTGAGGGTGTACTATAGATGTCATGTAGGTCGAATCTGAATACACTGTAATTTCCTGGTCCCTGTGCACTTCTAATGCCATTATGAGAGCCACTAATTCTGCTGCTTGTGCCAAAAAACGTGAAGGCACTTTCACACTTGCTATTACTTCAGCGGTACCGTCTGCTTTTAGTCTCACCACTGCCATCCCCGTATGTCTTTACCCTGTTGTCTGATCTATTGTTGATGACCCATCAATGTAAAGCATTTCTCCCCCTAAAGTGGCTTTTCCGAAGGTTGTCATACTGTTCCATGTATATAGTACAGTCGTGTACATAGTCTCCTTCCTTTACTGGTTCAGCTAAAAATGTCGCTGGGTTGACAATCCTGCACCTCACTACCTTGATTGCTGGGTTTCGAGATAATCACCTTGTATCCAGAAGCTCGCTGTGTGGTCAACGTACTCTTGGGTCTTTCGTGAATTGCAAAGAATGCATGCTCCAGGTAAAGTGTCATGCTACACCCATAGTGATACTCACTGACGTCTCTACGGTGAATGCGGTGTCAGCAGGTGCCTGCTCACAAGGGTAATGTCCACTCATTACAGGGGCTAAACATCCACTATAATAAGCTAGTGGCTTGCACCCTAGGGTAGTCTTCTGTGTGAGTACAGCAGTCATCACTACTCCATTGGAGTTTGAGAACAAATAACATTTGTTGTGATAGTCTGGGATCCCTAGCACTGGAGCTGTGTATATTCAGTTCCTCAAACACTTCAGTCATTTCATGTGTCCTTACCAATTTACCATTCCCTCTCTGTGCCTCACTAAGCCTGCTGAACAAAGGTCTCCTATATGTGCTATAGGCGAACACCCAGGCTCTGCAATAATTGCAAAGGCCAAAAAACTGCTGCATTTCTCTCCCTGTCTTTGGCATCAGCGTGCTAGTGATCATCTCATCCCTTTCTGGAGTCACCTTTTTCCCCTTCTTGTGATATCAGCTGCCCTATATATAGCACTTCCCTTTTAGCAGTATTGTAATTTTACCTTGTCCACCTTGTAATCTTTTCTGACAATACTGTCAGCAAGTATACCGAGTCATTTCGACTTGCTACAAATTAAAATGTCCTCCATGTAATGTATGACTGTGCTCGCTATCTGTATGTTGCCTAAATCCGTCGGAAGGAGCCTATTGAAGATAGAAGGTGGCTCACAGTACCTTTTTGGGAGTCTTGTGTGTTTCCACTTCTGGTTTCTATATAGAAATGATGTTAAGTCATGTGACTCTTCATGGAGTGGTATAGAAAAGAAGGCACTCTTCAAGTCTATTACCGTGAAGTGTTTAGCTTCCGTTGGGATGATGCAAAACATTGTCACTGGATTCCAAACTAATAGGAATTCTGCTTCAACAATTTGGTTGAGAGGGTGCAAATCCTGAATGAATGGCAGTCAGGAGTTTGGCTAAAGGGCTAAGGGCAAAGGTTATACCTCGGAGTATGCACTGTAGATGAAGAGAGATGCACTAGGTAATGCTAGCATATAACATAAACAGGGTACATACCAAGCTGATCTGAGTTGTAACAGGTATTCACAGGAACTACAAGGGCAGAGCTGGCTGTAAGCCAATAGACACAGAGAGTGCAAAGGAAAGCAAATATATTGGGTAAAGGGTGTACTGGAATTTGATAAGGGGTCTCCAGGGAATAGGAAAAGCCCTTGGGATCGGTACCAGCAGACTACTCTTATCAACTGTCATACAGCAGCGTCGTGAGTTAGGTGTGCCGAAGAGACTGTTGTACTCAGTGAAAGGGTGAAACTGGAGACCATAGACTGAGTCAGGTAAGGCTCCAATGGACTAGATGAAGGCAACATAAGTCTTTCCCTTATCTGATCTGAACAGAGATCAACTGAGGGGTCAAACTGTAAATGCATACAGAACAGAGGCACAACAGTGGACCAAGATGTAATACACGTCGAAAGCGGTGTAGAAAGAAATAACCAGGTACAGGGCAGGTAGAGAAACCAAGTACAAAGCAGAGACTGGAATATCAGGACACACAAGGCAAAGGACTCAGACAAAATAGGTTGCTGCCAACCCAGCGAATACGAGGGGTTCAGGAAACTCAGAGTATTTAAGAACAGGCACTAGTACTGAAGTCTGGTAATGTCGCAGGCAAGGAACAAACAGGAAAACTTCAAGAGACTGGGATTGCAGGGAGAAAGAGAGAAAAGCTAGGCGGAAGCAGGACAAGTCTGTGAAGCAGAAATGCTTAGAGAACAGGGTGTTTGCAGAAAGTAAGAAAAGCGGCATAGATAGCGGAACAGAACTGGATGGCCTTAATAGAAAAACAGGACAGGTGCTGTAACACAGCCGCAAAAGCAGGCAGAGTTTCAGAAGTCAAGGAAAAGTTCAAAAACAGGTAGATTGGAGAGTATGCTGCAAGGCAGCAACAACAAACAGGATTCAAACGCCAAAATCAGGATATTCAGAAAAGGTTCAGTAACTGGACACAGGCGCACAGAGCAACCTCCCAGTGGAAGCAGTTGACTGAACAAATGCTTCTGTTCAAAGTGAGATTATAAAGGGCCTCCCAGCCAACAGCCCAACAGGGTGGAGCTGATTGCAGTCTCACCCAGCTATGTTCAATCAAGCCCAGCCCCGGCTTCAGTAGCCTGCAGCAGTGAATTGTAATTAAAGTCTCTTGAGCTCTCAGCAGCCTAGCCTGCAGTAGCTTGGAACAGGTGAATGCTATCAGGGCCTTTCCGGCTCTTAGTAGCTTGCTGCAAACAAAGGTACTTTGTATGCCTCCTCCAGCCCTCCGCCTCTTGGACAGCATACATGTACCAGAATGTATCTACTAGTTTAATCCAAAACCCGCAATGGAAAAGAGTTATTCTGCATCCCATCCATGCATGGCAAGGTACCGATTTAAGGACCCCTGGGTTCAAGGGCATATCTTTGGGCATACACGTGTATTAATAAAGAAAGGGTATGAAAAATGTCTCTCTATCCCTAAAACTAAGAGGGGTTTCCCTGCCTAAAACAAAACTAGTGTGATTGTCAGAAAGTTCGACACTGAAAAGTCTGCCACTGTCATGTATCAAAACCTACCTCTTTCACTAACACTAATAACCTAAAACAACTATGCAAGGATGATCTCTTCTCAACATTTTTGCGGAATACATCCAACTCCTCCAGCGTGCACAGGGATACAAGCTCTGAAAGTCCCTTTGAAGGAAAAGCAACGCCATGACGGAAGCAACCCTACCCATGCAGAAGTCCTTGTGTAGGCCCAAAACACATCAGTAATGATGCTTCATTAGGCAATGTCCCTAATGAGAAGTAAGCCATACTTTGTGCAGTGATTGGTCAAGACAGGTAGGCAAACACATTCCCAACCCCTGGATCTCAGCACTAACGTCATCCAACAAAGAAGTAACTGACCCTTGAGCAAAGAGACAGACACTGCATATGGATTGGTTAAGAAACCTCAGCCCAGGCCCAAAGCCTGTGTACAAAATAAATATAACAAATCATGTTCCTAGCCAAGATAAGTACGACCAACGAGCCACACTGCTCCCTGTAAGAAAACCCTCACTGGAAAAAACCCAACCACCAAGATAGGAACCATATGTGATACCATTGCCAATAGAATAAAATCAATTAAGTACTGACGGCCTTTCACAGAGATTTATGAAGAGCCCTAACAATACACAGGTCAGCTCAGAAATACATTTATATGGTTTTGATTTACACAATATACACATATCATTGCAAAGAAATGAAGTCCACAGACACCTGAGCCGCCAGTTCATAAGGTTGAAGACAGTGTCAATGAAGTCACGCACACGCCATGAGAAAGGAAATAATAAAAGGGAAGTGAGTATTGTTTCCAATGAAGAGTTGCAACTGTCGGTTGAACAGTTCATAATGGTGGGAACAGTACTTTGGTGCCAACCGATGATGTCTATGAGAAAGGATGTCACGTTATCGTTTTTGTTGCCACACTGTCACACCTCACATAGGGATTGGTCAAAACCCATCAAGCCACTCACTCCAAAGATACTCCAGATGAACTAGCCAATCGAAAGCTACGTTTATACGATACAAGGTAAAAAGGTTAAGATCCAATCAGCATCATGGGAAGGAAGATGGTCTCATTGCCGATTAATTAATGAACTGCAGTCATGGTAAAGTCACAAGGGGTAGGATAAGCCTAAATGGCTAGGCATTGTATAGATTCACCTATAGTTTAGACGTTGTCCAATCACAGACTGGGGATTTGTGAATAACCTGTAACATTTGTTGTCACCTCACATCTTATTCTCACTATAATTGCAGCAATCTTTTGATGTAATATTGAATGTCTTTTTGATTATTCCCCAACCCGGGCTGTGTGTAATAAACTTTTGTTTTTCTCTCATCTCATTTTTGGCTTGTTGGATTAATTTTTATCATTTGGATGTGGGACTTACCTTACAAAGTAAAAGTGGTTTTTGTGGTTTCCACCAAAAGAGTCTCTCTGGTATGTGAAAAACCAGAGGGTGTTCACTGCCTAGAACCCGGGGAGTCTTTACTCAGGTGGCCAGGGCACAGCCATCGCCTTTGGATCCAGACCCCGGGGGTGGACAAGTGTGGGAGGATCACCACTTCCCAGATTTCCCCTGTTTCCTACACAAACACTGAGCCAAGGAAGAGGAGGGCTAAGGCTGAAAGGATTGTCACATATGCAATACACTGGACATGTCCCTCTAACTAGATCAGGCAGGGTCAGCCACTTGACTTTAATCACGCACACCTAATACCTATTAACGCTCCCCACATGGTTAAAAGGCGGAACACTGAGACAAACTTTGAGCAAGGCGGTGCATGAGAAGGAGCAGTTCATCCAGAAGTTGGCAAACCAGGTGAATGAGAGTGACAAGCTGAGGGGTTGAACCGAAGGGGCAGGGAACCAGGCACCCCCCGGTGAAAGATCGTTATTTCCAAAAGGCCGTGTGGATTGCAGCCGACAGCCCAGCTGGAAGGGAGAAAGAGTCTTCGGAGTGCTACAAGTTTATCAGCCACCGTCTTGGGTGTACGGCAGAGTTGGGAAGGCACAGAAGCAGCAGTGGTAACAGCCTTGACTCCTACATAAAAGGCACAAAAGATGGAAGCATAACGTTACGCAAGCACCAATAAGCAGCAAGAGAAAGTAAATCCATTGTTAAGAACTGTGAATACGAACTACAAAGTAGTAGAGTGGTCCTGCGAAGTGAGATTGCCAATCAAAAGTCTCTGTGAAATGTTTTAAAGCTGCAGAGGCAGCAGGAAGCGAGAAAGGAAGTAACCACAAAACTGCATGAAAGAAAAGTTAGAAACACTTGATCTAGGAGCAATTGATATAAAAGCAAGTCATACGTAGCAAGTACATTTTCCAAGAGGCATTCGAATTGAAGGAAAATATGTAAAGTTGAAGTAAAGAAAGAAAGGAGGGTCGGAGTGGTCATGTGGAGGTGAGAGCAAACATCCTCCCAGTTTCGAAAGTCTTCGACAATTAAATCAAAATACAAAAGAAGGTTTAAGCCAGATTGAGGGGAACCTATAGTGTGTTTTAAAATGGATTTCTGAACTCTGACCTGGTGGGCACAGGTTCAGAAGGCCAGCCTAGTTTCTTGGAACAGGGTAACCTTCTGTTCAAGCCAGACCAATCAAAAAGTATTGGCGGCGGTCAAGACTAGGTCTCAGGAGGGGTGAAGGTGATCGAAAGCCCACAGTGAATACACACAGTAAACAACACCACAAATTACCCTCAGTCAGTTGTATATCAAAAATATATATACATTTATTAAAGGCCTTTTAAATCAAACACAAAGCAATTATCCAGCAGCATTAACAAAACCAACACAACACTAATCTAGCAAACCTATATGCAGTAACCAATGGCCAACAGGGCTATTACTCAGTATAGTGCCACAACCTGCAAAGAAAGGGGTCACACAGTGCGAATATCTCTGTGGCAATCCTTCACAATTCACACCCTAGCTAAGACGCAGTCCAGTCCCTAAAATGAGTGGAGCCTTGAGCTCAAAAGTACTTTCGGTGCTTGCGCACACGATGGTGCAGTTAAGTCAACACGGGGTCACTTCAAGGGGCTGCAGCGACTCAGGAAGGTGGGTGAGGCAATGAAGAATAAGTTCCCACTATTTGAGAAGGGTCTCCCCAAGAGGGCAGAACAGGATCCAGAGTTGGGAATAGCTCAGTAACACAGGCTAGCTCGATAAAAAGAGTGGCCCTCAGGGGACACTCGTGCGTAAAAATGGATGGACGCGTCAAGGGCCACCGGTAAGGGTTGCAAGTACTCACTGACCCTTAGCGCATTCTGGACCAAACTTCGGCAGTCGAGTACACTTCGGTCGCAGGTTCAAATCCTGCAGTTGCACGGCTCTGCGGCTTTCAGGGGCTGCTTTCAAGGAATGATTCAGTGGCGGGACACTGATGATTTCTCTGCTCCTCGTCAAGGGATCAGGCCTGTTCTGCTGCAGCGGGTCTGAGGGCAGAGGCGGGCACAGCAGCAAGGCATCCAGAAAGTTCATCACCAAAGCTGGGCAACACGGTGACCGCTTATGCTCGGGTTCAGTCGTACTCTCCTAATTCCAGACCTAGGAATACTAGGTGTACGAAACTCATCGGGAGAGTGTCTTATACCCAGAGCATACAGTCTCCACAGGCTCAAGTGGAAACTTGAGACGGCGGCAGTTCCAGGGCACAGGTCCCGTACAAGCTGGTCAGATCACTAGGCGATCCAGGAACACTTCCGAAAAGGCTTGCTTACAGGTAAAGTTGGAGGTGCCCAGAGTAGTTGGTCCCACTATTGCAATGGGTTGAAGCTCCCTTGCAGGCCTTTTAGGTTTGATTAGAAACAAGGGGTCCGACGGAACAACAGTGGGCTCAGGGTGCCAAAACTTTCAGCAGGTCACCAGCGGTTCCATGGATCTGCTTCGTTGATTCAGGAGACTTGATTCCTTTACTAAATTTGGTGTGAACTCAGAAGATCGACCTGGAATGGGTGTAAGATGCCTTCTCTTATCCAAAATCTCCTTCGCGCCAAAACAAAGAGAAACCAATGAGAAATCTGCTCACATACAACCATCCCAGACATGGACCAATCACGGACCATGGTGGGTGCAGACCTCCCAGCGCAGCAGACATCCTGGCATCCAGGATGTGTATTGGAACTAGGCAGCTCCATTCCACACCCTGGGGGCACACACACAAGGCATGCAGAAGCCTGTGAAAGCTTCGGTTGGCGTGGCGGTCTGCATGACCAAATAAGGAATTTCCCAGGTCTGCTCAACCTGGGGAAGGCAAAGGGACAAGATGGCCAAAGGACAGAACAAAGGACCTCGTGGCATGGCCATTTTAGACACTGGGCACTGTCCTGGGCTAAACACAGTAAACGCGGTATGGCCCATTGAAAAGAGTTGGAAATACATAAAAAGTAACAGCTGCCACCAGCTCTGTCCAAGGCACATTTGTACATTCACCGAATAATCCTCTGAGGGTGTCTAGGGCCTTAGAAATGAAAAGGGGACCCCAGCGCACTCTACTGTAAGGTACTTTGTGCACTGAGAAAATGTTACTAAAGAATAGCAACAAAGTGAAAGGCTAAGGGAAACAAAGTCTCCTAGTACTGACAGTCTTAAGGGCATGTCAGTTTTCCCATAACAAAATGAGCAAAAGGGCTGGGCTCCACTGGCAAAAGTCATGCTAGGATGGTCAGACAACAGCAAACAGTTGGCGGGTTCACAACTGGAGGGAAAATTACCCATAAATGGAAATCTTTCCTAACAGTTTGGAATGTGAAGAAAGCTTGGAGAAGGGAACCCCACCGATGAGAAAAGGTTTGAGCCTGATTGAGGGGAACCGATAGTGAACTGCGACCAAATACTATACTTAGAAACTTTTTGATGAAACTGTGTAAAAGCTTAAAGGGTTACCTGGACTTGGGTAATAGGAACCCAAGAGGTTAAATCTGTGAATTTGTGACTCAGTCTTGAACGGCCAAGAAGGCCCTGGAGGGCAGAGCCAGCCACCTAAGTGTGTTCCAAAGCCAAAAAGTGTTCATCCATCAAGTGTTCCATCTAACCCCCATCTGGACAACGTGGGGACGAGAATTAGTACTGATTTATACTGCCATTCTGACATTTCATTTCATCACTCAT
The DNA here is from genome assembly GCF_040938575.1 of Ambystoma mexicanum. NCBI lineage: Eukaryota > Metazoa > Chordata > Amphibia > Caudata > Ambystomatidae > Ambystoma > Ambystoma mexicanum. Next base: position 198,216,974 of record NC_090925.1, read on the forward strand.
TTTTCCTTTTTTAGATACCTATCCCTATGTCACATTTGTGTATTAGAGTGAGGGCAGGCATTAGGTTTTTGTCAGCATAGGCCTTTATAGTTTGTCTAAGAATGATTAGACTGTTTCTTAGGGCCAGGCAGGAGTTTCTCCAACCCCGTTGAATCTAACAATAAAGGTTTTGAAACTTGCAATTCTTGTGTCAGTGTCTACTTGTGATACCATGCCTCCCTTTCAGGTAGCAAAAAGTGCTGAGAAAACAAGCAATGTTCAGAAATGCAAGAATCCAATGCTAGGGTAGTGCTCCTTTCCCCTAACCATTTGTTATCTTATATTCCTTTGTTTAGGGGTCCTAAGCCCCTTTCGCCCTTTTGGTAAAATGTCATTGTGACACTCATAAGGACATCCCTCTTGGATTTGCAGCTCTTTACCCCACCAACTTGACACACTCCACTGACAAGTGCAGGATTCCTTTTAACATGGACTCACACTTCTTTATACCACCAACCTGGTACACTGCACTACCAAGCGTAGGATTCCTTTTATCAGTTACAGGGTTCCTGACCCTCTTATTCAAAATCTCTCATGTGGGTGTGGGTCCCAGCTTGCAATACTTTATACGCTTGGACCACTCTCCTGCCAAGCCAGTTTCCTCTCATGGCCTGTGTCTCTTTCTCTCACATGTTCCCAGACCCTCTTAATCTTCGTCACTTTAAGCTTCTCATATGGGTATGAGTCCCAGAATCGCACTGAAGTGTAATATCTGCATGGTTTACTTCCCTGCCAAGCATACACCTCTTCCTTGTCCGCTTCTTTTCTCCTCAGGGTCCTATACCCTCTTTTTCCTAACTTCTCATTTGGGTGTGGGTCCCAGACTCGCAGTGCAGCTTTGTATCCTCTTGGTTCACTTTCCTGCCAAGCATACAGCTTTTCGTGGTTTACTTCTTTTGAAACCAGGGACCCAGACCCTCTTATTCTCAACTTCTTATTTGAAGTGGGTGTGGGTCTCAGACTCGCACTGTAGCATTGTATCTGCTTGGTTCACTCTCCTGCCGAGCATACAACTCTTTATGATTTGAGGCATTTACATTCAGGGTCCCAGACCCTCTTGTGTTTAACCTCTTATCGGTTTCAGGGTCCCTGACCCTCTCCTTCCAGTTTGTTTGTCCACACCGTTGTTCCCCTGCACCTCTAGGACCTCTTGGGTAACCTGCATACCTGTGTGTTTCTTTGGTGCAGGTACTGGCATGGCCAATGCAGCTGTGTCCCTTCTTTAGGCTCTGATAGCGATCGGGTGACCAATGGGGTCTGCAGTGGCTCTGCAGACATCTGACTCTTCCCGGCTGCACGTTCCCTCTTTCTCCTGATTTGCGGGTCCTGGGGCGGCCAAAGGATTCACTCAGCTTGAGCCAGGGTATTCCTCTCGTCCTGGACCACGCTCAGACACTCCTGTTCCTTCGATCCTGGCTCCTTGTCTGCTTTGAGTCTGCTGCTTCGGTACACGGCTCACTCTGTTCCTCCTCAAGCGTCTCATTTGAGCTCCACTCAAACTCTTGCGTGGGATTGTTGTACTGCTTTGGGCCAATCCCTGGCCTTGAGAAGCCTTGAGCAGAGCCTAGACCGCTAACCCTGGTTTCACGACAGTGATCTTGGACACACAGTCATCTTCTTCACAGTACCTGTTTCAAAACTATATTCATGATACTTTGTACTTTCTAGTCTTTCAGTCTTGTCAGATATGTTGGACTGTCTGACTTTATAACAAAACCCATTGGCTCTATCTAAATAAGGGGTAGGAGGATTTATGGTTGGAGAAGGGGTTGAGTGTATTGACACAGAGTTATACTGCGTTCTCTGGTAATGGTTGTCCCTAGTCCCATAGAGGGATTCCTTCCCCATGTGACCCTCCCTCAGTGCACCACCCCCAGGGGGACTATTGCACTGTGGACACACCGCCCTGGCCAGGCGCAAAATGTCTTCCCTTAGAGGAGATGGGGCATCTTCAGATTCGTCTTAATAGCAAGAATAAAGGAGGAGCCAGCACACAAACCAGCCTTACGCCACTATTAATAGTGACTGGGTCTGTCATTTCCCCATCTGGATCCCAATGAATGGGGAAATGTAATAGCTATTTCTCTGATGAAAAGCTTGTATGCTTGAAATACTAAGTACATAATGCACACTGTGCTAGGTACTTATTTCCTTTTTCACAACATTAAACCGAATGTTAAAGTGTATGTAACCGCAAAGTATTATTTAAGCAATAAGCCCCGGGCTGGGGGTCCATTACCACTTCTGGTGATGCCGAAGGGCCCATAGTTACAAGCCTGACTGAAGTGAGGGCCTTAAAGCAGGCCACGGGGCATTACTGGAAGCAGGACTGGAACCCTAGCGAGGGTCTTATTGCTATTAGTACTTCAGCCCATAAGACCGGGTACTAATAGCTTCTTTTTTTAGTTGTGAGACGCACCGGTGTTGAGCAATGAAAAAAAAAGAAAAAATGGCCACCATGGGATGGGATACATAGTCCATTCTCCCTTTCCATGGCAGCCATTCGAACATTGAATGCGCTGCAGGGAAGGGCTCCAACCCCTGGTGCCTTAGACAAAAAAAGCTACTCCCATCAAAAGAGGTAGTTTGAATCTGGGGCAGATAGGAATCTTGAAAGAAGCTGCACGGCATGGGCAACTGGTAGAAAAAAGAGTGAGGGTGTTTTTGTGTTGTTTGTTTGTTTTATTATTTGTAATGCGCGAGCGTACCCGAGGGTATCAGGGTGCAGCATTTTCAAGAATATGCGAAGCTTAGTTACAATAGTCATAAAATATACAGAAAGGCAGGAAGGTACACCAAAATTATATACAAGTCAACAAAGAGTTACATAGATAAAATATACATATAGACCAGTGTGCGCACGTGGTTACAGTCTGTGCGGGTTTCTTAAGTATCTTAGACAGCCTACGTTTTCAGCCAAGAAACTACCTTAGATCGGAAATTCTGGTAGGGTAGGTCCGCTCTGAGATATGGCGGCAATGAGTTCCACAGTTTAGCTGCTTTCACTGGGAAGCTATTGCCCCCTATGGTGGCTCGTTTGAAGTTGGGGACAGTAAGGCAGCCTTTGTAAGCAGTTCTGGTGGGTCTCAGGGAAGGTTGTCTGTGGAATCTGTTTATAAGGTATGTGGGGCAGCGTTATTTAGGGATTTGTGGGTGAGTGATGCAGTTTTTAAGAGAATTTTGTCGTTGATAGATAGTGTTGATGCTAAACAAATATGAAGGGTCCTTTCCATATCTGCACTTATGCACTCAGTTAGCTAATGTTAAAATAAATAACAGCACAGTGAACAGCCATTGTGTGTGATGCACACCCTGAGCATCACATCTAAGCGACAAACTACATCAAAAAGCAAATTAGGCATGTACAGGATCCATAATTGTTCATAGAACATGTGCTCCAGGGACACAGTGGGCACCAGAAGGCAAACAGAGTGTACACGTGGACATGGAAGGGTGGTTGTACATGTAGTGGATAATAGTGCGAGTGTGTGGGTCAGTAGGGACATGCACTCAACATATGCTTGTGTAGTCAAGTGACCATCAGTGTCCTCTACACATCACATTTGAACATTCACCATGTGTATACCCCAGCATGTCAAACCACAACTATCCCCTCACACCTGAAAGGTAAACACAACACATGAACAGGCATTGATCAGCAGAATACATCATGTACATAGGATACCACAATTACAATGTCAGGGTGCCCATCACACTGCAGGGCAAGGCAACTATCAACAACAAAACACCCCCACCCCTCACAAATCACCACGACCCACTGAACAACTGTACTTGGGTTATTGAGCCTCATCCTTTAATTTCACCTGGCCACAGGATCACCCTTCCCCTTTGTCAGCATCTCCCACCTTGTGTGTAAAACGTTGCCAGCAGCCTTAGAGTCCACCTTGATTTGCAAAAGCACCAAATCCAAGAGAACTCAAAGCAGGCCAACACAGAAGCCAAGCAAATAGCCTGCAGGCAGGAAAACAAACCAGAACAGCCTCCAGTAGATGACTTGAAGTAGCAGTACGCCACAAAGGCCAAGTACTACCACAATGATGTTAACAACCAAGGTAGCACAGTAAAACAATGTCACAACAGGATGTGTACCATGTGTGGTACATAACATAGAATGATGCACCACGAATGGATGTGTACTGTCACAGCTCCCGTGTACAGGCGCAGGAGTGGCACGAACCAACCACCCCCATCGTGGTCTGGGTGCCTGCAAGGTCAAACTCACACAGGCCTCTGAGACCCTGCTGGGGAAGGAGGGACAGGGATATGCAGTCGGGACAGGCATTGGCATACTGGATAACCGGAATGAGGGGCAAGAGAGGGGAGTAGGATTGACACGGGAAAGTAGGGAATGCACAAAAATGTAGTACTCACATTAACACATACACAATTAGACCAAACTTGTTCATCATGAACATAGCAGCAAATTACTCAAATGGAAGTCAAAGAGAAACTTATCTCTGGGGTGAGTGCTGGCCTCCTGCCTGCGCACTCTCAGGGCCGGTAACAGGAGCAGTTCAATGCTGCAAAGAGAGCCACAGTTAATAATCTGTGCGTGCCCAAAACACACAAACACACCACCAAATATGCCCCAAAGTAACAAACTACTCTACAAACAGACTATCTTGTGTGGATGCTTCGTACCCATACGTAACATTACCCCTGTGATGGTTCATACAGAGTCAATGCAGTAAGTCAGGCGTCGCTGGGTGCGTGGCAAATGGAACACCAATGTGTCACGATTCACACAACATTCAATGTTCCCTGGGTAAGCAGACAGAAGCATATAGCAAGTTATGACTTCAGAACAAGTTGTGTACCACCATGACCAAAATAAAGTAGGCAGTGCATGTTTCAAAATCTACTTGGAAATTAAATGCACTGCACCCGAGTATGTCCCTTGCTGTCTGTCCCTGTGAGCTGCTCCTTTCCATGTCTCGGAAAGCTACATGGCTATTACAAGTGCCTCAATGGCCCATGGTGGACCGGAGGGTATGTGCCACTGCCCCTGCAGGTGCCACAGACAACTTTCGCTATCAACTAGCCATCAGTCCACTAACACATCTGAGCTGTATTGTGCGCTTCAACACCAATATTTGTCCAAGCTCATCATCAGTGCTGCTACTAAGCATGCATGTGCAACTGGCCTGGTGGAAGGTTTGCTGTGTTGTGACCCCCCTGTGCTGCTCACCTTGCCTGGAGTCCCTTGAAACACGTCAGCAGTTTTCAGATGTATGATCGCAATCCCTGTGCCTCTGCTTGCGCACACATGCGCATGTCGGCACCACCAAACGTGTCCAGATTCCAGACGTCCAATGGCCCATGTCTCCTGGCAAAGGTGCTCTGGAGGCTCATCCCCCTGCAGAAAGGCCATGAAACACATGATTAATGCTTTAGATTAATCTGTGTGTGTCTCTTCAGGCATTTCATGACTGGACCATATCAGAGACGTACATCAGAAATCACACCATCAGTCCGTCTTTCACAGCCAAAGTGTGGAACACACTATCTACGGCATGAATTGCAACAAGCACATGTACAGTAAAGATAAGAAACATACTACACAATGCATAGCAATGAATGTACACATGAAACACCCCATCGAGCAAAACAAGAACAGTGGTCAATTACACCCCAATCATCCCCACTAGGGGTGTCAACACAAGTTCCACAGCAGCAGACATGCCACATATATGACAGTCCAAAGCCCTTGTGTAATAGGCTGTTACACCGAACCATCCTTGCGAGCCCATGGATAAGGGAAGCAGGATTGGCATATGTGAGTCAAGGACCCCAAGCAGCAAACACATACACAAGACAAGCTTGAATGGCCTAGCTGGAACAGGCAGTGGATGCTTTCAAAAGCCACAAAGCACCACACCATCACATGAAAGCACAATAGACAAGCAATTTTAAACTATATTAACTAATTACACTAACTATGAAAAACCTACATTACCTATTTAAACTAACTATCAAACAGAAACTTAATTAACTAAACTAAAAGAAAAATCAAAAATGGCCACATACGACCTGGGGGGGAGGCACCCAGGAGGGGGGAGGTAGAGGGTGCTGCTCAATACCCACATGCGATGATGCTGAGGAAAAAAAAAACTCCATGGGCTCAACGCCTGCACAGCCCGAACTATGTGGAAGATAGATTGTCGTCCGAGTCTGGCTCTTCCTGGAAAGGAGGACGTGCAACAGGAGCATGACCACGCCTAGCCGCAGCTTGCCCCTCGTCGGCAGCAAGTCTGCCGGACGGGTGAGCCTGGTTCTGTGTGGCGATGACACGTAGGTCTGCATGCAGAACCTCCCGTGGTACACGTACTTCTTCTTGCAAGGTAGCACGTGTAATACAGAGTTCCTCCTGCAAGGCCTGGCTGGACAACCGCTGCACCTTCCGGCAAGCATGTAGCTCAGCCGAGATAGTACGCTCAAGCTGTGCAAACCTCTCCTCTGCCCGCTCCCTCTGGGACATCAGAAGGACACCCAGAATGGATCTGAGGGAAGCATACTCCTCCCTCAGGGCCTCCATGTGTGCCTCTGCATAAGCAGCAATTGCTTGACGCAGAGACAACATTTCAGCCTGGCGTGCCCTGTCTGAGGCCGCTATGCCCAGCCTGAGCGAGCGAGCCGAGGAACGTGCTGCCTGCTGCTGGAGAAGCACCTGCCTAGCAGGGGAGAGCACGGATCGGGCCACACGCTCCATGCTCTCAGCGATGTTCTCCATTGCTGCACCCTGGCGTTCAGAATTGGCAGTCATGTCTTGCTCCCACTCAGTATACAGCGATTGCGCGCGGCGACCGCATTGCTGGGCTTGACCCCTGCGGGACTCAAGGACCGGGTGTCCTTGTTGTGTTGGCACCGCCCCGGCTGCACGACTACATGCCCCCGTCGACGTGATCTCCCAGGCACATCAGTGACTGGTCTGGAGGGTGACCCTGCGTCCCGATCCACCACGGGCGGAGGTTCCAAGACTGTCTGACCCCTCAGTGCAGGTGTCACGGACAGAGGAGTGTCCACATCAGAATCACTCACTCCTGACATATGGACCTGATGCTCATCCAACTCGACATGGTCGTCAGAGTGTTCATCATGGCTGGACTCATAGGCAGCCAGAGACAAAATGGACTGTAGCACTTGGGGGTTTTCGTGGCCTACCACCCCACAACCCCCACTTGTGCTGGGTTGATGTAGTGATAACAACCCTGTACCTGGCATGACAACAGCATCCTCCGGCTCCATTGTGTCATCACCTGAAAAATAGAGAGAAGAAAGGTCACTACACATGTTAGAAGCACACAACACACACACACCCCGACACCAAACACATCAGGCAGACATGTGACACACAAAATTGAACCTAGCATGCATGCTGGATCAACTTGAAATTGTTTCTGTGATTAGACTTGTGGAAAGGTGGCAGTTTGCACTGAAGTGGGTCTATGCAGTGCAGCAAATATGTATGTTACTCACTATCTACATGTACAAGGACTTCATGGTGTGTGTCAGAAAATGTGAAGGCAGTGCAAGGTCAATTTCAGGCATCACGTGCAATGTGCATTCAACGGGTAGCATATCTACAAGCAAAGCACCCCTCCACCCAAGTGCAAAAGCAGGGATGCCTAGCATGGTATCAAAAGGCTGACCATAGACCTGTGTATTGACAGACAGTGTTGACTAGTATCAACAGCATCATGTGAGTCAAGTGACAACACAGCAAATGATGATGGGACAGTAAGCAGGACACATGATGAAACCTCTGGAGTACACCCACGTGTGAAGAAGACACTACACCAGTTGGACAGAGTCATTGGCCATTAAACAGGCGGAGGCCTGTGACCCACACAGATTGTCAGACCCTAAACATGTGCGCAACGCAGTACTGAGCCACAGTTGACATGGGAAGGCAGATGAAATGCCATGTAATGTAGGTCATCCAGGACTTGTATTACAGTGATCATCCAGTCATGGACACATAGGGGCATGCGTGCAATGCACATGGAGCATGAATGGGCACTCATGTCCCTGCGGGGCATCTGACCTCTGCACAGTCCAGGTGAGACACCCTGCATCAAGTACTAAGGATGTACCACACAGCATATGTCTGGCAGATTGGCCGCTGGATGTTAGCATGTACACAGGAGGCATGAACCCAACGGCAATATTGTAGCAGACCAGTGCTAAGGTGGAATTGGGGTGCAGAGTGGGGGTTTGAGGGGCAAGGCAGCATGCCTACATTGAGTACCCGCTTGCAGGCAGAGGGCACATGCACGTAGGTCATGCTATGCAGAGTCCCTGGGCTTAGAGGAAGGTCACCCCACGCTACATGCAGAAGTGTCAGTGAGCTGGAACATGGACTGGAGGGGCATACTGGTAACCAGCATTTGAGTAGGGTGCAATATTGGTGATGCGGACAGTCCCCGTCTGCTCCACATGTCCACCATCCAGCAGAGTAGACATGCATCAGGGAAACATTGCATTACTTGCACATCAGAACCATGTACACGTGACATGTAGTGGCAGTCATGCACAACACATCACACAAGTAAAACACACATGTCCTCGACAAACACGCATCAACACTCACTGGACTGGGCATCAAAGTCTGTCATCTCTCCCACTCCTTTGACCGATTCAGATGGTATGAACTCTGCAAAGAGTGACTCATGCGGAGTGAGGTCTTCCTCCTCTGGTACAGGCCCACTGCCAGTCACCAGAGTCAAGTTGTAATTTGAGGCACACTTAGCCTTAGTGCTGCGTTTGAGGTCATTCCAACTTTTTTTGCACTCTTGCGCCATGCGCACCTCATGGCCGAATGCACTCACATGTCCCGCAACTTGCTTCCAGTGGGTATCATGGTGGGCAGCCATAGTCTGACAATTAGCACCCACAAGCATGTCATGGCTGTGGTCCCACAGGTAGTCCACGAGGAAGTCCAGTTCCTGTTTGCAGAAAGGCTTCTTCCTCGACGTGCCGGAGGTCGTGGCTGTGTGTGGGGTCCCAGCCTGTGCTGCAGGTGCCACCTTCCTCCTCTTGGATTGTGGCACAGACCCTGGCTGGCTAATGCCGCCCTGATCAGTATGGCCAGTGGGTTCGGTGGATTGAGCGGCAGGTGGAGGGACAACCAAAAGCCTGACCAAAGGCCTGACTTGTGTCAGTGGCAGCTGGGTGCCCTCTAATGTACCCTGCGCAGCAACATCTGCTGTGGTAGGGTCATTGACTGCAACTGTCCTGGTTGGCAGACTCACAGCAGATGACATAACTGCCCCAGGGACACGTGTCTTGGTCAGGGCATCCCTGCGTGTCCCTACGGTTTCCCTCCTGGCCTGTTGGAAATCTTCCAAGGGCTCTTCAGGCAGACCCTGAGCCTGGGTGGTGGTGTCCACAGCTGCACCTGCAGCTACCACTATCCTTGGGCCTGTGGCAGTCGATGGAACAGACTGCCGGGTCACACGGGCGCCAGTGCCAGATGCAGAAGCTGCATCTCCCGGAACCACAGGGGGCGGTGGCATGACTGCACCGACACATGGCACAACATTGTGCTCAAGTGGCGCACCCCTGCCTCTTCGCTCTCTGCGGCCACCCTGGACACCCTGGAGTCCCCCTACTCCCTGGTCACCCCGGCCATGTCCCCGACCACGCCCACCACGAGGAAGACACCCAGCTGAGGCACCCCTCACCTTTGGTGGCCTCCCAACCATGGCACAGATGTAGTAGTGCCGGCACAGATGGAGTAGTAGTGCCAATGGGAGATGTACACCACAATTGACCTGGGCAATTGGGGTGAAGGGGGTGGGATGCAAGATGTTAACAGCCCACCTGCACCTGCAAGGCTGTACGTGGCCCCAAAACTGCAGTAAAAACGTGCACGCAACCCTGCAGGCTACGTGCATGGAATCAACCTCCAGCAGTACGCGGTGGCATCCAGTAACACGAAAAATGCATACGCGTGGGACACGCAGGCTACTATGACCTCGAAAACGGGTGCGATACACAGGGGCACCCGCAGTGGGAAAAATAGCGTGCGTGACTCACCGTCTGACTAGCGCGATGCAGAAAAACATGCGTAGCCAATACCCCCGCCAAAAGAAGAGATACGTCCTTGATAGCTGCGAAGTTGTGATGGCGCGCAAAACAACACAAATCAGCAACACACATCGGTCTCCACGAAAGGCACGTACAGCGAACTGCTGGCCCCGCTCACCTTTAACCCGTGCTGAGGGAAACGTCCGCGCGCGTCACGTCACTTAAGTGCGTAGGCCCTTTCCTTGGATTACACGCATTCACACGCGGATGTGCAGTTTTTTCACGCGCGTTGAACCACTATGCCCACGTCACGTGGGAAGCGCCCGCGCGAGTCACATCACAGAAGCGCTTACGCGCTAAGGGCCTTTGGTCCAATGAAACCGCGTACATGTGCTGACGCGCTTACACGCGAAGGGCCTTTCCTCGCATTACACGCTGACGTGCCAAATCACTCAGTATCAAGCTGGCCACGCAACAACACACGGAAGACCACGCTCCTGCCCAGAAGGCCGAATTACTGCCCTCCAGAGCCCTGAGCACGCTCCCACATGCCATCTGCTGCTGCCTGACTGCCTGCTCCCCACGTGCCCTGCTATTTGCTGCCTGCACATCAGCCAGGGGTGCAGTTGCTGTGACCACCCCTGCTGGAACCGAAGACTCCCAACTGGGATACCATCGCTCCACAGCCCAGCCCCAGGACCCAGTTGCCCACCCACTCCTGCCTCTGGGGTTGCCATGTCGGGCACAACACCATCTGGCACCACTGGCAACCCCCAGCCAGAGAGTCAGAGGGCCACCAGCTTCAGTGCCAGAGAAGTTGGTGTCCTGGTGGAGCAAGTCCTGGGGCAGTATGATGCCCTCTTTGGAAGGACGGACCAGGATCTGGATGGACATCGTGACTGCCATCAACGCAGAGGGGGTGGCAGTCTGCGACTTACAACATGTCAAGAAGCGCTGGGAGGACTTCAGGTCCAGGACCGTCAACGAGGCCCGGCGCCTCTTGAAGGCAGAGGATGCCAAGGGGCGCCGGGGCCACCTGTCCGACCACCAGATGAGGGTCCTGGAACACATACGCCCAGCGCTCCACGTCCAGGTCCTTGAGAGGCAGACCCGTCTGGAGTTGACTGGTAAGTGTACATGCATACTGATTGGACGCTGTGCGTGTGGTGGTGTGCCAGTAGTGTGCAGGTTGCACATGTGTTTTCGTAGGGACATGTAGGGATGTGTATGAACAGGGGCGTGAGGCTGCCACATGTGAGTCCTCTTAGGTGTGAGACACATTGATGGTGTATGTGTTGGTAAGCATGCTGTCCAAATGCAGGTGTGGTAGCACACATGTTTGAATTTCTGTGTATGTACGTTGGCATGGTTGTGGTGTCACACATGGATGGTGGTTCCTGCTGCATGTATCTGCACTGTGTACATGTGCATGTGTGTGTATTTGACAAGTGTGCAACTGTGATGCAACATGGATGCACATGACACTGATATGTAGAAGGCTGAATGCCAGATGTGACATGTATGGCGATCGCATCACTGCGACAGTTGGAGGAGATGTAGACATGCATGTAAGTGTGGTGGCATGTGTGCATGTCTAGTGCACTCCCTGTGTTTCATGTGATGTCAGGCTCACCTTCGGCTGTTCATGCTGTTGTATGTGTATGGATGTTGCTGCCTGGTGCAATATTGCTGTGGAAATGCTCATGTCTGTGAGTGGAAATTACATGTGTGTCGTGGAGTGTGATGCCATGACTGAAGTTTGACACTGCCACTCATGTGCAACTGTCATGTGTGTATCAGTCCATTGTACAGTGCCCTGATGTCTGTGTTTTATCTCTCCCTGTCTGCAGCGTCAACTGATGAAGAGGGCGGAGAGGGTGCTGTGGAGCACAGCGGCAGGGATCGCACCACCAGCCGGAGACACAAGGCCCGGCTCCCCTCCCAGATTGTCATCTCATCGGGGAGTGAGGAGTCTGGTGCCGCGTCCCAGGCTGCAGCTGCCAAGGGTAGGTCCAAGAGGCAGAGTTCGGAGGTGGACTCCTCGGCAGCCGAAGGGGCAGCTGAGACCCCACAGGGTCCAAAGGAGGAAGATGGCACGGAGTCATCCAGGTTGGTGGGGGGTTTGGTGGAGGAGGAGGCCGTGGAAGGGACACACACGGGGTCTGGAGGTGGGGATTCCTCTGGTGCTAGTGGTGCAGTGCAGGGGCAGGGACAGGAAGCAGCACAGGCAGCCGCGGAGGTGCCTGTGTGTAATCCTGTCCCTGATCCTGTCACTGCATCATCTAGCACCAGCAGGGATGCCTACGTCCGGACCCGTTTTCAGGGAGGGGATGAGCGCACAACAACTGGCCTTCCTCTCCATGCGGACCTGGCTATCCGGGACCATGTTGAGCCTGTCCTGAGTGGGATAGCGTTGCGTCAACGGGGCATGCGAGGTGACCTGCAGTCTTTTCGTGGAGAGACTGCACGTCGTCTCGCATGCCTCTTTGACCACGTTGACCTACTGGGACGGGTCACCGGTGCTGGATTCCTCCGTGTGCTGGACCTTCTTGCGACCCCCTCCTCACCTGAACCCCCTATGCGCCAGTCGTCCTCCATGCCATCTTCCCACCCATGTATCACCTGGGTACCCTGTGGAGCTGCCCTTGACCCAGCGGCCAGGCTGGTGGAGGACACATCCCTGCCACAGTCGGGAGTCGGACGTCCAGCAGGGGTGGCCACCACGACAACTGCACCCCAGCCGGAGGAGGACATGCAGACAGCAAGAGCCAGGGCGCAGGCACAGGCACAGGCACAGCAGCAGCAACATGGTGGGAGCAATGATGGCTCGGGGCCTTCAACATCGGAGGGGCAGGCATCAGCCATAGGGCAGGAGTACCCCAGATTTCAAGTGTTTTCCGTGTGGCAGCGGTTGGGCCACGCCATAGATACGGAGCGGCAGCGGGCGGAAGAGGCACGGCTCACAATGGTCAGGGCAGAGAACTCCATGCGGAGGGCCCTGAGGCGGGCCGAGTGCCTCGAGGCAATTTGCAGGGAGTTGGAGGTGAACATGTCGTCGTCCCTGCGAACCCTCGGGGCCATGGAAGAGGACCGCCTCCAGGACATTGAACGGGAGTTCGATGATGCCCTGGCCCGGGACATCAAAAAGTGAGCCGTCGGACTAGCCCGCTGCCATTGTAAATAGTTAGATAGTGTTAGGTTTCCTTTCTGTTTTTGTTTATTTTGGGCCGCTTGGACAATGCACCACATTTTTGTATATAGTTCATTATTAGGTAGTGTTTTTTGTAGGTTTCATTTCATTTGTTGGGCTCATGGACCCTGGATTGGTGATTTGTATATAGTTGAACAGTGGGGGGGTTCTCATTTTTATTTTAATTTCACCATGGCACAATGGATTTCATATATTTTATTTCCCTTGAATTTGCTTTGTTGGACTGAGACTTTGGACAAATTTTCATTTGGAATTCTTTGGATTCTGATTATATATTTTTTATTTTTTTTCCAGACATGCTGCATTTTATTTCTTATTCCCATTATTGAGTTATTTTTTTTCATTATATTCATGCTGTTTCATACTTCAATGTGTGGTATTCTCTCATTGGTTTCATGCATGTCATGATATGGGTTTTCACATTCACTTGCACCAATTGTGTGTGTGTGACGGACATGTGTTCATGTACATACTTGCCATTCACGTTGTATCATGTAATGGCCATTTCTCTGTGGGTGGATGCAATACTTGTTTGGGTATTTGGGCTGGGGCGGCATGGGGTGTGATGTGGGTGGCCATGAGGCCCATGATTGAGGATCGTCATGACGTGGGTGCTGGGGGACATGAGTGGGGGCCTGCTGGCAGGTGCCCCTGACTGCTGGGGGGTGGGGGTTCTGGGGGACATGAGTGGGGGCCTGCTGGCAGGTGCCCCTGACTGCTGTGGGGTGGAGGTTCTGGGGGGACATGAGTGGGGGCCTGCTGGCAGGTGCCCCTGACTGCTGGGCATTGGGGGTGCTGGGGGGACATGAGTGGGGGCCTGCTGGCATGTGTCCCTGTCTGCTGGGGGGTGGGGGTGCTGGGGGACATGTGTGGGACATGAGTGGGGGCCTGCTGACAGGTGCCCCTGACTGCTGGCATGTGGGGGTGCTGGGGGACATGTGTGGGACATGAATGGGGGGCTGCTGGCAGGTTCCCCTGACTGCTGGGGGGTGGGGGTCCTGGGGGACATGTGTGGGACATGAGTGGGAGCCTGCTGGCAGGTGCCCCTGACTGCTAGGGGATGGGGGTGCTGGGGGACATGAGTGGGGGCCTGCTGGCAGGTGCCCCTGACTGCTCGGGGGAGGAGGTGGAGGTGCTGGGGGACATGAGTTGGTGATCACTAGTGCAAGGTGACATGTGGCTTGGCTGGGGGGCATGCCCATGGTGGATGGGCTGCCTGCGGGACATGACCAGGGGTGCAGGGTAGTCCCCTGTGGTGTGGGCTGCCTGCAGGGGCCGTGGAGGGTGTAGAGGGAACACCTGGGAGGACCCCCACGCCAATTCACATGTAGGACTCCCCGCGCACCCCCAAAATTCACGTACCCCACTCTGACAGCAAAATCGCGTGTGAAACTTCCCGCGAAGCTCAGTTATTCATGTACCCCACTCGCACAGGGCCTATCACGTGTGAAACTTCCCGCGAACCCCAGTTATACACGTACCCCACTCGCACAGGGCATTTCGCGTGTGAAACTTCCCGCGCACCCCAGGAATACATGTACTCCACTCGCACAGGGCATTTCGCGTGTGAAACTTCCTGCGCACCCCTGAAATACACGTGCCCCTCTCCAATCGCCTGTGAAACTTTCCGCGCACCCCAGGAATACACATACCCCACTCGCACAGGGCCTATCGCGTGTGAAACCTCACACGCACCCCAGGAATACACGTACCCCCCTCGCACAGGGCCTATCGCGTGTGAAACTTCCCGCGCACCCCAGGAATACACGTATCCCACTCGCACAGGGCATTTCGCGTGTGAAACTTCCCGCGAACCCCTGTTATACACGTACCCCACTCCAATCGCGTGTGACACTCCCCGTGCAGTGGGGTACGTGTATTCGGAGGGGTGCGCGGGGAATTTTGCAGGCATTTTCGTGGTTGGGGGCCTGTGCGCCATGTACGGGATTTATGTGCTGTGCATGGCACACGGGGAGGGGCTGGGGGCGTAACTGGCGCTGCTGCAGGGTCGCTGCGCCAGGGCTGGTTTTGGAAGCTAAATTCCATGAATATGCTGTGCGCAGAAATGGATTTTAGCGCACGTGGCTGGCGCAGTAATTCGCACACGCACACTGTGCTCCAGCTGTGTGCGCCACTTGTGCGCTGAATTCTATGAATTACCCCCTCAATATCTAGTTGTCATTTGAGTGCATTCTAAGCAATATGATGAGCTTCCATGGTAGATGCAAAGTTCACCTCTGACATTATGACTTGGAGAACTCTTGTATACGTTCCCAATGAAAGGGACATTACATCATATATATTATTATGTTTCCAGCTGCAAAATGATTTGTTATCTCTAAAGGAGCAGCCCCTAAGCTGTTGTTAGCCTGTGAGGGTTTTCCACCTACAAATCTGTCATCTGGTAACACGGAAATTACATTTTTCTATTGTATTTATTTGTATTTGTTTTATATAGCGCCTTAATCCTAGGCGCTTTACAGTTAACAACAAGAACATATTAAACATGGAACAGTAGAAGCAATAACAGTAAACATGAATCAAATCAGAAAATTGGCATGTAGAACAATTTGCATGAGAAAAGGGGAGAGGAGAGGAAGGGGTTGGAGAAGGAGAGAAGAGGGAGAGAAAGTAGTGAGTAAAGTGAATTATAGGAGGAAGGAGAATTTAGAAGAGAAGGGGAAAGATAAAGAGAACAAAAAGAAGGGTAGTAGAGGGAGGGAGAGAATGGTGAGAGGGGGAAGGATTTTGTAAAAACAGACCTGTTTGAAACTATTGCACTTAGCACTTGCAATTATCCAAAACACTGCAGGAACAAATATGATACAAATAAGAATTACATATTTGTAAAGGTGAGGATTGTATTTAAGAAAATATATTTCTTAAATACAATAAAACATATTTCTGCTTGCACAGGGGACTCTGGAAAACCAGAGTTTCAGTGGTATAGGGAACCCAGATGTCTGTGTGTTAAACCTCTGAGGTCCCAAAATAGCCTGCTACTGGTTGTAAAGTTGTACATTATTTGCAAAGTGGGTTTATTAAGCTTCATAGTTATCTCAACAACACTCTCCTTTTGATGATGTATCTACTTGTAGGATGTGGTCATGGAAAGGGAAGAGGTACCCATGTGACCATTCCCCAGGGAAAGGGCGGGTTGCACTCTGAGAGACTAGTGAGTCCATGTGGTTCCCAGTGTAGAGCAGTAATGACACAGAGCCAATTACACATATCTTGCATCACAATACCTTAACATGAGTGTGTTCAGGAGTCTAAACATACAGGTAGAGCCTATGCAGGTTAGAGAGTCAAGCAAGATGAGAGAAAAGGAGATTCAAGTCCATCCGGAAAGAGATACAAGGAGCAGATCTAGTAAAGGGTTGTAGAGGCCATTTTTGAAATTCCATTTCAGATTTAGAAGCACAGCCATAATGCATACCGTAGATAAATCTCTTTGTGCCCAACCACTTGACTGCGTGGAGATCCGCTGCCTCGTGCCGGCTCGAGACATTTTAAAAAATAAGTCTGAGGCCCTTATAGAAGCTTAAATGTTACATCACTAGTTACCTCTACTAAACCGAAAGATATTGCTCAGTTTACGAAAGGCACTGCAGAAACAGAGGTATTGGCCCTATATAAGAACTGTGAGTGATCAGTGGACTTCAAAGAATGAAGGTGTGATTATGGGACTGCAAGGTGGGTAGAGCACTATAATTTGCAGATCACTGCGCTAATCTTATGAAAGTAAGTAGAACCTGCTGCTGGTGAGGAGGTCTTACAAGACAGTGCTCTTCTGTCTCGGCTGGGGATAGAGTAAATGTGGGTTGAAGAACTGGTATCACCTGGGTGCTGGTTCATTGAAGTAATGGCTCTTTGTATTTATTTTATTTATTGTATTTGGTTGTAGAGCCCAGACCCGGAGGTATCACGCGCTATGATTGTATACAGATTTTACAAAGAATTGGAGCAGTCTTGTCTCTTTATATTTATTGGTGATTTATTAATACACTCAGCCAACACGTGTTTCGACCCAACATGGGTCTTTGTCAAGGATGCGGTGACCGAACACGGTGTGATGCATATGCAGTTTAGGAAAATAATCACCCGAGTGCTTCACTGAACAACGCATCCACTTGCTGGCGCGTGTTCCTTTCAATATCTGCCACATATTTTCTCTCGCCCTGTGCAAAAGTGACTTACAATTCATCGGGATGTAATCAGTTAAAACTGACCAGAGAGGAGGCGACCGTGAGTTAATACTGCGACAACGGGAAGCAAGACTAATATGCAAATATAGATGTGTCAGCAAGGGTCTCAATACTGACCATGAATTGAATGTTTTTCAGTGAACTGTGTCTGTGCTATCCCTCCATTGCATCCTTCCTCCCGTCCCAATTGACCTGCTTCTACGATCATTGACATGATAGGCTCTGCAAGGCAGCCGGCTGCATGTGATGCAGCCAACTAAACCGTCCCCCCATTGGACCCTACTAACCACTCCTGACGCACCCATCACCCACCCAACTAAACCCCCTCGCCCCTCCCTGTGCAAAACACGTGTCGGCTGAGTGTATTAATAAATCACCAACTAACACACCACCAACTTTATCTATATTTGGCTCTTTCCATCATCGTTTAAAATTAAATCTTCTATGTCTACTTTTTAAATCTCTCTATGGCCTTGCACCGCCTTATCTTTCTTCTCTTATCTCATGTTACTCTCCTTCTCGTCCCGCTGTGCTCAATCCCGGTTCTGCTCTTTCCCTCTTTTGGCACCCTTACACTGGAATGCTCTCACACTTCCTGTTCTTCGATCGCTGTTTATTTATCCTTTTGGGTCCCTCTGCGATCCTACCTCTTCTCGACTGGTTAATGAAGGTTATTGTTATCACAGATATATGCTGTGTTTCAAATGTTCATTTTATTTTATTGGACCGTTCTTGTTCTTATGTCCAGCACTTTGGTGTAAGGTGCTATAGAAAACCAAATAAATACAAATAATGGTGTCATTGTGGATCAAGAGATGCAAAGGGATCCTGAAAGAACACGGAATCAGCCTGGATATGCTTCACAACAATCCGAATGCCGCTAAACTAAAAATCTGGCGTGCTTACTGGGATCAAACCTGTACACAACGAGCCGCCGCAAAAATGATGAGTGAGGTCCTCTTGAAACTCGGGCATTTAATATGCCACAACGCTATATCGAGCTGTTTCCAGATCCTCAAGCACGAAGGTTGTTTATGATGTTGCATTTTAACACATTCAAAACTAAGGAACGGCTGTGCGCATGGAAATGTAACAAAACTTTAAACTCAATGTGCAGGTTTTGTACTCAAGACAAGGAAACCCTTAAGCATTTAGTGCTATTTTGCACTAAGCTCTGATCAGAAAGAACAATCCACCTGACACCTTGGAGCTGTTTTGTTATGTGTATTGTCTGTAACATTTTAAAGGTTTGTGATAAACCGATAAAATAAAATAAAAATAAGAATAATAATTTCTGTAATATTGCTGATGTCACTATGCAAATAATGGGGGGCACCACACACCTTTTGCCTTACAGGGACCCACAAATCCTGCTTATTCTGCTACATGCAGGGGATTCCCCCCCCTGCATCCCGAGTTTGGCATGAGCTGAAAGGCAGGCATAGCTGTGGAATCTACCTGCTCTTTTGCACTTGCAAAGAAAGGCAGAGTCAATAAGGATGTATTCTAATGCGGCCGCCAATTTTCTTTCATGCCGCCATCACTGATCACATCGGTGCGTGCACGCATTTATGCATGGTGGTGATCTGTGCTATACGGCCCAGTTCCCGTGCTGGACACTGCATAATGGGCTTCATTACAAGTGTGGTGGTATCTTGGCAGTAAATCTGCAAAGACACCACCAAATGGATTTACTGGTACCACCACTTGGTCCGGCGGGATTACAGCCAGATTACACATGGTAGTAGGTAGTGGTGGTTCCCATTTATTTCAGTGCATAGGACTGCATGGGGATTTTGGCAGAATTAGCACCGGCAGCAATCCCGCCAGCAGGTAATTCCACCGATTTTGCCTTGCTTTGACTGCAAAGCGAAGGACTTACCTACAGCATTCTGCAGGAGGGTTTTTTCTCCGCCTTACCTCCAAACCCATAGTTCGGTGGTGTGGTAATGCAGAGGTAATGCACTGGTACTGCATTACCACCGTTTTTGTCCACACCGAGGAACTCGTAAGGATGCCCAATGTCTTTAATAATCAAAACCCCTCATAAGGGGCCCGGACTGCGGAATCAACAGCGATTGGACTCCTTCCAACAGATTGCAATATGCCCCGAAAAGGAGCCTGCTGGCAGCTCCTTAGCTTGTAAGACTTTCTAAGGAAGCCATGGGGCATTCCCCGCCCACTTTCATTTCCCGGCCCACTTTCATTCCCCGCCCACTTTCATTCCCGGACCACTTTCATTCCCCGCCCACTTTCATTCCCGGCCACTTTCATTCCCCGCCCACTTTCATTCCCCGCCCACTTTCTGGTGAAGAAATGGAGCTACATCTGGAGAGTGGGCAGGGTGAAGTAAGGCGAATTTGTATGAATGGCTGCCATCTCCAGCTCGCAATCTCCCTGTATCACTGTGTGGCACTGCCCATCCCCAGGCATCTTAACGGGCGCTTTTGCTTCTTGGTCCATGGCCTTGGAACCATAGGAAGCGGCAGACAAAAGCAGAATAAGCCGCACCCGCTGCAGTGCCCTCTCATGGGTGATTAACAGCACCCCCTGAGTGGGCAAGAAGGGGCTTGTCAATAATGAATGAGCCGCTCCTGCATTATGAAGGCAGCGATTAATAAATTATTCATAGATATTAAACATTGGATGGCTGCACGAGTGGAGAGAGTGCTACAGTAGCAGGCAGCTGTGCAGGTCATGGAGGAGGTGCGTTGGCAGATCTGTATGGGTCCCGGCGCTGGAAGAGAACAGGACGTCGGTCGAGATGGAGGCCTAGAGCAGCGCTCTGAAGTGTGGGCTATCGGATGGTGTTGAAAGTCACGGTGGAGGTACATTGGCAGAGGTGTATGCAGGGCCCATTGCTAGAATATCAATGGGGCTGCAGCTCAGGACTGCGGTGCTTTGGCAGAACTGTGTTTGACTGCCAGTACTGGACTAGAAGAAGGCGCTTTTTGTCAGGTTTGATGTGCATTGGAAGACCTATGTGTGGGTTGCAGTACTGGACTAGAAGAAGGTGCTGTTGTCAGGATGGATGTGCACTGGGGGAGCTATGTGTGGGTTCCAGTACTGGACTAGAAGAATGTGCTGTTGTCAGGATTGAGGTGCATTGGGAGAGCTATGTGTGGGTTCCAGTACTGGACTGGATGAAGGTGCTGTTGTCAGGATTGAGGTGCATTGGGAGAGCCATGTGTGGGTTCCAGTATTGGACTGGAAGAAGGTGCTGTTGTCAGGATGGATGTGCACTGGGAGAGCTATGTGCGGGTTCCAGTACTGGACTGGAAGAAGGTGCTGTTGGGAGAGCTATGTGCGGGTTCCAGTACTGGACTGGAAGAAGGTGTTGTTGTCAGGATTGAGGTGCACTGGGAGAGCTATGTGTGGGTTGCAGTACTGGACTAGAAGAAGGTGCTGTTGTCAGGATTTAGGTGCACTGGGAGAGCTATGTGTGGGTTCCAGTACTGGACTAGAATAAGGTGATGTGATCAGGAATGAGGTGCACTGGGAGAGCTATGTGTGGGTTCCAGTACTGGACTAGAAGAAGGTGCTTTGGTCAGGATTGAGGTGCACTGGGGGAGCGATGTGTGGGTTCCAGTACTGGACTAGAAGAAGGTGCTATTGTCAGGATTGAGGTGCATTGGGAGAGCTATGTGTGGGTTGCAGTACTGGACTAGAAGAGGTGCTGCTGTCAGGATTGAGGTGCATTGGGAGAGCTATGCGTGGGTTCAAGTACTGGACTATCAAGGTACACTGCAGAGCTGTGTGTGGGTCCAGGTACTGTTATGTCTCTGACGTTGAGGTCTGCTCTCTGGGTTAGTAATGAGGTGCATTTACAGGGCGATGTGTGAGTCCCTGTAGGCATTATTGAGGGCGGTGTATTTCCGGACATGTGTACCAGTGGGAGCTTCAGGTCAGAGGGGGGGTGCACTAACAGAGCGCTGCGTTTCACTACTAGAGGTGTTTTTACATCTATGTCTCTAAAAGGACTTCAGCATCTGACATTTCCTCTTCACGCGTCTATTTCTGGCTCCTGTGAGTCAGGGGGCTGTGTAGGGACGTGCGTGTGTAGATGGAGGGGCGGGGGTGTCTGGAACATTTCCCCTCCGTCTTGCACCATAAGCGTCATAGGAAGGAAGGAAGGAAGGAAGGAAGAGAGGGAGGGAGGGAGGGAGGGAGGGAGGGAGAACGAAAGTTGTAGAAAGAAATATAGCGAAAAATAAAAAAGAGAACGTGTTTGCGTATGGGGCATGGGATTCATGCGTGTGCGGGAGGTGGGGGGCAGTACTTATCCGAATTTTGTGTAAGGTCCGCAGCTTTATGGGGTGGGAGGGGAACGGACATGGATAGGAAATAGTTCCTGCACCCACAAGTACTGCCTTATTTCCCCAGTTTCATGCTTCGACTACTAGTCCTAGGAGGGGTAAGTCCCTAAGCTCCCTGCCCTCCGAGCGGTGGCTGCACGTCCCCGAGGAAGCAGCACGGCCGAACCTCTTACTCTGGCACCAAGCCCCAGAGTAGGTAGCCTGAGCAGAGTGAGATATGGTGTAACATGGCAATAACTTATCAACACATACACCGAGTGCAGTCACCTAAGCAGCTCTTTCCATCCCCTAAAAGCAGCTCCCTATAAACATATATACAGGAAAGGGGGCAGAGCCATTTAGCCCCATCTGTAAAGAAGTCGCAGCTCTAAATGCCTGCAAAAAGATTGGGCCTCATTACAAGTGTGGTGGTGTTCTGGCGGTAAATCCGACAGAAAACCGTCAAATGGAATTACCATTACCAACACTTCGGCTGGTGGATTTACCGCTGGATTACAAGTGGCGGTAGGTGGTACCAGTCCCCATTAAATGGAGTCCAGGACTCCATGGGGATTTTTGGCAGAATTACCACGGGCGGAATTACCGGCTGCAGTATTTCTGCCAATTTTGCTGCTTCTTGCTGGAGGTTTTTCCTCCACTTTACCTCCAAACTCGTTGTTGAGCGGTAATGCAGCGGTAATGCGGCAGCAAGGGAATTACCACCACATTTCCACCAATTTTTACTGCACCGCCCAAGGTGTAATGAGGTTGAAAATGTTCGTTCCGCAGGCAGCAGTGGGCTCAATGTTGTGACAACGCTTTTAATGAGGTATTCCTTAACCTCATGGTTCTGTCCAAGGTGCTGAATTAGAGCCTATTGGTGACCTGCTGTTGTTCACAGCTCTCCAAAGCTGTCGACCAGTGCAAGGTCTTCAGCCGTTGGCTCTCCAGAAGCTTTGAACTACAACTCCCATCAGTCCAACCCAAGAAGTTCAGTGGTGAGTGATCATGGGGGTCATGGGTGCTACTTTTGATACTATGGGCCAAACATTGCTCTCTCCCCTGTGAAAATGTAGTGCAAGTGGGCTTGCATTGTGCCCTTCTGCCACTATTGGTGGCCTTGCTATGCTTTGCACTGTAAGGAAAAAGGAGAGGGAGTAAGGGGTCATTAGTGGGAGAGGCAGATGCGAAACCAGTGGCGGTGAGGGGTGCAGGTCGGTAGTACCCGCTTCCTGTGTGCCAATCTGCTTTATGTGGGTGTGGCAGAGAAACCTAGGAGTATATTATCAAAGAAAAATGAGGACATAGCCATCTTCTCGTAGAAATCATGAAAGTGCCATTGTCATAGTCTCCAGGTGCTCTGAAAAGGAAAGAGGAGTGGGAAGAGTTTAGTTTGTGGGAGAGAGAGGGAATGCGCTAGAGAGCTTGGAAGTCCTGTTGTTACCTTCAGTACGGTAAAAACGGTCACTGTGTACTGTGTTGGTTTTTAGCTGGTACGGGTTAGGTCGTGTTTGTTGTATTAGTGTGTGTGGGATGATTTGTGTGTCATTGGTTATGTTTTCTGTGGTGTGTTGTATTTAGTTCGGTGTTGCTGAGTGTGTGCTTTATGTGGAGGTTTTAGGTTTCTGCTGCGCTAGTGGTATGTGTGTGTTTTGGTTGATTGAGGGTGAGTATGCAGGATATTGGAAAGTTGTTATTAGGGTTAGTTAGTGATGTTAGTGGTCTGTGACCTTCTCTGCAACGGTTATGTTGGTCTGGCAGGGTTCATATTCATCTATGGTGGTTTGTCATAAAATGCTTTCTTTCGTTGGGGTGGTATCCAGGTTTCACTGCATTAGGTTTCAGTTGTTTTGGGTGTTTCTCTTGTGTAGTTTTGGCTGTTTCCCCTTCGACTGCATTTCCTGTTTAGCTCATTGAGTTAAAGAGCCATGTTTTAGCAATATTCTGAATTTTAGCTGGTCTGTTGTTTGTATTTCCTTCGGTAGTGAATTCCAAAGTTTTGCTGAGGAGAATGCTGATCCACCAAATTTCCACTTTGAGTTTTGTTTTGGTTCCACGCGAATGTTGTTGCTGGACCTTGTTCTGTTTGGTTTGTAGCTGGACATTTTTCCCTGTATGAATTCTGCTCCTTGGCCGTGGATTGCTCTATATTATGCATAGCGTTTTGAAGAAGATTTGGTTTTTGACCAGTAGGCAAGTTAGTGTTCTTAGTGTGGCGTAATGTGTTCTCTCATAGTGAGTCTGAGGTGTAGTCTTGCTGTTGCGTACTGTATTTATTTTAGTTTTTTGGTCAGGCAGTTCGGCATTCTGAGATAGATGCTGTTGGCGTAGTCTATTCTTGACATGACGAGGGAAATGACAGCGATTGTTCTACGTGGGAAGGTGAAGAAAGGTAATATCTGCTTGACTGAGTGTAGGTGGAATAAGCACTTCTTTACTACTACTTTGACTTGTGGTTCGAGTGTCTATTCATTGTCCATTAATATTCTGAAGTTTTTAACCACTTTGGAAAATTCCAGTTAATTTCCTATTTCGGTACTAGTTTGACAGGTCGTTGGGCATGATAATGATTTCTGCTTTGCCCAGGTTGAGTTTAAGGCTGTTGGTGCTCATCCGATGGTTTATTTCTGTGTGGCAGTTGATAAGGGTTGGGTCTTGTTCTGCAATAGTGTTGATTTTGTAGATGATTTGTGTGTCGTCTGTGTAGGTGTAGCAAGTGAAACCGTAGGACTCATTACGAATATGGCTGTAAAACAACAGTAATACCTGAGTGCCAGCATTACCGTTACAGGTGGGGTGATTGCCGGAATTACCGGCAGATTACGAGTCGGTGGGTGCGCACACATCACCGCACTGGGAACTGTAATACTTGCATGCCAGTATTACCGGCAACAACAGCAAGTTGCTGGTATTACTGGCAGATAGGTGCCGTTGGAAGTTACAGGTGCTGGAATTGCCAGAGATGGAAATAGCATCACCGACGGAATAGGAAGAGCACCAGCAGCCATCTTGAAAAACACAATCCACTCTCAATCTCCAATTTCCTGTTGCCATCCAGTGCGAGAGGGGGCACAAAACATATCACAAGAAAAGAAGGCACGTCTGATGTCTGCTTCAGGAAACCCAAGTTCTCTGAGGCAGAACTGAAAGCATTGGTGGATGCAGTTGTCCAGCACGGCAATGAGCTGTTTGGGGCTGGACACTGCAAAACCAGCCAACAGCAGAAGACCGTCACACAGGGGTAGGTCATGGACAGTGTGACATCCATGGGGACTATCCCCCGCACGACCAGTGACTACCACAAGCACTGGGACAACCTGCGTTCGAGGGTGTGCAAAATCATCGCCACCTACTGGGGGGAATCCTCAGACACAGGAGGAGGGATAGTGGCACCCCTCAACCTCGTGCACTGGGAAGAAAGGTGTAGCTTCATCCTGCACTTGGAGGGCATCGAGGGTGTCGGGAGCGCAAAGGCAGGAGCCGGAACACAAGGTGGTGATAAGTACAAAACCCCCCATCTAAATGCTATTCCTGCGTCAACATACATGCATCCCCAGGCAGAGAGTCCAGCACATGTCAGACACAGCAAATGACCTGATGAAAGACACATGCAAGGGGATGTGGATTGAAGTAGCCTTACACAAGCACTGTTGACAATATGTAGTCCCACACATGTGTGCCAAGGGAGGACAGGGCATGAATCATAGGGCCATAGCACACACAACAGGCCACCTTGGCAGACCAACATGCAATGGGCACTCCCACCAGCCACATGTAGATGCACACATCAGAGCTAACAGACCAGAGAAGCCTGATGACAAGCGCAGTACGCACACAATGTGGGATGAATGTAATGCAAGCCTGCAGTCGTGACACCCAGAATACGAACAGCATGCTCATCTCTTCCCAACAGGCACACTCCTCTGACAGTGGCTGCCTAGGACCGTCATGAGGCTGAGCAGTTGCAGGCAGACCTGCCAAGGCAAGCAGCCCCAGACAGCAGGACAGTACAACAGCCACATTGCAGCCACCATCAGCCCCATTGCCACCCACCATTGCATGTGGCACAGCTGCAACCACTACACCTGTAGTCAGTGGCCCTCTGTCCCTCCTGTGCCCTCCACACCACCATGGGCACAGCAGCCACCAGGCCATCATTACAGGGTTGCCACTGAGGAGGAGAACGATGACGACACCACATACCCCTTAGCTTGTTACAGTTCTGCATCACACCACAGCCCCTCACCATCACCACTGCCCAGCCTTGGTAGCATAGATACATAGATACATGCCAGCGTGCAATAGAGGTCCGGAAAGGAGAACAATAGTGCAGGAACAGCTAGAGGAGATGATACTAATGAGGGAATGTTTGCAGGCCTTCAGCCAGAGGAGTGCCGAGTCCTGAGGCCATGCTACCGCCTCCCTCCTCTCACTTGCACAAAGAGTGAGGGAGGGGAATGAGATCACCTTTTCTGCGGTAGAGGTCCTGAAACACGCCGTCCAACTCTTCCTGGACAACATGCAGGCCAAGGGGTCAGACCCACCCACATCTGTGACCACCACTGAGGGCTCGCAGCAAGGCAGCCCAAGGCGCCGTCAGAGAGTATGTCCCATGCAGGAATCTGCCAAGAGACACATGGCTAAGAGGGCCCGCAAGTGACAATAACACTGACTGGGTGCACCACTGCGTGCATTTGGGGTGGAGGGAGAGGGATGTTTGTAAAAGGAGAGATGGGTGTTTGGGGGAAGTGGTTTTTAGGGCACGGGGTGTTTGGGGATAGGGATTACAAGGTATGGGTGCATTCACATCTCTCTCAAATACATTCTTTTCACTTGAAGCAATGACTGGACAGTCCATGTATTAAAACAAGTGTTTACTGTGATTGTGCATGATATACAGTAAGGTGCAAGGGAAGTGCTGAGTGGAGGGGGAACTCAGACAAAGTTCTCAATGAGTCCTTGCCGGGCCATTGTAGGGGAGGATTGGTCCAAAAGACCCCCCTTGTCTACATCCCCTCCCCAGGTGAGGGCCATGGCTCATCGGGCGTCCCCTCCTTACCACCAGGGCCCAGGTGGTGGATGGCCCACCTGCTGAAGACATTGCCCAAACGTATTGAATTTAGCTAGGCCCAGAAACCATTTTGTCTAATAAAGATGGTGTGAGCTCGGCGCACTGTAGCGCGGCCCCCACCTTTGGAGAGTTTCAATTATCCCTGTGGCCGCAGCTCCCTGGCAGATCCGCTGTGAGCCCGTTCCCACGAACGAGACGGACATGAGCTAGTGTAAGATACCAACACTGTAACATTTCACCTTCCGCAGTGTATCGCTGCTCCCAGCATGACAGCATGACCCGGCCAGCAGAGCCTGGGTGAAAAGAGAACTGAAAAATGGTCCTTTAATAAAAGCAAAAGTTCCCTAACACTAATGCCAAAACTACTTGCAATACGTGCATTTTCTCCACAAACCCCTTTGATGAATACATGTTCACATGGCATAAGCAATGAAGCACCCCCACCACTGCAGTTGTGTGCAAATAATAAAAGCGTCCCAGGGGGTTATTTGTTATGTGCCTCATTGAAAAGCTTACACCCCACGGTCCCGCGCCACAACCGAACTAATGCTGCTAGAGTGCAAAGAAAGACAAATGCAACCATACTGAGGGCTCATGTGAAGGACACGCGAGAATGCACCCTTCATGTGTGTAAGTCCAAGCCCCTTATGTGCCACTACCGTCATGTACGGTGGCAAGTCATTTCCTATGTGCTCCACCAACCTCACTACTACCTCACTAACTGCAAATGTATATGCATATAACACAATGTTGTAGTTGTTAAAACATAGTGTACAAATAACGTGCTCGGACTGGCTAAATTCGAGAGGCATTAGCAATGTTAAAATGTGAGCTTTGAAATGACTCAATTAGTATTGTATGTTATTTGAATGTTTATGATGCTTTCACCGCAAATCGGCAACACACGAGGAAGATGCCTTTGTGAGTTTATGCAAGGCCATTCCCCCTCCAACCCAGTGGAGCCTGCCAGACGAGAGGGCAGAGGCCCGCGCCGTGCTGCTCCACCTCCCCCAACTAGGCTGGAGCCGCTTCAAAGATTTGTAGTCCCCTCTGCAGCACCCAAGGCCACGGCCCGCCACCTGCATTATTTACAGCCCAGTAGTAAACCTCCGCCTGAATACACAAATCCAAAGGCACCCTCTCTTAAACCACACAACCCACCGGATCACCTTAGGTTTATGGCCCCTGTAAAATTAGGACACCCAAATACTATGGCAACATACAGCAGCACATTCATAACGACTTCTAATAAGACAAAAAGACATTTACCGCCTGTCCCATGCCCTGAGACCTAGCCCCACGACCTATGATACCCGGTCAACAGGGCACTGGTAACCATGTACTGATGAATCGTCATCAAACCCCTCTCAAGGTGCATTCCTCCTGTGTTGCATTAACCTGTAGAATAACCTATTGAAAGATTTACTAAAGAAGATGATATTGCAATAACTGAATGACTGCGGTGTGCATGGCCTAGGGCAAATAAGTCAGGAAAAGACATTAATCTCTGACACTGGCCACAGTGGCACAACGACACCGCCCGGATGAACTCAGCCGACCCGCCAGGCCCAGCCCAACCCACGAGGCTGACCAGTGACGTCCTCCAGCCAAGGCCAACACATCTTAGCAGCGCCTATAGCTAGTCATCACCACCCAATCCCATTGAACATGTGCCCCCTATAGAATGTAGGTTCTGATGACGTTTTTTGTAAATATATACGCCTGTCTTTGCTATTGTCAGACAGAGCACTCTCGGAGTTTGCAGAGTTCTTTGCATGCCCTATTCTGATTGATAAATTCCCATTTACGCTCACCCGCACTTTGCCTTGGCCTTATTCCCATCCTGGGAGAGTCCTTCATTGTCTCTCATTGCGGGGAGGATTGTGCTGGTTGGGGACACTTGCCTTCACCATGCGTCCATCCCTGGCCTCAGTACGCTCTGTGCACGGTACATGTGACTGAGTGGCACAGCATCATTATCCCCTAGGGGAGGAATGGCCAGATCCGGGGGCAGGGGTATGTTGCGCCTGATGCAGATATTGTGCAATGTTGCACAGGCCAATACAATCTGTCCCACCTCCACTGGCCTGTACATGAGCTCACCCCCAGACCTGAGCAAGTACCTGAATCAGGCATTCTGGAGGCCAAAGGTTCGCTCATTCACCAACCTGGTCCTCACATGGGCCCAGTCGAACGCCACTTCCTGCAGTGTCTGGGATTCCTCAGAGGGGTCATCAGCCATGGAAGCAGAGTGTATCCAGAGTCACCTACAAGGTGGAGAGACACAGGTGTGAGTACTGTAGATTGGTAATGGACTTGCCCCTGATGGTGACATTCAATGATCAGTCTGAGCCTGCATGTCCCATCTCACGTTGTGCTACACTGTTCCACATTCCAGTCCTTGCATGCCCATTGCGCTGCTCATGGTGTTGTCCAGAGGCCTCATTACAAGTTTGGCAGTCTGGAAATAACGGTAACGGTGCCGGTAACAATGGACCGGCACCCTTTCCAGACCGCCAAACTAAACGTTTGCCAGTAGGGGCACGGAATTCCCGGCAGGCCTGACCTTTCCCAGGAGTTCAGGCCCCTACCGGCTGTGTTCTCACTGAAGCACCAGCACTGTTAGCAACAGTGCTGGTGCTTCAGTGACTCCATTCCCATGGAGTCCTATGGGACTCCACAGGAATGGTGATTTACTGCTTCCAACGCCTGCAATAATAAGCCAGGCGGCGGAAGCCGTGTTACAGGGTTGCTGGTAACCCTCTGCCTACCGGCGAGTTTTACTGGCGACCCCGTAATAAGGCTTATATGGTACCTGATGGGAGTCTGGGTTGCAGGTGGTCAGTTGGCCATGATGGTGTGTGTCATTTTCAGTTTACCGAGTGCCTGCCGGGTGTGCTGGCAGGGTGGTGTCCCTCACTTATTGTTTGGCTGTGTGTCATTCCGTGTATGGAGTAGGTATTTGGTGCCTCATCTCACGGCTACGCCATGTGCGGCCTTGTACTTTGTGGTCCCTGCATCTGGTCTTGCCAGACCTCAATAGCTTGCACCTAGTGTGTGTGTGCCTATGCTGCCTGTTCTGGTTATGTGCGTGTCATTGGATCGGCCCTGCTATATGTGCATCACTGGACTGTGTTGTTTCCTGTGTGTACCTCTGCCTTGGTCTTTGTTGTTGCCACATGTCATCTTCAGGCCTGCCCTATGCTCATGGGCTTGCGCCAGGACATGCATTTGGTTACCCTGGGTGGCTATGTCTGATAACACACTGCCTTTGCATTTGGAGTGGAGAGGGTGTTGCATCCTGGTACCTGTAGTGCATTGTGTGTGCATGTCCTGTAGGGGTTGAAATGGCCTGCTCATTGACTGCTACATCTCGAGCCATG
This sequence comes from Ambystoma mexicanum, assembly GCF_040938575.1. Lineage (NCBI taxonomy): Eukaryota > Metazoa > Chordata > Amphibia > Caudata > Ambystomatidae > Ambystoma > Ambystoma mexicanum. Next base: position 198,247,231 of record NC_090925.1, read on the forward strand.
TGCTACCCCTTCGTTGTGTGGCCTGAGGGGATAGAACTGCTTCCGGTTCCTGTAGGCATGGGGGGAATCAACTCTCATGTATCCAATCCAATGCTACTACCACATTAGGCAGTTCCACAATGACATAATACTGGGCCTTGGTGGCGTTGAGCTGTGCCAGGATGGTGGAGAGGGCAATGTGTTGGCCCTCCTCCCTCTCTCCCTGGCCCCCTGTCACCACTGATGGTACTCCAGCCGCAGTCGTGGTAAATCAGCACGGAGCCCCTTCAGGTCCATGTTAGCAGCAATGAGTGGCAGCATAGTTATAATTGATATAATTGTTATAATTGGTTATTTATAACTGTGTTGGTAAGTGTTTTTCGGGAAGGCGTGGCTCTTTAGTACTCTTCGTGTGTACATTGGGGGCGCCTGGGTGGATTGGTGCACCTGTGGCCTGTTTGACATCACCTGTGTCCATTTAACAGAGGTGTTGGTATCTCTGCCTGAGAATTGCTGGTAATGTCAGCTCATTTTTGCCAGTATTACGGCAAATCAGTACTCGTAATTTGCCGGCTTTATCTTTGTGCTGGTAATAACGGCACCAGTCTTGGACATCTGTATTCTGTTGCCGGTATAACTGGTGAGGGTAATTCCAGAAGGTCTGGTATCAGGTGCCGGTATTCAGTGCCAGTATTGGACATTTGTATTCTGTTGCCGGTATAACTGGTGAGGGTAAATCCAGAAGGTCTGGTATCAGATGCCGGTATTCAGTGCCAGTATTGGACATTTGTATTTTGTTGCAGGTATAACTGGTGAGGGTAATTCCAGAAGGTCTGGTATCAGGTGCCGGTATTCAGTGCCAGTATTACCGGCAACAGTGTTTCCGCCTATTTGTAATTTGCTGCAATGTTGTAAGTGCAGGTGCACTGAATTATCGGCACTTTTAGTGTTTTCCGGCAACCTTGTAATGAGGCCCATCATGTCTTTTAATGATATTGATGAGACGAGAGTGATGAGCCTCGTGGAACTCCGGAGGTTGCTTTGGGAGGTGCTGAGTTGAAGAGGTCTAACCATGTTATTTCTGCTCTTTCTGCTTGGAAGGATTTTCACCATACTAACACTGTGTTGACGCTTCCTATTTCTTTGATTCTTTTGATGAGTGTTTCATGGTGGACTGTGTCGAAGGCTGCTAATAGATCTAGTAGTCTTAGTGCTGATGTGACGTTGGAGTCTGCATGGTTTTTAGATAGTTCCATATAGATAGTAATGCTATTTCCATTCCTCCCATTGGTCTGAATCTGACTTGTGTCTGGTGTAGTATCCAATTGTTTTCTACATGTTCCAGCATTTGTTCATAAATGTAGCTTTCTAAGAGTTTTGCCAAGTACGGGATTTTTTAAATGAGTTGGTAGTTGGTTAGGTCTTCTGTGTTTCCCGACGGGTCTTTGAGGAGTGGCTTGGTGTGTGCCGATTTGAAGGCTTATGACATATTTCCTGTTGCTGGCGAGTGGTTGAAGAGGATGGAAGTATTCTGCAGGTGGTTTTTGGGTGAGGATAGTCTTGTACATGACTGTAGGGCAAGCTGGCTGTGTTGCTTTTGTTCACTATTCTGGTGAATATTTCTGTGGAAATTGGTGAGTAGTAGTTTAGTCTTGTAGTTGGTTCTGGCATTGGCGGGTTATGGGAGTTGTTGGTGTTTTTGGGCATGCTCTTGATAACTTGCTGGATATTTGTGATTTTGTGTTTGAAGTGGTCTGCAAGGTCGTTGCATAGTTTTTGTGAGTGTGTGTGTGTGTTGTAGCAGGCTGTTGGGTTTCGCAGCTCGTTGATGATGTTGAACATCTCTTTCTGGATGTTGCTTGCATTTGTGATACGTTCATTGTAAGGTTTTTTTGCTTGAAGTATTTTGACTTTGGTATGTGATTTTCTTCTGTTGATCGTAGTTTTCCCCTATTCATGTTCCAGTTTCCTGTTAGTTTTCTTCAGTGCTCTGAGGTGGGGTTTGAACCATCTCCTCATTGTTTTCTTTAGTGTTTTTGTTATCCATTTTTGGATTGTCTCAGTTCTTTCTTCAATGTTATATGAGCCCAAGACGTGATTGATGGTTTGGTAGATTCCAGCCTGATGTGTAGTTCTGTGTTGTTTAAGGATTTGCAGTTTCTTTTCTGAATTGTAGGAGTTTTCGGGGGATTAGTTAGTATTCACGTTGGCGGTTGGATCACGAAGGGTATTGTGAGGTGGTCGTTCCAGAGGATCTACATCAGGGATGCAGTTGTGACGAGGTTTCTTTTGCAAAAGATTACATCTAGGGTGTGCCCTGCTGTGTGTGTTGGTCATGTGACCAATTGCTATAGACGGATCGTTTCTAATTGATTTGTTAGTCTTTTAAGTGAGTCTGCATTCTCTTCTTGAAAGCAGATGTTGAAATCTCCTAGCATGACCAGGTGGTCATATTTTAAGGCGCTGTTGATGATGGTGTCCACAAGTGTGTCTGTGAAAGTAAGGTTGTATGTTGGTAATTAGAAATATAAAAATTAAGATACCAACAACGGTATTCAGAAGAATTAATGTTGTTGTTTGGTATTAGCAATGAAAAGACACAGATAGTGTCAAGAGGAATTACCATGTTTGATCACAAAATGTATGTTTCAAATTATATATTTGTATTGTATGAAAGTGGATACTAGTAAACTGCAATTATTACATTGGTTATGAAATAAAGACAATTGAATGAAACAAAACACAGAATAAAATGTAGGTTTTAAATGATTGCCTCTTGTAATAAGGCATATATTGTTGTAACACAATTCATGTGTATGAATGGGGTAAATCAACATAAACTTAATTAACACTTGGATACGAAAGTGTAACAATATATAGGCGTCCTTGTAAGTGAGATATCAGTGAATCCATGCAGAAGAACCCACGGCCTGTTGGACTAGAGCACTTTGGGTCTGGTTAGCCTCTGATGTTGGAGAGTGTGACAGGGCTATAGTTCTAATTAGTATTGATGTGCTTATGGCTAGGCTTGTGGCAGCCCACTTGTAGGGAATTGTCTGTGTAATGTAAGATGCTAGTGGGTCTCAGCGGTGAGCAAGTTAGTCAGAGGAAGGGTGGGGGGGGTAAGCTTCACCAGGCAAACAATGTGCAATCTTGAACCCCTACCCATTTGCAGACAGTTCACATTTCTTTATCTCACACTGCCACCAATCAATGCCCTCTCTTGATCTCTCTCTCAAATAGATATATTGTATCTCATGAGGAAAAGGAAAAAAAGAAGCATCTGCTAGTTGGCAGATGAGGGAAAGGAGCAGTCTGGAAACTTCAGACATTGCCATGAGCTTCCTGCTGAGGCTGATGGGAGGCAAGAACCTTTGCTTCAGAGGAAGGGCTGCTTGAAATTTGAGGGCCGCAGTAACCCATTTCACCTTATTTTGATTTTTTATTTTTTTGATTTGTAAAGCGCACTGCAGCCCTCTAGGAAACGAGGCGCTATAAGAATACTTAAGGAGGTTTGCTTGTGGGTTACAATAAGCGGCCCAATGTGTGAAGCTTAACTACATACAGTTATTTATACAATTGAGTTACTGAGCACAATGTTCTACAATACAGAGTATGTCGAGTTCAAGGTATAGCAGTAGTAGAGACATTATACAAGAAGAATAGCCTCTTTAGACAAAGAGACTTGTTTTTAGGGGCTTGCGGAAGGCGGCATGGGACTCGATAGATCTAATCTGGTCTGGGAGTTTGTTCCAAAGAGTGGCAGCCATAGTTGGGAAGCTAGATCCTTGTCATGATGCCTACCCCCGGAGCACCAGGCCAGGCCCAGCACCCCCGGAAGCAGGCATCACGCCCTCGGGTAAAAGCCCAGCGGCCCCTTATAGGGGCTCTTTGGACTCAGTCCTGGCGCCTTTGGCGCCAGGCTCATGTTGGACATCAGTCCTGGCGCCATAGGCGCCAGGCTCATAAAGGGAGGTGTTTTGTGCACTTACCTGATGCAGACCATGCTGCACGCTTCAGGCCTCCCTGAGACCTGAAAGGGACTATTTTTTCATAGGGACTATTTTTTCACTCGGGCGTGGCCAGGGAAGGATACATACCTAGTTGGGGAAGGATACATACCTGGGACTTCTTTGGAGGCTATTTAAGCCACGCCCAGACAGCAGCTCATGCTTCGCGTTGTTCTGCTTCCTGCAGCTTAACGCTCACCGTGTCTGCTCCTGCTCCTGGACTCCAGCCACGCCCGCCTCGAACCTGGAAGACCTGCAAGGAAGGAAGAAAGGTGAAAACCAAGGACTATTTCAAACTTCTTACCTGTATCCGGAATCTTCTCGCCAGCATCCCTGAAGAAAGACTTCCATTTAAAAGCATCGCGTTGCTCGCTGCAGCGTCACGCTTCACTCACCTGTCCTCGAGACATCTCCCGGCTCCATCGCGGCTGTCAGCATCGGACGCCACATCTCTGCACCTAGGGGAGAGAGGAAGAAACAAAAGGTGAGCAGAAGGAACACAGAAGGGAAGCCTGATTAACAGCCATAATACTTACCGGCTTTTCTTCCACATTTCTGGTCGGCGCCGCCCCGTTGGCAGGTACCGTACCCCGGCCCCTATGGGGAAAGGACAAGAGACATTTCTGGAGAATGATAAGGACATTTAGAGGGATCGCCCTCATCACTACTCACCTCGGCAGTTTAACCCTTCGACGCATCGCCTTCATTCTGCACCTGAAATGAAGGACAGATCACAGGTTAGAAAGACAACATAAAGGGGGCCTCACTTGAACTTTGAACTTTCATACTTACGGCGCATCGCTCAGGAAAGTCAAGTGGATTTTGCCAGCGCCATTCTGAAAACCAGTGAAGTAACTGGACGAACACGCGCCCTTGCACCAGAAGCAGGATGGAGAGTTCATCCTTCCAAACCATAAGGTGAGCTTAAACCGGGGTTTGGAGGAAGTTAGAGAGGAACGAAGGGGGAAGGGGGAAAGGGGGGAGCTAGCACACTATTCTGCAGACTGTTAATCCCCTTTCTCATCTGCAGAAGGATATTCCTATGGGCCAGGCAAGCACGATTTGGAGGTCCTGTCCAATCGGTGTTCCGGGTCCTGCGCATCACGCTAGAAGAGGCCACAGCAATCCAGACTAGACCAGCGCCCCCGTGGGAACCAGGTGAGCATTACAGAACGCGAAGCCTTCCTACAAATTCCCACCCAGGCGCTATGGAAACTTCCGAAACTGACCAGTTGGCCCAATTACTGGGGGAATTACGGGCCGAAGTACATGCCGCGCTCATCAAGAGACTAGTGCCCTCAGGAGGGAAGTGATTGTAATAAAGGATAGAGCTGATGACCTGGCTAGACAGCTTTTGCAAGGTCAAGCTGGACAAACTCCTTTACCCGGTTCCGGGGGGAACCCCGCTCCTGTGGTTTCCAGTAACCCGGTGCAGATTAATCTACCTGGAAACATGCCGCTTGCCCCACCTGAACGCTTTGCTGGGGACCCCAAACGATTCGCCGTATTCATGAATCAGTGTCGTTTGCACTTCCTATGCAGACCTGGGGCCTTCCCTAATGATCAGACCAAGGTAGCCTTTGTGTTGTCATATCTCAGCGACTGTGCTGCCGATTAGTCAGTCCCACTGGTAACGCAAGATGACCCGATTCTTCGCGATTTTCAAGGATTTCAAACAAGCATGGAAAGGTTATTTGCTCAACACTCCCAGGGACAGGCTCTGGATGACGAACTTCTATCTCTGCGACAGGGCAATCAAGACCTTCTATCCTACATTGCAACCTTCAATAGACTAATTGTGGAAACTGGTTGGCCAGAGGATAAAAGAATCACGTTATTCTATCGAGGTCTACGCGGAGAACTTAAAGATGTCCTGGCACAAGTTGTAAATCCGCCCCAAGAATGCACTGAATATATAGACTTAGTGGTCCAATTGGATCACAGGCTGCAAAACAGAAAAGCAGATCGGTCCAAGTTTGAAACCCGGGTGTTGGCCAAGACCCATGCTAACCCCAAGGGGGCTGATGCCTCGGAGCCTATGCAAATCGGAGGTGTTAAAGGACCCCTAACTCAAAAAGAACGGGAAAGAAGACGGCAGATGCAGTTATGCCTTTATTGTGGGTCCTCTGGACACTTTCTACGAGATTGCCCGGTTAAACCGCCCAAGAAGGTGGTAGGAGCCACTGATAAAATCCATGGAAACTCTGTATCGGGAAACGACCACGCCCGGCAAGCTTAGGGGTCCGCTTGCCGAGCTTGAAAACTAACTCTCAGACCTCGCATTTCATTGTGCCAATGGTCCTCGTAGATCCGGAACAGCCTAAACGGTTGCATGCTATAAAGGCATACATCGATAGCGGGGCTATAGGAAACTATGTGGATTGAGAATTGGTCTCTAGGATAAACCTCCCTCTGCGTCCTAAAACCAACAAAGATGTCATCACCACAGTAGATGGAACCGAAATTGCCTCTGGACCGGTAGCACATTCCACAGCTGAGGTGACACTTGTAGGTCCGGATGGCCATCGGGAGGCAGTTGTGTTTGATGTAATCAAGGTTCCACAGTTTCAGCTTATTCACGGAATCCCTTGGTTAGAGACACATAATCCTCAAATTGATTGGCGAGCGAAGAGAATAACCTTCCCGGATTGTGCACAAACCTGCTACCCAGAAAATCCAAAAATTAATCTAACATCAGTAACCTCTGTCCCCGTGCAACTACCTCCAGAGTACCAAGACTTTCAGGACGTCTTCCAAAAGGAACAGGCCAACACGTTACCTCCCCACAGATCGTACGATTGCCAAATCGATCTGGTGCCCGGTGCACAACCCCCTTGTAGCAGGATTTACGCCCTTACTGAACCAGAGAATCTGCATTTGAGACAATATTTAGATCAATACCTCGCCAATGGTTTCATTTGCCCGTCAAAGTCCCCGGCATCCTCAGCTTTGTTCTTCGTGCCTAAGAAAGAAGGCGACCTTAGAACTTGTATCGATTACCGCGCATTGAACCAGATAACTGTTAAAAATCGTTACCCTCTGATCCCTGAACTCCTTGACCAGGTGAAGGATGCTTGCGTATACACCAAGTTAGATCTCCGGGGGGCGTATCATCTGGTACGAGTAAAAGAAGGCGACGAATGGAAAACGGCCTTCCGTACAAAATATGGACTATTCGAATACCAGGTGATGCCTTTCGGGTTGTGCAACGCGCCTGCAGCCTTCCAATTCTTCATGAACGATGTCCTTCGGGAACTCATCGATGTCTGTGTTGTCGTGTATATCGATGACATTCTTGTGTACTCCTCTTCGGAATCTGATCACAGAAAGCATGTCAGGGCCGTCCTAGAGAAACTGCGCCAGCACAAACTGTTTGCCAAGCTGGAAAAATGTGTTTTCCATACCACCGAGGTTGAGTTTCTCGGATTCATCCTGACACCTAAAGGGGTCCGAATGGATTCACGGAAAGTCGATGCCATCCTCAAATGACCATCACCTAGTTCGGTGAAAGGTGTCCAAAGCATGCTTGGTTTTGCCAACTTTTATCGCAGGTTCATCCCAGAGTTTTCACGTGTGGTGCAACCCATCACTGCACTCTTGCGAAAAAATAAACGTTTTGAATGGACCGAGGAAGCCGAACAGGCCTTTCAGGAGTTGAAAGCTAAGTTCACGTCCGCACCTATTTTGAAGCACCCGCGTCCCGATCTCCCATATATAGTCGAAACCGACGCGTCCAGCTTAGCCATGGGAGCTGTCCTGTCTCAGAGAGACCCTGAAACCAACCAACTGCACCCCGTAGCATTTTGGTCCAGAAAGTTCTCGCCACCGGAGATAAATAATGCGATCACTGATAAGGAACTATTAGCCATTAAGTCCGCCTTCAAGGCTTGGCGGCATTATCTCCTCGGCGCCCGGCATACCATCACCGTGATCACTGATCACCGAAATTTACAATATTTAAAAACTGCCAAGGCTCAATAGTCTCGACAGCTCCGATGGGCTTTGTTCTTTGCTGAGTTTGATTTTGTAATCACCTACCGCCCCGGCTATAAGAATGGTAAGGCGGACGCTCTATCCCGAATTGGAATGGAAGAAATAGACACAAACTCAGAACCTGTGCCGATAATTCCAGAACAAAGAATTTTGGGGATAACCACTTTACAAACCCTTGAAGACATTCAAGCACGAGTGAAACAATTCCTGGACGCTTCAGCCTTGCAGGATTGGATCAAAAGGGGGTCTAACTTTTCAGTCAAGGATGGCTTACCTTACTTCCAAGGACGCTTATTTTTGCCAGAAAAGGAATTGCAAGAACTGGTTATTTCCCGTCATCATGATACCCTGATGGAAGGCCATCCTGGCATTGCCAAAACAGAGGAAAATGTTAAACGACAATTCTGGTGGCCTTCCTGGCGAAAGGATATTAAATCTTTCGTGATGTCCTGTGGAGTTTGTGCCCAAAACAAAGGTCAAAAGACAAGACCCGCCGGTCTCCTTCAGCCCTTAGACATTCCACCAGCACCTTGGCACACCCTGTCACTAGATTTTATCACGGACCTGCCCTCTTGTAATGGTTACAATACTATTCCGGTCGTGGTGGATTTATTTTCCAAAATGGCCCACTTTATTCCGTTGAAAGGATTACCTTCAGCCTTTGTTCATGCCAAAGAATTCCTCGAAAATATCATCCGTTTGCATGGATTCCCGTCCATACTAGTCTCCGATCGGGGAAGCCAGTTTATTTCTCATTTTTGGAAAAAGTGTTGTCAACTGGCACAAATCGACGTAAGACTCTCGACCAGCCACCACCCACAGACCGATGGTCAGACGGAGAGAACGAACCAGACCCTTGAACAATATCTACGATGTATGTTGCACCAATCGGAGGGTAATTGGAAGGACATTTTATGGGTGGCAGAATATGCATACAATAACTCGATACACTCTGGAACTGGTCAGAGCCCCTTTTATACCCTATATGGACATCACCCTCGTACTTCAGACTTGTACTCACCTCTGAGCCTTGAAATGCCCGCAGTCGACCATTTTCATTCTACGATTACTCAAGCCTTCAAGGATGCAGCTGCACATTTGCAACATGCGAAAGGGAAGTACAAAAAGAATGCGGATCTGCATCGAAGAGAGGCGCCTCCATTCCAAATAGGGGATCAAGTATGGTTGGCTACCAAACACCTATCATGCAAGGGGCCTCGAACTTTTAATCCAAGGTATTTAGGCCCTTACTCGATCAAAGCTATAATCAACCCAGTGGCAGTCAAGCTCGATCTACCAGCTAACATGCGGATTCACCCCGTTTTTCATGTGTCACTTTTGAAACCAGTGCACCCAGGAACCAGATTAACAAAGCCACCAGAACCGATTCAGATAGATGGGGAGCCTGAATTCGAGGTGAAGAACATTTTGGATTATAAGATCTCAAAATCAAAACTTTTCTATCTAATTGATTGGAAAGGGTACGGGCCTCAGGAAAGGTCTTGGGAACCCAGTGATCACGAACATGCACCTCGGCTGGTAAAAAGGTTCCATCGGAATTTCCCAAACAAACCGAAACCTCCAGAAGGAACGACCTTGGGAGGGGCCTTGGGGGGAGTGCTGTCATGATGCCTACCCCCGGAGCACCAGGCCAGGCCCAGCACCCCCGGAAGCAGGCATCATACCCTCGGGTAAAAGCCCAGCGGCCCCTTATAGGGGCTCTTTGGACTCAGTCCTGGCGCCTTTGGCGCCAGGCTCATGTTGGACATCAGTCCTTGCGCCATAGGCGCCAGGCTCATAAAGAGAGGTGTTTTGTGCACTTACCTGATGCAGACCATGCTGCACGCTTCAGGCCTCCCTGAGACCTGAAAGGGACTATTTTTTCATAGGGACTATTTTTTCACTCGGGCGTGGCCAGGGAAGGATACATACCTAGTTGGGGAAGGATACATACCTGGGACTTCTTTGGAGGCTATTTAAGCCACGCCCAGACAGCAGCTCATGCTTCGCGTGGTTCTGCTTCCTGCAGCTTAACGCTCACCGTGTCTGCTCCTGCTCCTGGACTCCAGCCACGCCCGCCTCGAACCTGGAAGACCTGCAAGGAAGGAAGAGAAGAGAAAGGTGAAAACCAAGGACTATTTCAAACTTCTTACCTGTATCCGGATTCTTCTCGCCAGCATCCCTGAAGAAAGACTTCCATTTAAAAGCATTGCGTTGCTCGCGGCAGCGCCACGCTTCACTCACCTGTCCTCGAGGCATCTCCCGGCTCCATCGCGGCTGTCAGCATCGGACGCCACATCTCTGCACCTAGGGGAGAGAGGAAGAAACAAAAGGTGAGCAGAAGGAACACAGAAGGAAAGCCTGATTAACAGCCATAATACTTACCGGCTTTTCTTCCACATTTCGGGTCGGCACCGCCCCGTTGGCAGGTACCGTACCCCAGCCCCTATGGGGAAAGGACAAGAGACATTTCTGGGGAATGATAAGGACATTTAGAGGGATCGCCCTCATCACTACTCACCTCGGCAGTTTAACCCCTCGACGCATCTCCTTCATTCTGCACCTGAAATGAAGGACAGATCACAGGTTAGAAAGACAACATAAAGGGGGCCTCACTTGAACTTTGAACTTTTACGGCGCATCGCTCAGGAAAGTCAAGTGGATTTTGCCAGCGCCATTCTGAAAACCAGTGAAGTAACTGGACGAACACGCGCCCCTGCACCAGAAGCAGGATGGAGAGTTCATCCTTCCAAACCATAAGGTGAGCTTAAACCGGGGTTTGGAGGAAGTTAGAGAGGAACGAAGGGGGAAGGGGGAAAGGGGGGAGCTAGCACACTATTCTGCAGACTGTTAATCCCCTTTCTCATCTGCAGAAGGATATTCCTACGGGCCAGGCAAGCACGATTTGGAGGTCCTGTCCAATCGGTGTTCCGGGTCCTGCGCATCACGCTAGAAGAGGCCACAGCAATCCAGACTAGACCAGCGCCCCCGTGGGAACCAGGTGAGCGTTACAATCCTCCAGCACGCACTCTGAATGTTGGTTGGCAGACTGGGAGGTGCCTCAAACCCTACTCTAACTTGCTCAGGTGCGGTGCTCCATGGCCTGCCAAGACTTTGCCTGTCTCAGGAGAGGGAAGCTGTTTGTCAGGCATTCGTCAGGCTGTGGTCGGGGCAGTGACCAGAATCCCTGCTGGCTTCTCCCAGACGTCTACACTGGTGTCTCCCACAAACCCAAACTCTTCTCATTCAGTCCAGAATGACAGTTCCTCCCCGCCCCCAACAGCTACAATTCACCAGATTTTGACGCAGCACCAGGAGTTTGGTAACAGAATGGTGCTGCAAACCTGCAGGGGTCTTTTCATGAGAAAACAAGGAGCAGAAAAGATAAAAGATGGAGTGTGGATTCCTGAAAATGTGCATCACAGTGCCCTTCAAAGAGGGGTGGGTGGGCACAGCGGCTTGCTGGATGGTGAAGAGCAGTTTGTTGGTAGTGATGGAAAGATGTTTCGTGTGCGGCGTAGGATGACTTTCCAATAACAATGCAATTTTGAGTTTACAGTTTCTCTGGCCCCTTGCTAAGAAAGGGTCTCAAGGGTGTTTCTAAACAAAGCTGTGTGCCACACCTAAACAATGGAATCAGGGCACACAGTCATGCCTTATTCTTCCAGATTTTAAGCGCTGTCCGTCAAAGGATAGGGAGCAACTGTCACCAATTAGCATTTGCGCAACGTGTGAGCTGTTCCCTACAGGGGGTCTCCAGAAGTCTGGGAAGGTACAACTTCACCCCTTTACCAGATATTTACACTTCAGAAGACTGGAAGGGGGAGATAGGCTGCATCTCTCAAATAAGTGAAGTGTTGACTAAATTCTGCTCTTGCATTTACAGTTTTTTCACAAGTTGTTAAGATGTCTGAAGGAAATGTCAGAGAAGGCAGCACAGGTACGCCACACTCACCCCTAAACTGTGTAGCTGCTGTGTGTGTCCTCTCTAAGCACAAAAGAAATGCCACATTACTCTGTCCCTGTCTCCTGCTAAACTGACTGAGAAATATAAACAAGGACGTACATTACATAGCAGAAACTTGTAACACCCTGAAAATTGAGCAAAACTACATCTTTGTGCCTAGGAACAGCCATTTTGTAAATGCACAGGCTACTGTGTAAGATGGGTCTCATGTTGTAGAATTCTGGATGTAAGAGCTCCTGTCATCTACAATGCCAGATGTGGGAGGAAAATGTCAGAGAAGGCAGTGCAGGTCCCACACGTGTGATGGTAAAGTTGGAGACAGTGTTGGGCAGCTGTGCTAAGAATAAGTCAAGAAATATGAAGACGGCATGGATGAGCCATCAACCGTCAGGCAAGCGAAAGGTTCCACCCATGAAGGGCCTGCATGAGACGGTGTGATGGCAAAGCTTGAGACACGAGCAAGCAACCGAGCTCGACCCCTTCCCAGGTGGAAATGGTACATTCTTGAGTACATTTCTCAGGAGGAATTAAAAAAGAAATACAGGATTTATTGGTTGACCTTGAACTCAACATATATCTCAGCAACAGTCACCTAACCTGCTGAGCTCCCTTGCAGCTTTCTGATTTGAGGACTGTCACTCTACTTCGGAATTCAGCGCTGCAGTTTGATCATTACTCTTCAAAGTCACCTCATCAGCACCAGTGCTGTTCATTTGCATGGCTTAAAGCCAATCATGTTTTAACTCTTGTGGCATTGACAATTGCCATTTGTGAAGTGCAGCCGGCAGCTTAAAAGTGCAAGCATCTCTGTGTGCAAAGTGTGCCTCCTGCCCAGCGTTGCTAGAGAAGTCAATGGGCGGTTGTCCCTTTGGCAGCCTTGTACTCTGCGCCTATGATGGGAGTCGTAGTCCAATGCAGCCGGAGGGCCGCAGATTGTAGAGCCTGCTATTTTGCCACCTCTGTACCCTGCCGACTGCATGCCCCCTACCCAAATGAGCCCTGCCCCTTCAAATGCCTTTGCCCCTCTTCCCCCTGCTGATCAGCTTTCTCTCTCAGCAATGCTGCACCTGGCCACCCTCTGTCCTTCGGGCCCAGTACCTGCTCATCCTGCCACCCTCCTGCAGCGCTCCCTGGCCACCCCTTGCACTGGGGCCTGTATCTGTACCCATACACCCCCCCCCCACTCTTTGTCTGCCCTGATCAGATACTCCCTATCTGACTAACCTTGCACTTGCACTTGGCCCTCACAGGCTTTATTACCACTGTTTTAGATAACCATATTTATTTATTTATTTACTTGTTATTTATCTTGTCCTCTCTTATGCTCTGCACTTTCCAATTTCTACCCCCTCTCATGCACTTTCCCCCTTTTCCCTTCCCCATGCACTTGCGCATTCTCAATGTCACTGGGCCTAGTAAGATCGTTGTGTTTGTTCTCTCCACTGTTCCCCTCCCTTTTTGCCTGGTCGCGCTCTGAAACACCTGTGTATGAGCGCGATATAAATAAAATATCATATCATATCATATCAAATGTATGACGTTCCCTTCACTTGCAGTGTGAATGACCTCCCAACTTACCTAAAAGTGTAAACTGTTTGTTTTGAAACAGTGGCTGGAACAACAGGTTAGCCAGAAAAACACAGTGCAGCGTGTTATTTTTTTAAACAAGAAAACAAAGTCACAGGGAGTTGCAAACGTGATAGCAAGGACATTTCTTTTGTCTGCTAGCTGTGACCCTGAAATCGAACAGACAAGAAGGAGACGAGCTACCAAGATATGTTATTTTTTCTTTTTAATGTTTCAGTTTTTATAAACATACCATCCTCACCCACTCTCGAGTCTGAACAGAAATCATCATATCAAAAAGAATGAGAAATAATGAATTAGGCACCCCACTCTCACAGGCCCAGATGGTCCAGCATGGGCAGCAGTACTGCACACTTCCCCCTCACAAACAGAACAGACTTGGATTGGGCAACTGGGCTGCATGCTTCCTTCAAGCACTAAGAGGTACAGCACAGGAGCAGGGGCAACATGGGCCATGGCAGTGCATGTTTCCTTCGCATGCAGATGGCATCGCATGTGCTGCGGCTTTGCAAGCTTCCTTCAGGCACTAAGAGGTACAGCACAGGAGCAGGGGCAACATGGGCCACGGCAGTGCATGTTTCCTTCGCATGCAGATGGCATCGCATGTGCTGCGGCTTTGCAAGCTTCCTTCAGGCACTAAGAGGTACAGCACAGGAGCAGGGGCAACATGGGCCACGGCAGTGCATGTTTCCTTCTCATGCAGATGGCATCACATGTGCTGCGGCTTTGCAAGCTTCCCTCGGGCAATAAGAGATACAGCACAGGAGCAAACACAGACAACATGGGCCCCAGTAGTGCATGTTTCCTTCTCATGCAGATGGCATCGCATGTGCTGCGGCTTTGCTAGCTTCCCTCTTGCACTAAGAGGTACAGCACAGGAGCAGGGGCAACATGGGCCACGGCAGTGCATGTTTCCTTCTCATGTAGATGGCATAGCATGTGCTGCGGCTTTGCAAGCTCCCCTCTTGCACTAAGAGGTACATCACAGGAGCAGGGGCAACATGGGCCACGGCAGTGCATGTTTCCTTCTCATGTAGATGGCATAGCATGTGCTGCGGCTTTGCAAGCTTCCCTCTTGCACTAAGAGGTACAGCACAGGAGCAGGGGCAACATGGGCCACGGCAGTGCATGTTTCCTTCTCATGTAGATGGCATAGCATGTGCTGCGGCTTTGCAAGCTTCCCTCTTGCACTAAGAGGTACAGCACAGGAGCAGGGGCAACATGGGCCCCGGCAGTGCATGTTTCCTTCTCATGTAGATGGCATAGCATGTGCTGCGGCTTTGCAAGCTTCCCTCTTGCACTAAGAGGTACATCACAGGAGCAGGGGCAACATGGGCCACGGCAGTGCATGTTTCCTTCTCATGTAGATGGCATAGCATGTGCTGCGGCTTTGCAAGCTTCCCTCTTGCACTAAGAGGTACAGCACAGGAGCAGGGGCAACATGGGCCACGGCAGTGCATGTTTCCTTCTCATGTAGATGGCATAGCATGTGCTGCGGCTTTGCAAGCTTCCCTCTTGCACTAAGAGGTACATCACAGGAGCAGGGGCAACATGGGTCACGGCAGTGCATGTTTCCTTCTCATGTAGATGGCATCGCATGTGCTGCGGCTTTGCAAGCTTCCCTCTTGCACTAAGAGGTACAGCACAGGAGCAGGGGCAACATGGGCCACGGCAGTGCATGTTTCCTTCTCTTGTAGATGGCATAGCATGTGCTGCGGCTTTGCAAGCTTCCCTCTTGCACTAAGAGGTACAGCACAGGAGCAGGGGCAACATGGGCCACGGCAGTGCATGTTTCCTTCTCATGTAGATGGCATAGCATGTGCTGCGGCTTTGCAAGCTTCCCTCTTGCACTAAGAGGTACATCACAGGAGCAAAGACAGACACCATGGGCCACCGTAGTGCATGTTTCCTTCTCATGCAGATGGCATTGTACGTACTTGGATTGGTCTCACCCTGACCTCTTTTCTCATTATTCACTCGGGTCGGCCTCACCATGCCTGATCTCAGTTGGGGAGGTCTCAGAATGATCTGGTTTCTCAGTTTAGACTTGAGTAGGTCTCATCGCTAATGGTGTTCACTTGTGTAAGGCCCCCCCTCAACATGGTGTAGCTGCATTCACTTGGCTAGGCCTCACCATGACCTGGTCATGGAAACTGACACGCTTCTTTCCATGGCATCTCTTCCTGAGCAACCGCTCAAAGTCGGTTTCCTTGCTCGTTTCGGACCTCATGTACATTTCAAAAGCCTGTGTTGTGCTAATACACGGTGCAGCCTTCTGGTCGGTTACTGTTTGGATGGAGCACAGCATGCTCTTTAAAGGATAGTTCCGGGACTTTTTTTTTATTGTCCCTACGGTTCGGCCATGTGTTTTTAAGCATAACTCGGTAGATCGTAGAAAACTTTCCTATGGACCTTACCCGACTTTTCGTCCATTAACGCACTCGAAATCAGCCGCCATTTTCTGATAATCCTATCATTTCCCCCCATCGCCCTGGCTCACCTGCTTTTGCGGCACTAAATCAAATCCCCCGCCCCTGAGCCTGACATCAGCAGACGCTTACCGCCCATTTGCCAACGCCAAAGCACGTTTTGTGTCAACAATCGCTGCGCCTCAGCTAATGAAGTGTCGCCATGGAAATGGCAGGACGCCTCTTTCCTCTATAAGTATAAACACACCGTTTCACAACACACAGCAGCAGATTTTCGATTCCATTACTCTCTCTGTGTTACTTTGAGTATTCTGTGACTCGTTTCTGTGCTCTGGTCAGCTACCTTCGCCGCTTCTAGGCCTTGTGAACACCTGTACCATCTCTGTAAATTATTTTACTTTCTTTACCACACAATGGCTACAATAATGCCGTATATGTACGAGCCCGAGTACACCGAGGAAGAACTACTGGAAAGGCAAGCACGCGAAAACGATGGGGATTCGGACGGCAGTTGGGAGGACCAGTCAACGGATGAAGAGCCTGGACCATGTCGCATGGATGGCGTCTCCACCTGGTGCACGTGCAATCGGTGCGAGCTAATGCCAACTGAGGAGGAGAACTGCTGCTGCCGTGAAAATTCCGGGTGCTTGGCCTACATTTCGGAAGGCGAGCCAAGTCCGCAATGCATCACCGAGCTGCCAGAGTTCAGGGAAGCCTGCCTCTCACGGACCGTGTTGAGGATGATGATGGTGCTTATGCACGAACTTCGCGGCACTGTTCGTCCACGTAATCCGAGTAACGAGTAAGTATACTCTGGTTTTGATGTCAGTCATGCCACTACTATGTCATGGTCGTCTCCCACATATAAAATTACATCTACATATCATTCGAATGCATGTAAATTGGTTCCATATTGTGCATTTTCTAGATAGAATTTTTTTCAAAGCAGAATGACATTTTTTACCTGAATCGACAGTGATAAGAAAGTTTTGTCATTTTAATACAGTTTGCGTCTTTCATTTTCACAGGTGGTACAGGCTGGTGGCCTATCGTTGCTTCACTTGGTGGCTTCACGGGAGGCTCGGACACCGCGTTCGGAGAGTAATACCTGCCTGTGCGGTACTTGCCATTAGACAACATTTCCCCAGCGACAGTGGACAATACCGCGGATTTTCCCTGGATGTGCTGCAACCGGAACTTTACAATGTGTAATGTTTATTATTTATGTTCAATTGAAATTAAGATCTAAAATAAAACCCAACATATATTTTAACAATGGTTGTTTTAATTTTTTAAATGAATCTAGTGTGTCTCCATTGAATAGTCTTCCTGTGCCTTGTCTTGTCACACCACATGTCTCCGGCCAGCATCCTCCCTCACGCTGGCCGCCCACCTTCAATCCACATAACCGTTGAACCCATATGCAGCAGACATACATATGTTATTTTGCGGGTTGGCATCAAGCCTCCGGGCCTTGCCTCCTCCCCCAAAAATACTTACCACACCACTTTGTTCAAGCGTTGGCAATAAAAGGAAGGCCGTTGGATTTTATTGATACAAAACATGGCTATAGGTAAATAATCCATATGGTTGATCATAATAAATCATCCTTTTGGGCACCGGGTACAGAGATGACCCCCTCTGGCCCGTGCCGCCTTGCCACCACAGGCCAGCCTGCTGCTGACTAACTGCCTAGGCATCCAGGGTCTCCAGGGTGAACTGCACCCATATATTCTCCTGGGAGGGTGAGGTATTTATAAACTCACACCCCTGCCTTCCATGTACTAGATCCTGCAGCCTGCCTCTTACATGCAGTTAGATGGCCGCTCCTTGGTGAGGCCCTGCGGCAAACGAGTCTTGTCTGCACGACCACCGCCCCAATCCACCCCCCGCCCTATCAAAGGCAGTTCGCACCGGGGTACTTGTGCTGGCAAGTGGAGCTGTCAGGGAGCGATAAAGGCCAAGAGGTGCCAAAGACCATGTACACTTCAAAGTGGTCTATAGAGCATGGGTTGTTGTTCCCATGTCTACCTCCAGACCCCGTGTCTCCTGCCAAGCATCCCCCCTCACCCTGGACGGCCCCCTGCAATCCACATAAGTGTGTCTCCATTCACGAGTCTTCCTGTGTCTTGTCTGCACGACCACCGCCCCAATCCACCCCCAGCCCTATCAAAGGCAGTTCGCACCGGGGTACTTGTGCTGGCAAGTGGAGCTGTCAGGGAGCGATAAAGGCCAAGAGGTGCCAAAGACCATGTACACTTCAAAGTGGTCTATAGAGCATGGGTTGTTGTTCCCATGTCTACCTCCAGACCCCGTGTCTCCTGCCAAGCATCCCCCCTCACGCTGGACGGCCCCCTGCAATCCACATAAGTGTGTCTCCATTCACGAGTCTTCCTGTGTCTTGTCTGCACGACCACCGCCCCAATCCACCCCCCGCCCTATCAAAGGCAGTTCGCACCGGGGTACTTGTGCTGGCAACTGGAGCTGTCAGGGAGCGATAAAGTCCAAGAGGTGCCAAAGACTATGTACACTACAAAGTGGTCTATAGAGCATGGGTTGTTGTTCCCATGTCTACCTCCAGACCCCGTGTCTCCTGCCAAGCATCCCCCCTCACGCTGGACGGCCCCCTGCAAACCGCATAATGCCACGACATATACACGTCATTCATTCACAAACACACCCCTGTTTCGAATTCTTTATAACCCACTTCATATTTCTAATGAGCACTTCTTTGCGCTTTGCTAGTCAACCCGTGAAGGTGCTGGTTATCTGCTCTTCGTCTCTGTGAACTTCCGTGACCACTTCGAGGAAACTCCTCAGTTTGCAACCTGTGAACTGCTCCCTGTTCTACGACAAGAAACTACTCTGATCCCTGCATCTAACTGTTTGTTCGTCAAGGTAAGGCCATGTACCATAATCATTTTGCGTCCAATTTCTTTTCGTTCAAGACAGTACATGCAAGGAACTAGTCACATGTTCTGAGTTTACATTGGTATTCATAGAGAATTGTTGATCTTTACTTTTCAGAACTTTCCACAATGCCTGCCTGTTCCATTGGCGGTTGCCCTTCGAAGACCCATAATAAATCTGAAGGTACTATAATGCATGTTTTCCCTAAGACAATAGATCAGATAAGAGAATGGGTCCGATATTGTGGATATCCACCGTCTGAGCTTGAAAGTAGAGTCCTAGAAGTCTTTGCGGACAAGAGGGGTGATCGATACCGCATCTGCAGCAGGCACTTTACCTCTGACATGTACTCCACATCATTGCTAATAAAGAAGAACACACCGCGAGCGAGGCGAAAATTGCTCTCAACCGCTATTCCCACTCTATTCGTCCACATCCCTCCACTGGTGAGTCAAGTTTACGTATTTATCTCTTGGCCTTGCGGTAGTGTGTAGCATTAGCTAACAATAATTTCCCCATTTATGTATCCACTCAATATGAAGGCGGAAGATTCTCCATCCGTGTCGTTATTGCAGTCATCAGCCACTTCAAGCGCCTATCGGGTAATCTTACTTGGCTATTCTGCCACGGACTTGTTTTAGGCATGTAAATCAATAGTTTTAATTTATCGTGTAATTATTTTACCTAATGGTACACCCTTGTACTCGTCCTCTAGTCTTTGTTTTCAGTTATAATTATTGTTATCCAAAATAATGCAAGTACTGTCTTTCAGGGAGATGCTGAGGAGTCCAACGTATTGACGACTACCGTTGATGTCACTCAGATGCTCGAGGTACGTTTCCGGACAGTTCCATCGATGGAGATCATCAGATCTTGCATTCTTGTAGCGTGATTGTTACACACAATGTTTCTTTCGTTTTTAGCCATTGATATGTCCTTCTGTCGTCGCCCTCCTATGTGTCTTCTTTTTTCAATATTGGGTTCATTACTAATGAAAGTCCTATGTTTCAGGGAGTCGATGGAGCATTAGTCCAAGAAGAAGGGGGAGCATGCAGTTACGGGTCGGCGCAACAGCTTGCAGAAGTGTGCACCGCAGTTACATCGTCCCTTGATGTTCTTATGCATTTCGAGGTATGGATACTGACAGTTCGATCAAGCGAAATCATATGACGTGATTACATCCGCTATACTTCCTTCTTTATTAACGCAAGTACTATGTTTCAGGGAGATGACGGAGCTTCTTCTACAAGAACATCACCCCTAGTAGTTGATGCAGATCTCTGGGTGGTGACACTTCCAACGATCGAGCAAATCGAATCATATTTACATATCCATTATTTATTTTAGACAACTGATCATTTGTGCAGGTCTATTTAGATGAGCCGTTGACGCCTGCACAAAGTTTATGTTCTTTTTAACAAAATAGAAAACCATACTAATGCAATTACTGTGTTTCAGGGAGTTACTGAAGCATCATCTTCAATAATATCATCAATGGAAGTCTATGAGGAGCCCGAGGTATGGATCTTGACAGTTCCTTCTAACTAGATCAACAATGCGTGAATAATTGTCGTTTGAATATTCTACACAAAGTGTTCATTCGTGTTTTGCTATTGAGATGTACGTGTGTATTGGTCCCCAAGTACATTTTGTGTTTTCGATATTATTATACATACTAATGAAAGTTCTATGTTTCAGGGGGTCGATGGAGCGTCAGTGCGTGATGGATGTGCTTATCATGAAAATATAGTCGTTGCAGCGCAAGAGGAAGTGGAGACATGCACACACGAGTCGGAGCAACAGCGTCCTGATGTTGAAGTTCGAGGCAAGAAAGTTTCAAAGAAAAGAAAGCAAAAGAAGGTTAGTGTCCTGGTCACTATATTATGTTGTTTTTCACTGTTAATAGTTCAATACTGTAAGTTGTGTTTAAACTGAACATCCCTTTTCCAATCTGTCCTCTAGTTGCGAGTGGGTGTACGAACTAGATCTACACAGACAGTGAAGCGAACGAGAGATGTTGCTTGTCAAACCTTTTGGCAGGGACTTGAGACTGGAGATGCATCGTGCCAATGGGAAGAATATGAAGTGATTGACAATGGAGCTATACCACATCCAGCCATTGATAGTGAATGTCCTCCTGGTAGTTCGGATGCAGTCGGAGATCAATTCACAGAATCCACACCCGCAAAAACTAAGACCGCGAGAAAGTTGAAGAAATTGTTTTATTCACCCATCGCCGGAGAAGGAACAGATGTTGCAATGGAAGAGAATGAAGTGGACGACAATGAAACACCATCAATATCACTGAACATAGCGGAAGACGATATCAGAGATTCTACCTTTCATGTGAGTGACATGTCCTCAACGTTACAGGCCGAACCAGCTGGGATGCAGAGTGACAGTATAAGGAAAGAGGCCAAATTCATTGTATTCGATAGTTGTTTGATTGATATTATTATTCGGATGAAATGTGGGCATTCGGTTGGTGGGGAAGTATGTGGGGAGCCATTGATTAATGTGACTCGTGCAATTCGAGGCACTAACCTTAAAATACATGCCACCTGTACAAAATATCATCCTTTCTCATGGTCTGCACAACCCATGCTGGGGCAACTGCCAGCAGGCAATCTACTTTGTGCAGCGGCTGCACTTTTTAGTGGTTCAAGTTTTAAAAAGTTAGAGTCTTTCTTTCAGTTTGTGGGAATCAATTTCATTGCGAAAACTCAGTTCTACAAATACCAAACCGATTATCTATTTCCAGCCATTAGCGAAGCTTGGAGAATGGAAAAAATGTCTATTGATAGTACATTCGCGGGAAAATGGTTCAGCCTAGCCGGTGATGGACAGTGCGACAGCCCAGGATTTTCAGCCAAGTACTGCACCTACCACTTTCAGGACATGGAAAGTAAGAAAATTGTGAGTTCGGTGGTCGTGCAGGTGTCACAAAGTACTTCCTCAGTGGCCATGGAGAATGTTGGCTTTGTAGCATCATTGCAAGAACTACAATCGCTTGGAATGGTGATCGACCTGATAGCCACGGACAGACACGTTTCAATTGCCAAGACAATGAGAGAAGAGTACAAAAATATAAATCACCAATTTGACGTTTGGCATCTTGCAAAAACAATCAATAAAAAAATGTCGGCTGCAGGTAAAAAAAAAGATATGCAAGGTATTTCACAGTGGTCCAAGTCAATCAGCAACCATCTTTGGTGGAGCTCAAAAACATGTGGAGGGTCGTTGGAAATTCTACTGGAAAAATGGCGGTCAGTAATGCTACACTGTACCAACGTTCACCGCTGGAACACAAACCAACATTTCCACAATTGTGAACATGGCCATTTGTCCACAGAGGAGGCACGGAAGAAGAAGTGGTTGATTCCTTCATCACCCACTCACAAAGCCATTGAAAAGATTGTATTTGATAAAACTATAACAAGAGATTTGAGGGGACTCAAGGAATTCTGCCACACAGGAGATTTGGAGGTGTTCCACAATATGTGCCTAAAGTACAGGCCAAAACGATTGCATTTTGGCATGGAGGGCATGATAAATCGGACTCTTCTAGCGGTCTTGGCACATAACCATAATGTTGGCCGTCAACAAAGTAGGACGACCGGAACTTTAGGGACGCTTTGCTACAATAAGGCCTTCACTAAAAGAAGTAAACAATGGGTGATCAAACCAGTGTTTGAGGATATGCAATATGAGTTTATTGAAAGACTTATTGTTGACGTCCTAGATAGGCACATAAATGGAGTTGTGAACGAACCTGTGCAGGGGACAACTGCATTGCCACCCAACATTGCCTGTGTTCCATGTCCACCTAAAGAAGAGCTCATTGAGAAATACACATCACGGTTTAAATGATTGTAATTTGATTGTCTGTTCTCTCGAGTCTCCTCATGTTGCAGGCCCATTGAATATGTGTATCTATGTAATGTGTAAATAAAAGTGATTGCTCAGTGTACATGCAATGTGTCTCTCCACCGTTGCCCCTCCCTTCACTGTGCAGTTGTGCGAACCACCCGGGTGTCACCTGTGACTTTGCTCTGGAGTCTCCTCATGTCGCAGGCCCATTGAATATGTGTAGCTATGTATTGTGTAAATAAAATTGATTGCTCAGTGTACATGCAATGTGTCTATCCAACCTTGTTCATTTGCGCATTAAATTAAACCAAACAGTAATATAAATCATTTTTCAAAAAATATAGAATGTCTCTGTATTTATGGTTCTCTGGGGCTGCAAATGCACGCAGACAAAATGCAAAGATGGAGTGTAAATTTCAAGTCCTGTGAGATGGCCTTACACTGAATGTAGCTAACTAGGAATGTGTGCTCGTTCAAAGTGAAGGTCAGCTGCTTTGATTTTTTGCTCGGGTGCCGGAATGGCCCACGACTCAGTATAAGGTTCTATTGTTATTTGACCTTGACAGGCCGGGACCATCCCGAAAGACTTCTTTTTGGGGGTGTGGTGCAATAACGTAAACGATAATGAATATAATTTCAGAAACGAAAGCCATTTAATGTTCGTTCATTAGAAGAAATAACATCGGCATAGAAGGAGTGGTATTTCGGGGCTGCCCTACGCACAGACACAATGGAAAATGCAAATATAATGTAAGTAACTCTTTAGATGAGTTTATACCGCAATTTAATTACTATACAGTAGCTTTAAAGACGCGTTAAATTGTACTTGTTCGTTCTATGTGGCATATTGTTTTGTACCGCGCACTATCTTGAGGAGAACCATCTCCTTTTACGGAAGCACCTCAAAACCTTCCTCTTTGCTTCTGCTTTCTCTCTCCCTCTCCCCTGCTACAACTGGTCCACTGTCTGCGACCTCGGTCCTGGGCCCTTCCACTCTCCACCTGCACTGCCTCCCTGTCAACCCCTGCACTGGGGGACTGTCTCAGTATCCTACAGCCCCCCTTGACGTATAATACCCAGTTGCACTGTCCTAGCTATGAAATAATTTCCCGACCTAATATATAAAATGAATAATTTTAATGAAGATCTGATGGTGAGACTAATTTCATTTTTTATGTTTTTCAAACAGGTACATCATTCATTATTGCATGTGTCACGAGTACCAGACACCGGCGGATGGGTTTTTTAACCGCCAGTTGCTTCTCCGCGTGAACAACGTTACCACCCTGACCATTTTATGGGACGATCGCCAAGTACAAGTATGCCCTTACGCGGTACTAACGGCTAGATGCAACATACAGACCGTTGTGGTGGCCTAGTGCCTCGTTGTTGGAACAGCCATGCCATTATCAGTGCGACCGAAGAGCTTATTTTATCATAAACCAACACCCTGTGTACTGCACACGAACATCGCTTGCCTCAAGACGAACTATTTTGGATCGAGAGCAAATAAAAATGCAAATCGCTGAATATTCTCAAAACATTTGATGTCAAATAAATGTACTTTACCAAATTTACAATCTTGCGGTTTAATTTAAAAGTACAGTTTCATATTCCCAATTGTGGCGCGCTGTGTTGTGTGAGCTCATCTGTGTTGATTTCCGGGTTCTGTGTGGAGACGCGTAGAAGACGCCTGGGCGCGTTTGCCTACGCAGCTGAGTCACGTCACGGATAGAGGCGGGGAATATGAATGTTTTGATAAAGTCTGTTTCAGGGGCGGGGGATTTGATTTAGTGCCGCAAAAGCAGGTGAGCCAGGGCGATGGGGGGAAATGATAGGATTATCAGAAAATGGCGGCTGATTTCGAGTGCGTTAATGGACGGAAAGTCGGGTAAGGTCCATAGGAAAGTTGTCTACGATCTACCGAGTTATGCTTAAAAACACATGGCCGAACCGTAGGGACAATAAAAAAAAAGTCCCGGAACTATCCTTTAAAGAATACCTCAGTTTTGAAAGTGAGTTTGTAAACATCCTTTATGCCATGGTTTTAGAAGCTTCTGATGATAAAGGCGTGATGGTGTAATAACATGCCAGGGTGTGAGACTAATATTTTAAAAAGTACTGGACGGATTTACCCCAATGAAGCACCACTTTGTGCCCAAGTTATTTCTTATTTGGTACAAATCTCTTCAGCGGTTTTCCTACTAGGAGTGTTCAATCGAAGGACTTTTTCTCTATGGGAAAATCAATGGGACTTTGCTTCAAACAATGTTTTTTTCTTTTCTTATAACTGTTTCATCTTTTTATACATTTTCCCCAAAAGTTCCAGTTTGCGGTGGGGAGGTGCCAGTACAAAACATTTTGTTTGGAAAATTTCACTTAAGCCAAGTCACACATGCCACAGCGCCACCAAGGCATTGTGGGTATGCACATTAGTTCAAATGCAAGCCTTTTGCTCCTGGAAATTGCCTTTGTCTTACAGGCACTTACATAGGAATTATTGCAAATGTTATCTGCAATGTATAAATATTTTAAAAACTACTGTATGGGTTTAACTAATCCCAGTAAAAGAAATATCTGCCATGCTTTGTACTCAAGTTGTTTCTTAATTGGCACAAATCTGTCTAACAGGTTTTGCACTATGGGTGTGAACATGGGCGTAGGACATGGGGGGGATAGTGGGGACAAATCCCCCCCACAATTGTAAGTGGGTGGGATGTAATGTCATTTATCCCCCCCAGAATATGTTTGCTGTGTCGTACAGGGATCTGTTTTTGAAGTGGGGGGAGGAGCTGCTTACTACGTAAGCAGCCCTCTCCCCCCGACCCCCAAAGCATGGGGGCAATACCCTGGGGGCAGATGGGTGATCATCTGCCCCCAGGGAAGGGGGCAAACAAAAAAATATTTTTTTTTTAAACGTAGTTTTGGGTGTGGGTGGGGATGGGTGCTGGTGGGGACACTAGCCACCAGGGATTTTTACAAGGGGGTGGCCCTCTCCCCCCACCCTATTGGGGGCACTTTATGTAGCCCTCCCTGGGGGCAGATTTCTGCCCTTAGGAAGGGGTACATGAGATGCCCCCCATCCATTTGGGGTGGGGGGAGAGGACACTGCAAATATTGGCAGAACCACCCCCCCAAGATTGGGACAGTACGTTTTGCCCCCCCCCCCCTGGGGGCAGATGGCCACACACGTGCCCATCTGCCCCTAGGGAAGGGGCAAAACAAAAAATATATTATATCTTGTTTTGGGTGGGGGTGGTGGTCCGGGGGACCCACTAGACCACCAGGATGTTTTGTGTTTGAAAGGGGGGTGGCCCTCTCCCCCACCCTGAGTGGATGGGGGCACCTTATGTAGCCCTCCCTGGGGGCAGATTTCTGCCCCTAGGAAGGGCTACATGAGATGCCCCCCATCCATTTGGGGTGGGGGAGAGACCACTGCGGATATTGGTAGATCCGGCCCCCAAGCCTGGAGCAGTACGTTTTGCCCCTCCGGGGGCAGATGGCCAGACACATGTGCCCATCTGCCCCTAGGAAAGGGGCAAAACAAAAATAAAACAAATTATAACTTGTTTTGGGTGGGTGTGGGGGGCCACTGAACCACCATGGATGTTATTAGTGGAAAGGGGGTGGCCCTCTCCTCCCACCCCAAATGGATGGGGGGCATCTCATGTAGCCCTCCCTAGGGGCAGATTGCTAGATTGGGGTTATCAGTGGGTTAGCCTTTTCCCTTTGCGCCCAGGTAGGTGCACCCACACATATGAGGTACCGTTTGCATCTGGTCACCTGTGGGAACCCGGGAAGGTAGGACATCTGTTGTTGGCAGCGTGTTTCGGTATGTGGGCAGAGGGAAATGTCTCTGAAATTTGGTGGAAAAAAACTCAATTTTCAGACATTTCACTCTGGACACCCACCGAAACACACCACCAACAACACATGTCCTACCATCCTGCGTTCCCACCGGTGTCCCAACGAAAATGGTACCTCACATGTGTGGGTGTACCTACCTGGGCGCAAAGGGAAAAGGCTAACCCACTGGTAACCCCAAGCCTTTCTGCAGAGCAGATTTTGCTTATGTGGACAACATACAGATTTGGGCCTATGGTGTCGAAGCCACCAAGGAAAACAGGGAACCTCCTGCATTTCCGAAAAGAGGACACCTGTGGGAATCCACAGAGGTCTGACTTGCGCAAATCGCCTCAGAATTTATTACCCACAATCCCCGGCAAAGTCCAAAACGTTACGACCGCCTACATTTGGGGAAAAAAGGGGCCAAATTTGGCTGAGATATCTTATGTAACAAAAAAGTTACAAGGGATTGAACAGCGACATACCGAAATCACCAAAAAAGGCCTTGGCAGAAATACCCATGGCAGTTAAGGGGTTAAGACGGTAAAGCCCCAGAAGAGATATAATTTGTAAGGTAGCTCAATGAGTTCATGCTCCAAATGCAGATTGTGCGCAGGAATATGTAACGCCTGTGTTCAGCACCTGCCTTAATCTTCCGGTGGGATAATATGTGGAGAGAATGCATTCAGCTTCCGATGCATTACATCATTTTCCAGGTCAATTGGTTCAGAAGAAGTGGTGGAAAACACTATTACTGTCGCTTTTTCTAATTGGCCGGATTTTCGTGCATTTTCTGGGTGGAGTTCGGGAGCCGAGTGGACACACCAGGACCCCCTGTATTTCCCGCTCCACCAGACAAATTCAGCCTTACTGCCAGCATGGGTTCTCATGCTGGAAATAAGGAAAGGGATTCCTCTGGGATCTCCTTGGAAATTAAACCTGGTAAAAGCGGGCGGAGTGCAGAGGAAGCCATTTGTCAATTCCGCCAGCAATCGCTAATTGTGCGAGGTATTTACACTCTTCCAGAGTGGAAAAGCAATGTGATTTCACCTGCCTTTTACGCTAAAATCTTCAATTTTGTGGCGGAAAAGTAAACACTTACGCCAATGGAAGTGATCCACTCCATGCAGTTTACGTTGCACCTTGATGCTTGTGGGTTTTGCGTGATGCTACACATGTAATAAACAAATGAATACATTTAACATGACCCCAGATAAATGGCAATTCATGATCAGAATGAGTGAGTATGGCAGGTCGCTTGTAAGAGGGTGTCCTGTACTTCTTGAGTGAGTTGGCAAATGCCCTTAATTGCCATCTCACATTAAACAGGTGCTTAAACCCATCAGTGTGGATTGCACAATAATAATTCGACAGAGGTATTTCAAATGGCCAACTTAGCTCTTTGGGTGACACTGTCAAAGTGGGAGAATGTTGCCCAGAATGTGCCACTTTCTCTGTGGAGTGAATTGAGCCCACCCCCAGGAAGAAGTGTGAAAAACCCACAAGGGCACCGTGCCCTCCTCTTTCTGTGTGTGTCTTCCCCACAGGGCGACAGAACCCTACTCAGACATGGGTAAGTCTCAGGTGGCAAGCCTTGTACCCTAGTTGATGTGGCAAAGGATTCCAGACTTCCGAGGCTGATAACATTAGTAGCATTGAGTTACATGCCACCTGACAGGTATGTGTGATAAAGTTGCAAAGCAGTGTCTTTAGTGGGCTAAAGCAGGAGGCAATGTCTGCCCACCCTCAAAGGGTACGTACGACCAAAAGTAATAGGCCCTCCCCCATCATGGCTGTAAGGGCCAGGCTCCAAACCAGGGCAAGAATGCCATCCAATCATCCATGCCCATGAGTAGGGTACCCCTCATGCTCCAGGAACCCTGTTGAGCAACCTCTATCCTTTCCAGGTGATACTAACATTATTTAAAGCCAGAAGTCTAAAAGGTAATCGCTTTATTGCAGCTGGAAATTAGCTCCTGGTGTGATCAAAATGTCTTAACCAAGTGTGACATCATCCTCTTCATTTATAAGCAATATGTGTGTTCTCGCGTTTCTTCATCCACTGAATTACTGTTAGAAACAAAGGCAAGAGTTGTGTCTCTTGTGTAGGCATTAGGAAGGCAGTTGCGAGCCTCTGGCATAATATGCCCATGTTCTTCCAATATTGGCTAGCTGTTGCCCTCTTATGGCCAGGTAGAACCATTATGGCAGTGACTGGCAAATGCCTTTCCCCGGCAGACAGTAAAGTGGAAATAAGAGGCCAATTGAAGACACGGAACAAACAGCAGTTAAGACAGACTGCAGCTGCCATTGCTGTGTTAGGGAGAATATGTTGAGTGTTCAAGCAAGGAGGTATGTATTAAGCAAGCAAGCAGTGAGACAAGGGAGAGGCAAAGAAAGGCCAGAGGGGCTCTTTGAATAGTGTTACAGGGCAGAGGACCCATGCACTGCCGTCCTAGTAACATATGAGAGAATCAAATAGATCAGGCTTTGCAGCAAATTTTAAACGAGAAAGGAACAGAGTACAGCTCTGCATTCAGAATAACAAAGGCAAAGAAAGGCGAGGCTCTAAAGCCAGCATGAGAAGGAATAAGAGGGACCAGACTCATCGTGAGATGCTGGCCCTGCCCTCACAGGAGCGCTAGAGGGGCAGTCCACATAGCGGGCTGCCCCTCTGGCCACCCCCCTGGGTCCACATACACCCCACTTACTAGGCATCTCCCGGGTCCGATGAATCTTGCCGCGGACCTGGGGAGAGCTTATAAGGGGGTGGGCTTGCAATCGCTCATCCTCCTTGTTTGCTGTACCACCCACCACCCGGAGGACAGTCAAAGAAGCAACATCACACACCTGTTCCCTCTAATGCAATAACAGGGCTTACTCAGAGGTACACGCAAGATTTCCTCTTTATTTGAAACTGCCATCCTTCCATTCCAAGAGACACACGTCTCCTTGCCCCACACAAAAAAAGTAGCAACTTGCAGTTGGTAGAAAAGGCTGCAACTCCTGTATTTGGCAGGAATCCACTTACAGGTGATCTGGCGTCCTAGCTGTGGCCCACTGGAAGTAATTGTTATTTCCTCTCTCTTACCAAGAGCTCATAGTCAGATGACAAATCCAGAAATGCAACATATAAAGACATGTTCTTTGCTGCTGCATCCTTTAATTTTATTCTGTTTTCTTTTCTTCTTTTCCCTTGTTTTATACAGTGATGATATTTGTCATTTAATACGTACTGCTATTTTAATTTTAATGTTGTGAAAAGTCGAGTTCTTTGACTAAAACACAATAAATAAATAAAGAAAGCAAAGTCCCCAAGGTGTGCCCTGTCCCCCCCAGATTTTATGTGTCTCCTACGCCCCTGGGTGTGAAATCGATGTACTTCTTCTATATGGGAAAATTAATGGGACTAGACCAAAAACATTGTTTTTCCTTTCTTTTTTTGTATCATTTAAACTGTATTAAACACTTTTCTCTTCGCACCAAAAACAAGCATATCAGCTTATCATAGACGGTCTTCTACACGAGAGAGAAAACAAAAGAGAAGAAACAAAATGGCAGAGGTGTGAGTAACATGTCCACACCTCTATTATGTCCATCTGTTCAGTTCCTTTAGTACTCACGGTGCAATGTAGTAGTGCAAGGTGCAATGTGCAAGGTGAGTGGCTTCAGGCGTCTGACTCACCCTGCTCTGCCTGTGCATTGCGCTCCTAGGTCTTTCACCGCTTGCCTAAAATGCTGTCATTGCACATTAATCTCTGCTATACAGAGGAACCCTAGGGCCAGACTAATGTCTAAGCCAGCGGGTCTCCTCAACGCTTCTAGCAAGGTCGAGGATAAGGCACTTTAACTATAAGCTCACATCTAATGAACCAAATGTACTTCCAGTACCCTTACCATCGGCCCATATTCCTGACCCGCTCACCATGCCTCAAGTACTAATCGACATTGTAACAGATCTTGAACACGGCATCACCCTCCTCACATTCACTTAAATGTGCTTTGTTAGGTACCCGCTCATTAGTGAAACACGCAGTAGAAGTGGGTGGCTTTATTCTACAAGATAAACTGGACTTCTTATCCATTATTGAGACATGGCTCCATGAGGCTGCCCTGCACTCCTTACAATTGGCAACACCAGCTGGTTTCTTGTCCCTACAATTTGATTGTGTTAACAATAGGGGGGTGGCCCTAATCTTTAGGCAAGACCTTAAGTTCTATATATCAGACACCCTGCTCTTTGATCACTGCAAAGCCTTAGCACTGAAACTCAACATCGACCATATTACCACTCTGAGTCTATTACTATTATACAGATCTCCTATGGCCAGACCCAGGTTTGTGGAGCACATTCTTGCTTCTCTGGGTAGCGTCTTCAAACAGCATTCCACACTTCTGATCTTGGGCAATTTTGAACTATGGGCTAATGAGCCCTCAGATCTAGAAGCTACATCTCTACTGGAGACACTTCAAACCATGGACTTTGTCCAGCATGTTGACCGGCCTACTCACACAGGTGGTAACACATTGGACTGGGTCCTATCAAAGAATCAGTAGATGAATGTATCTGGTCTGATCACTATTCCTTATCCTTTGAGATGCATCTCAACGGTACCTCTATTGGTAAACACCAGCCTATCAAATTGTCTGGCTTTGCCAGGGACTGTCGGAATGTGACTCACAAGGCTTTTGATGCACTTGTCATTCCCCTTCTCCCGTCTCTTGAAGGAAACACTCCACTTGAAGACTTCATATTTCATTTTAGACAGGCTACAAACCATGTCTTTGACACACTCTCACCTCTAAAGCCCATACACCAGAAGAAGCTTGGCATTTCTAATACATGGCTTACCTCTGAGGTTATTGATGCCAGAACTGCCAGACGCAAACTGGAACACATCTGGCGAAAACATCCTTCTAACCTCAAACTTTTTGCATATCAACAGGCCATTACAACTTTGAAGACATCTCTTTTAAAAACAAAAGAATCCATTCTAAATACCGCAATTTTATCGACTAAATCAAGACCTAAGGAATTGTTCTCTATTCTACAGGAGTTAAAAGGGAGCACCACTGCTCCCCCCATGATCATAGACAATGACGGGTGCCAACGCATCCATGACGGCTTCTCAGACAAAACATTAAAACACCAGAATAATATATTGGACCGAGTAAAATCACTGAACAATGCTGTAGATCTTACATCTACCTATGATAAAAGATCTGACTCTGAGTCCACGTTGTTTACTTCTAAAGAGGTATCTGAAGAGGAAGTTATGAACATGCTAAGTTAACTTAAACCAAGTGGGACATTTTCCCAGCCTCACTATTCAAAGGGCCTCATTACACGGTAGGCGGAGAACCATGGCGCTATTAGCGCCATGGTTCATGCCGGTAAAATACCGGCACCGCCTTGGTGGAAAGGGGAATTACCGCCCCATTCCAAGGTTGGCGGGGCGGTAATTCCCCCTTCCACCATTGCCCTTCCCCATTCCCATTTTTGTCCCATAGGGCATAATGGGAATGGGGAAGGCGCTAATTACGGCACCGCAAATTGCAGTACCGTAATTAGCTCCCTGGGTCCCTTTGCGGGTTGGTTTTTAACGCCTGCAAAAAGCAGGCGTTAAAATCCCCAACCCGCAAAGGGACCTCGTAGTAAGGCGGTAAAATACCGGTACCGGTAAACCCTTCCCGCCTACCGTGTAATGAGGCCCAAAGACTTTATCTCGACCTTGGCACCCTGGGTCACCAGGTTTGTTAATCGTTCTTTTCAGGAAGCCCTCATCCCAGATAGCATTAAGAAGGCATGGGTCACTCCATTACTGAAAAAGGAAAACCTGGACCCTACAGAGGTGGGAAACTACAGGCCCATTACTAATGTCCTATTAAAAAATCTTGGCCAAAATTGCATACAACCAATATCGAATGTTCGTAGAACATCAGGACATTCTTGCAATACCGCAATCTGTTTTCCGTCCTAACCATGGGATGGAGACCCTCTTGCTGAACTTGAGATCAAATATTGTCGGTATTATTGAGGATGGAAATGCAGCACTACTCTTGCTTTTAGAACTTTCAGCCCCTTATGATTTGGTCGACCATCGCCTTCTGGCAGACAGACTGTTCATGGTTGGTAAGTGCACCTCTCTTGCCACCTCTTGCTTTAAATAATGTTTTGGTCCTAGAACCATGAATGTGGTTAAAGGCAGTGCCCAAACCCATAGAACCTCCCTTACATGTGGAGTTCTGCAGGGATCTTGTTTATCGCCTATGCTCTTCAATTTACTCGAGACAACTATGTGATCTCTTGTCTGCTCTGGGGGTACAATTCTGAAGTGGGAAAATGGGAAAATACCCTCCCCCCATTTTCATCCAGAGCCTGGCCTAGAGGATCATGGGCAAAAAAAACCCTGCGAGAGGAGTTCGACCCATTCACTTCCTTACCAGACGTCAAGGTACCATGTGTTTATGGCCAACATACACAGGGAGCATGCCCAATACCACGTCCTGGTCAAGCCGACGCCTGCGACATGGACCAGCTCGACTAAAACAACAACCACAAAACATCAACATCGTTAGAGATGCCATGACAACATAGCCAACAGACAAGAACACACGTGCCACCATGCACACTGGTCACTCACGCATCAACCTACACGAAGCACATACTCAGTGCTATGGCGTAGCGGACTGGTACACCCACGGACATACATCGTTGTAATTTTTCACATAGGCCTTCTACAGCACCGCAGAAATGCAAGACGCCTGAAGAGCTCGTATATTAATGCTTGCAGATGCTTTCTTGCTACCTATCCCCATAGAGACGCCATCTTATATATCTACTGCTGCTTGTGACACTCTGTCACCTCATGATCCCATATTATGGATTATATACTGCCACCCAGAAGCTAGGCCCGAGTAGGTCGCAAGCAAGAGTCCCCAGGCATGAGCCACTCAGACGAAAATCCTCCCAAGTGAAAAAAGCAAAGCACTGACCACGCAGAACGAGCCCCAACGTGAGCCCACAGCCAAGGCCGCAATTTTGCAACTCACATGCCACGCTCTCAAAGCCAAGGTTACACCTGCCACCGCCAAGCGCCCCTCACAGCCGAAATACAAATCAAATGCTCATAATTCTTCTAGAGCTACGGTCTCTCCACACGTGACCAAGCTGAACTGACAAAATGCCAAGCTCATGAGACAGAAAGTCGCCGGGGTCCCACCTTTGGGACACAGGTTGCAACAACGAAGCAACAAGTTGGACACCTACACCGATGGGAAAGGCGGGATCATCAGCCACTAGCAAGACCTGTCCATTGTTCACCATTAACACATAGTTGCACATTGTTGCCAGCAACAGGTACATCGCGAGCTGGGAACGGTGATGGTCCCAGGCTTGGGGGCTCGCGAGGGAACCAATTAGAGTACGAGGGGCACCTCACTGACGCCATTTCAGCTAGCCAATCACCAAGTGTCCCCTTGCAACCAATTTGTAGTAGCAATTGTTAGGGACAGCCCAAGCGTGCCACCTGACCCGTCCTTATCCACTAATATTCCTTCATATAGGTAACTATGCTAACCCTACCACTCGGGGAGCCAACCCGAAGTGGCGATAGGTTTTGTGACGATTTTTCCCAGGTGACACGAGTAGCGTGTCATACTACGGTAAAAAGGGCCTGCGAGCCCACTAACAGTGAGAACGTCTCCCCGGATGCATACGGGCCGAGAACAATCCCTGCCGTTACTATAATAAACATTAATTACTTTGCTCTTGTATGTGCCTTATACTCCTTTTGGACGCAGGAGGAGTTGGGGCCTCCCCAGCCCCGGAGGTCCGCGGACGGCTCTGCCCGCCCCCGGGAAATCACCCCGACAAGTTGGAGGCACTGCTGAGATCTGTTTGAGGTCTACCTAACCTAAGGGCATCACTACCAGGCCTCTTGCAATGAGGCAACCTGGCAGCGCGGCCCCCTCTGCCGTTGCCCCCTTTTGAGGACTACAGGACCATCACAGAACTGCAAGAAGACCGGATAGCGCAATCCGGACATTGGCCCTCGGGAGCCGACTTGAGACGTATCCCGCCCGCGGTTGGCGAGTGTCCAGATGTGGTCCAGACGAGGGGAGGTGGCGAGCCGCTTTGGAGGGGTACCCGCAGTTGAGCGGCCCCAGCTCTCGAGGACTTGGTGAGTATGGCACACCTAACCAACAACGTAATGTTGGGCGGGAGGGGGGAGGAATTGTAAAGAGGGAGGCGGGCAGTTGTAACAGTGTGTGGAAATTGATTTTGACTGGTCAGAGATGACAGAGGTGTGAGGTGTAGCGGGACAGGCACGAGGGCCGTCCTCTACAGTGTCACAAAGCGAATTGGGTGGAGCCACGGGCACCCACGTATGACTGTTAGAAGACGCAGATTGGTTTAAGATCGTGGACACCTGTGTAAAAGGGGGGTGTGGCTTTCCTATGAGTTGACGCTGTAGATCAATGAGTAGATGAGGATCCCTACTAATTGAGTGTTGAAGCTCATTAAGTAGATGAAGTTTTCCAGCAGGCGGTAGCTAGATGGTTTGCCGAGTGCGGAAGATAATTGGCTGGTTAAGCGCCTCTGGAGAGGGGGCGTGTTACACGTGAGGCGACGCAGCGTGCGCAGTCCGATTATATTAAGTAAATTGTTGTTGATTTCTCTGCTCCAGACGAAGTGGGAAGACAGCTGTGGGGTTAACGGGGGGTACAAGTGCACAAGATAGCGTGCATTGATAAGGTTAAAAAGTTGTACGTACTTACAGTGTCTTGTAGAGGTTGGTGATGTCACCCATAGGTCTTGTGTAGGACACCGCGCCATCTCGCATTCATCCGGGGTGGTTGAGGACCAGGGGTACGGAAGGGTAGGGGCAAAAGGGGGGAGAGGCGGCCACGCACGGGGAATGCCGGCCGTGCTCGAACGGGGAGGAGCAAAGGGGGAAAGGCGGCCGCGAACAGAGAACTCCGGCCGTGCTCGACAAGGGGGTTGGACAAGAAGAGGAAGCGGGTTGAGCAGACAGCGGGGATGGGGGAAAGGAGGAGCAAAGTTGAAGGTGTGCCGAGTACAGGAGGCACAGGAAGGTGGGGCAGCCTAGAGGCACGCCGCCCAGGACACATAGCCGCAGGGGGTTTTGTGTGCCACAGCCAATCGGGGCCATAGTTGTAACATCGGAAATAAAGGAACAAAACCATATTAGTGTAACATTCAAATTGCTTTCCCTTTGAGCGGACCGTCGAAAGTCCCCAGTTTACGGGGCCAGGTAAAAGGATGACGTTGAGAAAATTTAAAAAGAAAAGTGTAATATGGCAACGTACTATGGGTCGGGGGCAGGAGCAGGGTTGGGATTCAGAGCAAGTGCTTTAACTACACCACTCCAGCACATTTGCGTGACATTGTCACCACATAGAGAAAAGATCATAAAGTATAGCCTAGAATGGACTCAAGGAACTGACAATAAAATAAGTGTACCGTGGCCGCCCAACGGCAGATTTGACACATACACGCAACACTACCTGCTGACATACTTGCATAATACTTACAAAGGGAAAAATTAGCAAACCATTTAGCAGTCTTTGATCTTTGGAAGATGTTCCAGGGAGGTACACCAGGGGCCCCAGGAGTGTACGCAGTACAGGAGGTAAAAGAAGAGAAGGTGACAGGGGGAGGTAGGGGTAAGGAAACCAAGAACCCACCCAGCACTGAAGAAAGTGAGGAGGAAGCAGAAGGATCATTTGCGGTAGCAGAGGCAAAGGTTAAAAAAAGAAGGGGCAGAGGCCAATGGCTAAGGTAGTGAAAAACGAGGAAGGGGTGTTGTATCCAATAACATAACTTAGAGAAGCCGCAGACAGCAACTAACGGCTCCTGAGGGATACTCCAACCCTGCATACAGCCCCCCACCATACGCACCCCCAGACGATTGTCAAAAAAGGTTGGGGGCGGCAGGTACGTTAGATTCCACCACAACACCGGTAGGAACGGGGAGCGACAGGAGCGCCCTGGGGAATCTCGTAAATGGAGGGCCAGATGAGTGGGTAGCAGCACAGGTGCTTCTGAAGCTCCGGGGAACACTAACAAAGGAAGAGGATAACGCAGTGAGAAAGGTAAATAAGGAAGAGAAGGATGACACACAAACAGGGCACGAGGTAAGTAAAGGGGGAGAAGGGCAACTTTCACAAGAGGAGGAAGAGATACTGGAGGAAAGGTTGGCGGAATTGAGGAACCCACAAAGCGCACTGATTAGGCAGTTCGAGAAGGAAACACAGAGAAGACAGGAGGACTAGAAGGCACATAAGGAGGAGATGGCGAGAATGAAGGAACAGAGGGAAGAAAGGAAAAAGGAAGAAGAGTGCATAAGGGCAATAGCAGAAAGAATGGCACGCGCAGAAAACAGGGAGATGAGAAGGAAGGAGGAGGAGAGGGAAGAGAATGATAGGGAAATGGGACTGTGGAAAAAGATTATATCTGAAAGCGCACGGAAGTATGAAGAAGGGAAGGTAATAGAAAGCATATAAAAAGGGAAGGAGGAATATGGGGGAGAAAGGAAGAAGAGGAAAGGATATTAGTAAAGGTGAGTGCAGAGGTATTGGAAGAACTACACATGAAACGAGCGGAAATAGGTGGCGAAGTAGTGGAACAGAAGAAAGAGGAGAGAGGAGATAGAAGGGTGGAACATGGAGCAAGAAAGTACACACGCCAGAATAATGAGGTGACATCAACATCAACACAGGGGGCTGAGATTGAAGAAGATGAGTGTGCAGATGAGGATTTAATATATTTAAGGACAGTGACCGTGGGAGGGAAACGTACAGAG
This sequence comes from Ambystoma mexicanum, assembly GCF_040938575.1. NCBI lineage: Eukaryota > Metazoa > Chordata > Amphibia > Caudata > Ambystomatidae > Ambystoma > Ambystoma mexicanum. Next base: position 198,284,651 of record NC_090925.1, read on the forward strand.
TGGGGATTGATGTTTCCAGATGGATTTTGCAGCGAGGAAGAGGACGGTTCGAGCACCAGTGGAAGAGTTGGCAATAGGGAAAGTTTAGCCAAACTGTACATAACGCGCACAAACTGCGAGTCACCATGGGCATGCCGGAGGCGGGGACAACATATCGCAGGAGAAACAAGGGTAAGGGAGGCAACCAGGAAAACGCCACGCCCGCTAACACCCACACCTGCACCAACACCACATCCGCTGACACCAAACCCCGTGCACACCCTATAGGTTGGCAGAGTTAGGGACCTTCCAGGACGCAGGCAGGAAGAACGAGCAAGCACACCAATGATAGGACACGAAGGTAACAAAAAGGGGAGGAAGGATGCAGGGGGTGAGAGGGTAAACACCTGTAACATTGACAGCATTGAAGAGTTACCAGATATGGAGGAAGATGAAGAATATACTAACATAACCACACACAGGCGGACAAGAGGGGAGGAGAGGGAGTACAACCTAATGCCACTACTAGATAGAGGAGGAGCCAGACCACAATATATCCCCTGGAAACATGCCGATAAGGAAAATATAAAATGCAGGCTCCTGTCACTGAGTGCAGGAGCTGGGAAGTGGATATATGAGATGGAAAAACAAATTGCAGGGCAAAAATTAACGGTGGGAGACGTGAAGGGGCTCCTAATTTTCAATACTGGGGGATGCCGCTGATGACATCTGGAAAAGGGCGGGATTTGCAGGGGTAGCAATAAATGACACGGCACATGATGGGGCTCCATTCGCCAACTGCAGGCATGCGCTCTGGCAGGCATTGAGGTTCCAATACCCAGACACATCAGATATAGGAGCAATTACCTCACGCAAGATGCGTGAGAATGAAGATCCTGTTGATTACATCCAGGAGATTCAGGAGAAGTGGCGCTTGGAAACACGGGAACCGTGGGACAAGACACTATCAATTTTCTATCACATATTAGTACAAGGGCTCCCGGAACAAGTAAAAAGACAGTTGAAGATGTTGGTGGGGATGGAAGCTAAAGTATGGCCAGAGATACGACTGACAATAGTGCACTACTGCAGGATGTGGCAGGAAAAGATTAAACGAAAGGAGGAAGATAGAAAGGCAGAGGAAGCGAAATTGGTCCAGAAGAAGTTATCAAAATATGCCCTGGAGGGAGCACAACTACCTCCACCCCCACCATATACAGCGTACGCGGGAGGGGGCTATATGCAAATGGGAAATGGGTATTCGAATAACTACAGAGGGAGGGGCGGACCAATGAGAGGGAAAGGATATGGCCCACCCACCCAACAACAAGGGGGAAGGTGCCGAGGTTAGAACCAACAAGGACAGCAGGGGTATCAAGACAACTTGGGGGCACTCCAATGGCAGGCACGTGAACCACCGACATGTTGGATATGTGGGATGGTGGGACACATGTCACGCACATGCAGAATGAGACAAGCACAGGCAGCTTGGGGGGAGCAAGGACAGCAAGGGCCTATGGGGAACAACAAGTTTACCAACAGCAGGGGACACCGCAGCAACCACCAATAAAACAAGCACAGATGCCACATCCGTAATTACAAACGTACACAACATCAACAACTGCCACAACACCAACAGCAACAGGCACTGAAAACACAACAGCAACCACAACCACACATGCAAACATACACGCAAACGCAGCCACAGCCAATTACAAAACAACAACAGCAGGTCCAAACAGTGCAGCAGCTCACGCAAGTACAGGACAATGCAATAACATCCATTGACACGCCTGTAGCACAGACACAGCTGGGGAAGGTGACAATACTGGGCCACAACCCATACACAGGAAATGGGCAGTCACTGTACCCACAATAGGACAGCCCACAGACGTCCTTGATGTGTCCCATCCTATCAGTAACACCTAACTCTGCGGAAAAACCACGCATACAGGTGACGATAGGCGATGCAAAATGTTCCTTCTTAGTTGACACAGCGGCAACTAGGTCATGCATAAGGGAGGGGAAGTTTAAACTGTCAGGTGAAGCTATGAACACTCAAGGATTCTCTGGGGCTGAGTGTTGGTTCCCTTCACTGATAACATCTCCTAATCTGTAGGTGATAACGATATGTCCCTCCCACTGCTATACTCAAACCAGTCACCAGTAAACATACTAGGTAGGGACATCACGAGCAGATTGAATATGACTATCTCCTTTACTGACAAGGGAATAATATGCTCCACACCAGGCATCAATATGCTCACAGCACAACAAATACTACAGGCTTATTGCAGCAAAACAGTAGCCAGAGCAGAACCAGTGGATGGAGAACTATTCCAATATGGGACAGACATGGCAATAGCATGGCTACCAGGAATTGAGGGGAACATTTGGAGAAGGCCAGCAGCTTACCTTTTTAGACCCGAGACACCAGCCAGCGAAAAGGAAGGGACACGAATATCACTGAGTATTGAGAGCATTGTAGCAACACAAGACTACATTGCAGTACACGCCCAAGACCGGGTAGGGAGAACCTGGAGAGCAGTAATAGCATTAGCAGAGGGGTGCCGACTAACCCAGATATCTGATGAAGAGCTCTTCTCAGACGATAATGGTGAGCGGGAGATGGTGTTTGAGATGATCGTCCACATTTGGGTGACAGTGACATACAGAGACGTAGCGCAAAAGGTGGCACTAGCGCTAGAGGCACCAGTTACTACCACTGTACCATTTTCCGAGGAGGATCTGGCAGCAGTACCTGCATCGCTATGGGCCACTAGTCCATATGACGTGGGCTGCATCAAAAGCATTGGAGGAGTAAAAATAAAGTTGAAAAAAGGAGCAATACTGCCAATAGTGAAGCAATACCCACTATCAAAAGAGGCAGATGAGGGGATATATGAAACAATAACAGCACTAATAGACAGAGGTATACTAGTGCCATCAGAGTCTCCCTGCATCGGGCCTCAGTGAGTTGATTGTGCTTTTTTACTGAATATTGCATCCGCGCTCTGAGCGCGTTGTTTGTGCCTGCTCTCCCCTCCCACTTCCTGGTCCTCCTCTAGCTCCCGCCTCCCTGCCCGCCCACCCCCCCTCTGATTGGCTGTGTGGCTTCCTCCCTCCTGGGCTACTCGACGCCCGCTCCACCTGCTCGCTTCTTTGTTCAGCTGAGCGTGGGAGAGCGGTCGCCGGTAGCCCTTGAGGGAACTGCAGGCCTTGGATGCCCTGTCTGGCCCATCGGGCCTCAGTGAGTTGATTGTGCTTTTTTACTGAATATTGCATCTGCGCTTTGAGCGCGTTGTTTGTGCCTGCTCTCCCCTCCCACTTCCTGGTCCTCCTCTCGCTCCCGCCTTCCTGCCCGCCCACCCCCCCTGATTGGCTGTGTGGCTTCCTCCCTCCTGGGCTACTTGACGCCCGCTCCCCCTGCTCGCTTCTTTGTTCAGCTGAGCGTGGGAGAGCGGTCACCGGTAGCCCTTGAGGGAACTGCAGGCCTTGGATGCCCTGCCTGGCCCATCGGGCCTCAGTGAGTTGATTGTGCTTTTTTACTGAAAATTGCATCCGCGCTCTGAGCGCGTTGTTTGTGCCTGCTCTCCCCTCCCACTTCCTGGTCCTCCTCTCGCTCCTGCCTCCCAGCCCGCCCACCCCCCCTCTGATTGGCTGTGTGGCTTCCTCCCTCCTGGGCTACTCGACGCCCGCTCCCCCTGCTTGCTTCTTTGTTCAGCTTAGCGTGGGAGAGCGGTCGCCGGTAGCCCTTGCGGGAACTGCAGGCCTTGGATGCCCTGCCTGGCCCATCGGGCCTCAGTGAGTTGATTGTGCTTTTTTACTGCATATTGCATCCGCGCTCTGAGCGCGTTGTTTGTGCCTGCTCTCCCCTCCCACTTCTTGGTCCTCCTCTCGCTCCCGCTTCCCTGCCCGCCCACCCCCCCCTCTGATTGGCTGTGTGGCTTCCTCCCTCCTGGGCTACTCGACGCCCGCTCCCCCTGCTCGCTTCTTTGTTCAGCTGAGCGTGGGAGAGCGGTGCCGGTAGCCCTTGAGGGAACTGCAGGCCTTGGATGCCCTGCCTGGCCCATCGGGCCTCAGTGAGTTGATTGTGCTTTTTTACTGAATATTGAATCCGCGCTCTGAGTGCGTTGTTTGTGCCTGCTCTCCCCTCCCACTTCCTGGTCCTCCTCTCGCTCCCGCCTCCCTGTCCGCCCACCCCCCCCTCTGATTGGCTGTGTGGCTTCCTCCCTCCTGGGCTACTCGACGCCCGCTCCCCCTGCTCGCTTCTTTGTTCAACTGAGCGTGGGAGAGCGGTCGCCGGTAGCCCTTGAGGGAACTGCAGGCCTTGGATGCCCTGCCTGGCCCATCGGGCCTCAGTGAGTTGATTGTGCTTTTCTACTGAATATTGCATCCGCGCTCTGAGCGTATTGTTTGTGCCTGCTCTCCCCTCCCACTTCCTGGTCCTCCTCTCGCTCCCGCCTCCCTGCCTGCCCACACCCCCCCTCCCATTCCTCTCCTCCCTCTTCCTATAACCACCCCCCTCCTGGGCAGCCCTCTGCCCGGCAGCCACCTGCGGCTAAGGGCCCCAAGGCCAAGGGCGACTCCTACAGTTGCGGCTCCCTGTGTGTCTGCAGGTGTCCGCAGGGGACGCTTGGTGCCAGTACTTGCTTTCTCCATCCTCGCCCGGACACCCCACCTACACCTGGCCACTGCATTCGCATGTTGTCCTCACCTCATTGTGTCACAGTTGTGGTAAACTAGGGTTGTCTGTTCTGAAATGTGGTAAACTAGGGTTTTTTTTCTCCCCTCGCAGGACTCTCAAACTTAGGTGGCCTCACCACTGTGTACCTAATTTGCATACTGTTGTCTGTTCTGAAATGTGGTAACCTGTGCTTGCCGCTCTCTTCCTGTCTGCGTGCTCTTGCATCGTCTGTCTTCCCCCCAACCCCCTTCTACTCCATGGTGCTCTCTATCTCGCCTATCTTCTCTAACTGCTTCTCTATTGACTATCCTGCTCTCCTTACTAAATCTGGTAGGAAAAAGTTTAAAAAGGACATCCTGGTCTCCAACCCAGGCCTCCCCATCGCTGACACCTACACTAGTGCCTGCTTTAAGGAAACTCTCACTGACATCCTCTTTTTCGTGCCTTCGCCTGACCTATGGACCCTTCATATGGTCTCCATGCTCTCTCCTTTTTCCTCTTCTCCCATTAATGGTGGCACCCGTTGGGATGTCCTCTTGGCCTCCTTCCACTCCTCTAAGGCCATCATTAATGTCTACGCTAATGGGACCGTCTTGGTCCAAGGCCCTCAGGCCAACCTTCACCTCTTTGACCGACGCTTCCCACGCCTCATCAACTTCCTTTACTCTCCTGCTGTCCCCCCTCCTCTGTCCTTGTCTACCTTGCCTCTACCCTCCCTCCCTGCCCCCTCTCGTGCTCCTTCTTCACCTCCTTCTTCTACACCTCCGCAGGGCGTACCTCTGATCTGTACCCCTCCCCGGAAGCCCTTCAAGGATGGCAACCATCTTCACATTGCCACTCTTAACTCTCGCTCTGCCATCAAGCATTCCTCTGATATCTGTCGCCTTCTTGAGGAATTGGACCTTGACGTCCTCGGTCTCACTGAGACATAGTTCACAGCCAGCTCTGTCACTAGCTTTGACACACTCCTACCTGGCGGTTACATGATCCTCTCCGTGCCCAGGCCTAACCGTGCAGGGGGGGGTGTTGCCCTTATCTTCCCTGAGTGGATTCCTGCCACTGTCACTCCTACGCAGACCTACTCCTCTTTTGAATGTCTTGTCTGCCGACTCTCTCTCTCTCCTAGCCATTCCCATACCGTGGCTACTATCTATTGGCCACCTGGTCAAATTTCCTCCTTCCTCTCTGAGTGGGCTGACCTCTCCTCCTCACTCCTGTCCGCTACCACTCAACTCCTCTTTCTTGGTGACTTCAACATCCACCTGGATGCCTCCTGTCCCCCCACTGGACTCTTTCGTGACCTCTGCGACTCTCTCTCACTCTCTATTCTCCCGTCTGGACCTACTCATTCTGCAGGGCACACTCTTGATGCTCTGATCTCTTCTGACCTTCCCCTCTCTGTCCCTCTCTCCACTCCTCTCTCCTGGAGTGATCACTTTATCCTATCCTCCCACCTCACCCTCCCTACCCCTCAGGCAAAGCCACCCTCATCATCGCCACCCACCTTCTCGGCCATCCGACCCATGAAGCGCGTGTCAGTTGAGGCTTTCGCTGCCACCTTCTCGCCCCCCCTGCCCCTTCGGCTGACTCCCACCCTGACACAGCCCTCTCCATGCTCCACTCTGCTATATCTGATACTCTTGATATCCTTGCCCCCGTCATAAAGCCAAATGTAACTCCTGGTATGACTCGGATCTCGTCACCCTAAAACGCAAGTGCAGGGTGGCAGAGAGGAAATGGCGTGCTTCATGTTCATCCTCTGACAAACTGGCCTGCCGCCTGTTCCAAAGGCAATAGCGTCTCTCCGTTCTCACCAAGAAGAGAGCCCTTATTCAAGCCCGCATCTCTGCGGCATCTAACAACTCGGCTGAACCCTTTAAAATCTGCAAGGAGCTTGCCAACCCTGCTGCAGTCTCTACCTTTCCTGTCCCCTCCCAGGCCCTCTGCACGGCATTGGCCTCTCACTTCATCTCTAAAACTCAGGACATCCTGTCCTCACTCTCCTCCTATCACCTCCCTCCCTCTTTTCCCGGCTCTTCCTCTGGCCCTTCTGCAGCCACCCCTCCTCCCTCCTTCTCTGCCTTTACCCTTTTTTCTGCTGATGAGGTTTCCAGACAAGTCCGATCTATGAAAGTCTCGTCTAAACAGGTTCACCCATGTTCCTCCAAAACTATCAAGGACCACATCCCCCCTCAAGCACTCCCTTGTGCACCCTCTTCTTAAGAAACCCTCTTCCGACCCCTCCTGCCCGGCTAACTATCGCCCAATCTCCATCACTCCCTTCCTGGGCAAGCTCCTGGAGAAACTGGCCATCTCCCAGTTTAACCTCCATGCTGAATCTGTTGGTAGTCTTCATGACCATCAATCTGGCTTCAGAGCGGCCAGAAGCACGGAAACTGCTCTCCTGAACATCCGTGAGGACCTGCTCTTGAACCTCGACTCCAACACCCCTTGTGTTCTCATTCTGCTTGATGTCTCGTCTGCCTTTGACACTGTCAACCATGCCATCCTGCTCAACCGTCTCCGTGAGAATCTGGGTATCACTGGTCAGGCTCTGGCGTGGCTGACTTCTTTCCTTTCCAATCGACCCTCCCAGGTCCAACTTGGGTCCTTCCTCTCTGACGTCTTCTTCTCCACCTGTGGTGTTCCCCAGGGATCTAATCTCTCTCCCTGGCTTTTCAACCAGTATCTAGCACTCCTTGCCCACTGCATCGCCGCCCTCTGCCCCAACTTTCAGTGCTATGCGGACGATACCCAGCTCATTTTCAGGCTACCCTCGGCCTCCTCCTCTCCTTCCCTCATCTCTGACTGTCTGTCTGCTATCCAGGAATGGTATGCCGCCAATGACCTCTGCCTTAATGCCAGTAAGACTGAGATTCTACTCATCGGCACACCCACTCCCTCCTTCCCTGCAGCTCTCTGGCCGGCCTCTCTTGGTCCTCTTCCTGCTGCTACCTGCAAGGCAAAAAACCTCGGGGTCATCTTCGACTCCACACTCTCCTTCTCTCCTCACATATCTGACGTCTCAGAGAAGTCACACTACCAGCTGCACCTCCTCAGAGGTATTCTTCCCTTCCTCTCCTTCCCCCAGAAGCTCACTGTCTCCCGAGCCCTGGTTCTCTCGAAGCTGGACTACTGTAACAGCCTCTATCTTAATCTGCCTGCCTCCACTCTCCACGCTCTGCAACTCATCCAGAACAGAACTGCAAGACTTGTCCTTGGCCTCAAGCCCAGGGACCGTATCTCTCCAGGACTGAAATCTCTACACTGGCTCCCAGTGGCTGCGAGGGTTAAGTTCAAAACCCTCTGCATTGTCCACAAGGCCTTCTGGGGCCTGGGGCCTAAATACCTTCAACTCTCTTCCTAAATATCTTCCTTCCCGAGCCCTTCGCTCATCCGTCTTCAACTCCCTCAGGGTCAGCCGCTTCTCAAAGCAACGAGCTGGGGGTAGATCTCTCTCCGCGGCAGGGGCCTCCCTCTGTAACAGCCTTCCTGCCTCCCTGAAATTCGAAGAGAACCATCTCCGGTTCCGGAAGCACCTCAAAACCTTCCTCTTTGCTTCTGCTTTCTCTGTCCCTCTCCCCTGCTAAATTCTTCATTGAAATTGCACTGAATCTGCAACTGGCCCACTCTCACCGACCTCGGTCCTGGGCCCAGCCACTCTCCACTTGCACTGCTTCCCTGGCAACCCCTGCACTGCGGGACTGTCTCTGTATCCCTACAGCCCCCCCTTCCCAGCACTTGTCTGCACTTACCTTGCACTTGCCACCAGCTGGCCCTATTTATTTATTTATTTTATATTTTTTCTTTTTTTTCTACTTACTTGTACTGCACTTCCCCCCTCCCCTTCCCCTTGCACTTTTCCCTTCACCTACCCCTGCACTTGCGCTGTCTGAATGATACCTGGCCTAGTAGGATCGTTGTCTGTCTTCCCCTTGTTCCCCCCTCCCTGCCTCGTCGCGCCTTGAAACACCTGTGTATAGGCGCGTTACAAATGCCATATCATATCATATCATATCAACACTGCTGTGTACCATGTGCGCAAGGCTAAAGGAGGGTCTTGGCGTTTCATCCAGGATTTAAGACCCCTCAACCACATTGTAGAAGCAAAATACTGTATAGCGGCTAATCCAGCCACTATACTATGTGGAATACCAGCAGAGGCGTCACGATTTACCGTGATTGACCTAAAACGCATTTGTCTCAATACCTCTGCACCCTGACTCACAAGACTTGACAAGTTTCACCTACACAAAATGGAAACACACCAGGCTGCCCCAAGGGTACTGCGAGTCACCATCCATCTTTAACAGGGTGATACAAATGGATTTGGGTAACATTGAGATGGAAAGCACGGTAGTGCAATATGTAGACGACATCATCATTTGCAGCACCACAGAAGAGAAGTGCAGGAGGGACTCCATCAAAATGCTCACAGTATTAGCATAAAAAGGGTATAAAGTAGACAAAGAAAAGCTGCAGTACTGTCAAGAACAAGTGCTTTACATAGGACAGCTCAATTCTCAAAATGGAAGGCACATTGCACCACAAAGGGCTCAGGCCATAACCAACACACCACAGCCACAGACAGTGAGAGAACTGCAGCCGTTCTTGGGCCTATGCAACTATTGCAGGGCCTGGGTTTTTTATTACAGCTCATACATAGGACCACTGCTTGAGGTTCTCAAAGAAGCATGGAGGGGGGAGAGGAAGTTGAAATGGACAACAGAAATGACAAGAGACATTTCAGGAACTAAAACATGCCATATCCACAGCACCAGTACTTGCCACGCCGAATTATGAAGAACAATTCTTCATCTTTTCACATTGTAGCTCAGTAGTAATGAGGGCAGTGCTGACACAAAAAACTAGCATGGGACACAAACCAGTGGCAACCTGGATCCTGTTATGTTAGGCCACTTCCCATCTGAACAGAGTTTGGCCGCCGCAGCTTTTGCGGTAGAAAAATCATCCTCCATAACAATGGGCTGTCCAACCACACTGTACGTGGAGCATGCCCTTTTTGCAATACTGAACAAGCCAAAATCAACTTTGACCACTCAGAGGGCATCAGGGTACGAAGTAATTTTGTCCAGGCCAGAGTTAACAATAGTAAGATGCAACAACGTGAACCCAGCAATTTTCATAGCAGAGGTAGTGGAAGATGGCAGCTACACTCATGACTGCACACAGACCATTGACACTTACTCCAGCACAAGAAAAGTTGAGGAAAATGCCCTAGAGGGGTGAGAGATAATGTTCATTGATGGGTTATCAACAATTGACCAGAGTGATGGGATACGCAGAACAGAAGCAGCAGTGGTGAGAATGACAGAAGATTTGACATATGTCCCAGTGAAATGCATCTAGTTGCTGCAACACTACTCTGCCCAAGCAGCAGAATTAGTGGCCCTAATTTTAGCATTGAAAGAAAGCATTGACAAAAGAGTAACCATATATTCTGACAGTGCGTACGTCACATCAACCGTACATTCAGGATTAATTAAGTGGCAGCGAAGAGGGTTCAGAAGAGCAGACGGCACCCCAGTGCAACATGCCCTACTACTTGCTGAACTAATTGAAGTAATTGAATATCCCAAAGAAATAGCCTTGGTGAAGTGTCAGGCCCATAAAAATGGGGATGATCCCATCTCCAAAGGTAACGAAACAGCAGACGCTCATGCTAAGCATGCTGCGTATTTAGGTTAGATCTGGATACCCCCAGAAAAAGAAAAAGATAAGGGGAGGGCGGGGGCAAGACAGATGTTGATGAAGGATGGGTACTCCCACATCCCTGAAAATCAAATCATGGAATTACAGGCAGCTGCAACCATGGCCGAGAAGGAGCTATGGGTCAAAAGAGGATGCACACTGTCCCCCACAGACGCATTATGGCGACAGGACAATACAGGCAAAATAGTGGTGCCCCTGGCCCTATTAAAAACAGCCCTGGCCCAACTACATCATCCCGCACACACAGGAAAGGAGGTGATCGCAACGCTAATAAAGGAGGGGTGGTTCTGTCCTGAGTTAAATTCACATGTTGCAAACTTTGTCAGCAATTGTCTCACTTGTCAACAATTCACGGCCGGTCACACGCTGCAAGTGATCAAAGGTGTTATACCCCTGCCGGAAGGACCCTTCCTGCACCTCCATAATGACTACCTTGACATGATCAATGTATGTCAAGGATACAGATACATGATTGTGGTAGTGTATCCATTTTCAAGGTGGATCGAGGCAGGTCCAAGCTCCCATGCTGACGCCTTCAGGGCAGCAAAGTTCCTGGTGAGGGAGGTGTTGCCAAGGTGGGGCGTGTGCGAAGTGTTGCGGTCTGACAATGGCCAATACTTTGCCAATGAAATGTTTCAACACATAACTGCTCTTCTTGGTATCAAGCACAAGTTTGCATGTGCGTACCACCCACAATCGAATGGCATTTGTGAACGCCTCAGCGTCCTCCTATAAGAAGAGATAGCCAAAATACAACAATCAACAAATAAAAGCTGGCTCTACTGCCTCCCCTTAGCCCTATTTGAGTTAAGGAACAGGCCAGGGTCGGATCACCACCTCACACCCCATGAGGTGGTGACCGGACGCCAAATGCATCTCCCACTGACACCTTCAGCAAGGGCTATAACAGATTGCCATGCATCTCAGTCAATTTTTGGTGAAGAAATTTACGAATATGACTCTTCCTTGGTACTAGTGTTGCCTTTATCTCTCAACAGCTCGAGCGGACGCGGGGCGGGTCGAAGAACACCAAACAAGAAGGAAGAGCAAATGAACAACAGGAACAAGCAACACAGTGGACAGTAAGTGAGGGGGACAGCGTCCTCCTGTGAAATTACAACCGCCGGTGGAACAGCCCCCATTTTACCGGGCTCCACCTGGTGGAAAAAACGGCTCCTAGAGCCGTAAAACTCTGAGATAAGAACATGTGGACGCACTTGCACGACATCAAGCCCTACAAAGATCAGACCCGCCCTTGCGTTGACGACAGGGCCAATGCAGCAGCAATAGCAACCAACGACACCGACAACACAGCCCAAACCCCTAACACCGCTAAAGACTCAAGTGAACAATTGCCATTAGCCCACCCCATGGTAACGAGATCCCAAAGTAAGGAGAACACTGCCCAAATAAGCCCCGACCAAATAAGCTCCGCCCACGGCCACCACATAAATAAAGGACATTGCCTTACAAACTGCCAAGTTACACCACACTATGTAGACACGTGCATGTTCTCTTTCTTTTTGTCTCGCACATGCAGGTAGCGCAAAGAACTGTTTATGTATAAAAATAAGTGAAATAACTAACGCTTACGTTTTGCCCGGGGGTAAATGCTGCCCACAGATAACAATACCCCAGAAGCGCTGTCACACCAATTAGTATACGCTATAAAAAGGCCAAAATATTTAAAGAAAAGAGCTATACTTGTGTATTACAACACGTTCATTTTGGCCATAGAGCAATCATTCCCACATCTCCACGAGCACTTACCAGCCCTGAGAGATAGGACGCTAAGGTATGCGTGGGAACAGCTTTTCGCCTGGGCATTAAACGACTACATGATAGGGAGAGCTTGAATAATCAAAACGAACAAAATTAATGCTTATTTTTAGACATTTTCAGGCGGGCATCTATATATTTAAAGGTAACAAGCTGCAGGACCGCAGCAGAGGTAAGAGGAAAATGCCACGGATATTAGCTATTGTAATAAAAACTATAGGCTTGTTTTTTATCAGTGGTCTACTTGCTGCCACTGTCTGGCAGGCACACTATGCTTCCAATGTCATGGCTGCACCTCCTACTAACAAACCCCACACCACAGCTGCAACAGGTACGGTATCAGCTGGTACGAGTAACACAAGAGCACACGGGAAGAGGATCAAACGTAGCACGGCTATTGATAACAATGGGGTAGACACATATCTTACTGAGTCTGCACACGTATCAAACAACATGTGGCATCAGCACATGTCCAAAATTGGTAAGGGGACAACTAAGGACAACTGCCATGTGTGCTCATTCATCCCAGGCGCCATGAGCGCATCCAGAACGTTTGAGGCTACTGAAGTACCTGCAACACCAGAGGAGTGCCTGCTATACCTGGCCCTGTTCCAAACAAAAGGACGATTTCAAGGGAGAATTGCAATAATGCAGTGGAAGATGAGGGACACATACCCATATGAAAATAACTTCATCAAGACACTTCCCATGTACAATCACTACTGGCAACTAACACAAACCCGGTGGTGGATCAAGGACATGTACTGGTCATTTGAAGACCATGTGAACCAGTATGGACACCTAGCTGGGATAACAAAGTTATGGAGAGTACCCAGAGAGAAGAGAGCGGATAATTTTGTGGTCAACAAGTCGACCAGAGGGGGGACTGAAGTGGGAACATGAGAAAATACCCTCCCCCCATTTTCATCCAGAGCCTGGCCTAGAGGATCACGGCCCACACACCCCCCCGTGAGAGGAGTTCGACCCATTCACTTCCTTACCAGACGAGACGGTACCATGTGTTTATGGCCAACATACACGGGGAGCATGCCCAATACCACGTCCTAGTCCAGCCGACGCCTGCGACATGGACCAGCTCAACTAAAACAACAACCACAAAACATCAACATCGTTAGAGATGCCATGATGGCATAGCCAACAGACAAGAACACACGTGCCACCATGCACACTGGTCACTCACGCATCAACCTACACGAAGAACATACTCAGTGCTATGACGTAGCAGACTGGCACACCCACGGACATACATCGTTGTTATTTTTCACATACGCCTTCTACAGCACCGCAGAAACGCAAGACACCTGAAGAGCTTGTATATTCATGCTTGCAGATGCTTTCTTGCTACCTATCCCCATAGAGACGCCATTTTATATATCTACTGCTGCTTGTGACACTCTGTCGCCTCATGATCCCATATTATGGATTATATACCGCCACCCAGAAGCTAGGCCCGAGTAGGCCGCAAGCAAGAGTCCCCAGGTAGGAGCCTCTCAGACGAAAATCCTCCCAAGAGAAAAAAGCAAAGCGCTGACCACGCAGAACGAGCCCCAACGTGAGCCCACAGTCAAGGCTGCAATGTAGCAACCCACATGCCGCGCTCTCAAAGCCAAGGTTACACCTGCCACTGCCAAGCGTCCCTCACAGCCGAAATACAAATCAAATGCTCATAATTCTGCTCGAGCTACAGTCTCTCCACACGTGACCAAGCCAAACTGACAAAATGCCAAGCTCATGAGACAGAAAGTCGCCGGGGTCCCATGTCTGGGACACAGGTTGCAACAACGAAGTGACAAGTTGGACACCTACACCGATGGGAAAGGCGTGATCATCAGGCACTAGCAGGACATGTCCATTGTTCACCATTAACACATAGTTGCACATTGTTGCCAGCACCAGGTACAGCGTGCGCTGGGAACGGCGATGGTCCCAGGCTTGAGGGCTTGTGAGGGAACCAATCAGAGTACGAGGGGCACCTCACTGATGCCATTTCAGCTAGCCAATCACCAAGTGTCCCCTTATAACCAATTTGTTGTAGCAATTGTTAGGGACAGCCCAAGCGTGCCACCTCACCCGTCCTTATTCACTAATATTCCTTCATATAGGTAACTATACTAACCCTACCACTCGTGTAGCCAACCTGAAGTGGCGATAGGTCTTGTGACGATTTTTTCCCAGGTGATGCGAGTAGATCATCATACTACGGTAAAAAGGGCCTGCAAGCCCACTAACAGTGAGAGCGTCTCCCCGGATGCATACGGGCCGAGAACAATCCCTGCCGTTACTATAATACACAGCAGTAATTACTTTGCTCTTGTGTGTACCTTATACTCCTTTGGGACGCAGGAGGAGTTGGGGCCTCCCCAGCCCCGGAGGTCCGCGGACGGCTCTGCTGGCCCCCGGGAAATCACCCCGACAATTCGCAAACTACGTGGACGATACACAGATTGTACTGAAGTTATCTGGCTCATATCTTGACAATACTGAGAAAATGTATAAGATCTTCTCAGTCATACAAGCATGGATGGCTCTGAATTCCCTAGCCATGAACAACTCTAAAACAGAGCTTCTCATTCTGGGCTCCCAACAAAAAAGTAAAAAAACTAGACCCTAAGTATGAGAGCTTTACTATTGCAGACCATGTCATTCCAGTCTCTGAATCAGTTAAGACCTTGGGAGTCTTTTTTTACCCCCCAGCTGTCTTTTCAGAAGCAAGTCAGCCACCTTAAATCATCTTGCTCCGATTATGTTGATCTGCTATGGCAGATTTGGCCCTTTGTATCTGAGGCAAACCGAGCATTGATCGCTGCTGCAATCATAAATACAAAACTGAACTACTGCAATAGTCTGATAGGGACCTCGCAGACTAACATAAAAATTATGCTAGTGATTCAGAATGGTGATGTACGCGCCGTCTGCGGACTGAAATGTATTGCCCACATCACTGAGGCCCACAGAAGGTTGCACTGGCTTCTGGTCCACAGAGAGAATCCAGTTTAAGGGCCTAGCTATGGTTTTCAAATGCCTCCAGGATGAGCCACCACCCTACATGACTGTTAGAATAAATGAGACCCCCATTAGACGTGGTCTACGCTCTAACAATACCATCAAACTTGGCCAACCGCAAACAAACCTCAAGAATATTGGTGCAACAAGCTTCAAATTCTGGGCCCCAGCTCTGTGGAATGCACTTCCCAGGGTTCTCATGGAGAGTGCTTCAACCATTCTCTTCAAAAAACACTTGAAGACCTTGATCTTTGACGAAGAACTTGGCTAAGATGCTGTAGTCTCCTTGTCCTATGTATCTGTTTTCTTTGCTGTTCTTTATGTCTTTGTTTATGTGAGCGCCCTAAGGCCTTCTGGTTAGTTGCGCTATATCAAAATAATATATATAGATAGAGGTAGGTAACAAACGTTAGAATGAGAATAGAGTATCGTACTGAAAAAAAAGAAAGAAAAAGGGAGAGATAACATTAAAATAAAAGCAAAGACATGGTGCAAAAATTATTCATCAATTATTTAACATGCATAGAACATCTTCTGGTGCAAGAAAAAAATACTCATCAATTATGAAATATGCAGAAAACATTTTCAGGTGCAGATCTCAGTGATGTCTGGTGGTGCTGGGTTATGGTGGAGTCGCATTTCGTAACTTAAATCAGTGAAAATTATGTAATCTTGTGGGGTCTATGGTGGATATTGGGGTTATCGTGTTCAGTAACATATGTAATTAGTGGGGCCCAGTCAGAAAGAAATTGTGGTATCCGCTGCTGCATTGCCCTATCTATTTTGCTCATTCCTTAATATCTGGCTCTTCCCGGCTCTTCAAGTGTTTTGCTATCACAAGTCTCGCCGCAACCATGAAATGAGTTACCAGACGAGAGCTTCTGGCTCCCAGTGTGTAATGCCCCTGGGAGTCTTCTTTGCCTAAAAGCAATAGCAAGGGGTCAAGCTCGAGCTCAAACCCACATATCCCTTTCATTTGGGCAACCACTTTCTTCCAGTACCACAGGATTTGGGGGCACACCCACCACATATGAAAAAAGGAGCCAGGGGGCATCCTGCATCTCCAACATTGGGGGGAGAGTTCCTGGTTCATCGTGTGTAACCGTTAAGGGGTCAAGTACCAGCAGCATAGTAGCTTAAAGCAGTTCTCTTTGAGCTGGACCGCATGGGATGCCCTACCCGCCCTCGTCCAGATGTTGTACCATGTGAGCTCATCTATGAGCCTTCCCACATCCTCCTCCCATCTGGACATGTACTCGTGTGGGGCTTTGAATCTACTGGAGTTCAACACCTTATATAGGGATGCAAGCCGTGTTGCTGTGGGATCGCCCATGAATAGATCCTCAAAGAGGGTTGTATCCCGCTTCCCCTGGGTTGTTACATGTGATCAGGCACCCAATGTCGCAGTTGGAAAAGTCATTGGCCATAAAGGCCTGTTTGCACTGGTCAAACGTGAGAAGGAGGTTATCATGAAACAACTGCCCCAATCTAGTCAACTCCCCTGAGACCACCGAAGGAGAGGCACCTAGCTCAAACCTAGGGGAAACTCACCATTTCCCCATATTCCCTTCATAGGAGAGGGGAAGGTAGTCGTAGCATATCGTTGCGCAGCCTTGTCCCAGTACTCCAATGTGGTACTGGCAGTTGAGAGCCCCCGCGCTCCCAATCTTCTTACCCTCTGGGAGAACCAACACCAGTGATGTAAGGGGGATCCCAGGGCTTCCTGCTCTATGGCGACCCAGTGCTTTGGGTTATTCTCCGCAGCCTGAGTCTCTAGGACGGGCGCGATCTGAGCGGTGAAGAGGAAGCTTTCAATTGCGGGTACCGCTAACCCCCCCCCCGCACGACTTGATGCCATGAGCATTTGTCTAGCGACCCTGGGCACTTTTTAGACTATATGAATCTAAAAATATGTGCCTGTAATTCTTTCAGTGCTGCCCTGGGAATCCAGATCACTAGCACTTGAAATGTATACTGTAGCCTTGGCAATAGGGCCATCTTAATTGCCGTTATTCTGCCCAGCCAGGAGATTTCAGAGGCCCCTCATCTCAGCAAATATTGCTTGGCCCCCACAAATGGCATTAGTATATTGGCTGCATACAGATTGGTATATTTCGCTGTGAGGTGAACACCCAGATATTTCATAGAATGAGAGGCCCATGAGAATGGGAAGTTGGATTTCAGATGCTCAACCGTCTCCCATGATTATGTTACATTGAGGACCGTTGATTTTGAATAATTAATCTTGAAGCCTGAGACACCCCGGAATTTGTCTAGTAGTGAAATGATGTGAGGCAAAGAGATTGAGGAGTTCCGCATGTAGAAAAGGAGGTCATCGGCATAGGGCCCCAGGTTATGTTGGTAGCCCGCTACTTCCAGCCTGAGAATATCCCAAGAAGAACGCACTAAATAGCTAGGGGTTCCATTGCTAAGGCAAAGAGAAGGGGGGATAGCGGGCAACCCTGCCGGGTGCCCCTTTGCAGGTTCACCGGGTTCGATAGGACTCCATTTATCTTGATCTGGGTGGAAGGGAGGACAAAATTGGCCAGCACTAATTTATTAAAGCTTGGGCCAAACCCAAACCCCATAAGTACCTTAGATAGATACCCCCAATCTACGCGATCAAACGCTTTCCCTGCGTCGATTGAAAGTAAAGCTAGTGACCATTTATGCTGCCTTGCCCAGGCCGAGATATCTACTGTCCGACGAATATTGTCAAACGCTTCACGCCCAGGGACAAAGCCTGTTTTGTCTGCCGCTACTATTCCAGGAAGTACCTCCACCAAGCGTGCAGCTAATAATTTTGAGAATATACGAGCATCATATTTTAGGACCGCTATCGGTCGGAAAGAGGAACATAATGCAGGGTCCATGCCAGGCTTATTGAGCAACGTTAGTGTTGATATGTCTCCTTGAAGGAATTAAACACCTTTGCCATATAGGAAGAGAGAACTTCAGAGAAGTTTTATAGAACAGGTTCATGAACCCATCCGGTCCAGGAGCTTTGTTTCTAGGGAGGGTGCGAATAGCTTGTGTAACCTCCTCCATCGTTATATGTGTTTCTAATGTCTGTTTGTGCTCTTCAGGTATTCGGGGGAGGTGGCCTTCAGCAAAAATGTGTTCTGCTGTGGGCCATTAAGAGAGTGTGCTGCAAACGAAACAATTAAGCATAATACGGTGACAGTATACCCATTTTAGTGGGTTTGTCATCGTCTATCAGGCCTTGTGTGTCCGTTAGCCACCCAATCGTCATGCTGTTTCTCTGGGCTTGAAGCTTATAAGGCAGAATTCGAGGTGCTGTAGTAAAAATGTTTTCTCCTAAGCAGTTTATGGGAGATGTCATCTGCCCATAACGCTTTTAGTTCCACCCTCGCCCCCTGTAGCTGCCTGTATGTTCTCCTAGCTCCATCTACCTTATATTGGGCTTCCCACTCCCGGACTTCTGGAGTGGCTAAGCAGTCCCCGCTCATCCAGCCCCGAAAAGGATTGGAATACCAGTTGACTTACGGATTCTTTATCCGCCATCAGCATGCGTGCCTCTGAAACATCTAGACCATGCATGCAATTGCTCGAATACATTTTCAAAACAGCCGCCAGCGATTTACATTCTGACATTTGGCTGATAAAGATTATACAGTGCTGACCGCAGGTCATGGCTTTAGAGTCTTGAACCGGTAGAGTAATATAATGTAAATATTTCACAATGCTTTTTACATAGTCTATTAAAACTCTGGCATATATGGGGTATTGCGGGATGTGCGCCAAACTGTCAAACACTGTTAGCACATCTCCCTCCAGCCACAGAGCTATCCAGTGTGTTCCAGCCCAGGCCTGAGGATCGGTGTTCACCACCAGACTAACCGGGCGATTTCTGTGTAGACGCTTGGGATGTGTATCTCTGGCATACACACAATGAAATGTTCTTCAAGCGTGTCTATGTTTACGCAAAAATCCTTTTATCTGTAGAGTACCCATTAAATATTAAAAAGTATGGTTCTGTGCACGTTGATCTTAAGAACTCTATAGAAAATGCTCCACACTAGCAAGGAATGTGTGGCGGTTAGGTTTCTTTCAAACTTTATTTCAGCAGGTAGGTTTCTGCTCCTGAACTGGGATATCTGACCCAGCCCTTTAAGACAAGGTAGCAATGCTTTGAGATGGATGGGGATGCAGAATATACTCAAACATCGATAATCAAACTGACTCAGGAAGTTGGCAAAATACGTCTGTTTTAATATCAATTATCTAAAACAGGGAGTTACACGGACATCAACGAACTCGCGTGATCTTCTCACTCAATGCATTTAATAAGAAATGTAGTTCATATACTGAAAACTCGTCATCATTGACGTCTACCTACGTGGCAAACTACAAAAATCTACTTGGAAAAGTGATTGGTTTACAGGGAACATCTAAGTATACGTTCCATACTTGTCAGGGAAGGTGACTGGGTCTCTAACATCAGGTGGAGCAACTAAGCCCTCCTCTAGTGCAGGTTTCTACGAACATCATCAAATACATGACGTCCCATTGGTTATACAAACTATAGGGCTCTCTATTATGTGGCCCTCTATAATTGGTTGGCACCTCGTACCCCTCTATAATATTCCACACAGATAAGCAGCATGCAGGCTGGCATCCAGGTGCTGGTGGGCTGGTCATAACCATAGCCTCCCACCAATTAACCTGTCATCTATCATCACCCTTGCAGTCTGCCAGTCAATTAATGTTTTGAACTCGGCCTTGGATATGTTCTCTGCTCTGGATAATATGAGGGAGTATAGGCATACTATGTCTTCTCGGTTTCAAAACAGCTCGTCAAAGCATCTATTTTCATCCATCCATGTGACTGCAGACCATGTTTTAGACTCTTTCTGCATTTAAAATACTATTAGATGATGAACCTCTGATGTCGCCAATTCTCCCACCTCACCTAAGACCGGAGTTTTGTTCTTTTCACACGTTCTGTAACTACTAAAGGAACATTCAGGCTCACGGTGGCCTGGACTTCTTGGTTCTGGGCCAGCCAGGCCTTTCTTCAATTCACCTCCATGGTTAAGTTTTCGATGTCTAACTACGACACACTGAAAATCCTTTCTGCTCATGGGATCCAGCTCTGCTAAAGTACGTAGTGGAATCATCCATACATTCCTATGTATATACATTGGCGTATCACTGCAATCTATTCTCTACATAGCCAGCCTTTAATACTACTTTGTCTACTTGCGTTGCTGCATCTGTACACTTGTAAAATTACTTGATATCTTCTTTGTTTATTTCTGTAGCATGAGCATCTTCATCTCGAGCACGAAATGTTGCTCATCTTTAACACCTCCTCTTTAAAGACTATATAATGTCTATGGTCTTCAATTAATTTCTTGGCTCTTTTCTAGGTGCGTCAGCTCAGCTCTGCTCTTGCATGACGTCACCAATCTTCTCTTTTGCTCAGTTTTCACACTTCCTCCGGGATTTCATTCAAATGGCCATCATATTGTCGTGAATGCATATATGGCTTTCTCAATGGGAACCTTAATTCCAAGATTCTTTTCGGTATATGTATTTCCACTGGTACTGCACGTGTCTCACCCTCTGGCTCCCAACATATAGGCAGCATGGGAGAGGAGCTCTCATCAACCTTCACATCGAGACATCCTCGTCTGAAGAAATGCTTCTTTGGGACCCATATCTTTATGACTCCTTTCAGGCATCCTGCTGACTTCACATGCTCATCTGTACTCCAAGACATAAGCATGCGTTGTCCACTTGGACTGCAGTACATCAATTTCCCCACTAACCTATTGTGATTCTTTCGGGTAGAGGGACTTCATTGCTTCAGGTGCTTGAATGCTGGCCTTCGCGTAGTCTCTGATTTCTTCATCTATCAGCTCTTTGGTTTTCCATCCTGATTCAACATCAATCATGATATTCATTCCTACAGCTTCCTTTGCAGTCTCCTTGCATTGTGAGATTATTATCCTGATTACACAAAATCCAAGCAATATCATCACTATCAGGGCTCCAAGGAACTTGAACATATCTGTCATCCATTGTGGAACGGATGAGAATGTGGATCCGAACCAACTGTCATCAGCAATGTCTTACACTTTGTCTATCATCTGGACGTGTAGCTTCGTCAGCATCGGTATGGCCTCTGTCAAGGTAACATTCTCGTCATCATGAGACGGTATGAATGTGCAACATGATTCTCCAATGTTAGCACAACACCTCCATCAATAGCTGTAATCATGTCCAGGACGTATCTGTTGTGAAGAGTCATCAGTCGTATGGCTCAAATCGCTTCTTTGATAGCTTTGAGTCCCTATATGGTAGTGTTGATCGTATGAAACAATTCCTATCTGGTTATCTGTAACCACTTGGTGTTTGCATCCGTCTGGATCCTGGGCATGAAGATTATTGTGAATATCGATGAAGTCTTACTAAACAATCTGCGTTCATATGGGCTGGAATCAAAGGCTTCTATTGACTTGGCTGAGAAATAGTTCTCTCTCTTCATTCGATTCATGAGCTCAACCGATCTCTTCTTCCTCAGGTGAGCATCTGCTTTTGGAAACTCGCCAATGTTCAGGTCACTTTTAGGACTCACCAATGCTGGAACATGAACATTCACTATAGAACATAGTCCTCCCCAATCTTTGGGCAGCTTCATATAAGCTCTGGATCCACAAGCCCAGTAGTGATTCATTATCACTGCTGTTCCAGTGCTCATCCCTGGCACGTCAAAGATTCAACCACATTTCTGATTCTGGCCATCTTTTCTTGTGCCATTATTTCTGAAGCATAGATTTGCACTATCGAGAGGCACTATCTGTAAAGACCCTCCTTTATCTTCGACCCATGTCAGTAACCTAGCAAGCCTCATCCATAAATGTTTCCATCCATTCTCCAGAATGTCATTGGTTGGTTTGTAGCATCCAATTACTACCCAAGCTTCTGCAGATTTTCCTGAACTCTCATGTCTTCTGTTCACTTCCCATCTGATTCCAGCCCCTTTCAATCCAGGCTGTTCGGATCTTATCACATTGTTTCTGGTGTATGCTTTTGCTCTTATCTTTGTGTCTTGACCATAATCATCTTCATATGGAGATGTCCATTCTGTTTCCCATACTTAACAGGCTGTTCAGCCCATGAACTGACCTCTGGCTTGGCAGAGTGTAATGTGAGATAGGCAGTGTGCTGTCTGAACATCTATTTCAATGGCTATGAATGTCTTAGACTTCCTCATATTATAAGGCAGGAGTGCACATACATAGCATTCCTGCTTCGAGGGTCTCCTTCCTACCTCTTTCATATGCTGATACCACATATTGTTTCCCAAATTTGCTGTTCTGTCTAGATAATCATTCAGCTCATGATAATCCTCCCTTGTACCTCTGTTAGGTCTCTTTCCTGCCTCATGAGCTTCTATAATCATCTCATGAAGTATATCAGCATAATTCCTTCTTACTGGAGGAACTACAAGGACATTTATCAGTGAAATCAGTGTCTTTACATGTGCTACTGGTGTAGGTTTCTTTCCTTGTCTTTCTCTAAGAATCTGTATCTGGTGCTCAGTAAGAATATCTATAAGAGTCCCTCCTGCATAAGGATTTCTAGGGATAACTGCCACAGAATCAGGTGCTTCCACATAAGCTACTGGAGTAGGGACAAACACATAAGGCCTTAGCTGCCTTATAATTGCCATATCTGTACTTTCCTGCTGCATAGGAAGATACATAGGAACTACTGCCTTGTTTGGATCTACATAATAGACAGTACGTATTGTGAGAGAGAGAGAAGAATAACAATGAACACGATGCATGTATATATTATATACCAGTATGTCCATTTTATACAGCAATAGCCTCTTGCCAGTCGTGGTGCTCTCTCGTTGTTTGCTACATTGTTGTTGCTATCAAAGTTGCCCATAGTGCTTAGTATTACTTTTAAAGAAGGAAAAAGCACATTTTAATCAGGCAATCTCATAAAATATTCTGGCAACTGTTGTATCTGCTCCACAAGCTCCACAAGCAGCTGGCTAATTGCAGGACTGTTGATAGGATTCCAAATGAATACAAAAGAGTTGTCTTTTCACCAAACCAAATGAGGATGTCCTTCCAGCAAATAGTAATAGACCAAGGCCAGTAAGTTGTGAATATCATCACTCGATAGACCCATCCATAGGTTTAAAGAGTTGTGTCAGGCAGTGAACAGATCTGCCTGTGAATTTCATGTATCAGCCAATTTATTGTAGGTCGATTTCTGGGATCTCTCAGGAATACACGAGTATTGCTTTGTCCTCCAACAAGATAAGGAAGCTCTTCAATCGGGAAATAAAAGACCATTCCAAGCAGTTTGTGTGCCACCTCGTCAGACAGGACCATCTGTAGTTACTGTACAGAACTCAGGTAGCCGGAGGATTTGCTCAATTATGGCTGCGAGCAATCTCCTCACAATTGAACCATTTCTAAGATCTTGCAAAAACACGTGAACGTCAGTAGTTCTCCCAACCAATGAAGGATATGCACAAAGAATGAAGAGGAAACCAGTAAGATTCATACAATGAACGTTGCCATTAGACACCACCATGGGCGCCTCCAAAGAGAAAAACAGGGAGAAAGGAATCAGGGGAACTGCTCCCTTTTCCATTAATTGAAAAGGAATTTGAGGTCTGCAATGTCTTTTCCATTCAAGACTTCAATGTGTCTCAGTCCAATGTTAGAAAGCTCCTGTGGCACAGGAACAATAGCTTTTTCACTCCTTGCTTAGCAGCTACAAAGAGTGTCTCAGAAGAACCACAGTCCAATGTACTCTTTATCTGTCTACTGGACAGTCTCGGCATCAGTCTTCCTCGTCATCGATATAGTCTGCACATGCTAAACAACTTCTTCGTGGCTTGCTTCCGAATGGGGTCGGGGTGAAGCAGCCTCTCCAGTGTAGACTTTCACGTTGCAGAAGAATATCCAAGTGTGTCTTCCTAGGACCTTGACTACCGATGGAGTCGTGCCCTCTACAATGAAAGGGCCATTAAATCTGGGCTTGTGTCATTTGCGGACAAAGTTCCTGATCAGAATTTGATCTTCAGGAAATAAGTTTGGCAATAATAGTTAATTTGGTCTGGTTGCTGTATAGTCTTCATCTGTGTTCTGAAACCGACACCCCATCCGCTTGAGTTGATCTGAAATGACAGAGATACTTGTAGTCATACATCTTAAGTAGGCACATAACTCATCTCCTAACAATTCTGCTGTTGTCTGGGCATCACTTCCAATCCTTGCTGGAGGAGTGAGAGGCATTCTCATTCGCCTCCCCGTTACTAGTTCATGGGGCGTGAGGTGATGCTCAGAGCCTGGCTGATTCCTTAACGCATATAATGCTCTTGCAGGCAATGCAGCCATCCTTTTTTCAACATAAGTTTTAGGTTAGCTATCCTTTCCTTGAACAGACTGTTGAGTCTCTCACATATCCTGTTTGCCTGTGAGTGATAAGCAGAACAAAACTTATGCTTTATACTGAGCTATAGACTGATTTGCTAAAACACTTCATTCACAAATTGTGGGCCATTATCTGATCTCAATACCTCACATATTCCCCTATCTAGGAAATACTTCTCATACAAAGAATGTCAGTTTAATCTTGACTTCTCCAACCCCCTTTAATAGGCCTACGTCATAAGTGCTCATAGTCCATAATGAAACTGGCACTTTAACAAATGCAGGACGTTGTCGCACTATCATCATTCTCTGTGGAACCTCATGTCTTTCTGCCTTACCCAAATATGTAATGTTCATTTCAAATACCACTTCGTCATCAGATGGGTCATCTTTAAATATGTCCTCATCAGTTAATCTGTAACCCTCTCCAATAGCAATTACTGTGCTCCATGATCTGCCATTGTCATTAAATCATATGAGCATGGCCAAGACCCCTCGTACTACAGCTGCTTGTAACTCTAAGGGAAAAATCTGTCCCCCCTGTTCATCCATGGGAATCTCTGGCCTAAAGAGAAATTCATCAGGTATTCTCATGATCTTACCTACTAAACCTGGCAGCCATGTTAACAAAATGAGGGGCCAAGACCCCTCGTACTACAGCTGCTTGTAACTCTAAGGGAAAAATCTGTCCCCCCTGTTCATCCATGGGAATCTCTGGCCTAAAGAGAAATTCATCAGGTATTCTCATGATCTTACCTACTAAACCTGGCAGCCATGTTAACAAAATGCGTACCCCATAATGAAATACGTTTGGTTCTAACGGTACCTCTCGTATGGCTATTTGCCCTGTAAATGCCATGATACATTTACTGACATTTAAATAATGTATTCCTGGCGTTGAACACACTATGCCTTCATCAGTAAAAGAAATTGTCATGTTCAGCTTCCTCATTAGATCTCGGCCCAGTATATTAACTGGTGTCTGTTTTGAATAAAACAATGGGATAGACACATCACATTCTCCTATAGAGACTGGCAATTTTTCAGTAAAAGGAACTCTACCGGTAGCTCCTGTGAAACCTCGAGCATTCATGGCATTACCTGACAGTAAAAATGTTCCCTCTCGTATACATGAGCGAGTTGCACGTGTGTCTACTAAAAAAAAAAGGATTTGCCTCCTATCGTGACGTCAACCCTCGGTTCCTCTTGAGGATTTGGTGTTACTGATAGTACTGAACACATCAAGTCACCCAGTGAGCTGTTCTATTGTGGGTACATGCTTACTCCTGTGCCCGTGAAAGGATTCCCACCCTCAATAGTGACAGCCCCTGTTAAACCATGTTCACATAAATACCATCTGATTATGAATGTTGGCATAAGCGCATTCACATTTGCATTAAAAACTGCAGGTAAATAGATCTAAATAGAGTTGACTTTGCCGCCATTTTGGAAACATCCGTCATTTTGATTCTAACCCCTGCTTTCTGTCTTAAAATGGTTAACTGTCGTTTCAGCTGCCACTGAGCAGAGTGAACTTTGAGCCTATGTCAACATTAAGGCTGCTGAGAGCAGAATGTTTGTTCAGTGCAAAGAGAGCTTGCAATCAAGATGAACTGCCATTCAAAGTGTTATCTGTGTCTACAAGCCTCATCTTCATTCAAACAATGGAACACAATGGAAAGCAACTAAAGCTGTGTGCTTTGGGAGAAACCCTTTGTGCTCATCTCTTGGAACTAGACTTACCCTAAAGCTCAAGAACAAGGAAGAGTCTACATGGCCAAGAAAAGCAAAGTTTGTCATCATTGTGTTTTGTGTGTAAAGGATTGTGTCTTAGACCTGGAAACAACAATGCTGTATTTGCTATTTGAACTGGGCATGAACTCTAGCAACTGTGTAACTTGAAGAGGGGCTGGACAATGTAACCGGGCTTGGGGAGTTTTGTAATGTCCAGTACCCTCTCCCCTCATGGTGTCTACTGGTACACACTGCGAGGTGCTTGAGAGCCAGATAGCTATCTGCTTTCATATTTGTATTTGTACAGAATAAAAGTTTTAAGTGTAACTTTGACTTTGTGACTGGCAGATTTCATTTTTGGTGGTACTAAGCCTTGATATTCCTTGCTGATCTATCAGCTGGCACCCGAATAGGGACCCTCAAGATTGATGTCACCTCACCGATCAAGGACGTGGCTACCGGCCCGGGATCGGAGTATGAAAAGGGGCCCCTTTTTGTATGTGACGCGCCACCTCAACAGTACTGCACGATCCAAACCCTGGATGGTGAGCAAGATGTTTGAGAGGATATCTTGACAAGGGTCCCCATATCAAGGCTGGTATTTTTGCTGAAATTGCCAGCCACATCTATCCTTTGTAATCCGGTCGGACCCTTGGTATCTTTGAAATCAGGTGAGTCGTGCCCCGATTCCCAAGAATCCTGATATTGGTTGCAGTTTTGTTCTCATGAGTACAAACGCCGTCAGGTAACACCAGTGATCTGACATGCCTGGGAAATTGTCTTCCTGTTTCAGGGTTTTATTCCGCAGAGATAGACAATCTTTGGGACGAGGCCAACCGGCACCACCCGGTGGGTCGCCGGCTTGTTTAATGTACTGTAAGTATGGC
Organism: Ambystoma mexicanum; assembly: GCF_040938575.1. Lineage (NCBI taxonomy): Eukaryota > Metazoa > Chordata > Amphibia > Caudata > Ambystomatidae > Ambystoma > Ambystoma mexicanum. Next base: position 198,311,905 of record NC_090925.1, read on the forward strand.
CTAAATAGTATTGTATTTAATGATATTTGGCACAGACAAACTAGACATGTCCCGAACTTCAGTGGTCAGTCTATGGTAGTTTTAAAATTGCTCAGATAGAGTATTTAGAGTCCATATTATTAAAGAAACAGGCTATGCCTGCAGCATTTGATGTCATTAAAGATTGGAGAAAGGAAGCTATGCAACAACTTAAAAGTAAAGAAAAACATGCATGTAGACACATGTCAAATACTGAAAAGGCATTATTGTATGATCTACAGAAACAGTCAGAATCTATTAGAAGTATCGATAGGGCTTTTCAACTAGGAATACCGAAATGTATCAGTTTCAGGACTTTCATACCTCAGATGAACTGATTAATAAGCTATTAAATGAGCGTAGAAATATTGCAACTGCACCTCCTCCTTATGTGCCTCCTCCTGATTTTGCATCTCCTCCTGTTGTTGTTCCTGCTCTTCCTGCTGGTGTTCCTCTTCTTCCTGCTGTTGTTCCCATTCCTGTTATTCCTCCTCCTGAACCTGCACCCTTACAGATAGTTGCTGTTCTCACAATTCCGTCTCCACCACCAGCAGTAGTGTCTCCACTACCTATTGAACAAGATTTGTCTGAACTTAATTTTCCAAGTGGTTCTGCTCCACTTGTAGTGATTGAAGGGGCAAGTGCTGATTCAAGAATAATGACTTGTGGTACAGTATCTAAAGCTAGAAAAAGAGAATTGTATTCATGGGCTAAGAAATATATAGAATAGGGTGAAGAATCAGCTGTTTTAGTTGCGATTTCTGTCCAAGAAAGTATTCCCGAACAGGTTATTTTGATAGAGGGTATGGGAACGCATTTAGCTGATATTTGGAGTGATTTGACAGACATGAATGTCCCACAGGGGTTGAGGGATTTGAATGTCCTTGCCCACTCAAGGGACACTGCGGAGAAAGTACATGAGCATGTTGAAAAGGCATTTGAGTTTAAAAGGGAGCTAGATTGGTTACAGAATGATGAATCAGATGGTAATAGATTGGAAGCCTCATATGTGCAGAAACAATTTCTTCCTTCATTGAAACCAGTGAGTGAAGAAACGCGCATTTGCACAAGAAACGCTCTTAGGTGGATTTTGGATGTTTCAATTTCTCCCATTGAAGTGTATGACCCGTTTAGTCAGTATACTTTGGCAATGCAAAGGAAAGTGTTACAAGTGATGGTAGAGTGTCTACAAGATGAGTTTATGAGTTTATGAAGAGAAAGGTTTGTTGTCCCGCAGATTTGATGGTCAGTTATAGGAGAGCATTTTCGCCTGATACTGCTTTGACTACTTTGTCACTAGATTTAGCTTTGTTGCTTAATAAGTGTTCAGAATTGCCTACTTTACAATTGCCAATGAGGGAGGTTCCTCCAACATTTGTTCCCAAAGTAGAAATTCCAGCTAATGCCACAGCAGGCACACCAGCCACTACTATTGAAGCACATTATGTCTCACAGTTTGTGCATGTCCCATTTTCTAGACAGGAAGTGAATACCATTAGACAAACAATTGTAGATATTAGGAAGAATCCAACAGGATTGTATAAAGAAATTGAATCTGTCTTTCATTCATCAGTTTTCACACTGGGTGACATAGATTTGATGTTCCCTGTGATCCTACCTGTTGATTTATGGAAACAGATTAGAACTATAAATGAGCAGGCAGGAATGGTTGATACATGGGTTAACTCAGTATGGATAGATGGAGAAGGAAAGGCTGGTGAGAAACCGCCAAAAGTTATACTGATGTTGCCAGACAGAATAGTAGCTAAATTGAAAACTCTGGTTCCAGAAAGAAGAAAAGTTTGGGACAAGCGTACAGCTTGCATCCAAGGGAAATCTGAAGGTGCTACTGAATTTCTTAATCGATTTGAACAAGTGTTTTCAGATTTCAGTGGTCAAGACTTAAGTACAGAGTCAGGGAAAAGGCTGTTTGTAGACAAGTTTGTGTGCGGATTATTGCCTGAAATCCATTCACAAATTATGACTTCCGAGAGAGCTTGTCAAGCAAAATCGCAGTCTGAAGTATTACATATGGCTCAGTACTATGGGAAAAGGGTTAATACTGAAAAAGAGAAGGTAGAAAAGAAGAAGGGAGACTTGAAAACTAAAGTATTGTTGCAGCAAATAGTTAGAGGAACTAGGGGTGGGAATTCACAATTTGGAGGTCAATTTATGCCATAGAATAATGCACAACTGGGTCCTGTACACATGAACCAATGTGCCTATTGTAGACAGGAAGACCATTGGCGAGCACAATGCCCGGTCCTTCAGCAAAGATCAAATAGCACATATGGGGCCATGGGCAGATGATCTAGGGGCCGTCCCTGGATAGGGGGTCCTGGTAGAAGTCAGTTCACTCAGAATCAACAGTCATCTTCACAGTATATTCAGCAACATAGTGTCAATAGTGGGAACATTTTTGATAATCCTTCGACTGTTCATTTTTTGGAGAATCTCGCATTTGATGACATATTGTTCCGCTAGGACAGCCTGAAGCAGAGTCTGGAATCTGTACCTATTGCCGTCGATCAGAAAGGGTCCTACATTGAGATGCAGGTGGGGAATAGGAAGCATCTATTTTTAATAGATACAAGAGCACAGAAGTGTTCCATTGATCATTCACGGGTTCTGGATATTGCTCTATCAGGGCAGAACAACATTTCTGTAGGGTTTTCTGGTACACCAGTGGTTAGTCCGTTCTCTCAGCCGGTACCGATTGCACTGGGGCCATTTACTGATTTGTGTCCATTTCCTTTGACGACAAATTGTGGCTGGGGTTAAATTTGTTGAAAGAATTGAATGCTGCAATATATTGTTCTCCGGATGGACTGCATTTAACGATTTTGCCCCAACAAAATTCCGTTCCATTAGTGTTGTGGATTTAAAGAATGCCTTCTTCAGTATTTCTGTACATGTTAACAGTAGATATTTGTTTGCGTTCACCCTAGGAGGACGCTCGTTTACATTTACTCGTGTACCACATGGATACACTGAGAGTCCGAGCTTCTATAGTAGAGCATTGAAGGAACAGCTTGATACACTTGAGTTACCGTCTACTTGCACGTTGTTACAGTATGTAGACAATTTACTTTTAGCTGCTGATTCTGAAGTTTCTTGCAAGGAGGGCACCGTGTTGCTGCTTACTAATCTAGCAGAACATGGGCATAAGGCTTCACTAAAAAAGTTTCAATATTGTCAACAGGTGGTCTCCTATATAGGCTACATCCTGTTGAAGGAGGAAGAAGACTGACATCTGAACGAATACAAAGAATCTCTAGCATGTCTGTCCCAAATACACAGAAAGAGGTCAGAGCCTTGATAGGGATGGCTTCATACTGTAGACAGTGGATCCCAAATTTTCCAAGGTTGACATTGACAAAGAAGGGCATTTCTTTGCCTTTACCGTGGAACATGGACGACCAGAAAGCTTTTGATCATCTCAAGACTGCATTGTGTTCAGCGTCAGTTTTGGTCACACCAAATTATGAAAAGTCCTTTGTGTTGTATGTGCATAAATGTGAAGGATGTGCTTTGGCTGTGTTAATGCTTGACCCTGTTGCATGTGCTTTGCCAAGATGTTTGAGAGCTGTTGCTGCTGCCGCTGCATCTGTAAAAACAGAGTGGGGGTATGGTTCTGGGTCACCCCCTAACTGTGATGTTACCTCAATCTGTAGACGTTCTATTAAACAGAATGCAAACGCAACATCTCACATCAGCACGATTAACAAGATACAATCTGATTCTATTTGCACCGCATATTCAAATTAAGAGATGTTGCTCATTAATTCCAACCGAACTATTGCCTCTCCTGCAAGAAATTGTTTGCAGTGACAAGATGTCACATGACTGCCTCTATACCACAGAGCAGGAAACTAAAGGCAGAATTGATTTAAATGATACACCCTTGTTACACTCACCTGGTATCCACAGTTGCGCCACATGATGCTGGATGGGCGGCTGTGCGCTATCTCGGGCTTTCTCTGCTTCGTTATGTGCCGGGCGATGGGTAGCGCCTTGAGTTTTTATGCGTAGAACTCTCTGTCTTGCTTGTCTGTGCAGGGGTGTGTTGTGAGTGCAGGCATTCCTTTGGACCTAGTTTCTTCACTGGTCCGTGGGCCCTTGTATCGGGTCCAGACCGGCTGTGACTCTGACTTTTTTTGCTGTCTTCAGGTGAGTTATAGTGTCTTTCAGTTTCTAATCTGTCTCTTTTTCCTCCCTCCATTTTGTCCTTATTTTCGATGTTGCCTTTTTTCCACTATGCAATTCCTGTAATCTTTTGTTCCTGCAGGGATGGTTGCGGTTAGAGTTTTTGAGTATGCTTCAGATGAAAATGAGCTTGCAGCGCCGGATGGCAAAGATTATGGGTAAGTGTTATTGCGCGGAGTGCTACGCTGTTTTTGGAATTATTGTTAACCTGTATTCTCTCTCCTCTTTCTCTGTGCAGGTTGCGGTGGTGTCCGGGATGGCATGCGAGCGAAGCGTGGAATGATTCCAGGATCCGCTGCTTACCCAGGTAAGTGCTGTTAATAATGCTGTCCTTGTTTCTTCAGCTTTGCAGGTTGCGGTGAGGTCCGGCTTGGCGGGCGAGGCGAATGAAGTGCGGAATGGATTCAGGATCTGTTGCTTACTCAAGTAGGTGTTGTTAAAGATGCTGTTCTTGTTCTTCCAGGTCAGTGATGGCATCCAGATCGATGGCTTCAGGATCGGGCCAAAGGCAATCAGGTAAGCAGGAGCTGGACACGGTGACCGCTATACTGCAGGAGTGAAGAACAATGCGAAGAGTGTATTCAGGTTGGGCGTGGCTTATATAGCCAGCCACACCTGAAGGGCCGACCACACCCAAAACACTGGTCTGCATAGTTCAGTTCTAAGAACTAAGCAGTGTTACAGGCCTCCATATTGGACTGAGATTCATAACTGATACTTGCCCTATTCCTGATAATGAGCCTGGCGCCAGAGGCGCCAGGACTGACTCCACGTGTTCTTATGATGGTGTTTAAAGGCCCTTGGGACCACTTTTAAGGGCTGTAGTCCCACTGTTGCCGGGGGCTGTTATACTCAACGGGGTTAGGGGCATGAATCGTGACAACTCTTAAAGAAACTACAAGTGGAGCTGTTTTGCGATGGCTCCTGCTTCAAACTTCCAGATCTTACATCCACTGCTGCTTATGCAATCACCACTTTAAGCACGATAGTGGAAACCAAAAGAATTCTGCAAAATTCTGCGCAGGCCGCAGAGATTATTGCATTGACCAGAGCATGTGAACTTTCTGAAGGGCTTAGTGTGAACATATATACGGACAGCCAGTATGCCTTTGGGGTGGTTCGCAACTTTGGTCGACTATGAGCAGAGAGAGGTTTCTTGACCTTGCATAGAACTAAAATACAAAATGGCACCTTGATTGTTCAGCTACTTTCAGCACTTGCGCTTCCTACACAGTTAGCAATAATGAAGTGTGCTGCACACCAGAGAATAACAGACGATGTGGGAAAAGGAAACACCTTTGCTGACAGACTAGCCAAACAAACTGCCACTGATTTTCATTTAAAGATGTATGTGTTGGACCCTACAAAAGGGGTCACTAACACTTGTGTGATAGATGAAGGAATTGGTTGCATAAACGAAATGCAAGCTGATGCTACTCCAGATGAAATTAAATAGTGGGCTGAGGGTCCTGCAAGTTTAAATGATGAGGGTTGTTGGATAGACACTGAAAAACTAAAATGGATGCTGCCCAATGCTTATGTTACTGCTATGGTGACAATGGCTCATGGTTCAACTCATGTATGTGCCAGAAGTATTAGCAAACTATTAGAACCTATCTGGGTTAATATAAATCATAATATGCCTACAGCACAATAGTGGCAAAGGAACCCTGACACCAAGGGGAAGTTTTGGCCTCCCTTCTATGCCCTTTTAGGATACCACAGCCCAAATTACTGAAAGATAATGAAAATGTATTTCTTTCTGACTATTGTGAACAGTTAACTCAGAACTTGTATTTTATTCATCAACAGGTGCGAGAAGCCCTCCCAGTAAAGTACGAGGGTCCAGGTCATCAACCTGGTGACTGGATGCTCATGAAAGTAAAGAGCTTCCTGTCTCACACCATGCTGGAGAGGACAACATCAAGTTCTCCTGGCTACACAGACTGCCATCCGAGTGACCGGCAAGAAGAACATGCGACACATACAAAGAAGATTCCTTTTCCTCTAGCCTATGGCGGAGGTGAGGAGAAGGGAATTGGTGACCCTGATGCTCACAACAAGCCTGCTCTAACAGACACCGAGGGTGTCCCGGAAATCCTTCCTGAGCCTGTGGGTCTGGGGAGATTGTTTCTTCTTCTGCAAGTTCTTTTTCACCATCAAGCAATCTTGCTTCTGCTCCCCCATTGTCTTCATTGCCTTCCGGAAACGACGACACTCTGTCTACAGATCACACCGTACCTGGAGTCTTGAGGTACGATCTGCGACCGAGAAACTAGACTTACAGTACAGCATCGGCTGTACCTACAAGAAGATCATCTTTGAGTCAGTCCCTTGTCATTCCTCTGCTGCATCAAATAAGAGGAAGGGACTGACAAAAGCCACCTACAACCAACATAAGCCACGTGGCCGGAAGCCACCGACAGATGAGCTACAAAAGCCTAACGGCGAGGCTTCTAAATGGACTCTGAGAAACAATGCCTATTCCTAAACTCGTTTGTGCTGGAAAAGATATTGGTCACTTGTGTAATGATGAATCTGCCCATTGAAGGTCATGGTCCCTGAGGACCTACTGTTTTCTGGTCATAGTAGTAACTTGCTTAATAATTGTATTTACACTTGGGTTTTGTATCTGGAAAGAGTGCATCCGCTTGATATTTTGCTACCCACTGAAAAAATCCCCACTGTGTCTCCACCCTTCATGCATTGGTACACTCTTCCTCCTCAAGACTTCCAACTTAGACAGGGTTACCATAATACCACTTTCTTAATGATTATGAACCCTACTCATGCGATTCTGAATAAAACGAATTGCTGGGTGTGTTCACTCCTGCCGCAACATGGGGAAAAGGGATTGGGGTGGTATATTCATCTTCTTCCTTTAACCACTGCCTGCTATGCCTCACTTAGAGCACTATTCTTTGGTCGTTGGAACAATAGTATTACTGGCAATTTTGATGGAACTAATCTCAAAGAATTTGAAAAACGAGTCTTAACACATTTAGGATGTTCTCTCTATGCGAATAGGAGCAAGCTCAAATGTTGCTTCTATTAGGCCTTCTGATAGACTTTCTAGACCTTTTCAATCATATATCTCCTTCAAAATGGCTCCCGTAGGAAAACATGATGCCATGCCTCCTTCTTATACTATCAATCATAGTCCCAATTCTGTTCCTTTCTGCATACAAAGAGAAGGTTCTCAAAAAATGGGTACATTGGAGGGCTGTACTAGTATTGCAAATCTAACTAGTGAGGACACACCTTTTTATGTAGGAGACCCTGTGTATTTTGTTTGTGGCAATGAGGCATACCCTTGGTTACCCAGAGATTGGCAGGGTACTTGTTACTTAGTATATTATTGCCAGGAGTATATGTTGCTACCACCTTTGAAATCTCTAAACTCGTCCAAGGTGGGATGAGATAGGTGATACACCTTCACAAGTCTTGGGTGACGTAGTAAAATCATTCATGCCATTTTGGGGTCAAATAATGAATTCTGAGGATATCAGAAGACTAGCAAAGGTACTGGTAAAGACCATCCAAAGGACCAATGGCATTTTGTACAACATGACGTTAGAGCAAAAGGCAATTAGGTTAGTAGCCTTTCAAAATAGAATGGTGTTAGACATCATTCTAGCTGAGCGTGGTGGGGTATGCAAAATGGTGGGATCTGCATGTTGTGTTTTTGTACCCAATTCCTCCCCTACTGTATTCAAGGCAATTAAAAGTTTACATACCTTGAGTACTGAAGTACATGTTCCAGATTGAAACTGGAATCTTAGTACTTGGTTCTGGGACTTGTTGCAATCATGGGGTTGGAAAATCTTTGCATTCCTTATGATAACCCTTGGTATTATACTGTTTTGTTGTTGTTGTGTATGTCTCCCTGTCATATGTTCCATGATAGGAGAATGTTGTGCACAAACAATGGGTACACTAGGACCTAGGATACAAATGCCTGAGAAAGCTACTAATGCCTTAGTAATGCAGGCTATTACCATCAAAGAGTTAATGGCAATTGATGTTTTTGAAGGATATGATTCAGGATGTACGGATATTGATGCATAGTTTTTGAATAATACGAATGTTTGGGTAAAGCCCTTGGCTTAGGTCGAAAGGAGGGTTTGTTAAACCATGTTCACATAAATACCATCTGATTATGAATGTTGGCCTAAGTGCATTTGTATTTGTATTAAAACCTGCGGTTAAACAGATCTAAATAGAGTTGACTTTGTTGCTATTTTGGAAAAATCCACCATTTTGATTCTAAACCCTGCTTTCTGTCTTGAAATGGTTAACTGTGTTTTCAGCTGCCACTGAGCAGAGTGAACTTTGACACTATGTCAACATTAAGGCTGCTGAGAGCAGAATGTTTGTTCAGTGCAAAGAGACTTGGTACTCAAGATGAACTGCCATTCAAAGTGTTATCTGTGTCTACAAGCCTCATCTTCATTCAAACAATGGAGCACAATGCGAAGTAACTAAAGCAATGTGCTATGGGAGAAACCCTTTGTGCTCATCTCTTGGAACTAGACTTACCCTAAAGCTCAAGAACAAGCAAGAGTCTACATGGCCAAGAAAAGCAAAGTTTGTCATCATTGTATTTCGTGTGTGAAGGATTGTGTCTTAAACCTGGAAACAACAATGCTGTATTTGCTATGTGAACTGGGCACTTGAGAGCCAGATAGCTATCTGATTTCATATTTGTATCTGTACAGAATAAAAGTTATAACTTTGACTTTGTGACTGGCAGATTTCATTTTTGGTGATATGAAGCCTTGATATTCCTTGCTGATCTATCACCCCTATCCTAGGAGTGAGTAACTGTGCTCTGTTTGCGCTCTGCTGTATTTGCATGGGTGCGTGCTGCGACTGACCTTGTGGTGGATTCAATGGTGCTTGCTGTGGTTGCAAAGCCTGTTGCTTTCTTGGCGCTTGTACTTGATACACTGTTTGATCTTGGACAAACCCATCCCTATTTTGTGAGCCATTTGCAGGCAGATACGCAGTCTCGTCTTTTGAGAACTGCCCATTTTGTACATCCCCTTGGCTCCCACATGTTCGTGCTGTGTGCCCTGTCATTCCACATGTCCAACCTACAGGAGGGAGTCTTCTAATTTGCCCTCCCTGCATGCCTTGATTATCATTCTGCATAGACTGAAACCCACCTTGATTATTCTGAAAGCCTCCTCTTCCACAGAAGTTTTCTCTACCTCGTGATCGAACTGCTGTTGGTTATTCACCTGCGGCATACCTGCTGCTAGCTGCAATCCTAGCCCTTCTCCACTGGTTAACATTGCCCCTTCTATAGCATACTTGGATAGCTTTTTTGGTACCAACTTAGCCTCCTGAAGCTTCCTGCCATCTTTTTTCTTTTGATTTTTCTCCTGCAACAATCGGCAATGATGCACAATTTTCAACTGTATTTCAGGCCATGGGTTTGCCTCCATACCCACCAGCTTCTTGAGCTGTCTCTGCACCTTGTCTGGCAGACCCTGACATATTATATGATACAATACAGGTATAGATTGTCCCCACGGCTTGTGCGTTTCCAAGCTCCACTGCTCTTGGAAATTCTGAATGTAAATAAGTCAAACCTCCCGCTCCTGCATCTTATGTGCCATTATAGCGCCCATATCCGACGTATCAGTATATTGCACTCAAAGCGATTTCCAGGCTCTACAATTATTAAACAGTGCTCCATCATGAGCTGTGTTCTGGGCAGTGACACCTGTGTATCCTGCTCTCGACTAATGTCATCAGCTCTCACCCCAGGTATAGCTGCTAGAAGACCCTTAATGTACCCTATTGCTAACGGATTTCCCCTTGACATTTTCTCAAATTCATAGAACCATTTTCCGGTACCCAACGTCAGACTCTGGAGTTTACACCTTAAATTATCCTTATCCATTTGGGGCCATGGTATATACTGCGGTCTGACCCCTCCTTTTTCTAACAATGGGAATTGCGAGATCCTAAAATCGCATTCATCCCCATCGTCTGCCTGTCCATAGCAGGGACAATGTTTCCACACCATTTTCTTCCCGGGTATGACCTTAGCCTGATCACATAAGGTGAAGAGTCCCCCCTCACACTATGGGATCACCCTGTAGGTTGATCTGGCCGTGCCAGTGGCTCTGGCATCCTCGATTTAGGTAGGTCCAGATCTGACCATCTCACTTCCATATCTGTCGGTGAACACCCCTGATGATTACATGCACTAGCTCCTTCCTCCCCACAGAAGGTTTCTCCGTCTTTGTCTGACATATCTTGTCCCCAACTAGTGTGACTTCCCTCTTTCTCATCTCTATTCAGAGTCAACTTGTCCAAAGACAAGGCTCTATGCTCGAGACTGAACAAACCTCCTTTGCCTGGCGACTGCGCACCTTCAAATCGAAAGTTTTTTCCTTAATTTTTATATTCACCTTTGGTCCTCATTTCGTGATAATCCTTTGTCAACTGTCCATCTTGATACAGTTGTTCCCGCCTTTGTCTATTCTTTCTTTTGGCCTTGTCTTCTTTCAATCGTTTCTCTTGTTCTCTGTCTTTATTTTGTTCATCCCGATCTTCCTTTTTCCTTACTTCCTCGATGCCCTTTCCATCAAGTTTGAGCAATATCTGACTGCCCATCCATTTGTTCTGTATGAGCGCCACCTCGTCAGCTTTATCTTTCTCTCCTTTCCATCTCTTTATTTCTCTCTCTATATATAGACATACCTGATTGATCACTTCTCTCTTTGTCCCGTGGGACTTTAGGGATCACATCTCTTTCTGTAGTCTTTTCAGGACTCTCATCACTGCTACCTGCAAGCGACTTATACGTTGGGTTGCTATACCCTGTCGCTGCCTTAAAATCTCTTAAAGATTATAATCCTACATCTTTTATTTACTTCAGGCATGGTAGTATGAAAGATGAACACCTCCCTCTTTACATTGGTTAAGCATCCAGCCTTCTGGAGGCAGGTCTTCCCATTCTTCCTGGTACATCTTCCAAAGCTCTAAGCGAGCTAACCTCTTTTCTAGATTATTTCCCGTGTATGCTGTATGCAAATATGTCGTCATGTGTTGCAAAACTGCTTTCGACAGCGAACCCCTTTGTGGCCATGGCATGAACATTTTATCTGCCGTACCCTTAACCCGTTCTGCACCGCACTGCTTAAGCTTGGGTGCGTGTTTTGTCAGCTGTCTGCACAAGTTTAGAAGCTGAGTAATATCCTCCATCATGACGTAGTCACAATCGACTGTCACAATTTACCATTATTTTACACAAATAAATGATTTTCAGAAGAATAATACAATATTAGCGACGCCCCAATCGTTGCAGCTCCAAACCTCTGTTTCACTTTTTACTTCAATCTACCTATTCACTGAACATTATCAGTCAACTATATAAATAATACAATTTCAAACTCTCAGTATTTCTACCACAGTCTATTGCTTCTTCGTTTTTCAATATTTCATTGCTTTACCACATACATCATATACAATATTCCTTGTGACTATTCCTGCCCCTAATAAATGACTCTTATCGAAGTGTGAACTGTCCTCTTTAACAATCCTTGATCATTCGTAGCCTACATATGTCAACTTGGACTTCAGGATGAGTTCGTTCTAAACATCCTTGGCATAGGTTTCTGGGATTATCATATAGATCGCTCCTTAAACTGTGACGCTCTTCATCTTCGCCAAAAAATAAAATACCCCAATCAACCAACCCTCTGTTACTCTTTCCCCGTTATAACTCTTCCCCACTCGGTGCTCATTCAGTTTGCCACCTAACTCAGCCTACTCACCATTTGCATTTTCGACTTCCAAATGAGGGATCCATCCCACCTGTACTTGCAAGGTTTATTACTAGTGGCCGCTATCTACAAAGAGCTTCACGTTCCTCCAGCTAAATGGCAGAAGACATCCAATATTTCTGGGAACCCAAAGCTTCCTATGTCAATGGATTTTTAACCATCATCTCTGCTACCACGTGAACTGGGGTATCCGACACAGCCCTTTAGCAAAGTAGCAATACTTTGAGATAGATGGGGATGCAGAATATACTCAAACATCAATAATCAAACTGACTCAGAAAGTTGGCAAAATAGGTCTGTTTTAATATCAATTATCTAAAACAGGGAGTTACAACGAACATCAACAAACTCGCTCCATCGTCTCACTCAATGCATTTCATAATAAATGTAGTTCATATACTAGAAACTCATCATCATTGACGTCAACCTATGTGGCAAACAACAAAAACATACTTGGGAAAGTGATTGGTTTACAGGGACCATCTAAGTATACGTTCCTTACTTGTCAGGGAAGGTGATTGGGTCTCTAACATCAGGTGGGGCAACTAAGCCCTCTTCTAGTGCAGGTTTCTATGAACGTCATCAAATACACGACGTCCCATTGGTTATACAAACTATAGGGCTCCCTATTACGTTATATGTAATTGGTTGGCACCCTCGTACCCCTCTGTAATAGTCCACATATGTAAGCAGCAGACTGGCTGGCATTCAGGCGCTAGTGGGCTGGTCATACACATAGCCTCCCACCAATTAGCCTGTCATCTATAATCACCCTTGCAGTCTGCAAGACAATTAAGGCTTTGAACTCTGCCTTGGAAATGTTCTCTGCTCTGGAGAATATGAGAGAGTATAGGCATATTCTGTCTTCTCAGTTTCGATAACGCTCGTCATAGTATCTATTTTCATCCATCCAGATGACTGCAGACCATGTTTTAGAGTCTTTCTGCATTTAAAATACTATTAAATGATGAAACTCTGACGTCTTCAATGTTCTCACTCCTCACCTAAAACAGGAGATTTGTTCTTTTCACATGTTCTGTAACTACTGCACGAACATTCGGGCTCACGGTGGCCTTGACTTCTTGGTGCTGGGCCAGCCAAGCCTTTCCTCTATTCACCTCCATGAAGTTTTCGATTTCTAACTGAAAAGCCTTTCTGCTCACAAGATCCAGCTCTGCTTAAGTACGTTGTGGAATCATCCATAGTCCATACATTCCTATGTCTATATGTTGAAGCATCGCCGCAATCTATTCACTACATAGCCAGCCTTAAAGAATACTTTGTCTACTTGTGTTACTGCATCTGTACACTTGTAAAATGACTTGATATCTTCTTTATTTCTGTAGCATGAGCATCTTCATCTCAAGGCCGGAATGTTGCTCATCTTTAACACCTCCTCTGTAGAGCTCATAGAATGTCCATTGTCTTCAACTTCTTGTCTCTTTTCTAGGTGCGTCAGCTCTGCTCTTGCATGACGTCACCGTCTTCTCTTTTGCTCAGTTTTCACACTTCCTCTGGGATTTCATTGAAATGGCCATCATATTGTCATGAATGCATGTATGGCTTTCTCAATGGGAAACTTACTTCCAAGATTCTTTTCGGTATAGCTATTTTCACTGGTACTGCACGTGTCTCACACTCTGACTCCCAACATATAGGCAGCATGGGTGAAGAGCTTTGGGTGGGAGTACTTGGCTCCACCTCTACACTCCTCATGAGGTTGAAACGACCCGCTGATGCGTAATCGGTCTTAGATCAAAGGCCAGCAAGACGTAGCCGAGCACATGCTCGTTGCGTGTGAAAGGGGATTTTATCATGTGCACCGGTAAGCGATGTTGTTTCAACAATTCTCATGATGATTATCTGTGTGAGCTGCCCCAGAAACAGGTTGTCTTGACTGGTGCTGTGGCTACCAGTAGGAATGCTGAAGACTTTAAGAGTGACTCGCTCCACAGGATATTCTACGTTAGATATCTGCAGCGCCTCTCCATGCGCCAGTCTAATAGTCGGAGAGACCCATAAACGTTAAATTAATAAACTGGCCAATGCAATGACTAGTTTGTACTGTTCGGCGTCCCCACTCATGAGGCAAAAAGCGTCTGTGTTTCTGGATAGTTTCACTTTAAGATCAACACTGTTGATCCATAGTTTATCCGGAAAGAAAAGGTCAGCGTGTAGGCGGCCCAGTAAATCAAATACTCTACTGGTCCTGGCGTGATAGGCTCTTTACACAAATCCTTTGTTATCGCCGTCCAGAGGGTGTTGTCTAAATGCCCCGCGTTATTGCAGTAAAAAAGCCCTGCAGAGGACATCATGGCCATAATTTAACAGACTCTCTATGTAGGCCCTGTAGGCGTACATATTATCGCTATGTGTTATGATTCGATCGCCTAACGTCACGTCCACCTGATTAAACATGCTGGCTATCGGATTAGTGATCGTACCCACACGTGCTGTAGCCACTGTGTCAGTTCCATCCGGCTTTGTTATTTTACAGGTTAACTGTAGAAGCGTATCGTTCAAATCCAGATACATGTCGATGGAGCCTGATACAAAAAATTCTATGGGGGATAATGATGATAAAGAAACTGTTCTCGATGCTGGTCTTTGTCAGGGGCACTGTAAAAAGATTGAGTTCTGATTTTACACATTCCCCTGAGTCTCTGTGTAAGAAGGCCAATGTTCTTTAAAAAATATTGCTGCCCTTGTGTCTTTTAGAAATAACACGTTTCTTGTTCTTATTCGCCTGTGCGCTTTGGGCTTTTGATCTGCTTTTCCTAGTGGGTTTTGGGGGACCGTGTAGCAGTGACGCCGGCCTCTTTGTCTTAATGCTCCTAGGTGGTTTATAAATGAGGCCGGATTCATCATATCCTGCCCCTGGTTTTTCAGTTGGGCGAGCCGCTCAGCAACCGCAGCTGTTACGCTTCCCACAACGTCTTTTGCAATATTGCCAGTGGCCATTTTGACATGTGGTTTAACTAATTCACAACTGTGATGTAGAAAGGGCATTATTCCATATAGCGACTGGGGTCTTTACCACAGCCACTATAAAGCTGTTTTGTTAATCTTTCAGCCGGAGCGGTCTGAAGTGCAACTGCAGCCAGATTTTTTCCGTATTTAAATGATACAAACTGCCCTTGGTCGTCTCTTATCTGTATGTTGATGGTGTCAAAATGGTTTTAACACATGGGAAAAGAGTCGGGTTTGTTGTATTGAATGTTCACAATATTGTTGTTGTTCCTTTTAATCTCCACGGTTCTAAGTAGCAGGGCGTAGCTATCCGCCACCCGTTGATGCTCCACAACATTGCTATAGAGCAGTTAATATCAGCACAGGTATTATTCCATGGTTCTTTACTTCCAATGTGTTCCACAGTCCCCAGTATGCTGCACAGTCTTCCCACTGTTGAAAACCTAACAAACGGGACTGGACCTTTTAGAAAAACTTTACGCTGCTGGGGTTCTAGTTGTAGCGCTGTGTCCTCATATTCGGGTATGTTTGATACAGCTTTGTTGATGACTCTCACAAGTTCCGGTATATTTGAATAATTCCCCACAGAAAAACTACCCGGCCAGAGCCTCAGAGGGTTTGTTTGTTTTATAATAATGGTTGCTTCCCCTGGGGATAAAGTGTCCCACGATCGGATGTACTGAACTTCGGTGAGCGCCACCGTCCACGGTCCCTCCAGATTTACAGGTTTGGCCAGCTTCACAGTGAAGTTGGATATTTTGTTCCCTGGAAATGTCTTGGCTTAAGCGTTGCTGGGAAACATGATATAAAAAGATGCAGACTCCATTTTGACCACCATTACACACCCGTGGTCTCTTGGGATCCGGCTGACAACCAACTGTTGAATTTGTCCGGCCACCCCTGTCATTTAACTAGATCTTGTTTTCTGGTTCCACAGCCTTTACTTTTTATGACTTTATCGATTCTATAAACTTGCTTCTGGTCTTTACTGACTTTCTGGATCGCCTCCCTATAAAAAACACCTTGAACACCCTCGCCCGAATAATCAATAAGAGCGTATATATAGAGACCTTCCCTCTGAGTCACTCCTTCTACGATAAAGATCTCGTTGCTGTAGTTCTGCTCATATCCCTTTGTACAGACAATCTTGTATTTTGAAATCCAAACATGAACCCCCTTTTTAAGGGGTATAAGTTTCGTCTTTTTAAAAAGTCTTTCACCATACATTTTTTTCCAGACCTCCAGGGCATTCTTTGACATTACATCAGCATGGTTGGTTTTAATAGCTCTATGATGCGTATTGTTGTATAACATTTTTAAATGTGGGTAGCACCTCCATATATCCTCAGGTATTTTTAGCGGTAGAAAATCATGTTTTAAATGTTTGTATAAAACATTCTACAATGGAGGCTTTAACTTCAGAGTGTGTTACAAAGTAGTGCACACTGTATTGCTTTAGAACATTCTGCAAACTCTTTACCAGCATCCATCTGAGGTTTAGCAGGAACCCTGCCTTTGTTAAATATGCACTTAAAAGCCATCGCCGCGCTGTAGCCTGCCTTGTTCTTCAAAGCCTCAACATAAGTATATTTTGATAGAGCGGCTAGACTACATTGAAAACCATTGTTATCTTTGTGAAACTGACTCAGATCCATAATATCTGCTTGCCAGTGCTGATTGACATTGCATACCACTGTAATTCGCTGTTTAAAATGTTTTCGGGCCGGTTTGTGTAGCGTGTAGGCATCCTCCCCTGAAAGCCACATCTTAACCACTCCCTGTGACACCTTCTCACCATCGGTTCGCAGTTTACAACACAGGTTGTCAACCCCTCCATAACTACCGACACCTCCTTCATCATTATATATTTTAGACAGATTCAGGGCAGACATGTTATCCGGTAACAGCTCAACATAAAGACACATTCAGTTTTTATAAACAACAGATTTGTATTCGCATTTAAAACAGCAATTTGTATTTAGAATATATTCATATTAAAATACTAAAATAATCGGCCTGTTTATAGAATCCATAATGCATTTGAATACGGCGCATTCACATTGCATGCCACCACTTTGGTAAGCGATCGTGTTACACTTCATTAGGCGCTCATTTATAAATACGTTATCCCCACCCAATAGGGAACCGTTTTCTCAATTAAGTTTCGAACCCCCATCGAACACATGCATCTAAACTGCTTCATTTTCAAGAGAGGGTTATTCGCAGATTCTATACCCCATAATGTTTTAGATATACATTGTTCAGTCCTAGCACCGATCCTTATCTGTGTCAATGGCTGCGTCAAGCGGAGCAAATCTACAATGCGTTTAGGGCTCAACACAAAACATATTTTACGTAGCGAATTATCTACTTAAGATAGTTCCAGACATTCGTGAACATCCTGGTGGGGATCATTAATTTTATGTCCGTAGCACCATCTATAAAAATGTTGTTTTAAACACGCCTCAGCCACTAAGGCCGTGACCCCCTAAACGGCTCGAATATTGGCGTGAAGCAGGGCCGCTGTGTCCATGTCAGGCTCCATTAGCGCAAGACAGTCCTTACACAGACTGTTACCCCACAGGCTTTCAATTTGTTTTGAGGAGCAAGCACACTGAATAATAGCACTGTCTTCAAGGCTATCGCTCTCCATCAGCAGCAGACAAGTCTTACACAAGTTATTTTCACAATAACCTGTGTTTTCATGTTGGTTTGAACAATCAACACAATAAGTGTTAATAGTCCTGGCCGCCGCCTGGATCATCTCATCCACACATGCCCTTGTTTTCCATCATGGTTCCAGGGGTCAGCATCCATCTCCGGCATCATCGCCGCATCCGCCTGTAGTGGCATAGGTTCTCAGTCATTCTCTTCAGAGCTCGCATCGCCCGCAAATGGCTGCTTCATAATCGCATCATCATTGTCATAAAACTCTTCGGGTTCCTAACCGGACATTAAATCCTGAGCATCTTCCATCCCTTCATACACCATAAAATCCACAGGGGCTCCTGGGGTTGTTCTCCACGCGTCGTAGCTATAGCTGATGATAGTCGCCATTTTTCTGAATTGCCCTTGTTTAGCTCAGAAAGGGTTGTGTTTTCCACCCCGTCGCAAAAAGCTATATATCCAGGTTCTAAAGCCCACCCTGTGTCACCCTAGCCTTAAGCCGCCCTTTCAATCAAGTTTTATATTAAAATTATATAAAGTTTCTATAAAATGTATTCAGGGCTCATCAAATGTAATCCAGCTTTATATAAAAAATAATATAAAGTTTATATTAAATTATTCAAAGGCTTATCAAAATAATTTGGATATTTTTTCTTTCTTCAATTTTGATATTAAAAATGTATAGAATTTTGATATCACATTTTTTTATTTTAATATAAAAAATTAGATATCATTTAGATATCCATTTTTGAAAGGTTTGCTATAAATAATTTGTAAATATTTTTTATATAAAAATAGTTTGTAATTTTGACATTTTTTGATGTTTTTTACATTTTGATATCAAATTTGTTATATCAAAACTTTTAATTTTGATATAAAACAATTGTTTGATATCAATTTTTGTAATTTTGATATCAAAAAACTATTTTGACACAATCCCTTTTTAATTTTGATATAATTTTTTTTCATTTTTAATTTAGATTAAAAAAATGTTGATATCAAACTGCTTTTTAAAAAAAATGTGATATTATTTTTTTCTTTATTTTGATATTTAAAAAATCTGATATCATTTTGGTATAAAAAATCTGATATGAAAAATGTTTTATATAAAAACATTTCAATATCATTAGTTAAAAAATGTATATATTTATTTTATATCAAACACTTTTGATATCAAACAAATTTTTTTGATAGCACATTTTATGTTTTTTAAAATTTTATAAATAGAAATAATATAAAGTTTATACAAAATTATTCAAAGGCTTATCAAAGGCCAGCTTTAAATAACATCATGACGTCATACCATCAAGGCCACAACCCACTCCTGCATCATCAAAGTGTTACCAACACCTCACACTCGCGGGCTAACTCCTCACAACTCACTATGCCCTCGACCAAGCAACAGCGCACACACGCGCTCTCTCCCCATATTAAAAACATTTTAATATAAACTTTATATCAAACTGATATAAATGATACCCTTTTCATATCAAAACATATCAAAACACACTTCCTATATAAATACACATTTGATAGCATTTTGATATCTTTTTGATATAAAAACTGTTTGATATAAAAATTAATATCAAAAGCGTATCAAAAGAGGGCGGGACTAAAGACACAAAGGGGGCGTTTGCAACTGTCAAAATGTTCTTGAAGAGGAAAGGGTGCCACATCGACTACTCCTAATAAGATCCTCACTCAGAAAGGAAAGTGAAGGATGTGCTTTGTGCATTTTGCTGTCTGGTTTACTATTTCTACACTTCTCCGTTGGATTTTGGGGATGCACGTTAACTCCTATTTCACCAATAAACATATATTCAAAATGAAGGGGCAGCACAACAACATTTTTTCCGGGAGTGTAAAAGGAAAGTTCCCCAGAAGTACAGACATGCACAAACACAGGCTTGCACAGAAATTCACTCATGTACACATGCAGACAAGTACACACAAAAACACACTCTGGATTTCGTTTAACTTACCTGTTTCTTGTTTGTATCCCTGCCTTCATTTTTTGTTTTAGCTATTAGGTGGCACTTATACGCCACCTATGATCCAGAACCATTGCTTTGGAGTACAGTTAGATGGGAAATGGCATCGGGGCCATCTTAAGCTCTTTTGGGGCCCTGGGCACAGACATCTTTGGGGCCCCTCTCCACCAAACCAAAGGATTTAAGGGTGCAGGAATACTGGTTGCGCCCCCTAGCCCCTACCCGTCGCGCTCACAACCTACAGGTTGATATGCTGTCTCGCAGCATAATTAGCATGTTTACTCCCTTTAACTCCCCTTGTACTCGTTATTCTCGCTCTAATCACAATGATAAACAAGTAGCATTTGAAGGCCAATATTAGCAGTCTACAAAGGGGTTACTGTTCTAGTACATACAGGATACTTTTTATCAATAGCATCCAGGAAGGTAGATGTAGTATTATTGCGAGACCGTGTGTAAAAGGTACATGTAACCCATAATAGACAGAGAACTCACATTGGCTGCCTCAAAGAATGCAAAAGTGCTCATGCATGGATAGAGACCCCCAATTGGAAGGAAGGAGAACACTACACATACCGTAGCATGGATAGTGGAGGCAGATTAGAAGCTACCAGGACGGTGTCTTTATGCAGACAGACTGAGATTAGAAGTGGGATATGGTTTTGAAATAGTGTTGCCATTAGATATCAAAGGAACAAATGCCTGTGGTGTGCGATATAAATATGCTCACTATTAACACAGTGAAACCATGAATAAGGTTTTTATGAAGATCATAAATGAGAAGGAAATCACTCCGAAGGGCTGACAATTTTGAAAGGTTTAGGGACTGGCCATTTTGAGAGGTTAGGCAATACAAGATTAAAATAGATGCCCAGGATCACACATCAGTTAAGGGGTGAAGGGCTGAAGCTGGGATTTGTGGCAGCTCTGCAATTTCTGCATTTGAACACTTTCTTTTCCAGTTCTTACCATGAACTAAAACAATCTTGTTTTATAAGAAAAAGCAGACTTGGAAAATACACAAATCACATTAACAAACATGACCATTTGTAAACAAAATATTATAGATGGGTGTTATGCAAAATGGGAATGAATCCAGCTGCATTCTCTCCATCATCAAGGGAAGCATATAATAACCAGCATTCCAAACAATGTGATTTAACAAATTTAATGTGGGTTTGTCTTTTGTATTTTAAAGCTTTAAATACTTCCAAAACAATTGCTTGTGACATTTTCATTTATAAACGTGCATAAAGACCTTTGACTTTTACCAAAAAGCAAACTGTTTTTTGTGTCAAACAAGCAGACCTTAAAATATGCTTGCCTGAGGCCTGCAGCATATGGCTCGCTCTTTTCTGTCTACCAACCCTTCCACCCAAATGGCAGACATAAGAAGAAAGACCAAGTAATGGCCTAAATGACACCAGCACCATGCAAGAAAGCAAACCTCACAGAAGACAGCACACTAATGTAAGATATATTAGATGATTTGACCAGGATCACTGTATCATCTGCTGGCCAATCCAGGATACAAACATGAACGCTGTTGTTCCATAGTCTTGAATTTGGATACTTATTCATCTCTTGGACTAACAGTTTATGCCATCGTTGGAGGTGATTGCCTAGGTTTTTACAACACCCCATCTGAAGAAATCAATTTCAAGACCTTCGCCATACGGATGATATGTTACTTTTTATAGCCAACCCCTATCTGGTACAGGTACATTGCTGATAATAGCAGATCTTGTTCTGCAAAACCAAGTACATATGCAGATAGGGTTATAAGCTTCAGACATAGGAAAGGCTCAGCCAGCCTTGCTGGAATGTGATATTCTAATTTTGCATATGAACACATATCTCTGCAATGGGTGCTTCACACACTGAGCTAGCTTCTGAACCATTGTAGTACTCAATGTATCAATATGCAGTTCACCATTGCCTATTGCACATGATCAACATAATTCCCACAGGAATGAAAGAATGCTACAGAGGTGTGCCATAAGGAACACACAAACTATGTATACCACAGTGAACACAGAAAGCAATACATGCTGCAGTGATCAAGGCAGTATGCACTTGCCAAAACAGAAAAGCAATGGGTTTCGAGCCTCAGCAGCACCCCATAAAATATCCTGAGGTGTGCTATTTAAGATTGGTGAACAATGGAATCTTACTTCTTCAGATCAGCTAGCCCTGTGGGGCCCCCTCCAAAGTGGGGGCCCTGGGCAAGTGCCCCTGTTGCCTGCCCTCCCGTAAAAACGTCTCTGAATGGCATGTGAGGAGGGAAAGACAGCTTGTTGGTGTTGTTTGGGTATTCAACCACCCACTGACTGCCGATGACATTGCTAATCCCTAGAGCCATTCCCACTTTGTACCTGCCACTCCCCCCCCAAAATCCTCTTGTAATCTGTTTGAATCCCCTTTTCAAGCAGTAACATCAAACGTTGTGCTCAAAATGACTGGCAGTATTTTTTAAAAGCAGTTTTTATGAGAGCTAATGGCATACCTTGAGCTGTGAATGTGCAGTTAGTGTAATACACATTTCTTAAAAAAGTGTCCCTTCAGGTACTTGATTTCTATTGGTCCCCATTATATTGTTCCTATTAAAAACAAGCATTGGCATAGCCAACAGTTTTGGCATGTGCTTCGGTATTAGATTGTCATTTGCCAGGCCCTCCTATCACGTGCCCCAGTAATCACACAATTTTGCAACTGTTACCATCTTGTCAGCCGGTGGTACCATCCTAGCCGTTCATTGCCCCAAGTCCTCCCAAGAGCCCTGCTCGCCAGCACCCTCCTGTGCTGCCCACCCACCAGGCCCCCGTGAGTGGTTTAGTCATATTTGTGCCCTCGCACACAAGGGAACCTCTGGGCAAGTGCTGGCACTGCAGCCATTGTCCGGTGCACTATGCCAGCCTCAGAGCTTATGGGGTTTGACCCTGGTGCTGGGAAGCAGGGTCTGCTTTTCCCTGTTTCCCATGTATGATATGGCTGACATAGGGAGTGGGCGTGGGATGTTAGACCTGAGCCCAGAAACAGCAGGAAAAGGCCACCAACAGAGAAGGGCCCGGAATGCTTTGAAGGTCAGCAGGATAGCCTGAGTGCAATGCTTTTGGAAATACTTTGTAGTAGTGCATATATTCATAAAAACGTAAAAGACTCATCACCGAGCACCGTAGAGGAGACTATGAACATAAGGTCAGAGAGAGTACAGGGCTCACCTCTTCACACTTGATTTGGGAAGCTGAAAAAACAGACATTTTTGGCCAGAAAGTAGACTGGACCAAATGGAAAAGCAGGTGCATCCAAAAGGGCTGATAAAAGGGGCAAAGGTCAGGAAAGCTCCGGGAACTGATATGGAGGGAAAGTCAAGCAGAGAAAAGTCTGGGAGGTCAGAGACTACGGGGGGGGGGGGGCTGACAAGGGAGGAACCATTACATGTAAACAATGGGAATGAGGGCAAATGATGCAGCAACAGCAGGACTTACTGAGGAGAGGCATGCAGACACAGGAAACATAACGCAGGGTGTGCAGGGCTGAGGAGAGGCATGCAGACACAGGAAACATAACACTGGGTCTGCAGGGCTGAGGAGAGGCATGCAGACACAGGAAACATAACGCAGGGTCTGCAGGGCTGAGGAGAGGCATGCAGACACAGGAAACATAACGCAGGGTTTGCAGGGCTGAGGAGAGGCATGCAGACACAGGAAAGAGGCATGCAGACACAGGAAACATAACGCAGGGTCTGCAGGGCTGAAGAGAGGCATGCAGACACAGACAACATGGAGGGGAAAACGGCCAGAGTCTGCAGGGCTGAGGAGAGGCATGTAGACACAGACAACATGGAGGGAACAACGGCCGGAGTCTGCAGGGCTGAGGAGAGGCATGCAGACACAGGAAACATGGAGGGAATAACGACCAGAGTCTGCAGGGCTGAGGAGAGGCATGCAGACACAGGAAAGAGGCATGCAGACACACAAAACATGGAGAGAAAACGGCCAGAGTCTGCAGGGCTGAGGAGAGGCATGCAGACACAGGAAACATGGAGGGAACAACGGCCAGAGTCTGCAGGGCTGAGGAGAGGCATGCAGACACAGGAAACATGGAGGCAACCACGGACAGAGTCCGCAGGGCTGAGGAGAGGCATGCAGACACAGGAAACATAACGCAGGGTCTGCAGGGCTAAAGAGAGGCATGCAGACACAGGAAACATAACACAGGGTCTGCAGGGCTGAGGAGAGACATGCAGACACAGGAAACATTATGCAGGGTCTGCAGGGCTGAGGAGAGGCATGCAGACACAGGAAACATGGAGGGAATAACGACCAGAGTCTGCAGGGCTGAGGAGAGGCATGCAGACACAGGAAACATAACGCAGGGTCTGCAGGGCTGAGGAGAAGCATGCAGACACAGGAAACATAACGAAAGGTCTGCAGGGCTGAGGAGAGGCATGCAGACACAGAAAACATGGAGGGAACAAAGGCCAGAGTCTGCAGTGCTGAGGAGAGGCAAGCAGACACAGGAAACATAACGCAGGGTCTGCAGGGCTGAGGAGAGGCATGCAGACACAGACAACATGGAGGGAACAACGGCCAGAGTCTGCAGGGCTGAGGAGAGGCATGTAGGCACAGATAACATGGAGGGAACAACGGCCGGAGTCTGCAGGGCTGAGGAGAGGCATGCAGACACAGGAAACATGGAGGGAACAACGGCCAGAGTCTGCAGGACTGAGGAGAGGCATGCAGACACAGGAAACATGGAGGGAACAACGCCAGGGTCTGCAGGGCTGATGAGAGGCATGCAGATACAGGAAACAACGATGGGACAAAGGGCATGGTCTGCAGGGCTGAGGAGAGGCATGCAGACGGGGGAAAGGGTAAGAATGGCCATGGTCTGTACTATTGAGGAGAGGCATGCGGAAGAGGGAAAGGGTAGGAAGGCCAGTGTCTGCACTTTTGATGAGAGGATTGTAGAAGGGGGAAAGGGTAGGAAGGCCAGGGCCTGCAGTGCTGAGGAGCGGCAAGCAGTCCTGGGCAAGGATGGGAGGGCTAGGGTCTTCCCTATTAAGAAGAGGCATGCAGAAGAGGGAAAGGGTAGGAAGGGCAGGATCTGCACTATTGAGGAGAGGCATGCAGAAGAGGGAAAAGGTAGGAAGGCCAGGGTTTGCACTAGTGAGCAGAGGCATGCAGAGGGGGGAAAGGGTAGGTAGGCCAGGGTTTGCACTACTGCAGAGAGGCTTACAGATGGGGGAAAGGGTAGGAAGACCAGGGCCTGCAGTGCTGAGGAGAGGCAAGCAGTCCGGGGCAAGGATGGGAGGGCTAGAGCCTTCCCTATTGAGGAGAGGCATGCAGAAGAGGGAAAGGATAGGAAGGCCAAGGTCTGTCCTGTTGAGGAGAGGCATGCAGAAGGGGGAAAGGCTTAGGAAGGCCAAGGTCTGCACTACTGAGGGTAGGCATGCAGACGGGGGAAAGGGTAGGAAGGCCAGGGTTTGCACAACTGCGGAGAGACTTGCAGATGGGGGAAAGGGTAGGAAAGCATAGGTCTGCACTGCTAAGGAGAGGCATGCAGACGGGGAAAGGGTGGAAGGGTCAGGATGTGCAGTGCTGAGGCGAGGCATGCAGATGGAAAATGGGTAGGAAAGTCGGAGTCTGCAGTGCTGGGGCGAGGCATGCAAATGGGGAAAGGGTAGCAATTTCAGTGTCTGCAGTGCTGAGGAGAGGCATTCAGCCGGGGGAGGGTAGAAAGGTCAGGGTCTGCAGTGCTGAGAGGAGGCATGTATTTGGGGGAAAGGGTAGGAAGCCAGAGTCTGCACTACTGAAGAGAGGCATGAAGAAGAAGGAAAGGGTAGGAATACAGGGTCTGCAGTGCTGAGGAGATGCATGCAGAAGGGGGAAAGGGTGGGAGGCCAGGGTCTGCCCTACTGAGGGGATGCATGCAGAAGGGGGAAAGGGTGGGAGGCCAGGGTCTGCACTACTGAGGAGATGCATGCAGACAGGGTAAAGGGTCGGCTGACTAGGGTCTGCAGTGCTGAGGGGAGCAATGTATTCGGGGAAAGGGTAGGAAGGCCAGGGTCTGCATTGCTGAGGAGAGGCATGCAGAAGGAGGAAAGGGTAGGACGGCCAGGTTTTGCACTACGAGGAGAAGCATGCAGATGAGGGAAAGGGCAGGAAGGCCAGGGTCTTCAGTGCTTAGGGAAAGCATGCAGGTGGGGGAAAGGGTTTGATCGCCAGGGTCTGCAGTGCTTAGGAAAGGCATGCTGATGGGGGAAAGGGTAGAAGGCCGGGGTCTGCACTACTGAGGAGAGGCATGCAGCTGGGCCAAAGGGTAAGAAGGCCAGAGTCTCCAGTGCTTAGGAAAAGCATGCAGTTGGGGGAAAGGGTAGAAGGGAAGGGTTTGCACTACCGAGGAGAGGCATGCAGTCGGGGGAAAGGGTAGAAAGGGCAGGATCTGCACTACTGAGCAGAAGCATGCAGATGGGGGAAAGTGTAGAAAGGTCATGGTCTGCACTATTGAGGAGAAGCATGCAGTCGGGCGAAACGGTAGGAAGGACAGGGTCTGCAGTGCTGGGCAGAGGCATGTTGTCTGGGGCAAGGGTAGTGTGACCATTCACTAGATGTCCTCACTTCTTCCCAAGGGGCAGCCCTTTCCCAAGAAGTCAGGTAGGTGAGGCTGTTACCCGGTAGCCCCCCTGGGGGGGATAGTGTGGAAGGATCTCATGGGTAGGGACTCCCCTCTCAGGGAGAAGGACGACCATCTAGGGTACAGCCCTTATGAGAACATCATCCCCCCAATACTCTAACCTCACCTACCTCTGGTAACCTCTTTGTAGACAGTAGACCTATGTACTGTTGTAAGGCAGACTACCTCAAGGTTCTGGAAAGTACTCATACGAAGAACAACATCGGGAACATAGGTAATCCAAGTACTGGGATGAGTTGTCCCCGCAGAGCAATGAAGATGAAACCTGTGAAACAGAAGCAGGACTTATACAATGGGCTCAGACACTGCTAGCAACATTGTAAAATATTCAACAATGAACTAAATACTTGGTCTCGGGCCGCCACAGAAGACGGCAGGTGGGCTGCACACTGAACGCCGGAAATACAAACCTGCGTCGCTGATCAGGAGGGAGAGAACTCTAAGGACGCTTCAAGTCTGCTCGTCTGATGATCAGGAGGTCTGCAGGAGCAGACCGATGCCCAGCAGCATCGAGAAGAGGAGAGGAAGGAATACAGAATGCAGCTGGGAACGCCGTCGCCCAGCTGGAGTGAAAACAAGATGCTGGAGAAGACAAATGGAATGCCCACCATCCCAGGAAGCCGAAGCGACATGTCAAAGCCCTGAACAAGGTAAAGGGGGGCACGGGAGACCCAGAAGGGACGCGGGGCAACTGATACAGAGGGTGTATGCAGTTGTGCATTGGCCCCTTTGCAACCATAATGCTTGGGTGGCACGTCAGGGGCAGAAAGCCTACAAACCTTCTCCTCCTCATTGTAGTGGTGAACCGATGCCTGTTGAACACCAGGGAAGGATTGAGGACCCCAGGTACCATAAAGAGAACTTGAGAGGGAGAGTCCCTAACAACAGTGGTAGGGAACAACTCACCGAGAGCCATAGATATGAGTCATGTTCCTTGTGGCAGTACTTGCCAGGGAAGTGAACCAAGTGGGCCAAATCAAAGAAGAAGAGAAGCCAGGGTTGCGGACCCTCCTAACTCAGAGTTGGGCGGTCTAGGTGTGAAGTCTAATGAATAGAAGACATGGGGAAGGGAGTCCTTCCCCCTGGTTGTAAGAGAATGTTCTAAGATTACCGGAGAAGGGAGTCATTCTCCTGGTAACCCGGACCGAGAGTACGGTCCAACAGGCCTGGGGAAGGCAGTAATTCTCCTGGGTTATCTGAGACAGAGACCGGATTCCGGGAGAAGGGGGGCATTCTCCTGGCTCACTGAGAAAGTATTGTCTGGAACTTTGAGGCCTGGGGAAGGGAGTCATTCCCTCTGGGCTATCTGAGACTCGATGCAAGGAGAAGGGGGCATTCTCCTCGCCCACCAAGAAAATACTGTTTGGAACTTTGTGGCCTAAGGAAGGGAGTCATTCCCCCAGGCTTCTGAGATTGGACACCAGGAGAATGGAGGAAGTCTCCTAGCCCACCAAGGAAGTATTGTGTGGAACTTTAACCATAACCCAGGAGAAGGGAGCCATTCTCCTGGGACCAGAGCAGTTCTATTGCCTTATTAGTTAGTTTCTAGTGTAAGGGACAGAGGTAAGGTTTTCTTGTCATAGGACGGTGGACAATTTTATGTCTGGATGTTTAGTTGAGGCAGGGAAACCCCTCTTAGACATAGGGAAAGATAGGTTTTCTCTTGCTTTATTGTTTGATGGAAGACGTTATCCCTAATCATGCCCCTTTTGTGTCAGCCTCTTCCTTCTGCAACCTTAAAGTAGGAAGGCCAGGGTTTTCACTATTGAGGAGAGGGATGCATTCAGGGCAAAGGGTAGGAAGACCAGGGTCTGCAGTACTGAGGAGAGGCATGCAGTTGGGGCAAACGGTAGGAAGACCAGGGTCTGCAGTACTGAGGAGAGGCATGCAGACAGGGGCAAACGGTAGGAAGACCAGGGTCTGCAGTACAGAGGAGAGGCATGCAGACAGGGGAAATGGTATGAAGAGCAGGGTCTGAACTACTGAAACTACTGATGAGAGGCATTCAGATGAGGAATGGGTAGGAAGGCCAGGACCAGCAGTGCTGAGGAGAGGCATGCAGACGGGGGAAATGGTAGGAAGAGTAGGGTGT
Source organism: Ambystoma mexicanum (assembly GCF_040938575.1). Classification (NCBI taxonomy): domain Eukaryota; kingdom Metazoa; phylum Chordata; class Amphibia; order Caudata; family Ambystomatidae; genus Ambystoma; species Ambystoma mexicanum. The sequence goes on from NC_090925.1 coordinate 198,340,350, forward strand.
GCACTACTGAGGAGAGGCATGCAGATGGGGGAAAGGGTAGGAAAGCCAGGGTTTGCACTACTATGGAGAAGCATGCGGATGGGGGAAAGGGTAGGAAGGCATGGGTCTGCAGTGCTGAGGAGAGGCGTAGAGACAGGGGAAAGGATAGAAGGGGGGCATGCAGAAGGGGGAAAGGGTAGGAAGGCCAGGATATACAGTGGGGATGTGGGGCATCCAGGTGGGGGAAAGGGTAGGAAGGTCAATGTCTGCAAGGGTGAGGATAGGCATGATGACATGAGTATGCGTAGGAACAGCTGAGACAATGAATGGGCATGGAGTGTGGGAAGCTGGGAGTAGCAGGTACTGCTGAGGACGAAGGGGGCAGTGGAAGTAAGAGGTGCAAATGCAGTGCCAAGAAGATAAGGAAGCTAAAGAGTTGAAACCTTTACAAGTCTGTTATACTGAAAGATGTTGCATCAGGTCTGATTCAGGAGGACAGGAGTATTATTGATGAAGGCTGAATTCCGATGCAGATTATGAAGGAGCGAGTGAGGAGACAGAGAAGAGGGGATTAGGCTGAGTAGGAACTCTGATTATAATGAAGGGACCAGGGGAAACACAGGAATAGGAATCAACATAGTAAAATATGGCGAGAGAGGCGGAGAAGAACTGTGGATCCAGGGAAGGAGCTGGGAGTATGGAACAGGGAACACAAGGCGTTTTGAGAGAAGCAAATATAAGAAGGAACTGCTTTTGAAAGACAGACAGGGTATATATTAGAGAAGTGTGGAAAGGAGGCACTGTGCTGTATACTGAGGGATAGGCTGATAATGCATGCAGGTATGAACTCCTGAACAGTGAGAGAGAACAGAAGAGACGACCACAGGAACAACAATGTCTCCAGATTGCAGATCAGAGGGAAATGTTTATACATATTGCAAGGGGAGTCGGGGAGGCCCCATGACGTGGCTGTCCCTCCACCCAACATGCCTAATTGTTAGGTAGGAACCCCACTGTTTACCTGATGAGGCAGCCCCCTGAACTTTTTGCTGGCTTTTTTCACGCAGACAGACCTAATACCACACCTTACTGAGGTATGTTTCTGTGTTTTTATGTGCTCTGCCTTAAGAGTCCGTATAACTCCTAAGGCAGGTGTGCCCTCAAGTCACCATATAGTGTGCCATAGAGGGTACCCCATTTCTGTTAGTCATGTGACTCAGCTGGTGGTAGATCCTTTGCTTGTGCAACATGTCTCCAGTTGATTGAAATCATTTTACATGTTTGAGCCCGTTTTGACCCACTCCTCTATTTCACCAAAATGGAGGTTGGCTTTTCGTTGACGACCTGAAGGGTCACAAGACTATCCCTTGACCCCCTTTGAGTTTGTGAGAGGAGGTGGCAATTTATGGGCACTGTATGCAATATATTTCAGGAGTGGGGGGTGTAATCAGCCTGAATCCAGTTCTGACTGACAGATATCTATCTGGGATAATGTGGCTTCACTTCCTTTGTTTGAAAATCCATCCTTGGCATGGGTGTGTTTAGAATGATGGTCTGCTATTGCTTGACCATCCCTCTGTTTGAATGATTCTTTGTGTTTGATTTGGTTCCGTGCTCACTCATTGCCTCCCAAGGAGGATAAAAGCAGACCACTTTACCCACTCACCTTGTCTATGCTGGAACTCTGTAACCACCCTCCTGCAAGGCCTGTTGCCCGAGGACCAAAGATCTGCACCAGCAGCCTTTGACGCTTCACCAAATCGCACAGTGAAAGACTGCCTCTGCAGAAGACTATAAAGAACCAACTGCAGTAGCACTCCTTCCCCCTCAACCAATGGGAACAACTGGATCATAGCTCCTGCTTGAAGGCCTTGACTCTATGAAGTTTCTGTTTATATCTGCATCGCAGGATCTAAAATTGGGATCCCCATCATTGTCAGGACCCTGAAGACTCTCTGTGTCATACAGACCAGAGAGTCTTCCTCCCAGGACATCAGGCAAGTGCCCTGATGCCGATCTGGCAGGCTCCAGGGGCCTGTGCTGCCCTTTGTCCTGCACCTGCACTGCCAAACTCGCTTCCTGGTCTTTCTTCCGTGGCTGGACCATGTCCTGTGTGACTTCCCAAGAATAGTCAGAAGTCCCCACCAGGGATTCTCCCCCAGACGCGATTGGGGGCATTTCATGACTTGATGTGTAGGGCCACGGAGATGCTAGGTTTAATGCCGGATGAGCAAAAGAAGGATAGCCTTCTTTACCAACGGCGTGAGCAGCACAGGAAATCCGTTCTGGCAATATCCCTCCTAGATGAAATATGGGAGGATGGTCTTATCACCATGACCAGCCCATCATCAGTGCCTCCCAAAAAGCAGAGGCTTGACAAAAAGTAAAAAGCCCCAGACTTGTAGCCTACATGCCTGCAAACACAACCAATGCCAGACTCGGTGGTTTCCATGGCTGCACGCAAGCGATCGGCAAATCTATCTTCGTCCTGCTCTGTCCCACCTAATAAAGAGGGTAAGTGTCTTGATGCTTTTGGAAAGAGAATTATTACTACAGCCACCACTACCATCAAGGCGGCTAATGCCATGGCCATTCTTGCCAGGTATAACCAAGAATTGTGGTTTAAGATGGGGCCCATTTAAGTTCCTTCCGGAAGATAAAAGGCAGGAGGTGGTAGATATACTCCACAAAGGTGAAGCAGCATCCGACCACGCCATCTCGATCTCAGTAAACATCACAGATACAGGTTTCTCAGTAACTTGGAAATGGGGCTGTCCTACGTCGAAAGGATGGTTAAAGGCAACCAATTTCCATCTTGAAGTCCAAACTAAAGTTGTCGACATGCCTTTCAACAGAGTGGATCTCTTTGGTAAAAAAGTGGACGAAACCTTCAAAACCATCAAGATAGATACTGACACGCAGGCTCTCTGGTGTCCCTGCCACAAAGGCGGCAGGCCTTTCATTCCGGCAAGTCTTGCTTCTCCAGGACTTCACAGAAATATCGTCCCCCCCTACCAATCTCTGTCCTCCAAGGTCTGGCCTACACCTCACCAGACCCTTACTTACAAAAATCCCAATCCTACAGGGGAAACTAACACTGGCGTGGCTCCTCTCAGTCCAGGGGACAGTCATCCAGGCAGCCCTGACATGTCCGAAGCTGTTCCCTCTCACTTCAGCACCCTAGTGGGAGAAAGACTGTTAGAATTCGTCCAAGAGTGGAGAAACATTACCACTGATGAATGGGTGCTATCCCTCATCCAGCAAGGCCATATGCTGGAATTTGTCAGAACACCACCGACCATCCCCCCAGTCAAGAAGGCAGAAAAATGTCATCATCTGCTTCAGCCGGAAGTCCAGTCTTTGCTTGCCGAGGGAGCCATACAAAGAGTCCCGCACACACAGCAAGGTCGAGGAGTCTACTCTAGATACTTCCTGGCCAGAAAAAAGACTGGTGGTTGGAGAACTATTTTAGATCTCAGATTGCTGAACAAATATCTAAAAGCTCAAATGTTCCGATTTGTCACTCTACAACATGTGCTGTCACAGCTGGAGCACAATCATTTCCTGGCATCGGTAGACCTAGAGGAAACCTACTTTCACATCCCTATTAATCGGGCACACCGCAGCTACCTGCGTTTTGTAGTAGCAGGCCAACATTACCAGTTCAAAGCCCTACCTTTTGGACTGTGGTCAGCACCGTGAATATTCACGAAATGCCTAGCACCAATGTTAGCTTAACTCCATTGAGAGAGCACACATGTATACGCGTTTCTCGACGACTGGTTAGTGTGAGCAACGTCATACACCAGCACTGCTTAGACCATCCGCTGTCTACAGTCACTGGGGTTTTCCAGAAACTACCCAAAATCCCATCACATACCTTCGTAACAGGTGATGTACCTGGGTGAAAAGCTAGACACCATATCCTGAAAAGCAACCAAATCAAAGGAAAGGGTAAACACCCTTCTAGCAAAGGTGCAACAACTCTCGGGTCGCCATCAGTATCTGTCTGCAGCTACAAGTGCTTGTTGGGCATAATTCCCTCCTGCATCCCTCTGATACCATCACTTTAGGCTCTGCATTCTGACCCTGCAGGAATTCCTCGTCACCTGCTGGAAACTGATCTTGCGGTCGTGCAAGACCAGATGAAACTGAACCACCACTTCAGGTAGTCACTACACTGTTGGTCGGTCAAGGCTCATCTAGTGCAGGGCGCCCCATTTTGGCTCCCTCTTCACCAAGTCACTGTCACCACAGATACTTCTCTAGGGGGCTGAGGTGCATACTTCGACAATCTGCATGCCAGGGGACTTTGGACAAAAGAGGCATATCAATCTCCTGGAGCTGCATGCCGTCTTTCAGAATACCATGCCTGTCTCCCGCAGCAGGGAGCTTCACTCTTGTCATGACTGGGAGTAGCAGGAGAATCATCTCCAGCAGGTTTTCTGCTCGTGGGGAACCCTGGACATAGACCTGTTTGCCACCTACCAGAATAACCGGTGCACTGCTTTTGCCAGCAGATTTCCACACCCTGAGAGCCTGGGGATGCCTTCTCGTTCCCGTGAACAGGGAAATACCTCTATGCTTTCCCTCCAATTCCGCTGGTGGCTCGGTTACTAAGTGTCTTCAGACAACATCAGTGCAAACTGATCTTAGTGACCCCTACATAGCCAATGCAGTTCTGGTACTCCAACCTCCTAGAACTCTCCTCGGCCACCCCAATGAGACCTTACTCTCATCACGGTCTGCTGTCCAGGAACAAAGGAGACATTCTCCACCACGATCCAGCTTTTCTCAACTTGACAGCTTGGTTCCTGTGTTCCTAGAATTCGGCGCTTCCTGCTACCTCAATACTGCAAAGACAATCTAGCGTGGGCCCGCGCGCCCCTCTACACTTGCTTGTTACAACAGCAAATGATGAAGGTTTCATATATGGTGTAAAGCAAAGAAGCTAAACCCTTTCACCATTCAACCAGGAGCCCAGCTGCCTTACTTGACTTTACCATTGGCCGGCTTGGCTCACTCTTCCATTAGGGTGCATTTATCATCTATTGCAAGGTATACCCACTCACAGGCCACACCTTCACTTTGGTCCCAAAGACTGATCAAGGAGTTCCTCAAAGGTCTCTTTTGTTCGTTCCCTCTGATCAAACGGCCAGCAAAGGCTTGAGAACTAAACATTCGCCACTCCATCCTAGTGAACCCACCATTTGTGCCTATGCACAAGGCCCCATTAAAACCAGTGTCCTGGAAGACCGCTTTCCTGGTGGCCATAGCCTCGGCCAGATGGGTAGGTGAAATATAGGCATTTTCCTGCAAAGCATCTTACCTGACGTTCCACAATTCCAAGGTAGTTCTACATAACAATCCCTAATTTGTGCTTAAGGTGCCATCCACGTTTCATCTCAGTGAGCCTGTGGCGTTGCCAGCATTCTTTGTATCGCCGGGTTCCCCAGCAAAGTGCTCTTTGCACACTTTAGAAGTTGTGTAAGCTTTAAAATAATGCATCTCCCGCACCAAACCTTTGTGGAAGACTTCACAGCTTGTTGTTACATTTGGTTCATCTGGAAGCGGAAAGGCACTGTCAAAACCTTCTATTGCCAGATGGATTTCATCCTGCATCTCCTTCTGCTATCAGCAGGTGGGCAGACCTCTCCCTGGCAGAACCAGGCCTCACTCCACCAGATTTGTTTCTGCTACTACAGCACTCTTTTCTGGCGTCCAACTTCTGGATATCTGTAGAGTAACAACGTGGAGGTGAGTCCACACCTACACAAAGTTCTACTGTGTCAAGAGAGATTCCACTGCAGAATATAAAGTCAGCTAGGTGGTACTCCGTAACCTGTTTGCGTGAGGTTAGTGTTCCTGTTAAGTGTTTGCTACAAGGGGCTTACCTCCACCGTTATGGCTCTATGGTACTGCTTTGTAATCTATTCACTGCATGGGAATCTATGAAAGACCCAATGCTGTGGAAGGAATTAGTTACTTACCGGTAACTCCTGTTCTCCTGCTTTGGCATCTTTCATAAATTCACATGCAAACTTCCCGTTTAATCCGCACATGTGCTAGAACAAAATATGAAGATAGCCTCCAGCGGTGGCACTACGGGAGCCTTTTCACAGCATGTTGTTGAGGATTCTAATCGGTCGTCACACACAGACCATGACTCTTGCCACTAGCCTAGGATGCAGCGCACAGTTAAAAGACCTTTACTTAATTTCCTAGAATTCAGATAGAGCTGGCACCCAACCCGGCTCACACACCCTTTTACAAATACCACAATGGACCATGAACCACGCCGGTGGGTGGTAATACAATATTTATTTATTTTAAATTCAAACAAAATCACACAAATGTAATATTGGGCAGCAATCACCAATGGGGTGATAAATACAAGGTAAATGGATGAAACACACTTAGTTTGACCTTCTACTATAACATATGCAAAGCACAAATGAATGGAAGCTATTTTACTGTTCGGGTAGATGGCACCCGAGTTAAGATTTCCCCTGCAATGCTCCCTCAACCCCTATTAATCGAATTCTCGAAAGGAGCAGCAAGGAGTCAGGTATACTAGGCAGCAAACAGAATTAAAATCCAACCTTCCCCGACGAAATGGGAGGCAAATTTGCAATTGCTTAACATAGCACTCGGAATTACTAAATATTTAATTTAAATGTGCGGTTGAATGAATGAGGTAAATATGAGTTATAACAGTATCAGGGATGTAAGAACAATAGAAACTACAAGGCAAGGTACCAAAAATGGGCATACAGTTCAAAAATCAACTTTGAACACAGTGTAGCCACATCACACACATAGATATTGCATTTGCTAATTTACACAGGTTTAAATGTCAAAAAAGGTTTGAAAAACGGGTGAAATAGACAAAATCGGAATGCGGTTTTTATGCAGAGTGACATATGTACATCCCAGGGATAATATGAAAGTGAAAAGGGAACTCTAGAAGAATGACAGAGAAAATCGGTTTAAAAAGGAATGGATAAGTCTTACAGAAACTATATTTTAGTGGCTAGAAAAGAGAGATGCCGCCCGCGACACAGGTTACTTTGCAATTGTAACCCCTTCGCGCTTTGTGGCTCTTTATGTGGGAATTAATTAGTTTAATCAAAATAGTACTAAGGATTTACACAAGACAGAAATGAGTGGAAGAATGGTGTTAACACTTGGAGATCCCAGACAGGATACACAGAGAACTCTGACAGTTTTAAAGATTTCGACTAAGGCAGTTATGGGATTTCTATGGGGTGGAACCTAATACAAGGTACAGAGCAGGGGAAGCAGTTTGTGGTTGTTGGGGAAGGAAAATACTCACAACAAGCACTTGAATGGGGTATTTTGGACACCGCACCGGGTTTCTGGACAGCATGGCAATATCTGGTCACAGCGGCGAGCTCTCCCAGAAGAAAACAGCTGATCAAAGGTCTGGTCATGGCACAGCAGTGCCTCAGCTGGATAGAGTGGATAGCAGGGCAAGCAGGCAGAACTGGATAATCCCACTGAGGATTCAGCCACCTTTCCCCTTTCTCCTTGAATCTCTTGGGATTTCTTTTTGTGGGGTCTTTCTGGATCAATTGGTCCTGCCTGGATAGGGTCAGCTATGCTCTGGCCTGGCAGTGGAGTCTGGAATATTGCAGAGTGAAGATGGAATATCTGGATTCGCAGGAGCTGGAAAATTCAGAAGAGAGAGTCCTTTGTCTCTGTGAGACTCTACCTTATATAAGGCGGATGACATCACAGGATTATACTATGGGGGCAGGCTTTGGCTGGACATGCCTCTAACAACTGGATTGGTCAGGGTTTACTGTTAACGCCTTCCTGTCAACCGGTTGGGCTTCAAGGACATGACATCAGTTTTATGGTTTGAGCTTAAATTGCACATGCCCTCCCACAGTCATTTTTGACATAAAATCAGTTATGACATAAATTGCACATTTTTACAGTTGTGGCATTTTTGAAAATCACATAGGCAAATGACACATTTCATACTGAGCATGGTATTCCGACTCCCAAGTCTGTACTTTGTCATTTCGCCCTTCTAATAATATTTTGAACTTTTCCGTGGGAAATATTTCACCTAAAATTCTACAATTTTATAAATGTGTACCTATTATCACAGAGCATGTTTGCATAACATTTTAAAGTTGCACCATGTACACTTTCCCCATGATTTCCATTTTTCTTCCATTTGCGTTCCCTACATACTAGGGACAACTACTATGTCTTGTTTTAATGATACAAAAATTGCATTTAAACTGTTAAACTTTCGCATTGCTGCGTTGTCTGGTTGCAGAAATAAAAGCCTTAACGTTTATTACATAAAATAGTCTTTTGCTTGAGATGGGCCGGCTTTTGTCTTCCAAATAAGGGCATTTCCTTCCAACCCACAGCCAACTGTCAGCCCTAGTCCTGTGTTGCCATGGAGTTGCCTTTGAAGCTCCCCAGTTTGAGTTTGAGGGGAAGTGCTGCTAAATCCTCAATCAGCTGCAAAGTATGCCTGGGATGACAACACTTTCACTGATTAATGTGGACCCATTTCTCTTCTGTCAGTTCTCCTTTGGGGATGCGGATTCTGTAGGCGACAGGTGAAATTTTATCTACAATTTCAAAAGGACAGCGCCAGGAGGGGAGACATTTTTGCTCCATAGTTTGGCTCCTTTGAACATTGTACAGGTAGACCAGGTCTCCTACTTGGGATTCTTTTTTGGTTGTTTTTGAGTCATATTGAGTCTTCATCCCCTCTGCTGATTTTTCCAGATCCCGCTGAGCGTACGCAAAAGCATGCTGAAGGTGTTTTCTTAGATTCTCAACATACTCATGTGTTGTGGAGGCGTTTATCAGTGTCTGCTCTTGTGTTCTATAGAGCAGATGCTGAGGTAGCACCATCCTTCGTCCATTCATTAGCTGAAATGGAGACATCTTGGTCGCAGACGATGGTGTAGATTTGATGGCCGTCAGGACAAGCGGTAATCGGATGTCTCAACTTGACCCAGAATCTGCCACAAACAGTTTTAGAATGCTCACAATTGTTTTATTGTATCTCTCGACTCCCCCACTAGAGGACCGGCAGTAGGCAATATGAAGTTTTCTTTTTACCCCAAGTATCTCAAACATCTTTGTCACCACTTCGCTGGTGAAGTGACTTCCTCGATCTGACTCAAACCTTTAGGGTAGGCCAAAATGCGGGAAGATGTGGTTGATCATCAGGGCAGCTGCTGCTTCTGCCTTGCAATTTCGGCCCGGGAGACATTCCACCCATTTGGTAAACAAGCATGTTACTGTTAACATGTACTTGTTACCCCTAGAGGAGCGAATCACAGGCCTGATGAAATCAACTTGTAAATATGACCAAGGCAATGTAATCCCCCTCTTCTGGAGGGGGGCTCGGTGTGTGAGTGAACTTGGCTGAAATTGTGCACACTCAAGACACCCCTTCAAATATTGGTCGAGGTCCTGCCCCATGTGTGGCTAGTATGTAACCTCCCACAATATTTCTAGAGTAGTATGAAATCCTGATGACCGGCTGTGGCTGCGTCATGGGCATGACTTAGCATCAGGCATTCGGAATGAGGTAGGTACCACCCACTGGTCACATCCAGAGATGGATCTCTTTACCAACAATCCGTCTTGGATTCAGAACATTTTGGGACACTTCATCAATACCCTGAGGCCCTCTTTCCCAATGTAATCGGTATTCGTCAGAGGAACGTTCTCAGGGTCCTCAATGTGTTGATAAAATTAAGCAATAATCGGATCCCCTTTTTGTGCCTTGATTAAATCAGCATCTGGGGTCTCCTTACTCCACTGGGTAGCTGAGAGTTCATTGCGAGTATTTGTCTGGGACCTAGTGACAGCAGTGACCTGGATTTTCCCCAACAGGGACTCGATCTCAAGGAGATCCCCCTGGATGGCACCGGTTTTGGCCAGCTGATCGGGTAGGTCATTTCCAGTTTTATCTGGCCCCTCTATTCTGGAATGACCCTTAATCTTCTTCCACAGATGGTCATCCCATTAGAGCTGACCAGATCATCAATATGCTGTATTAGCTTGCCATGTTTAAGCCGTTTGTTATTAGCACACAGCATGCCTCTGGTTTTCCAATTAACCAGGTGCTCCATAAACCTGTTCCGGACATAATCTGAGTCGTTGATTATGACCAGTTTGTGGAGTTGGTGTTGGACAGCAGTGAGGATGGCCTGATGAACTGCCATCAACTCCGCCACCTGACTACTGTAGGGATTTTGTATCCAGCTGAGGGTTCCGGGGCATCATTCACCCAGGCGTTCCCAACGCTGACCACCAGTTCCTTTTCCCCGCTGTTGTCAACATGGTAGGAGCACCCGTTCACATAAACTGTGGGCATTCCCTTGCACTTATCTTCTTCATAGACTTTGTGCAGGGAATTCAGGTACGCCTCCTTGTTGTCCTGGGTTTTGAGACTTTCGTCCTCGAGACAGTTTTCTCTGGCACAATCATGCAAGTCAGCCATACCTTGTGCGAGGGGACTCTTCTTGTTTTGGCCATATCTGACCTCCAGGGGAAAACCTTGCATTGACAGAATCGAGGAAGTAATTCTAGAATTACTCACAGTTCCGGCCCCGATTCTGTCACTTTGGAGGTATTGCAAAGGTTGGTGTTGAGTCTCCACTATGATGTGCTCCCCCAGGATGAACGGGAGGTAATTTTTCAATGCCCACACCGTTGCCGAGAGTGCCTTCTCACAATCGTAGAATCTTTCCTCCACAGAGGATAAAGTCTTGCTTGCATAGGAGATGACTTTATTGACCTTGTCATGCTCTTGATATAATACTGCTGTCAAGCATGTATTCGAGAACACTGTCTCCAAGAAGAACTCCTTGTTTTTGACAGGGTAAGCTAGACAATGCGCTTGTGAGAGACTTCTTTTGAGTTGTTTTACTGCCTCGGCTTGTTCTGGACCCCACTTCCATTTGACCCCCTCTTCAACAGATGGATCAGGGGTCTTGTGACCTCTGCGTAATCCTCAATTAACTTCCTACTAGTCCCAGGAGGCTTCTTAGTTCACGCAGAGTTGCGGGGTCTTTCAGTTTTAGTAGTGCTTCCACTTTCTTCTCCTGGGGACAGAGACCCTCAGGAGTTATTCCTTGTCCCAAGAAGTTGCCACGAGTCCTGCACCACTGTGCCTTCTAGAAGGACAGTTTTGCTCCGGCAACCCTCAACTGGGTCAGAACATAACGGATTTCCACTATGTGTTCCTCCACAGTTGAGCTTTTTATCAAGACATCATCCACATAGGCCAGGTTACCCCTTTCACCCAAGTCAGGCATGGCCTTATGTAGGAAGATGTTGAATTCGTTGCCAGAGTGTATGTATCCGAAGCGAGTCCGGGTCCATGTGTACTGCTGTCCCCCAAAGGTAAAGGCCAGCTTGTATTGGTCCTCCCTACTGACGGGCACGGTCCCGTATCCATTTGTCAGGTCAATAGCGGTGTATACCTTTGACCCTTGGATCTGGGCCAGCCCTTGGACAATGTAGGGAAGAGGCCATTGGGACATGTGGACCTGTTTATTCAGCTCCCTAAGGTCTGTGCCAAGTCTCCATTGGCCATTTGGTTTTAAAATCCCCAGTACCGGATTATTAAAGGTTCTGTGGACTGGACGAATTATCCCACGGGACTCTAGAATTTTGATTATTTCTCTCAGGGACTCCATGGATGCGAGAGGCAAGCGATATTGCTTCATAAACACAGGAGTCATTCCAGGGTCCATGGTAATTGTGATGGTGTAGATCTCGGTGCGACCACAGTCGTACAAGTCCACAGCAAAGATATTGAACTCTGTTAGTGCAACTAAGAGACCTGTTTGGTCATATGTAACCTGCCTACTGAAAATTCCTTGTAATCTCTTGTAACAAGCGCCACGATGCCCCCGGGCTGTATGTGCACTCTACAAATGCAAATAAATAAAATAAATAAATAATATCTTGGAAATCTAAGCACACCTGTTTCAACTTTTGCTTTTGCTCCTCAGTTTCACAGGCATCAGCTAGGTTAACCCGCTCTTCAACCATTTGCCTGAAGCCTGGAAAGACTTTGCGTTTTGCTATCTCAGTGGTCTCCTCCAGCTGGGCAGAGAGGCCTCTAGTTAAAGAATTTACCTGGACAGAGGGTTTCAGATAGGAGAGGCAGTCATTGTGGACCTGGAATATCACCTCATCCTGCCTGACGTCACAGGTCACCTCTTCATCCCCCTTAGGGCTGGAAGAGTACACCAAGAAATTACCCCCTTGCCGGGTGAAGATCCTGTCTGGTGGTATGTCATCATCATTGTCATTATCATAACAGTCATTGGGGATTGGTCCTATCACTTCTTTTCCTAGATCCATGGGAAAATGTCGGTCATCAACCGCCATTCCAATAATGGTGCCTGCGCCCAGAGTGATACTACTAGGGTCACTGTTATACATCAATATTTGAATGGTGTTGTGTTCTGCATTGATTAATGGTTTTGGATTTAACCCCAACCCCTGCTGTTGGAGATGGGCATCGAGATGTACATAGGGGTCAGAATTTTGCAGTTTCTGTCCTCTTTTCATTTTTAATTCAAGTGGGAATTGTCGGGTCCATCCTGGATGGTGACCTCCTCTCCAATTTGAACTACAACCGCATATGCCAGCAACTGGGCTGACCAAAATGCTTTTTTAGAATCATCAAAGCCCATGGGATTGCCCCCTAGTCGGGACTAGGCCTTGTAATTTATAAGGTCCAAATTAATTGGAAACCGATTGAGAATGTCACTGCCTAAATAAAATGCAGCAGGGACATCTCGCACAACCCAACAATTATGCTCTATGCTTTTATCACCTATAGAAATTTTGAGCATACACTTGCTTAGCAGGAAATGTTTGGAATTGGGTGTTTCCAGGCCCATTTCACACTTAGCAATCAATTTAAAGGTGGGAATGGTTGGATCTTTTGGGAGTTTTCTGAACATGGCTTCGCCGATGAAGCTCTTTCCATTGTTCAAGCAAACTCTTGTGAGAACAGACTCCTTCCCCTAATTTAACTGAATAGGGAGGAACAGCTGTTCCCTAATTTTCTGAATGTCAGCTAAACTTTGAGCTGGTTTTTCATCACTTCTCAATATAGAGTTTGGATTTTCAGATTGTGAATTGGTATAAAATTTCAAAGTATTTCCTTCCAGTGTGGAATGCCACTTAAAGCTGGAAGGAAGGTTGATTTTCAGAAATGGAGAGGTGGTCCTATCACTAGTTTGTCGTGCTACAACAATTACTGTAATGTCAGGTATTTGATTATTTTGGAAATGAAACTCAATATGATTAGACTTGTGTTCAACCATGTGGCATGTGCCATGTAAACTAACATGGTTGACACTCTGTTTGAATTTTATTGGCCAGTTAGTCTAAGTCCAGAGGACCTTGTTCGCACAGTCTATTCGGGGAGACAACCTGCACGGGATGTCATCCCCTAATAGACAGGGGGTTCCCTCTGGAGTCACGACTGTGAGTGGCCGTTTCACCTTATGTCGGCCAACTCTAATTTCCAGATCCGCAGTCCCCTCAACAGGAAGTTCCTCCCCGTCAAAGTTCTAGAGTTGTCCAGGAAGTGGTGTGAGAGGGATCTGGTGTCTCTCCCCCCTTCCTGAATTTAGCTGCTCAAAGGACCTTTTTGACAGAAGAGTGGCTTGGGATCCAGTGTCCACCAGTGCTGAAAATACGCATTGCCCTTGCACCCGAACAGGGGCATAGAATTTCCCCTCCTTCTCCTTAAGCGGGCAAAGGTAATGGGCATTTTGGGCAAGTTGGGTGGTCAATTTCTTTATTGTGTACTCCGACACAGTGGAGTTTTGCATAATTTTTTGTGCTATAGTCTGGCAATCTGTAATACAAATTTTGCATCCTTTAATAGATGTAATTTTGGAACCCCCTTTTTCCCTTAGCTCTGTGCCGCCCACTCTTACCTGGTGGCAGTCACTAGAACCAATTTGTGGGGAGGATCCCTCCATTACTATTTTGTTCTCTGGATGACAATTCTGGGGTTCAGGCGTGGGTGACTCTGAATCAGTCCCCACACCCACCCAGTCTTCATTCAGATCTCTTGGGACCCATTTTTCTTTGGTAGGAATTCCCCAATCCCTGAAGGAGAAGATTTTTTCCCCAGAATCCTCTAAGGATTCTTCCCCTTCAAACTGGAGGACACTAACTTCCTCCACGAAATGGGCCTTTTGATGTCTTTATTTCTCCTACCCACCCTCTGTTCCCTGGGTTGCAGATTTTCAGGGGCAGGAAATGTTAGTTTTGGTTCTGGGGTGTCCAGGGGCTTTTCACAGGTGAGGAAGGAAGCTTCCTCTAGGGCTTTACACCCCCCTTCCTCCCGTGCCTCCTCCTCTGGAACCGGTGAGTTGTCACGGTTCTCTCCCCGTCATTGTTCTGGGGTGCCAGACCCATGGTTTGTGGGGTTCTGAGCTGCCATGTTCATCTGAGGGTTCTGCTGAGCCCTCACCATGTGGCTCAGATCTTGCGTGAGGTTCTGGACCTGGCACTCAGTTGGGACACCCGTTCTGACTGGTACTGGGGTCTTTGTTCATACCTAGGTGGTTCTCAGGAAGGGTAACTATCCCTTCTTTCGGAGTACCCTGGATATTGGGCATTTTTGTAACCCTCCACCCTTGGCCTCTCCTCTCCTGGATTGGGTGGTCTGGACTCCTGAAACCGGGGAAAGAAAGGAGGGTTGTCCTGCAGGTTGGGGTTTGGTAGGTACCGGGGAAAGAAACTTAACCTTAGATTTGGGGGATTACTGCCCTCTTGAGGGAAATTAGGAGGGTAGTTTCCTGGGGCAGTAGTCACCTAGTTGCATCCCTCCCATTGGGCTAGGGGAGTCCACATATACCCAAAGATAGGTTGGTTGCCTTTGTATCTGGGACTTATGTAATCAGGAGAGTTAGGGGTCCCATTGGTTGGGTTACCTCCCTGACTGCCACCTGTTGCTGATTGATCAGATGGTCTACTATGCCTCTGATTCGGCTGATTTTGGGACGGTTATTTTTTAGGCCCCCCCCATTTCCAGGTCTAACATGGGGGCAACCTTCACCTCCGCCACCTTAGCAGCAGCAGGGGGTTTGGTTGGTTTGGTTTTTTTAATCTGGTTTTTATTTTCTGCAGGTTTTTGGACCTCATAGATCCGGGTAGCCTGCTCTATTACCCAGTCCAGGCATCTTTTGTCATGAACATCCCTCACCAGCTGGATCATTATGTATTTTGGGCGTGCATGAAAATAAGTGGTTATGAATTCTCTGGAATTAGTGCGCACCCGCATGGTAGTTTGTGCAAAGGCGCATTTTAGCTCCTGCACAAATTTTCTTGGGGCCAGATCTTCTCCGCATTGCAAATTGTAGGCCGCTTTGCGAGCCTCCTGGGGGTTTCTGTGGGTGGAAAAGTGCTTCAAGATGGCCGCCTTGTAGGTGGACCACCTTGAATGGTTTTGATTTTCCAGTCCAGCAAAGAAGCTGGAGTACTCTGGAGAGAATGTCAATTTGGCATAATCTATGCAGTTCTGGCTATATTTGATGTGAAAAGTGTCCATCATTTCCTCATAGAGTTCCAGATGCTCGCAGACAGAATATTTTGTGATTGTGTTGTACAGTATTATGAAATTCCTAATGCCTTGATCTGCCTAGTGGGGTCTTTCACCAGAACTCTCCTCTGTTTATTTGCCTTCTTTTGCCGCATCACTTGAGTCCACTTGCCCTCAGACTCAGAGGCGCTAATGTTTGAGGACCCCTCATGATCTTCTAGGCGCTCCCTGATTCTGTGAGCTTGTACGGGGCTCGCAGAATGGTGGGGCCTAGTTTCTTCTCTCCTGTGGTGCACAGGCGAGTAGTCTTCTGACTCCTCCATGCTTCCAGGGTTGGCGGAGGATCCCCCCACTGCCCTGATTGGGTGGAGGTCCTCAGAATGCTCTTTTGGGGCCTCATTTCATGCTGTTTTTTTGCAAATTGAACCAAATGGTCCCTTTGGAGATAATGCCTCTGTAGGTCTAATTCCCTGACTTTCTCCTCATAGGAGGCTTCCTGGTCAGAGACATCAGCCATGATATTTTTGAATCTATACAAGGATGCCCATCCATCAATTTCCGAGGGGCGCTGACCTGTCAGCTCCATCATGCTAGGCCTATTTAATTCTGACTGCCTCAGGGTTTCTGGCGCATGTGAACCAGTAGATATGAAGTCAGCAGTGCCTTGTGCATTGAAATTGTTAACTGGGTTTGAGGCCCTTAGAACAGAGGGTATCACACTGTGATCAGGGGCTGCCCTGTCCCTCTCTACTTGTTCGGGGTCTCTTTTTTAAATTCAAATAAAATCACAACATTTCTGGTGGGCAGAAATCACCAATGGGGTAATAACTACAGGGTAAATTTATGAAATACGCTTAGTTTGACCTTCTACTATAAGATATCCAAAGCACAAATGAATGGGAGCAATTTTACTGTTCGGGTAGATAGCACCTGAGTTTTGATTTCCCCTTGTAATGCTCCCTCAACCCCTATTAATCAGATTCTGAGTGGATAGACAGGAGCAGCAAGTAGTCAGGTATACTAGGCAGCAAACAGAATTAGAATCCGACCTTCCCCCACGAAATGGGGGACGAGAACGGATTTTAAAACCTTTGCAATTGCATAAAATAGCACTCGGAATTACTAAATATTTAATTTAAATGTGCCGTTGAATGAATGAGGTAAATATGAGTTATAACAGTATCAGGGATGTAAGAACAATAACAACTACAAGGCAAGGTACCAACAATGGGCATACAGGTAAAAAATCAACTTTGAAGTGACAACACAGTGCAGCCAAATCACACGCGTAGAAATTGCATTTGCTAATTTACACAGGTTTAAATGTCAAAAACCTTTGGAAAAATGGGTGAAATACACAAAATCGGAATGTGGTTGTTATGCTGAGTGACAGTTGTACATCCCAGGGATAATATGAAAGTGAAAAGGGAACTCTAGAAGAATGACTGGATGAGATTCTTAACAGGACAGGAAATTCGGTTTTAAAAATAAAAGCAGTTGACAGAGACAATCTGTTTAAAAAGGAAAGGACAAGTCTTACAGTAACTATATTTCAGTGGTTAGAGAAGAGAGACACGGCCTGCAACAGAGGTTACTTTGCAATTGTAACCCCTTCGCGCCATGTGGCTCTTTATGTGGGAATTAATTTGTTTAATCAAAATAGTACTAAGGATTACATTACTAATACAAGGTACAGAGCAAGGGAAGCAGTTTGTGGTTGATGGGGAAGGAAAATACTCACAACAAGCACTTGAATGGGGTATTTTGGACACAGCACCAGGTTTCTGGACAGCAAGGCAATATCTGGTCACTGGTCACAAAGGTAGGGGAGTTCTGCTGGGCTGGTCAATGTACCCCACACTGTGAATGTATGAAAGATACCCACTCTGGAGAACAGGAGTTAAATGAAAGTAACTAGTTACATACAATCATCAGATAACAGCATTGCTTGACCCTCTTGATTCTGGAAGCTCATTGTGCTTAACCTGGCAGGTAGCCAAATAAGCACCTACTGACAAGGGAGAAGTTGGTGTCACCAGGTGCCTCAACTAGTACCGCCCTTCCCCCCATGGTTAAAGCAGGTAAAGACATCACTTCAAGCCCCATGTCGTGGGAACTCACTGACGGGGAAGATCCTGGCACTGCTCGTTTGCTGCCTCCTCCCTCCCACTCTAGCCGAGAAGCCGGCATCAGGAGAGCATTTTCAGGGTAGCCAGTGAGGTCTCACGGCCAGGTTATTTCTCCACCCTCTATGTGCATTCACAACCAATAACACATATGTACACACACATTTGGACAAAGAAATAATTTGACTCATAAGCAAAGATGACGCTACAGCTTGGCTTGAGTTTAAAATATGGCACATCCAAACTGTTATTATTATTCATTAGATACAAAATTAGTATGGTAAGAATGTATCAGTTTCAACCTGCCACTTAGATGGCAGCCCCCCGAAGGTGACATTCAGGAGGCTATCACATGTATGGGGCACTTCCCTGTTCCTTCATGCATTCTCCGTCTATACTTTTCTAGTAGCCTCCACTTTAAAATGTATACACAGTTATATGCTACAATATTTTGACAGTTGTTCTTGCATACGATGTCCTTTAAATGTTCGTCTTTCACATCTGTTGCATAACATGTGCTTTGTTTTTAAAATATCTAATGCACCCTTTCCCCCTCTCAGCGGCGCGTCAATCTGCACCGTTTTGATGTGGAGCGTCACTCTGCTCCTCCCTCCACCATCCTACTACTCTGCCCATTTTCATCCACCTCTCAGGCTTGAGGCTTCCGGTCCTGCCTTCCCAGCCCATCTGTTGCCTGCATCCTGTTACCATCATCTGTGCTGCCATCTTCTCTGCTGCTGAAATCTCCATCATGTCTCCCGCTGTGCGCTCCACGAGCATCATCGCTGATCACGTGTGGTAACCGAGTTAATCACTGGGTCGCTGGCCGTACTGGCACGTCACGATGCCACGCCCCATGTAAAAGCCCCTTACTTCGTTCAAGCCTAATAACTCGAGTCGGTAGGTGCCAATTAGACTATGTTTTCACCCATCAGTTTCATGCCAGTGACGACAACAGCACAACCAAAATAGAGGAGGCACCCTGATAACCCGGGTGGTGTTCTCCTCCTGTCCTCCCCCTCCTTGGGACGAAGGGGAGACGCCGGCGGAAAGCGCGGTGAAAAGGGGAAAAGCCTGCGAAGGTTTACAAAGGAAAGGGGTGGGGCTACCCCTTTATAACAGGCGGGCTCCTTACTGCAGGCAGCAGGACGCCTGCCCGCCACCAGGAAGAGGATTTCACAGAGGCGGTGAGTGGCGGAAGAAGGCAGGACAAGGAGAAAGCAGAGCCCAGCAGAAGGGTTGTCGCTGAAGCGGGCAGCAGAAGGCAGGGGAGAGCACACCCGTTAGGGGAGGGCGTTCTTTCGCGGGTACTCCTCCTGGAACAACCGAGCCAGCTACCAGGAGGAGCAAGCCGATTGCTGGAGGGTTAATGCTGAAGGGGGTTGCTGCTGAAGGGGGTTGCCCCTTTGGCAAAACATGCCGCTTTAAGCACCCACGGGGAAGAGGTACCGGGGACTGCAGCTCCTCAGCCAGCGAGGGGAAACGTAGGAGCAGCCCCAAAGCAAAGGATAAGGTCAAGAGGGAATGAGGCTAACAACAGCATGTTAAGTTCAACCCACTATCAGATATGTAAGAGTGTGATTAAAAATGGACTGCCAACTCTGGTTAACCTACATGAAATGACTCCTTGGTTGAATACTTATCACAATTGTGGTGATGCTAGGTTGTTGTGGGAAGGTTTCAGGTGGGGGTTCAAAATCCCATGTGCAAAGGTCAAGGGGGGCAAGGAGATGCTCAACCTGCGGTCAGCTCTAGGGATGCCGGAAGTAGTGGCGCTTAAAGTAGACAAAGAGGTCAAGTTGGGCAGAGTGGCAGGCCCATTCAAGGAACCACCAATGGAAAATCTGGTAGTGTCTCCATTGGGACTGGTCCCTAAGAAAGAAGGGGGCAATATCGCCTTATCCACCACCTCTCCTTTCCTGCGGGGGAGTCAGTTAACGATGGCATTGCCGAAGAACTGTGCCGAGTGCATTATTAATCTTTTGAGGACGCAGTGGAAGTGGTGAGAGCTGCAGGGAGGGGAGCTCTGATGGGGAAGGCCGACATCAAGTCAGCATTTCGGTTGTTGCCCATTCACAAAAAAAGTCAGCATTTGTTTGGGTTCAAGGTGCAGGAACAGTACTACTATGATAAATGCTTACCTATGGGGTGTGCCATTTCCTGTGCATATTTTGACATTTTTAGCACCTTCTTAGAGTTCACGGTCAAACAGGAGTGTCAAGAAGGGGCAGTTGTACATTACCTAGATGTTTTTCTGTTTATCAGCAAACGGGGGTCTGGGGAATGTGGGGCCCTCATGAGTACATTTCAGAGGCTGATGAAGGTAATGGGGGTCCCGCTAGCCAGGGAGAAAACTGTAGGACCGGCGACCTGCCTGACTTTCTTAGGGATTGAAATTGACACCCTTGCTTGCGAATAGACTGCGCAGAGTTATCCCTCTGTTGATCCATCAAGACCAAACTGGATACGTCCCAGGGCGCTCCATCACTGAGAACCTACGCAGGCTGCATCATGTCATCTATAGCACTGAGGGAAGGCCGCAGAAACTTGTAGTGGCGTCACTTGATGCCACCAAGGCTTTTGATTCGTTGAGGTGGGACTGGCTGTATGCCACCATGGCCAGAATGGGGATAGGCCCTGTATTAATAAAAGTGGACAGGGCTGATTTACGCCAGCCCCACTGCGAGGGTACGTACCAACAAAACCTATTCCGCTAAATGGTCCCTACACAGAGGCACCCGCCAGGGGTGCCCTCTGTCCCCCATGTTATACATCCTTGCCGCTGAACCAGTGGCGGTCTACCTGAGACAGGAATATGGAGAGGGTGGCATTGAGATAAATGGGGTGACCCACCTCATCTCTATGTACGCTGACGACACCCTATGTTACCTACGGGACCCTGAGCACCTCGTTCCCTACATCCTAGAAACCCTGGACTGTTTCCACAAGCTCACCGGTATCCAGATCAATAGGAGCAAGTCTTGCCTTTATCCCCTCGTAGCACTCTTCACCGATGAATACAGGTCCCTCCCCCCTCTGGATCTCGAATGGCAGGCTACTTCCTTCAAATACTTGGGGATAACCATAAACTGTAACCCAGCCACAGAACACATCCTTAATACCGTAAGGGCCAAAGACTCTCTCACGAAATCCATGGAGTTCTGGGTCCGGCTCTCGCTTTCGATGGCCGGGAGGGCTGGACTCCTTCAAATGGTCGCCCTTCCCCGCCTATTACATAACTTCACTAACGTCCCCTTCAACATCCCCCCCTCATTTTTCAAAGAACTGAACAAACTCTGTAGGGGCTTCCTTTGGCAGGGAGGCAGGCACAGGGTGGCATTGGAGACCCTCTAAAGACTGTACGAGAGGGGCGGACTTAAGATCCCCAACTTTGAGCTGTACTTCCTCGCCAGCCAGCTGAGACATGTCACGCAATGGATGGCGGATGAAAGCACGACAGACACTCGCCTCCTTCAGCCGGCCCTCCGCCGGTTGTTACTCAGAGTGGGCTGGGGAGGGTGCTGCGAGTCACTGCCCTTACCTCGCTAAGCTCGGGATCCGGCTTTGGAAAAGGGCCTGCAAACTGGTCGGGTCAGACAATCTGTTCTCCCCACAGATCCCTATCGCTGCACTTATGGTTAATCACTCTTGGGGGCATGTTGAAACACGTACACAATGGGAACCCCTCGGGGTGGCCACGCTGGGGGACTTGATTCAAGAACAAGAAATACTAACTTTTTCGGAACTCTTTGAGTCCCGGCAGGACAGTTCCTGTTGCACAGGGTGGTTGTACAGGCCTTGTGCAGGAGATGGCCGGTCGCAGCTGACCTGACTGAGGAGAACGAATGCATCGAAATGATACTGAACTCCGCTGAGGGGGGCCACGAAACCTCACAAATCTACAAAGCCCTGTTATGCGGTACGACCAGGGGAGACCTCAAATGTAGGAGTAGGTGGGAAACTGAACTGGGCCTTGTTTTTGAAGAGAAAGTTTGGGGTGACATAACCCACTATCATAAGAAGGTTTCCAGGAACTCCCGCTTACAGCTCATTCAACTGTATATCACCGATAGAGCGTACCTCACACCGGAAGCCATATCAAGATTCACGGGTGCTGGAACCCAATCATGCCCCAAATGCAGTGAACCTAGAGCGGGAATGACTCACATGTTCTGGGGCTGCCCAGTAATCAGGGAGTTCTGGTAACAAGTGAAGGACAGAGTGGCTGGCGCAGACATCGTAGTTGAGGTGGACGAGCCTACGGCCTGCATCCTTGGCAGATACAGGCGAAACAGGAAAAACAAACCCCTATCCAAGCTCACTGACCTTATATACATCACAGCCAAAAGACGTATTGCCATGGGGTGGAAAAGCCCCAGAGGTCCAGATTTGCCCCTATGGTGGGGAGACCTCACGAAGTGGATCATAGCTGAAACCGTGGCATGGGAAACGGCTATTCATGTGCAAAGACTGGATTCCAGCGAGGAACTACACCGCTGGGTGGCCCTGACGGTGCCCTTGCTCCACCCTGAGGTGGATGATATGGAGCGGAGTGGAGAGAGTTGCCCGGATACGGGCACGAACTAGAGAGGAACAGTGAACTAACCGTGGTCTTGGGGGGGCAGTGGGGGAGAGGGTGGGATGGGGTTTTGGGTTGTTTTCTTGATATGCTTAACCAATCGCCAATGATGTTTTTCTGTTCTTTGTTTATTTCTTGTTATGAAACCAATAAAAATATTTTTTTAAAAAAAGACATAGTCAAGCTGCAAAAGCTAGTAGGATGCTTGGAGGAAGTTTGCCACGGGGGTTTTGAAGTGGCATTGTTCAAAGCAGCTTTCACTCTGGCATTCTTTGGGGCATTCAGGGTGAGTGAACTGGTACCAGAGAACAAGGAGGCCAAGGGTACAGGGTTTTTACAATTGCAGGATGTGCACTGTTCAAGTGAATAATTGGTGTTGTGGTTAAGAAGATCAAAGACAGATCAAGAGGGCAAGGGGTGCACAGTGACCCTTCAACCCATCCCAGGAAGCATAGTCTGCCCGGTCTGGGCCGTGTCAAGCTTCCTCAAATTAAGACCACCCTCGGGAGGGGGGGCTACGCTGCTCAATCACCAGGATGGGTCAGCACTAAGCCGCTTATGGAACTAACACTGGAGAGAATTGGGGAAACAAGGGGAGTGTTCGGGACACACTCATTCAGGATTGGAGCAGCCACGTCGGCCGCAGCCTTGGGCATGGGGGAAGTAGAAATCAAGCAGATTGGGAGATGGAAGTCTGGGTGTTTTAAGTGGTATATCAGGCCTGAAAAACTGTAAGGTTGACATGTCGCCTTCTCTCCACACTAGCACCTGCCCAGAGGAGAAGGAGATCAGTATGGGTAATAGGACATTCATTTGTGTCTAGGGCTGGGGCAAGCTGGATGGCGGAGCAGGAGGAACTGACAGCCAGCGAGTTCAGGATTGGGTGGCATGGGGTGCCAGGAATGAAATGGGCGCAACTGCAGGGGCAGGTGCGCAGATTGCTGGGGAAACAGCAAAAGCCGGATGTATTGGTCATACACTTGGGAGGTAATGATTTGACAAGCCTGGGGTGGGGGCGTTAATGCGGGAAATGATATTCTCGTTACAGGAGCTGGCAGAACAACTGGGAGAAACGGAAATCATCTGGTCGGAGATAATCCTGAGGCCAGAATGGAGAGGCGCGGATAATCACGCAGCTATGGAGAGATCCAGGCGGAAGTTAAATTGTGCAATGGCCATGTTCTGCAGGGGCAGGGGCTTTGGGCAGATCAGGCACGGCCTGATTAACTTAAAATCCCTGGAATATTATCTCAAGGATGGGGTGCACTTGTCACCAATGGGGATGGATCTTTTTTACTGGAACCTCTGCACAAAAATCCTCGAAATGTAAGGGAAGGAGCAGGGGGGAGCCACTGTGGGCAGTAACTCACCTGTGGCGTGGCAGTGTTTGGGCGACCAAGCACAAGACACAGACTCCGGATGAGCCAGGAGAAAGCCGGAAGGGCCTTCGCTCTTCTCGGACCAGTGCCCCTTGGGAGCCTAGGCGGCAGGGGCGTCTGGGGGGAACAACAAGGGCTCAGCTTCCCCCAAGGAAACGCACTCTCCCCGCCCAGGAACACCTGCATGGGCAGGCGAGGCTCAGACGCAGAGGTTTGGGAGAGTTGGGCCTACACTGGACTCTTTGGAAGGAAAGGGGGAAGCAGGTTATTTGGACACAGAGCAGTCGCCGCGTCTTCTGAGTTATTTCCACTAATGTGTGCAGTGTGGTTTTTATGATGTTGTGGAAAATAAATCTGCGGCCTTTGTATGCCAAAAACAAAGCAAGACTCATTCTACACATTTATGGGGGAGGGAAGAGGAATGAGCTATTGCTATGTGATGGGTCCAAATGGACAGATGCACGGGTTATGCCAGTGACAACGACAGCACAACCAAAATGGAGGAGGCACCCCGATAAACCGGGTGGTGTCCTCCTCCTGTCCTCCCCCTCCTTGGGACGAAGAAAAGGTGCCGGTAGAAAGCGCGGCGAAAAGGGAAAAAGCCTGCGAAGGGCTACAACGGAAAGGGGCGGGGCTACCCCTTTATAACGGGCAGGCTCCTTACTGCAGGCAGCATCCAGCCTTGGCAGAAGGAAGCCCGCCCGCCACCAGGAAGAGGATTGCGTTTCCCCACCCACCCACCCTACAAACAGGGCAAAGCAGAGAGGCCTGGTCATTGACGGTGCAGGATGACAAGGTGGTGTGGCGGTGTTTGGGCGACCAAACGCAAGAGACAGACTCCGGATGAGCCAGGAGAAAGCCGGAAGGGTCTTTGCTCTTCTCAGACCAACCCCCTTGGGAGCCTAAGCGGCAGGGGCGTCTGAGGGGGAACAACAAGGGCTCAGCTTCCCCCAAGGAAACGGCCCTCTCCCCGCCCAGGAACACCTGCATGGGCAGGCGAGGCTCAGACGCAAAGGGTTAGGAGAGTTGGGTCTACACTGGACTCTTTGGAAGGAAATGGGGAAGCAGATTATTTGGACACGAAGCAGTCACCGCATCTTCTGAGTTATTTCCACTAATGTGTGCAGTGTGGTTTTTATGATGTTGTAGAAAATAAATCTGCGGCCTTTTTATGCCAAAAACAAAGCAAGACTCATTCTACACATTTCTGGGGGAGGGAAGAGGAATGAACTATTGCTATGTGATGGGTCCAAATGGACAGATGCACAGGTTATCACCCCTGCTCTAATATCTGTCATACACACTTAGAGCTCGGATCATAACAGTCTGCACAGAGGGTTTCAGCCACTCTCGATGGGGGAGCGAGGGCTGTCGGGACTCTTGTCCATTCAGGGGTTCTACTGATTTATGGGTTGATTCTTTAATCGGGATATCATTTTCCCACATGAAGCTTTTCTTGAGACTGGGTTCATTGGAGTGGCTTCCGCTTTGCATGCTGGCGGCAGAGATAGCCATGTGTTAAACCATTGGGGCCTGTGAGGATTTAGCTCTCACATTGGGCCTGCAGGAGAATGAGGAATGGCTGTGAGTGTTCATAGATAGCCCAACCAGGACTACTATCAGTAAGACAATTCATGACAAGGAACTGGTAAGAACCCAACACACCCTTTATCTCGCTTATTGCTCATTGATTTGAATATCACCATCTAATAATTTGTATCGGCATACATGTGTGCTTATGTGTGAGTCGGTATGTGTGTAGGCTTGTGTGTATGTATGTAGGTATGAATAACCCACACTAGGAGGGTTTGTGTGCATGGCAGCATGCATGCTTAAGTGATACAAATTGATTTGGGTATTTGCACCTTTTATTGGACTTGAGAATATCACACACATGCCCTGCAATTATACAAGTATCATACTATTGTAGTTCTCTCTTACAGTGGGTAGGGATCGCTTGGCGAGGGTAGACAGTTTTACCTATTTGGTCTTCCCAATTTCACCAAAAGTAAATTGAGTCCAATTGAAGGACTGGTTTAAATTACGCAGCAAAGCTCTTTCCAATCAATTGAGCAGAGTGGAGTCCAAGTTTGAAAAGTAGTAATTGATTCCGCTCACGAAATGTTATGAAGGTAATTATTGCCAAAACATTTATATGGGATAGAGATCCATGCTGCCTGGATTCTGGATCGACTTCCTTATTTGGAAGGTATGATCTGGAGGTGAGTTCTTAGGGTCCCCAGTTCAGTACCCATTGCTGAAGTAAGATATGAACCCGGCTTAAATGCCCTTAAATGTAGGGCACAGTGGAAATTCTTATCCTTATTTTATAAAATCTTGGTCCCAGCTAAGAATTCCCTGTTTATTGATTTAAAGAACATATCTGAAGCAAAGAGAGATGCCTTTATTGCTGAATTTTCCACTCACTGCTCCAGCCTGCACGAGAGATTGGTTTTTATCAAGGCAGGAACTAGTTGAGATTCCTGGCCGTGTGAAGAGGGTCCTTTATCAAATGGATTGGCCCAACACATTAGATGAATTGCACGGGTATGACTCTTTGAAACATCTGGCCAGGGACTATAAACGTCCTGGGGTTCTAGCTCCCTATCTGGTAATCATTTGCCCCAAGAGAATTTTAAGAAGGGCTTTCCTAAGATTTAAATGGAACTTGGTTCTGACCAAGGCAGTCCAAGCGAGGTATGGTCTCTTGCCATTTGCCCAAGCCAATTGCAGATTTTGTTGGGATGTGGGTCAGTTAGAGACATTGAAACATCTATTCATCGCCTGCCCGGCTCTCCTTAGGAAGCGAATCAACTCTCTGAAAGGATTTTCTAACCTATTACTCCTGGGGGAGAATGAATTGGTGTGGGTGTAATGCCTAGCAGGAAGAACCATTTCTTCTGTGCTTGCCGTTGTAGGATTCCTAAAGGGGCTAGAACTAGAGCACTCTGAACTGGTTGAAGTTGCCTAAGACCTGTGCGCCTTTTATAGAAATACATTGTGTCTCTACTGTTTTTTGGGGAAGTTTTAAGACAGGAACAATATTATTTTGGTATGAAATTGGGAATGTATTTTAATCAATTTTCTTAAGATGTTGGAATGTCTTTTTAGCAACTGTATTGCATTGAAATGAATTTGTTGTATGGGTGGCTATCAAAGTATACGCATATTGGTTTTTATGAACAATGTGTAATAAAAGGAATGAACTGGTTGAAATTGCTTAATTCAAGCGGCCCCCTTCTAGAAATGCAGTGTGCTTTAATGTCTTTTTCTGGAATGAGATTCTCTTGTAATGAAATTGGGAATGCAATTTAGGTAATTTTATAGGAGGATTGAATGTGTCCTTATGAATTGTGGTGTTTTGAATTACTTTCGCATTCTTGATGGTTATTTAAGTATATGTCTATGTGTTCTTATGAATGGGATGGGTGGATAGCTCAGGGGCAATACGTTTGTCTTGGAAGCATGACAACGCATAGCAACCCAGGCTCAAATCCTGATCTGGTGTTTAGAAACTGGTCTCTGTATTTAACATGTTATAAAATAACAATGTTAATTTTATGAAAGAAAGGTAATGAAA
This sequence comes from Ambystoma mexicanum, assembly GCF_040938575.1. Taxonomy (NCBI): domain Eukaryota; kingdom Metazoa; phylum Chordata; class Amphibia; order Caudata; family Ambystomatidae; genus Ambystoma; species Ambystoma mexicanum. Next base: position 198,367,585 of record NC_090925.1, read on the forward strand.
TGAGTGAGGGAGGATTTTACTTCTAATTGAATATGTTTATGTTTTGTGCCCGATATAAAAGAAATATGTTAAAGGTTGTTTCTACAACTATAGAACATAACAAAAAGAAGAAAGAAGAACTGTCTTACATCCTGCCATGTCTCCAAACATCTTAAGGTGCTTTCCATGGACTTCAGGGTTCTCAGATATAATGCAATTGGTTCATAATCCTACGCATTTTCCAAATAATATCCAATTGACTGATAACTTAATGAATCTCCAAATAACAACCAACTTGTTGATGACTTTGTGATTCTCGAAATATAACACAACTTGCTGAGGTTCTTACAGATTATCTAATAGCAGATAATCAAATATCCCACTTTAAGCAGATGATATCCGAAGTGTTCAAGTATTGTACAACTAGCTGATGACCTCACATGTCTCAAACTATGATACAACTGACTAATGAACTCACAAGTCATCAAATATTGAACAATTTGTTGATGAACCCTCAACAGCCTAAATGAGACAACTGGTTCATGCTTGCTCAGATCTGTAACTATCATATCATACACCTAGCTAGTAATCTCATAAATCTCCAAGCATCATACAACTAGCAGAGGAATTCTCAATGCTGGAAATACCACAAATGTGTCTCATGATTTGACATGCTTCCAAATATTGTACAATGGCTGATGAAGTCATCAATAATAAAATGCCATGCAGCTCTCTAAACAACCCACAAGTCTCCACATCACATGCAACAAGATGTTCTCAACCTCAAAATATCATGCAACTGACTGAAGTCCTCACCAGTATTAAAAGCATTCCATGAAAATTCCCTGCAGTCCACTTTTACCAAGGCCCCTTTCCCAGGGTCTGGTGTCTGTGCTGCTTGGAATTTAGTTTTGTTCACCCACTCCCCTTCCTACCCCTCCTCATGTTTGCGGGACACCCCCGCAGCCCCAACTTGTTAGCTCCTCACCCCTCTCAACCAACCTCCACCCGTCTCTTGTGCGGGGGACACCCCTGCAACTCCCAAACTCATTCTATGCCCTACTCATTCCCTCCCAACAGATTTCCCCCTCCCACCTGTCCCCGATGCCCATCCCCTTTACAAAACCCCAAAGCCTTTTGGCTAAGATCAAGTGTAGTATCTGGTCTCATCAGTTGATTTGAATTGGCATTATAGGCACTGGTGATAATTTCTGGCGTAGAGGTGGATTTATGCCATAGGGAGCCAAGCTGCACCTCACTGAGGAGGCCCAACAAGGCCGAAACATGTCTGGGGTTGCTTGTGTTTCCGTGCAGAGGGGAACTGGCCTAGCAGTTCGGGATGGGCTGCTACCATTGGTGGCAGTACCTGACTGATTTGCATATGGCTGGACAACTTTTGCAATGGCACAGAGGGGCTAATAAATGGTGGTGTGGAAGGTTGCCCAGAGCACTGCCAGTGGTTCAGATGTATTCAAAACCTTCCACCGATCACTTTTTTGGTTGTCGTTTGTCTCCCTATGTGGGTCCCTTGCTTGCTGTACCATAGGGAAACAAGCTGCACCTCACTGAGGGGTGAGGAGGCCCAACATGGCTGAAAAGTGTTTGCCGTTGCTTGTGTTTTTTGTGCAGAGGGGACCTGGCTTAGCAGTTCAGATCGGAGCGTTACCATTGGTGGCAATATCTGACCGATTTGCATATGGCTGGACCCATTTTGCAATGGCGCAGATGGGCTAAAAAACAGTGGTGTGGAAAGTTGCCCAGAGCATTGCCAGTGGTTCAGATTTTTTCAAAACCTTCCACCCATCACTTTTTTGGTTGGAGTGGCTGGATTTATGCAGAAAAATATTTAATTATATTCTTCAACCACTTTACCCAGAATCCACTGCAGTACTCAGCCCTTTAAGGTGAGGATCCATGCTTGGTTGCTTGCAGTCATAACCCAATTTCTAGAGCCTGGGAGGAAAGAATGTAACTGACACCCAGCTGCAGTTGAAGAGGCCGCCGCAGTGGAGATGACAGCGAGCAACATCAGTAACGGTGGAGCGCTGGTCCAGGCGGAGCGGGTGGAAGAGTGGCCAGCTGGCGGAGCACACTGTGGGGGGAGGCCCAGAGCACGGGGCTGGAGAAGCCAGGAAGGGACCACAGCTACCCAGGAGGGGAATCGTCCACCAGGAGGAAAAGGCGGCAGTGTGGTGCAGCATGGCGACCGACCCAAGTACTACTGAAGGGGAGGGAAGCACCCCCCGACACACCAGGGGAACCCAACCAAGCGGTAGCAGCACCAGGCCTGGGGAAAAACTAGCGGGAGCACCCCCTGGGTGCACAAGCCCTACCCCCTGAACCACTGAATGAGGCAGATGATCCAGATGCAGGTGAAGGAGGTGGATGGAAAGCAGGCCGTGCTGGACAGGCATATGTTCTGGAACAAGGTGGTCTTGGCGACTGTGGTAAATCCCCGCGAGATCCTCAGCCTCCAGGACTACCTGTCCTGCAGAGTTTTCGTCCTGACGTTCTTCACACAGGTCCTCTGTAAGAAGTACTGCGGCGTCTTCCTGGCGATTAAGGAAGAAGCACCGTTCAGCACATTTGAGATGGAAAGCCAGAAGGAGACGAAGGAAAACAGTATCACAGTAAATATGACCAACCCCCATGTCTCAGATGCGGACATCAGTACCCTGCTGAAAAGTTATGGCACCGTCAAGGATGGGCAAACGAAGATCATGGCCAGCAACAGAGTGTGGAACACCTCATGGAGAGAATTCCTGGAACTGCACCACAGCGATGATGGCAGGGACGCCTGTGACACCTGCCATCTGTCTTCTACCTGGGAGCAGATGAAGGGAGGATCAGGTACCCGGGACAAACCTTCACCTGCAGGAAGTGCAACACCAAGGGGCACAACGGGAAGGTGCACCCCTGAAGTTCTGCAGGTCATGCAAGGAATCATGTTGCAAGGCCTATGAGTGCAGCGGCAGGAAAACACAACTGTAACTTCTGCAGAGCGATGGGCCACACCTACTATAGCTGCCCATCCTCGTCTAGGTCCTGGCTGGAGTGGTAGCTGGGGGAGCCAAGGGCCCACAGACTACCCGCAAGACCATCAGCCAGGAGGCACAAGAGAAGATCGGAGCCCTTCTCAGGGAGAGCAAACAGGAGGAGGAACACAAGATGATGAAGGCAAGGAAGAGGACCACACTAGGCCAGACAAACCCTGGTCCAGCAACCCCCTTGCAGGTCCAGGAGCCACAGAGCCTGAGCCAGTCCAGGAGCACCCAGGAATGGCCAAAACAGAGGCAACAGCAGCCACAATGTCAGAGGAACCTACCCCTGACATGGAGGCAACCGCAGCAGATGGAATCGAGGCCCGGCATATAGCTGTCATGCGCCGACCCTGGAAGTGCTGGCAACGCTGGAGATTCCCTTAGGCTGTAGCATCTCACTCTGCAGTTTAGTCTTCCCCCAAAATGGCCGCCGCCTCTATATGGGTGGGCCCAGCCATCCACTCCTTGCGTTGTATCCATTTACTCTCGGGAAGACGCTTGCAGGATCTCTGGTTTCCAGAGATATCCAGGCCTGCTGGAGAATCCTGTAGTGTTTTAAAGATGTGCTCCTCTTTTCCAGGAACCACCTGGTCAGGCTCGGACTGGCCTATAGGGCAGTAGGTCCATGGCTGAACCAAAAACTCAAAATGCTGGTGTGGGCCTGTTTGTTTGGTCAATGTGGGCCACTTTTTTGGCCAATGTGGGCCAGTTTGATGAGTTATTCACCATGCGGCTAATTGTTTTGACCAGTGTTGCTGAATAAATATTCTTTGAAATGCACAATTTGCATCACATTTTATCCAAAAACTCCCCCTTAGGTACTATTCAAACAGTGTCACAAAAGGAATTAATTATATGATATGGCATTTATAACACGCCTATGCTCAAGTGTTTCAAGGCGCGACAAGGCAAGGGAAGGGGAACAGAGGGAAGACAGAGACAACAATCATACTAGGCCAGGTGACATTGAGATCGCGCAAGTGCAGGGGAGAGGGGGAAGGGAAAAGTATGGGGGGAAAGCGGGGGGAAGTACAGTACATAACAATAAATAAATAAAGACAATAAATAAAAGACAGTAAATCAAATAGACAATAAAATAAATAAAAGACAATACATAAAAGTGCGGCCAGCTGGTGGCAAGTAAAAGGGTAAGTGCAGACATCAGGTGTCAAGTGCTGGAGGGGGCTGTAGGGATACAGAACAGTCTCCGATTGCAAGGGGTTCCAGGGGGGCAGTGCAGGTGTGCAACTGGTGGGGAGGGGACCTGGGCCCGAGATCAGAGGGGAGCCAGGTAACCAGAGCAGTTTCAGCCAGGAAATCAGCAGGGGAGGGGAGGAGAGAAAACAGAAGCATAGATGAAGGTCTTGATGTGCTTCTGGAACCAGAGATGGTTCTCCTCAAGTTTCAGAGAGGCATGGCGGCTGTTCCAGAGGGAGGCCCCAGCAGAAAAAAAGAGATCTACCCCCAACGTATTCCTTGGAGAAGCGACTGACCCTGAGGGAGTTGGAGGCGGATAAGCCTAGAGCTCGAGAAGGAAGATATTCAGGGACAAAGAGTTGAAGATATTGAGGCCCCAAGCACCAGAAGGCCTTGTGGATAATGCAGAGGGTTTTGAACTTAATCCTTGTGGCCACTGGGACGCTGTGCAGAGATTTCAGTCCTGGAGAGATACGTTCCCTTGGCTTGAGATCAAGGTCAAGTCTCGCAATCCTGTTTTGGATGAGTTGCAGAGGGTGGAGAGCAGAGGCAGGCAGATTGAAAAAGAGACTGTTGCAGTAGTCCAGCCTAGAGAGAACCAGGGCTCTGGAGACAGGGAGCTTCTCAGGGAAGGAGAGGAAAGGAAGAATACCTCTGACGAGGTGCAGCTGGTAGTGTGACTTCTTAGAGATGTCAGGGATGTAAGGAGCGAAGGAAAGAGTGTAGTCGAAGATGACCCTTAGGTTTTTAGCCTCACAGGTGGGAGCAGGAAGCGGGCCAAGAGAGGCTGGCCAGAGAGTGACAGAAAAGGAGGGAGCAGGTGTGCCGATGAGGAGAATCGTTAAGGCAGAGATCATTGGCAGCACACCACTCCTGGATGGCAGACAGACAGTCAGAGATGAGAGAAGGAGAAGAGGTGGCAGAAGGGAGCCTGAAAATGAGTTGAGTGTCATCCGCATAGCAATGGAAGTTGGGGCAGAGAGTGGCAATGCGATGAGCAAGAAGTGCCAGGTACTGGTTGAAAAGCCAGGGAGAGAGGTTTGACCCCTTGGAAACACCACGGGTAGAGAAAGAGAAAGAGGAGAGGAAGGACCCAAGTTGGACCTGGGAGGGTCTATCGGAGAGGAAGGAAGTCAGCCAAGCCAGGGCCTGACCGGTGATACCCAGGTTACCACGGAAACGGTTGAGAAGGAGGGCATGGTTGACCATGTCAAAGGCAGAAGAGAGATCAAGTAAGACGAGGACACAGGGGGTGATGGAATCAAGGTTGGAGACCAGGTCTTCAGGGATGTTCAGGAGAGCAGTGTCTGTGCTTCTGGCAGCTCTGAAGCCAGGCTGATGGTCATGGAGACAACCAACAAACTCAGTGTGAAGATTAAGCTGGGAGATGGGCAGCTTTTCCAGGAGTTTACCCAGGAAAGGAGAGATGGAGATTGGGCGATAAATAACTGGGCAGGGCGGGTCTTAAGAAGAGGGTGCACAAGGGAGTGCTTCAGGGGCGAGGGGAAGACTCTGGTGACGAAGGAGTGGTTGCAGAAGTCAGCCAGAGCGAGAACCAGGGTGACTATGTGGTCCTTGATGGTTTTGGAGGAACAGGGGTGAACCTGTTTTGACAAAACTTTCATAGATCGGACTTGTCTAGAAACCTTGTCTGGTGAGAACAGGGGAAAGGCAGAGAAGGAGGGAGGAGAGGTGGCCAAAGAAGGGCCAGGGGAAGAGCAGCGAGTAGAGGGAGGAGGGGCAGAAGAGAGAGAAGACAGAATGTCCTGAGTTTCAGAGACTAAATGAGAAGCCGGGGGGCAGAGGGCCTGTGCGGGGCCAGGAGAAGTAGAGACTGCAGCTGGGTTGGTCAGCTCCTTGCAGATTTTAAAGAGTTTGGCCAAGTTGTTAGATGCTGCTGAGACGCGGGCTTGGGCTCTCTTCTTGGTGCGGACAGGGAGGACAGAGAGCTGGTATTGCCTTTGGAGCAGACGGCAGGCCAGTTTGTCAGAGGATGTACCTGAAGCATGTCATTTCCTCTCAGCCACCCTGCACATGCGTTTAAGGGTGACAAGGTCTGAGTCATCCAAGAGTTGCACTTGGCTTTGGGCTTCAAGCAGATCCTCATGACAGGGGCAAGAACATCGGGAGTATCAGATATAGAAGAGTGGAGCATGGAAAGGGCTGTATCAGGGTGTGAGTCAGCCAAGGGTGGAGGTGGGGGCGGTGAGAAAGTGGCAGCGAAAGCCTCAACTAACACACGCTTCATGGGTTGGATAACCGAGAAGGTAGGTGGCAGAACTGAAGTTGGCTTGGCCTGAGGGGTAGAGAGGGTGAGCTGGGAGGAAAGGAGAAAGTGATCACTCAAGGAAAGTGGTGAGAGGGATCGAAAGGGGGAGGTCTGAGGAGATCAGAATATCTACAGTGTGCCCTGCAGAGTGAGTCAGGCCAGAGGGGAGGATAGAGAATGAGAGAGAATCGCAGAGGTCGCAAAAGAGTCCAGAGGAAGGACAGAAAGCATCCAGGTGGATTTTGACGTCTCCAAGAAGGAGGAGTTGAGTGGTCGAGACCAGGAGGGAAGAGGAGAGGTCCGCCCACTCAGATAGGAAGGAGGAGATCTGACCAGGTGGCCGATAGATGGTAGCCACAGTCAGGGAATGGCCAGGAGAGAGAGAGAGAGTCTGCAGGCAAGGCATTCGAAAGAGGAGTAGGCCTGTGTAGGAATGACAGAGGCAGGAATCCACTCAGGGAAGGTCAGTGTTACACCCCCCCTGGAACGGTTGGTCTGGGCGCGGAGAGGATCCTGTAGCCATCAGGGAGGAGAGTGTCAAAGCTTGTGACAGAGATGGCCGTGAAACATTTCTCGGTGAGATCGAGTTCCTCCAGGAGGCAACACATGTCAGAGTAGTGTTTGACAGCTGAGCAAGTGTTTAGAGTGGCAATATGGAGACGGTTGCATCCTTTTTTTTAAAATTTTACAACCATGAAAAATAAGACATTACAAGACCGTGCACCGGTCACGAGACCCTTTATCCCCCCTTATCCCCCCTCCCTACCTAGGAACGATCCCTGCTTGATGTCTGGAACAGTTTCACATCAGTTCTAGTGTTGTGGTTGTTCGGCACTCATGGCTGCTATTGGAGTGGCCGGTTGCTCATGACAGTTTTGTATTGGAGGTGGAGACTGTGGAATCGAGTCGACGTCTGCATTTAACAGGTATGCAATATAGAGGCCCCAAATATCAGGGGGGCGTGCGTGGAGGGGCAGAGTTCGTAAGTAGTTCATTTCGGTGTCTTGACAGTAGGTGACATTGTGGAACCATTGCTTTAGTTTGGGTGGCGGTCCTCTGCCCAGTTGCAAGCTATTCGTCTGCGTGCCAGGACTAAAAGTAGGTTTGCCAGTTTTCTGGTATGCTCTGGTAGTTGGTTGGTTAGACCCACAATGGTCAGTGTTGGGTCAGGTTCTAGTTGCACTCCGATTATAGCCGAGATTTTCTCTAGGACTGCCGTCCAGAACGTTCCTATTTCGGGGCACGACCATGCCAGGTGGACAAAGTCGGCTTCCGCGTGCCCACAGCGAGAGCATGAGGCGGATATTGTCGTCCTCTGGGCATGAAGTTTTGCTGGAGTGTGGTAGACCTGATGGACAAAGTTGAAGTGAATTTGTTTATACGTTGTGTTTATTGCCACTTTCTTTGTGAGTCATAGTATGTATGACCAGTTTTCGTCGGGTATCGTGGTGTTCAGAGCTTTTTCCCACCTAGTTCGAGCTTTTAAGCAGCGAGTGAGTTTTTCTGTTAGCAAGGCTTTGTAAATATTTGACACCAGGCGGCCATCACCTTGGGCTTGAATCACTCCGTGGAGCAGTGGCCAGGTCGGTGGTTGGAGTGGGAACGTGGGAAAGCTGGCGTGTCGAGTTCGGTAGTACATGAAAACGTCAAGGGCGTTGTTTCCGCCTTTGTCTCGAGCTTCCTGAATCGAGAGGAACAAGCCGTTCGGAAACACGTTGCCCAATTAGTGGATTTGCAGTTTCTTGGTCCAGAGTTGGAAAACCTTTTCAGATGTTATGTGTATCCCTGGAATACTTCTTACCCGAAGGAGGGGAGAATATCTGGTTTGGATTCCATTTCTCTTGGCGATTTTTTTCCAAATTGTGTGTGTCGTGACCATTGTGTTCATTGGAGTTGAGGATGTCGGTGGTTCGTTAAGTATGACTGCGCGGAGAAGATAGGGTGTTGCCAGAGCTCTTTCGATTTGCACATGTGGCCGGATGAAGTGTGTTGCATACCAATGGCTCTGAAACTGTGCTTGTGCTGCCCAGTAGTAACTTTCTATGTTGGGTAAAGCTTGTCCGCCTTGCGTTATGGGCAGAATCATAGTCCTGTGTGCTATTCGGGCCACCTTGCCAGCCCAGATAAGGTCAAGAAGGATGGACTTGATTCGCCATAAGAATTTTTGCGTGAGTAGTAGGGGGATGTTTGTAAAGAGATAGAGTAGCTTAGGGAGGATCACCATTTTCGCTAGGGATACTCTGCCCCAAAGTGTGAGGGGAAGTGTTTTCCATCTGTTCACTTTTGTTTGGATGGTGTCGAGTGTCTTCCCGTAGTTGTCTTGGATGATGTCGGTACTGGTTCTGGACATGAGAATCCCCAGATATCGGACCTTTGAGTGTTGCCAGTGGAAGCCGAAATTGTCCTGAAATTCTTTGGTTGATTCTGTGAGGGGGAAAATTATCGATTTTGCATTGTTGATTTTTAGTCCTAAAAAGTTGCCAAATTTGAGGACTGCTCGCATCACCGGATTCAGGTTGTCATATGGGTCGCAAAGGAAGAGTGCTATGTCGTCGGCGTAAAGTGAAACCACCATTTTGTGCGGGCCGAAGGCGAGGCCTCTGTGCAGATGATAAAGCCTTAGGTCGGGCGCTAGGGGTTCCATGACCAGGCCGAAGAGGAATGCTGACAGTGGGCAGCCCTGTCTGGTCCCTCTGCGTAAGCGGATTTCGGAGGAGCTTTTGTTTCCGAGTTTGATTTTAGATGTCGGGTATTTGTAGAGAAGACCTATCATTTGGATGAATCGTTTGCCGAGGCCCATTCGCTCCAATATTGCAAATAGAAAGGGCCATTCCACAGAGTCAAGCGCCTTCTCGGCGTCGAGAAGTACTGCTACCGCTTGGTTTTCTGGGTTGAGGGCATCCATCGCTCCAAACATTCTTCTGAGGCCGAATGATGTATTTCTACCTGGGACGAATCCTGCTTGATCCGCCAGAACCATTGCGGGCATGAGTGGCATCAACCTCCTGGTCAGGATCTTTGCAAAGATTTTGTTATCCAGATTAATTAACGATATGAGCCTGTAGGAGGCGCAATCATCCTTGGGTTTACCTGTTTTGTGCAGGAGAATGATATTCGCCGTGTAAAGAGTTGGTGGAAGTTGGTCTTTGGCTGTGGCTTCTTCGAAGACTTGGAGCAGGAGCGGGGCAAGGATGTCTGCGAAAGATTTGTATAATTCACCTGTTAGGCCATCTGGTCCTGGGGCTTTGGTGCTCGGTAATTCTTTAATGGCTTCTAGGATCTCTGCTGAGGTGATGGGTGCGTTCAACGGCTCGCCTAACTTGGTACTCATCCAATATAGTTCGGTTGTATTTAGGTATTCTGTTATTTCGGCGGGCTCCCTGGAATAATTGGAGTTATATAAGTTTTGGTAATATTTGCGGAATGTTTCCAGTATGTCATCCTCAGAGTATACGAGGGTTCCCGATGTGTCATGCACCGCCTCGACTGTTGTGGGTTTTCGTTCTGCTGTGATTAGTCTTGCAAGTAACGCACCGGGTCGTTGCCCCTCGCCGTACTTGCGGATTTTGTGGTGGCTTGCTAGGAATTTGGCTTCTCTATCTGCTAGTGATCTGAAGGTCTCCAATTCTGCCTTGAGATCGGCCAGTGAGCCGGGGGTATTTGTGACTGTAGCTGATTGTTCAAGTGTTTTGAGGCGACTTTCACATGTGTTTAGTTCTTCCCTTAACCTCTTTAGGATTCCATTTGCTTTTGCTAGGCACACTCCTCTGATAAAACATTTGAGTGTCTGCCAGAGTGCTCCCGTCGAAGCTACCGTGCCTTGGTTTGTCTCAATGAATGCGCTCAGTTCGGAACGAAGTTCCTCGGGAAAGAGTTGATCTTGGAGGGCTCTGGGCTTGAATCTCCATTGAGACCTGGTGAAGTTGCTCCGAGATGTCGTGCACACTAAGATGACCGCTGAATGGTCTGAGATGGACCTGGGTAGGATTTGACATTCGCCCCATTGGAGTCTGCTATGTGCCGACACCAAGATGTAATCAAGTCTCGAGCTGGATTTATGTACCCAGGAGTAGAAGGTGAACTCACGAGATTCATGGTGTTTGCTCCTCCATATGTCAATGAGGTTGTGTGCTTTGCATATTTCGGATATTTGCATACTCGCCTTGGAGCGAGGGGCGGTTGTTTTGTGTGATTTGTCTGAACGAGGATCGAGCGGGGTATTCAGATCGCCACCCCATATTATTGTGGCTTCCCTGTTTGATGCAATGTGGGTCTGGACCCAGTCGAAATTATTGGGACCATCGATGTTGGGGCCGTAGGAGTTGATCATGATTATTTCTTCCCCTTCTATGGTTCCGTGGACGAGCAGTGTTCTCCCTTCGGAGTCGCTCTGGGTCCGAATTAGTCTGAAGTTTGTTGATTTGCTGATGAGTATGGCGACTCCCCTTGCGTATGATGAAAACGAGGCAAAGTATTTGTGGCATCCCCATGTTTTCGCCCAGTGGTTTTCTGAGTTCGGTCGTAGATGTGTCTCTTGTATGAGAGCTACATCAACATTGTGACGTCGGAGGTAGTGTAGCAGCTTCCTGGTTTTGGAGGGTTGATTGCCTCCTTTAATGTTCCATGTAGCTAGTTGAATTTGCTTGGAGTTGCTGCGTTGTTTCTGCTGCTCTATTACTGTTTGGTGGTTTTGAGTGCTTAAGGCCGCTCTTTGGGGGTGTATGTTGATTCGACAAGAATGTTTGTATATCCGAGTCGGAGATGTTGGTCTCGGTCGGGTTTGGGTGAGGCTGGTTTCGGCCCCAGTCGGTGCACGTCTAGAACTCTTGGCTTGTTTCTTCTGGAAGCACTTTCCCCAACTTGTGTCCCATCTCCCCTTTTTCTCTCCCCGTCGGGCAACCCCCAACCCGCCCGAATGTGACCCCTCCCCAAGTAACATTGTGAACAGTGCTGTGCACGGGGCGCTGGTGCCCTCCAAGAACACCCATCCCGAGGTGTATATAACTGACTTTTGCTCATTTCCCGATCACCTAAGTCGAGCTGTATGTGGGGTGCTTTTCAGGGTGGTTCGCTCCCATTCCTCGCTATCCCTCATGGTCTAGGCACTTCACGTAATGGGCAACATCCAATATTATCAAGAAAGATGTTGGCTTCTTCTGGTGACGTGAAGAATTGCGTTTTTTCAGCATAGAGGATACGTAATTTGGCTGGAAAAAGCATTGAATATTGAATTTGCTCCTCTCAGAGGCGATTTTAACTCCACCAAAGGCTCTTCGGGACGCTTGTACTGCTGGTGAATCGCTTGTACTGCTGGTGAATCAGGAAAGATTTGGATTTTTCCACCGTCGAATTGAATGTCGCCTTTGTCCCTGGCCAACCGGAGTATTAGATTGCGGTCTCTGAAATTCAGCAGTTTGGCGATAATGGGGCGAGGTGCCGTTCCTGGAATTGGGCGGTTGGTTGGGACCCTGTGAGCTCTTTCAACCACAAATAGCGTCGAGACGGTGGTTGTTCCAAAGATTTCTTTGCATAGTCGTTCCACGAAGTCTTCCATTTTTGCAGGATTTTGTTGCTCTCTGATCCCCACCAGTCTAATGTTGTTGTGGCGGCTACGCCCTTCTAAGTCTTCGTTTTTGGCGACAATTTCTTTTACTTGGCGCTCTAATGATGACACTTTGGAGGACAGGGATGTGGTGTTGTCTTCCAGATCGGAGACCCTCTGTTCAACGGTGTCTAGCCCCTCGCTGTGTTTATCAAGGTGGTGTTGTATTTGGTCGACTTTGGATGAGAGGGTGTCAATTTTGGCATCGAGGTTGCCTATGCCTGTTTTGAGTTTGAGCAATATTTCTCGTATGTCGAGAGATTGGGAGGGTATTGGCTCGGCCTCCTGTTCCATGCTTGGTGACGGCGCTATCTCTCGATTCGACTGCTTGGGAGTTTTGGCTATGGCCCCGGTTTCAAACATCAGTTTTCGCTGCGATTTGTCTGTTTTGCTCATGCTGGTATGGATTCCCGACTTTGCTGGGTATAGGGGCAAAGGGCCCGCTCGTCTGGCTTGAGTGATAGTTGTGTGGCGCTGTGGTCGTTGTGTCTCATTGTCGGATTTCAGATTAACGGCAGAGGCCTTCCACGAGGTCGCCCTGCCTAGGAGTTGTCGCAGTGCGGTGTGGGCCCCAGCAGCAAGTTTTCTCGCTATGTTCTTTGTTCATTTGACCGCACTCGGCAGGGCGTGTTGGAGATGGTGGGGCCCAGGTCGTGTGGATTTAGGAGGCTGGAGAGTTTGTGAGTTTTAAAGTACTTCCACGGCCGGGCCCGAGAGGCCTTCGATGTTGAGGGTCGTTCGCTGGAGATGGGGCTGTGGTTGGGGCCGTTAGGATTTCAAGGAGTTGGAGGCCTGTGGAATGTCCCTCCCACAGGGTCGGGCAGCTGCGCGGGGATCTGCAGGCCGGGGATGAGACCTGGGGCGGGGCGGCCAATGCCGGGGCGGCGTCTCTCCTACCTGGCTCAGTGGTGTGTTCAGATACGTTCCCACTCTCTCCGGTTGGGTCTGGGGGGCTCTGTAGGCTGGAGGCGAGCGGCTCCGACCGACTAGAGGGCCGATGGCGCAGGCAGGCCGTGCGGGTTCTCAGCCGCCCCTGCTGATGTCGGGCCGTGGATTTCCGGCCTGCCGCGGGTACCACCTCCAGGGGGCCCGGGCGCCGCCCACCTCGCCCGGTAGCCCGCTCTCCAATTCAATCCGGGGGTGGTCGTTCGGGTGAGGATGACGCTGGAGGGTCAGACACCCCGCTGCCGAAGTGCCGTGCCACCGCGGCCTCGCCTCTGCCGCCGCTTCGTTGACCAGGATAAGGGCGGACGGCGTTGAAATTGTTATCCGCCAGACGTTAGAGACTTGAGATATGGTATCGAGACCGATGGGGAGGAATTCGGGGGAGAATGAAGCTATTTTCTATTTTATCAGGATCTTTCTCGGAATCGGTGTGGCGCTCTCTAGTGAGCTGCCATCTTGGTTGGCTCTCTAGCGCCCTCTGTTGAGACGGTTGCCATCCTTGAAAGACTTCCCGGAAGGGGTACAAATCAGAGGTATGACCTGCGGATTTGTAGAAAAAGCTTGAGGGGGGTAGAAGAGGAAGGAGGAGGCGGCAAGGTAGCCAAGGAGGAGACAGCAGGAGGCAGTGAAGAAGCTGTGGAGGGGAGAGAGGGGACAGCAGGGGAAGAAAGGAAATTGATGAGGCGCAGGAAGCATCAATCAAAGAGGAGAAGGTTGGCTTGAGGGGCTTTGACCAAGACAGTACCATTAAAGTAAACATTAATGATGACCTTAGAGGGGTGGAAGGAGGCCAGGAGGGCCTCCCACCGGGTGCCAACATTAATGGGAGAAGAAGAGAAAGGAGAAAGCACAGATGAAGAGTCCATAGGTCTGGAGAGGGAACGACAAAGAGGATGCCAGTGAGGGTTTGCCTGGAGGAGGCACTGGTATAGGTATCAGCGATAGGGAGGCCTGGGCTGGAGACCAGTATGTCCTTTTTAAACTTTTTCCAACCAGATTTAGTGAGGAGAGCCGGATATTCAATAGAGAAGCAGTTAGAAAAGATAGGAGAGACAGAGAGCACCATAGAGTAGGTAGGGAGAGGAGAGAAGAGGAAGGGAGTGGGCGGGGAGAAACACTAGAGAAGAACACAAGGGGGGCGCAAGCAGATGAGACAGAGAGAGAGAGATGAGACAGTATTAGACAATTGGACAGGGGCGACAGGAGCTTAGCTAATGGTAGAAGTTTTTCAATACTTTCACAAAAACCCCTAATTCTTAGAGTCCTGTATAGTCGGGAAAAGGCCTACGTTTCACAATGCAATTCTTCAATACTTTCACAAAACACACCTACGTCTGAGAATCTGCTATGTGGCCAGGTATTCAGGGTGGAGTGAAGGCTCAATCCCTCACCCAGGCCACTCCTACCTGACTTAGTCGCTGATGGGTGACGACTGGCCACTGGCTTCGCCTGCTGACACCTGCAGACACTAGCTGGAGCCGCTTCTGTAGGAGCCGCCCTTTGCCTAAGGGGCCCTTAGCCAGAGGGGCTGCCAGGGAGGAGGGCTGACCTGGTAGGTCTACTTTAGAGGGCTCTACGGGCATATGGGAAGGTTGTGGGTGGGACGGTACGCGGGTGGAAGAGGGAAAACCGAGAGGGATTGGAGGGGAAAACAAAGAAGGAAGAAACAGGAGACAAACACACACGGAAGCGGGTCGGGGAGGGAAATGGCCGAACACACGGCAACTGGGTGCCTGGACAATGCTGAAAGGCGCCAAGGGGTAACAAAAGGCAGCCCAAGTTATTGGAGGGCATTACCTGTTTGTGTGCTTTCTCTTCCAGGAACCATCCAGGGTTGGTGAAGAAAGAAAAGTTGACCTGATCCTGCCGGTGGAAGCGCCACAGCCTCCCAAGGGCACCAGCGGTGGAACAGAAGTCGACAAAGAAAAGGAGGGGTGAGTAATGCGCAATTTAATTACCAGTTTGTGTGCTTTCTCTTCCAGGACCCACCTAGGGGTTGCGAAAAAAACATCGACCGCACGTGCGGCAGTAAGATAAGGATGTGTAAGTAACATACACCTAATCTAACATTACTTTTTCCTTTCACAGGCAAAGGAGAACAGATCAGACTTGCACACATGTTGTCTTGACTATTCTTGAGACTGATGAATAAAGTGGGCGATTCTGAAAGTGACGATTTACCAAATCTGAAAAGAACGTTGACCCCAGACAAAATATAAATAAATAATCTGTTTCGCCATTTGGGACCAGCAGTGTCCTGAGATAATCATTCCTCTCCCGTATGAGGAGAGCCTCACGCTTCAAATTTGGGCAGGCCGAGGCTGTGCACAGAAATCCTTAGAAAATATATATATGTAGGATGACTGCACATGTTTCCAGATATCATACAATTAACTGATGAGCTCACAAGTCTCAAATAGCACCAAACTTAGAGAGTGGCGTAATGTCACGTAACTAGTGGATAGCCTTGCAAGTGTAAAGAAAAAGTCAAACAACTGGCTGCTAAGCTCCCATAGATATAATGTGGTCTCAGTCGTGCACGCATACTATATAAGTGGCCAACGACCATACACACTTCCAAATATCATACAACTATCGGATTACCTCACCAGTCTCCAAATATCACACAACTAACTGATAATCTTACAAGTCTCCAGGTATCAAGCAACTGGGCCACAACATCACAATAGTCTAGAGGGTTTACAGCTGGTTTATAAACTCACAAGCATCCAGATACCATAAAAGTGAATTCATGAAAATGCAAGTCATCAAATATTTTATACATTTTTGATGACTGCACATCACCCTAAAGGAGACAACCAATGTATGATGTTTCAAGTCTCTAAATAGCATACGGCTGACTCCTGACCTTGCAGGTTTCTAAATACATGTACATCATCTGTAGACCCCACAAGTCTCCAAATATCATTCAAATGGCTGGTGACCCCACAAGTCTCCAAATATCATTCAAATGGCTGGTGACCCCACAAGTCTCCAAATATCATTCAAATGGCTGGTGACCCCACAAGTCTCCAAATATCATTGAACTGGCTGGTGACCCCACAAGTCTCCAAATATCATTCAAATGGCTGGTGACCCCACAAGTCTCCAAATATCATTGAACTGGCTGGTGACCTCACAAGACTCCAACTATCCTTCAACTGGCTGGTGACCCCACAAGTCTCCAAATATCATCCAGCTACGGCTGACCCCACAGGTCTCCAAATATCATTGAACTGGCTGGTGACCTCACAAGACTCCAACTATCCTTCAACTGGCTGGTGACCTCACAAGTCTCCAAATATTGAACTGCCTGATGACCCCCTAAGTCTCCAAATATCATCCAGCTACGGCTGACCCCTGCCAGAGTGAATTTGTTACTACAGGCAACATTTTTGCTGTTTCTACGAGTGAGTGTTTGGGGATCTGCCGCCAAGGGTGAGTAATGGAATTTGCATGTAGTGTTTGATGGCCTCCTCTTCGTACGCCGCGGGGATTCCAGCACACTCAATCCCTGCGCTTTTATTTTAACAAACATGATGAATTTCATCAGGGGGCTGCGGGCAGCAGATGTCCAGGGTATTAAAGACTGGTTTAAGACGGAAATATTTACAGATGGCTACTTTCAGCAGCGGATTGAAATGGATCAGCCGGTGAAAACGGGGAGGGCCACTGGGGGCTGTTGCCTGTAATGAACAGGGTCACACGAGGAGCATGCGCACACAGAAGAGGAAGAGCATTGCCTACCGAATAGGCCATCTTTCTTCTATGTCTATGAGCAGTAGGAAATAAGCAATCGTAGGCTTGTTGTGACACCCTGTGTGTGACAGAAATGAAGGTCAAGAGGCAGTAAATCGCCAATAACCTCAATGATAGGGAGAAAAAACAAAATCACTGGTGCGCTGTACCACTAGTTCATTTGGTTTTCACAGAGCGTTCCTTTAGTTCAAAGCTCTAAGAAAAGCGCACTGGAGCTTTTTCTTTCTCCTATGCAAAATATAGAATCAGCTCGGACTGCACAGCTAGCCAGACAGAGAGACACACACACACCCCCTCCCAGCCCCCGCATCCCCCATAGCTCCATCGGCTCTGAAGCCTGAGCACTTAAACAATCTAGCAATCACATTTCTTTTAAAAGTGGCTGAGCCTTCCATATTGCGTTAATCCACCGTTCCAGTGGCTGGAACGGGGGATAACTGCCCGGCGGCTCAAGTTATCTGCCCGAGCAAAGCGAGAGCAGATAACAAGGACTCTGGGCCATTATCCTCTGTTCCAGCCACTGGAACCGGGGATTAAGGCTATTAGCACCATGTGTTACCGAAGCGGTAACCCGGGATGTTAAAAAATAAAAGGATTTCCTTCGCACAACATGACGTGCACAGCGTCCCTTTGTATGAAGGAAAATCTGTTTCCAAGATGGCCACCATGGAAAGGGAAGCGGGCTCCGTACGGAATCTCTCTTCCCTTTTCATGGCAGACTGCGTGAAGAAGGGGAGGAGCGGATACGGCTGAAAATAAGTTAAGAGGGGGCTGAAAAAATAATAATAAAGGGACGGAGGGTGGGGGGAAGCTGGCGGCGGGGAGCCGGCCGTCAGGCAGCATGGAATGCGGGCTTGTACTGGCGGTTCAAGACTGCGTTCCTACCAATCTGATTGGCTGGCTCCCCCCACCAGGGTGCTTATATGCATAATGGCACATTTCCTACTGAAAGACCTCACACAATACCAGTTACCTTGTAAATCTATGATAGTTGATGTCTACCAGCCTAACATGCAAAAAAAAAGAAGTTGCATTATGTAACTAATCAATTGTTTTCAACATCACGAATAACAACGGGCTGGAGGTTTGTAACAAAGAATCTCCATATCTATCAGAGATTTTTACACAACTTCTTTTATTGTATGTCTTAAATCACAGAAGGTACAGTGGGATTAAATAGATTTTTCAGGTGTGCATTCTCTTGCATTCTGGGATTTATAGTTTACCATTCAGGATGTGAAAATTAAAGTGACAATGATATTCTTTAGGCTTAAAATGTTGCAATAAGAATTTACATGTTGTCATTTGGCTTTGTTATGCAATTTGTGAGTTTTTTAAGTAAACTCGATAAGACATTATTATTATATGCCTTGAAATCCAAAACTTAAATATGTGTATCAAGTAAAGCTTGGAAAGTATTTGGGTTAAAATCCCAGCATTACTGTTTAGTTGAAGTGTGTGGTCCTGGTCAGTTATTTAATCCCACTCTGATTTAACTGCAACAATTGGAGTACTTATTTCAAATAGTGTGAACTTAATCACACTATTTGAAAAAATGACACCCTTGCAATGGAACACATTTAATGAAGAGGAAGAAAATAGTTGACGTTCGTGTTCTGCTGTTATTGGACCCCAAAATCGTCACCTAGAATTTCACTGTTGGTGCACTGGCCCTCCCTCAGTTCTATGTCACTTGATTTGACAGGCAAATATATAGTCTCAGAGGCCAGTCAGTCCGCTACACTGGAGTCATTGGTACACTCACTCTGTCAGCCTACATACATGTTCCATCCTTTTGCTGCCAGTCACAGAAGTTGCTTGGGCCATGCAGATTAACACCCCACAGGAGAATGAGTGAAACACTTACTGTGTTGCTATTTTATCGCAGCTTTTAAAACACATCTGCTGCCCTTTTCTCACCATCTGGGAGCTTCAGGATCTGCAAGTGGTGGGGTAGGAGACTAATGCAGTAACGGGTGACCAGGTCAAGATTGCTTTGTTACAATGTTGGTGTGCGCAGATACGAAGATGCAGCTCTATGCGGTGTACATTTTAGGTATTTGTTGAGCTGTCTTTTGCAATAGTTTTTATTTTATTTATTTTTATTGGGTATTTATAATGTGCCTATAGACAAGGTGTTTCAAGGCGCAACAATACATGGGGGGCAGGGATGAAGAAAAACAAAAGTCGGTCCTACTAGAACTTGCGACATTTGGATCATACAAGTGCAGTAAAAAGAAGTGCAGGGGAGGGAGGGGATGTGGGGGAGTGCCTTTCAGGGCAGAAGGGCCCGTGGGTTAAGCGAGTGCCAAGGGGGGGGGGGCAGGTGGACAGAGCCAGGGGAATACAGAGAGTGCAGGGGAAAGAAGGTCCACAAGTGTGAGGGACGGTCCTGGAAGTGTTCAAGGGGTGCAGGCCCAGCCAGGCTAGAACAAGGGGAGGGACCCCCGAGGGGCAACTGCAGGATGTGGGTGGGTCAGGGGAGACCAGGTGCAGGGGTAGACTTGTCTAGGAGGGCCTGGTGCCCTTTAAGAATCTGAAGGAACCAGGAAGCCTGTCAAAAGAGGCAGAGGGGGACATTAGCAGGGGAGGGGGAGAGGGAAGGCGCAAGAGCAAAGGAGGGTCTTGAGAAGCTTCTGGAACTTAAGGAGATTCAGCTCAAGTCTGAGAGGGGCTGCAAGGCCATTCCAGAGGGAGGGACCTGTGAAGGAGTGAGATCTACCCCCCACTCTCAACAGCATCTAATCTACAGAGAGTTGGAGCTAAAAGACTGAAGGGCTCTAGCAGGTTGGTATTTAGGGAGAGAGAGTTGAATGTAGCGTGGACCCATGCCCAGAAACCCTTGTGGATGATGCAGAGGGTCTTGAACTTGATCCTCGCAGCAACCGGTAGCCAGTGAAGAGATTGGAGAGATGCGGTCCCTGGGCTTGAGGCCAAGGATAAGTCTTGCATTCCTATTTTGGATTAGTTGAAGAGGCGAAGGGAGGAGCTGGGCAGATTGAGAAAAAGGCTGTTGCAGTAGTCCAGCCTGGAGAGGACCAGAGCTCTGGAGACATTGAGTTTCCGGGGAAGGTGGGAAAAGGGAGAATGCCTCTGAGGAGTTGCAGCTGAAAGTGGGCCGTCTTGGCAAGGTCTGTGATGTGAGGAGAGAAGGAGAGAGGGGAGTTTTAGATGACACCTGGGTTTTTGCCGCACAGGAGGGTGAGGGGAGGGGTCCCATGGAGGGCGGCCAGAGTTTATGAGCGAAGGAGGGAGCTGGGTTCCCAATGAGAAACATCTCAGTCTTACTGGCATTAAGACAGAGATCGTTAGCTGTGCACCATGCTTGAATAGCAGACAGTCAGGAATGAGAGCGGAAGGGGAGGAGGCAGAGTAAGGAAGCTTGAAGGAGAGCTGTGTGTCATCCACATAAGACTGGAAGTTAGGAGAGAAGGCGGAGATCAAACGGGCTAGAGGGGCAAGGCAGCTGTTGAAGAGCCAAGCCGAGAGGATAGAGCCCTGAGGGAAACCACAGGTGGAGAGTGAGATGGAGGAGAGAAAAGGGCCCAGTTGAATCCAGGAAGGTCGCTGAGAGTGGAAGGAGGTCAACCAGTCAGAGCCAGGTCCGTGATGCCAAGGGTATAATGGAGCCGATTTATAAGGGTGGCATGATTGGCTGTATCAAAGGCAGAGGAAAGGTCAAGGATGAGAATGAGAACTGAAGGAGAGTTGGAATCGAGATTAGAGATAAAGTCATCGCAGGTGTTCAGGAGGGCAGTTTCTGTGCCGTGGCTGCTCTGACGCCAGCAACAGATTCAGTGTGGTGGATAATCTGTGAGATGGCCAGATTCTCCAAAGGTTTGCCCAGGAAGGGGGTAGTGGAGATAGAGTGGTAGTTAGGAGGGGTAGGCAGAAGGTTTTATGAGGAGAGGTTGCACAAGTGAGTGCTTGAGGAGTAACGGGAAGAATCCAGTGGCAAAGGAGTGATTGCAGAAATCAGCCAAAGCTGGAGCAAGGGAGCCAATGTTGTCCTTGATAGTTCTGGAGGAGCAGGGGAGCACCTGTTTGGATGAGAATTTCATAGAGCGGACTTGTCTAGAGACCTCCTCCGATGATATGGGAGATAAAGAGGAGAGTAGGAGGGAAGGGAGAGGGGGGCAGGAGAGGCCTGAGAGCAGTTGAGGGAGAAGGGAGTGGTATAGAGGAGAGCGAGGACAGGATGTCCTGAATTTTAGTAATGAAGTGAGAGGCCAGTGCAGAGCAGAGGGCCAGGGAAGGCAGGTGAGAAATGAAGACTGCAGTAGTATTGTCGACTTCCATTTTGGCACCATGTAATAGAGAGTATTATTGCCCGGTGAGTGACAATGAGATTGTAACATGCAATCTCATTGGCCCTCGCCGGAGTGTTACCTGCCCGGGAATCTCTCTCCCCACACTGTTCCTTCCTTCCCCGGCGGGGGGGGGGGGGTGTGGCAGTGGTAATCCCTGGTCCGAGCCACCACACGCCTGGAGGCTACAATCTTCCCCCACTGGGGATTGAGGTAAGTGTTGTTCCCTTTCTGCCTCCCGCCCAATCCAAAGAATTCCCTCCCGGACCTCCCAACCCTACTTATCTTCTTTTCTGGCATTTTCAGGAGCGGACGCGCTGAAAACACTTCTTTTCCCAGCGCATCCGCTCCCTTACGGGGAGTCTTATGGGCCGGGGTACTAATAGCAATAGGCTCGCAGCAAGGGTAATGCCCTGAGGCCTTCGTTGTAACTATGGGCCCCAGGGCATTACCTGAAGTGGTAATGCCCCCCCTGTTCGGGGCCTATTGCTTAAGTGGCACACTGTGTTTTGAGTCTATTGGTCCCCAGAGGTATCAGTTACCGGAACATTTCTGAACAAGCACATTTCACGTTCAGAAAACGGCATTGTTTGCACAATACATTGTTATTTGCACAATATGATGGTCTAGCATTTTATTATGATAGTTGTTTGTGAATGGTAAGAATTTTCAGTCGGCTGCTGTGTGAGTGGTGTGTTTGAATATATTTATTGATACTTTGTTATTGTTTTTGAATACTTTGTTGATATTGTGATGTTATGTACTGTATTGAAATGCTTTTTTGCACCAGATGCTCTTTGCACCCCTGCACTTTTTGTAGCAATCATTCTTTGTTCTCATTAAAAGTCATTAATGCTTGAAAAACATTGTTGATTAAAGACAGGTTGAATTAAATGTGTATTAGATTACGTATGTTTATTATGGGATAGGCACTAGGCAGGCACTGTCATAATGGAAGCACCGAAAATAAGATGCACCAGCTGCAACGTGGTGTGATTATCTAGGGATGTGAGTGTCTAATACCTATACACAAGTCAAAACTGTACACCTTGTTAATGTTTATTAAGGCATGACCTCACTGCAAGGAACATATATACATTGTAGTGAAGGCACTCTTGTTTAAGACATTTTTACTAAACCTGTAGCACTTTTGCAGCTCCATTTAAGCCATTAGCTCTTAACTCTCGGCAGACTACTTAGAAATAACACTGACGGACCAAAGTTTGATGTTACTGCTTCATAGAGCTAGCTCAAAGACATCATAGCAGGATGTATTTTGGGTGGCAGGGGTAAGCCGGTATTGGGTCTGAATGGCCATGCGGACCAAAATGTCAGTGGGCAGTCAATGGGTTGGCACGCCTTTTCACGTGTCCTTTCCTTCCTAGCTTTACTGTACAGTGCAATACTTTCGGTCTACGAGCACCACCCAATAGCCAAAACTAAAAATGGACTGAAATAAAACTACGGTACAAGCAAATCTCTGTGGTTAGGTGTCCCTCTGGTCTTCGTCCTTCTGTTTCTTTGCTGTTCTGGTGAGCCACTGTCTTCTGGTCATTGCCTCCCATTGGAGCTGCTCCTGTGGTCCACAAATCCCTGGTTATTCGCTGTCAAAAACAAACAGAAGCAACAGGTTTCCATTTTCTGGGCAATGTTTCTGTTTAAAGTGCACATTGAAAGCCTCAAATTCCCACTCTTGCACGGTGTGTCAATGCAGTCAATGGTGTCATTGATTTGAGAAACATATTGTAACAATAGCTGCACTCTACCTCCCACCCTAACTGAAAAAATATTGCGGCACACATCCAGTGCACTGAAAAAACACAGGTTACAAAATGACGTACATCATCAGGGTGCACATATGTGCACTAAATTTCCCTAAACCCCCAAACAAACTCACTACTGATATGACCACAGAACTCGCCACACTCCTCAAGCGCCACTCTGACAGGCCCACAGACAACCACACAAACAAGTATTTTAGTAATCTGGTGTGCGCATTAACTCTCCATCTCCAACACCCTGGACATCCTGGCCCCTGTCATAAGGATCCCCGTGAGGCATGCCTCCAAGTGCAACACCTGGTATGACTCCAAACTTGCCTCTCTGAAACGGCGTATATCCAAGCCCGCATCTCTGGGGTCACTAACAACACAGCTGAACTTTTTAAAAATCAGCAAATTCACGCCTACTGAGAAAAGGTTACAAAAACAGAAGTTACAAATACATCTTTTCAAACAGATTTTCTTCTTTGCCTACTCGAGTTTCTGCCATATGGGTTTTCAACTGTTGAAAGAGCCCAACCTTCTTCAGGGCAGATATAATTTGCTGATAGAGTGGAGTGATGCTTTCCAATAATTCGCAATCTTAACGAGTCGGTACATTATAATATTGCAGACTCTCTTCTATTAGGTTGAGCGTTCTGTAGTTAAACTTTCATCGCTCCGCATTTCCAAAGCCGATCTTTGTTCTCATTTCTGTGACCCCCTCTCCCAGTGCTCGTGCCTATCTCATGCCTACACAAAAGCCAGATCTGTTGTCTTTGCCAATGTTTGGATTCAATTGAAGTGACTGCAGCCCGATTATTACTGGCAACTACAAAGTGTTTTGAGTTTAAGGTATCGGTATGGACCTGCTCAAAGTACTGAAGTTCTGTTTTGCTCAATTACTGTTACTTCCAAATAAATGTATTTATTAAGAGAAAAGATACAGCAATTAAAAATGAACATTAAACTGCCATCTGTCATAAATGGATTAACTTCCTGTTCTAGTCATGTAGGAACATTACATTTTTACCTGCTGACAATGTATAGAGCCCTACACAGTTTTAATTTTATTGCCATTCAAAATATTTCTAAACTAGATGTGTACATATGTGTTTAAGTGTAATGATAAGAATAAACATATTCTAAAAAGATGTGTGTCAAATAGTATCTTATTTAATTTGAAAACGCAGCGGTATCAAGGATTTCTATTCTTGAATATATTGTTTTGATATTTCTGCCAGGGACGAATCTAGTGCCATTAGTGTATTATTCAAGCCAATGTCTAGTCCGGCCACAATACAAAAAGATCCAATGAAATTGCAGACCAAAGGTCAAGCCCCGACCTGCCCCGCCCCCTCCACTCCCATCTGTCTCCCTCCGTTTTGGATGCAGCCAGAGCACCACTCGTTCCTTTTCTCCACTTCCACCACTGCTTTAAACCCTCGCCGTCATTTTCTTTTCTGTGTATTTGGGGCAGGTTTGTTCTCCCTCTTTCATGTTTCTTTTGTTTCTGCCTCTTTTGTTTTACCTATTGTCCATTTTGTCATTCGTTCATGAATTTCCGCCTGGTTTTCATTTCGTTTTTGCTTTCTGCAATGTTCTCATTTTTTCTGTTGAATCGTTCTCTCATTCCCTCCACGTTTCCTCTGCCTTACGGTTCCTTTTTTGTTGCTCTATTTTCTTTTTTTCTGCATTTTCTGTCTCTATATCTGTCTCCTTACCCTCGATTGGTCTCTTTCTACAAATATCTTTTTTTTCTTAATTAATTTATTTTTTTCCAATGTGTATTTTTGCAGCTCTATTCTTGTTGTCCCAGTTCCTCTTTTCTTTAATTTTTCTACTCTTTCCCCTTTTTCACCGCATATCTTACTCCCTTCTCTAAATAGAGCTTATTGGACCTCAGTACCAGTTCGGCGAAATTAGCTGTGCTCAAAATATCAGATGTGTTAATTCAGAAAATCGTGTTTACTGATGCGACAATTTGTTTTTTTGCACTGTTATTGTTACTCATTTTGGAGTCCCATTAGTCTCCATTGGGATTTGGAGGAATTAACGCCAGCGGTAAATCAACTGGTTAGCACCAAAATTGCAAAATGTCCACATGGAGAAAATGGCGGTAAATCTGTTGCCACCACTCTTAACTGTATTACTGTGCTCGTAGTGAGGCATTTTTGTTATAACTTACTACAGTTGAGTAGTGATGTCTTTTTCGACTTTCTGGTAAGTGATGATATCCCAATAAGAATGAAATGGGAAAATCATGTCAGTTTTAAAAAAAAACATTTTCATGGCTTTTATGTAGTATTATGTGTGATGCAGTTTGTAATGTTACATGTTAGCCAAAAATGTAAGAGACACTCTATTGAGGGTGAACACCAGTGGTTGAAGTGAGCAGGAATGGTCGGGAGTGGTGTTCCACTACATTTATTTTTTACTGTTAACAGCTGCACTACTTTTTGCATCATTGCAAAACTGTTCTTTATGAAGTTAAAGCACACGTCTCCACTTTACCACCGGATAAAAGTTAGAGCTAAACTGAAATCTTTTCAATCTAATTTGGCTGTCAACCAGCATGGCTGCAAACCCTGGAAAATGTATTGCACGTTGCTCCTTTCCTTCCCACTCTGTCCCCCACCGGAGTCCCGCTACTTTTTTGATACACTTCTATCACTGGTGAACACATCCAGGGTCGGACTGGGAGAAGAAAAAGGGCCTGGTCACCCAAAAAAAAAGTGGCCCAACCCTCACGACCCTTGACCTCTGATGACATCACCGCAAGGGATGTCATTTGATCCCACCTCAAAGTGACATCCCAGGAAATGAAACACGACCTTTCACCCCTTGACAAAACAGGAAGTGGCATCAAATAGCATTGTTCCTAAGTACACTAAATTACTGTGAACAGGGGAGTTGCTAGGTCTGGAAAAGACCCGGGGCTAAACTGATGTTGGTACTGTTGGGACTGGGGGCGAGCTAGTCTTTTGGCTGTAGCTCCTGAGATTCTATCTGGGGCTACAACCAAAAGATCAGGGGCTATAGCCCCCTTAGCCCCCCACCCTAGCAACACCCCTGACTGTGAATTCAAGCAGACGTCCAAGGCGAAATGATATGTCATTGTAAAGCACTTACGCTTAAGCTCTTTTATATAGAACAAATATGCATACAATATCACCCAACCTGTTTTGGTACTCATTTATCGACCTAGGAAGGATGAAAGGCTTTTTGAAAAGAATTTTTTTTTTTTTAAACTATATTTTTTTAAACTTTTTTTTTTCTTCCAAACCGGCCCAGACATGGCCAGAAACCGGACCCCAATCCCTAGGTGACGATTTCAGCCCAGCCACGCGCTGAAAGGCCGAGGGGCCAATCCGACCCTGGTTAGGGGGAATATTTTCTTTCACTCTTCTATCTTTTTTGACTCCTTTAGCCTTGGGTTTCCCCTTTGTCTTAGACTTGGCAGTGGACTTGGCCAGTGCAGCCCTTGTTTGTGACCTTGTGCATGGTCTCTCTGCTGTGTCACCCACAAGGCCTAAAGCTCTAAGATCATTCCCCAGCAGGACCTTTCCAGGCACTTGCCTCAGAATGCTCACTGGAATCCTGACCACTGTACCATTTATAGGAAGATTTACAGGCATTACTGGGAACTTGAGAGGGGGGCCATCAGCTAACTTAGTGGGTAACAAAGGAGCTCTGGCAACATCCTCTGGGTCTATCAAGGTAGAATCCACTACTGTTCTGCGGGCTCCACTATCCCTAAGGGCCGGAGTGTCAACTCCATTGATCATCACACTGTCTTTGAAATAGTGCTTGGTGTTATCTGGAATTCTAGCATAAGCCTCTGAGACTTTAGGCTCCCAGGAACCCAGGGAAACTAAAACTACAGCAGATTCTATTCCACTGGGGAAGGAGTATGAGGAGAAGGATGCTCCAGTGATTTCTTCCTCATAGGAGGAGAAGGCCAGATTCGCAGAGTGGACCCCCAAGGTTTTGACCTTAGATCTGGGGTCCCCCTTCACATAGTCACTTGCTCCACAAGCCACACAAGATCCACTGGATCTTGGGACATAAGGAGGTTTACTGTAACCAGAGGTCTGTTTGAAAGGATAGCTTCCACTACCCTGTGCATTTTCCTGTGACTTACCCTTACATTTCTTTTTCTGGCTCTTTTGGGAGGACGTTTTATCAGACCCCCACCCTCTTTATCTTTGGACTGTTCCCCCTCCTCCTGCTTACCAGGAGTAGTCTTGTCCTTATGGGAACTCTATGTGACACCCACAAATCGGCTGCTGTGACTAGCTTCTTTTTATTTAACTCCTTTGAATCTGCCAAGTCCTGCTTAGGCTCAGGGGAACAAGATGCAAAAATATGTTCAAGCATGACAAGACACAACATACCCTCAAAGGTGGGGACCTTATAGCCTTCAGCCCAACCAGTAAGGTTCTTTAAGGATTCAGTTACACAAGACACCCAAGCACTAACTTCTTTCTTATTGTACTCCCTAAACCTCTTCACATATTGGGCAGGAGTCTTCCCAAACTTTAAGATGAGAGTTTGCTTCAACATTGTAAAATCTACTCTTTTGGCTTTTGACATTTCCATAACAGCACTGCAGCCAGAATGGTGCAGTCTGCTGAGCAACCATGCAATTTTATCAGCATTTACAATCTCTTGATCCTCACATGCATACTCAAATGCATTCAGCCAGTCCATAATGACATTCTTCTCATCATACATACTGAGCAGATCTTTAGGAAATCTTGGATGAGAGAAGGACCCAGACCCATGTCCAGATCCTTTGGATCCATTTGAAACTTGAAGCTTGGCCAGTTCTAACTGGTGATCCCTGTCCTTCTGTTTTTCTTCCTTCTCTATTTTCAGCTCAGCCATTTGTTATCCAAGCTCCTTCGGATTAAACAGCAGCTCTTGCTACTAGAATTCCAACCTGGCATCAGCATCAGAGCTGGCAGAGGAAAATTGGGACATCACATCATCCCTGTCATCATGGGCACCATGGATGCGGGCAGCGACAGAACTGTCAGTTCTGTCAGTGAGAGCAGCCCCACCTCCTTCTGCACTCTCATCTGACACAATGGCTTCGAATTGAGACACTTGCCAGTCCATGATCCTTTGGATCATTTCAATCTTTGTACCTTGAGCAGGCAAGCCTCTCTCAGTACACATCATTCTCAATGTTTCAGAATTTGAAGCATTCAAGGTTATATTGGTAATTGTTTCCATTATTCTAGGTAGGTCTATGGCCTTTACAGTTACTTACTACTAAGGTCACTGTGTGTCCTGGGTAGGGGTGATCTGAAATGCCTTCGCTAGTGTGCAACACTGGATACCTACAGTCCTATCCCACTGCTGTACACAAATTTGTTAAGATGGATTTCTGAACTCTGACCTGGTGGGCAGAGATTCAGAAGGCCAGCCTAGTTTCTTGGAACAGGGTAACCTTCTGGACAAGCCAGACCAATCAAGGTAGCATTGGTGGCAGTCAAGACTAGGTCTCAGGAGGGGTGAGGGTGACTGAAAGACCTCAATGAGCCCACATAGTAAAGGACACTACAAATCACTCCCAGCCAGGTGTATCTATATTAAAAATATAGGTACATGTATTCAAGGCCTTTGCAATTCAACACACGGCCATTATCAATAGTAATACATCAAACCAACACAACACTACTATAATACATATACACAATACCAATTGGCCTAAAGGGATAAAAGCACAGAATGGGTCCACAACCTAAAAGGGAATTAAGCGAGCAGTGCAAATAGTCTTTAGGCAGTGCTTCATAAAGTTAACCCTAACTGAGAGGCAGTCCAGTCCCTATGAAGAGAGGAGCCTAGCGCTCAATGTACGTTCAAATGCTGGTGCACACGATAGTGCAGAAGGGCGAGAACAGGGTCCCTTGCAGGGGCTGTAGCAGCTCAGGAAGGTTGGTAAGGCAATAAAGAACAAGATCCCACTATTTGTGGAGGGTCTCCCCAAAAGGGCAGAACAGGTTCCAGGAGTGGGAAAGGTTCAATAGCTTGGGCTATCTGAGGAAAGGAGAGTGGCTCTCAGGGGACACTTGTGCGTAAAAATGAATTGATGCGCTAGGGGGGCCACCGGTAATGGTTGCAGGTACTTACCAATGGCGCACTTCGGACCAAACTTCAGCAGTCGAGCCCACTTCAGTTGCAGGTTCAAATGCAGCAGTTGTGCGGCTCTGCAGCTTTCAGCGTCAAAGTTACAGCGATGATTCCCTGGCCGAACAGTGCCAATTTCTCTGCTCCTGGTGGATGGACCAGTCTAGTTTCACTAGAAGGCTTCAGGGCTCAGAGGGGCACAGCAGCACAACACCTATGAAGTTCGTCACCACAGCTGGGCGACACAGTAACCATGTGTACTCTAGTTCAGGCGCTCTCTCTTTATTCCAGACCTGTGAATGCCAAGTGTACGAAATTCGGTGTGAGAGGGCCGTGAACACAGAGCTTGTGATATACCATGTTTCAAGTGTGTCCTCAAAACCGTGGCGGTGTCAGAGCAAAGGTCCGGCGCGAGCTGGTCTGCGCACTCGTTGGCCCAGGGACACTTCAGTGAAGGCTTACTTGCAGGGTTTGTTGAAGGTGCAGAGAATAATTGGTCCCACCTAATGGGTTGAAGCATCTTCACAGACCTTCTAGTTCGATCAAATGCAGAGGAGTCCAGCGAGACGACAGTGGGCTCAGGGTGCCAAACCTTCCAGCGGGTCACCAGCGGCTCCTCAACTCGGCTTTTTAGTTTCAGGATACTTGGATCCTTTCTCAGGTTCAGTGAGAACTCAAGAGATCAACCTGGTATGGGTGTTTGGAGCCTTCTCTTATCCAGAATCTCCTTTGCGCCAAAATGAAGAGGACCCAATGGGAGATCTTCTCACATACAGGCAGACCAGATGTGGACCAATCATGGACCACAGTGGTACCAGTCATTCACAACACACCAGATTCTCTGGCACCCAGGTTGTGTATTGGAGCTAGACAGTCCAACCCACATCCTGGAAGCACACACACAAGGCATGCAGACTCCCTTAACAGCTTGGCATTTTGCGGGAGAATGCATGCCCAGATAAGGACTGACACGGGTCGGCTCGACCTGGGGAAGGCAAAGGGGCAAGATGGCCAAAGGACAGAACAAAGAACGTTGTGGCATGGCCATTTTGGAGCCAGGCACCCTTACTATGCCAAACGCGGTAAGTGTGGTTTGCATGACAAGAAAGGGTTAAAAATATGCGAAAAGATAAGCTGCCACCAGCCCTGTCGCCCTGTCCAAGGCACATCTGCACTTCTCCTAAAAAGTCCTTAAAGGGGAGTCTAGGGCCTTTGGAAATTAAAGGAAGACCCACGTACACTGCAAGGTACATTGTGCACGTGTAACATGTTCATGGATGTCATTTAGGGGTTGCCAGGGGTTGCAATTGCGTGCTACCCCTGTGGTCTCCCTTGCTACCCCTAAAACAAATTCTAAACAAAAAAAGACCTTTTTTTTGCATTGTAGCTCATGGGCTGTGGCCATCAGCATGTGGCTCTTTATTTCTGGAGTGGCTGGTTTTCTGGTAGCAATAGCCGGTAAGATAGCTCAGTGGGTTCAGTGCTGGCTGCTGCAATGTGTGTGTGATCTGCAGGTTGCAGGTTCGACTCTGAGCAAGGTCAATTCAGCCTTTCATCCTGCTGAGGTTGATAAATGAGTACCAACAGTTAGAGTTATATTATATGTATATTTGTTCTATATGAAGCGCTTCAGCCTAAGTGCTATATAATAACACATCATTAATGTTTGGCCTTGGACGTCTGCTTGCATTCACAGTGATTCAGTGATATGGGCATATATATGCACTGATATTAACGATACATACGGTGATCCATTCTTTTATGAAATGTATATCCCTTTACAGTGATATCGTAACCATATTTTTCGTAGTGTACTCAGAAACAATGTTATGTGATGCCACTTCCTGTTTTTCGAGGGGTAAAAGGTCGTGTTCCATCTCTTTCCGTGATGTAACTTTGGGGTGGGTTTGTGATGCTGGAAATGCATCAGGGGGACAGGGCCTCTGAATCCTTGTCCTATATTGTCTTATCATGTATGTTCTATCTTCCTTTCCGCGGAGGAGTTCATGTGGGACTCCTGGCGGTGCGGCTCTTCCTGAATTTGGTTTGGTGAACAGACCCTTGGGATACCCTTATGGCACCCATGGGTGGGAGTAAGACCCTGTACCCCAAGTGTATGTTTTTGGCCACTGTGTGTGGCCCACAGAGCAGGGTACAGGCTGGTGGCAGCTCCATGCTGAATTGACAGGTGCCTTGAGTGTCCACCATTTTGTGATGCCCAGGCCCTGTCATTGGAATCAGTGGATTCCTGATGGAGACAAGATGTCCCCCGTGGTCTCTTGATTTCTATCACCTGTTACCTTCTTTTCCCAAAGTCCTGAGAAGCCCTGACTCTGTCCCTTCCCCCTGACTGGCTGTTGGGTGGAAGTTCCATATATGGTAGTATGGGGAAGTGCCGACCAGACTGGCTGGAGCCTTCTCAATGACCGTATATTGTGGGTATGCCCGTGGGGTGGGACCTGGGTGAATGGAGTGTGTGATGAATACGCATTCTGTGTTTGACACAATGACTGAGACAGCCGTGCCCGAAACTGGTATGAATGCAGCGTGTAGTGCTGAATAGCAGAGTACTTGTCCGAATCCACATTCTGTGTTGTAAGTGTCTGGATGGAGAAGAATGGCCTGAATGCACCGTGCGCCTGATTGTCTGACTGACTGCCTGAATGCCCTTCTGAGTGAT
This sequence comes from Ambystoma mexicanum, assembly GCF_040938575.1. Classification (NCBI taxonomy): domain Eukaryota; kingdom Metazoa; phylum Chordata; class Amphibia; order Caudata; family Ambystomatidae; genus Ambystoma; species Ambystoma mexicanum. The sequence goes on from NC_090925.1 coordinate 198,399,262, forward strand.
TGGTTGCCTGAGTGTGACACAGCAGAGTGAATGGGAGATCAACAGTATATCTGGGGGCCTCTCACTGCTAGAAATCATTCAGAAGCTGAAGTTGATACTTGATGCTTACTCTTGAAGCTGAACTGGAAGAAGAAGGTGAACCTGCTGTGTCTTCAAGAACTGATCCAAGAGAGGACCTGGTAAGGAGACCTCTGCCTGAGCTACGAGGGACCATCTTGCACCAGCTAATCTTTGCCAAAGCTCCCTGGTAGACAGATCTACGAAAGGCTGCCGATCAGAGAAGGAGACCAACGAGGAAAACGAAGAGAAGCAGTGGACAGCTGTTCACCGTCGACGACCGCTGTCGCCGACCAGAGCCGACATGCTCCCGTTTGGCTAAGAACATTTAATCCAAGGACTCCCTTGTTCATCACCGTCGACCGCTTTCGTCCTGCCGGAGAAAGTCAAGGCCGCCAATGACCCAGGAGAATCCGCTGGTGGGTTTCCCGCCACCTGAAGACCTCAGAGGCGCTGATGAAGCTACTGAAGCCAGCCATGGTCACGACTCGACGCCCTTGCTGGGCCAAAGTTCTTCACTAACTCTTTCCGGCAACTAACCATTGTCGTCGAGGTGCACTGCACGCCTTCCCTGTTGCAAGAGGTTTTCGATCACTCGTCTACCAGCACCGCAAGGACCGAAGTTGCTGCCTCAATGACAACGTTCACCTTTTCTTCATCTAAGAAGTTCGACGACCTGTGGCTCACGCTTGAAAGGGAGCGCACTCAAGAAGGGCCCGTCGATTCCCAGACGAAGAACTCTACAACGCAAGGTACATTTGGGTTGCAGAACTGTAGAAGAAGATAAGACTCGAATAGACAATACATGGACTGGGCTTGTACGATATTTCTTTATATACAGGTTGCCCAGGTGGGGTGATCCTCACACGGACTGTGCCTAGGTATCGGGCCAGTATTCTGCCAATTGTCTAACCAACTTGTCTTCTTCCCAAGTCTTTGGTTGATAACATTTTACTGTGTTGATTCGTATGCTATTTGAACTGAGTACAGGTGATGCATTTTAATGGAATCAGAGTAAGAGTGCTACCACCTAGAACTGTACATATTTACCATTTTAGAATTTTCGTAGCACAAAGTGTATTATCGTGATAGTGTATATAACATTGAACCTTATTTATATAAAGACTGTGTTTTAACTAACACAGTGTGTGGGCATTCCTTTGTGGGAGCTTGGGGACTACACTGTACTTAAGAACCAGCCTGAATCACCTCCTGAGAAGCTAGGCCTTGATTGCTCGAGCTTAGCTACCTTATAGAGAATCTTGGCTGGGGTCCTCTGTGCCTCTCCTCTGCCATATGGAGAGCAGGAGTACAGACGCCCCCCTCCAGTGCGTTTCTTTACAGGGGTCAAATGACATCACTTCCTGTGATGCCATCAAAGGTCAAGGGTCGTGTGATGTCACTTCTGCTACCTCTGCCATTTTGGTGAAAAGATATCCCTGAACATGTTGCAGAAAAGTTGCAACATTGGAAAGGACTAAGGGAAACAAAGTCTCCCAGTACTGACTGTCTTTAAGGGCATGTCAGTTTCCCCATAACAAAGTGAGCAAAAGCCCAGTGGAGTGCCCCTGAAGGCTGTGCTTCTCTGGTAAAGTCAGACTATTGTGTTTAAATAGCAGCAAAAAGTTGAGGGGTACACAACTGGAGGGAAAACTTCACATATATGGGAATCTTTCCTAACAGTATCATTTATGCAACACTATATTTTATACTAGATCCTGTGCTACACCCTATAAGAGTAAACATACCCGATGCTGTATGTTTTTCTGTTTAGCTCAGTTAGGCATTGTTGTTTTGTAACGGCACGCCGCATGCCATGTTCTACCAACACTCGGACTCAGAGACATGGCAATGCGCCTCTCTGCACACACAGGGCAGCCCTGCTGATCCGATGGAATGCCTAATGCAAGCAGGGAAGTGCAGGCTTCTAGACGGCTCAGCTGCTGCCTGAACTCATCACGTCAGCATGTTCTTTCCTCGTCAGGCCTAGAGCCTCTCCAGCACTGAGACGAGTGGCGGCCTCCGGAGGCCCTGTGGCTGCCTGCCAGCTTTCTAGAGATCACTGTGTTATTAGCAGAGGCATCTCTACCCTGGGTGTGCTCCTGAGAGACCCGACCATCAGCGAGAGTGAAAGGCAATAAAAACAATAGCAAGACAAGGGCTTGTTAATATTGTGATGAACCGAAGAAGTTCTTAGGCAACACGTTATTATTCCACAACTCAATGGCGCGCCTTTTATCACCTGCATGAAGATCCCGGGATTAGATGTGTTACACGAAAGTCACTGCAGCCCACCCAACCCCCTCGGCTATCTTACTGTGACCTGCTGCTAGCACACTAGTTATGGCATAAGGAGCATTCATCCCCCAGCTCTTTTAGGATTGGAACCTGTGACCTGCCCATCGCGCACAGATCTCTCCAGCCAGCATGTCAGAGCCTGATTAGCTATATTACTGGCACTGGAACTTGTGACAGCATGTTATGCACCTATCACTGCCGCCAGCACCTTAGCGCCATGAGCTACCTTACTAAGCTTCAAACCTCTGACCTGCACGTTACACAGTCTCTGCATCACAACCATCAAGCCAATGAGATATCATTCAACGAATGAACCTTTGACCTACATCAGGAGTCTGTCTGCAACATTTGGCTCTCAAGATGATTTCAACTACAACTCCCATCACCCATAGCCAGTTTACTCAATGGTGAGGGATAATGGGAGTTGCAGTTCGACTCATATGAAGAGCTGCAGGCTGCAGATCCCTGACCTACAGGTTACTAGATACCTGCAGATCATTAATTTCCCCGTCATCTATGTATCAAGTTGGCGACTGTAGCCTGTAGGTTACACATATACTTCTGCAGGAAGCACATAACCCTGTGAACTATCCGACTGGTATTGGAGCCTGTGACCTACAGGCTTCACACGTGCATCTGCAGTGACAGCCTAGAAGGCACAGAAATAGCCCTCAGTCTTTTCAGAGACATTACCCAAAGCCCATTCTGGTCCACACACATGTAGATTAAGGACATATAGGACAGGCGTGGGCAACACGTGGCTCTCGCTCACTTTGGCCTAAGACTCCCATGATCCCTCTGATTATCTAGACTGGCTATGGCAAATGGGAAGAGCAGACCAAAACATCTGGAGTGTCACGGCTTGTCTAGGTATCCCCTGTTTTTAAAAGACTTTCTTTTGAACGCCTGCGCTTTGATTGTGCACTTTTGGTCGAATCGACCCATTACATATACATATACATATAGATGTATATGATGTATGTGTCTATGTGGGGGTAGGGCCATAGGGGTGTGGGAGTTGGAGAGAGGGGGCTATGGTATAAAAAACTGTCTAAGTTCAGGTAGAACAAAAGTGCATGATCAAAGTGCAGACTGTCGAAAGAAAGTCTTTCAAAACACCTGAGGCTGCATGTCCATGCCTGATCTGGGCTTACACTCAACTCTCTTTACAAGAGGCACTGATCCATCGCTGGGGCTTCTCCTCCTCCAGGGGCCACGCACAGAACCCATTCCATGAGCAGAGAAGCACAGTCCGGGTCTTCTCCCAGGGACCCTACTGGGGCCATTGCCCTTCTGCAAGGCGCCTTCTGTTCTTCGGTTAAGGTGGAGGGCGCAGAGGAACTCAAGCTGTATGTGGCATGACTGCAAAGACGAGGAAGGCTGTAGAGTGGCTTGCTTGGTAATTCGGGAAGAATTCAGGATCAGTTTTAGGCTTTTTTAATGTATCTATTTATTTGACATGATCAAAATCTGAACCTTCAAATTCATCGAGAACGAAACGTACACATTTAAAATACTTTGGGCTTTTGCGAGCATGGAGATAATTGATAAATGTGCATGTTTGCGCTTGTGGGGTAACAAACCTGTGGCCAGCAAGGTGCTGAGGAGGAGGCGATGAGCTGAGCCAGAGCGAGAGCCAGCAAGAAATTCAGAAAAGAACTCAAGACCCATCTCTTCAAGGAGTCTCTCCTCCTCAACAGCTAGGCCATCACGTCCACCCCCACCTGACTAGCTAGATGCAACCCGCCCCTTTCCTTCCTGCCACCCGTACCCCACCGCTGTCCCCCTCTGTATACTACCCCCGCTGTATATCTGTTCTGTTGTTACCACTGAAAAGTGCTCCATTATTTATCTGTATTGGTGTATACCTCTGTAAAGCGCTGTGTTGCTTTTCAAAGGTAGGTCTGCGCTCAATAAATACAGTAACAGTTTACCAGAGGACGAGGGGTGTTCCTACCAATAATGTCACAAGCTAGCAGAGCATTTAATCTGAACCTTTCCCCCGGCAATAATGGAGAAGTCAGCCATGGGGCAAATTAACCGTCTTTATTCTCTAAAACACAGGGATCATACAGGAAAGAACAGAATCTCCGGCAAGCACAGCTCCTGAGCACGTGTCACTTGGTTTTGTTTCTTAGCGACGTCACAACCACCAACCCATCCCAAAAACCTAAGGGCTACATCCATTGGGTAGCACGGGTGATAGTACCTATGGAAATCCCCTATGTGAGTTATTCCATTGGTCTTCCCATGTCAGGTGGGTTTGCTTGAGACTGCCCCAAAAACTACCTATTACTTTGTTTCAGGGTCACATGATGACCATTGGCACCTGCAACATTATACACCACCCCTGCTTGGAGCATCTGGATTGACTAGAGCGGGTCTCCCCAGGCCTGGAACCCTGTTCTGTTCACAGCACTCAGTTTACCTTTTCAAGGTAATGGGAAAGACTGTGTGTCCTCATTGTTGCCACTCATATAGCCTCCTAGCCTGGTAAAGTGCCTGCAGGTTGCAATGTTCTGTGGACAACGCATGTACCCGTCTAGTCTGCTATGCTGGGAACAGCTCCTCTTCCCACCTTGACTATAAGGCCATCGTTCGGCTCATCCGGGTCACGTGGGGGAGGACCACGAAACAGATCCTTTTCGGTCTACAATTGTTGAGGATTCTATTCTGTATTTTGCAGGTGGCTCACTGCGTTGGAAATCAGGAATTTTCCACCCACCATAGAGCTTGGCTGCAAACACTGATCACGCTATAGAGTCTGCATATCTTCTTCCATATTTTGAGGCCTATGGCTTCATGCAACTTCACTACAGTCCTTCTATGGTTCCCCTATATGTTCTAGTATTTTCCTTATATATTAATAATGATCAGGGTCTTACAGGTTCTTTAGACGTCCCCGTAGTTCCTCATGGTTAGTTGCGATGAAGCGGTTGCAAGCTAGTTCTATGTGTGCTTTGTTCTCTCGCGTTTCTGCATTTGGCCAGTAAAAAGGGAAAGCTTTTGATGGTATGTATATCTGTATGTCCTCTATCTACAGAACGGTGTACGCATGTTATTCATGTGTACGTGTGTGTGTCTGCGTAACTTCATGCAGGTGTGGAAGTTTGCTTTGTGACTAATGATGCTATGTTGTGTTGTCACTAGTGACCTCACTACAGCGGGTTGTTAATATCAGTCAACCTGATCCAGTAACGAGGCACCTGTCTCCACGAAGACATCCGCTGGATAGGGTTTGAATGGTTGTCTAAGTGAATGTCTGTTCCCATACGGCATCTCTCGTTTCTTATCCTCCGGGCTGAAATGCGCATAGTGGACATGAGGGCCATTCTGGGGACGCTCTCTTCAGTCCCCCCTCTGGTCGACTTGTCGAACACTGCTCCAAACCTATTCACCTCCACAAGCCAAATCTTAGTTAATCCTCCTAAGTGTCCAAAATATCTTGCGTGGTCATCCAAACTCCATGTCATGTAACAGCAATCTCCTTCATGGTTACACCACACACATTTTCCCCAATATTCATTGTTTTCTTTGGGGTCCTTGAACACTACTCCGGTCGTGAACAGTGGATACCCTGTTATTTGTGTCCTTAGGGTATCTTGAGCTACTATTATTTTGTCTTCTTCAGAAGTTGTTTCTACTAGTATCTCCATTCCTATAGTTTTTTCTGTCTTCTTTCGGCATTGTGTGATACATATTCTGATCAAACAGAGTGTCAGTAGCACCAGAACTAATGCTGCCAGCAACACTTTCAGTCGGTTGGCCATCCATGTAGGTTTCCATGAGAAGATGTATGATAGCCAGCCTTCTGCTTTCTCAGCACCTTTTGCTTCTTCCTCCATTTTGGCATGCATTTGAGATAGTTTGGTAACTTCCTCAGTGAGGGTCCCGCTGGTTTCATCATTTGCTGAACAAACGTACAGCAAGAAGATCTGATCTTGGCGCAAACTCTTCCTTCCATTGCTGTGAGGAGATCCAGAACATATCTATTCTGGAGGACCATTAACTTCACTGCTCGGAGCTCTCCTTTTATGGCGTTGAAGCCGTTGAAGGTCGAGTTTATTGTTTACATCAGCTCCCATCTCATGATCTGGAGCCATTTTGCATTTGTGTATATCTGTACTGCTGGAACAATGGAGGCGAAGAACATTTCTGTCCTGCTGAACAATCAATGCTCGGGTGGTATGTTGTCTAGGGAGTCCTCCATTGTTGATGATATGTAGTTTCCTCTTTTCACTCTAGTTAAATCAACAGACGTCTTCTTTCTTCTAGTGGAGTCCATTTCATGGAATTCGTCTATCTTGATGTCCTTCTGTGGCACTACTAAAGCTGGTGTGTTAATAATATGGACCAGTGGGCATAGTCTTCCCCAGTTAGGTGGTAGTTTCTCATATGCCTTGGTTCCTCAAGCCCAATAGTGATCCATTAGTACTGCTGTTCCAACTTTCATTCCTGGAGCTTTCACTGTCTGCTTGCATTCCCTGTTCTCTCCAACTTTTACTGCTCCATAATTCTGGAAACATAATGCTGCTCCTTTCAGTGGTACTATGGGCATGGGCCCAGCCTCATTGTCTACCCACGTTAGTACCTGTGCACTTCCTTCCCATTCTTTTAGGCATTTGTCATTCTCTTCTTGCACTGTACAAACTGGAACGGTTAGGAGCGTATGCACCTTGTTCTCCCCTACTTCCTCTTTCCATCCTTCGGTTCTGTATATTTGGCTATAAACAAGCAGTTGTGGTCTTTCAAAGCATCCTGGTTCTCCTCCTATTTCTGCTGGCCTTTCTTGGTGCAAGGTAATTATTTTAATGTTATTGTTTTTGTCTCTCCTTTCTGTGGGCCATCAGCGATATATTGTATAGCTTGGCTCTTTTTCCAGTAACTGCCCACCATGTCTAGTGTTTTCATATCTGTCTATATAGGTGTTAGGCAGAATTGTATGCAGTACCCTCTGGGACCACCACACACAATTAGGACTACAGGTGTAAGCAAAACCAACCTTTGGTATAAGTCTGTACCACACAGATTGTTGGTAGCGAGCTGAGCAGCCAGGCTTATCTCAAGAGTGGATGTGAGCAGTACAAGTAGTTACACAAAAGACTTTCAATCAGAGTGGTTCAAATAGACACTTATACTCAAGGTTTCTTGGTAAAACACTTATTAATTTATTTACACAGTCATTTATAAAACATTTCAATAGAAGAAGACAACTTAATATTATAGACCAATACACTTAATACAAAACTCTAAGTTTTTGAGACAGTTTGAGCTCCCCTGAAAAAGAAGCCAAATGGCAGTTCAGTTACTTAGCAGTGAGTAAAAAGGACAAAAGTAAGTAGAATAGATTACATATACTTTCTAGGTAGTGCAAATAGTTTCAATTCACCAGAAGAGTTCAATTCAAGTCAATAGGCCAGGCCAAAGTCAATGGGCTAATATTCTGGATAGGAAAGAGCAGTTCTGGTATCAAACAGTAAAGTCTTTGCAAATGTTCTTAGAAGTAGTTTAGGCGAAAAAGAATCATTTGTGGGGTCACAAGCTGGTTAGTCCTGTGAGTTGGGAAAGTTTCACGAACTTTCATAGCAAGAGTGGCGTTCTCTCAATCAGGTTTGCACAGTACCTTTGCATGAAGAAAACAAATGTTGCTGAAGTCGTGGTTCCTGGCAGTTCCTGCAGATCTCGCTGTTCCTGAGCCTTAGTGATGGGAACAAGAGGGAGGACGTCGGGGGAATCCTGCACTGCACGGGATCATTGAAGAAAGCAAACAAAATGGAGTCACTTCAGTTCCAGTAGATGTAGATTCAAGAACAAGAACTGGTGCCCCTCTCCCTGGTTAAACCTAACCAGCTTTGAAAATGGTATTCAGGTGTCTTATGAGTTGATTGGTCCCACCAACTCAGGGGAAGAAGCCGTCCTTGAAGGAGCTTCTCTGTCGAATGGAGTTTGGCAATTCGGACCTGCAGCATGGCTTCACCGGGCAAACCAACAGGCCAGTGGTTGCAGCAGCTGTCCTCTCCCAACTCATCTTCGGTTCTTTTGTTCCAGTGGTCGACTCTGCCTTCCAGTCCACAAGACTCGCCTTTTAAACAGTTTTCTCCCTTTCATTCCAGCCTAGCTGTCACTCACCCAGGAGGATGGCTGTCCTTGCCGGACAGTCAGCCAGCCAATCACGCCAGAGTACATTTGGGTCTCCTAGGAGACTAAGCACAGGGAGTTTCTGGCACCCCCTCACTTCCTGCCCACCCCAGACATTCAGACGCCAAGGGCGGACTTCAGTCCTGAAGCCCGCCAAAGGCACACAAACAAAAGAGACCAAACCTGGGTTGGCGCACAGAGACAAACACTAGAATGACCTTTCAAAAAGAAATGGTGAAAAAAGAAGACCAGGACCCGTTTAAACAGAAGGGTTTAAGGCGCCATCTTGAAAAACATGGCTCCTGTGATTTTTAGCTACGGGTGTTCGCGGTCGGGAAAAATCATGCTAGTTCATTGTAAAACCACTGCCACTAGCCTTTTCAATAGGAAAGGGTAGCATTTGACTGCTACATGACTGTTTAGACACAGGGGATACTAAGTAATCCCTCCAGCACTCCATTGTAAGATGGTGTGTGCTGGGTCTAGGAATTTGGGAAAGACTTGTAAAGTCCATTTCACTTTACATTCTCTGGGAAACAGTAGTTTATCCCAGAGAAGGTACTTAAACCTTTGGGAAGTCTAAAATACATCCCTGTGTCACTGCACTGAGGGTGCTGTGTAACACACATGAAAACATGAAAAGATGATGCCTATGGAGTTATCTAAAACTCCATAATCAAAGAACACAAATGTAAAACACACATCAAAACACATGAAAGAGTGGGATAAAAGGCTCACACTCTTTCCAGGTAAAAAGATCAAGTCCTCAAAATCTAGCAAAGTTGCTGGGGGTCTCTAAGGTGAAGGGAATTAGCACATTTATGAGAATTCTCCCTAACAACAGGGAAAAGTTGTCTTGGACATCCACCTCAAGGTTGCCGTTTTCCCTTGGAACCTTCCTTGGGTGGTACAAATTGATAGGATCATAAGACACTGTGCTCTTGCTGCTGGTATTTCAGTTGCCACAAACATTCTGAGGCACTTGTGGCATAGGGGATGAGAGAGCAGATATAGCAGACATCTCCAGTGGTTTGTTTACCTACTTTAGTCATGTGCTTGTACCACATGTTACTGGATACTTGAGCAGTATCAGTAAAATAGGATTCAATCCCTCCTACATCTACATCTACATCAGCATTGCATCTACCTCTCCTTACTGGCCTGGCAGTGCTTACCTCCCAACCTGACATGGTAGCCAGACCTGCTGGAATTGGGGTTATTTTAGTAGGTGTTGGGAATGGACCCCAGTTATGCCAGAGGGACACCGGAAGTCCGCAGACTTGGTGGGCCCAACACCCTCCCCCAGGATGCACAGGACTCAGTCAATGGCAAGTTCGAACTGCGGTTTATTACAGACAAAACCAACAGGGATCCGCACAGAAACAGAAAATATTCATGCCCATTTCGCTTTTCCTCGGCTCGCAGGACGGTTTTACTTCCAAATGGCATCAACACTTCATCACAACTTGGGCCCCTCTCCAGAAAACCTATCGGTCCAAGTGATTGGGTATTGAGTATTCTATTACCTATATGGGTCATTATATATGTTATTCTACTGGCCCTCCCATGTCAGGTGGCCCCGAGTCACTAACTAGAACATTGTTGCAGTGTTATGGACTTACCATTGGTTCTTGCCCCTTGCTACCCACCCCTAGGGTACTAAACTGTGATTGGCTAGAGCCGACATCGCCAGGCCTGGGATTTGCAAAGGTTCTCAGCTCACTGTGTACCTCTTCAAGGTGATGAGAACGATTATGTGTCTGTATTGTAACTTCTGTGCACCACCTTGCCTTATGAGAGTGCTCCCTGTCCGGCGCAACATGTGTTACATACTTGTTGCAGTCTGTGTCTGGCTGCCTGGGACCGGCTCTCCTTTCCCACCGCTGATCGCTGTCCATTGTCTGCTTCGGCTGTGTCACATGTTCAGAGACCACAAATTTGAGCTGTGCAGCTCTGAATTATGAGGATTGAGTTATGTTTTCTGCAGCTGGTCCCTTTGTCGCCTCCCCAGCCCTGCCCCATACCTCCCCCTCCATTGCACTTCTGTCTCTGCACTTGCACGGTAAGAATATCACAGGCTTAGTACAATCGTTATATTGTCGGAATTGAAACAATATTATGCCTCCTATCGCAACAATTGTATGTGTATTGGCCTACGCCAAGTTGTCTAAAAAAACATCATATGCGAACAAACTCCACGGCAAGGTCTTGACCTTAGAGAAAAGTAATGTAAGTCGCCATCTTGGATTAAGCCGCCATTTTAGGTTCTCTTGTAATATGGAAGTCACCCTGAACATCAAAATGGAGGTCGAATGTCATTCTGAGTAAGATTCTGGCCGTAGTGACCTCCGTACACATGAATAATTAATATGCCTGCAGGCCACTTGTCGGGGTCGCGAACTGAGACCTTGTCCTACTGTTGACCTATGTGTAAATGTACAACTATATCAGCGAAACTAATCAAAATGCATATATTATAGGACTGACCTGGCAAGGAACCCATGGGCCCGGCTCGTACAATGGTTAACCCGCGAGAGGGTTGGCCAAGGGCTGGACAAATAGTATAAAAGACCCAAGTATTCCAATGTACGGTCTCTCTCACTAATGCATCGAACCTTCGTTGAAGTTCGTTACATTACTCTGAGAGCCGAATAGCTATCCGTTTGTCAATTGACTTTGGTAACTGTTGTAGCTTTTAAATAAAGCACCTGTATGTTCTTTGTAACCTGTGTTGGTGTGTTTCTTTTTGGGCTTCCCGGCCTCATATTATTTTTCTGTTTCCACAGTTGGCGCCCGAACAGGGACCCTCAAGATTGAGCCCGATCATTGAAGGTTGACGCAGACTATCGAACCGGGATCGGACGGTGTGAAACTGCGGGCCCGACCGAACGAGACGCGATACCTCAGCAGCGCTGCACGATCCGATCCTTGGACGATAGTCGTGTGGTCTGACACGGCATCTTGACGAGGGTCCATTTTTGAGGCGGGCAGATTTGTCGAAACCACCAAACACAAGGTAAAATTCATTAGGTAAGTTCTTTGGTAAACCGTACGGTCCTCCTTAGGTTTGGTCAGGTGCAGTCATGACCCGGCTCTTAATTTAACCCTGACAATTTGAATTTGGCGTATTGTATCTGCAGACACAATTATTGACCAGGTAACACCAATTTTTTGTGAAATGCCTGGGAAATTGTCTAGCTGCTTTAGGGCTCTGTTCCGCAGCGATTGACAATCTTTGGAATTTAGCCGCCCGGCACCACAGGAGGGGTCGCCGGCATGTACTATGTACTGTAAGTATGGCATTGGAAGTATAGTATTTAATGATATTTGGCACAGACAAACCAGACATGCCTCCAAATTTCAGTGGCCAATCAATGGTAGTTTCGAGATCCCCTGTATTGAATACCTCGAATCGGTCTGGCTAAAAAAGAAGGCCAGACCTGCAGCATTTGATGTTTTGCAGAATTGGAAAAAAGAAGCGTTGCAGCAGCTTAAAAGTAGGGATAAACATCCACGCCGTCATAAAACAAATGCCGAAAAGGTGTTGTTATATGATAAAGAAAAACATTCGGAGTCAGTTAGAAATATGGATAGGGTTTTCTCACTAGGTATCCAGAAAATGTATCCCTCTAACGATTTCCATGTTTCTGAAGAATTTATTGAAAAATTATTAAACGAACGCAGGCCTGGTGCCTCTGCGCCACCTCCGTATGAACCTCTCCCGGGTGCTCTGCCATTCCTGCTGTTATTCCTGTTCCCCCTGTCCAACCTATCGTTCCTATTCCTCTGGTTGTTGTTCCTCCACCTATCCCGCCACCCGTTCCTCTTGCGCCGATAGTTGCACCCTCATTGAATTTGCCCACACCTCCGCTCCCGAGTGGTTCTGTATTGACTGAAGTTGATCAGGGTGCGGGGTCAAAGATTGTCCCTCGTAATACTGTTTCTGCAGACAAGAAACTGGAATTATTTGCATGGGCTAAGCACTGTATGGAGAAAGGTGATCAAGTTAACGTTTTTTCCACATTATCAAGTATGGGCAATTGTCCAGAGAAAAATGTTTTTATCGAAGGTTTGGGGACTCATTTATGTGTAATGTGGGGTAAATTACATAATACAGATCTCCCACAAGGAGTGAGGGATCTAAATACTTTAGCACTTTTGAGGGACACAGAGGAGAAAGTACATGGGTATGTTGAGAGATTGTTTGAGTATAGGAGGGACTTTGAAAAATTACGAGGTGAGGATGATGAAGGCGACAGTATGTATGTACAGAAACGGTTCCTTCCGTGTCGTACATGGGCACCTGAGGAAGTACGAATTTGTACCAAAGACGCGATTCGATGGATCTCGGATTCATCGATACCGCCAGATGAAGTATATGACACATATAGTCAGTATACAGTAGAAATGCAGAGGAAGGTGATTCAGGTGATGGTACAGTACCTGCAAGATGAATGTGTAAGGAAGAAGGTTAGTTGTCCTATAGAATTATTGGGTATTTGTAAGAGGGCTTTTTCGCCCGACACTTCTTCAGCTCCCTTAGCGCTCGACCTGGCTCTGTTGCTTAGTAAGCGGTCAGAGTTACCTACATCTCAGTTGCCTATGAGAGAGGTTCCTCCGACATTTGTCCCTAAGGTTGAGATTCCCGCTAACGCTGGGACTGGTGCACCCGCTGTGGGCATCCCTGCACACTATGTATCGCAATTTGTTCACGTCCCGTTCTCACGACAGGAAGTGAACACTATTAGACAATCAATTCCCGATATTAGGAAAAAAACGACAGGATTCTACAAAGAGATAGAGTCCGTTTTGCAGTCCTCTGTGTTCACCTTAAGTGACATTGACTTGCTATTCCCTGTACTCCTGCCCGTAGATTTATGGAAGCAGGTTCGAACAATAGACGATGTGCCAGGGTTAGGAGATACGTGGGCTAACATGACTAGGTTTGATGGGGAAAGACCAGCTGGTGAGAAACCACCTCAGGTAATACTTACTTTGCCTGATAGAATTGTTGCAAAATTGAAAACCATAATTCCTGAGAAAAGAATTATTTGGGACAAGCTTACGGCCTGTGTTCAAGGAAAAACTGAAGGTGCCACCGAGCTCTTTAATAGATTCGAACAGGTATTCTCTGATTTCAGTGGACAGGACTTGGGCACTGAGTCTGGGAAAAGGTTGTTTGTGGACAAATTTGTACGTGGGTTGTTGCCCGACATCCAGTCACAGATTATGTCCTCTGAGAGCGCTTAGCAGGCGAAATCCCAATCTGAAGTTTTGCACATGGCTCAGTATTATGAGAACCGTGTTAATAATGAAAAAGAGAAAATAGAGAAGAGGAAAGGAGATTTGAAGACTAAAGTATTGTTACAACAAATTGTTAGAAATCTCAGAGGAGGTACGTCACAGACCAGAGGTCAGTATGTCCCGAAAGGAAACGCTCCTTTGGGTCCTGTGAATGTTAATCAATGTGCCTATTGCCGCCAGGAAGGTCATTGGCGAGCACAGTGCCCCGTCCTTCGCCAAAGGTCAAACAATGCATTTGGGAGTATGGGTAGACGACCTAGAGGTTGCCCCGGAGCGGGGGGCCATGATAGAGGTCAGTTTTCGCAAGATCCTCAGCAACCTTTTTCACGGGAAAATCAGATTTCGAGTGTGGACACAAGAAACATATTTGATCACCCTTCTGCTGCCTACCTTTGTGAAGAACTTCCTTCCGATGACATTGTATTTCGTTAGGACTGCCCGAAGCAGGGTTTGGAACCTTCACCTATTCCCGTTAATCAGAAAGGTCCCTACGTTGAATTGTTAGTGGGGAATAGGAAACATCCGTTTTTGATAGACACTGGAGCACAGAAGTGCTCCATTGATCATTCCCGGGTTCCAAATATTCCACTGTCAGGGCAAACAAATGTTTCTGTAGGGTTTTCTGGTATACCAATTGTTTGTCCGGTTTCTTCACCGGTGTCTGTTTCTTTGGGTCCCTTTACGGACCATTGTCCCTTCCTTCTGACTTCGAACTGTGGAGAGAATTTGCTGGGGTTAAATCTGTTGAAGAAATTGAATACAGTAATTCATTGTTCCTCTGATGGAGTCATACTGACCGTTTCACCACAGCAACTTCCCAGTTCTCAATTTCTGACTCAACCATTGCCTCCTGAGTTTAGTGTTGTTCCGGAATGTTTATGGGCGGTTGACGACAATGATGTTGGGGTACTACAGATTGAGCCCGTTAGAATAGTTTTGAAACATGGGGTTAAACTACCACACATTCCGCAATATAAAATATCAGTTGAGGGCGAGCGTGCTTTGAAGTGCATTGTCTCCGATTTTGTGCATCGAGGGGTGATTGAAGAGATTGCAGGTAGTTTATGTAACAGTCCGATTTTGCCTGTATACAAGAAAGGCGACAATGCAATCCCATACCGTTTTATAATTGATCTTCGTGCGATTAACAAAGTTGTCGCCCCACAATTTCCAATTGTGCCTGATGTAACAACGATATTAACAATGATCCCTGCTACAGCTACGCACTTTAGTGTTGTGGATTTAAAGAATGCTTTCTTTAGCATTCCTATACACAAGGAGAGTAGATATTTGTTTGCGTTCACCTTGGGAGGACGTTCATTTACATTTACTCGGGCACCTCAAGGGTATACTGAAAGCCCAAGCATTTATAGTAGAGCTTTGAAAGAGCAGCTTGACACCCTTGAATTGCCACCTACTTGTACACTACTTCAGTATGTCGATGATTTGCTTTTGGCTGCAGATTCCGAAAGTGCTTGTAAAGAAGGCACTGTATTGTTACTTATTCATCTGGCCGAAAACGGTCATAAAGCTTCGCTCAAGAAATTTCAATATTGTTGTCAGGAGGTCGCCTATTTAGGCTCCTGTCAAAGGAGGGGAGAAGATTGACACCTGAAAGAATAAAACACATTTCTGGCATGTCTGTTCCAAATACACAGAAGGAAGTCAGGGCCTAAATAGGTATGGCTTCTTACTGTAGGTTGTGGATCCCGAACTTTTCACTGGTGATAAAACCGATGGTGGCTTTGACGAAGAAGGGCATTTCTCTGCCGCTGCCATGGAAATCGGAACATCAACGATCATTTGAGCTTCTCAAAACCGCGTTATGCTCTGCACCGGTTCTGGGTACTCCAAATTATGACAAGGCCTTTGTGTTGTTTGTGCATGAATGTGATGGATGTGCTTTGGCTGTGTTAACACAGGAACACGGAGGGAAGAATAGGCCGTGCGGCTACTACTCTTCCACCCTTGATCCTGTCGCATGCGCTTTGCCAAGATGTTTGCGAGCTGTCGCTGCTGATGCCGCGTCTGTAAAACAGAGTGAGGGGATGGTCCTAGGCCATGATTTAATTCTGATGGTACCTCACTCTGTAGATGTCCTATTGAATAAAACCCAAACGCAACACCTCACCTCTGCACGGCTGACAAGGTATGAATTAATTCTGTTCGCCCCTCACATTCAAATTAAGAGGTGTTGTGTCCTTAATCCAGCTGAACTCCTACCTTTCCCGCAAAATACTATTCGCGGTGACGAAGAATTACATGACTGCCTGTATACCACTGAACAAGAAACGAAGGGCAAGATAGACCTTATAGATTCTCCTTTGGGCAATGCAGAAGGGGAGCTGTTTTGTGATGGCTCCTGCTTCAAACTTCCAGATGGTACATCTACAGCTGCTTACGCAGTTACTACGTTGAGTACGGTTGTTGAAACTAAGATAATTCTGTATAACTCCGCGCAGGCCGCAGAGATTATAGCGTTGACCCGAGCTTGTGAACTCTCCGAAGGGCATATAGTAAACATATATACTGATAGCCAGTACGCCTTTGGGGTGGCTCACAACTTCGGGAGGCTCTGGTCGGAAAGAGGGTTCCTAACCTCACATGGGACCAAGATCCAGCATGGTCCCCTGATAGTGCAATTGCTCTCGGTACTCTCACTCCCTAGGCAGTTAGCGATCATGAAATGTGCAGCACATCGTAAGGTCATAGATGATGTGGGAAAAGGGAACGCTTTTGCTGACCAGATAGCCAGGCAAACGGCTACAGACCTTAGCGCAGACATGTATGCTCTAAGGGAAACAAAAGATGCCTATGTAATGGATGAGGGTATCGGGTCTGTGCGAGATATCCAAACTGATGCCACAATAGAAGAGTCTAAAAAGTGGGCCGAAGGAATGGGGAAACTGGATGACGATGGTTGTTGGGTGGATACATCTGAAGGAAAATGGTTGCTCCCTGATTCATATGTGCTGGCAATGGTTACGATGGCACACGGTCCTACGCATATGTGTGCTCAGCAGATCACGAAAATGTTAGAACAAGTATGGGTGAATGATAAAATTTAGAAGATTGCACAGCGACATGTTCAGAATTGTATGATTTGCTTACAGCACAATGTGGGGAAGGGGACAGTAACTCCAAGGGGAAGCTTTGGGCCCCCTTCTGTTCCCTTCGAGGTCATCCACTTTGATTTTATTGAGATGGAACGGTGTAACAATCTAAAATATGTTCTTGTGATTATTTGTGCTTTTAGTAAATGGGTCGAGGCTTTCCCCGTTAAAGATGCTACTGCCATGACCACTGCAAAAACTATGGTCCAATCAGCTTTACCTGTACGGTTTACGGGCCCAGGACACGATATTCAGCCTGGAAGTTGGGTCCTAGTGAAGGCCTACGAAAGGTCTTCCTGTCTCGCTCCCCGCTGGAGGGGACCCTATCAGGTACTGTTGGTCACCCAAACAGCAGTGCGGGTGGCTGGAAAGAAGCATTGGATCCACGCGACGCATGTCAAGAAACTTCCTCCCCCGACGCCACACGTTACAGAAGAAGCAGAATCCCTTGCTGATGCTACAATCTCTGATCCTGGAGTAGCAAACAGCACTGTGAATGCGTCAGAGAATTTCTCTGAGCCCGTGGAGCTTGGGGAGGAGCCCGTGGAGCTTGGGGTGGAGCAGCCCATTTCGTCTCCGCACTCTTTGAAAAAGTCACTTCCGGAAAACATTGTTTCAAGTTCTGCGACTTCCGTCGCCTCCGATACGTCGCTTCCCTCAGGAAGTGACGTTACCTTGTTTCCGGATCAAACAGTTCTGGGTACCACCAGGTACGACCTTCGACGAAGAAAATAGAACTACGGCATAGGTCTTTTCCATGCATCTGGAAAGAAGAAGTGATTGAAAGTTTTCTCTTGTAAAAGAAAGTTCCTTTCGAACAAAAGGAAAAAAAAGGGATTCTGCTGGCTAGGGTTGGGAAGGACTAAGAAGTTGCGCGACCGTAGTGTCGCCAGCAACGAACATTGGGGTCGTCGATTGAGAAACTACGATGCCTGCCACCTCCACTGCTGCTCCCCGCATTGGACTTGTAAATAAGGGGGTGACCAACTCGGACAACGAACAATGTGCCTGGGCCCCGAAAACGTATTGCTGTGTTGTGTTAATAATAATTGGAATTTGTGTAATTACTGCTGTGGGACTTTGGTACTTCGAAGAAATTTTCCCTCTAAAAACTGCACTGCCAATTGAGATTGTACCTACTGCTTTGACTCCCTCTGTACACCTTCACACCTTGTCACCTAGAGACTCCCAGCATAGACAAAAGTATCATAATAACACTTTAATGATAGTAATTAATGCAATGCATGCCATTTTTATTAAGAGTAATTGCTGGATTTGCACCCATTTACCGCAACATGGGAACAAGGGGCTGGGATGGTATATTCACCCTTTACCTTTTATGACTGCTTGCTATGCTTCTCTTAGAGCACTATTCTTTGGCCGTTGGAATGATAGCATCTCAGGGAACTTTGATGGAACTAATTTAAATGATTTTGAGAAACGTGAATTGACTCCACTGGGATGCTCGCTTTTCGCAAATAGAAGTAGACCTAATGTTGCTTCTATTAGGCCATCTGATAAACTATCTCTTCCTTTCCAAACTCTAATTTCCTTTAAAATGGCTCTGATAGGCAATAAGGACGCTGTGCCCCCTTCCTACTCTATTAATCATAGCCCCTATTCAGTCCCCTTTTGTGTACAAAGAAATGGCAGTCGGCCAATGGGAGATTTTGAAGGTTGTGTGAACATTGTAAATTTGACCGGGGAGAACAGGCCTCTGTATGTAGGGGGGCCTGTTTATTTTGTTTGTGGTAGTTCAGCATTTCCCTGGTTGCCCAAGGATTGGCAGGGAATCTGTTATTTAGGAATCCTGTTACCTGGGGTATTTATAGCTAGTACATTGGAAGTTTCTAAGGCTCGCCCACGGCGGGACGAGAACGGAGATACCCCTGGGCAAGTATTGGGAGATATAGCGAAATCAGTTGTGCCATTTTGGGGACAGATAGCAAACTCTGAAAACATTAGGGGGCTAGCAAGAGTACTGGAGAGAACCATCAACCGGACCACGGATATACTCTACAATATGACAGAACGTGGTGGAGTATGCAAATTAGTGGGGTCCGCTTGCTGTGTTTTCGTACCAGATTTCTCACCGACAATTTTCAAAGCAATACAGAACTTGCACATCCTTAGTTCTGAGGTGCATGTTCCTGTGGGGGATTGGAATATTAGCGCCTGGTTCTGGGATTCTCTACGATCCTGGGGTTGGAAGGTGCTTTCTGTTATCCTGGTTATTTTGGGAATCCTGCTATTCCTATGTTGCTGTTTCCAAGGTCTACCTAGTATATGTGCAATGCTAGGGGGATGTTGTGCTCAAGCGGTGAGTACAGTAGGGCACAAAATGTGTGCCCCAGACACAGCATCTAAAGAGTTTGCGTTACAAGAGGTTCTGAAGAAAGACCTAATGGCTATAGACATTACAGATTCAGGATGTATGGATGACAATGCATGGAGTTATTTACAGAAGTATTAGAAAATGATATTAGCACTTGGCATAGGCCAAAAGGGGGGTTTGTCGGAATTGAAACAATATTATGCCTCCTATCGCAACAATTGTATGTGTATTGGCCTACGCCAAGTTGTCTAAAAAAACATCATATGCGAACAAACTCCACGGCAAGGTCTTGACCTTAGGGAAAAGTAATGTAAGTCGCCATCTTGGATTAAGCCGCCATTTTAGGTTCTCTTGTAATATGGAAGTCACCCTGAACATCAAAATGGAGGCTGAATGTCATTCTGAGTAAGATTCTGGCCGTAGTGACCTCCGTACACATGAATAATTAATATGCCTGCAGGCCACTTGTCGGGGTCGCAAACTGAGACCTTGTCCTAATGTTGACCTATGTGTAAATGTACAACTATATCAGCGAAACTAATCAAAATGCATATATTATAGGATTGACCTGGCAAGGAACCCATGGGCCCGGCTCATAGAATGGTTAACCCGTGAGAAGGTTGGCCAACGGCTGGACAAATAGTATAAAAGACCCAAGTATTCCAATGTACGGTCTCTCTCACTAATGCATCGAACCTTCGTTGAAGTTTGTTACGTTACTCTGAGAGCCGAATAGCTATCCGTTTGTCAATTGACTTTGGTAACTGTTGTAGCTTTTAAATAAAGCACCTGTATGTTCTTTGTAACCTGTGTTGGTGTGTTTCTTTTTGGGCTTCCCGGCCTCATATTATTTTTCTGTTTCCACATTATGTCCCTCCCCCCAACCTTTTTATTGTCTAGTGGCGCCTGAAAACATTTGTGTGGAGGTGCCATACAAATGTCCAATAAATAAATAACTGGGCGAGGGGAGATGTACAGGAGTGGGGGCCACGAAGGCAAGTGCAGGGGAAGTGGTAAGGGATAAGTGTGTGGATGGGGTGGACTGCAACCAGGCTAGTCTGGGAAAGGTGCCTGAGGGCAAGTGCTGGTGGGGATGCTGAGGGGGACTGGTCATGGGGGGCTTGGCCCCTGTTGGACTCATAAGGGACCAAGCACCAGTCGCAGCTGCAGTGGGACATTGGCACGGGAGGGACGGGAAGGAAGGAGAAGGAAACAAGGAAAGTCTTGAGGCATTTCCGGAGCTTAAAAAGAGCTGAATGAAGTCTGATGGGGGTAGGGAGGCCATTCCAGAGGGATGCTCCTGGTGAGGAAAGGGATCTACCTCCCACTCTCTGCTTGGACAAGCATCTGACCTGCCGAGAGTGCAGCTAGAGGACCGAAGAGCTCTATCAGGGAGATATTTAGGGAGAGAAAGCTGGATGTAGAGAGGCCCCAGGTGCCAGACAGCCTTGTGGATGATGTAAAGGGTCTTGAATTTGATCCTTGTGGTCCCTGTGAATCAGTGGAGAGATTCTAGGGCTGGAGAGATGCGGTCCCTGGGCTTGAGGCCAAGGATAAGTCTTGCAGCCCTATTCTGGATTAGCTGAAGAGGGTGAAGGGAAAAGAGAGACTGATTGAGGAAGCAGTAGTCCAGCCTAGAGAGAACCAGAGCTCTGGAGATGCTGGGCTTTTGGGGGAAGGTGAGGAAAGGGAGAATGCCTCCGAGGAGGTGGAGCTGAAAGTTGGACTTCCTGGCAAGGTCTGTGATGTGCAGAGAGAAGGAGAGAGAGGAGTCAAAGATGACTCCAAGATTTCTAGCCTTACAAGACGGGGAGTGGAGGGGAGGGGACTCAAGGAGGGTGGTCAGAGAGTGGGGGGTGGGTGGACAGGGAGCAGGTGTCCCAATGAGAAGGATCTCTGTCTTACTGGCATTAAGGCAGATATCATTAGCGAAGCGCCACCCCTGAATTGCAGTCAGACATGAGAGAGGAAGGGGAGGAGTTAGAGGATGGAAGCTTAAAGGAAAGCTGAGTGTCATCAGCATAACACTGAAAGTGAGGAGAGAAGTTGGAGATTAAGTGGGCCAGGGGGGCAAGGTAGATATTCAAGAGCCAAGGCAATAGGATAGAGCCCTGAGGGGCATCACAGGTAGAGAGTGAGGTGGAGGAAAGGAAAGGGCCCAATTGCACTTGGGATGGTCGGTATGAAAGCAAGGAAGTCAGCCACGTCAGTGCCCGGTCCATAATGCCTACGGTATCACAGAGATGATTTATGAGGATGACATGATTAACTGTGTCAAAGGCAGAAGAAAGATCTACTAGGATCGGAACAGAGGGAGAGTTAGAATCCAAGTTTGAGACCAGGTCTTCACGGGTGTTCTGGATGCTCTAAAGCCAGATTGTGGTTGTGGAGGCAGCCAGTCCATTAAGTGTGGAGGACCAATGGTTTATGATCAGCTTTAATTGTAAAATTATTTCCCCACTAATACTTGCAAAATTGATTTACCCCCAAACGCAAGCCAACAATTCTTTCTCGATCACTGAATAATTCACCTCTGATCTGATAACACTCGACGCATATCATACAACTCTATCCATTCCTCCAACTTTCTGGGATAACTCTGCTCCTCAACCTCATCCGCTAGCATCCACTCTTATTTTGCTCACCATACCCAATTCAGATCCTCATAAATTGGGCGCAATAGATTCCCCATCCATAATAGTTTCCATAGCTTCATCACATTCTCAGTTCCATTCCAATGTAACTGCCCTTTTCATCAATACCCTAATGGGGGATACTAGCACAGTTTTTTATAAACTTGTTACAATATTTTGATAAACCTAGAAATGATCGAACTACGTGGCGGCGTGGCTAAGTAGCCATGTTGTAGGACGTGGTTTCCAGAGCACCTGCAGATCTGATATGATCCTCGCCATAGGCTCTGACTAAGGAGAGCGGTTGTGCACAGAAATTGGATGCCATGCACACTGAGAGGTCGTTCTTAGATGCAAACAAGCTGGGGATCTATCGGTGCAGGAATAACCGTAAGTGGCCTGATCTAAGCTGGTGGCCTGACAAGAAGAAGTAGCGGCAAGATGGCGGGCGCTGCGGAACAAATGACTGGTTGATGTTGGTCACTGAGTCGTGGAGGAGCGGTGGATTGTGGTCGGAAGTATTCCGCCTGTAAATCTGCAAGTGGGTCTGTGGTGGGATCGCAGTTGGCCGGAATGGTGCCAGTGGAACAATAAAGGATGAGGGATGCATACCCGTAGTGGCTCCATCTGCGTACCTGGTGTGCGGAGAGAAGGCTGGCCTCACTTCGGAGGATGGCATCGGCTGGAGTACGGTGCACGAATGCCAAGGGGGGATCCGAGTGATGCCACGGGAAGCACGGATGAATGGTGACACCGGCAGGGGGCTGGAAGGTCCCGTAGCTGCACGGCGCACATGAGTGGCAACGAACGGATCCCTGTGCCTGCCCGCACTGTAGCAGACACGAAGCATCGGGTGATCGGAGCCATCAGGCGAGAGAGGGTGCCGGCGAATACCATCGAAGGACGAGGACGGAGCTAGAGTGATAGGAGTGCAGCTCTGCTACATACGGGCACACAAGGCCGCTCTCCACCAGCGTGGAACGCGGCAAAGGAGGCGCAGAAGGTGGAGGAAAGAGAAGGAAGCTGAGGTCAGCTGAGAACGGAGGGATTATTGATGCGCACGCCACAAAACACTGCACTCCTGTGATGCAGTGTGCGTTCCAAGAGCAGTTTTGAATAATACTCAGAGCACACTGAGGGGAGTTATAAACACGGGGTGTTCGAGGCACAGGAGCAGAGGCCTGCTCAAACTGAACCCGTGCTGGGTCCACAACGGAGGAATGGGGAGAAGGGTTCAGTGAGGAATCCATCCCGACTGTTATACATAAGCAGAGGAGGGGGCCACGCCGACAACCAGAGCGGCCGAGTTGGAGCGCACAAATTGCCACCGGCCATGCAGTGTTCTTCCCAAGCAGAGCCAGGAACACAGTGTTACCAGTTTTGTGAAACGGGTAATAATAACCCTTGGACATCAACGGGGGCCCAAATGGAATGTAGGGGTCTGCAGCGGCTAGACACCAGAGATGCAAGGTGGGCACGGCGCATGTGGCACTGGGAAGAAGTGGATGAACAACAGAACTCAGGGGCCCCTGGGAAAGTGCACGGGCCCGGGAGGCTGGTGTGGTGTGCAGTTATAGACCGACAAGAGTGAGCCTGTACTCGGGGCCGTAAGAACACTGCCCAGGGTGGATGCCGAAGGAGGCACTGGATATTGATAGCAAGCACTTAAGGGCAATACTCTGTGGCAACGAGGAATACACAGTAACGAAGCAGTGCCATCACATATCCATGCAGACAAGGCATGGTTTGGGACCCATGCGGGGAGTTACACTGCAAGTACAATAAAGTAGCCAGGAGTCTGGGACGCATCTGCGGGCAGAACTCGTAGGAGCCAGGATTGGTCTGTGGACGCCAAGCCCCACAGTACAAGGGCATCAAGCAGTGAGCCCTGACTAAGGGGGTGCAGGGACAAGGACAGACGGTCCCGGAGCCACGGAGGCAGATGCAGAATATCAGCGAGAACCCAGTGGAGAAAAATGGAGGCACCACAACATACCATAAGGAAAAAAGGGAACGTTAAGACGTTGATACCGTAACATGAGACTTTGCAGCATGAGCAGGGGGGGTGCTCTCCAGCTACCATAGGGGCATAGTGTGGCAACAAGGAGCAGGCAACATAACCTTGTAACTACCAGCAAACCCTGACCGACGTATACAGGGTAGCAACAAGTATGAGTAAGACGCAGGGATGCCTGAGCTCGGAGCTTGGAGCTGGGTAACTGCTGGGGGTGTGGAGGGGTTGTAGGGAGGGTTGGGGTAGTTGGGAGGGAGTTGGCCTACAGATACACACAAGGTAGTGATAGTAAATGCAACGTATGGGTAATACAAGCCAGTACCTCTATGCGGGATGGGGAACGTAAAATAGCATCCTGGAATGTCAGGGGCCTGAACAGCTATATAAAATGAAACAGAATAATGGCTTTTTTGAGAAGCCAGAAGATCGACATTGCTCCCCTGCAGGAAACTCACCTTAACAAACGAAAAACTAAACATCTTGGCACGGAAGTGGGGGGTTGGAGGGGTGTCATATTCAGCATACGCCAGAGGGGTCCTAATATGGGTGGCACCGTCAGTTCCATTTAGAGTCCTTAAGACCTTCCTTCATACGGATGGTAGGATGATCGTACTACAGGGGCGGGTGGAGCAGAGGGAAATCTGTGTCATCAACACGTATGCACCGAATCAAGACACAGCAGCCTATTTCAGGTCGATGTATCCCAAGATCAGCTCATACAGGGATGCACACTGATATAGGGGGGCGATTTTAACTGTACACTTAACCCGGCAATGGACAGATCAGATGATAAATTCCCTCATCCAGCCCCTTTGGCTAAAGCTTTAAATACACTATTGCATGCATTTAAACTGACTGACATATGGAGGGCATTGCACCCGCACGACAGAGTATATTCTCATTATACTACTCCCAAGGACCTCTACACGAGGTTGGATTACGTGTTTGCAGGAGAAAAGACTATGGGGGAGTTTAAAGGGCCGGAATATAAAGCGCAGGTTCTTTCGGATCATGCCCCTCTGCTGGTTACGTGGCAGTTTCTGCCCCCCCGGGCTAGGATCCCGACATGGAGGCTCAGGGGCGAAGCACTTAAAGATGCTGTGTTTGGGGAACACCTAAGGGAGGGGGTGAAGGAATATTTTGAATACAATACAGGTAGTGTAGAATCTGCAGGCACATTATGGGAAGCTTTTAAAGTCGTGGTTAGAGGGACGGCTATAGCGAAGACAAAAGGGATGCAAGATACTATCGAAAGAGACCTACGCAAAGCAGAATCTAAACTGGAAAACAGAGAAGTCGGGTGATAGGTCCCAAGATAGGGTCCACAAGGTTTCCCGCCTACAGCAAGAATGTCTGGAGCACTGGAACAGGCTAAGAAAGTTGAGTTTGGGAAATATATGGAGCAACAGCATGCAGAAGGGGACAAAACTGGGCACCTGTTGGCCTGGCTTTACAAAAGTGAGACAAAGCGGGAGACGGTAAGAGCGACTGTAGGGAGTAATCGGGGGCTGTGTGAGATGCAGGAAGGGGTGAACAAATGTTTTTATGATTACTACAGGAAGCTATACGAAGAAACCTCAGAATGCCAAATGTCAGAGATAGAGGAGGCACTTTCACAGATAATCCTCCCCAAGCTAGATGCAAAGGAGGTAAGCAGCCTGGAAGCCCCCATTACTAAAGAGGAACAAGAATAGGTCATAAGGGAGTTGCTGACGGGCAAAGCCCCTGGGGCAGATGGCTGCCCAGTCAATTTTACAAAGAATATAGAGCAGCAGTCACGACCCCATTGCTGGCAATGCTTAATAAGGTGTTAGTCATAGGTAAATTGCCTGGGTCACTTAGAGAGTCAATAATTATCCCCCTTTCGAAATCTAACCAGCCGGATTCGGATTGTGGCTCATATAGACCCCTTTCATTGCTTAACCAGGATGGCAAGATTCTCACAGCTCTAATGGCCAACAGGGTTAAGCCGGCTATAGTCAAGCTCATACACTCGGATCAAACGGGATATGTTCCACATAGAAATATCACAAGCAACCTAAGGAGGTTACACCACATAATAGATGATACCCAAGGAAACACACAACAATTGGCAGTGGCATCGCTAGACACAGTCAAGGCGTTCGACTCGGTCAAATGGCCTTGGTTGATAGCAGTGTTGGAAAGGTTTGGTATGGGACCCACATATATCAAATGGGTGAGGCTGCTGTATAACAAACCGATAGCGAGAGTCAAAACAGGTACACTCATTTCAGAACAATGGCAGTTAAGAAAGGGCACAAGACAGGGTTGTCCATGGTCCTGGATGCTTTTCATTTTAGCATTAGAGCCATTGGCGGTCTATCTTCAGGAGAAATATTTGGAGGCTGGTATAGCTATGCCATAGGGGTAGCATCTGATCTCACTGCACGCGGAGGACATGCTCCTGTACTTGCAGCATCCCGACACAAATCTGCAGTACATCCTGGATGTGTTGGAGCACTACGCGGCCCTTTCAGGCATAACGATTAACGCGTAGAAGTCAAGTTTGTTCCCTCTGGGGGGATATTTGGGATAGGCCCGAGCACACACTGCCGGTTCTACCGATTAGGTAGGAAGTTGACACATTTAGGTATTTGGGTATTGATATTTTTCATGATCCTAATTGAGAACTCTGTCTTTCTGGGCCAGGTTGCTGTTGTCATTAATGGGGCAGGCAGCATTGTTGAAGATGGTGGTGCTACCGAGACTCCTCTATTACTTTGGTAATGTTACGTATGATATCCAGAAAAACCTTTTCAAGAGACTGGATGGGATATCTAGGAGCTTCCTGTGGCTTCCTGTGGCATAACTCGAGGCGCAGTGTGGCACGAGGGAAGCTTCAGAACTCGTATGAGCAAGGCAGTATAAAAGGCTGCAGTTCATGGCCAAATGGCTGTCCGAGGAGCAGACACAGGAGTCACAGTTGCTAGAGACAGCAAGTGCCCCCTTCTTTCTGAAAGAGGTGATATGGACAACCGAACCGCAAGACTCCTGCCCACCTTTGTTGCTGAAGCTGGGATGGGTAATGTGGTGTTGGGCTTGCTGGCTGCTGGGGAAGACAACACTGTATTCCCCCAGATCCCATTTGTTACACTGAGAGGAGAAGACAGGCAATTGAGACTAAATGTGAGAAAGTATTGGGAGCCTATGGGAGTGGCAACAGTGGGAGATGTGCTAAGTGAAGGGATACCAAAAAATTTCACAGAACTGGCGGAGGATATGGAGATACGTTTGGTACAACACCTTACACACACCAGCCTCCTTACTAATCTTAGGCAGAGATGGCTGGATGCTAAGGCAGATTTACAAGTGAATGAGACGATAGAGACGCTTTATGATATTTCAGAGGGAGGACACAAAGTGTCTAGAATATACGAGTTATTGATGTCAAGGCTGGGAGACATGCTCGCGCAGACCAGGCGCAGTTGGGAAGAAGAATTGCAGGAACAAATGTCGTAACATTTCAGAAATTGCATATGTTATTCGGTGTCTACTGCTTGCCCTTTTCCCTCCCCCCCATTTGAGCCTACTCCACTTCGCAGTCCGCCTCTACTTCTTCCTGAAGGGTTCCTTTTCCTATATCCTCAACAGAGCCCTGGACGCTCGACCAGTCTTGGGTGGGCCCGTATAGTGTGGCCACTAAATGTTTCCAGGCTGTCAGGGTTTCTGCCTCTTCCTCCCCTCCCCTGTTTCCCGCTTCCTGCCACACTGCTGTTTCAGCTTTGGTCCATTTATGAAGGTCTTTCCACCAGACTTCTATCCTAGGTCTGTTGAATGCCTTCCATCCCATGGCGATTCTACGCTTGGCAAGTATGTATGCCAAGTCCTTCAGTTTACTTATATGCTTTGATTGGCGTGGCCTAGGGAATCCTTCTACCAAGCATGCCCATACTGATTCAACATCTATCTTAATCCCTTTCTCCTCTAGCCGGTGGGCTATTTCCTCCCAGAATTTTCCAATTTCAGGACATGCCCAGAACATATTCGTCTTCCCTGCGTTTTCCTCCTGGCATTTGGGGCATGCCTGTCGTTCTGCATTCTGAAATGTGGCTATCCTCTGGGGTGTCATATATGCCCTGTGAGTTATATATATAGCTGTATTTGCTGTAGCCTCGCGTTCCTAGATACTTTCTTGTGGTACCCTTGGGCCCGCTCCCACATCCCGTCACTCATGGGTATCCCAGCCTCCTCTTCCCAGTCATTTCTCAATTGTGCCACTTCCTTCCCCACTTTGGACATCAACAGCTCCTATATTCTGGATATCTCATGCCCTCCTTCTGCTATATCATATATCGTTTCTATGGCACCAGGTTGCTCTTCTAGTGTCATTTCCAACCATTTATCTCTGATCCGCTGTACCATTCTATTATATGTGATATATTGCCCTTCGTGCAATCCTGTTTCCTCCACCAGCATCTTGCCATATGTCTCCTAATGTTACAATTCCCACCGATTCCCAGTGCCTCCTAATCGACTTCATTAGTTGCTCATCCCCTTCCGTCAGTGTCAGTGCTTCAAACTTTAATGATCTTTCTTTTAAATTGTTTAGAATGGCTTGCAGTCCATCATGTTCTTTTCTCCATTTACCATATACTAAAACATTATCCTGGTATACCATTGTTCTTGCTAAACCCTTGAAAACATATGACATCATTCTCTGGAACATTAGAGCTGTATTAGCATAATTGACCTAAAAACATTTGACCTAAAACATTTGATCACATTTTGTTGACCTTTTTTTGGTCAAATTTAATTAAATAAATATATGGGGCAGGTAAGGATACAGATTATGTTGAGGGGGAGTGGTGGAGGGGCTGCGGGGGTTCTCCCCCCCACATTTTAGACCAAAGAAAAGGTCAAATAAATTTGATCAAATGAACTGGGATATCTTATGTTTGCATGGTTCCTTTCTTCTTCAGTATGATACTTTATTACACGCTCTTCATCTGAGCTATTATCTTCTTGTACTACAGACACTCTGTTTTTGTTCCTCCAAAATGTCCTTTCCTGTTGCAAGATATGCACGTTTGATTAACAGCTGGACAATTTTCGAGCTGGCATAGTGTCCAAGTCTTCTGCATCTATGGCATCAGTTTCTGTCAAATTCTGTTTCTCCTCCCTTTTTGTTGTAGTTTTGTCTTATATGATCCTTGTCATTTTTTAAAATTTGTTGTGCTCCTTTTTTCATTTCACTGTCTCTCGGTGCTGGCACCTTTTCTAATCCCTTTCTTATTATATTTATGTGTGTGTTTTCTTCACTTACTTTGTCGCTTTCTCTTCTTTCATGAAGCACTTCGTTTATTTAGTTTTTATCTTCTTTGCACACAGTTGAGTAGGTTCAATTTTCTTTGCATTCGCTATAATTTCTTGTAGTGATGGGTATCGATACATCCACAACCTCTCTTGTATCAATTCAGTTTATGTGAATTCTTATTTGGTCTCTTATCAATTCCTCTATGGTAATTCCGGTTCCAAACCTGCATGATAATGCCAATATTTTGAGTGCAGAAACATTTTCTTCAATGTTGTCTTTGTCACGTTGAGTTCTGGAATAGAAATTAAATCTATTTATCGCCACATGCATTTCCTGGGCGTAATACTTGTCAAGCTGCATAATGTTTTTTCATGGTCATCCATGTCTCCTGCCTCAGTCAACATTGGTAATTGTCTATATTTTCACTGCCCTTCCAGGCCAACAGCATGTAGTAATAAAGACTGTTTGTGTTATCTATGGTCAGATTATCATGTTCCACTGCCTCTAAATAGGTTTTCCAATTTTCCTTCCATTCCGATCAAGGAATGGAATGTTGGCCAGAATTTGGAAGGCCGCATAAACAGTCAGGGACTTAACCTATTTCAGTAGATCTCTCTGGCTATTAGCTCCATCCTTCTAAAGCAAAGATCAGTTATCACACAAGAAAAGGTTAAATGGAGAGTAGTTTGATTCAGTTTTGTGTAGTTCATATCAGAGTCAATCTGTTGTGTCACAATAATACTATCCCTACATAGAAGAACACCCTGTCCCTAACAGGGGCCTGCTACCCCATAGGGTCTGTTGCAGGTCCTTGTCATCTTCTTCAGACAACGTGTGGAACAACCTGTCCCTCAAATTTTGTCTTCGCTTTATTGCAAATGCTGGCTGTGCAATGCTGTGAGCAGCAGTGTTCAGTATTGGTCAGTGATTCCTAATTTATTTCTTTAACTTGTTAAAGACAGGTGAATAGCTCAACACAGCAGTGATGTTTGCTCGTTCCCCTGCTTTGGGATGCTGTTGTAAAGTGACATCCCTCGGGATATTCCTGACCCATTTATAGATATTGCGCACAATCCTCTTAGGGTATCCTCTCTGTGTCAGTTATTTCTTCAATATGCCGGCCTGCATACAATAGTCACTGGCACGGGTGCAGGTCCATCTATACCCGAGGAATTGTCCAAACAGTAAATTATCTCTGAGCGCCTGGGGGTGGTAGCTGGAATATGCTAACATTGAGTTGCGATCTGTTTCTTTTTTATACACTTTAGTGGTCAGTTCCCCCTCCTGTGCCAAAACATCTAGGTCTAGAAAATGAGTCTCAGATTGGCTCTACTCGAGGCTAAACTTTAAGTGTGTGTTGCGGATATTCACCCAAATGTGGAACTGTGTAAGTTCTTCTGTTGTGCCCGCAAAGATTACCAGAATATCGCCTATGTATTGCCACCATAGCATAATCTGTGATTTAAAGGGGTTGGTTTCCGGGTATATGTGTTCAACTTCAAAATGATGTACATAAATGTTCACAAGGCTATGGGCAAATGTGGAACCCATTGCGGTTCCTGAGATTTGTTGGAAATCATTTTCTTCATATAGAAAGAAATTCTGGGTGAGGGCAATCTCTGCCAACTGTCTGATAAAAGAGGCATGTCCCATGTCTAGTCCAATGTCTGCATCCAGTAGCCATTGTACGGCTTCCAGTGTGTACATTTGTTGTATCTCACTGTAAAGTGACTCGATGTCCATGGTCACTAGCCATTGAGTTTCAACATTGAATGTCATTATCTGTAATAAGTTCAGTATTGCCGTGGAATCCTTGACAAAAGATTGCATCTCGGGAATTTCATCTCTGATGAAGAAGTCAACCTATTGTGACAAAGGTTCCAGTAGAGAATTGATCCTGGATACAATGGGTCGTCAAGGGGAACAATACCCCAGGGAATCTTCGGGAGATCATAAAAAGCTTGCTCCACCAAACCTATCAATGCTGCTATACCCTTCCTCAGTAATGACAACTGTCTAACCATTGTCCGCTATGTGGTGGGTGCCAGGTTAGACTACTGCAATTCCCTGTTCACCAGCACTTCATCTTGCAGTCATAAGACCCTCCAGACTATACAAAACAATACCCTTCATGCGATCCTAAACGTTCCCCATTCACAACATATCTAAACTGCCGCAGAAAGGTCAGCTGGTTCCTTATCAAAGAAAGAATCACTTTTAAGACTCTCGCCATCACTCATAAATGCATCTCCAAGTCTGGCCCCTCTTGTCGCACAGAGTCACCATGTCTCAACCCTCCAGGCCCACCAGAACCCCTTACTCTCAAAGGCTTGTGCAACCCAAGTTCAAACATGTGAAAGCAGGAGGAACAAGCTTCCCAGTCATTGCAGCCAAGCAATGGAACTCCCTACCATCCGCCCTCAGAGCTGAAGGTTCCTTCTGGGCCTTCCGCAAAGCACTGAAAACTTGGTTTTTCAACTAATCTAGGATGCTAGATGCTGGCTCACGCTCCAAAGGCCCACTTCTAAGGCCCCTGTCAGCTTCCTGTCCCCTGACAGGCTGATATTTGAGCCTCCTGTTTCTGCCACAGCCCAACACTCCCTGAGGCTGCTACCCCAGGACTATTGGACTACCATGACTCTCTTACCACATTCTGCATGGGTTAGTTCCCTCCCCCTTATGTACTCATCTGAAGCTGTTTCCATACTCACCATTACCATCTCACTACCTTCTTAATTTCCTTAACTACTGGGCCCTCATTTAACTGGATACTCAAACTTCCAAACTTGAGTGTGTTTTGTATTTAATTTATTTATTTATTTATTCAGATTTGTAGAGTGCACTTCAGCCGGGGGGCATTGTGGTGCTTGTTACAGACATCTTGGTTACATAGGATACAGTAATTACATACAATACAGAATTTACAGTAGACATGTATACATTAATGACGCAGTATATTTACAAGGATTCCTGAGAGTTTCCTACTTATTTTGCAAGGACCGAGGTTTTCAGTTTCCTGTGAAAAATAGGCAGTGAGTTTTCCGCTCTAATGTCTGCAGGGAGAGCGTTCCATGTCTTGGCTGCAATGTAGGGGAAACTTAAACCTCCGGCTTTGACTTTTCTGATGCGTGGGATGCAGATTAGGTTGGAGTATTGCGTCTGGTGGGACGGGAGGAGGAGGGTTTGCGGATGGTTTCAGATAGATAGGACGGGGCAGAGAGAGAGAGGCATTTGTGAGTGAGAGTGAGGATTTTGAGAGTGATCAGTTCTTTGACCGGGAGCCATTGGGCTGAGTGCCTGGCCTGGGTGATATGCTCTCTTCTTGGGATGCTAAGAGCGGCCCGGAGAGCATTGTTCTGCGTGACTTGTAGTCTGTTTATGTTTTTGGCTGATGTGCCTGCTAGGAGTGCATTGCAGTAGTCCAACTTGGCTCCAATGGTTGCCCCTGCTATAGAGAGGCAGTTGGGTTTAGAGAGGTAGGGTTTGATGGCGTTTATGAGTTTGGTGGTGTGTGCGGATGCGGAAGTGATAGCGCTGACTTGTCTAGTCATAGATAGTGAAGAGTCAAGGTATACTCCCAGTGTCTTTACGGCTGTGGATACAGAGATGATGGAGTTGTCAATGAAGAAGTTGGCGTACAGTTTGTCAAGTTTGTCTAGGGTGTTCTGCTGACCTAATGTCATGATTTCAGTCTTGTCACCATTGAGGCAGAGGCCATTAACTGCCATCCATGCCTTGATGACGGAGTAGATTGTGTGGAGTGCCTTGGCGTCTTCGTTGTATGATCCTGTGAGTGGTAGGAGTACTTGTGTGTCGTCCGCGTGGTCCGCGTATGTGATGCTGTATGAGTCAAGTTTGTCAAAGAGGGGCTTGGTGAACAAGTTATAGAGTGTGGGTGCAGTGCAAGATCCTTGTGGGACCCCGCAGTGGATTGTCGTGGGGGTGGCATTGGCGATGTCCGAGAAGACTTTCATGGCTCTACCCTCTAGGAAGGAAGTCATCCAGAGGGCTGCTTCTTTGGAGAAGTTGGCTGAGTGTGTGAGATGTGAAGTGAGAGTCTTGTGATCAACCAGATCGAAGGAGGCTGAGAGATCTAAAAGGAGCAGGAGAGCAGGCTTGACTTTGTCCATGATTTGGGTGATCTGACTCTTCAGATCTACTAGGGCTGTTTCTGTGCCATGTCCTTTCCGGAAGCCTGTCTGCCTAGTTCCGAGGATGGAGTGGGTTTCCAGAAAATGTTGGATTTGGCAGTGTGCGGCTTTGTCCAGTAGTTTCAGCAGGAATGGCACTGTGGTTATTGGTCTGTAGTTGTTAGGTTGTAAGGGGTCGAGAGTAGGTTTTTTTAGGAGAGGCCGGACACAAGCCTCTTTGAGGTTGGCTGGGATGATGCCTGTTTTAAAGGACGCGTTGATGAATGCCGTGAAGAGCGGCGCAAAGCAGTCTGCGCAGTCTTTGACGAGTTTTGGTGGCAAATATCGCCTTTACAGGGGGAGGGTTTGAGATTTTTTAGTATGTTAATAACTTCTGATTCAGTGACTACTCTGAAGGAGAAGTCAGGTATGGTGGGCTTAAACGAGGTGGGTGGGTGGGGTGTTGGTAGGTTTAGTTCCTGTCTGTTGAGGTAGTGCTTTGCAGTGGTCTTTGATTTTCATTTGGAGAAGGTCAATTTTGTGTAGCATGGCAGCTTAAATGCTGGTACACCAAGCTTCGTCTTTGATAATTTCGTCCGGTGTATTAGGGGGGGAGATGAGCTCATTAAAAATGGCAAAGATCTCTTTGGAGTGAGATTTGGCATTGGAGAATTGTGTGTTGAAGGTGTTGGCTTTGGCAATGGTGATAGCTAGCTTGTATTGGTGGGAGAGTAAATTGAATTTGTTTTTGGTACTGGTACAGGGGTCAGATTGCCAGTTTTTTAGTGCTGCTCTTTTGTTGGATCGCATTGAGTGCAGTTCTTCAGTAAACCATGAGTTGGTTGATTTTTTCTCTTTTTTCCATTCGAGTGGTGCTATTTCATTGATAGCTTTGGTGATGACATCTTTGTAGATGTCTGCTAGGATATTGGGGTCATTAGCGAATGGGAGAGCTAGCTCGGGGGTATTGAGGTATGGGCGCAGGTTGTCCTCAGTGAGTTTTCTTGAGCTTCTGACTTGTGTAGCGCTAGCAGGGGTCAGTGTTTTGTGGTTTTTGGCGATAGGAATAGAGAACTCGATGCAGTTGTGGTCAGTCCAGGGCATTGAGGAGTTAGAGGTGATAGTGGAGAGTCAGTTATGGTCTGCAATCCAGTCAAGAATGCGTCCTTTGGTGTGAGAAGGACTTTCTACTTTTTGGGTGAAGCCCAGGTCATTGAGTTCCTTGGTGAGAGTGGCTGCAGATTTGTCCTTAGTATTGTTGAATCCGAGATTGAGGTCTCCTAGTAGAAGGGTTTTGGTGGAGCTTTTGATGTTGCTGCTGAGGATATGAGTAATGTTGTCCTGGGAGTCTGGGGTGTTGCCTGGGGGGCGGTATAGTAGGTGAATATTGATGGTGCTGTTGGGTGACAGTGTTAGTTTGGCCGATAGGAGGTCAGAGTTGTTGGTCGAGGGGTGACTGACAGGTCGGAGCTGGAGGTTCTCTTTGTAGATGAGGGCTACTCCGCCTCCTATTCGATCTGGCCTGTCCTGTCTGAGTATGGTAAAGCCAGGTGGTAGTGCAAGTGCAACAGCGGGGCCTGATGCTTCATGTAACCATGTTTCTGTGAT
This sequence comes from Ambystoma mexicanum, assembly GCF_040938575.1. Taxonomy (NCBI): domain Eukaryota; kingdom Metazoa; phylum Chordata; class Amphibia; order Caudata; family Ambystomatidae; genus Ambystoma; species Ambystoma mexicanum. Next base: position 198,434,167 of record NC_090925.1, read on the forward strand.
GGCTAATAGGTCAATGTTATTGTTAGTTATGAGGTCATGAATATCAGATGCATGAGCTGGGAGTGATCGGACATTGAGGAGGGCACATTTAATGTGCGGTGTGTGTGGTTTATTTGTGGAAGTGTGAGAGGTGGTCGTATCTGATAAGTTGAGTGAGGTGGTGTTGGGGGGTGTGGCGAGGTTGGTGGGTGGTGGACTGTGGGAGAGTGGGTATCCCATGTTGGTGCAGCATTTGGAAGTGGAGCGGGAACTCAATCTATAGTTTCTGTATTCTGTGGGAAGGGGTAATGTGCTAAGTTCTGTGGTCTGAGTGCGAGCTCTAAGTCTTTCTTGTCTATGCATAGTTACGACTTGGGTGTGTTTTGCATTTAACTGGAAAGTCAAACTTGGGTGTGTTTTGCATTTAACTGGAAAATCAAAGTTGGGTGTGTTTTCAATTTAACTGGAAAGTCAAACTTGTGGTGTGTTTTGCATTTAACTTCTGGCCATTGATGGTTACCTGCTAGCCCAGTGACTGCTCTACACTGCTGTACTTGCTTACTCCTCCCTCTGCCTCTTCTCTTCCCACTCATGGCGCTATCTCTTTCTCCCATCTATTCTAACTGCTTCACTATCAACTATCCGCCCCTTCTCACTAAGTCTGGAAAGAAGAAGTTTAAAAAGGATATCTTGGCCTCAAACCCTAGTCTCCCTATTGCCGATACCTATACCAACACCTCTTCCAGGCAGAACCTCATTGACATCCTCTTTGTTGTTCCTTCGCCGGATCTATGGACCCCCGATAAGATCTCGGTGCTCTCTCCTGTCTCCTCCTCTCCCATTAACGGTGGCACTCGCTGGGAAGTCCTCATGGCTTCATTCGACTCCTCCAGAGTCATCCTTAATGTCTACTTAAACGGCACTGTCATGGTCCAAGGTCCTCAGGCCAATCTCCTCCTCTTCGATAGGCGATTCCCTCGGCTCATCAACTTCCTTTCATCTCCGGCTGTCCCATCCTCTCATTCCTTGGCTACCTTGCCCACTCTTCCTTCCTTCTCTGCCCCTCTTCAGGCTACCTTCACAACTCTGCAGGGTGTACCTCTGATCTGTACCCCTCCCCGGAAGGTCTTTAACGCCGACAACCTACTTCATCTTGCCACTCTCAACTCTCGCTCTGCTGTCAAACACTCCTCTGACATCTGCCACCTCCTTGAATAACTGGACCTTGATGTCCTCGGTTTTACGGAGACTTGGTTCACGACCAGCTCTGTCAGGAGCTTTGACACTCTCCTCCCTGATGGTTACAAGATCCTCTCCACACCCAGATCCACCCGGCCCGGAGGGGGTGTAGCCCTGATCTTTCCCGAGTGGATTCCTGTCACTATCATTCCCACTCAGATTTACTCCTTTTTCGAATGCTTGTCTGCAGGCTCTCAATCTCTCCTAGCCACTCTCTTACTGTTGCTACCCTCTACCGGCCCCCTGGGCACATCACCCCTTTTCTTTCTGAGTGAGCTGACCTCTTCTCCTCCCTCCTGACCTCTACCACTCAACTCCTCCTCCTTGGTGACCTAAACATCCACCTCGATTGCCCCTGTCCCTCATCTCTGCTCTTTCGCGACCTTTGCGATTCCCTCTCCCTCTCTATCCTCCCCTCTGGCCCGACGCACTCTGCAGGACACACACTCAACGTCCTGATCTCCTCGGGCCTCCCCCTCTCTATCCCCCTGACCACTGCGCTCTCCTGGAGTGACCACTGCCTTCTCTCCTCTCATCTTTCACTCTCTTCCCGCCAGGCTCACCCCAACACTGCCACCTACCTTCTTGGATATCCGACCTATGAAGCGTGTGTCAGTTGAGGCTTTCGCTGCTACCTTCTCTCCCCCCTCTCGTCCTCTGGCTGACTCACACCCGGACACTACCCTATCCCTTCTCTACTCTTCCATTTCTGATACTCTTGATGCTCTTCCCCTGTCATGAGGATCTGCTTGAAGCCCAAATCCAAGTGTAATTCCTGGTATGACTCTGACCTAGCTACACTTAAACGTAAGTGTAGGGTGGTTGAGAGGAAATGGAGGGCTTTGTGTTCATCCTCTGACAAACTGGCCTGTCGCTTGCTCCAAAGGCAATACCGACTCTCTGTCCGCACCAAGAAGAGAGTCCACATTCAAGCCTGTGTCTCTGCGGCATCTAACAACTCTGCTGAACTCTTCAAAATCTGCAAAGAGCTTGCCAACCCTGCTGCAGTCTCTACCCCTCCTCTTACCTCCCAAGCTCTCTGTAAAGACCTTGCCTTTCACTTTATCTCAAAAACTCAGGACATCTTGTCCACCCTCTCCTCTCCTACCCCTCCTATTCCCCCTTAATCTGCACCATCTAACCCCCCTTTAACCACCCCCTCCCTCCTTCTCTTCCTTTCCTCTATTCTCCCCCGATGAGGGCGCTAGAGAAGTCTGATTTATGAAGGGCTCGTCAAAACAGGTTCATCCCTGTTCCTCTAAAACCATAAAGGACCACATTGACACCCTCGCCCATGCCCTTGCCAATTTTTGCAACCATTCCTTTGCTTCAGGATCCTTCCCCTCCCCCTGAAACACTCCCTTGTGCATCATTTTCTCAAGAAACCCACAGCTGATCCTTCCTGTCCGGCTAACTATCGCCCCATCTCCATTACTCCCTTTCTGGGAAAACTCTTGGAAAAGCTGGCCATCTCGCATCTTAACCTTCATTATGATTCTGTTGGCTGTCTACATGACCACCACTCTGGTTTCAGAGCAGCCAGAAGCACAGAAACTGCTCTCCTGAACATCCGTGAAGATCTGCTTTCCAACCTTGATTCTAACATTCCCTCTGTCCCCATCCTACTCGATCTCACTTCTGTCTTCGACACAGTCAACCACACCATCCTGCTAAACCGTCTCTGTGAGAACCTGGGAATAACTGAGCAGGCTCTGGCCTGGCTGACCTCTTTCCTCTCTGATTGGTCCTCCCAGGTCCAACTGGGGTCCTTCCTATCCTCTATCTTCCTCTCTACCTGTGGTGTTCCCCAGGGGTCTGACCTCTGCCCTGGCTTTTCAACCAATACCTGGCAACTCTCGCCCACTGCATTGCCACTCTATGCTCAAATTTCCAGTGCTATGCTGACAATTCTCAACTCATTTTCAGGCTGCCCTCGGCCACCTCCTCTCCCTCCCTCATCTCTGATTGCCTAACTGCCATTCGAGATCGGTGTGCCGCCAATGATTTTTGTCTGAATGCCAGCAAGACAGAGATCCTCCTCATCGGCAACCCTTCTCCATCCTTTCCCCTCTCTCTCTGGCGGCCTCGCTTGGCCCTCCTCCTATCCCCACCTGTGAGGGTAAGAACCTCGGGGTCATCTTTGACTCCACACTTTCCTTCTCCGCCCACATCTCAGAGTTCTCTAAAAAGTCAAACTTCCTACTGCACCTCCTCAGAGGTACTCTTCCTTTCCTCTCCTTCCCCCAGAAGCTCACTGTCTCCCAAGCTCTGGTTCTCTCTAGGTTGGACTATTGTAACAGCCTCTTTCTAAATCTACCTGTCTGTAATCTTCGCCCTCTGCAACTAATCCAGAACAGGACTGCGAGACTTGTCCTTGGCCTCAAGCCCGGGGATCTTATCTCTCCAGCTCTGAAATATCTCCATTGGCTCCCAGTGGATGCAAGGATTAAATTTAAAACCCTCTGCATTGTCCACAAAGCTTTCTGGGGCCTGGGTCCAAAATACCTTCAGCTATCCTCCGCAAATACCTCCCCTCCCGAGCTCTTCGCTCCTCTACCTCTAACTCCCTCAGGGTCAGTCGTTTCTCAAAGAAACGAGCTGGGGTTAGATCTCTGTCTTCAGCCGGGGCCTCCCTCTGGAACAGCCTCCTTGCCACTCTAAAACTTGAGGAGAACCATCTCCGGTTCCGGAAGCACCTCAAGACCTTCCTCTTTGCATCTGCCTTTGCTCCCCCTCTCCCCTGCTGATCTGCTCTCTCTTGGCACTGTGCACCTGGCCACCCACTGTCTCCTAGGCCCAGGTACCTGCTCACCTTGTCACCCTTCTGCACTGCCTCCTGGCAAACCCTTGCACTGGGGACTGTAGCTGTACCCATATAGTCCCCCATATTCTTCTTCTATGCACGTATCAGACTTACCCGCTCTACTGCCGTAAACACAGCACTTGCCACTTGCTGGCTGCACTACCCTTGTTTATGGCTCCACTATCTATTTTATTTGTATTTATTATTACTTATCTGTTTATCCTCTATTCCGCACTTGCCACTTTCCCCCTTCCATGCACATTTACTGTTTCCCTTTCCCATGCACTTGCACGTTCTCAATGTCACTGGGCCTAGTAAGATCGTTGTTTGTTCTCCCCTGTTCCCCTCCCTTGCCTTGTCGCATTCTGAAACACTTGTGTACGAGCGCGATACAAATAAAATATCATATCATATCATGTCAATCTGCCATGTAAACTAAACTGTAACCTGCTTGATACTGCATGAACGATGTACGCTGACTGTTCCTCTGTAACCTTATGCGTTATCGCCTTCGGGCCCCATGTAACTGGTTTCTATCGTGCCTGGGTGCATGAGGGCTTGTGGGTGCTTTACAAGTGAAATAAATAAACAGATGTTCTTCTTTTCCGGGGCGGTGGAGAATGTTAAACTCATAGGCCTGCGGGCATAGGCCCCACCTCGCTATCCTCGGTGGCATCGTTGCCTTTGGGTTTCCCAAATATAGTAAGGAGGGCCTGATGGTCCATAACCACTGTGAACACCTTCCCATATAAAAATAGGTGGAAGTACTCAAAGGCCCATACAACGGCCAGGCTCTCCTTCTCGGCCTGTGAATGCACTTGTTCCATGTGGGTGAGACTTCTACTCGCATATGCCACTACGAACCGGTTGGGTGGGGTTGCCCGGTCATGTTGTGTCAATATGGCACCCAGACCCACCGGACTGGCTTCTACGTCCCCTTCTGTGGTTCTATCAGTGTGAAAGTATGCCATGTCCTCTGCCTTAGAATTGTTGGTCCGGATGATCTCAAAAGCTTCTTGGCATTCCGTCGTCCATTGAAATGTTTGGTCGCGTTTTGTGAGTTCTCTAAGGGGCGAGCTGATTTTTGGCATAATCTTGCAGGTATCTCGAGCAATAGCTGGCCAACTCCAGCAAGGAGCGCAATTCTGACACTTTTGTGGTGTCATTTAATGATATATATAAAGAGGGGAACCCAAAAAAACACTAAACAAAAAGATAGTGTTTTCTCTACCTCTTTTTTTGGTGGGGTTGGAGAGAATGTATATCAAAGAGGTAAATACCTACACAACAGCACTTCCACAAATCAATTTGCTAACTCAAAACATTTTCAATGTATCAATAATCAATAAAAACCACAATCAAACATAATAAAGATAAAACACTGTGAAATAAAGTGCTTGTGACACCAAAAAGGCTTCTGATCTAATAACAGCAATTCAATCCTGATATCATAATCACACCAGTCAACTTCTACCTCGAGTATTACTCATCATTTTAAGTATGAAGTCTGATCAATAAAGATCTCAATACATCTCTAGTATATTGAATTACTAGGTCTTGGCCTCGACATGTTTCAGTTCTCTATATTTCGTAAGGAACTTTCTTCAGGAGGATGGCTTAATCGGTCACTTGAACTTTATGATTGATCTGAGTTGATCTTTTCAAAAAACACCAATAGTTGCTCATTTAGAATGGGAATGCTGCTGGTAAAGGATAAAAACAAGATTTAAGCTACATAAATGCTCAATATCTTAGCAGTACATATATCTGCAAAAACACGAGGTATCAAGAGAAAAAATATCTTTACCTCGCGTATGAGTGGTCGTAGTCTACACAAAAAAAGGGTTCTTCTATGTTCCTCCAGTTCGACTTAGGTCCTCAAGGGGATGCACTAGTCTGAGAAATACATATTATTTGTGTCAGACTAGATACGTCAACCGGTCTCCATACAAGTCCTGTTCTCTAAAAGTAACTGCGTAAACATATCATTAAAATAATATATAATATATTTTTTAGTAGGGAAAGCATCAATTACCTCTTAATCCCCTGGATGTAATGAGGGAGACCATGTACCTCGAAGTGTAGATAGTCAGGGGTGAAGATTCTAGGTACTTGGGCATTCACAACAGCCCCTCAATATTTTGTTGAATAGAGGTGAATATTTTTGTAATTCGGACACTCACTAATAGATCTCAGCATCTCTAGTCAACGTTTTGAACCACTATTGGAGATAGATGGAGACTGCTTACCTGTCCCAATGAATGGGGTATAGGGGTATAGGGACTCTCTGGATAATCCTATCCGTATTCAGCTGTTCAATGAGAGTCTCGAATTAGAGCAATCATTTGTATTGGACGCCAGCTGTAATTACAAAAAATGACCTTTCAGTCTAAATCTCATAACTACTGAATCTCAGTAGTTCTTGCTTACATTGGGGCCGCTATAGAAACAAAATAGGGACTGCTTACCTGTCCCCATAAAGGTCAAATGTACGGAGGCTCTCTGGATAATGCTATCCATATCACGTTGTTCAATTAGGGTCTCCAAGGGAGCGATGATTCGTCTCGCCTGCCGTCTGCAATTACAAAAAGCACCCTTCAGTCTAGATCCATGTGGGTTCAGTTGCATCCCGCTGTTCATATATCAATTATATTAACAGAGGTAGCACCTCTGATGCTAAAAGACCTGCTTGGCACCATTCATGTTCTTGATGGTATGCCCGTGGCTCTATGAAAAAATTAAATCTACATTTCCTTCTCTTACCGCTCAATACAGAAGTAGAATTCCTCTGTATTTCCTTGCGACCTCAATCGAGAGTCATTTAATGATGCCACTTTGTCCGGGCTCATGCCCCATTCCGAGAAAATGTGTCCAAGGAATCTTAATGAGCACTTGCGAAACTCGTACTTATTTTTATTTAACGTCAGGCCTGCTGCTTCAAGCTCTGAGCATACTCGATGCAGCGTGGCGTCATGTTCCTGCATGGATTTTCCAAATACTAGGACATCATCTGATTAATTCAAACAGTTCAAGATATGCCTCATGACTTTGTGAATTTCGTCTTGAAAAATCTCGGCTGCCGACGATATTCCGAAACTAAGTCGCTTGTAACGTAATAGGCCGAGATGTGTCACAAATGTAGTAATATATCGTGATTCTGGTGCTATTTCAAGTTGATATTATCCTTTGGTGAGATCGAGTTTTGAGAAGACCATTGCCCCATGGAGAAGGTGGATCATGTTTGTGATTGTGGGAGCCTGGTGTCTTTCCCTTTGGATTGCTTTGTTTGCTCTCCTCATGTCCACACATATCGGTATGGATTCTTCCACTGTCATCTTAGGGACTGGCACTATGGGCAACACCCAGGGCGTGGGCCATACGGCAGGCTCGATGACATGCTGGTCCACCAGTTTGGTGATTTCTTCCTCGACCTGCTTCTGTATATTGACCAGGATGCGTGTTGGGCTATTGGCTTGATGTCATGGTCTATACGAAGTTGTATTTTACACTCCCTTAGCTTGCCCGGTCCTTTGAATAGTTTTGGGAAGGCTCTTTTGATGTCTTCACCCTTAGCCAGGTATTTATGGGCCATCAGTTGGTAGAGGATGTGGACCAGCCGCATGCCAACTGCGGTCTTGAAACTGAGAATGCAGCCGCTGTTGGTCTCTGTCTTTAGGACATTGAACTGGAGATCGGCTGCATGTGATTTGTGTGAACAGATCGCTGAAATTACTCCTCTGCATGGTAGGGGTGTGGCAGGCCCAAATGGGTGAATGTCAATGGTAGACGGCTTTAGTTTTGGAGGATGTCACTGCTCCCGTCTCCGCATCTCCTACTCCCTCGATGCTCTCCATGTGGAGGATGGTGCTGCAGGTCTCCTCCCATGGCTGAAGTTTTATGGGGGATGGCGCACCACCTCCTGTGGCCAGCCCCTGGCTGTGCTCTGCGGCGAGGTGGTTACGGACCCAGAGATGTAAGTCATCCCACCTCCTTCGACAGTCTCTTATAGTCCATGGTGTTGTGCCCACTGCGGAAACTTTGGTGGTCACTTCCTCCCATATCGCCTTCTTCCTTAATTTTGCTGGGTGCCGCAGATGAGCTCCAAACACCACATTGTCATGCTCCACTAGTGTGTCTGCTACCATATTGAGCTTGTGCTTGCTGAAGCAGGGTTTGCCGTGACGGACGGTGCGTCGTGTAGATGTAATTCTCCTGAGTGTCGATGTACACTTGGTATAGCAGTTGCACTCCTGTAGGATGAGGATTGCAATGGTTTGTGATTTTAAAGATGGCTGCCGGTGCATTTCCCGTTCCGGCGTGGTGACGTTGTTTCCGGTGCCGGTAATACTGGCACCGGTTATTGCGGCATCGTCGGTGCCTGCGGCATCAACTATGCCACTATCGGGGTTTTGGAGCGGATCTGCGGCGCCCAGCACAATTAAGGAAGAAGGCAATATGGGAGGAAGTGGCTCGGAATCTACAGTGCTACTTTTTTTACCGGTAATGAGGCACAATGTCTTGACAGTCTTTGCCACAGGAACGGGGACATTGCAAAGGAAAAAAACTCTGGAGAGAGATTTTTTTGCATATGACTCGAGGCTGCGAAGAGTATCTCTGTCTTGTCCATGTCAAGGGCCATGGAGTTTTCCACCATCCAAGAGGGGATGGTGGAATAGATGGCATTAATGGCCTGTGAATCCAGAGAATAGGTACCACAGAGTTCCAGGATGACCTGCGTGTCATCAGCATAATTAGTATACAAGACACCCAGGTCATCAAGTAAGAGAAGAGGAAGAATATAAATATTGAAGAGAGGTGACAAACAGGAGCCCTGTGGAACAACTTGTGTGTGAAGAGCAGGACAAGAGGAAGCGTCATGAAGTGCAACTCGAGCGATACGTGTACTCAGAAAGGAGACAAGCCATTGCATTGCTAGATCGGAGCAGCCCACCATAGATTGTAACCTGGTAGCCAAGAGCTTGTGGTCAGCCAAGTTGAACACGGCCGAAAGATCAGGCAACATGAGAAGTGCAGGATGATCACGATCGACAATGGCCACGAAATTCACCTTAAGATCTAGCATGGCAGTCTCAGTCCCATGTCATGCCCGATAGCCCAATTGGCAGAGCCCTACGGTACAATTATCCTCGATGTATTTTTGGAATTGAAGATAATCTATTTCTTTAAGAAAAAAGGGCACTTTAGTGATGGGACGTAATGCTTCGGCCGGAGAGGGTCGAGATTTTCTTTTTTAAGCAATGAGGTGATCCAGTCTTCCTTCAGTTCGGTGGGTACCTGTGCCTCAGCAGAAGATTGATTTTTAAGTTTGGTAATCCAGGGACAGATGGCGTCAATAGACCCAACCAAATGTCTAGAGGGACAGATGTCATCCATGCATATGGTGGGTTTCATGTCCATAATGATCTTTTTTACCTCTGCTACTGTGCAAGGGGCACAGGAGAAAGTGGATTTAGGAGTAGAATGCCGCCTGGTGAGCACGGCTCCGAGAGTGGAGGCAGGACTGAGCCTCCTGTGAGACCGAATTAAGTGAGACACTGGACTCTAAGTGTTGTGCAATTTTGGCTGCAAAGACATCAAAGTTTGCCCTATTTCTAAAAACAATGGGGCATATTAGAAAACATTTGCACCATGATAAGTGCAGTTTTGCATCGTATAAGCACCAGGGTAAAATTTGCGCTAGTTTAAAAAATATACATTTTCAATGCATTTTTGCACCAGGCAAAGTGTGCCATGGTGCAAAAATGCATTTAAAATGTTTGCATTGGTGCCAAAATGCCTCTAGTGTATCTTTTTTTCACTATGGCTAATGCCATACAAGCGTGCACTTGCAATAGTGCACAGTTTCTGTGATTTGGCATGGTGCAGGTAGTATATTCATAAAAGCACAAGTTACAGTGCCATGACCTCAGCATTATATGATCAGACGAATATACCAAACCAGCATACTCGTAAAACAGAGCAAAGGTCAGTTCCTATTGGACACCAGTAAAATGACACAACTCCAAAAACACATACATTCAGCGACAAGATATTGCAATGTCCTTATCCAACTCCGACCCTTTTCACAAGAAAAGGAAAGGGCGATGATTGTGCGAGCAATGTTTGACTCATTCCTTGACTAATGCAGTACAGTATGTCTAGCCCCCATCCCCCCGCCCTCAAAAATAACTAATTAGAAGACGGCAGGAAACGGTGCGGCACGAGAAGCCCACGCTCCACTCAGAGGGATGCATTAATTCCGGGAATGACATGTCAGGGACATCTCCGAGACACCTTTGGTCAGAATCTTAACGACCCCCATGACACATGAGTCACTCCGCCTTCAGGTGTCGCTGTGCGATCGATTGTCGCGTGATTGATCGATGGCTGAGGATTAGACGGCCCTGAGCCAGGCCGGTGACGCCATTTTACTGGGGGAGGGATCCGCTCTCTCCGTTCAGCAGTAACCTCACGTCACTTGGAAAGTATTCGCCCACCCGCGCCTACCCTCCTCACCCCTCCAGGGTAATGCCCGTTTATTCATTTCTCAGACGCTCCCTTCAAAACCCACCAGCCTTTTAAAACAAGAACCCAGGGGCATTTTTTCATTTGATGTCATTTTTTGCGAGTTGTGGGCCCTGATAAGCGGGATTTGTGATAAGAGGTGCGTGTGTTTCTGTAACGGACATCGACACGCCCTGTATTTGCCACATGTACATTTGCAACGGTCACCCACTAGCACCACACAGCCCCTCCCCAGCGACCCAGGCCACCAACACCCACAACTTCACCCCAAAGTTCCACATCACCCCCATCCACACTCACAGCAGCCACAACAACACGTTCAACTCCCCATCACCAATGTCTTCATCAGTCACCCCAATCCCATCACCAGCAAAACGACCAACAGCCAGGCCCCATCATCTCTTTCACTGACACTCACACCAAAAGGCAGCCACCAGGACGGCCTGAAGAAAAGTCAGGGCTGGTGGGGGGCTCATTCCAACACGATGTTTGGGGCCCCAAATTGGTGGCCCACTTGGCTACAGCTGGGAGGCAGCCCGAAGAACCGATGGGGTGCTTAAATTACAATGAGTTCGAAAGAATGCAGGGAGGGTCAGATTGTCAAAGGGTGGGCAGCCAGCAGAGAGTTGAAACACAAAATATCTGCTAAATCGCTTTTTAGGCCTCATTACGAGTTGGGCGGTGCAGTAAACATGCAACGGTAATACCGTTACCGCCACATTACCGCACGGCCAAACGATGAGTATGGCAGAAAGTTGGAGGATTCACCTCCAGCTATGAGCTGGAGGTAAATCCGACAACTTTCCGCCCTTCTCAGCGGAATTACTGCAGCAGTAATTCTGCTGAAAAGGCACCATTGAGTCCTATGGACTCAAAGAAATTGGGACTGCCACCGCCACTTGTAATCTGGCAGTAATACAGCCGGACAAAGTGGCAAATGTGTAATGATACATTTGACAGCAAAGGTCTAAAATAGACAAAACCAGAGTAAAAAGGTAACGATGTGAGCAGAACTCTGCTGCATACTAAAAAGCCCAAAAGAGGCGATGGCCTGAAGGTGCTAGCAAAGTCAACCTGTAACATAAGCACTATAAAGCACATATTCCTAATGTAGCGGAAACCAGAGAAAAAAGGCAACACGGTCAGAAGAAACTGCTGTCTCCTGAACAGCCCGGCATCTGACAGCCTGTAATGTGTGTGCCGTAAAGCGAATATTTAATCTCCTAAATTAAAGGTTTGTGTTTAGTCATAAGACTGCCAACATCAGCCTGGGGCCCATTTCAACAAAAAAGTTTGAAATGCCCTGACATCGTCGCTGAAAGCTCCATCAACACTTATATCCACATCGCCAGCAACATCTACCCCACTCCAGCATCAACATCAATGCCAAAAGTCACATCATCACTCATACCCACAAACTGTACAATCATTATTACCACCAACAGCATCTACAGCACCAACATACCACTCCTGTCAGCTTTAACAACAACAAATTCACCACCATCACCAAAGGTATACCTGAAAGTGCGAAAGTGGGGGCTGACTGGATACTTGGCGCGCTCATGTCTTATGGTATGTGATATCCTGTTTATTTATTACCACTTGCACAGCTGCTTGAACAATGGGAGCAGAGACCCTCCCCCCTGTCTCTGGCAATTGAGAAGGTGAACTGATTGCTCCCTTGTCTAATGCGCTAGTCATAAAATGTAATTATGAACAAATAGTGTCAATTGTTAATAATCTTGAATAGGAGGTGTATTAGTTGTGCTTGATCTGCCGACACATGTTTCGACCTCTGGTCATTCTCAAGGTAATGTTACATCACATTCCTCAGTATCAAAACATATGTAAAATTACATTGTCATCAAACCCATTGGTGAACGAACATATAGATGATTGGGATATCATTATGCCCATTGTTCAACATATAAGTTTACAGTACATATAATATTAAAAACAAATGAGAAATTCACAGTAGTCATGCCAAAATCAAAATCAACATCAGTGCACCCCAAAAACTAAATAATCAATCAAAGATAAAAAATAATTGAAAATAAGGGGGATAACAAATATGCAGACAAATATCAGTATCCAAACAACTCCGATTCATATTCCATACATTCTTAACCAATAATCCCATTCTTATTGAGTCATCATAAACCAGTCTAATGCATTGTTTTGTTGCATAATAGTGCACTTTCCTATAGAACAGCATTCTCAAAAATAGAAATGTCAGTGTCACCAGGTGCTAAAAAGTGGGCAGGTGCCCATATTAACCTCAGATGGTGCATGGAGAGTAGTTGGTCATTCACATCGAAGTGATTGAATTCAAAATGAGGTGTTCCCTCTGGTATAACGTGCACCCCTCTATGGATGTGAGCATGCTAGGCAAATGTCTATTGTATATAGGGGGCCACTCACTCCAATGTTATTTCCTGTCCATATCCCGCAGCATGGGTACATTTACATTGATTCTTTTTGTAGAAGAAACACTTAGATGTCAGATTTGCTGCCTGTTAAAGAACTTAATTATAGCAGCTGCAAGCATTTAAACCATAAAACGTGTCTCACCCCAAAATATTTTTTCAATGACCTCTTTGAGGGCTTGTATCCAAGTTCCCTGTTAAGCTGCAATTCAATTGTTGTCTAGTTCAGTATCTCTAACATGAAATGGTTGAGTTCATTGCTATGGATGGTTTATAGTGATTGTTTCGAAACAAAAGTTTCGAATCACTAAAGCCTCGAAACTAAAGTTTCGAAAACAAAAGCTTTGACAAGCCATTTTTAACATGCAAAAGTGTATTTCTATCGAAACCAATCTGTCTACAATAGACATGGACTGGTTTCAATAGAAATGCACTTGTACATGTTAAAAGTAGAATTTCAATGCTTTTTTGTAACTTTAAAACGTTACATGGAGCTGTCCAGTGCTGAATTTCAGCACTGGCCAGTCCCTGGTTACGTCTTAAAGTTTAAGTGTATATTGGGGAGGTTGCCCCCAAACCCCACACCAGCCCTACCAACCCTAACCCAAGCCCCAACCATAACCCTAGCCCTGGCCCCAACCCTAATCCCAATGTAACCCTTAAACTAACCCAAACCCCAACCCTGACCCTATTTTAACACTTAAATTAACCCTAGCCCTAACCCCTAACCCTAGCCCTAACTCTAACCCAAATGTAACCCCTAAACTAACACAAGCCCCAACCCCAACCCTATTTTAACACTTAAACTAACCCTAGCCCCAACCCTAACCCTACCCCTAACCCTAATTTAACCCCCCAATGTAACCCTTAAACTAATCCAAGCCCCAACCCTAACCCTAACCCTGGCCCCAGCCCTGCACTAATACTTACCTTCATTTAGATACCATATTCCAATTTATTTCGGAAGAATATCTTTTCAAAAGAATGGCTTTTCGAAAAGATGTATTCTCAGGGTTTACATTCAAAACTTTGGGCTTCGAAAAAATGACTCGATACCGCTATGGATATACCATTGCATTTCTTGCTTATTTTGTTGTCTGAAAATATATATAGATTTAAGATCTCCAGGTGTAAAAAGCGTTTCTGCCTCCTTACTTATTTGAGGATAATTCCTCCGCAATTAGTGAAAGTTTGTGGGTGTCCCGTCAGGATTCACATTTTGGTAAGCCGCGAGTCAGTTGCCAGTGGCCACCATTTTAATTTGAAAAATATAGCGCAATGGCGTCAGACGCTCTGTGCGTGTGACGTCATCATGTTTGTAAACAAGGTTTTATCCCAGTTACCAAGATGTGGGCTCTCGGTCTTGGATTGCAAACTTCGTAACCTACCTGCTTTGTACATATGATTATAATTTAAATGTGTTCAATAATCTGTACGTAACTTGTGTTGAATTTGGAGTAATGCACTGACTTACACTATATGGCTAAACCTGCTCTTCTGATATGTCCACTCTTACACAAGTTGTGGTTTATTGGCTGTAGAGCTACAAAATATACTGATTGAGTCCTATTGGATAAATACTTGTATAAGTGTTGTTTAAAGAAATAATTAGTCTACTTATGTCTATTCAGGTGGTTCTAGCTAGTATATGACTACAATGCCCTTAATTAGATCTATTCATATGCAAGCGACATACTGGTTTCGTCCTGTTTTATACATGCTTACATAGGTATTGTTTTGAGAAGATATGGCCCTAGTAGCTTAACTACACGATGTAATGTTTAGTTCCAATCGGCATCAATCAATTATTGTATTATCTAATTATCTTAGGTTAATTAACGTAAATGGTCTTTATATACACATATATATTTCTGGATGATAAACATCTCTACCTGAGTTTGAATAATTGTTAGGGAGGCTCTAAGTTCAGATTGTTATATTATTCTCCACGTAATAGTCTAAATAATTCTATTTAAATAGTTCTAACTCATAAATGAGTAGCATGAGATAATATCCAATCTATCGATCTGAGTGCACAACTACCCTCTTACAAAAGCACCATAATCCATATTACATATATTATGTATATCAAAACATGTAAACGAATTTCTAGCATACCTTGTTGTTAATGCTTCACAAGAAGACATTCATTTTGTGTTCACAATTCAAACCTGTGGTTAAACATTGTAATTTACAAATCATTCTTGATTCTAACTCTCTTAACAGAAGTTTCTGATCCCCAACTCGTATGTTATGTTTCACTTTTTGCAGACCAATAAATCGTATACCATTCTTATTATCCATTTGATGTGATTCTTGCCAGTGACCAGCCAAGGGTAATCTCATATCCTGACTATTAAGACTTGCCATATGTTCACATATGCGGGTACATGGTTCCCGTATTGTGCTTCAAACATACATTTATTTGCAAACACAATTAAATGCATATACCACATATTTCTTGTATTCTTGTCACTAGACCGTTCTCACATACAAATGCTTTACAGTTCGGCGGTGCATATTTGCACATGCTGCAAGTTCCACATTTGTAGAAACCTCGAGTACGTGATTTCATCCAATCCCATCCTCTGCTTGCATGGTCTTGTTTAGATTTAAGAAATTATTAGCTTATCATGTTTCTTATTGTTGGCGCTGGAGTAAAGATGAATGTGGGTTTATCACCTATATATTTAGTTAGATCCACATCCATCCGTAATATGTGCCAGTGTTTATTCACCATTCTATAAAGGATCCTTAGAATATTTGGTAATGACACTTACTGGTTGCTGATGTTTGGACTTTTCTTTTACAATTGGGTTAACAATATTTTGTCTTGTTAGTCCTTGAATCTTATTACATACCTGAGAAATACCTTCGCTCGTGTAACCTCTTTCAAGAAATCTCTTCCTCAATAGTTTACATCCCTGAGTAAAATCTGTGTCTAAACTGCAATTTGTCTGAGCCCTAAAATATTTTCCAGACGGAATATTCAAAATGGTAGATTTACAATTGCAGTTGGAGACAAATAGGGTCGAGTTAGCTTCGGCAGGTTTCCTGAAAGTTTTACATTCAATTGTGTTATTTTCAATAAATATATGCAGATCCAAAAAATCTATTCAGTTATGGTCAGTGTGACCTGTTAGTTCCAGACCAAACTCATTACGATTCAAATAATTGACAACATTTATGTGTTAGTTGTACCATTGCAAATCAAAATAATGTCATCAATAAATCGTTTCCACATGACACTTTTATCCTCGTGTTCAGTATTTGCCAAAGCATGGGTTTGCTCAAATTGTCTCATAAACAAATTGGCCAACTAAAGGGCATATTTGGTACCCATTTACTTTGTAGATAGTACTCTTTGTTGAATAAAAATATATAATTAATCAAAGTGAATCTTAATAAATATTTTACCATTTCAATGTGTTTTCTGTTGGAAGCTGAGAATTCTTTATACGTATAATCTATTGCCCCGATTGCAAACTTGTGATCTATAGAGGTGTATAATGACTTTACGTCTAAAGTTGCCAGCAGAAATTCTAGTTGTCAATTGAAATTAGTTAGAATCTGTAAGACATGTGTTGAATCTTTAAAGTAGGAAGGTAAGACCTCTTCTTGTTCTCTAATTATAGAATCTATGTATGTTGATAATCCCCCCCGTAGCCCACCCAATTCTTCTAACAATTGTTCGTACCTCTGGAAGTTGTTCAAAAGGTTTGTGTATTTTAGGCAAAACATATATTGTAGTTCTGTAATGTTTAAGAATGATTTCTCATCATCTGATAATAAACCTTGCCCGTGCCATTTCTGTGTTAATGTTAACATCTCTTGCACAACTTCGTTGGCAGGGTTGGATGTCAATTTTTGTAGCATGTTGGAGTAGACAAGTATCAATTGCCTATTTCTATATAATCTTCACAATTGGGGAGAACCACCTTCCCACCTTTGCTGCTTCTTTGATTAATATAAAGCGTTTTGCTGATAAGGTCTCTAAAGCTTTAGTTTCTTCATAGTTTAGATTTCACCTGGTGAGATTGGATGGTGTTTTTGTATCCATATGGCGATGAATTTTTTCTACAACTGCCTTGTGGAATGTTTCAATGACACTCTCTGTCGGTGATTGTGGACAAAATGTAGTTCTAGGTTTAAGCTCCTTTGCTTGGATGTTACTATGATGAATGCCACGTTCTTCATATGTTTGTTCATGACTTTTTTGGGGATCATTTTCCAAAGCCAATAATAAATGTGTATTTTCTATATCACATATAGTCAGTCTACTTTGAGGTATGTCGGCCTCTGGTGGCTTGGAAGTAGCCACTTTGTGATGAAATTTCCTTTTGAGTTTTAATTTTCTAATGAATTTGTATAGATCAATTTGAAAATCAATATAATTTGCATCCACAGTGGGGGCAAATGGGAAACCTCTGTTAAGAACAAATCTCTCAGAGCCTGTCAATTCTCTACTTGAAAAATTAATGATTAGGTGCTGTGTTGGCTTTTTGATATCTGTTTCCGCGAGCCTGACCTTGTCATTCTTTTTGTTTGATTTTGATCTGCGCATTGTACCGCATCTACCTCCTCTTCTTCCTCCGATGATGTTTCCTGTGTTGATATACCTTGTACAAGTGGAACCTGCATCCTTACATGTTTGTAATTGAACTGTTGATTACCTCTTTTGAAACATTTGATCTCTTCCAAAAAACCTCTTTATTGACTAGTAGTTCCTGTATTGCTATCAGTAGAACTCGTAGGAGAAAATGTTGTTTGGTTGGTGGTATCACCTTCTGACTCAACATCTGAGTTCGCTGGAGAGGAGGTTGGTGTCGATTGTCTCAAGGGGCTTTTAATTCTGTCATAAAATGTACTTTGAAATGTAAAAACACGATCTTCTTTATAATCCCCGTCATCCCTAAAATACTTTCGGGATTTTCTCAATTTGATTTTGTCTTGATATTATTTTTAAGATTGCATACATTTTGGTGACATTCTTTTGTTTTGTACTGTCCAAACTATCCAGGTCTGCTATTTCTTGTTTAACTTAATCAGTTTGTACAATTGTTCCAACATGTTCTCTCTCTACATGCTCAATATTTAGATGGATCGTCACCTTTGAACTGTGCATTAAATTGTCCTCCCATTTTTGGGCTAAATCCAGATCCTCACTATTGCTGAAATCTGCAACGATTAAGACCCTTGGCCTCTGGGAATTTATTTCGCTCTCCAAATAGTTGATCGATGTCTTCTCCCAATATTTGTTTATCTCTTTTTTGACAGACTTTCTGGTCTGAGCAATCTTTGGTGTAGATTCTCAGTTTGGTTTGTCCAAATCCTAAATGCATTACTTTTACTCCCATTTGGATCAAAGAGTGCTGCCCAATCTTCCTCCCGATTGAGAAGATATTCTGCCATTTTAATAGAATGCAATCAGGTCCCCAGCTGTGTCAGTCCAGACCGTTTCAATGAAAGTGCAAAATTGGGGGCTGACTGGATACCTGATGTGCTTAGCTCTTATGGTATTCAATATCTTGTTTATTTATTACCACTTGGACAGCTGCATGACCAATGGGAGCAGAGACCCTCCCCCCTGTCTCTGGCAATTGAGAAGGTGAACTGATTACTCCCTTGTCTAATGCGCTAGTCATAAAATGTAATTATGAACAAATAGTGTCAATTGTTAATCTTGAATAGGAGGTGTATTAGTTGTGCTTGATCTGCCGACACATGTTTCGACCTCTGGTCATTCTGAAGGCTACAATTGTGCTTAATATTACTATCCAGGATAAATGTTACATCACATTCCTCATTATCAAAACATACGTAAAATTACATTGTCATCAAACCCATTGGTGAACGAACATATACATGATTAGGATATCATTATGCTCATTGTTCAAAATATAAGTTTGCAGTACATATAATATTAATAACAAATGAGGAATTCACAGTAGTCATGCCAAAATCAAAACCAATATCAATGCACGCCAAAAATTCAATAATCAACCAAAGATAAAAAATATTTGAAAATAAGAGGGACAAAAAATATACAGCCATATTTTAGTATCCATTTCCCCTTTCAACACCAGAAACATCATGACAAATGCCAGACCACAACAACTACCAGCATTAGCAGCATCAACACTCTAAACATCCACAAACCCTGTTTCGATCAGAAGGTTCTGCTACTGTATTGATTGCTGCCACTGTTTAAATCTTGCTGCGCTCAGAGGTATTTCTACTGTGTTTCCTGCCACAGTTTGATTGTTGCTCCGTTCAGAGGCTCTTACAGTGCATTCCTGCCACTGCTTAAGCCTTGCTGTGGTCAGAGGATTTGCTACTGTGTTGTTTCCTGCAACTGTTTGAATCTTGCTGTACTGAGAGGTTTTGCTAATGTTGACTGCCTGCCGCATAGGAGAGCTTCCAGTCTTAAATCCTGCCACTGTTTGAATCTTTCAGCGCCCAGAGGTTTAGCTACTGTTGATTCCGCCACATGGGAGTGCAGGCCCGGTTTAAAGCTTGCTGCGCTCAGAGATTTAGATGCTGCTGATTACTGCCACTGTTTAAATCTTGTGCTCAGGGGTTCTACTACTGTCTTGATTCCTGCCACTGTTTGAATCTTGCTGCGCTCAGGGGTCTGCTACTGTGTTATCCCTGCCATGGTTTTAAATCTTGCTGCATTCAGAAGTTACACATTTTGATAGCTTTAAATCTTGCCGAGCTCAAAGGTTTAGCTACTTTTTGATACCTGCAACACAGGAGGGGCGCCACTGTTTAAATCTTGCTGTGTTCAGAGGTTCAGCTACTGTTGATTCTTGCCCCATAGGAGGGTTGCCACTGTATATAGCTCGCTGCGCCCAGGGGTTTAGCCGCTGTTGATTACTGCCACTGTTAAATCCTACTATGCTATAGGTCTAGCTACTGCTGATTCCTGCCACTGTGAAATCCTACTATGCTCAGAAGTCTAGCTACTGTTGATTCTTGCCACATAGGAAGGCTGTGTGAAGAATCATCAGAGATCGTTCCCCCCCAGAAACCTGGTCTGGGTCCCTCCTCATGTGGTCAGTGAAAGGCAGAAGCTTCCTGGTCCCGACCCTGGTGGTGGTGTACTGCTGTAGGATCACATAGTAGGGGAAACAGACCATGAAGACTGGGATACGCCCCTCTTTAACTTTCCCCATAATCCCACACTATTGATGGCTATTTGCCAAATAGCAAAAGTTGAAAAACCTAACTTTGTTGAAAGAACCTACAAGTCTCAGAAGGACTGAGACTAGGAAGAGGGATGAAGAGGCACGTAGTTGTCAAAGTCAGGCAATTAAGCCTAGTAGCCATTGCAATAGTCAGGCAATTGAGGGTAATAGCCCACACCTGAAAATTATCACTGAACCTGGGTGGCACAAAAGGCCCCCTCAGGGAGAGAAGGAAGGAGTGGAAGAAGCTGGGGAAGCAGAAGGAAGACATGAGGCTTGCAAACCAAGCAGAAGTGGGAGATTAACAGGGACCCCAGAAGGAAGAGACAGCAGATTTCACCTGCATGTTTTGAGAGAGTCCTGCCCTCCCAAACTCGAAAGTGCAGAGGCTGCACAGCGGATGACGTGCTGGAGAACCAGTTTTCCCCATGTGAGCCCAATTGCTGTGGTTGTTGAGCTGCTGGCATGTCGAAAACCGAGGCAAGAAGTAATTGCCAAGTCGATGTAGTAGAGAAAACTCTCAAGGCTTGTAGCCGGACCGGAGACAACTGTTCGGGAGAAGGACATAGGTCCCCAGCAAGCAAAAAGCAGTTGAAGTTGTAGTAGAAGTCAGAAAAGCAGTGCAAACCACAGAGAAAACGCTCCAGAAACCGATGAGTGAAGCACAACCTTCTAAAGTATTTTACGAGCCTTGCCGGTAACAGTAACCAGCTCCTTTGCCACTCACAGAAGATATTCAGCGAGTACAAGTGGGCTACTGTATTAAATATTCTTTAAACAATGGAAATGTAACACACGCATATTGAGGAAAAGGCTTCTTGCATGCGTAGGACTCTAATGTTGTTACAGTCCATTGTTCTTTTCCTGGCAACAGCCTCTTTCTAAATCTTCCTGCCTCTACTCTTTGACCTCTACAACTTATCCAGAACAGGACTGCAAGACTTCTCCTTGGTCTCAAGCCCAGGGATCATATCTATCCAGCTCTGAAATCCATTCACTGGCTCCCTGTGGCATCAAGGATCAAGTTCAAGACCCTCTGCATTGTCCATAAGGATTTCTGGGGCCTCGGACTGCTCTACCTCCAACTTTCTCTTCCAAAACATTATCCTTCTCGAGCTCTACGTGCATCCACCTCCAACTCTCTGAGGGTCAGACGCTTCACCAAGCAGAGAGTTGGGGGCAGCAGATCTATCTCCTCGGCTGGGGCCTCCCTCTGTAACAGCCTCCCTGTCTCTCTCAAACTTGAGCAGAACCACCTCAGATTCTGGAAGCAACTCACGATCTTCCTTTTTGCTTCCACTTTCTCTCTTCCTCTCCCCTGCTGATGCACCCGACTGCTCTGCGTACTGGTCACCTGGTCATCCTCTGAACTTGGGCCAAGGCTCCTGCAAGTCCAGTTGCCCTTGCATTGCCTCTGGGCTCACCAGCACTTAAGGGACTGTATATGCAACCCTACAGTCCCTTCTCTCTGCACTTATGAGCCACCCGCTGGTTGCACTTGTGAGTTAACTGCACTTCCCCCTTCCACTCCCGCCTGGCACTTCTTCCCTTCCCTCCCGCGATCTGAATGACACAAGGCCTAGTAAGATCGTTATTTTGTCCTCCCTTGTTTTTCCCTCGTCTTGTCGTGCATTGAAACACTTGTGTACAGGTGCGTTATAAATGCCACATCATATCATGTCATAATGAAAGACTATTTATGTTCAAGGAGTGGTCGCTTGTCCCTAGTTAAAAGAAGGGAACGCTGCAAAGATCATTGCAGAACACTTAACAGTGACAATTTCAATGTTACAAACTTTATTGTGGGAAGATTATATTAATGCAAGGTTGCATGTGCCTTATTGTGATTCCCCAAAGAGGCCTGAACGCCATTCCTTGCTTCAATGGGAATACAATTTCTCAACCACCTTTAATGCTTGAAAATAACATCAAAGAGGGGTCGAATTTGCCTAATTGTGGTTTCTCCTGAAAGACTAAAACGTTATACTTTGTATAGAAGTGACATACCTTTAATTCACAAGAGTATAAAAGACTGAAGAGAACAAACATTGCCTAAAGCCAAGAGGTACTCCATATTAATTGTGAAGCTGAACCTTTTCTCAGAGTTTAAAACTATCCAGCAATACTGTGAAGTTATTAACAGTTAATTGGCATAAACCAACAAGTATACACCTGTCACCTGAGGCTAAGAGAGTGGCACCAAGGCTTCTGGGTAATTATTGGTCTGAAGGCTGGTAGAAAGGTGCAGGTAAAGTTGGGGAAGGGGAAATGGCTGCTTGTGAATAACATTTTGAAGTAGACTTAACCCGCAATGCCCAAGACTGTGGAGGCCAGAAAGAAGGGAGTCTTGAAGGCAAACACAGGTTATCATTGTTGAAAGTTATACAAAAGAGGCTAAGAGGCTGCCCCTTTGAGGAAGGATGTCTAGACTACGTCAGTAGGTTGAGGTATTGTTAAAGATAACTTGTCAAAGTCTGTCTAAATGTCAATTGAAGTTGTGGCAGTAGCCCAACTACAGAGGTACATTTGGTTGTCAGTAGATGATATATTACAGTTGTTGAAACCAATGTGAAATACTTTGGGATGAAAGTGACTGTTCTTATGGTATAATAAGAAGAAATATAGGTCTTGAAGTAGAAGCAGTAGCATTAAGTAGTCATCCTGACAAATATACAATTTTTGACTCTTAACCTGTATTTTGAAGAATCCTAACTTATAATCAAGAACTATGTACCAGTGACAGTGTGGATATTGCAATTTATTTTGCACTGTGGAAAATCTGCCTGTGGGATTGACAAAGCATTGTGGCCAGGATTAACATTGGGGCTATTTTGATTGAAGTAAAAACTAGAAAACTTCAGCCAAAAGGAGGAGATTTGCTGCTAGTGGAACGTTTGTTAAAAGGAGGAGCTTGTTAACATTGGAACTTTTTTTGTTGATGAACATTTGCTTTACCTTTACATCTTTAAGGACAGAGTTAATACATTTCCTTTGCAAGGCTGAACATTGTGGTGAAGTGACTTTTAATACAGGACTTCAGAAGGTCATTTAGGACATGTACATATTATTCATGTTATGTTGAGTTGCCATACCTTTTATTTGTGTGTTTGTTGTTTAGTGTGAGGGTCAGTTATCCTGTGTTAGAGTGTGTTCCCTTAGCTTTTTGAATAGACAGGGAATTCCTCAACAGAGAAGGGAAACTGAAGTATTTTTTTTTTTTGCAACTTGTATTTATTAGTTTTACATAAATAAAACAGAGAATACAACATTGAAACTTATAACTTTCCCTTCCCCTCCTCCTCCCTCCCTTCGGATCGGATGAATCATATTGTCCCGTGTTCTTATTATGCGTTGAAAAGGTCTGATACTTTGATATTATGGGGGCACAATTGTTCCATAAAGTCTGACTGGAGATATTGCAAGGTCCCTTCCCACTCTTTTACAAATTTGTCTCCAGTGCCTTGAATTTTGTCGGTGATTTTCTCCATTGTTATATGGGTCCACGCCTTCTGTAGCCATGTATAGATCAGTGGGGTATTTTTATTTTTCCAATTTTGTGCAATGTTGGTCTATGCCGCTATGAGTAGTCCCATAAAGCTTCTCCATTGTGATTTGCTGTATAGCCTTGCTGTATCATCTCTTATTCCGCATAGCCACACCTCCTCCCCATCAACCCCACATCCGGGAACAATTTGCCCAATTCGCTTTTCAATTCTTCCCAAAAGGGTATTATGCCTTTACATTCCCACCATATGTGTCTCCATGTTCCCACTTTGTCACAACCTCTCCAGCATTGGTTTGGTGTGTTTGGGTACATCGAGTGGAGCCTCTCTGGAGTGTAATGCCACTGAGTCATGATTTTGATCCACATCTCCCTGGTATGTGCCGATCGGGTCATTCTGGGGATCTGTTTCCAAAGGTCTTCCCATTGTCCATTCGTTGGTTCCTTCCCTAATGTTTTGCCCCATTTAATTCTGTATGACCATTTAATACTTTCACCCTTGCGAGTTTATGTATTTGTACAGAGTTGATACCCACTTTTTTCCCCCCGTGTTGGAGATGATGTATGTCTCGAATCCTGTAAGGTCCCTGGTTGCTGCCTCAGTGATAATCGGGGAGTTTAGCCAATGTTTTAGCTGTTCGTATCTATATCTATCACTTTTGGGGATATTCATGCCTACAAAGCAGGATTCAAGGGAAATGACTTCCTTTTCTGCGAACATCTCGCCAATTTTAGTAATGCCCACCTTCTCCCAGCTATCATATGCCCCTTGTTCCATCCCCGGTGGAAATTGTGGATTTCTGCAAATGGGTGTAAAGGGTCCTAATGCCGTGGTCATTATGCCTTTTCGTGTTTGGTAGTCCCATGCTTCCAAAGTGGTCTTCATAATTTCACTTATTCCTAAATTTTCATGTCTCTGTTGCCTCTGTTTCCAGAGGAGTTCTACCAGTGGGGTCCTCGCTACTGCTCTGTCTTGTTTGGCCCAAATCTGCTGCGGCTTCTCCCCCACCCATTCCCTCAGGACTTTAAGTTGTGCTGCCTGGTAGAATTTTTTGAAATGGGGGAGCGCCATCCCCCCTTCTCTAGTTGGGGCTGTGAGGACCATCCTGGCTATTCTAGGCGTTTTCCCCTTCCATACAAAGGACGATACCACTTTTGTTAATGTTTTGAAGAACGTGTCTGGGACACCCACCGGGAGAGCCTGAAAATAATAAAGTACCCTTGGGAGGATGGTCATCTTGACAGATTGAATTCTACCCCACCAGGATATCTGTAGTGGGTTCCATCTGTCTAATTCCTTTCGGATGTTTGTAATTAGTGGCGGATAGTTTTCCCCATGGAATTGCTCTATTTTTTGGGGTACAATTATTCCCAGATACTTTATACCTTTCTGTACGATCTTAAGGTCCAGTAATTTTGCTTCCCTTTCTATGTTTGCTCTATCCCCTGCCAGAATCAGGATCTCTGATTTTTTCCTATTAATTTTTAGGTCCGAGATGGCCCCGTAATTTTCCAGTTCTCTCACTGCAGCTGATAATGTGGATTCTGGGTCCTCTAGGTTTATTAACATATCATCCGCATATGCGATCACTTTGTGCTGCTGACCTGCCATTTCTATCCCTTTAATGTGTATTGAATCCCGTATTTTAATTTGGAGGGGTTCTAAGAACAGGGCGTACAGCAGTGGTGAAAGGGGGCATCCCTGTTTCGTTCCTTTCGATATCTTCACCATGTTCGTAACCTCGCCATTAATGACTATTCTACTGGATGGGGTATTGTAATTCGCTCTAATGTATGCAATATATTGGTCCTCAAACCCCATTCGCTCCAGAATTTTGAACAGAATTGACCACTCCACCCTGTCGAAAGCTTTCTCGGCGTCTACCGACAGTAGTATCGCTGGGGTGTGGGTTATACCTATTTTTTCCACTAACTGGGCTAGCCTCCTTGTGTTGTCGTGGGTCTGCCTGCCGGGAATAAAGCCTGATTGATCTTCACTAATCAGTTTTAGGAGATGCGGGGATAATCTTGTTGCCAGAATTTTCGTATACATTTTTGCATCTAGATTGATTAGGGAGATTGGTCTGTATGATGCTGGGCTATTTGGATCTTTACCTGGTTTGTGGAACAGCAGTACTTTCGCTTCATTCATAGTGGGGGTCACGTTACCGCTATTCTTGAAGGAATTCAGGAGCCTCGTTAGGATCGGGGTCAAAATGTCTGCATATTTTTTATAAAATGGGGCTGTAAACCCATCTGGGCCTGGGGCTTTATTGCTCGGAAGTCCTTTTATAGCTTTACTGACTTCCTCTTCACTGATAGGGGTCTCTAGCGATTGTTTGTCCTCTTCTGAAATTTTTGGGAGCTTTAGGGCTTCAAGGTATGAGACTTGGGCGTTTGCATCGGGGAATTCTGTGGAGTAGAGAGTTTGATAGTATTGCCTCAATGCTTCCCCCATGTCGCGTGTGCGTGTTTGGAGATCCCCCTTCGTATCATATATGGCCTTAATCGTTGTTTCTTTCTGCTTTACCCTTAATTGTCTCGCCAGGAGTTTGTCTGCTTTGTTCGCTCTCATGTAATATCTCTGTTTCAGATAAAGTAGGTTCTTCTCTGCGCCCTTCGTGCGTAGCATCTCTAGTTGTCCCTGTGTATGTTTCAGTGATTTTTTCAGTGTCTTAGTGGGGTGTGTCAGTAATTTCGCTTGGATATCTTCAATTGTTTTTTCCAGCTCTTTTTTTTTCAGCCCACTGAAACCTTTGTTTATCTCTTGTGATTTTCAACGCTATGATTTTCCCCCTCAAAAATGCTTTAAACGCGTCCCAGACTGCGCTCATTGCGACCTCCCCGGTGTCATTTTGTATGAAGTATTCCTCAATCATTTCCCTTATGGACTCCCCTGTGTTTGGGTCCAAGAGCAGCTCCTGTGGAAGCTTCCACCTCCAGAGCCCATTCTTCCTCCCTGGGAGAGACACTTCTAACCATAGCGGGGCATGGTCCGAGAGAGCTATTGTGCCTTTATCAAGCCCGTGTATCTTTCCCAGTAGGCCCACCGAAACCCAGAAGTAGTCAATCCTGGACATAGTGTTGTGGACATGTGAGAAGTATGTGGACCCCCTCTGTTCTCCCTTCAGTTCCCTCCAGACATCATTCAGGGCCATCTGGTCCATTTGTTGTCTCAGACGTTTTGATGGCGCCCCCTGGCCATGTGTGTTCCCTGTACTCCTATCTAGATGTGGGTTCCACGCCATATTAAGATCTCCTCCCAAAATCACTTCCCCTTTAGCATAGTCTTCTAATTTCGATAGCACCTCTCTGAGAAAGCCATCCTATCCCTGATTGGGTGCATATATTGAGGCGAGTGTTATGCGATATCCTTCGATTACTACATTGGCGAAGGCATATCTCCCTTCTTTATCTATGCTTGTATCTAGCAGTTTAGTGTCCTTCCCTACTTTCACCGCTATCAGCACCCCAGCTTTTTTCTCAGTTGCCGTCGCCAGAGCCCAAATATTGTATCCTTTTATCCGTATTTTCTGTTTATCCCTTGTTCTAATATGGGTTTCCTGGAGAAGTAGTATATCCGCTTTCCCCCTATTGAACTGTTTATCCAGCTTCGCCCTTTTTGTTGGGTGATTCATGCCCCTAATATTGTAGGTCAAAACGCGTATCATCCCCATTGCGTTATGATTACGTGCCGTTGCATCGGGTCCCCTTCTGTTCGTGTTTCATTTCTTTGGTTCCTCTGATCCTTTCCCCTCCCCTGAACTTCCCCAACCCCCCAACTTTGAACATTAAACCAACCAAACTGTCCCCCGAGTAGGGCGAGGGTTCCTATTGATGCTAGGGCGTTGCACCCTTTGCTCCCTGCCCTCCATACCCTCGGGGGGTCTGTTATGGGGAGTCCTAAACCCCATTGCCCCATTGGGCTTCGCTGAATCCCAGACCGTCGGTTCTAAACCCGACCGCCATCTGTGTGTTGTCCGTTCCGCTCTGCTCTCCTCCCTCACCCCGATCGGGTTTTAACCGCTACCTTTCCGTGTCCGTTCCCCAAAATTGTGTCTTCCTGGGTTTTTCATGGTACTCTTCTCCGGGTCTCCCTCCCTGCGTTTGCCTTCTTTTGCGTGTTTGTTTCCCAGCCCATTGGTCTTCTTGTTCGATCTCTCCTGTTTGAGGTCTCCCCCCCGTTCCATCTCTTCATCCTGGAGGCCCATAGTGCTAAGGCCTTCTTCCACCGTGGACACCCTTCTCTGTTTTCCTTCCCACGTAAATAGCAGGCCAAATGGGAAGGTCCATTTGTAACGGATTTGTTTTTCTACTAAAACTTTCACCAGTGGGGACATTGCTCTTCTTTTTTGGAGGGTTATTAGAGCAAGGTCCTGATACAATTGGATATCTTGCCCATTCATTTTAATATGCTCCATTTGCCTGGCTCTTCGGAGGATCTGTTCTTTCTGCGGGTAGGAGGAGAGAGCCACCAGGACATCGCGTGGTCTTTCTCCTGGGGCCCCAGATCTTTTCGGTCCTACCCTGTTTATTCTGTCTACTCCGATTTCATCAGTGTCTTGTGTTCCCAGTATGTCTCTGAATACCTCTTTTACCGCTTCTTTCAGATCTTTGTCTAGCACTGATTCTGCCATGTTCTTGATTCGAATGTTGGAGCGTCTAGAGCGGTTCTCCAGATCCTCACATTGTATCTCCAAGTTGTGAGTGAGTGTCACCAAGTGCTCTTGCGTTTCGCTTGTTTGTCTCGTGTCTTCTTCAAGACTTTGCACAGTTTTTTCCAAAATGTCAGTTCTTTCTTCTAAGTTGTTAATATCGATTCTCATGTCTTGAACCACTTGTTTCATTTCATTCTTCATGGTTGTAAATTGTTCTTGAACTGTAGACATGAATTTTTCTTGCAGGTCCATGAACCAGGTTTGCATGTCCTCCCTAGTCAATGGTTGTTGTTGCTGGGATAATGATTCTGCCTCCCCCATGGGCTCTCCCTGGGTTCTCCCTCTCGGTTGCGATGTCCCCTCCGCTGACCACATTTGCAGTATATCTGCGCCTTGTTTTGCAGGTTGGGGAGTCTGTTGGATGGGGTTCCCCTTTCCTTTTGCTCTAGACATGGTAGAGTGTTCCGTCAGATTGTCTATGGGGCTTCTGCGCCCTCGTGCAGCCCTCAGGTGGGCCCTCTACCCGTTCCTGTCCTCTGAAATGTTCTTGTTCGCGTGGGGTTCTTGCTTTAGGAGGTCGTGCTGTCTGTCTTTCTGCTTCTCCCCCCTTCGTCTCTCTGTGCCAAGATGCTGATGGCGTTACGTGTTGCTCCTTAATCGATTTCCCCCCACGGTTGCGGGGAGGGAGGCCTCTCCTTGAATCCGACCTGCTTGGGGGGGGGGGGTCTTGCGTAGTGTACTCTTTAGGGCCGGGGGGAATCCCGATCGAATTGATGCCGGGGTGTATTCTCCTTAGAGGGATTTTTTTTTTTTCCCCTTTTATTTTATGTGTCCATACAGCTTGCGTGCTTTTTGGGTCCCCCCCCTGGGGTTACTGAGCGTGGGCGGGTGTTTAATTTTCTCCCCCCAGGTTGGCTCACCTTCTCTTCTTCATGCGCTGTGTTTCAGGGCGGCCCCCGCTTTTCCTCTCCAGCGGTCCGCCCTGATCGCGCTGCCTTCTCCTGACGCCGCACCCCTTCCCTGGCCGCAGCAACCGTGCTCTCCACTGCTCCCGATGCCGGGTGGGGGGGGCGGTCCCTCCACTCGGGGTTCCACTGAGCCCCCGATCCAGCCTCCTCGCTGACCGCGGCCTCCCTGTGCCACGTCGAGTGGTCCTCCGAGGCGCGGGAGAGTCTCCTTCGGCTCCGGTGGGGGAGGGGCCGGTCTGCTATCTCCTCGCTTTCGTCTGGCGTCCGCTCCGGCGCCGGTTCCTCGCAGGGGGGGTTGTGGGGGGGAAGCTATTTGCGATCGGGGGAGGTAGAGAGACGGTCCGTCACGGCTTCGGTCGTGCTGATTTTGGCGGCCCGGGCGGAGCGCGGTTTAGCTGCGTCTCCTCACCCCGGCGGCCATCTTGGATCATCAAACTGAAGTATTTTGATACATTTTCTTTTGAAATAAAATGGCATATTTTCAAAGATCTTCAAACAGTTGTCCACCTCGCATTACTGACTCCTAACCACTGCCACTGTTTAAATCCTGCCGTGCTCAGAAGTTACACATTATGATTACTCTAAATCTTGTTGCAGTCTGAGGCTTTGCTACTGCTAACTCCTGCCACTGTCTTAAATCCTGCTGTGCTCAGAGGTTCTTGCCACTGTGTGGACTTCTGTCACTGTTTAAATCTTGCTACTCTCAGAAGCTTGCTACTCTCTGAAACTACCCATGGTGATCACCTCGGCTCAAATCTTGTGGCTCTCTGAACCTGGGCATTGCGATTGCCACCACTTCAAATCTTGCTGCACCTCACTGTCAAGCACTAAGTAGAGCCCAGGTACCCATTATCGGGACCACTCTTTCAAATTTCTCTGCACTCCGAAGTCAGACACATTGATTGCCATTTCCTTAAACCTTGCTGCGCTCAGAAGCTAGACAGTGTGACACTTACTAAATACTTGCTGCACAGGAACGTTAGACCTACGCTGAACACCTGAGGCTATCCAACATTCAGGAGCCTGCCAGTCACCCATCTCTCAAAGCCCAGAGGTAACCACCTGCAGCGACACATAGGTAAGACTCATTCACCATAGAGGTACGGTTGCATTCTGAGCCTAGATAATACTGCGTTGTTCCCACGGCACTCTCTCCGTCCACAACAACTGCAAAATTGGACCTGGCTTCTACTTGTCTTCGTTGTGCCCACCTTTGTATGTTACCCCATGGTGCAGCTCTAACTTAAGGCGGCCTACATCTTACAATCCTACCACTGGACCATCACAGAGAGGTCTTCACCACTGTGAACTGGACACTAGCAATACACCCAGCCACGACTTCACCATTGCGGGCCACCATAGGGAGGCTTTCGCCACTGTGAGCCTGATACAACCACAAAATCCAACCACCTCAGAGAGGAGTCTGCCACTGTGAAGCAGTACTGGGCCACCATAGGGAGGCCTTCACCACTGTGAACCTGATACTAGCACAAAACCCGCCCACCACAGAGAGGCCTTTATCACTGTGAAGCAGTAACGGGCCATTATAGGGAGGCTTCGCCTCTCTGAACCAAATCAACCACAAAATCCAACCACCACATAGAGGACTTTGCCACTGTGATGCAGTATTTGGCTACCACAGGAAGGCTTTCTCCACTATTAAACTGATACTAGCACAAAACTCAGCCAACACATAGAGGTCTTCTCCACTGTGAGGCAGAGAACTACACAAGACCACACAAGAATAAAGCAAAACCACTGGGAGAATAAAAACCAATCCAAGTTACTCAACAACACAAGAGGGATCAAGACCTTTAATAAAGAGACTCTGAGACGGAAATACAATCACCAAAGAAGCGGTTTCAACACTAAAAACCCTAGTGTCCCAAGGAGCCTAAGCACCACAAGGCTACAAGACAGAGTCACAACCACCTTGGAGAGACACACGCCACCGCAGAAGTGAGACTACACAGGACCCATACGGAAAGATCAAACTAACGGGAGAACAACGACAATCTAAACCACTCTTCAACATAAGGAAAAACTTAGCCAATGGGAGAACAAACCTTATCCAAGTCACTCATCGACACAGAAGACTCAAGAACCATGACCAAAGAAACCCCACGAAGGAAACACAACACCCAGAGAAAGGCATTTGTAACCATGAACCCCATACTACTGCTAAACACCAGCAAATTCCCAGTCCCTGCAAGACTCAGAGACTGAGACTCATTCACTGCATACAAATACATACATTAACTTCTAACCCAAACCTTAAATAGAGGCACAACACAACAAGCAGAGCAAGGCAGACAGCACTGCACGTCGGACCACACCAATTGAAAAGGAAACCGGAAATTGTTCAAATACACCGATCAAACTGGAGATCATGAAATAACTGGCCGGGGGGGAACCCACCCCTCGGAATACATGTGAGGAGCTGGGAATGAGATGCAGATACAGAGTAAACACGTTTGAGGCTACAAACCTGTATTAAAACAAAATGGGATTGGAAAATGCCTCACTATATCTAATCTAGGAGTAATTTCCCAACCTGAACCAAAACAAATGGGTCTGTCCTGAGTCAAGATGTAGAAAAAGGTATGTCCTGTGCCTGTAATCCTATTCTGGCCCTCACATTCTAAAATAACTCTAAGGTGTAAAGTGTATTGTCCCTTGATTTCTCAAAGTGCTCAGATGATCAAGTTCATCCAACAAAAGAGGAGAAATGAGGGTAGGTATCATATATATAAATGATTGTACATTCATTCAAGCTGCCGCAGTTCGCTGGCTTCTACACAAACATGTTAAAAAAACAATGGCTCAACATGAATTGCATACAACACAAAGTACAGAGCAAGGAAAAGGGGAAATGTTTTTTAAAAGTAAAGGATACACAAGGTCTAAGAATAATACAAAAGGACTGGACATTTAATTCACATAAAAGTCATGAACAATTCAATCGGATTCTGAACAGGATACTCCTCTTGGTTCACAATCTAAACAGTGAATGCCCAAGTTCAAAACAAAAGTTTGAATCCAATGAAAAAGTTTCCAAATTAACAATGTTCACTAGTCCAGGGGATATCTTACTTCCCCAGACTCCTCTTACCAAAGCAAACAAGTAAGTTAAAAAGAATAATCAGCTTTTCCAGAGGATTACTCACTCCCCTTGGTGTATTCACTTCTTTTGGGAAAATCGCTCCCTTCCCTAAACTTTCTCTTCACTTCACAATCCCAAGGGTTATCTTTCTTCCTAAGGACTCTCTTTTCCTTTGTACACCTTT
The DNA here is from genome assembly GCF_040938575.1 of Ambystoma mexicanum. NCBI lineage: Eukaryota > Metazoa > Chordata > Amphibia > Caudata > Ambystomatidae > Ambystoma > Ambystoma mexicanum. The sequence continues at coordinate 198,466,744 of NC_090925.1, forward strand.
ATAACAGTTCACAAACTCAAGAGCATGGTTTTCCTTGAGATACTTCTTTCAACAGTTCACACAATATTTCATGCTCTCAAGAGCATGATCCTTCCTTGAGGCACACTACAATATGCACCCATATGTATCTTCAACTGGTATACTCTCCTGCCAGGACTTTATAGTTAAAACATTTAACTTAACTTCACCTGGTATACTTCCTTGCCATGACTTTATTGTACACTACTCTTTCTCTTTAAGGCAGGGTTTAACAACCCATTGTAACTGGTTCTACACATACTTTCACTTCTTTGATTACTTTATTTTTGGTCTCTCGCTGCATTTTTATGAAGCGACACACATGGTTAGGCAACCCGGTAACTCACTTGTGTTCCCTGGGTTTACTGGTTGCCTCCAGCATTCCTTCGCTTCCTTCTGCTTCAGTGTATTGGCTCCACGTGTGCCCCATTAAGCCCTGCACTTTCACTGTGCCTTTTTTCTCAGTGTGCGGCTCCTGCTGCTCTCTCCCCTCGAGCGATGAACCCTCTCCATCACAGCTTCTTCTTCCTGGATTCGGGTTTGGATTCAAGTCGCCTGCCGTGGCGCGTTTCCCTCCAACGTGGTGTTCGGATTTGTTACGGTTTGGGAGGCAGACTGGCATCTGCAGCTCTCTCCTCTCCCCCTCATCAGCTGTAGCCGGGTCGTATTTAAGCTCCCTGGATTATACCTTTTCCAACAACTAGGCCACTGCATTGGTCACCCGGTCCTAGTAGTCTTCATTACTCTGTTCTTTCTCGTGTCAGTGGCTATGGGACCATTTCTTGAATGGCATTGCTGAAGTGGATACATAACTTCAGTGGGAGTGATCCTTACTGCTCCCTGACTCTTTCTCGTCACAGTTGTCAATATATTATTCCTAATGTGAGTTTGGAGAGCAGTCAAAGTAGACTTACCAAGAGGTTGGAGAAGAGTGTGACAATATGCCATTAGGGTATCGGTAATAGAGGAAACATCCCATGAAGGGAATGAGGGGTAAGTGACTTTCTCCAATGATGTCATCTTATCTCCCCATGGGTCACCTCCCCCCAGATGGTCCTCCCTCATATAGCTGCTCCCAGGGTCAGGATCAGGATCAGGTAGCGGCTGCCATTCCCTGGCCACATGGGGGGAGGTTAATTCAGAGAAAGGAATGATGACATCAAAAGATTCATCACAAGAACATATCTCAGCCGAAACCCGAAACTAGGCTATCACCAACAGCCATAGTGGGGCAGACACCAATGTAAGGTCAGAAAGACCCATCTCTTATTCCAAAAACAAAAAAACCCAGGAGGGCACACGGCCCTGGCACAAATCGCAAACCCAACCCAAAAACAATAAACACAGACCAACAACATGCCTTGATACAAGAAAGACAAAGAAACAAGAAAGGAACACAGAAGCAGGAAGGAAACCGCACCCCAACAGAACAGAAACCACCCACCAGAATTCACAACACCCAGAAACCCTGTGGGGACACCACAAAATGGACTAAGGATACAGACCAGAAAAGAGCAAACATGGAATACATCTCACACTACCTCTCCACCAACAACTCCAACTCAATGGAAAACAAACAACCCACAAACAACCCACAGGCAAACCTGGCCTCCAACAGGACACCAAACCAAACATCTCAAAATTCAAAAGAAACCAACTCAGAAAACACCTTCGATAACACCCCAATAAGAATCAGGGGCAAACCTGAATCCATAACCATCCCTACCCCCTACATAACCAAAGATTGGAAAAAGGCCCACACGTACAAATAAACAACCAACCACCATGAACCAGAATTAAGAAACCCTTCCCTCAACCTAATTGAAATCCTCAACGCAGAGACAGAGCCCCAACCACAATCTCAGCAAACAGTCGCACCCAAGAGACAATCCCAAGAAATGAGAACTCAACAAACATCACACCAGCTGGGACTTATGAAAGGATAGACAACAACTTAGAAGGGAAAAACAGACACACTGACATACTGCACTGCAGTTTACTCAATGTAGGATCCATGGTGAAATACAAAACAGAAATGTAGGACCTCCTAAGCGAGGGCGGCACTGATGAGCTCTTCTTCACAGACACATGGCTATCAGACAACAACAAGACAATCACCCATGAAGCCCTTCCAGACAATGTCAAACTAATACACACCAACAGAGAGAAATGCAGAGGAGGCGGAATCGCAATGGTGCACAAAGACCACATCTGTGCCACACCACTCCCCTCAACGGACAAAGAAGACTGTGAATTTCTCCTCATCAAGATCAAGGTCAATGACCAAGCCAACGTAGTGTTCCTTCTGATCTACACACTGCCATCCTACAAGCCAAACTTTGCAACGAAGCCCACTGACTCCATCGCCAGCCTTTCCACCCATCATGATAACTTAATCATGCTTGGGGATTTCAATATCTGGTTTGAAAGAGAACGAAACCACAGCAAACTCACTCAGTGGCCTTCTGGAAATATTCCACTTCAAACAAATAGAGAAAGGATCCACTGACAATGCTGGACAACCATTGGATGCATTCTTCTGCAGAGACAGACTCTCTACCACTGCCCCACCGGTACCAATGATATGGAGTGACCACCACCTGATCCCATTCACCGTCAAAATCCTCACCCGCATACTGGCCAAGAAACACAATACTGCGCGCTAGTAACAAAAGAAACTGGAAGAGTCTTCACCTGGAATCCTTAGCAGAACTGCTGGAATCAACTAAACCAAGCATCTCCGTGCTAAACTGAATGACCCCTGACCTAGCAATAAACAAACTCTACACCTGGATCACTGAGGCCCTAGGACAATTAGCACCAGCAAAACCTTTCAAATCCACTGTAAAAGAAATGGCAGCAAGGTGGTTCACAGAAGAACTGAGGGAACTCAGAAAAAAGCCTCAAACCGGAAAAACTATGGAGAAACCATTATAATCAATCCGACAAAATAAAATAACAACAACAACTCAGAATATACAAATCAGCACTACTTATGCAGAAAGAACATACCATGCCACTAGAAACCAATCTGCAAAAAACCCACAAAAAGAACTCTGCAAAATCATCAAATAAATCAAAAACCCTACATCCTGCAACAAAAATGTCATACCATCATAATAACTATGTGAGAACATCAACTACCTAAGAACAAAAATAGAAACACACCAACAAATCATTGATGCAAGCCATGCAACTTTAAACACAAGTACTACTACGGAACCATAAACAACCAGTGGGCCTCCAACCGCAGCAACACTCCACAGTTTTGAACCCATAGATGAAGAGGTTTTTTCCACACTAATAAATTACACCAACCTTGCTGGATCCCCCAGTGACCCAGGCCCCCCAGGCATCTAAAAAGAAATCCTCAACCACAGCACACCAGCATCTTACTTCTGGCTACTGATAAACCGATCCATAAACACAAGCATAGCACCAACACCTATAAAATCATCTTACATCAAGCCACTCCTAAAAACCAAAACAGGAAGCATGAAAGACCCCACCAACTACAGACCTATATCTTATCTACCCTACCCGGTGAAGCTACTGGAGGACCACATATGCAAAATCCTACTCAGCCATATAGAAACAAAGGGAATGCTCGACCACTCGCAAGTCGGCTTCAGACCCAGGAGAGGAACAGAATCAACACTTCTATCCGTATGGGACGACCTAAAAATAAATGCAGACAAAAACACACGATCTGCCCTCATACTACTGGATATATCAGCCGTGTTCGACACAATCAGAGAGACTGGAGGAATGCGGTGTAAAAGACTCTGCTTTGCAATGGCTAAAATCTTTCCTCACTAACCGAACTGAAAGAACTTACCTGCTGCCTTTAACCTCTAACACCAAAACATCTCCTGTGGCATTTCACAAGGCTCCAGCCTCCCCCCACTCCTTTTCAACATCTACATGTCCACTAAATGAAAATCATTCGAAACAACGGGTTGACCACCCACAACTACGCAGATGATACCCAACTCATTGTCAAGATAGCCACAACCCAAGACCCAAACATAAACCCTCAGCAATCGTCACTGACATATACAGCTGGATGACACCCAACAGCCTCAAGCTAAACCCGATAAAAACAGAAATAATGATCTCACCCCAAGAGGATAACTGTCAGGAATCAGGGGAGGAAGTTATGGAGCCGCTGGAAGTACTAGTAAGCTGTATGCAACGCTCTAGTCCTCACCCAACATGGCGGAGTCTTCTATAAGTGCTGACTCCGCCCCCTAGTTCGGTGCGTTGTATCTGTGCTTGTTCACGCTAACGCTCTGTTGCTCTCAGTGCTTACCTTGTTTTCTTCGGCTTTTCGTAGCCGTTTGTTTAGCCTTCTAATTTCTATCTGTGCTACCTTTGTTCTGGTTGCAGCCTTTTTCATACGCATTTTCTCTCCGTCCCCCTTCGGCCCTTGCCGCCCTGCATGCTTTCTTGTTTCGGCATCTCCGCCGTTTCCATAATCCCGCCTGCGGTTCCCCAACAGCACGCAGCTCGATTCTTTTGTCTTACCTGCTTCGGCACTTTGACGTCTCTGCTCCCCGCCTGCAGCCGTTTTGTCTGTACGTGGCTCTACCCTGCACTTTCCTGCTCGGCTTCTCTGCCATTCTTTTCACTCCGCCTGCAGCCATTCTGACTGTGCGTGGCTGCTAATCCTCGGTTCATCTGCCTTCCGCGTACCCTGCTGTTATCGGCTACGCCGGCAGTCGGAACGCGGCTCTCTCTTCTCCGCTCTTTGGTCTGAATTTCTGCATCGCAGTATCTAGCCTTCCTCTCTTCCACCTGGGTGCAGCCTTCTATTCCTTTCTTCGGTTTACTAATCTTCCTTAGTTTTTTTTTTACCTTTGCAGTATTCCTCTTCTTGCTTCTAATCTTTGAAGCCTCTCATTTTATCCTGATACTTACAGGAGAGAAACATTCTTGCAACTCCCAGTTCCTTTGCCTATATAGAGGAGTCTGCCTCTGACATTCGATATAAGACCACTAATCTGCCCATCAACCACCTTCTGTGTCATCTTCCAGCATTTCTGCTGTCAAGAGGTGTTTCCTTCACTCACCTTTGGTTCCTAAAGACTGAACACTTTGTCTCCTACAATCAAGATCCACAGGGTTTTTTATGCCTTTTGGCTTTTTCCCTGGATGTGAGGCTGGCCCCCCTGAGAGCCTCCAAGACAGGTTTCCACCCCCGTCAAGGTGGCCTCCGGAGGGGAGAGACCTTATCTACACGAGAAGAAAGTCCGGACTTCTAAGGACAAGACTTCAATCAAGGAAAAGAAGCTTCTAAAGACCAAGTGTCATCTCAAGGAACAAACCTCCGAAGAATCCGGTGAGGAGCGAGGCGAGGTGGAACCGGAGTCAGACAATAACACATCAGATACACAATGGAGCTGGCTACCTGGCATGGGAACCCAACCGGTAGAATTGGCTGCGATATAAAATCTGGTAACACTCATGGACAACAGACTCTCACTAGAACCATTAGTCAACTCTATAGCAAAGAAATTCTTCTATCTCCTGCAACTACTTGATCCTCCCCTACCTCTCCTTCAACACAAAACCCTCACGATCATCTTCTTAGTATTACGTTATGCTATTTGGCATTTGTATAGCGCCTTTTACGATTGTTATGATTCCAAAGAGCTTTGGGTTCAACGCCCTTGGGGACAGCAGTTGAGATCAGTGGAGAGAGTAGTGTAGTACAATGTCCATGGGTGTACTCGGAATGTGTGCAGCCAATGTGCAGTGGGTGATGTGTAGCTGCATACTAGCGTTAGTTGTGGTGCGGTGGCTGTGTAAGGACAGTAGAATGTTTGCAGTAAGACCAATGGAAATGAGATCTGCATTCTGGCGGCACTGGTGATTGGTGGAGATGTTATTTGTACAGCTAGGACGAATTTGAGTGGTATGGCTGTGTTCTAAAGGCTGTTGAGGTGAACGCGGCGGTGTGTAATAATGTGTGCAGCCAGGCCAAATTATTCGAGGGGTATAGCTGCGTTCTAAATGTTTGTTGGTGCAGAGGCAAGAGTTAGCAAAGTGGTGTGTTTGAGTGTCTGTGTGTTTTGCAGGGGGACCTTGTTTCTGTTCAGCTTCCGGTCCCTGTCAAGTGTGTGGAATCTTCCTGTATCTTGGTGGGTCAAATTGTTTGGTGAAGATTGGTAAGCCGGGACAGGGAGATCAGTCCCAAAACTCATGTTCTTATTGCATAGCTGCTAGTGCTATCCTCGGTCTGCAATTTGTTAAATTGCATCCCTGGTAGGCATTTCTACGTGGATTTACCCGGACAGTTGAGATTAGCAACAAATAAGTGCTAGAGTGTTTCATGCTATAGTGCTTCGTAAGGATCAGCAAGTGAAGTAATTCCTGCTTTGATAGCATAGTGCATAATTGTAAGTAGTGATTAAGTTCATAAGTGCTGGTTAGCGCATGGGTTTCTAGTTCTGCTAGATAGAATTATCGGTCGGTTGCTCTGTAATATACATTCAATGTTAGGAATGATTAGCAGCTTAACTGATTGGACGCCCCCCACCGATATCTAGTTCTGCTCTGGGATTCTAGGGGTATAGCGTTACCAGGCAGGTGGCTTCTACGGCTGATTTTGTGGCGCCTCATTGCATGGCCTTGATCAAGCACAAGAGTGTTGGTGCTTGGGTCAATAATAACTACGAAAACAGCCTCTACCTTAGAATGCCAGAACGGCTCACTAAAAAACTGCAACGCATCCAAAACACTGCAGCAAGGATTCTCCTGAGACTAAACAAAAGTGACCACATACCATTTACTGAGAATCATACACTGACACCCAGTAAAAAAAATGCATTAACTTCAAAGCCCTCTGCATCGCCCACAAATAACTGCGCGGACAAGGAGCAAAATTCCTCCAAGCCAAGATCAACCGTTACCAACCAGGAAGAAACATAAGATCAAGTGACAACCTCTAAATCGAAACAATACAAAAAATTCGGAGGAACCACATTCTCACGTCTAACTGCCAATCTATGGAACTCAAGCCCGAAGGAGATAAGAACGACAGAAGACCACCTCACCTTCAGAAAATGACTGAAAACATGGCTAGTCAACTCACAGCGATTTGCATAAAACTGGAGCTGCCAGAAATATCACCAATCCAACGACAGGTTGCATTCTAGAACCAACTATAATACAAACACACCGAACCAAGCACTAACCCTCCCGCATATCCCACACATACCTCACACAATCTAATGATCTAATGCATCAGTCTCCCTTCATACATACAAACCACACATCCACCCTAAAAACTGGAGGACGTTGCCCTTCCGGACACAATAGCCTCAGTGCACACACCTAGAAAGACTACTAGCACAGATGCCAGTTTCTCCTGGTTCTACAAGCTCCAACAGAAAAGCACAACCTCAATCCTATTCCCTCTTCCCTCACTAACCTACCTGACCCACTTTCTTACAGAAACCACATGAACGCCTGGAGCGCATGCTAATGGTGTGTGGTGCAAGTCAGCTTAACATAACATAACACTCACAAGATCCACAGCCACGTCACGTTCACCACACCACTCACACAGCCCCACCAGCCCTATAACCGCAAACAAAATAACTACTACAGGACTACCAACTGCCCCACCAATACTGCCATTGACACAAATGACCTGCCAATGAAACAAAACAGGCATAAGCAATACACCTGTCACCACCTTAGCCATCAACGCATCCAGCATTCACATCCCACATCTCCAAAATCACACTGCCAGCACCACTCTCTACCCTCTAATAATGGCACTTCCACAATTCGCATAACCATCACATCAGCAACATCGTGGATACTACCCTCACCAGTGCTAGAAGGACAAGGATACACAGAGTCTTCAACCCTAAACACCTGTCCCGACCATGACTGCTACTAATCGCGCCGGGGGGTCTGCTGACACAACCATCATTCAAGACAAGCAAGCAGCATGCGGTCCATTCACCGACCACTGGCCATGAGTCGCATACACATATGGCGAGTTTACTTATCGCGGGGCGTCTCTTCTCTGTTAACACCCTGCCCTCCTGACCCCCACCCCCACCGCCCCCCACACGGCGCACTGATGCATGTATCAAACTTTAATCCGAGATGAGCCTCTGGGTGAGCATGACCGGAAATTGGAAATTAAAAAGCCATTTCAATCAGCTAGCAATAAAACCAGCACTTAAAAGCTTTTCAGGGTTGCTTCGGGAGCGAGGAGGGGCGGGCTGCGATGCCTGAGCACCGAGTGCTTGCACGCTACAGAAGTCTTCCCTGAAAATTGACAAAGTAACATTTTCCTTTTTATCACGTGACGTCGCTTTCTTGTTCTAACATAGAGAAGCGGGGCGTGGGACGGATGGGCTCGAGTCTAGTCCAGCCCCTCCCGCCCCCCCACACGCCCACGCTTTGCTTCTCAGTTTTCTTTGTAAATGTGGCTTTGCTCGTTTCTGCTCTCCTCCCCCTCTTTTAGCCGCCCCCCTTCGCACTCTTTCCTGTCCCCAGCTTTCCTTTAACGTTCTCCTATCCTCTTTTGTTTTTCCATCTGTTCGTCCTGCGGCAGCCTCTTGCCTTTCTATCTCCTCAGTCCTGTCTGCCTCTACTCCTTTTTGTGTCCAGCTCCTTCTCACACTTGTCTCCGACACTCGCCCGCCGCTCCCTTATCTCTTACACACCCCCTCCTCATTTCCCTCTTTGGGTATCTAGTCTTTTTACAGCGCAGATTTCTTTTTACGACACATGTCTGTACCACATTTTTGCATCAAAATTCAGGGGGTAGGTTTGGGTGGGGCAAACGGGGTTTAGTAGAAGGTGGGATGTGGGTGGAGGTGTAATAATGGGTGTAAGAGGCGGTGTCTGCCTGCATTTTCTGCAGCAAACAAATCTGTAAAAAATGGTGGTCAAATAATTCTGAAAAATGGTGTGGTAATACACATAAAAACCTCCTCCTTCACTATAGTGCGTCTGCGAATATACTGCTGCTGGTCTCCAGGTCTTACATGTTGCTTGACTGCGCCCTTATTTGCTGTTGGCTGGGGGCTTGGGCCACTGAGTTGCAGCCTTCAGGGACATCTTCATGGTCCATTGGCAGCGGAGAAGCTGCATTTGAAAATAAACTATGGTTGTAAGCAGCCTTAAGCAAGGGACATTGTGATGATCTATGGAACTGTACTGTATCCAGAGATGCTAGCATTGCCCAATAAAGTTCTAAGTTAGACATCTCCAATTACAGTCCTCAGCTGCTATATCCTCTACATGTTTTTAGGATTTTAGGATAGCCACACAAAGTGCATTTGAAAACAGTGACTCTCAGTGGGAGTTGTTTTCATTGTAGGTGGCTAACATGAAAACCTGGTTGTATCCCTGTAAAATCAATAAGCAACCCAGTTGGTTTCCAAAGCTTTCACAGGCTTCTGCATGCCTCGTGTGTGTGCCGAGGATGTGGGCTGGAGCTGTCTAGTTCCAATACACATCATGGGTGCCAGGGTGTCCTGTGTGCTGGGAATGACTGGGACCACCATGGCCCGTGACTGGTCCACATCTGGAATGGCTGAATGTGAGCAGATCTCTTATTGGTTTCTCTTTGTTGTGGCAAACGGGGAGATTCTAGATAAGAGAGGGCACCTTACACGCGTTCCAGGTCGATCGCCAGAGTTCACACTCAACTTAGTAAAGAAGCCAAGTATACTGAACTGCTGAAGCAGATCTGTGGAACCGCTGGTGACCCGCTGGAAGGTTTGGCACCCTGACCCCACTGTTGTCCCAGCGGCATCGATCACAGGGGGCCTGCAAGGGCGCTTCGAGCCATTGGAATAGTGGGACCAACTATTCTTGGCACCTCCTGCTTAGCCTGCTCGGAAGTGTTCCTGGACCGCCCAGTGAACTGACCAGCTCGTATGGGACCTTTGCCCTGGAACCGCTGCCGTCTCGAGTTTCAAATTCAGCCTTTGGAGACTGTAAACTCTGGGTATAAGGCACCCTCCCGCCGAGTTCGTACACCTAGCATTCCTAGGTCTGGAACTAGCAATGTACACCTGAACCTGAGCTTACGTGGTCACTGTGTCGCCCAGCTGTGGTGACAATCTTCTGGGGTGCCTTGCTGCTGTGCCCCCTTTGCCCTAAGACTGGCTGCAGTGCAACTCTTTATGGTATGGTGAGCGGGGGCTGCGGGGGACACCCCCACAGCCATCCATAAAAAAAAAAAGAAAAGAAAAGGTCCCTGTGGCACCGGTTCCCGATCACAGAAGTGAAAGGGAACTGGCAATGCAGGAACGCAGCGTGAAGATGAAGGTAAGTGGGGTTTGTTTATGTTGGGGTTGTGGGTGGGCGTGTGCTGAGGGTGTGGGTGGGGGGGTGTTATGGATGTGTTGTGTGTGGGTGTGAATATATATGTGTGTTCGCATGAGAAAGGTGCAAACTTTTGGTAGTTCGCACCTTTCTCATGCGATCGTTTTGCCCGTGGTAGTTTCAGAAATTGCCACTGTCCTGCCACAGAATCAATTCCAGAATGCAGCCCCTTAAAGCCACAGAGCCGCGCAACAGCAGGATTTGAACCTGCGAACAATCTGGCTTCACTGGCGAAGTTTGGTTCAGAATGCGCAGAGGGTCGGTAAGTACTTGCATCCCTTAACGGTGACCCCTGGCACATCCATAGACTTTTATCTTTTATGCACAAGTGTCCCCTGAGGGCCACTCTCCCTTTATTGAGGTTATCTGTGCTACTGAGCTATTCCCAATTCTAAGCGCCTGCTCTGCCCTCTTGGGGACACCCTCCTTGCATAGTGGGAAGTTATTCTTCATCACCTCATCCACCTTCCTGATTCGCCACAGCCCCTTGAAGATACCCTGTTTTTTAACTTAACCGCACAATCGCATGCTCCGGCCCTGAATGTATTTTTGAGCTCAAGGCTCCACTCATCATAGGGACTGGACTGCCTCTTAGAATTTGAATTGTTGAAGGACTGCCTAAGAGATATTCGCACTGTATGACCCCTTTCTTTGCAGATTGTGGATCTCTACTTGTGTAATATTCTGTTAGGCCACAGTTACTGTATATATGTTCCATAGTTAGAGTTGTCGTGGTTTAGTTAATATTGCTTTGATTCTACTGTGTGTTTGTCTTAAAAGACCTTTAATTAATGTATATGTATTTTTGTTATATACACCTGACGGAGAGTAATTTGTGATGTTGTTTGCTGTGTGTGCTCATTGTTGGCTTTCAATCAGCCTCACCCCTCCTGAGACCTACTCTTGACCGCCACCAATGCTACCTTGATTGGTCTGGCTTGTCCAGAAGGTTACCATGTTCCAAGAAACTAGACTGGCCTTCTGAAACTCTGCCCACCAGGTCAGAGTTCAGAAATCTATTTTAACAACCCCCCCCTCTCAAGTCCTCCTCACGATCTCCATGCCTGCCCCGGCCTCTCACCCAGCAAGTGTACATATGCTCTAATCTAGCCACTGGTGACATTCTCAGAATGCATAGTGCATGTATGTGTGTGTCAATTCATGTCTGCATGCTCAATCCCCACACACACTCCTGCCCACATGTCTACTGTACTATATATAAGGGTCTGCCTGCTGCACCTGGTTGCTCTCTGTACAGCGCTTCTGGTCAAAGGACCAACCTTGTCAACCAAATGAATGCAAATAGAAAACAATAACAATCCTGTTCTTCTCATGCCAAGGCCATTCCTGTACCCTCTTTCAGCACCAACTGATTGGCTTTCCCTTTGTGCAGAGCTTGATACCTGGTGCCAGCCTAGCTGTTCCTTAGATCTCTCTCATGAGTACTGTGCAGGAGCACCTGCTCAGCACACTCATTGTTTGTTTGTTTTTTTGTATGTTTATTGATTTGTATAGCGCACCAAACCCAAGGGTAGCTGGGCGCAACATAGAACAGAATACATGGATACGTAAGCTTTGTTACAGAGGAAAGACACAAGGTACATGTAGAAGGTGAAAACATTTGCAAATAAATAGTAGGGCAAGTCTGGTGAGGCCATATACATAAGTACAATCATGGATGTAGGTGTCAAGGCAAAGGTTCAGGGCTAGAGGTGGGTTGCAGTGAGACTTAGTAGTCGGAGTGTAGCCAACTGAGAATATTCCGTCTAAAGCTGTAGTAAGATTGGTCTATTCTGATGTTAAGTGGGAGGGAGTTCCAATACTGGGCTGCCTTTACCGGAAAGCTGCCACCGCCTGTTTTTTTCAGTCTGAATCTAGGTGTCAGTAGGCAATAGGAATTGGAGGCTCTGGTAGGACGGTTGGACGTTCTTCTCACTATTCTTTCTGCAAGGTAGGGGGAGCTGCATTGCTGAGGCATTTATGTGTTAGCAAGGCTATTTTTAAAGAGATCCTGTCACTGATTTTTAGCCACTGTTGTTCTCTTCTTGCCTTTGAGGTGTGTTCTCTAGCAGTGAGATTGAGGGCAGTTCTTAGGGCATTGTTTTACAGAGTTTGCACTTTGTCAGTAATGTATTTGTTGGCTCCTGAATACAATGCATGACAGTAGTCACGTTTAGAAAGTATTAAGGTATTAGCAAGGATGATGCAACTTGCTTGAGTGGGGAAAGCTCGGCATGCCCTGATGAGCTTGCAGGTGTAAGAGGTAGAGGAGGCAAGGGAGTTAACCTGTTTTTTTAGTGTAAGGGTAGAGTCGAGGTGAAAACCAAGTGTTTTCACTGCTTTAGCAACTGTGATTATATTGCCGTCAATGTTGAATGTAGAGTACTTGGGACCGAGTTTCTTAAGGTTATTAGCAGAGCCGAGGAGTAGGATTTCAGTCTTGTCATCATTCAGGCAGAGGCCATGATTGGCCATCCAAGCCTGAATGATGAGGTATATTTTGTTTACTGAGGCCATATCAGAGACAAAATTGCCCGAAAGGGGAATGAGGATCTGGGTGTCATCTGTGTATTTGGTGAAGGTGACTCCCAGTCTGTCCAATTTGTCAAATAGGGACTTGGTAAATATATTGTACGTGGTCGGCAAGACGCAAGAGCCTTGGGGTACACCACAGGCTATTTTAATGGGGTCTGCTGGAGCGAACAAATTACTCATGTTCTTTTGGAAGAAGTATTCTTTATTTATGTTGAAAAGACTCTCACGGTTCGGTTGTCCTAAAAGGATTGGACCCAAGCTATAGCTTCACTTGAGAAATGGGCTGCTTATGCCAGGTGTTTACACAATACTGTGTGGTCCACCAGGTCAAAGGCAGCCGATAGGTCAAGGAGGAGTAGCATGGCAGTGTTTCCCTTGTAGCTGAGCTCATCAATTTGGGTTTTGAGGTCAATCAAGGCTGTTTCGGTGCCATGCTCTGGCCTAACCCCAGATTGGTGGGCACCAAGGAGTTGGTTGGATTCGAGATAGCACTGGATTTGCAAGTAGGCTACTCTGTCTATTATCTTAAGAAGGAATGGTACCATGGTGATGGGCCTATAGTTAGTCGGGATGGAAGGGTCTAGGGTTTGTTTTTTAAGGAGAGATAAAACCCATGACTCTTAAAGGTTGCTTGGTATGGTGTTAGTAGAGAAGGAGGCATTGATCAATTTAGTTATTAATGGGGCTAAGTCTCTCGCTGCATCCTTAGTTAATTGGCTGGGCAGTTGTTAGAGGGCATAAGGGATGAAATACATTTTTCAGTTTCCTGAATGGAGACTTTAGTGAATTTAAAAGGAGTTAAGCTATGGGTGTTAGTGGTAGGGGCTAGTGGATGACATTTCGTTGTGAGGCAAATCAGCTTTTTTTAGGGAGATTTTGGTTTGAAGTGTTGAAATGTTATTAACTAGTGTGTGTTGGATGCTGGTGCACCATTGTTTATCTTTGGGTGTATTATCAGACGGGGGTACAGGGGATTCCAGTTCTCTTAAGATAGCAAATAGTTCCTTGGTGTTGGAACTTGCATTGGATATTCTTTTGTTGAAAAGGTTCTTTTTGCTAAGTAGGATTTCTTTTTTGTAATTGTTGGGGAAATCTTTGAGTAGCTATTTGTTTTATGCAGATCGGGTATGACACCATTGGGATTCTAATTTCCTTTTTTGTAATCTTAGTTCTTTTAGGTGAGGGGTAAACCCGGCATTAAGGTGGGCTTGTTGTTTGCTTTTGCGTGACTTCAAAGGTGCAATGGCATCTAGGGCTTTATTCATAGCGTTATTGTAGATTTCCACAAGGTGTTCGGGATCCAGGTTATTGGGAAGAGCATTGATAGTCGGGAGTAGGAGTGGCAGGAGGTTCTCGGGGGTGATGTTTTTTTTGGATCTGGTGGGGAGTGGGGGAGCCATGACATTGGCTTAGGTGTATTGTTTGTCAAGGGTTAAGGAAAAGTCAATAAGGTAATGGTCTGTCCATTGTTGAGGGGTGACCTTATTAATGGTGGTATCGCAGTTCAAGGTGGTGACCCAGTCAAGGGTCCTTCCTTTATTAAGAGTTGGGTAAAAACTTTCTGGGTTAGGCCATGTTCAGCTAGCATGGTGGCTATGGATTGTGCTGGTTTGTCTTCAGGGTCATTAAATCTTAGGTTAAAGTCTCCTAGTATTAGGATTTGGGCGGAGTCTTTAGTGTTATTGGCAATGAGGCTAGATAGGTCCTCTTCGAATGTGCTGATGGGGCCAGGTGGCCTGTATATTAGGTAAATAGTTAGGGTGCAACAGTTAGAAATGGGCAGTTTGGCTGAGAGTAGTTTGAATTATTGAAATGGAGGTTGGGCAACTGGTTTTAGGGCCGCCACCTCTACTGTTAGGTCTGTCCATCCTGATTAGCTGGTCATTTTCTGGAATAGCTAGAGATAGCGCTGGGCCTGCTGCTTCGTGCAGCCAGGATTCTGTGACTGCCACGAGGTCAAAGTTGTCTGAAGAAAGAATGTCAGCTATTTCGGTGGCGTGTGCCACTAATGAGCTGGCGTTAATTAGGGCTCCAGCTACTATAGTTAGATGAGGTGTATTCTGGAGTTTTATAGGAATGAGTTTACGGCCAGGGGGTGGCTCAGTGTGTGCTAATTTAGTTTTGTGATGGGCCTTGGGAACCTTATTGCTGTAGGCTACAGGCTCGTATATGCGAGGTAATCTGGCTCGGAGTCTAGTATTTCTGTCCATGTTGGGGCATGGTACATGTTTAGATAGGGACATGATTAAGCAGATTAGAGGTACGGCGTTGTCCTGGCAGAAGGACACCTTTCCTGTTCGGCACCCGCATTGTAATGTCAATTAGGGTGCTGAATGGGAGAGGTGTCCCTGTGTCAGGACAATGAGGGTGCCATACAAGCAGGAGCACACAGCAAAAAGGTGTCCGTGTCCCACCCTGCTCTTGCCTCTGGGCCACTGCAGCAGCTGCAGCCTGGAGCAGTGCGGAATATGGACACAGACAGTGCTGTGTGGCGTACATCTAAAATCTGATCTCTTAATTAGTTCAATGGGAATTCTGAAACAACCAGGGCTACCTGATGGCGAGTAGAAAGTCTCAGTCAAGGCAAGGTCCAAAATTACCTTTCATTCATGTCTCTAAGACCAGATTTCCCAATCCTAAAAATCATTGAAAAGATGTCAGATGACAATACTACTCTTCCCCAGTGATGTCACTCATGTTTAGAAGCACATTAGTTGCAAACATTTATATTACATTTTTTTCCATGATGGGATAATATATATGCATTATTTGTGATTAACATTTGAAGACTGGTCATTAAAATTAAGAAAAGAATTATGCCTGAATAATTGGAACCTGCGTTAACATACTTGGATTTAATTTTGAATGTATATTTGAATACGGTTTACTCCAGTAGTTCACTGTTTATTACATTATAATTTAGGCATCTTTTAAAGCAGGCAAGGAAACGGAACCAGGTCTTAGGCAACATTTGTTATAGGCCATACATGCTTTAAAAAAAAAGATTCCTTAGACAGAAGGGAGGGTCCCAAGAATGGCCCTCCTCACCCCCATTAACATGACAGGCCTAAGAGTCAAGAATGCTCAAAGTCACTCATTTTTTGGACAATCTCCAAGTGCACCACTGACTGCCACGTATACAGAGAGGTATCCCCTCAGACAGCCATTCTAACCATATCCAGTGCAACTCAGACGAGAAGTGAAACAAATGTTGCAATGGGGGGTGCACTCTCATAGGCAAAGGTGGTGCTACTGCCAGAAGCAATTGGGACACATAGTCATTTCACATCACCTTGAAGAGGTGCACAGAGGGCTGAGAACCGAACTGGGTCCCAGGCCCGAGGAGACCAGATCCAACCAATCAAGAGACAGAAATCCAGGGGTGTATGGCAGAGGGCAAGGGCCAATAGTAAGTCTACGACCCTGCAACAATGTAATAGATGGTTTCTTGGGGATGGGGCAGGTCAGCCACCTGACATGCGAGGGCCAGTAGAATAACCTCTATATGGTCTAGCTATAGGTGATACCACTCTACACACCCAATCAGTCGGGGGGATAGGGTTTTGGGGGAGGGCCCAGGTGATGATGCCATTTGAGGTCAAACCTGTGGAGCGCGTCTTAGGGAGTGAAGAAGTACTGGAGAATTGTGATTGTCTTGTATGATCCCTGTCGGTTTTATAATAAACAACAGTTTGATTTGTCCTTGTTATTCTGGGGAGATAGTCATTGGGCCCTCTGGGAGCAATCCCTGGACCTCTGGCATACCTGTTTTTCTCACCAACAAGTTGGTAGAAGAGGAGTGAGTTGGGCTATGCCCGTCCGGCACAAAGCCAACTCTCACCCCACAGTGCCTATAGGGCTGCGGGATACTTCACAGGTTTTCGAGACAATGGGGAAAGCGCACCCTGTGCAAAGGCCATCAGGAGCCAGCCTGGTAAATGTCCAGCCTGCGATCCGTGAGGAGTCCGGCAGACCAGACAGGTGGTTTGGCAGCTTTGCGAGACGCGGCAGCTGAGCAGCGCCAGCAGATCACAGTGTAAGCATTGACTACTTTTAGAGTAGAGTATTGTCAAGTACTGTTTAGTATTGTTGAGCATTGTCAAGTTAGGAGGGACAAGAGCAGAGATAGATGTCATTTCTGTGGTTAGGGTGCATTCGGTTTCGAGGGAAAAAGGTTCTGGTGAACAACCTAGACTATTGACTCGAGGGCATGGATGACAGAAGTTATGTGAATATTGGATTTCCTGTGGGTTGGCCGTTTTAGTTCGGGTCATAGACGATGGTATCCTTGTAAGGTTTAGCAAAGTGAGCTAGCCCAGGTTGCAGAAGTTGATTTGTCTGGTTAAGTCTCACCGAGGCATTTTCTCCACAAGGCGATGCTGTAAGTGCAGATCAAACACAAGAAAATATTGATATCCCCTGTTAGGCAGGAAGATAGCTGAGGGTTTATGTTTGGGTTGTGTGCATTTTTGGGCAATGGGATTCTAGCATTGTGCATGCTGTAAGTGATCTTTAGCACTACCTTGCTTAGTAAGTTGGTGACGTCACCCCTTAGGTCTGTGCATATGACTTGGAGAGCACGATGTGTTGTGGAAACGGTGTTGAGGAACTTGAGATTGACAGAGGAGGTTGTCTAGTGGCAATGCGTGGAAGGCGCATGCGCAAGATTGGTGGGTGTGCCTGAGAAGGCAGAGAATTGTTTGGAGCAACCTGACAGGTTGCTGTGGGGCCAGAGAGGCTTGAAGAAAATTGAAACTATTGCCATTGCACCGTGTTTGTTTCCTTTTCCCCTTACAGCTAATTGTCGAAAACCTCAACTTCAGATCAAGTAAGAATAAATGCAATGTATCAAAGGAAGTGCAGGGTGACACACCCCTACAGCACTTATTTAAGACCCTTCTGCCCTGTAAGGACAAAAATTGTAAACATAGTGAGTAATGAACGAAATGCACCAAGGATAAGTTGACTAAGCCATGGCCCCCATGTGGAAGTTTCTCCAAGAATATGCAGCAATCACTACTGATACAACTACAGGACACTTTTAAGGGGAAGAAGTTAGCTTACCGCATAACAATATTCGAGCTGTGGTGGATGTTTCAGGAGGCTGAGGGGGAAGTGGTAAGGCATGGATGCTGAACCAACTGGAGGCACGGGGACTGGCGTCCCCACCCTCTGCTCCCCCACCCTCTCTTGCAAGTGAAAATGCTGAGGACACAGATGAGGAACAAGGGCTTTACCCATTATGGGAGTTAGAAGCAGCAGAGGGGTATTTTAACCCAGCATTTTAACCGCCACCACATACCAAGGAGGAAGGGCAGAAAGGAATCGGGCAAGCAAGCAGCAGAAATGGCATGACTAGTGAGGACCCGAAGGACACAAAGGAGGGGCTAGAGGACACAGCCACAAACAAGTGGGTGGAGGGACAGATTCTTCTAAAGCTAGATGGGAAGACAACAGCCGAGGCAGCGGGGGTGGCCAAAGAAATGGAAGGCCTTAAGGAGAGCAGAGAAGCAAGGGACTGATGGAAGAAGTAGACAGAAGAGAGGAGGAAGCAAGAGAGATGCGAGAGAGCATGCAGAGACAGGTAAAAGGAGGAAGAGAAAGAGCAGGAGCAGTGGGAGAAGAGGAGGAAGGAGCAAGAAGAGATAGAGAGACGTAAGGAAGCAGATGAGAAGGCAAAGCAAGTGTTAGTTAGTGGATAGGGAACAGCGGAAGTGGCAGATAGAGCGGCTTATGAGAGAGCGCAATTGGAGAAGGAGGAGGAGGAGTGCGTAAACAGATACATAAGGGCATGATGGGCAATGGGGGTAGACGTGCACAGCCAGACTGCACAACCAAGCCGGACAGGACCACTACAGTATCAGACAGGACTGTTATGGGGATAGGGGTGATGTAGACCTGATCGACTCCAGAGGGAAGCCGGGGAAGATATTAGGAGACTGAGTTTCGTAGACTATTTTTATAGTCCCCATGCATCCATGCAGAGGACGCATGGGGAAGTGGGGATGAGGAAAGAGGGTGGTCTAAGCACAAGTCTCCGGGGGACAGCGCAGAGAGAAGAGTGGCATGGGGAGGGGGAAGGAATGCAGGGACGGCTAAGGATGATGGGGATGATCGGACGTCACAGACTAGAGACGTGTCACACAACTCTGACAGCTTGCTCCCATATGTTGAGAGACTTAGGGATCTCCCAGGACGAAGGAAGGGGGAGATGTTCATAGCATGTACTGACACTAAGAACACTGGGGGATCGGATAGATGCATGCAACTGACACGAGGACCGAACAGGGAGATAGGGAAAAAGGAGGGGGGCGACCTCAATATATATACCATGGAAATACAGATACTTTTTAGGAAACACACAGACACGGAAAACTTGAGGTGTATGCTACCAACGTGAACCGCAGGTGTGGGGAAATGGATATACGAAATGGAAAGGATGACAGCGGGACAGAAATTAGCAGTGGGGGACATAAAGGGACTACTAGTGCCAGGGACTACTAGTGCCAATCCTCGGGGTGGCTGCTGATGACGTATGGACAAGGGCGGAGTACCCAGGAGTAACCACCCAGGACACAGCGCACAATGGTTCGCCATTTGTAAACTGCCAAGCATTAGTATGGCAAGCTCTAAGGACACAATACCCAGACACGTAAGACATAAGTGCGATTATGGCATGCAAAATGGGGGAAGATGAAGGCCCCTTACTCTATATTCAGACTATTCAAGAGCTTTGGCGCCTTGAAACGTGAGAACTGTGGGATAAAACAGTAGCATAATTTTACCATATATGGTGCCAAGGGTTGCTAGAACTGGTGCAGAAGCAGTTTAATAAACTTGTGGGCCTATAGGCAAAACGCTGGCTAGAAATACAGCTCACAATAGTACACCATTGTAGGCTATTGCAAGAAAATGCGAGGAAAAAGCCTGAGGAAAGAAAGCTAGAAGAAGTTAGTGCAGAGGAAGTTATCCAAATATGCCATGGAAGGGGCAGTGCTGACAAGCATGGGAGGACAAGGGTTACCACAGCCACAGCATGCACAGCCTCCTGCAGGGGGGATTCATTGGGTGAGGGAACATGCATCATGGGTTTCGAGGAAAAGGGGGGCCACCTAGAGGATGCGGGTACGGGCCACAGATACATCACAACCAATGGGGATTTCCGGGGCGTTTCAAGGATCTGGGCAGCAGGTGCAGCAGGGTCCAGGGGAGTTTTCTGGGGGTTTCCAAGGGCAGGGGAGAGAGTGGCCACAGTGTTGGGTGTGCGTGCAGATAGGGCACATTTTGAGAGTGTGCAGAAGCAAGGGGGTGCAACAGATTGAGGGGATGCAATACTAGCCAGCATACCAAGGGGATCAAGATGAGTATTACACACAGGACCAAGCACAACAACAAGGACCGGCACTGAGCGCATACCTGCCGCCACACCAGCCCATGACACAGACACTACAGGTGCAAGCACTTATACTGAAGTACTTGCAGTCACCACAGATGCCTCAGAGTCAAGGTAACAAACAGCACGTGTACACGGTGCAGCAGGGGCCACAGACGCAGAATGGCATATAATCAAACAACGGAACAGTAGCATGCACAGACTCCATAGTATCAGCCCCCATTAGGAACCTGGGGGTTCACCATAGTGGGGAACAATCCATTCTTGGGGAATGTCATGTCCTTATACCCTCAATAGGACAGCCCACAGATGGTCTTGATGTGTTCCATCCTGCCAGTTACACCCAACCCTGCGGAGGAACCATGCATAGGTGTGACGATAGGTGACAAAACATTTTCCTTTCTTGTAGACACAGGGGTGACTAAATACTTCACCGGGAGGGGATGTATAGGTTGTCAGGGGATGCCATGAATACCCAAGGATTTTCTGGGTCTGCGGAAGTGGTTCCTTTCACAGACAATATTTCACTTTCTATAGGGGAACATGATCTATCCTTGCCCCTACTTTACTCCTGACAGACACTTGTAAACATACTGGGGAGAGACATTTAGGGTCATTACAAGTTTGCCAGTCCGCAACTACATTACCGGTAAACTTACCGGTACCGTAGTTCCCGGACCAGCAAACTACGAGTTCTGCACGCAGGTGCCTTTACGGCCGCCAGGTCTGTCCTGGCGGCCATACCGGCATCCGCGAGAAGAGTATGTCAGATGCTCCGGCACCATTTCTCATGGTGCCGGTGCATCTGACCTCCCCATTCCCATTTAGCCCTATGGGGCTCAAATTGGAATGGGGAGAAATGCATTCCGGCGCCCGCAAATGGGTAATTACTGGGCCTGTTCCCCAATATATTGATTTACATCTTCAGCCTTTAACAACTAATCTGTCATCATACCTGAGAAGAAAGTTTTCTTTTTGTAACTATGGACATGGTATCTTTATATACCAGTATTGAACATTTAAAGGGGCTTGAAACAACAGAGTTCTTTTTGAAAACAAGATCAATTTCGTTCTTTCAACAAAATTCAATGATTTTAGAAATGTTGCATTTTGCTTTAACCAACAATATCTTTTTGTTCAATGAACACATTTACAGACAAGAACGAGGCACAGCAATGGGGGCTAAGTTTGCACCGTCCCATGCAAACTTATTCATGGGACACTTTGAGATCAACCATGCATGGCAACATACAGCATTTACGAATGGATACATAACCTATTGGGGAAGATATATCGATGATATTCTTATGATATGGAATGGAGATAAAAAATAACTTTTTGACTACATCAGATATTTGAATGCGAATGATTATAATATCAAATTTACTGAAAAAATGAGTTCTGAGAAAATTGAATTTTTGGATCTGCTAATCTATACAGATGGGGAAAAGATCCTAACAGATCTATATATAAAGCCAACTTCAGTAAATAAAGTACTACATGCTGAAAGCAATCACGTGAAGCACATAATCAAAAATATACCATATGGTGAATTTCTGAGAACAAAACGTAAATGCAGTTCAAATGAAAAATACGAAAATCATGTTAAATTGCTCAAAGAAAAATTTATCCAGAGAGGTTACAAAAATCAAGATGTGGACAAAGCTATCTACAAAGCTGAAAAAGTACCTAGAACTGAACTACTAAAGGACAAACCAAGAATGGTGAAGAAAAGTGAAGAAAAGGTAGACTTCATAACGACTTTCAATAGTGAAGCTCACCTTTTGAAAAAATTCCTGAAAAAACATTGGAACATTTTGCAAAGCGATGAAATGCTGAAACAGTATATAGAAGCTAAACCCAGGATAATTTATTGAAGGGCACCAACTTTAAAGCAAAAAATTAGCCCCAGCCATATGAAAGAAGAAAAAACCGAAGTGCTAAGTCAATTTTTACAAGTACCAGCACCAACAGGAACCCACAAGTGTGGGAGTTGTGGAATCTGTGACCAAATGGAAAATGGTGTAAAAGAGATAAGGTTACCAAATGGAAAAATTCACAAACTAAAGCAATTCATTAATTGTAACACTAAGTATGTGATTTATACAATTACATGTATATGTAATAAGAAATACGTGGGAAGTACTATCAGAGTACTGAAAATCAGATTACAAGAACATATTAGAGCCATTAAAAATAAGGACACAAGATACCCTATGGCAATTCATTTTGATCAAGAACATAAAGCAACGGATATTAAGGGTATCAAGTTTCTGGGTATAGAAAAAATTGAAAGCATGGAGAGAGGAGGCAACAGAGAGCTACAATTAAGGAGAAGAGAAGCGAAATGGATCTGTATTTTGGATACTTGCAATACAGGGCTAAATTCAGACAATGAAATGAGTTATTGGTTGTAATGATTTGTTTTTTGAAATTCTGTTTGAAATTTAAAAATTGCTTGGGGGTTGTGAAAATGTTTAACTAAATTTAAAAGAATTGCTGATATAGTGAAACGTAAAATCGGAACTTACTTTTGGTAAAGTGCCATGATCTTGAATTAGTGTCGTTGAAATAAAGTAAAAAACATAGTTTATTCAAACATTAAGATGATCGCTTACCGTGTAGGAAAAATGCGTGACATCATTACGCAACGTAACGCATGACGTCATCGCGTTGCGCGGTGTGATGAAGTCACACGTAGCGGGCCCGCAAGTATAAATAAGAGGATTCAAAACACTTTCACAGTAGCATGGATTGAGAAGGATTGAAGGCAATCGTACCGGGATAAATAAGGTGAGGAGAGCAGACTAAGGGATACTGTATGTTACCAAAACCATAGGGATTATTTAAACTTAACCTAAGCTTAAAAACTTTGTTTATTTTACTTCTGGTTTTCACAGAAATCCCATATAATTTTTCTGGAAGATAAGAAAGGATAAATGTTTGCTATAAAGGGGAAAAAAATAACTTTAACAAAAGGATTTAAAAGTTGAGAATATTATCGAATTTGAAAAAAATTGGTGAATATGTTAAATGAATATTTAAATTGGTGGTTTGCCTCTACCACCTAATTTGTTGTATATAAACAATGTATTTGAGTTGATATAGCTAAGCAAAAAAATGTTTTTTCTTGTTTTATATTAGAAAACACTCCTGATGAACCACGTGCGTTAAACGTGGAGAAACACGTGTTGAGAGATAAAAGGGATATGGTTATTTGAAGAAGAAAGTTTGTTTGAAAGGAAATAAAAAACAAAGATGTGCATAACCAATCAAAGATGTATCTTTGTATGATTTAAAGTTCAGAAAAGGAATACCGGAAGCGCACTCCAAGGAAGTGTACAGTTAAAAAGAATTACTGGGTCTGTAATGACCCATTAATTGCCCATTCGCGGGTGCCAGAAAAAATTGCAAGTTTGGCAGCAGCCTGCCGGTTTGACCGGCAAGGCTACTGCCAAACTTGTAATGAGGCCCATTATGAGCAGACTTAACATGACCATTTCATTCACGGACAAGGGAATATGTGCTTCACACCAGGGATACACTTTCTCAATGTACGGGAAATCATTCAAGCCTACTGTGGACAAAGGGTACAGAGGGGGGTGCCAGTGGATGAGAAGCTGTTCCAATATGGGACTGAGATTGCAATAGCATGGCTCCCAGGGATCCGAGGGAAGATGTGGCACATTCAAAATGAGTACTTATTCAGACCTGAGATACCATTGAATGAAGCGGAAGGGACAATAGTGCTACTAGAATTAGAGGCAGTGATTGTGGGAGATGAGTGGATAGCAGTGCATGGGACAGATGACATGGGAAGACCATGGCAAGCAGTGATCACCGTAGCCAAACGATAAAAGGTTGACCACAGTGACAGACGAAGAACTATTCACTGACAACAGATCAGACCATGAGATGGTGTTTGAAATGAGCATTACATATTGGGTGAGGATGCATTACAAGGAGGTACCACAGAGAATGGCTATGGTGCTGAAGGCACCGCCTACCTTTCTCCAGGAGGATCTGGCCAAGGTACCCAGCATCCTATGGACCACTAGTCCCTATGATGTGGGGCTCCTGAAGGGGGTCCGAGGGGTGAAGATCAAGCTGAAGCCAGGAGCGATTTTACCACGAATCAAACAATACCCACTCTCAAGGGAGGCAGACAAAGGCCATCTATGAGACCATTGTAGCACTAGTAAAGCAAGGCATCCTAGTGCCATCAGAATCACCATGCAGCATGGCTGCGTACCCTGTTAAGAAAGAAACAGGAGGGTCATGGCATTTTATACAGGACTGGTGACCTCTGAACCAAATTGTAGAAGCAGTATATACTTTAGTCCCGAATCCAGTGACAATTTTGTGCAGCATTCCAGTGGAAGCTTCCTGTTTCACGGTGTAACGCTCACCTGATTCCCACGAAGGCGCCGACCTGTTCTGGACTGCTATGACCTCTTCTAGGACTCGGAAGACGGACTGGACCGGACCCCCAAACCTCGCCTGTCTGGCCCGTAGAAGAATCCTTCTGTAGATGGAAAAGGGGATTAACTGTCTGCTGGATAATGTGTCGGATTCCCCCCTTCCCCCTCTCACACTCCTCGAACCCCCTCCGCGATTCCCCGTAGAGTCTCACCTTAGAGTCTGAAAGGACGAGCTCTCCATCCTGCTTCCGATGCAGGGGCGCGTTGATTTCCAGTTACTTCACTGGATCTCGGGTTTGGTGAGTATTCAACTCCGCTTGACTTTTCCGATATGAGGCCGTAAGTATTCAGTTGCAAAAGTTCAAGCCTTAATTGTCTGTTGTCCTTTTCTCTATTTCAGTTGTAGGATGAAGAATCCACGTAGAGGAATGGATTCGCCGAAGGTAAACTCTGGTGAGTCTTTTTGATGGATGGTTCCCTTAGTGATCTTGCTTTCACCCACTAATGCGTGTGTCTTTTTCCCCTTAGGGGCCGGTGTACGGAAGTGCCAAAGAAGCAGCGCCGACCCGAGGTGAGGAAAGATTGTC
Organism: Ambystoma mexicanum; assembly: GCF_040938575.1. NCBI lineage: Eukaryota > Metazoa > Chordata > Amphibia > Caudata > Ambystomatidae > Ambystoma > Ambystoma mexicanum. Next base: position 198,492,060 of record NC_090925.1, read on the forward strand.
CCAACAATAATCAGGTAAATCTTAAGGTGGAAGAATCAGGCCTTCCTCGATCTGTTCCTTCGCTCACCTTTGTTTTGTCTCTTTTTCCCCTTAGGGGCCGGGGTACGGCAGTGCCAAAGAAGCGGCGCCGACCCGAGGTGTGGAAAGATTGTCCCAACAAAAATCAGGTAAGTCTTAAGGTGGAAGAATCAGGCTTTCCTCAATCTGTTCCTTCGCTCACTTTTGTTTTGTCTCTTTTTCTCCTTAGGCGCTGAAAGGCGATGGATGGTGCCAATGGTCGCTGAAGAGCCCGAGGGCGCCTCGTGAAGGTAGTGGAACGCGGTGCTGCAGCGAGCGATGCGATGCGCTTCTAAAAATAATGTCTTTTCTCAGGATCGTCGGAGTGATGGTTCCGGACTCCGGATGGAGGTAGGTAAAGTTCATTTATTCACCTTTCTCTCCTTTCCTTCCTTATCAGGTGTTCCAGGTTGCAGGCGGGCGTGGCTGGAGCCAGGATGCAGGAGCAGACACAGTGAGCGTCCAGCTGCTAGATGCAGAACAACGCGAAGCGTGAGCTGCTGTCTGGGCGTGGTTTAAATAGCCCCCAAAGTAGTTCCAGGTAAGTATTCTTCCTCAGCCACGCCCGAGTGGTAAAATAGTCCCATAGGTAAAATAGTCCCTTTCAGACCTCAAGGAGGTCTGGATCCGGTAGCATGGTCTGCATCAGGTAAGTCCATCCAAGCACTCCCATAATGAGCCTGGCACCTATGGTGCCAGGACTGATGCCTTCTATGAGCCTGGCGCCAAAGGCGCCAGGACAATGTCCAAAGAGCCCCTATAAGGGGTTGCTGGGTCCCTCCCTGGGGACATGATGACTGCTTTCGGGGACGCTGGGCCTGAACTGGCTTCCCGGGAGTAGGCATCATGACACACGGTCATAGACTTGAAAAATGCTTGCTTCTCTATACCACTACACCCAGACTCACAAGACTTGACTTCTTTTCGATATAGAAATAAGAAGTGGAAACATACAAGACTACTGTGAATCACCCTCCATATTCAGTAGCGTCCTTCAGATAGACCTACGCAATGTTCAGATGGAAAGCGCGGTTACACAGTATGTACATGACATTGATCTGCAGCACAACTGAAGAACAGTGTAGATATGACTCAGTGCACATGCTGACAGTGTTAGCTGACGACAAGAGATACAAGGTGGACAAGGCCAAACTACAGTACTGTCATAAGGAAGTGCTATACATTGGACAGATGATCTCCCAAAATGGCCGACAGATGACTCCAGAAATGGCAGAGGCAATACGCAGGAGAGCAAAACACACAACAGTCAGAGAGATGCAGCAGTTTTGGGGATAATGCAATTACTGTAGGGCATGGGTCTTCGACTACAGCACTTGCACTAGGCCTCTACTGAGTGCACTGAAGGAAGGGGACAAGTTGATACAATGGACAACAGAAGAAATGACTGAGGCATTCAATGAGCTGAAGGAAGCGATAGGCACAGCTCCAGTGTTAGGATCCCAGACTACAAAAAGGAATTCTTTGTGTTCTCACACTACAATGGGATAGTGATGACACCAGTACTGACCCAGAAGACCAGTTTGGTGCACAAGCCACTAGCATACTAAAGTGGGAAGTTAGACCCGGTAATGAGAGGACATTACCCATGCGAACACAGTTTGGCTGCAGCCGCATTCATCAGCAAGTATTTCCTTGTGGTGCAGCACCACTTTTGTACGTGGAGCATGCTCTCTTTGCAATACTGGAGAGCCCAAAGAGCACACTGCCAACACAAAGAGCATTAGAGTATGAGGTGTCACTTTCAAATCCAGCTCTTAAGGTAGTGAGGTGCAGATTTGTCAAACCGGCGACCTTTCTCGCCGACAATCTACAAGAGGGTAACTACGCACCTGACTACGCAGAAAACTTACAAGAATTCAGTGACACTCGCAAGGTACAGGAGGACACACTTCAGGGGGGAGACGTGCTCTACATTGACAGGTCATCAACAATTGACCAGGCAGATGGGGTGAGACATACAGGGACAGCAGTGGTAAAACTTAGGGAGGACGGAACCAGTGAGGTAGTGGTCAGTGCACGATTGCCGTCGCATTATTCAGCACAAGTAGCAGAATGAGTGGCCTTAATATTGGCATTGGAGCGCAGCAGAAAAAGGGAGGTGACGATTTACTCAGATTTAGCCTCTGTGACATCCACAGTACATTCAGGACTGTAACGGTGGAGGAGGAGGGATTTTCCGGCAGGCTCACGGGTCACCAGTGCAGAATGCACTCCTATTGGGCAGACTAGTGGATGTCATACATTATCCTGAGCAACTAGTAATAGTGAAATGCCAAGCACAAACACGAGGGGAGGACGCTGTTTCAAAGGGGAATGAAGTAGCAGATATGGAAGCAAAATGCGCCGCATATTTTGGAGAGTTCCTGGGAATGGAGGCCTTGTCACATGCCTGTGACTATACAAGGACAATGATACTCAAAGAGGGGTACAATGTGTTACCAGCAACACAAATTATGGAGCTGCCGGGAACGGCACCCAGGGAGGAGAAGGACCTGTGGATTAGGAGGGGATGTACAGTATCCCTGACAGATGCCCAAGTGGCAGAATAGTGCCACTCATATTGTTGCACACAGCACTGACACAGCTACATTATCCAACACATACAGGGAAGGAGGTGCTTGCCGCCCATATTGGAGAAACATGTTTCTGTCCTAACTTGGTGGAAGATGTGGCCGAATTTATGAGTAACTGCTTGACCTGCAAACAGTTTACTGAAGAACATACATTGAGAGTTGTGAGAGGAACCATACCTCGCCCAGTCAGTCCATTATAACACCCTCACGTAAACTATGTCGACATGATCCAAGTATGCCAAGGGTACTGCTAAATGATAGTCGTTTTATACCCATTTTCCTGGTGGATCGTGGTTGGTCCCTGCTCTCACCCTGATGCCCTCAGAGCCGTGACATTTCTGGTCCAGGAAGTGTTCCCAAGATGGGGCTTGTGTGAGGTCCAGCGGTCTGACAATGGCCCACACTTCGCCAATGAGATGTTCCAACACATTACAATGTTGCTGGGCATCCAACACAAATTCTCCTGTGCTTATCACCCCAAGCAAACACGTTTTGTGAACGATTCAATGGCCTCTTAAATGAATCAATAGCCAAAACTTAAGAGTATCAATAAGAATTGGATACATTGTCTGCCTCTAGCCCTGTTTGCATTGCGCAACAAGCCTGGGTCCGACCACCATTGAACCTCACACGAGGTGGTGACAGGGCGGCGCATGCAATTTCCCCTGGCTCCTCCCACTAGGGTGATCAAAGATGCACAGAATTCTGCGGATGTTCTGTGTCAAGAAATATATGATTATGTTACTTCTTTGATTGCTAGTGCCTATTTTATCTCTCGCCAGATACGACGACACAAGGGAGGCCCTGAAGCCAACGAGGGAAGCAACAGTGTCAACAGCACAGGTGACTTACTTAAACAACCGCTTGTATTTCCTGGAGACAGTGTTCTCCTCCGCAACTTCAACCAGCGTTGGGACACACCCATATTTATGGGTCCCCACATTGTAGAAGCAGTGACTGAGAGAGCAGTGAAGCTCCAGGGGATACTGTCTGGAATCATATGAACGATTTTAAGCCCTACAAATCTGTGGCCTCACCTGGCAACAAGATCGACAGGGCCAACAACCGTCAGCAAGAAGAGCAAGAAAATCATTTGGAACCAGCAGTGCAGAGTAGAGGACATCCAATGGTTACACGGTCACAGGCAGCAGAGTTAGGACAAGGATTTCCTACACATTCAGAGTGAGGGTACACTGTATGTTTGGTATTTTTCGCTCTACACACATTCTTCGAGAAAGTGTGACTGTGTTATTGCATAATTTTTCATGCTGCCCAATTTTTCACAACCTGATACCTTTCAGAGACAATTTGTCCACTTCATTAGATGGTCCAACAGATTCCGAGCACGTCCTCCTAATGTGTACTACCACATTTGTATAGCATATTTTGCCCAAGCTTACTCACAACTTGCACTAGGAAACCCATCTGTCCTCGCAGTACTCAGGGATCCTAGAGTTAGAACTGTGTGGGAACAGCTATTTATATTTGCAATGTCCGACTGCATGCTCCACGGGGCTTAAAACGAATACAACACTAATCTATTAATGCACAACTGATATCTTCAAGCTGCACAAGGATCCAGCAGCACAGGTAAATGGGAGAAATAATTACAAATATGCTTATCTTGTTGTGTCTTTTATTCCCAAGTGGGGTCCTTGCATTTTTCTTTTGGCAAATATCGCTTGTGTCTAGTGAAACGGCTGTATCCTCTACTAACATTACCCCAACCCCAGCAGGTGTAACAACCATGTCAGGTAGACAATAGAGCACTGTAATCACGGCAAGGAGATGCAAGTGCAGTGCTGAAACAGACAATGGGGGGTGGACCTAGATCTTACTGACACTGTATAAACACATGACCAAAGTAGGCAAGGAAACCAACGGGGAGAGCTGTTATGTCTGCTCACTAATCCCCTATGCCATGAGTGCCTCCAGAATGCTAATAGCAACTGAAATACCAGCAGCAAGAGCACAATGCCTCATGTACCTATCCATGGTTACAACCCGAGGAAGATTCCAGGCGAAAACAGCCACATTGAGATGAATGTCTTGTAAGAAAAAAGGGGCAGTTGGCCTTGAAAGGCTGTGCTAAAGGAGTGTTTGGTGCAAAAAGGGGTCAAAAGCTACAATCCCCATGATACTTTGGGTGGCAGTTGGTTTGGAATGAGGCAGGTGCATCCAACTACTATTTAAGAACTTTTAAGAACTTCCTCGGCCCGTGCTGCCTGTTGGTGGTTGTTGGCGTGGCAGGCATGGGCTGGAGGAAGCATTGTATGTGGATATGCACGTGGAGGATTCCCTTCATGCAGGACCCGAGCCAAGCAGTGATTTTGTTGGAATTCAGGCCCGGCGGTGAAACGCTGCTTCTTCCAAACAGCTCTCCGTCCCTCACGGGGAAGGAGCAGGAGCAGGACAGGAGACCGTACAACACAGATTATCACTGCCTGTGGAGGAGCCGGCGTGCCCCCCCCAGGCCTCAGTTAAGTTCCTAATAGAATGCATGTTGCACTAGCGGGTTTCCTTATCTGTGTTGGGTGCTGTTCGCACTGCTTGAAAACTCTCGTATGAACATTCCACAACAGCAGTGATTCGCGTGCGTTTAAAAACGCACATTGGGTTCTGCCTCAAGCAATACGAACATACGTTGGGCAGACCGCCGTTGTCCTTATGACTCTAACACGGTCAGAGAGTGGGAGCAAGGAGCAATGCATGACGTGAAGTAACACTGTTGTTTTTGCTGCTCATTTGTCCATTTACGTTTCATATCAAGTCATTATGTTTCGAGACAATTGTTATGTCTAAAACATGTTCAGGTGCCACAGTAAGAAGGAGACAGGCACACATGGGAGGCAGTACTAACTAAGAAGTACAGTGCCTGTATGTCTGTTCACATGTGTAGGTTTTGTCACAGATTCATGGTTTCATTTCATGCTACATGTGCTTATGTTTGTTGCTCTCTTATGGCATGTCTTTGAATGCAAAGCAAAGGGGTCTTTACACTAATTAAGAAGGGTACTGATCACTTAGAAACTTAGGGTGACAGGCAAGTTAGGTTACATGGTTATTTCATGTTGTGTACTCCCAATAGCTTTTCCCGGTGACCCCAAACACCCCCTACCTATCCACAATCTCTCCCTAACCCTCTTGCCCCCATTGGCTGCCTCGTGGTGCCTGTATGTACTAAAACCAGGAGCCTGTGCTAAGCAAGGTGGAAGGGGTCAACTTCATTTGGCTTCCGTGGCTAGGAAGGAGTTATGTGATACTCCAGGGCTGTGACATAATCCCCAAACCGCACATTGGGATAATTAAGCAACCCAAGCCAGATGGAGTCCCCTCCACCATTAACAGAGGTGCTAAAGGCATTACAGGATATACAGGCAGAATTGATTCAGTCTCAGCAGGAGACCAATACATTGAAGATGCAGGTTAGTGGATTAATTGCTCAATGAACACCCCTGTAGGGAGAAGCAGCTGCACCCTCCTCGGCAGGACCGTCTAGTCGGTCAAATACATTGGTGGTGCAAGTTAAATTTTTTATGTAAACCCACCACATTTGAGTCTGCACAGGTTTGGACGGCCTTTGTTATTTCTTATTTGACTGGTGATGTGGCAGCATGTGCCCTTCCACTTGTACAAAAGGATTAGCCAATCCTGTACAATTGAGAAGGGTTTTCAGTAGAGTTTGCATGATTGATTGACCAGAGAAATGTGTCTTTGGCTCCGGAGAAGGAATTACTCTCATCAAGACAGGGTGCTAAGAATTTAGTATCTTCTTCCCAAATCTCCCTGACTCTTGCTCTGTTGGCTTTTTTAAAAGAAGTATTTGAATTGCTAGAAGAAAAGCAGGAGTTGGTTGAAAGAATTATAATTGTATTCAGAGAGTTGGGGGCCGATTTCATTTATCTTTTTCTTGTTTCTTTTGTTCCTTTGTTTCGGCCCATCGAATAAGGACTTAATTAATTAATCTAATGTTAATATTTTGCTTCCTCCATTTCATTAACTTCTTGTTTTTCTGAAATTTAAAGCGAGTGAATAGGATTGTTCTGTTTTTTTAAATTTCTCAAGAAGCTTAAGGTTTACCTTTTTAAACCAAATGCTAAAAAAGAAAATGCTAAAAAAATAATTATGGAAATAATAAGACCAAAGATCAATGTTCCTTTCCTCAAAACGGACTTATGATTGATTCTTGTAATATCACTTTATTAAATGTTGTAAAAAGTAGGAATCAAGGTGACAAAGTAGAAAAAGTAAAGAAAACAAACTTTTTTTATTATGGACTTCAAGCCCCATATTTCCTTCAGTACTGGGACGAGGAAAAGGGATGCAGAGGAACAAGGGTGTAGACGTGGTCAGTTAATTACCCAGAAAGACCTACACCTATGGGATACTGGGAGGCTTAAAAGGCCCCCTGAGGTGCAGGTAAGGGAGAAGCAGAAGAAGCAGGATTGGAGAAGGCAGGGCGGGCTGTGTATGTTGTGGTATGAAGAAGTAGGGGAGTTAGAAGATGCCGGAACCATTGTGAGTCCTGAGACGGTCTGTGCATCTATTACCCAAACTGCAGAGGTTGCGCAACATGAAGCAGGGGGAAGAAACGCTTACCAAAAAAAGACTACGTTATGCAGAGCTTTCACGGCAGGAAGAGAACATAGAGAAAGCAGTCGAAAGGTATCAGGTGGCAGGGTTGCACCTGAGACTTTTGGGAGTCAGAGCGATACTACATCAGCGTGGCGGAAGCAGCGGCAACTGAGGGGAGGGGTAGAACCTGAAAGCGACTTACCCAGTGAGTCAAAATCAAGTGAATGACTCTGGGATGCTCCATTGCAGGCTGCATGGTCTGCATAGACTGACTCACTTGCGAGCGAAAACATATTACTAATACCGATCTGTTGTTAACATACGAGAACCAGCTAATAAGTATCACAAATGTTGAGCTATTGCAAACCTAAAAAGGCAAGCTAAGAAACCTTACAAATATCAAACTATTGTAAACTAACAAAGGCAAGCTGATGAATTTTACAAATACTGAACTGTGGCAAACTTACAAAAGGGGCTAATATTATACCAAACAAAGCCTAGAAGTGAAATTGTGAGTTTGGGCAACCACCAACCACCCGGTGGGGAGACCTGATTTGATTTTCATTTTGGAATTTATAACATGCATGCCTCATAAGGGTCCGGGGAGGATCTGCATTTGGGCGCAGGTGAAAAATCAACACACTTGTAGGCCGTAGGCTGCACTGGTTATAAGCGTAGTACCTATATATTAAGCTGAGGGAGTTGCAGGCAAAGTTAGGTTTTCAGTTTTTTCCTGAAAATAGACAGAGATTCAATTTGTCGTAGATCCATCGGGAGAGAGTTTCCAAGACAGTGGTCCCAGGGAGGAAAAGCGCCTGTCCCCCCAGGTTGTGATCGTAGAAAAAGGGACCGCCAGAAGATTTTGTCCCATAAATCGAAGGGGTCGGTTGGGGCAGTGAGTAACATTTTTTTATACCAAATATGCTGGTGCCAGGCCGTGAATACATTTAAAAACCAGGCATAGGATTACATACAAAATTCTCTGCCGCACTGGAAGCCAGTGAAGGTTTTTTTTCGATACTGCGAGACAACTGATTTACTTGGTAGTGCAAAGATGAGCCTGACCGCAGAGTTCTGTGCGACCTGTCATCTCTGTAGCTGGAATTTTGCAATGCCCACAAGAAGAGCATTACAATAATCCAACTTTGAGTGTGCAAGTGTACCATCTAGTATTGGCCGGTCCTTCTCAGAGATGCGGGGCAGTAATGGCTTTAGTAGTTTAAGTTGGTAGTGCACAGATTTAACAATTTGGTTGATGTGTAGATTACAACTCATACTGGACTGCCACATGCAACCGAGGTTCTTCACTGTCTGGGTATATTTTGTTGGGGCCCCAAATAGGGTTGGTCATGGGGCGGAGTGTAGAACATTAACAAAGTTCTTTTTGGCGCCAAATACATTAACCTTAACCTAAGTTTTAGATGGGTTAAACTGGAGCTTGTTTTCCAGCATCCAGCTTTTTATTCTATCAGCGCAGTATAGGAATCGGTCCATTGCCTCCAGTGGTTGCTTTAGCCAGATATAGATCTGGTATTCATCAGCATATAAGTGGTATCAGAAAGTCAAACTGTGGGAAGATGCTCAGCAGTGAACGTATTTAACGGTATAAACGGTCCTGGTAATACCAGCAATTTCCCCCAAGGAGTCCTACGGACTCCATGGACTCCATGGTGTGGGGAATTACCACCCTTCCCGCCAGTTGTAATCTGTCAGTAATTCTGGCTGACCAAGTAGCAGGAACAGTATTACCATTTGGTGGCATCCCACCGGATAAACCGGCGGGATACCACCAAACCTATCATGAGTCCCATATACAGCGAGAGTTGGCCAGATCATGTTTTCCATCTTTATGAAATTATCAAGGCTGTAAGAAAATTTTGATTGACTGCCAAACCCAAGAAATGGCATCTAGTACAATCAGCACTAAAATATCTAAGTTGCTTTGTGGGCAATGGTTAAGTCCAGGGGAAGGTAAAGGTGGTCCAGCTGACTCCAACCCATAAAACAAAGAGGGAGCTTCATGCTATTTTGGGACTAGCCGGTTAATACTGGCGATTCATACCGAATTGTTCCACAATAGCCGCTAATCTCACAGACAAGCTAAAAAATGCACAACCTCAAAAGTTGATGTGGAACACAAAAGGTTGGGCAAGTTTCAATGGGTTAAAGAACATTTTGTGTGGCGAACCTGTGTTGAAAGTACCAGACTTTAACCGTGAGTTCATCTTACAAACAGATGCCTCCAAAACAGTTCTCACAGCTATGTTGTCTCAAGAGTACAGTGGTATAGAACACCCAGTGTTATATATGAGTAGAAAGCTCTTCCCAAGAGAACAGAATTATGCTACCATTGATTCTGAAACTTTGGCAATCAAGTGGGCTGTAAAACACCTCAAATATGATCGAACTGGAAGAAAATTTAGACTGGTCACTGATCACTCTCCCTTAACGTGGATGAGTCTAAGAAAAGATACCAACACTCGAATCCTGAGATCGTTTTTATACATACAGCCATTCTGTTTTACAGTAGAATATCGTAAGGAAAAGATAAGGAAAATGTAGACTTCCTTAGTCAGTTTCTACTCAATGAAGAAGTGGAAGCCAGTGAATCAAGGGAAAGGGTATGTGACAAATCGCAGGATTGTATCACTCCTCCCCAGGGAAGCTTTTCCCTATGAGGCTGGGGAGGTGAGCCTGCTACGCAATACGCTCACTAGGGGTAGAGGCAAGTGGGACCTCACCAAGTGACTCCCCCTCTGGGGACAAGGACTTCCATTCTGATGAGGAACTCCGTAAACCCCATAATATCAGCCCATCTCCAAAAACATCAAGGGAAAGAGAGAATGAAGAACAAACTAGAATCTGTTATTGTTAAGTAAACCCTCTACCTTTACCTATGAAGAAGCACTTGGATAGTTCTGAGACGATGAGGATCACAGGAACAATACCATGTATAATACAAACAAAGAATAAGAACTTTGACACTACACCGGTGAAGTCTCACAACAGCGCCATAAAGCTTGAAGGTGGAGACCATCAGGAAGAGAGAGCCTGCGAGTTTCAAAACAACTGGGATGGAGTACTGAACGAAACTTGGATGTGTGGCGTCCAATGAGGGAGACTAGCCCAAGTACTTTCTCTGACATGTGGCATTACAGGAGAGAGGAGACGCTAGATGACAAGCAAAAGTCAAGGCATCCCTGAGCCTAAATGCCTGAGGAGTGCTTGCATGATCGTTTCACGGTGGACCTGGAGGTCCATAAATGACACTGATTCCATTCCCCTTAAAGTATTGCAGAGTCAGCTGACTGACAAAGGAAAATAGAAGCAAAAATCCGACCTGAGATTCGGAGGAGAAGGTCCCAAACTGTTAGAAATCCTGGTGATGTTATCCCTGTGTAATCTATGTAATGGGGAAAGTGGGAAACCCGGCAGGGGGGGTCGAAGATAATTACTGGGACGCTCATACTCATCCAGTCAAGACAAAGTCTGAAGTGTATACGAGAAGCATGAGAATCATTACTGGAACTTTCCTACTTGTCCCAGTTCAGATAAAGGGCCACGAGCAGATGAGGGGAACAAGAACCATTAATGGAACACTCATACTCGCCCCAGTTGGGTCATATCAGTACAAGTAACTGGAAGAGAAGCAATATTTGAATCCTCAAACTCGACCAGGTCAAGATAAGTGCTGGACATTAACTAAAGGGAAGATATAACGCTGGAGTAAAGAAAGAGGAAAAGACTTACTTATTATGTGGCAGGAACAAGATAGTCTCAAATAGACAAGAAGAAAAGAGCACAAAGGAAAGAAAGAGGAAGTAAGTGAAAGAGGCACTTGAGATTGTGAAGAAGTCAATATCTGAACTGAATGACTTGATAAAAGCAGCCACTAAAAACTATCTGAAGATACACTATTGAAGTGGACTTGGTGGAAGAACCACCTCACAGAAGAAGGGAGTCATTTTCCTGTGCTTTAGTTGTTCTAAATAGTGGAAGGGTCAAGATAGGTTCATTTTGGGCAGTAGACGGAACTGGTTTGGACTCTTACCGATGAATGATGAGCACCTTAGTTTGGTTAGGTAGGGAACATCAGTAACCTAGGGAGAGTTAGGAGTTTTCATTTCTCCTTTAATAAAGAATAACTGTGAGATGGAAAACCAGAGTATGTGTTCTTCTTCTGACTCGCCACACTGCCCAAGGTCATGTTAATGCCTATTGCCATTCCCACCCACTACTGACCCTTCCCCACCAAAAACACATCCTCCTTTGATCCCTTTGAGTAAGCCTTCTCCTGCCTTAACATCAAACATTGCACTATAGTGCCAACATCGTTATTTCAAAGCAGTCTTCTAAGAATGAATGACTTAATTAAAGCGGTAAACACACTGATGGTGTAATACAAATGTATCAACTAGGTCTGCCTTCAGCCACTTAATTTATAAGCATTATGAATGTCTTTCGAGACCTGCTAAAACAAGCATTGGTTTCCATGCAGGTATTAGATACACATTTGCCAGGAATTGCTATTATATGCCCAGGCACTCACACCATTCTACTGCTGCTATCATTAATGGCCACTTAGTGTCATTACAGCAATGCCTGGCAAAAGGCCTTTCCCATAAACTAAAGCCAAAACTGTTGGCATTTCCAAAGCTTGTTATTTTCAAGTCGTGACCGAGGGAGAGAATCAGGGCGGAGTGCTGCATGCTGAGAATTCCCAGAAGAGAACAGCACTAGCTGAAGAATTGTCCTGTCTTCACAACATCATAGGGGCCCCAAAAGGCAGTTGGCACAAAGCTCTGCTTCAGCTGGGAACACCTGCATTGAGGTTCACCCTTACTAGGGAGTCTACTCATGGGCTGAACATTTGTCTGGGCTCGTGGAGGCCCATTTCAATATGATGTTTGGGGTCCCACTGCCAACAGTCTGGAGAAACAGACTTAGACACCTGTGGGGTGCTTACATAATAATAGATACAATAATGGAAACAAAAGAATGCAGCAAGGATTTTAATCACTGCAGACTATCACGGGGCAGGGTGCTAGTGCGTAGCTGAGACACCAGTGGCCTGGTGTGTAAAGCTTTTTTCAATAGGATTTTCCCATTGAAAAACACTTTTGTAAAAGAGGCCCTAAATGCCCACTGAAAAGCTAGTAATTGCTCTTTGTTACCTCCAAAATGACTATCAGTCAGGAACCCGCCCTAAGTGTAGCATTGTGTCACGATGCCTGCCCCCGGGAAACCAGGTTTGGCCCAGCTACCCCGGAAGCAGGCATCATGCCATTTAATGCAAGCCCATGAACCCCAATTAGGGGCTATTTGGGTGCAGTCCTGGCGCCTATGGCGCCAGGCTCATAAGTTCAGAATCAGTCCTGGCGCCATGGGCTCATGGTCAAGGACTTACCTGAAGCAGACCATGCTGCTACCTTACCTGAGGCAGACCATGCTGCCAGTGACCAGAAGTCAAATGAGGCCTCGGAGGGACTATTTTTCCCTAGGAACTATTTTTTACTCGGGTGGGGCCGCGGAAGGATACTTACCTGGAACTACTTCCAAGGCTATTTAAACCACGCCCTGACAGCAATCCATGCTTCGCGTTATTCTGCACCTGCAGCGTAACGCTCACCGCGCCTGCAGCAGCTTCCAATCTTCAGCCATGCCCGCCTGGATGCCGGAGCTCCTGAAAACCTGAAAGAAAGCAGAGGGAAGGTTAGAACCAGAGTTTTTATCTGCAATCCTTACCTGAATCCTGAATCTTCTTGGCTCTGACCTAGAAGGAAGAAATCATCAGACGCTTGCCGCTTCGCATCCTGCAGCGCCGCGCAGGAACTCACCTGTAGCACTCCTCCGCATTCCATCGTGCTTTTCAGCATCCAGCAGCCGCTCTCCAACACCTGTGGAAATAAAGACAATAAGGTGAGCAAGGGAGCATTCCCAGACAATAAAGGCAATCCCCAGGACTTACCTGATACCACAGGGGGTACTTACCTCATCTCGGGTCGGCGCGGCCTCCACAGCTTCTCCGCCGTACCCCAGCCCCAAAGGGGAAACAAAAGCAACACAAAAGCGCAAGTAGGGGAAACCGAATTCCGCGACAGACTTACCTGGTTACTGCCTGAGGCCGCAATCACCGGAACCTCCACCGATTCAGCGCCTGCAAAAGGAAAGGGTCACAGGTTAGACCAGGTCCTCATTATCGAACTGAACAGAACCCATAAACACTTACCTGCATCTTACTGGTTGCCACTTGGAACTCTTCTCAAGAACTACTAAGGCAACCTAGGGAATTTGGACAGAGTGAAAGCCAGACGTTTTTGAACTCTTTTTCAAACTATTTCCTTACGGAGTCAATACCGTTCTGCAACTCTCCAACATCCCACACCAGTGAAGTAACTGGTCATCTACGCGCCCCTGCGCTCGAGGCAGGATGGAGAGCTCATCTTTCCAAACTATCAGGTGAGAACATAGCAAGAGTTCGGAAGTAATTTGTGGGAAGAGATCGCAGGAGTGGGGGAAGGTGGGGTTGGCGCCCAGTCCCCAAAGGTGGCTAATTCCCTTTTCTCCATTACAGTAGAATATTCATACGGGCAAAACAAGCTAAGCTGGGTGGTCCGGTCCAGTCCATCATTTCGGCGCCCCGTGTGTTGCTGGAAGAGGTAACAACAGCCCAGTTCAGATCAACGCCCCCGTGGACACCAGGTAAGCGTAACAGAACGCAAAGCCTACCCACAAAAGGCCACCTGGGCGTTATGGAGACCTCAGAGACGGATCAGTTAGCCCAATTATTAGGGGAGCTAAGAGCTGAAGTGCACTCCGCCCGCCAGGAAACTAATGCCCTTAGAAGGGAACTAATAGTTTCAAAGGAACGTACAGATGATTTGGCCAGACAGTTATTGCAAAACCAGGCGGGGCAAACACCACTACCTGGACTCGGGGTTAGTCCAGCTCCTGTACCATCAAGTAACCCAGTACAAATAAATTTGCCAGGAACTGTTCCATTGGCTCCGCCCGAACGTTTTGCCGGAGACCCTAAAAGGTTTGCCGTATTCATGAATCAGTGCCGCTTACACATTTTATGCAGACCTGGAGCATTCCCAAGTGATCAAGCTAAGGTAGCCTTTGTACTGTCCTATCTCAGCGGCAGTGCAGCAGATTGGTCCATTCCTCTAGTTAATCAGGATGACCCAATTCTTCGGGATTTCCAGGGGTTTCAAACAAGCATGGAAAGACTTTTTGCCCGACACTCCCAGGGTCAGGCCCTGGATAACGAACTTTTGTCCCTACGACAGGGGAATCAGGATCTTCTTTCTTACATTGCAACCTTTAATAGACTAATAGTAGAAACCGAATGGCCTGAAGTTAAACGAATCACATTGTTCCATCGAGGGCTTCGAGGAGAACTCAAAGATGTCTTGGCCCAAATTGTGAACCCGCCTCAAGATTGTGCGGAATACATCAACCTAGTGGTCCAACTAGATCACAGACTTCAAAATAGGAAGGCCGATCGAGCCAAGTTTGAGAACCGAGTGTTGGTCAAGAACCACGTCAGTTCCAAGGGAGCAGAAGCCTCAGAACCTATGCAAATCGGTGGGGTGAGAGGACCCTTGACTCAAAAAGAGAGAGAAAGGAGACAGCAAATGCAGCTATGCTTATACTGCGGGAATACTGGTAATTTTCTGCAGAACTGTCCTATAAAACCGCCTAAGAAGGTCGTGGGGGCAGCAGATAAAAACTCTGACTCGGGAAACTATCTCGCCCGGCAAGCGTAGAGGTCCGCTTGCCGAGCTTAAAGAAGGACACTCAGACCTCGCATTTCATCATTCCAATGGTCCTCGTAGATCCAGAAAAGCCATCTCGGATGCATGCGGTAAAAGCATACGTTGATAGCGGAGCCATAGGAAACCAAAAAACCACCTTAGATGTCATCACCACAGTTGATGGAACGGAAATTGCCTCTGGTTCCGTAACTCACTCCACCACAGAGATGACATTGCTGGCGCAGGATGGACACCGAGAGGCTTTGGTGTTTGATTTAATCAAGGCCCCGCAGTTCCAAGTAATACTGGGGATACCTTGGTTGGAAAAACATAATCCCTGCATTGATTGGCGAGAGAAGAGAATCACCTTCCCAGAATGTGCCCACACCCGTTACCCCAGGAAATCTCAGAACACAGCCCTGGCTTCTGTAACCCCAGCTGCCATGCAATTACCTGCAGAATATCAAGAGTTTCATGATGTCTTCCAAAAAGAACAGGCAAACACCTTACCTCCGCACAGATCGTATGATTGCCAAATAGATCTCATCCCAGGCGCACAACCCCCTTGCAGCAGAATCTATGCCCTTACGGAGCCCGAAAACCTTCACCTACGCCAATACCTGGACCAGTACCTTGCTAATGTTTTTATTCGCCCGTCTAAGTCCCCTGCATCATCCGCTTTGTTCTTCGTGCCCAAAAAGGAAGGTGACCTCAGAACATGCATAGACTATCGCGCACTGAACCAGATAACCATTAAAAATCGGTACCCGTTGCCTTTGATCCCTGAATTACTAGACCAAGTGAAAGAAGCTTGCATTTATACTAAACTCGACCTCCGGGGGGCATATCATTTGGTACGTGTCGAAGAGGGCGACGAATGGAAAACAGCCTTTCGCACTAAGTACGGACTATTTGAGTACCAGGTGATGCCTTTCGGACTGTGCAATGCACCAGCAGCCTTCCAGTTCTTCATGAACAATGTCCTTAGAGAACTCATCGATGTTTGCGTTGTCGTTTATATTGATGACATCCTAGTATATTGTTCATCAGAATCTGATCATATCAAACACGTCCGAGCAGTTTTAGAAAAATTACGCCAGCACAAACTTTATGCCAAATTGGAAAAATGCGTTTTTCACACCACCGAAGTGGAATTCCTAGGATTTATCCTAACCCCGAGAGGAATCAGGATGGATACACGAAAGGTGGATGCAATTCTCAAATGGCCTTCGCCAAGTTCTGTCAAAGGTGTGCAAAGCATGCTCGGCTTTGCCAACTTTTACCGCAGGTTTATCCCAGACTTTTCGCATATTGTTCATCCCATTACTGCGCTCTTACAAAAAAACAAACGCTTCATGTGGACAGACGAAGCGGAAAGCGCCTTTCAAGAGTTAAAGGCTAAATTCACATCTGCACCAGTCCTAAGGCACCCACCTCCTGAACTCCCGTACATTGTGGAGACTGATGCATCCAGTTTAGCAATGGGAGCCGTCCTCTCTCAAAAGGACCCCGAAACTAACCAGATTCCCCCAGTGGCCTTTTGGTCAAAATAATTCTCGATTCCTGAATTAAACTGTGCCATTACTGATAAGGAGCTGTTAGCTATCAAGTCCGCCTTCAAGGCTTGGCGGCATTATCTACTCGGAGCCAGACATACCATTACAGTCATCACTGATCACCGAAATTTACAATATCTAAAGACAGCTAAGGCCCAGTCTTCTCGCCAATTCCGTTGGGCACTATTCTTCGCCGAATTTGATTTTGTAATAACCTATCGGCCCGGTTGTAAGAATGGTAAAGCAGACGCCTTATCCCGAATAGGGATGGGAGAAGCAGAAGTGACCCTGGAACCCATACCTATAATTCCTGAACAGCGAATTCTTGGCATAACATCTGTACAGACGCTGGAAGACATTCAAGGAATCATCCGACAACTCTTTGATCGTCTTGCCTTACAAGACTGGGCTAAGAAAGGCCCAGACTTCTCCGTCACCAATGAGCTACCATATTACCGAGGATGTCTATTTCTGCCACAAAAGGAACTACAAGAGCTAGTCGTCTCTCGTTACCATGATACGTCAATGGAGGGGCATCCTGGTATTACAAAAACAGAAGCTAAAATCAAGAAACAATTTTGGTGGCCCACCTGGCGAAAGGACATTAAGTTGTTTGTCCTATCTTGTGGCATTTGTGCCCAAAACAAGAGTCAAAAAAGAAGACCAGCTGGTCTATTACAACCTATGGACATCCCACCAATTCCTTGGCACACCTTGTCATTAGACTTTATCACGGACTTACCCCTGTGCAATGGTTTCAACACTATCCTAGTTATTGGGGATCTTTTTTCTAAAATGGCCCACTTTATTCCATTAAAAGGGATACCTTCAGCAGCAGCCCTGGCCAAGGAGTTCCTTGAAAACATCGTTCGCCTACACGGCTTCCCATCCGTATTAATTTCCGACCGAGGGAGTCAATTCATCTCACACTTCTGGAGAAAATGTTGCCAACTGGCACAAATAGATGTTAGGCTTTCAACTAGTCACCACCCCCAGACCGATGGTCAAACTGAGAGGACCAATCAGACTCTTGAACAGTACCTGCGTTGTATGCTACATCAGTCTGAGAGCAATTGGAAAGACATCTTATGGATCGCTGAATATGCGTACAATAATTCAGTACACTCAGGAACTGGACACAGCCCCTTTAATATTATATATGGACATCATCCTCGAACCTCGGACTTGGATTCGCCGCAACGTTTGGAGATGCCTGCAGTAGACCATCTCCACACCGTCATTACACAAACCTTCAAGGAAGCAACAGAACATTTACAGAGAGCTAAGGATAAATACAAGAAAAACACTGATCAACTTAGGAGAGAAGCACCACAATACCAGATAGGAGACCAGGTATGGCTATCTACTAAACACATCCCACTCTAGGGAACACTAACCTTTAATCCTAGATATTTGGGACCCTACTCGATCAAGACCATTATCAACCCAGTGGCCGTCAATTTGGACCTGCCCGCCCATATGCGAATTCATCCCGTCTTCCATCTCTCTCTCTTGAAACCAGTCCAACCAGGAACTAGATTAACCAAACCACCAGATCCCATCCTCATTGACGGGGAACCTGAATTTGAAGTTAAAGACATCTTGTACTCCAAGAGGGTTAGGTCAAAACTCTTTTACCTAATCGATTGGAAAGGATACGGACCCCAAGAAAGGTCCTGGGAAAGTAGTGACCATGTGCACGCACCCCAATTGGTGAAGAAATTCCACCGGGAGTTCCCTAACAAACCAAAGCCCAGAGGAAGAACGACTTTAGGAGGGGCCTTGAGGGGGAGTGCTGTCACAATGCCTGCCCCCGGGAAACCAGGTTTGGCCCAGCTACCCCGGAAGCAGGCATCATGCCATTTAATGCAAGCCCATGAACCCCAATTAGGGGCTATTTGGGTGCAGTCCTGGCGCCAATGGCGTCAGGCTCATAAGTTCAGAATCAGTTCTGGCGCCATGGGCGCCAGGCTCATGGTCAAGGACATACCTGAAGCAGAGCATGCTGCTAACTTACCTGAGGCAGATCATGCTGCCAGTGACCAGAAGTCAAATGAGGCCTAGGAGGGACTATTTTTCCCTAGGAACTATTTTTTACTCCGGTGGGGCCGCGGAAGGATACTTACCTGGAACTACTTCCAAGGCTATTTAAACCACGCCCTGACAGCAATCCATGCTTCGCGTTATTCTGCACCTGCAGCGTAACGCTCACCGCGCCTGCAGCAGCTTCCAATCTTCAGCCATGCCCGCCTGGATGCCGGAGCTCCTGAAAACCTGAAAGAAAGCAGAGGGAAGGTTAGAACCAGAGTTTTTATCTGCAATCCTTACCTGAATCCTGAATCTTCTTGGCTCTGACCTAGAAGGAAGAAATCATCAGACGCTTGCCGCTTCGCATCCTGCAGCGCCGCGCAGGAACTCACCTGTAGCACTCCTCCGCATTCCATCGTGCTTTTCAGCATCCAGCAGCCGCTCTCCAACACCTGTGGAAATAAAGACAATAAGGTGAGCAAGGGAGCATTCCCAGACAATAAAGGCAATCCCCAGGACTTACCTGATACCACAGGGGGTACTTACCTCATCTCGGGTCGGCGCGGCCTCAACAGCTTCTCCGCCGTACCCCAGCCCCAAAGGGGAAACAAAAGCAACACAAAAGCGCAAGTAGGGGAAACCGAATTCCGCGACAGACTTACCTGGTTACTGCCTGAGGCCGCAATCACCGGAACCTCCACCGATTCAGCGCCTGCAAAAGGAAAGGGTCACAGGTTAGACCAGGTCCTCATTATCGAACTGAACAGAATCCATAAACACTTACCTGCATCTTACTGGTTGCCACTTGGAACTCTTCTCAAGAACTACTAAGGCAACCTAGGGAATTTGGACAGAGTGAAAGCCAGACGTTTTTGAACTCTTTTTCAAACTATTTCCTTACGGAGTCAATACCGTTCTGCAACTCTCCAACATCCCACACCAGTGAAGTAACTGGTCATCTACGCGCCCCTGCGCTCGAGGCAGGATGGAGAGCTCATCTTTCCAAACTATCAGGTGAGAACATAGCAAGAGTTCGGAAGTAATTTGTGGGAAGAGATCGCAGGAGTGGGGGAAGGTGGGGTTGGCGCCCAGTCCCCGCAGGTGGCTAATTCCCTTTTCTCCATTACAATAGAATATTCATACGGGCAAAACAAGCTAAGCTGGGTGGTCCGGTCCAGTCCATCATTTCGGCGCCCCGTGTGTCGCTGGAAGAGGTAACAACAGCCCAGTTCAGATCGACGCCCCCCTGGACACCAGGTGAGCGTAACACATTGAAACTGCCACCATCCAGTTGGTGGATGACTCATACCTCCTCATCCTCCCTGACCACTTGGCTGCATTCAACACTGTTGCCCACTGCATCCTCCTCTCCCTCCTTGCCGACAGGATGGGATTCTCTGGCAAGCTCCTGAATTGGTTAACCTCCTACCTCTTGGGCAGACATAAGGCCATCCAGATGAACTTGTGTTCTGACTGACTCCCATGAGTCCTCAAAGGATCCATCCTCTCAGCAATCCTTTTTAAACTTTACACCAAGCCTTTGGCCACTCTCCTCAAAGATTCCAATATCGCAATCCTCCAATACGCGGATGATACTCAGTTGTATATGAGAGTAAACAGCGTGCAGGACATCATTCGTCTTAGCGATTACCTGGCCATCATCCAATCTTGGTTGTCGACTGCCTTCCTCAAACTAAACCGTCCTAGACTGAATTCACCTCATCAGTCTGTCCGCTAAACAACAACTTGTCCAACAATGGCTCTATGATATGTGCCTAGGATTTGAGCCACAACTCTCAGACTCATCAAAATCCTTAGGCTTAACCTAATGCAGGCCCTTGTGGTCTCACACATTGATGGGAGTAATGCCTTCCCGATGGGGCACGAGTAACACACCAGCGTACCTGGCGGGTAAGCTCCACATATCTGGTGGCACACACTCCTCACGCAGCAAATCATTGACCATCCAGCTTGAATCACAACTGGTCTGCAAAGAGAGAACCCGCAAACAATCCTTCTTTTGTCACACACCCACAATCTGATTCGATGCCTGTGTGGGCTGGGAATACCCAACAATTCTCCCAATTTGCAAATCTCTCCAAACAGGGCTCTTTCAACAGAACAAGAACTCATTCCTATGGACGCACATACCGACGCACAGACCACAACTAGCAGTACCGCGCTACTATTAAATGATGCCAGTCCAAATGCTGGTCACTCACAGTCTGCTCAGCACTCCACTGCTCTCGAGCTAGGTCAGTGCTTTAAACAAACAATACATTTACAAAAAATGTGTCAGCAATGTGCTAATCCAGATGACACCGGAGTAAAAGGCAAAGAGGTCATAAAAATGCTTCTGGATGCTGGGTCCCAGCAAAGGCCGTCCATAACATGTGCACCCCAAAGTGCACCTTAAAAGTATTGCATTAAGATGGCAGCAGCCACCAAAGGCAGCCTGTAATGTACATGTGCCGAAGTGCACATTTAAAGTCATAAACTGCCAACATGGGAGCAGCTGCTCAGGGCCCCTGAGGCTTAGGGCCCATTTTGAATGAAAAGGTTGAAAGCAGGGACATCATTTGGAGGTTCCCAGGGGTCACAGGTGCGACCCATGGGGGCTGCAGTTGCAACCCCTGGGGACTCCCTTGCAACCTCAACTTTAAAAAACAAAGCAAAATAATTTTGGGGGGGCAACTCCCCAAATGCTCCTGGGGTAGCAGGCCCCCTTTGGTGCAGGGGACCCCGCCACACCCAGTCTGGTGGGTCCCCAGCCCAGTCGTCACCCAACAGGGTGAAGGCTGGGCAGGGGAGGCACTCAGTAAGGGTTGGAGCTGACCGTGACATGTTGCACATGTCAGATTTTTTAACACAAATGAACGGGCGAAGGAGTAAATATTATACACACTGTTTTTCTCTGCACTGGTATTGTTCAACACACAAGCTGTCCCTCACATGAAGCACACCCTGACCCTGTCTGGGCAAGCTCTCCCTAGGTGGACGGAGGTGCGCCGCCTATCTAATAGGGATAGCAAGAGAAACTGTCCCTCATCAACACTTTATAACATTCAATAATTTGTACTCAGTTAAAAATCCAAAGAAACGAAAAGATGGTGAGACAATTATAATTATATCGTGTCCCATGTGCGTTCAAACAAGGCTTGCTACCATAAGGAATTTACGTAACTCCTTATTCACCAACTGGGTAGTGAGCAATTTGAATCATCATTCATTGTTCCTGGATACTTAAAGATCCCAAAATGCTGGGGTTGCTTAAAACCAACAACTCCCTCTAGGAGAGTGTGTGTAGCTTAAATATGTGTTTGAAATTCATTTGGCGAACATCATTGGGATCATGACAAGTCTCATGATCTGTGGGGTCGTCCGGTTTCGATGACCAATGGTGGTCGGGTCATCTTCTTCAGGAGCACTGCAATCTGGGATTGGTGTAACTCCAGTACCTATCTGCAGTTTTCAGACCAAGCGGTCACCTCTGTCCCCTCGGCCAGCTGAAGGTTGCTTTTCAGAGGCTGAGAACGGTGATGTTCCGGAGGCATGGAAACGCTGTGCTAATCCGTTTCGGCAAAGTTCCCCGTTCTGTGGGTGCCTTTTCATGCAGCTTGTGCCTGTCCTCATCATTGTCGTGTTCACTAGTGGTGTCACATGCCACATTCAGTTCCAACCCCTTCTCCCTCGGCTTCCTCACAGCTCACATACAGGAACCAGGAAGCTCTTGCAGCTTTCTGGTTCCTGTTTGTGAGCAGCACGCAGGAGCCAAGGGTAGCTTGGAAGGATGGACCAAAGCTGCAAGAAAAGGGTAAGAAGGCTTTTGCAAACTAAATATGATGTGTATTTTGCATGTATGAAGTGCATGTTTTATGTATGTATGTGAATGGTTGGTGAATGAGAAGTGATGTGATGTGTGTTTTTGAATGTTCTGTGTAAGTGGGTGTGTGCCTGTGTAGAGAATGCACTGAGTGGATGCATATTTATATAAACATGACGTTGTGCTCTCACTCTGTCACCGATTACTTTACCATTTTTCTGAATGTCTGTTTAATAAATGCTGACCTCTGATCAGACGAAAAGCAAAGGCCCTGAAGAAGGACTGAAATGTCTGAAATGCATAGGCCTTTATTCGCAATTGCAACAATTCCGAAGTTGGTGCTAGTCATGGTGCTATTAGTGCCATGACTAGCACGAATACCGGTACCGCCACCGACTTGGTGGTATGGGGACTTACCGGTCTATTCTGACCATTGCGGGACCGGTAAGTCCCCGTTTGAAAAGCCATTCCCCATTCCCATTTGAGCCCCCATAGGGCTCAATGGGAAGGCGTCAATAACGGTACCGCAAATTGCGGTAACGTTATTGACCCAGGTATCCCTTTGCGGGTCCAGTCCATAACGCCTGTTAAAACCAGGTGTTAAGGGAGGGACCCGCAAAGGGACCTCAGAATAGGGCGCAAAGGGATTACCGGCACCGGTGTCATTACCGGTGCCCGGTATCCCTTTGCGGCCAGGATGTAATGACAGCCATAGTGCCTCACACAGTGGCACTACTTGGTGGGCTGTACCCCACGCACTATCAGTTACTTAGACTTCTTATATTTGAACTACTATAAACTAAGAGCAGAGCGGTGCCCACTTACCAACTTACCATCAGTTCCTGTGATGTCATCAGGGAGTCAAGGTTTGTGTTGCATAACTTGTGTATATGCGTTTTACAGATAAACAATTACAATTATTTCCGCTAACCCAGGCATTTTGGTGAAATGACGTCCCTGGTTGAAAGGCCTGGTGCTGGCCCTTTTAGAAGGCCTTTTTGACTTTTTCTGGGCCTAAGGCCTGGGACCCAAGCAAAGACCCTGTGGTGCACTTTATACTGTGGCCGGATAGCAATTATCTTTTTTTTCTTTTCAGCACTGAAGCTTGAGGCCATTCTCAAAGCGCTTGGAAGTTGCTATCCAAGAGGCAGAATACCAAGTACAACACAAACAAATGAACACATAAGAAACCTTTTCCTCTCTTCCAAAATCCAATTTGGCCCCTTTATTTTTATTTTATTTATTTATTTATTTTATGTGCTTATAAAGCAACGGAGCCCGCAGGCATCGGGGCGCATAACATAAAACATCGATCCTAAGCCAATGCCGCGCTTTCCTTTCCTTGGAGATATGATCACTTTTCTTCATACCCTTGATAATTTGTAGAGCATTATTTTCCACCTGAATACGTGAGTCCTTGATATGAAAAGCCTTGTAATCGGGCCCTAGTTTGGCTCGGGGTTGAGGGGTGCCAAAGATCATCATCTCCGTCTTTTTGCTGTTTAGGCACATCCAGTTGTCAACCATCCAGCTCTTTATGATATTATACAGAGTTGAGATTTTGGCACTTTCCTTTAGCTAGTCGCCCTCCAACTCTAACACCAGCTGGGTATCATCAGCGTAATTTGTAAAAAATGCGCCAACGCTTTCCAGTAATTCGCACAGACAGCGCATGTACAAATTGAAGAGGAGGGGGCATAAGATAGCCCCTTGGGAGACCCCAGAATTTATATGGGCTGGTTTGGAAAATGCTCCTCCCCAATGGACTTTTGCCTCACGGTCTGCTAAGAAGGATGTCAATCATGCCAATGCTTCCTTGGAGTATCCGGCCATTTTGTCCAGGACCAGCTGCAATAGATGGTGGTCTACAAGATCAAATGCCGCGCTCAAGTCCAAGACCATCAGGAGTCCTGTCTTAACCTTATCCGGTGCACTAAGCATGTGAGTCTGTACGTCGAGCATGGCGGTCTCCGTACTGTCTGCAGTACGGAAACCTGATTGTTGGTCGTGCAAGATGGAATTTGCTTTGACATGCTTCTGGAGCTGGGCTGTTGCTATTTTGTCCAGGACTTTAATCACTAAATTGCAATTGGTGA
The DNA here is from genome assembly GCF_040938575.1 of Ambystoma mexicanum. Classification (NCBI taxonomy): domain Eukaryota; kingdom Metazoa; phylum Chordata; class Amphibia; order Caudata; family Ambystomatidae; genus Ambystoma; species Ambystoma mexicanum. The sequence continues at coordinate 198,516,549 of NC_090925.1, forward strand.
TGCGACACAGATCTCCTGGGTCCTTGGGATCTAGAACTGGCTTCTTAGTGAGGTGGGTGATGGTAACTGCTTTTATGCACTTGGGTACTGTGCCTTCTTTAAATGATGCATTTATTATTTTGGTTAGGACTGGGGTGAAGATCTCCTTGCTTTCCAAAACCATTTTTGGGGGAATTATATTCTCAGAGCATGAAGTAGGCTTCATCGTAGCAAGTACTGTGACCATCTCCTCATGTGAGGCGGGGTGAAATGAAAATTAGCTACTTCCCGCTGCCTGAGTTCCCCAGCAGTGTAGGTACCACTGTGTTGGATGTTTCCCTAGCCAGTATTATGGTTTCCCTGGCTGTCTGAATTTTTGAAGCAAACACCCTTTGCACCGACTCGCAGTCTTCCTGCGTGGGATCAAAAGGGGGAGATAGGGCCTTGGGTTTCTCTATGGACTTAAGTATCTCAAATAGTTTACATGTGCAATTAGGTGCAGATGCTATTAGTTTGTTATAATGGTTTCGTTTAGCCTCTCCGATGCCTTTTCTATAGCGCATTAACGTATGTTTGCATTCATCTTTATTGGCTGGTGTTGGGTCCTTTCCAAACCTCTTTTCTCTATTTTGAGTTCGGTTAGCTCACTGTGAAACCATTTCTGAAGGTTACTGTTTTTCCTTACCATCTTTGATTTGAGTGGTGAAAGTTGCTCCACAAGTTCTAAGATCGAAGTGGAGTATTGCTGTATCAGGTCCTCACACGAATCCCCTTCCAAGAAGTTCTCCTGTATCCTTTTCAGGCATTGTTCCTTTTGGGCGGGCCCTAAGTTCTTGACATTTCTACTTTGGACCCTTTCGTGTGGGATGATGGTTTTTTAAGGGGGTAGCTCATTTGTATCTCAAAAATGACCTTAAGGTGGTTGTGGGTTCCTAATTTATAACCTTGAAATCTATATTGTTCAGGGTTTTCTCGAGAAGGACAGCCTCCATATCCATCGGGTTCCCTCGCCACCTGTTGAAATCCCCTACAAACAATGTTGCTTTGTTGGTGGATTTCAAGTTGTTTAACTGCTAAGTGAGTTCATTGCAAAAATCAGAACTAAGTGAGGGCGGTCTATATATGACTATAAAGTTAATACAGTCATTCTGTGTAGGCAAAAATGTCAGATGTAATATTTGACATCCTGCACATGAGATGGAAGCCTTAAACAGATGTATGGAGTCTCTGACTATTGCTGCAAATCCTCCCCCAGCTCCTGATTCTCTGTTCTTATTTTATATAGGGTAAACCCATGTGCAACCACTATGTCGCACACCGGGCCAATGGGATCCTGATCCCAAAGATCAAATCACATGCATGATTACCCATGGCCAACATGCCTTTCAAATCAAACAAATTGTTCACAAATACTGACCCATTGTTAGACTTTGTCTCCCGGACCAACGAAAACCTAGATTTGCATACAAAAGGGCACGCAACATCAGAGAACATCTAGTGCACTTTAAATAATAATATTTAAAAAAAAAGACAGTCACAAGTGGGATGTCAAGGGATGTCTCCTTTTGCTCTCTCCCACATTCACAGGGGAGTCCAGGCACCGTCCCTCTACTACTTAGAGATTCCGTTCCCACCACTGGGATTTTACTCACAGCCAAGCTCCGCCCAGACCTTGAAGCTTGAAACAATCTATAGGACTCTGGGAGCCATCCCAGCCCAGCTCAGGTACCTCCCTGCCTCTGAAGATTTAACGTTATACACATTACCCTTCCTCACTATATTGTATGTTTTGTATTTTACCATAGACATACCTTTCAGCTCCAAACTTTCGTGCAACATGTACTCTTACCATGCTATATTTTGGCTTCCTTTTAGAGTCTTATAACTCTGTGCCTCTCACGCTCAGCTTGGCCCGGCCACATAATCCTCCACCGGAAAAACAGTCCAGTTTACTGGGTAGGACCGTCCGGGGAGCCTGCCCCATTGAGAGATTCATTACAAGTGCCCTGTGGTGAGTAAGCTATTTTATACCTCCACCACTCTAAATTTGCAGCAGCAATAATTATTTTACCTTGCTTTTTTATCAGACCCTCACCAATAAGGTCACATACAGACGCCCCGATAATATTTTATCATTTGAACAATACATTTATCGTTACTAATTAGCCCAGAAATGTCTAGAAAGGAAACAGTTTCGAACCAAGAAGATTTTATATTTACTTTTCTTCCCTCTTCTCTTTCTCTTGGTTCTTTCGATACAGGGGCCGCTTAATCGCCCTGATGAAGGCGGCTACCGCATAAAAGCACAAATCCCTCTGATGTATCTTCAAGATTTATGATATTGCTGCCGAAATGTTTTTTGAACGCAAGGGGGATGCATGAACCCATTTTTTAGGGGTTCTGTTTTTCTATATTGTTTATATAATTTCAACAGGTTTGTTGGCTAAAACCAAACAGTTTACCCCCTACCACGTTGGCACCTGAAAGATAAGATGCTTTTCATATACCAGATACTTTACAAATCTGGATACCTGCTTTAGGACTCAGATCTTTACAGGTCCCCAGGAGCGCTGAGTTATTAACGCTTCTGATTTTCATATGTTTCCCTCATGGGTTGTGATGTGATTTTGAAGATTATTATGCATTGAATATTGTTTCAATTTTGACTTCACTATATGTTTTTGTTTATAATTGTTGAATTTTGCTATATGTAAGTCCTCACAAGAGATTTTTTGTTTTGTCTTAATACAAACCATGTATATTCACAGGCCCTGATGTGTGTGAGTTTTTTTCCCTTCTGGACAATCTTATGGGCTACGAACGTAGAGATTTATTCCATTAGTACAAGTGTGAAAGGTTCCCCAATACAATTTAGATGTTTTGTTTCATTTATTGACAGAAATTGGTGTGAACCTCCGGAGTAGCAGTTCTACCTTCTTTTTGGCAATGGGATCCTGGAGCCAGGTCTCTGTGAGAAATATTATGTCTAACTCCACCTCAATTATGGAGGTCGTGTACGCTTTGAGCATGTTTGCTCAATGAGCGAGTGTTCAAAAGACATGCTTTGAGGGCCTTTGTGTAACCCTTCTTATCGATTGATTTGGCTTGGGCAGTTGTGTTGGTCGTAAGCAAGTCTTTGTTAGCTTTCCTATTATTCTTTTGCAATACAATGGCCTTGATCTTTGGCTGTTGCTCTGAGTATGGTAATATGAGTATGTTAGTTCTCGTATACGCCATGCCATTTAAAGCAGTGTTTTGGGCTGTGGCAATGCAACACTTACCATAGGCACTGTCGGGGACTGACCCTGGAGGTTAGCAAAGAATTGATGAAAGATCTGTGTCGCCGTATATGCCGCGGACGGCGAGGACCGGTGTTGAGGGTGACTGCCGCTTTAAGGCAGCCCCCTGTGAGGGAAGCATCACTGAAGGAAGTGACGTCAGGCTGTTGGTCGAGAGGCCCGGGACTTTCGGCAGTTCCTGCCGGCACTTCAATAAAGAAGGTGTTAAACTGTCGCTGGTGTCCTGTTCTTATTTACGGCCCCTCCAGGCCTCAACATTTGGCAACAAGGCTTTTCCCACCAGCAGTCCTCCTCCTCCATTACACGCATCGGTGATCCCACCGCATGTATCTGAGCACAGATACCAGTGATCCCACTGGCCAAAGGTCCTCCAGCCTCCTCCAGCCGGCGACGCACCCGGACTCCTCCTCCTCCTCCAAACCAACGCACATGCCCTTGCGGGGCCCGCCAGTGAAAACAGAAAAAAAAATTAATAATTTTGTCTTCCCTCTCCTTCCTATGCTGATCTTGCTCCTCTTCGTCCCAGTATCCCCTGAGGGACCTACAGTGAAAATAGAAAAAAAAAATAATGTTTTCTCTTCCCTCTCCTTTCTATGCTGATCTTGCTCCTCCTCGTCCCAGTACTTCCTGAGGGACCTACAGGAACTACGAGAAGGACTCCTACCATCGGCAAGCTCCAAATTCCCTCAAAGGGAAGACGTGGGGTGACCCTACCGCCAAGCCCTGCCTGAAGAAGCGCAACTAGGACCGACGCCTCACCCGCCATCCAGACTACATTAGCGGTGCCACCAGATATAGCAAACCAGGGCCATCAAGTGCTACGTGAGGCAAAACTGACCAAAGATGAGCACATCGGCTAACCAAGAAACCTCCAGCTCTCAACCAGCACCAACTAATACGAGGTACACCGCCAGAGCATGGCGCATGCCTCCTCCTTTCTCTATGAACCAACAAGGTGACAAAGGTGCAAGGTGGGTGGAATGGCTTGAGGATTTCAACAATTTCATAGATGCCGCAGGGGAAGGAACCTCCCCACGCCTACGCAGCATGTTTATCAACACGGCGGGCACTGAAATAAAGACATTAATCAAAACTATTCCACCAGCAGAAATCACTGACTTTGCAAGTCTCATCACTGCTCTGAACAAACGCCTTGTCATTGCCCCCAACAGGGATTATGAAAGATATGTTTTCAACCAGTGCACGCAACGCAACGACGAAATGGTGGACAAATTCATCACGAGGCTCCGTGTCAAAGGAGCGCACTGCCAATTTGATGCATTCTCACTGGATGAGGCGATTCGACTCTGAGTAATTGAAGGGTGCGTGTCAACAGCACTTCAGAAACAACTGCTAAAAAAACATGTCACCATTGAAGAAGTGAGTGGAATGGCAAGAATACTCGAAAGAGTGAAGAAACAAGCCACACACATGACGATCAATGCAGTCAACAAACAGGACAAAAGTGACATCATTGCAGCAATCCATGCAGGCAACCTCAAGGGCAACGACAAACATCTTGTTTATCCCACGCATGCAAAGACAATGTTATAGGTGTGGGATCGCATTTCCACATGCCGGGTCATGCCCTGCTCTTTCTCAAAAATGTGGCAACTGTGGCAGGGAAGGACACTTTCAATCCGTGTGCAGAGAAGGGAAACCATTTCCCACACCATGCACAGGTCCTGCCCCGCCGTATAGAACCGTCTAAAGAACATTTCCGAATCTGGCTCACCAGCCACGCCCCTACCAGCAAGGGCTGAGAAGAAACGTGCGAGTGGTGGAAGAAATATACCCGGAGGACAATCCAGAATATGTGACACACGAACCCAACGCGCAACTGCGTGATGAGTATGACAGCCCACTGCCAGGGCGGCAAGGAGAAGGAAACTTTGAATTTGATGGTGAACACTATGATCTGTATGCCCAAGGTGAATTCGTAAATCTCATTATGGATGAAGAGGAGGCACAGGAGGCACCCAGAATACAAATAGACATCTGCAACAAACAATTTTGCTTCCTGATCGATTCGGAGCCACGGTTAACATAATGAGTGAGAAAGAATTCCAATTACTCCACAGCAAACCCACACTCACCCCAACAACATCCAAGATTGATCAATGGGGAGCGGCCACCCCTCTGCACAGTGTAGGCTCTTTCAGGAGACGACTCACGTTTGGTGACAAGTCGGCCAACACTGTCATTCATGTCATTAGGAGCCCCACAAAAGGGCAATGTCTACTAAGTTACAAAACAGCGATATGTTTAGAATTAATCAACATACCAGTCCAAGACAGTGACGTAATTGATTCGTCGGTGCCTCAGATCAGAATACAAGGGCAGGTGTGCAACATGAACCTGGAAACCCCCGTCACAAAGGAGGTAATTGTCAAAGAATTTCCACAACTGTGTCGAGGCTTAGGCAAAATGAAGGACCCACCAATAAGACTGCACATAGACCCTGCAATCTGTCCAGTCCCACAACACCCGCGCAGGGTCGGGTTCCACCTACAAGAGGCAGTCTCAATGGAACAGAACCAACTGTTACGTGAAGACATCATTGAACCGGCCACTGGTACTACTCCATGAGTTTTCCCCCTTGTAATTGTCCCAAAAGAAGGTGGCCGGCTACGGCTGTGTGTGGACATGCAGGTAGCTAATACAGCCATACAGCGAGAGCGTCACCCGGGCCCAAAAATCGAGGACATGATTGTACAATTGAACAAAGCTGTACTCTTTTCCAAGTTGGACCTCAATAAAGGGTACAACCAGCTTGTGCTTCACCCCGAGTCCCGACCGATCACCACGTTTGCATCGCATGATGGGCTATTCCGCTATAAGCGGTTGAACTTCGGGATCTCCTCAGTCACGGAAATTTTTCATGAAACTATTCGACAAGTCATACGACTCATAAAAGGGACTCTAAACTATAGCAACAACATCCTAGTCTTTGGAAAGTCACACAGCGAACACGATGAAGCTCTCCGTGCCGCATGCAGGGCCGTACAAGAAGCCAGCCTAACTTTCAATATCGAGAAGTGTTGTTTCAGCAAGACAAAGCTGAAATTCTTTGGCCACATTTTTTCAGCGGACGGTATGACCCCAGACCCTGACAAAGTGTCTACAATATTCCATCAAGTTGCCGATGTCAGGTCGTTTCTAGGTATGGCTGGATATTGTGCTTGCTACATTCCGCACTTTGCAACCATAACTGAGCCCCTCCGACACCTGCTAGAAAAAGATGTTACATTTGCCTGGACCGACGAGTGTCAATCAGCCTTCGACAGCCACAAAAAACTCCTTAACGGAAGCCAGGAAACTAGCCTATTTCTACCCCGATTGGCACACTGAAATAGTTGTAGACGCCAGTGTGGTGGGTCTAAGCGCCATCCTGGCTCAAACCAGTGGCCAAGACACTCACCCGAGGCATGTGGTTGCATATGCCAGCAGAGCCCTAGCTCCCTCAGAATCTGCATACTCCCAGGCGGAGAAAGAAAGTTTAGCGGCAGTCTGGGCATGTGAACATTTTCATAATTTCATCATCGGCAAGAAATTCACCTTAATTACAGATCACCAAGCCTTACTATCGCTCTTTGGCAATCCACGGACAAAGATGCCTCCCAGGATCGAACAGTGGGGTATCCGCCTACAAGAATACGACTTTGACACCATCCACCAACCGGGAGGGGAGAACAATTCCGCAGACTACCTCTCCAGACACCCAGTTGGCAGTCCAATACCAAGGCCAGGTGATTCGGAATACATCAGCTACGTCACTGCCATCTCACTACCCCCTGCTATCTCCATTGATGTCATTGCCGCAGCGTCAGCAGCAGATCCATCCATGGCGCTGGCAATTAGCTTGACAGAAAACAACAAATGGAAAGACTTCCGCAGAGCGGTTCAAAGACACCGGGAGCATGCAGAGATGAGATTGAGAGGTTGGCCAGGGTGCATTCTGAACTAGCAGTCCAGGACAAGTCCGTTTTACTACGAGGTTGCAAGATTGTTGTTCCAACCACACTGAGAGCAGAGGTCATCAAAACAGCCCATGAAGGCCATAGAGGGCCGGAGAACACGAAAAGACAGTTGAGGTGCTGCGTCTGGTTCCCCTTCCTGGACGATATGGTCGACCGGTGGGTCAAGAACTGCACGGCATGTCAGTGCACCGCAAAACCAGAACCCCCCGTGCCGCTCAGAGTGCCCACAATTCCGGAACACCCATGGGAAAGAGTCACAGTTGACTTCTATGGACCACGAGAGGAAGGACGAACACTCCAGATTTCCTAAAGTCAAACGTGTCAAGTCCACTGCGTTTGCTCACGTCGCTGCCACGTTTGATGAAGTTTTAAGTGAGTGGGGAATACCGGACGCGATAAAATCGGATAATGGAGCACCTTTCAGTGGACATGAATTCAGGGTGTTTGCAAAATACATGGGATTCCGCCACCAAAGGGTAACACCAAGATGGCCTCAAGCCAATGGCATGGCAGAAAGGTTCATGGCGTCCATTAAAAAGACCATACAAAGGGTACGCATAGAAGGGACCGACCCGCATCATGCCCTATGCAGAATGCTAAGAGATTATAGCAATACGCCCCACAAGGCCACCAACAGAACCCCAGCAGAATTTATGATGCAATACCAAGTCAGGACCAGGCTGGTCAATAATCCGACAATGCGGCCCAAGCCAGACCATGACGTCATCAGACGAGATGAAGAAACAAAAGAAAAGGCAAGGGAACACACCGACAGAAGGAGGAAAGCACAAACAAAGGAATTTCAAATAGGAGACGAAGTGTGGTTACAACAGGTTGTAACCAAGAAGACAGACTCCCAATTCTCACCTGAGCCACTACAAGTCGTTGCTGTAAAAGGAACCATGATAACTGCCGCAAATGGAGAAAAAGAAGCGACCCGGAACAGTTCTCGCTTCAAACATGTCACGAGAGGAGCGGAAGAAAGGCTGCCACCAGATGACCCAGACCCAGACTACATAGACTTTCATGACGACGCCTGGGTCCCCCTCGGACCACAGGTCCTACGTCAGCTGAAAACTGATAGAGACGCTGACGGCGGTTCACACCCGGAGCCGTGAGGAAAACCCCAGAGAAGCATCAAGAAGCCTCCCAGGTTAGTGGAGGAATGTTGACAGCATGTCAGACAGTTAAGTTAAAGTTGTTGTAAGAACATTTGTCCGGGGGTGTTGTTGAGGGTGACTGCTGCTTTAAGGCAGCCCCCTGCGAAGGAAGCGTCACTGAAGGAAGTGACTTCAGGCTGTGGGTCGAGAGGCCCGGGACTTTCGGCAGTACCTGCCGGCACTTCAATAAAGAAGGTGTTAAACTGTCGCTGGTGTCCTGTTATTACTTACGGCCCCCCCAGGCCTCAACAACTGGCTTGGCTTAGAAGCGCTGAAGCGCCTGGTATTATTTCTTTATCAAGCCAGCAGGGCCTTCTGGGAAATGTAGTCCCGAGCTATTCCCCCTAGCTGTACTTTCCTGCTAAACTTACTCTGTCGGTGAAGTACAACTGTGCTCCTAGCTGCTGGCGGTACCAGTGTGCGCGGTTGACAAGAGGAGGTGACTACTTTAGGAGCAACTTAATCTGAGGCGCACACCAGATAATGTAACTCGCTGTTTTAAACAATTCACAGCAGTGTGTGAGGCTGGATAAGTTACGAAATTTCAATAGGTTCCAATACCTCAAAGTACAGTTCTAACTGCAAGTCTGGTTTCGAATCACAGTAATAAGGCAAAGTAAATACAAATGATGCAGTTCTAAATAATTTCATGCCAAATCACAGAGATCTCCACGTTGCAGCCAAACACATGACCTGTTACCTGGGTGATTTCCCTAAATAACACTTTGACACCCCCTCAAAGGTGTTCCTGCCTCTTGGTCTTTACTGGAACCTTAACCAACTATTCTTTTTACCAATTGTTGATAATTTTATTTTTAATATTAATGTAAATAATGAACCATTATTACCAATATTGTGGTAACAAGTTGTGTATTTATTTCTATCTGCTGTCAATATTATGTATGAAAAAGCCTCTATGATAATAATGGAATCGATACCGGATACATTTCAAGCTTCTAACTCATTTATTTTCGCAAAGCGTAAAATAAATCAAGCTGAAGCGAGCACGGGGACATCGTTGGCACCGCAAATAATTATTAAAAGTCGATTCTTTTATTATTCAAAGTGCACCTTCACACCCATTACTTATTACACAACTTGTGGGAATGGCGGCACTCAAGGGTTTCTGTAGACGCTTTCCTGTTATGGGCGCCAAGCCCCCCGCGCCCCGCCCCGCCCCCCGCTTTGCAGCGTTAGGGAATACTGGGATCATGTCGCATATTAATTGCCAGCGGGGCCTTATGTTAAGTGAACTTTACACAAGCCAGGAGCGAGCACTTCACAGCGGGCCATTAACTGAGCAAAGTGACGAGGCGCTCGTTAGACGCCACGGCAATGTTAGCACGTCCTTGGCCAGGGAGGGTGGCCCTCCCTCCCGTGCGTCATGTCTTATGCGGACCTGACGTGAGGTTAGAGGTCATACCCACGTGCAGCCCGCGGAGCGTTTCCATGATATTTCCATTCTGCCTCCTTCCAACAGCGCTGACACTGAAGACATTATTAAGAGAAATGTGACAATCTCTGCACATAAACATGATGGGTTACGGCTAGTCCCACTCTTGTCCTTCCAGTCCCCATGACTCATACATGTCAACATACCATACAGTGTTCTGTCCCTTTGGAGCAAGGTCGGAAAGCCCCCGCCTTAGGTGCCACAAAGCCTCAGCATCACCCCCTTATCGTGGACTGCCCCCCCACCCACCTAAATCGTTATCCTTCTTGGCTGCAGTGCATTATTTTACAACCTCAGCTCCCATTGAATCCTATCGCATTGCATTCCAGGGGCCTTTTCACCAGTTCACTACGAACTAGATTACTTTACATTACCTGATGTTTCATTATGGTAATTTGCATAAGGCCTTGTGTATTCAATATCACAATAAAATAAATACATACATGTCTAATGTCCAAGCTCTTTGCAGCATCAGACTCCACCCCCCCCCCCCCCCGTTTTGACCGAAGATGCGCACAAGGTCGTCTATTAACAGGGCAAGGTAACAGCAGCCCAGGTCCAGAGGGTTATGCAACAGCGGGAGTATGCTGATCAACTCCCATGGGAGCCTAGCCTCCTCCTAAGAGGTGTCCTGCCTTGCACCCTACTATAACCATCCCCATGCATTTCCTAGAAGGTATCATGTACCCCCAGGAAGCCCAGTCATGGTTCCAAGCACACCCTCATTTCCAAGTGCCCTTATTTGCTTCCAGCTTTCCCATCTATAGAACTGGCTGTTCATGGCTGTTTGAGGACTTAGGGGAGAAGTAGAAGGGATTTGGTCTCCATCTTTGCTGGTCATGGTTTCAACATGCCCGGGTTCACAACATCACCCTGGCACTGCGGAGGGCTTAAAGGCCCAGCCATTGCTGAGCCAATGACACAGATCCGAGTCCTTAAACATTTTGCACAAACAGACTGTGGCAGTGGTTGTCTGGTGCAGCATAACAACTTTAAGGTTTTATGAAATGTGTTTTATAAAACCTGGTTGTGTCTTTATGTTGAGCCGGAGTGAACATTCCCTGCATACATCTGGCATTGATATATTATGACAAAGGGGAGTTAAGAGCTTGCAGCATCATCTGTGAAAATATAAAATCCAACATTTGAAACTAGGAAAAAGTTCTCAATTTACACCATGGGATTAAAAATAGTTTCTTGAAAAATTGTTGCCGCTGTTACAGCCCAGCATTATATGTATGAACAAAATAAACTTTCAAAATCAAGTGATGTGTAGTATTATACATAATAAAGAGGACCACATAATAGTCAGACCATTTTATGAATTGTAAAAATATTTGTTTATATATATAAAAAAGTTATGTATAAACAGCTTAATACAGAAAAGGCAAACATTTAATTCAAAAGAAAATAAAATCATGCAGATTCAAATACCCAATGCTCAGACAAGCAGGTAGAAGGACATATAGGTAGTACCTTGACCCTATACTACTGTTATTCAGAATGGCATGCAAAAGGAGCTGGCGGTGCTAATAATCGCTAAGCAGAGGAATAGGTCACAATTCACTAACAACCCAGTACATCCAGTTTTTTTTGGACACTATGGGCATCATTACGGGTGTGGTGGTAAACCTGCCGGTGCTAACAGCGGCTTGCCGCCAGACCCGTACAAAATTACTGGTGCCTGACTTCCCAGTGCCACCGGGTTATTACAAGTCCGGTGGCCAGGAAGTCAGGCGCCGGTAATTTTGTTAGACATTCCTTGCACCGGCCTCATTGTTAACAGTGCCTTACCTTCCTTGACGGCTTTGCCTACTGTGACCGTTGTGCCCAGTAGTGTCAGACCTGTCGGGCACAGAGGCTCCGGCAGTCAAACCTCTAGTCTAGTGAGCTTACCGGCACCCTTCTTTCCATACCGGCAAACTTGTAATGAAGCCCTATGTCTAATAGCAACCATTTACTCCTTGAGGCGGTTCTCAAGAATGCTGGCATTGTTAATTCCACTGATGAAACAGGCACATGTATTGATACTGTTGAGAGTCAAGATGCTGGTGCCCCTAATACTGCTCCATGAGGAGGGAGTGGGTACAACGATGGGGAGATATATAATGCTGGTGTTATTAACATTCTTCCTGTTGCTATTCGAAAGGAGGTTGTAGATACCGATGGGGTGACGTACAATGCCGATGTTGTTTTAGATGATGTTCAATAGGGGGCTGGGTACAACGATTTGATCATTCTTATGACGTGAGCAGCTGCGTGTTCACAGATAATGAAACACCTTGTCTGTGCTGGCGCTATGCCAAGGAATGTCTAACAACTTCAGACAACACAAACATATTCATAGCAGCGTTTACAACCGCTCACGCCCGCGTAAAACTGTTTGCTGTGATGGATCAATTACAAGAACGAGTTCTATATCACGATACTGATAGCATTATTTTTGTCACACACCCTGGGATGTCAACCCGTCGACTGGCAATTATCGAGGGGATCTAACTTCTGAATTAGCTCCTGCAGAATACATTGTGGTGTTTGTATCTGCTGGCCCCAAAACATACTCCCATCGCACATCGCTAGAAGCGGTCAGCATGCAAGTATAAGGTGTAAAGTTAACTGTTAACAACACGGCTACCATACATTTTGACAGTTTAAAAGAGCTGGTGACACCCTGCAGCCTATTCTCCGGGTATAGTGGGCAATAAAAAACAGTGGGATATTAGCACTGTCACTCTACAAAAGACGCTCAGTGTTGTGTTTGATAAAAGAACACTGGTACCAGGCGGGTTGACGCATACCTATGGCTATTAAATATTTTTATGTTAATCTTCACCAGCCCCTTAACTATTCCACAGCGCACCTGACATTTCTCGACCTTCAATGCATCTACGCCACATAAGCGACATGTCCTTATACCTGTTGGTCTGAGCGTTGTTTATCTCAATCTGCATGTTTCGTTTTTCTATTGCATTAAATGTTTTCATTTTCTGTGTTAGGCTGTTTATCCATAACTTGTTATATAAACAAATATTTTTACAATTCATAAAATGGTCTGACTCTTTATTATGTGGTCCTCTTTATTATGTACAACACTACACATCACTTTATTTTGAAAGTTTATTTCGTTCATACGCATAATGCTGGGCTGTGACATTTATTTATTTATTAAAATTGTATAGCGCACAGCATCCTTTGGGCATCGAGGCGCTGTTACTTGCAGAGAGCTGTCGGGGGGAAATTCTGCCGGGGTCGGCCGGGCCGTCCGCAGACCTCCAGGCAGGGAGGCCCCAACTCCTCCCGTGTATCCCAGTTGAGACAGAGCGCGAGACACACACAAGGAGCAAGGTGACTCTGCTGTTTATTAGACAAAACGGCAGGGATGGGTCGAGGAACGTACGCGTCCGTTCTGACACACACACAATCGTGGGGCTCGCAGGCCCTTTTTACTGCATTATGACGCGCTATTCGCGTCACTTCAGAAAGTTAACAAAAAACCTATCGCCACTCTTAATTGGTTGCTCGAGTGGTAGGGTTAGTATAGCGCACATATAGAGGACAATGTTACTGGACAAAGGGTAGTCAGGTGATATATCTGGGTTGTCCCTACAATTAGATACATGAAACTTGTTACATGAAGACTCCTGAGGATTGGTTAATATTACTGACGTCTGAGATAAGAGCCCCATGTTCTGATTGGTGCACCCGTGAGCTTCCCAGCCTGGGACCACCGTTGTTCCCAGCTCTCGGTGTACCTGCGATTGCAACAATGTTTCAATATGGGTACGTGCAGACAATGTGAGGACTTATTCATAGTTGGAAGGCTGACCGCTCCCACTGTCGCAGATGTCCATTGAGCCTTTCAAGTGTATCTGCCTGTGTCTCGTAGCGAGGGATCCAGACGCCTTTTCTCTCCTGGGTTTGGCATCTCGTCAGGTTCGGCTTGGTCACGTGGGGAGGGACCGTGCTCGAGGCAGAATTCTGCACAATTAATATTGCTTTTCCACTGTGTGTCTGGTTTAATTTGCAGGTGTGACCTTAACGTTGGTGCGCGGAGTGCGAGGCTGCAACATCGTGCCTTTGATGCTTTGTTCTTGGAATGTGGGTTTGCAACATCGCGACCTTGGCTGGTTGTTTCCCCGGGCCCATTCTGCAGGATCAGCAACCAGACTCTTGCTTTGTTAATGTCCACGGGAGCTCTTGTTTGAGGCCTACTTGGGCCTGGTGCATAAGTGGTCCGGTTGGTGCATGGGAGCTTTAAGTTATAGCAGCATATAGTTCCATGACCAGTATCGTGTCTTCATTATAGTTCTTATGGTGGTAACTGGTTTCAAGAGAAGCGTGAGCAAGCTTTGTAGATGAGTTCATGACGCGTCTTGCGTTTCTGCATTCTGAAAGCCTATGTAAAAATAATAAAGATGCACGTCCGTGAATATGCCTGTCGCCTACGTCATAGCACTGAGTATATTCTTCGTGTAGATCGGTGTGGGAATGTCCAATGTGTATATTTGCACAGATGTGCTTCCCGTTGTCTAGGTCGTCATGGCATCTCTAACGACGTGTAGATTTTAGTCTAGTTGGTCCGCGCCGCAGGTGTCGGCATGGTCAGTGCGGGCTGTTGGGCAGGCAGATGGACACATCCGTATGTTCCTATACCAGGGTATTTGGTCATCTGGTAAATGGACAAACTCTTCTCGTGGCGGGTTTCTGGGTCGTGACCCTCTAGGCCAAGTGCGAGAGGTGAAGGACGGGAGCCTGGTCTTCCATTCTCCCACTTCAGTCCCCCCTCTGGTCGACTTGTCGACCACAAACATATCTTTCTCGTTGTCTCCTCTTACTCGCCATATCTTAGTTATTCCTCCCAGATGTCCATAATGGTTCACATGATCTTCAAATGACCAATACATATATTCACAGGTTCCTCCAGGAGTACAGTATACCCATTTCCCTATGTAACTCCTGGGGTTTCTTGGGTTCTCGATCTTTACTGATGGTGGGTCTAGATGGTTGGTGATTATTTGGGTGCGCAGCTTCTCCCTCTCCTGTATTATCACACCGGTATGTTGGCCGTCATCTGCTGGCATCAGGGGGTGCATTCCCACCATTTCGAGCAACTCGTCAGTGGTGCGTGCCTTCCGGGCCTTCCAAAATCTAATTATGATCAGCGTAGCTCCAGCCAAAATAGTACAACCCACTATTATTTTCAGTCCATCTGACAGCCAGGATGGCATCCATGACCATAATATTGAGAACCAGCTCTTATCCTTGTTTACACCGTTACTTTCATCCATCATTTTGGAGTGCATCTGGGCCAATTGTGAAACTGCTTCAGTCAGTGTACCATTATCAGCATCGTTGGCAGGTATGAACGTGCAGCATGATTGTCCTATCTTTGCACAAACTCCTCCTTCCATTGCTGTGAGAAGGTCCAATACATATCTGTTCTGGAGTGCTACCATTCTTATAGCTCGCAGCTCCTCTTTTATTGCGTTAAACCCATTCACTGTAGAATTGATGGTCATCATTAGTTCCCATCTAGTTATTTGGAGCCATTTTGCGTTTGCGTAAGCCTGCAGTCCCGGGTGTATTATTGAAGAGAAGAACATTGCTGCTCTGCTGAATAGTCTGTGTTCTGGCGGTATGGAAGTTAGTTCCGTTTCCGACCTTCCCCACAGGTAATTTCCCGTCAATGGCTCTCCTTGTCTTTTCCTTCTATTTAGAACAGTATCATTGTTGTTGGTCCTGTTCCCTTGCTCCTCCTTAAGTGGTGCAGATCTCTTTTTTCTCTTGTCCCCTTCATCCATTTTGGGAAAGTTCGCCACGTTAACATGCTTCTTAGGTACCACTAGTGATGGTACATTGACGTGCACCATTGTGCACACACCATTCCACAGGGGGGGCAGTGTATGGTATGCCTTTTCTCCACAGGCCCAATAATGGTCCATTATTACTGCTGTTCCTGCTCCCCCCTCAGGTAACTCCGTCACACTTGCACAATTGGTGTTATATCCTACGTCCACCTCTCCTTTATGCTGGTAGCATACCTTGGGCGCAGTCAACGGTAGTATTGTTATTGGGTCTTCATCTGTTTCTACCCACGTGAGCATTGGTACATACTTGATCCACGTCGTCCAACATCGGTGATTGTGGGCCTCGATAGTTGAGATAGTTTCTTTTGTTACCATGTTGCTGCCAATCACTCATATCTCCCAGCTGTTGTCCAGATACACCTTTCCTGTTATCGTCACCAGCGGCCTCTCCCAACATCCTTGTTTACCCGGAACTTCGGTGGCGTACCAATCACATGGTAGATACTGCAGTGTTACTTTCTTTGTTTCTCCTTTTGCAGGGCCACTTGTTATGTATCTGAATGCTTCTGCATGTAAACTGGTCTTGTGGTAACTCAAATAGGTCTTGAGGAAGTTGTTTTCATATGGATATGAGTCTCGTGTTTTCCATGTCATGTGCACTACCGTCCCTTGAAATCTTCCTTTCGTTTGGAACAGTGCCAAGTATATTATGCATTGTGCTATCTTTTCATCAATTTCTGTGGCAACAAATGTTCGTGAAGCACTCATGGCGTATGGTATTAATGAGCAAACGTAGCAGCTGTCCTCAGTTGTCTGTTTACCAATGCGGGTCATGTGTTGGTACCATATGTTGTTTGTGACGTGTGCTGAGTCTTGTATAAAATTATCAATACCTTTATTGTCTGAGTATGTGCTGCGTTTAATTCTATTTTGCTTGGGTGCAAAGTGACTACTATCACCTGACGTAACACCTGTTGCAGCATGGGACGGGGGTATGTTAGGTTTAGGTGCAGCAATAAAATTAATAGCATAGCTGTACTGCCATACAGAAGCAGCCAAGAACCCGGTGATCATCAAAATCCCTATTACCTTTATTACATATGCTAGTCTCACCGGCATTTTGCTCTTACCTTGCTGCAGTCCTGGCAGCGTATTCTTGCAACGTTAAAGTTGCCCGCCTGAAAATTCTCAAAATGCTGGTTACTAAATGTTAGTGTTTTGTTTCCTTTAAGCTCTCCCTATCAAATATTCATTCAGTGCCCAGGCGAAGAGCTGTTCCCACGCCACTCTAAGTGATCTGTCTCTTAGGATCGGCAAGTATGGGCGGAGGTGGGGCATGGAATATTCTATGGCCAAGAGGAATGCTGTGTAGTAGACACGCACCCTTCTCCTTTTTAGGTACGTTGGCCTTTTTATTTCGTATACAAATTGGTGTGACAATTCTTCTGGGTAGTTATCATCTGGGAGTACCATCTACACCTGGGCAGTGAACTTATTAGTAAGCTATTTTCTTAACAGTACAATACGCAGTTCCTGTATGTGCGAAAGAAAAAGAGAACATTCACGTGTTTACAGGTGTATTTGTGAGGCAATGTCTTTCAGGTCGGTTATGACTGAACTTGGGGGTCAATGGGCGGGGGTTTGGGCTCAGGTGGCGGAAGTATTTTTACTCCTTGAGCGTGTGACCATGGGGTGGGCAATATGGGTATCACTCCTTTCTCCGTCAGTTATTGTCTCCGGGGAAGTTGGGGAGTGACACGGTAAGGGAACAATTGGGTCGTTGTCTGTGGTAGAACTTTCTTCCTCTGTCGGGGATGTTGTTGCTGCTTTTCCACTGGACCTGTCGTTGGCGCTGGGGCGGGTCTGCAGTTTGTAGATCTTTACATCATGTAGGTGGTTCCAGGCACGCTTGTCTTTTAGTTTTACTGCTCTTGTTGATACGTCCTCTACCAGATGGGGGCCAGTAAACCTCTTATCGTTCCACTTCCTATTGAAATTGCGAAGTAGCACGTGGTCACCTTTGGCAAGTTTGCACAAGTTCTCCTTTTCTAATTCGGTACTGGCGCCTTCTTCTTGATTGCTGGTGGACCCACCCCGTGTGCGCTCGAGCTGTTGAGACACAAATACAACACTAGTAATCAAAGAAGACACATATTGATACATTTCATCACCTAACACACTTGCTGAACTTTCGTGGTCAGTGAATGCCCTTGACGTTGGCGTTAGGGGAAGGCGCATTTGACGTCCAGTAACCACCTCGTGCGGGGTGAGGTGGTGGTCGGACCCTGGCCTATTCCTTAATTCGAATAGGGCTAATGGAAGGCAATACAACCAGCTTTTCTTTGTTGTTTGTTGTATTTTTGCAATTGCCTCCTTCAGTAGGCCATTCAGGCGTTCACATATACCGTTAGCCTGTGGGTGGTATGCACATGCAAATTTATGTTTTATGTTCAGCAAGGATGTAATATGCTGGAACATTTCGTTTGCGAAATGTGGGCCGTTGTCTGACCTTAACACCTCGCACACTCCCCACCTGGGGAAGACCTCCCTTACTAGGAATTTGGCTGCTCTAAATGCATCTGGGTGTGAACAGGGCCCTGCTTCAATCCATCTAGAGAATGGGCATACTACTACAATCATATACCTATTACCTTGACATATGTTGATCATATCAATATAGTCAATGTGAAGGTGCCGAAAAGGTCCCTCTGGCCGGGGTATGGTACCTCTTATCACCTTTAGGGTATGACCGGCCGTAAACTGCTGACATGTAAGACAATTGCTAATAAAATTTGACACATGAGAATTTAACTCAGGACAGAACCAATCTTCTCTAATTCGTGCTGCAATTATTTCCTTGCCTGTATGGGCTGGGTGATGTAATTGACTTAGGGCGGTGTTTAAAAGTGCCAATGGTATTACAACTTTCCCAGTGCTGCTCTGGCGCCATAATGCGTCAGTTGGTGACATTGTACATCCTCTTTTTACCCATATTTCTTTTTCGGCCATTGGTGCAGCCGCTTGTAGCTCCATAATCTGTGTGGCTGGAAGATGGGTGTACCCTTCTCTTATCAACATCTCCCTAGCCATTCCCCTCCCTCTCCCTCTCTGTGAGTCTGTAGGGTTCCATATTTCACCAAAGTATGCAGCATATTTCGCATGTGCGTCTGCTGCTGCATTCCCTTTTGAGATGTGATCTTCCCCATTGGTGTGTGCGGTGCATTTTACCAGGGCTAGTTCTTGGGGGTCATTTATTACTTCAATTAGTTCAGCTAATAAGAGGGCATGTTGCACTGGAGTGCCATCAGCTCTCCTAAACCCTCTTCTTCTCCATTTTGATAGCCCTGAGTGGACAGTGGATGTAACATATGCACTGTCGGAATATACTGTTACTCGTTTGTCAAAACTTTCCTTCAATGCCAATATTAGTGCAACCAGTTCTGCGGCTTGAGCAGAATAATGCTGTGGTAATTGTACACATTTCATAGCCACACACACCGGCGCCTCCATCATTTTAACCACTGCTGCCCCCGTCCTCCTTATCCCATCTCCTTGATCAATAGTTGATGACCCATCAATAAACAAAAGCTCACCTCCCTCTAGTGCGTTTTCTTCAACTTTTCTAGTACCCGAGTACATTTCAGTTATTTGGGTGCAATCATGGGCATAATCTCCCTCCTCAATTACTTCTGCTAGGAACCTTGCAGGGTTAACCGTGCTGCATCTAACAATTGCTAGTTCAGCTCTAGACAAGATGATCTCATAACCTGATGCTCTTTGTGTTGTTAGTGTGGACTTAGGTTTATTCAATATTGCAAATAGTGCATGTTCCACAAACAGTGTAGTCGGACACCCCATGGTTATTGCTGATGCTTTTTCCACTGCAAACGCAGCTGCAGCGAGACCTTGTTCGCAAGGGAAGTGGCCTAACATCACAGGTCTAAATGACCGCTGTAAAATGCTACTGGTTTATAGCCCATGCTCGTTTTCTGGGCCAATACTGCCTTCATCACTGCTGAGTCGCAATGTGAAAATATAAAAAATCGACGCTCATAGTCTGGGGATGCCAGTACAGGAGCAGTTGAAATTGCGTCTTTCAATTCATCAAAGGCCTCTCTCATTTCCATAGTCCACCTCAACTTTTTATCCCCTTTATTTGCTTCTCTCAAACCCTCAAGCAGGGGTCCTATGTATGAGCTGTAATCAAATACCCATGCTCTACAGTAGTTGCACAGCCCCAGAAATTGCTGCAGTTCTCTCACAGTCTGTGGCATTGGAGTGCTTGAAATGGCCTGTGCTCTTTGTGGTGCAATCTTTCTTCCATGTTGGGATATTAGTTGGCCAATGTAAAGTACCTGTTCCTGACAGTATTGTATCTTATTCATGTCTACCTTGTACCCTTTCTCAGCCAATATCGTCAACATTTTTAAGGAGTCCTCTCTACATTTACTTTCGTTTGTACTGCAAATTATTATGTCATCCACATACTGTAACACTGTGCTTTCCATTTCAACGTTACTCAAATCCATCTGTATTACTCTATTGAAAATTGAGGGTGATTCACAATACCCCTGTGGCAATCTGGTATGTTTCCACTTTGTATTTCGGTAAGTGAAGCTTGTCAAATCTTGTGAGTCTGGGTGTAATGGTATTGAGAAGAAAGCATTTTTAAGGTCAATCACTGTAAACCGTGATGCTTCTGCTGGAATGCCACACAATATTGTGGCCGGGTTTGCTGTTACTGGATACTCTGCTTCCACTATGTTATTCAAGGGCCTGAGGTCCTGTATGAAGCGCCAAGACCCCCCTTTAGCCTTGCGCACTGGGTACACAGCCGTGTTGCAGGGTGACTCTGAGGGGACCAATATGCCATTGTTTATAAGGGCACCTTTTTTCAATGTTATCCTTACACCCCCTATGCTTTTTATGCATCCCACGTCATAAGGGCTGGTAGTCCATAATGATTTGGGCACCCTTGACATATCCTCCTCAAAGAAGGGGACTGGGGTGCATGTGGGTGCCTCAAGTGCCATTGCAATTTTCTGTGCTACTTGTTTGTGAGCCACCCTTAGCCATATTCCTACACTCATCATGAACACCATTTCACCTTCCTCCTTTTCTTCTGAGAACAGCTCCTCATCTGACACCTGGGTCAGCCTACATCCTTCTGCTAGTGCTATCACTGCCCTCCATGCTCTCCCTTCTTTATCTTGGGCATGTACAGCAATATAGTCAGCTGTTGCAATAATGCTCTCAATGTCCATTACAAACACCTTTCCTTCTGGTTCATTAACAGGTGTTTCTGGTCGGAACAGATAGGCTGCTGGCCTCCTCCATATTTTCCCTTCTATCCCTGGCATCCATGCAAACGCCATGTCTGTTCCATACTGGAATAGCTCGCCATCTACTGGCTCCGCCCTAATCGCTGTCTGTCCACAGTATGCTTGCATAATCTGTCGTGCTGCGAGCATGTTAATCCCTGGAGTAGAGCAAATTATGCCATCCTCTGTAAAGGAGATCATCATATTCAACCTGTTCATTATGTCCCTCCCCAGTATATTCACTGGGGAGGCACTATAATATAAAAGTGGAACTGACAGATCATAATCTCCAATAGATAAGGGAACGTTATCAGTAAAGGGAACCAACCCTTTAGCCCCAGAAAATCCTTGGGTGTTCATGGCTTCGCCTGACATCTTAAATTTACCTTCCCTTATGCAAGACCGGGTTGCCCCGGTATCAACAAGGAATGATAATTTTTTGTCACCTATCGTTACCTCTATGCGTGGCTCCTCCGCACTATTAGGTGTTACTGACAGGATGGGACACACCAAGGCCGTCTGTGGGCTGTCCTATTGTGGGTACAATGATTGGCCATTCCCGGTGTAAGGGTTGTGTCCCAAGACCGTCACCCTACCCAATTGCGTTTGTTGAGTTTGGGGTTGCTGTGTTAAGGGTACTTGTTGTTGTGGCAGTGGCTGTTGTTGTGGTATTTGTTGTTGTTGTGGGTCACTTCCTTGTTGTAACGTCTGCTGTTGTTGTATGCCCTGCTGTTCTTGTGAGGTCCTAGGTTGTGCTTGTTCATTCCATGCTGGTGTTCCTGGCCTGACCCTACACGTACGTGACATGTGTCCTAATAACCCACAACTCCAACACACGGGTGGTTCCCTGCTTTGCCATGGGAAGCTCCCTGTGTTGTCCTGGTATACTGGTTGCCCTGTGGGGTAGGAATGTCTAAGTCCTCCCACCTGCTGTTGGGCATTATATCCGTATCCTCTCCCTCTCATAAATCCTCCTCTCCCCCTATTATAACTATAATACCCAGCTCCTTGCATTGGGTACCCTCCTCCCATGTTTGGTGCGTGTAATTGCAGTGGTGGGACTGGGGCTTGTTGTGTTATAATCTGTGGAGGTGCTATTTGAGCAGGATCTTGTGCAGCCACTACTTGTATTGGGCTTTGGGCCATTGGTGTGGGCGTAGTTATTAATGCCCCTTCCATTGTGTATTTAGTATGTTTTTTCTGTACTAGTTTAGCCTCTTCTGTTTTCCTGTCTTCTTCCTTTTGTTTCATCTTTCCTTGCCATGTCCTGCAGTGATGTACTATAGTCAGTTGTATCTCTGGCCATGGTTTTGCTTCCATTCCCACTACTTTCTTTAGTTGTTTCGGAACTCCTTCTGGGAGCCCTTGTACTAGTATATGATAAAATATGGCTGGTGTTTTGTCCCATTGTTCTCTAGTTTCCATGCGCCACTTCTCTTGGATATCCTGGATACAATCAACAGGATCCTCATTCTCATGCATCTTACGGGAAGTAATTGCTCCTATGTCTGATGTGTCTGGGTATTGTACTCTTAGTGCCTGCCATAGCGCATGTCTGCAGTTTGCAAATGGTGCCCCATCATGCGATGTGTTTGTTATTGTTACCCCATGGAATCCCGCTCTCTTCCAAATGTCATCCGCTCTATCCCCTAATATTGATATTAACAGGCCCTTTACATCTCCTACTGCTAGTTTCTGTCCTGCGGTGTGTTTTTCCATTTCATATATCCACTTACCCGCACCTCCACTTAGTGATGGGAGCCTACATTTTATATTTTCCTTATCCGTATGCTTCCAAGGGACGTACTGTGGTCTAACCCCTCCTCTCTCCAACAGTGGCATTAAGTTGTGTCTTGTGTCACCCTTTATGTTCCACAATATCGAGTCTTCACACCCCTCCTCTTCTTCCGGTTCCTTTACCTCTTCAATTTCGTCCTTATTACCCCTGCTCCTAACTCCTTCTCCCCTTTCGTCATTTCCTGTAGTTAATGTGGGCGTGTTTATTTGTCTGTCTTGCCTGCGACTAGGGAGGTCTCTAAGTCTACATGCATAAGGTGTCAGTTCGTCCATGAAGGGCGCGAGCTTTATTCTGCGCAGCGAGCGTGCGGTGGTTGAGCATGTAGGGTGCGATGGGGGAGGGCGTGATGGAGATGGGGATGGTGTGTTTTCATTGGTTTGTCTTTCCACTAATCCTTTCACTCCCTCCTCACTTCTCTCCAAGTCCTCCCTTCTCCTAGTGATCCATGGCGAGTCTATGTTTGTTCGAGTGAGGTATAGCTTATCTAAGCTTTCCCTTTCACTCTTTCTTCCTTCTCTCTCCACTCCTTCTTCCTCCTCACTGCAAAAATCATTCATAAATGGCACCCCCACTCTGCCTTTTTCCCTTTTATTGTTACTGTCTCTAAGTCTATTAGGTCTATTTCTCCTTTTCTTTTGCTATCAACCGCTCCCCCTAGTGCTGATGTTGTTGCTACTTCTCTACTTCTATATACATCCCCCCATCTTTCACTCTCCCTACTCCTCCCTTCTCTTTCTCCTTCACTTTTCTCCTCCATCTCCCTACTATTTTCCTCCCTCTTCCTTTTCAATTCCTCCATCACTTCGTTGCTCATTTGTTCCAATATTCTTTCATCCTCTTTCTTCCTTTCCCATTTCACTCTTTCTCTCTCTACTATACTTTCTATTATTTTCCCCTCTTCATATTTCTTAGCTGTCTCTGATAGTACCCTCCTCTTCCATATTGCCATTTCCTTTTCTCTTTCTTCTTCTTCCTTCTTCTTCTCTCTCAACACTACTCTTGATACCCTGTCTGCTGCGGCTTTTACCCTTTCAGCTTCTCTCCTCTGCTCCTCATTTTGTTCCCTTAATTTTTCCAATTCGTTCTTACCTTCTTTCCTTTTCCTCACTCTCTCTTTTTCCTCCCTCTCAAGCTGTTTCATTAGTTCATTCTGCTCATCCCTTAGCTTCGCTAATCTTTCCTCTAAAATCTCTTCCTTTTGTCGTAATAGCTCCTCCCCCCTCATTTCACTCTCTCTTGCACTATCTTCGTCTGCTCTCTTTACTACCTCCCTCTCTTCTCCAGTTAGTGTACCCCGTAATTTTAATAATATCTGTGCAGCTACCCACTCATCATGTCCTATCTCTACAGTCTGCTCCTCTCCAATCTTTCCCTCTCCCATTGCCATTTTCCTATGAGCCACATATGGTGGAGGGCTGTATGCCGGGTTCGAGTATCCCTCAGCCGCCCTTAACTGTCCTTCTATTTCTCCTAATTCTCTTAACGGGTACAATCTTCCTCCCTCCGTTTTCACTCCCGGTGTTATGGGTATCTCGTTGTTCGGTTCCTTTTTTATGTCGTCTGATTTAACACTTTTTTCTCCTCCCTCTCCTCCGTTCCCCGTATTCTTTGTGCTTTCACGCCCCTGTTTCCCATCCTCTCCTTCTTTCTTAATCTCCTTTTCTTCCGGTGTTTCCCCCATAGTGAACATTCCATTTGGTCCCGGTCGGGACCCCTGGAACATCCTCCATAAGTTAAACACCTCCACATGGTTTGCCAACTTCTTCCCCTTGTATGTATTGTGCAGATGGTTTAGCAGTGAATGTTGGGCATATGGATCGAAACTCCCATTAGGTGGCCATGGTGTTAACATTTTGTTATCCGTCCCCTGGGTCCACTCTATGCTGTACTTTATTAACTTCTCCCTATGGGGTGGCAGTGTGGTGCATATGTGTTGTAATGGTGTAGTGAGGGTGTTCCCCCACCCTCCCGACCCTGTCCCGTATGACATGGTGACTCTCCACTTGTTACCCTTTCCTTCACTGGTAGTTTACAATATACAACCTTATATTGTTTACCTGGCCCCGTAAGTATGGGGACTTACGACAATCCGTTATGTATGGTTTTACATTTGTCGATTCCCTTCTGTTACTACACCCTTACGGCCCCCTGCGGCCGAAGCGCACTCAGCCCCCTGCGGCTGCGTACCCTTTACGACGCTCTTATACAGTCGTCCTGTTTCCCCGTTCTCCTCCCCCTGTTACACTTGCCGTGGCCGGCGTTCTCCGTGCGCAGCCACGCCCCTTTCCCCTTCTCCTTTTCCCAATCCACTCGTTTATCGTTTATCTCCGTGCCCGCTCCCTTATCACATTTCTCTTCCCCACCACTCCCAAAACCAAACTTCCTTGTGTTCGCGCTATCCTATTAAGTCCCTACTGGTGACGTCACCGATCTCTTCGAGCTACTGGTACATTCTTATTATGTTCTTTTAAGTTCAAAATACACTTGCAACCTACCCCCGCTAACCCTACAGCTGTCTTCCTGTCACTCCTGGAACAAGGTAATCAAATCAACAATATAATCGGACTGCGCACACTGCGTCGCCTCGCGTGTGATACGCCCCTCAACAGGAGGGCTTAACCAGCCAATTATCTTCCGTATTGGGCAACTTAGTTAACTAGCCACCGCCTACAGGGAATCGTCATCTACCTATCGAGTTTCTTGCTCGAACAATAGGGATCCTCGTCTACTCATTGATCAATAAATGCCAAATCGTAGGAAACCACACACACACCCCCACCCTTACACGCAGTCACGACTTAGGCCAATCAGTGCCTTACGAGCTGCCGCACATGATGTTTTCGTGCTCCGCCCTCCCTCTTCCGCGTAACGTAGCCGACTGCTCTCGCACTCGTTTCGCTACCATTCAGTCCATTGGCAACACTAAGTTTTTAGACCTTCGCCGCGCATCTGTACAACACCTCCCTCATTCACTTCCTCCCCTCTCCCTCACAATTTCGCATTGCTTGTTGTGCGTGTCATGCTCACCAAGTTCTCTCGATGCAGGGCCGCTCGACTGCGTGCACCCCTCCAAGCGGCTCGCCACCTCCCCTCGTCTGGACCACGTCTGGACACTCGCCAACCGCGGGCGGGATACTTCTCAACCGGCTCCCGAAGGCCAATATCCGGATTGCGCTGTCCGGTCTTCTCACAGCTCCGCGATGGTCCTGTAGTCCTCAGAAGGGGGCAACGGCAGAGGGGGCCGCACCGCCGGGCCTCCTCGCAACGGGAGTGCCTGGAAAAATTAAAAATAGAAGGTCGAAGTAAAAAATAAAAGGTCGATCTTAAACAGATCTCAGCAGTGCCTCGAACTTGTCGGGGGGAAATTCTGCCGGGGTCGGCCGGGCCGTCCGCAGACCTCCAGGCAGGGAGGCCCCAACTCCTCCCGTGTATCCCAGTTGAGACAGAGCGCGAGACACACACAAGGAGCAAGGTGACTCTGCTGTTTATTAGACAAAACGGCAGGGATGGGTCGAGGAACGTACGCGTCCGTCCTGACACACACACAATCGTGGGGCTCGCAGGCCCTTTTTACTGCATTATGACGCGCTATTCGCGTCACTTCAGAAAGTTAACAAAAAACCTATCGCCACTCTTAATTGGTTGCTCGAGTGGTAGGGTTAGTATAGCGCACATATAGAGGACAATGTTACTGGACAAAGGGTAGTCAGGTGATATATCTGGGTTGTCCCTACAATTAGATACATGAAACTTGTTACATGAAGACTCCTGAGGATTGGTTAATATTACTGACGTCTGAGATAAGAGCCCCATGTTCTGATTGGTGCACCCGTGAGCTTCCCAGCCTGGGACCACCGTTGTTCCCAGCTCTCGGTGTACCTGCGATTGCAACAATGTTTCAATATGGGTACGTGCAGACAATGTGAGGACTTATTCATAGTTGGAAGGCTGACCGCTCCCACTGTCGCAGATGTCCATTGAGCCTTTCAAGTGTATCTGCCTGTGTCTCGTAGCGAGGGATCCAGACGCCTTTTCTCTCCTGGGTTTGGCATCTCGTCAGGTTCGGCTTGGTCACGTGGGGAGGGACCGTGCTCGAGGCAGAATTCTGCACAATTAATATTGCTTTTCCACTGTGTGTCTGGTTTAATTTGCAGGTGTGACCTTAACGTTGGTGCGTGGAGTGCGAGGCTGCAACATCGTGCCTTTGATGCTTTGTTCTTGGAATGTGGGTTTGCAACATCGCGACCTTGGCTGGTTGTTTCCCCGGGCCCATTCTGCAGGATCAGCAACCAGACTCTTGCTTTGTTAATGTCCACGGGAGCTCTTGTTTGAGGCCTACTTGGGCCTGGTGCATAAGTGGTCCGGTTGGTGCATGGGAGCTTTAAGTTATAGCAGCATATAGTTCCATGACCAGTATCGTGTCTTCATTATAGTTCTTATGGTGGTAACTGGTTTCAAGAGAAGCGTGAGCAAGCTTTGTAGATGAGTTCATGACGCGTCTTGCGTTTCTGCATTCTGAAAGCCTATGTAAAAATAATAAAGATGCACGTCCGTGAATATGCCTGTCGCCTACGTCATAGCACTGAGTATATTCTTCATGTAGATCGGTGTGGGAATGTCCAATGTGTATATTTGCACAGATGTGCTTCCCGTTGTCTAGGTCGTCATGGCACTTCTAACGATGTGTAGATTTTAGTCTAGTTGGTCCGCGCCGCAGGTGTCGGCATGGTCAGTGCGGGCTGTTGGGCAGGCAGATGGACACATCCGTATGTTCCTATACCAGGGTATTTGGTCATCTGGTAAATGGACAAACTCTTCTCGTGGCGGGTGTCTGGGTCGTGACCCTCTAGGCCAAGCGCGAGAGGTGAAGGACGGGAGCCTGGTCTTCCATTCTCCCACTTCAGAGCTTAGTTACAGGGACAACCATTTTTAAAGAAACTGTTTTTAATCCCATGGTGTAAACTGAGAACTCTGTCCTTGTTTCAAATGTTGGCTTTTATTTTTTATATTTTATATTTTAATATTTTCGCAGGAAGATTGCGAAAGGTACAGGCATCTTTCTCTAACAAAATCAAAGTCTAGGGAACTGATAACAGACGCACAAGCAACTCCCAGGGCCCAGACTGACTTACCTACTATGACTAATTCACCCAGCCAGTAGGAATGTTTTAGCTCCCATAAAATTACCATGGAAGATATGGTTAAAACGCTGTCCTCTATGAGACTAACATCCTGCGCTGAAAACATTCTCCCCCTGAAAATTATACTGAAGAATGGAGACATCTTCGTCCCAATGCTCACTAAGATTGCCAACGCGTCATTCCGCAATAATGTAGTGCCAACCAGCATTAACACAGTGACCGTCACACCCTTGGTAAAGAAACCAGGGCTAGATCAAAAAGAGACGGGAAATTTGAGACCAATAACAAATTGCAACTTCATTTTCAAAGTGTAGGACAAGATTGCCACAGCACAACTGTAATCGTATGTGGAAGCTAATGACATCTTGCATAATCGTCAGTCGGGTTTCCGTGCGGCTCATAGCACGGGAACAGCAATGCTTGATCTGCAAACGTATGTTTGAACATCATAGACAAGGGCAACGCAGGCCTTCTTATTCTCCTTGATCTAAGTGCCGCTTTGATCTGCTGGATCGCAAACAGCTGCAACGGGCATTGGAGAAGGTGGCAAATTGTTCTAAAGAAGCCATCAGTTGGCTGACATCGGTCCTAACAGACAATAAATCTAAAGTTCACTGGGGTGACACATTTTCTGAAGAAACTTTAATATACTCTGGGGTTCCTCAGGGTGTTAGCTTATCACCACTCCTGTTTAATCTCTACCTCTGATTCCTCTGCGTAGTCTTGGATAACATTGATGCACATTTCACCAATTACGCAGACGATACCCAGCTGGTAATGAAGTTGAGTGGAAGCTACCCACAGGATAGCGCAAAACTGACCCCATTGAACAACACAATTGAAGCACAGGTTGAATATGTGAGAAAGAACTGCTCATATTACCTTCGGCTCTTAAGGGCAATTCAACAGTTTTTTTGCATATATAGTTGTGCAACCATCGCCAGAGCCACCATTCTGTCACAACTGGATTATGGCAATGCGCTATTATCAGGGGCCAACAAATGGTGTATAGCTAAATGTCAAGTTATCCAAAATAATGCTGTTAGAATTGTGAAGAGCAAATATAGGTACAAACACATCAGCAAGGACAGAGTTGCACTGCATTGGCTATCGGTGGAAGATAGGAATGTGTTCAAAGCCATGACATTAGTTCATAGATGCTTGCCTGGAAAAGCCCCTGATTACCTGTAGGAAAAGATAACTTGTTATGGTCCGGGGCGATCCTTGAGATCGGAAGTCATGGGCCAGGTCACGGTCATACCCCACAAGCGAACAAACGGAATGGGCAAGGCATTCTCAGTAATGGCAGCAACCAAGTGGAATAACTTACTCCAACAACTAAGACTGGAACCAAAATACACCGTCTTTCGAAAAAAACAGAAAACTTACCTATTCAAGTGAAGTCTGCCAAATAGTATGGTTCCCCCCAGGTACTGTCTACATCTGTTATCTGCTGTGTCTTGTTCATCTGTACGTTTCTGTCCATGTCACTGTGTTGGCGCCCAGATGCCTTAAAGGCAAATAAAAAATAAATACCCAAAAATAATATTTTCACAGATGATGCTACAAGCTCTTAACACCCCTTTGTTATTATATTTATATGCCAGATTTATGCAGGCAATGTTCACCCAAGCTCAGCATAAAGACTCAACAAGGTTTCATAAAACATATTTTTTATTGACATTTAAAACATTTTGTTCAGATTTTGTTCACATTAAGGGGGTAATTCATAGAATTCAGCGCACAAGTGGCGCACGCGGCTGGCGCACAGTGTGCGCGTGCGAATCCCTGCGCCAGCCGCGTGCGCTAAAATCCATTTCCGCGCACAGCGTATTCATGGATTCCAGCCACCAAAACCAGCCGTGGCGCACAGTGGCACAGCGACCCTGCAGCAGCGCCAGTTACGCCCCCAAGAACGCCGCTCGCGCAGGAAAAAGCCATCAATATACCCAAACCAGCGCAAAGGGCTGCGCTAACCCTATACCAGTACGGCAAGCGCGCTACGTGTATCACTGGGGTGCGCGGGAAGTACCTCACGCGATTGGCCCCGTGCGAGCAGGGTACGCGTATTCCAGGGCTGCGCGGGAAGTTCCACACGCGATTTCCGCAGGGTACGCGTATCTCAGGGGTGTGCGGGAAGTGCCACATGCGATTTCAGCAGGGTACGTGTATTTCAGGGGTGCGCGGGAATTTCCACACGCGATTGGGCCCGTGCGAGCAGGGTACGCGTATCTCAGGGGTGCGCGGGAAGTGCCACATGTGATTTCAGCAGGGTACGTGTATTTCAGGGGTGCACGGGAATTTCCACACGCGATTGGGGGTACGCATATCTCAGGGGTGCGCGGGAAGTGCCACACGCGATTTCAGCAGGGTACGTGTATTTCAGGGGTGCGCGGGAAATTCCACACGCGATTTCATCAAGGTACGTGTATTTTGGGGTGCGGGGGAAGTTTCACACACGACATCAGCAGGGCACGTGTATTTCAGGGGTGCGCGGGAAGTTCCACACGCGATCTCATCAGGGTACGTGTATTCCGTGGTGCGGGGGAAGTTTCACACGCGACATCAGCAGGGTACGTGTATTCCAGGGGTGCCCGGGAAGTTCCACACGCAATTGGGCCTGTGCGAGCAGGGTACGCGCATTTCAGGGGTGCGCGGGAAGTTCCACACGCGATTCCATCAGGGTACGTGTATTACAGGGGTGCGCGGGGAGCATCACACGTGAATTGCACGTGTGGGTCCTCCCAGGTGTTCCCTCTACACCCTCCACGGCCCCTGCAGGTGGCTCACACCACAGGGGCCTACCCTGCACATGTCCTGCAGGCACACCATCCACCATGGCCATGACCCCCAGCCAACCTACATGTCAACTTGCACTACTGCCCACCAACGCATGTCCCCCTGCACCCCCAGCCACCAGGGGCACCCTCCACCAGGCCCCCACCCATGTCTCCCAGCACCCCCACCCCCCAGCAGTGCAGGGGCACCCACCACCAGGCCCCCACCCATGTCTCCCACCACCCCCACCCCCCAGTCACCAGGGGCAGCCTCCACCAGGCCCCCACCCATGTCTCCCACCACCCCCACCCCCCAGCAGTGCAGGGGCAGCCTCCACCAGGCCCCCACCCATGTCTCCCACCACCCCCACCCCCCAGCAGTGCACGGGCAGAGGCACAGCAGCAGCAGCAGCAACGTGGTGGGAGCCATGAAGGCTCGGGGCCTTCAACATCGGAGGGGCAGGCATCGACCAGAGGGCAGGAGGACCCAGGACAGAGAGTGTCTTCCGTGTGGCAGCGGTTGGGCCACGCCATAGATGCGGAGCGGCAGCGGGCGGAAGAGGCACGGCTCACAATGGTCAGGGTGGAGAACTCCATGCGGAGGGCCCTGAGGCGGGCCGAGTGCCTCGAGGCAATCCGCAGGGGTTTGGAGGTGGAGACGTCGACGGCCCTGCGGACCCTCGGGGCCATGGAGGAGGACCGCCTCCGGGACATTGAGGAGGAGTTCGATGATGCCCTGGCCCGGGACATCCACAAGTGAGCCGTGAAACTAGCCCGCTGCCCTTGTACATAGTTATGTAGGTAGTGTTAGGTTTCATTTTAGTTTTGATTTTATTTGGACCTTTCGGACATTGGCCACATTTTTGTATATAGTTTATTTTATTAGTTAGTGTAGTTAGATAGGTTTCCTTTCTTTTGTTGGGATAATGGTCCCTGGCTTGTTGCCATGTACATAGTTCACTGTTGGATTGTATTTTTTTTTCACTTTTTAACCATGGAGCAATGGCTTTCTTTTTTTTCCCCATTGGATTTTGTTTTGTGGACATTGACTTTGGACAACATTACTTTGGAATTTTATTTTTGGTTTTGCTTTTTTTCACGGACATGCTTCTTTTGATTTTTGTACATTCACATTTCTGTTTCTTCATTTTTTATTCTATTTATGTTTCCTTTAATACATATATTTTTTTGATGAACTTCAATGTGTGGTATCTCATTGGTTTCATGCATTTCATGATATGTGTTTTGAGATTCACTGACACCCATTGGGTGTATGTGAGGGAAATGTGTTTGTTTCGGAACTTGCAATTGGTGTTCTGTGATGTAATTGCAAATTATGAGTGGGTGGATGCAATACTCGGGTGGGTGTTTTGCATTTGGAGGCTGACCATAGGGACCAGGGATCTAGATTGTGATGACATGTTGGCTGGGGAACATGAGTTGCACATGGGTGGGGGCCTGCTGGCAGGTGCCCCACAGTGCTGGGGGGTGGGGGTGGTGGGGAACATGAGTTGGACATGGGTGGGGCCTGCTGGCAGGTGCCCCACAGTGCTGGGGGGTGGGGGTGGTGGGGAACATGAGTTGGACATGGGTGGGGGCCTGCTGGCAGGTGCCCCTGCACTGCTGGGGGGTGGGGGTGGTGGGAGACATGGGTGGGGGCCTGGTGGAGGCTGCCCCTGGTGACTGGGGGGGGGTGGGGGTGGTGGGAGACATGGGTGGGGGCCTGGTGGAGGCTGCCCTTGGTGGCTGGGGGGTGGGGGTGGTGGGAGACATGGGTGGGGGCCTGGTGGAGGCTGCCCTTGGTGGCTGGGGGGTGGGGGTGCTGGGAGACATGGGTGGGGGCCTGGTGGAGGCTGCCCCTGGTGACTGGGGGGGTGGGGGTGCTGGGAGGCATGGGTGGGGGCCTGGTGGAGGTTGTCCCTGGTGGCTGGGGGTGGGGGTGCTGGGAGACATGGGTGGGGGCCTGGTGGAGGCTGCCCCTGATGACTGGGGGGGGTGGTGGGAGACATGGGTGGGGGCCTGGTGGAGGCTGCCCTTGGTGGCTGGGGGGTGGGGGTGCAGGGAGACATGGGTGGGGGCCCGGTGGAGGCTGCCCCTGGTGACTGGGGGGGTGGGGGTGCTGGGAGGCATGGGTGGGGGCCTGGTGGAGGCTGCCCCTGGTGGCTGGGGGGTGGGGGTGCTGGGAGACATGGGTGGGGGCCTGGTGGAGGCTGCCCCTGGTGACTGGGGGTGGTGAGAGACATGGGTGGGGGCCTGGTGGAGGCTGCCCCTGGTGACTGGGGGGGTGGGGGTGCTGGGAGACATGGGTGGGGGCCTGGTGGAGGCTGCCCCTGGTGGCTGGGGGGGTGGGGGTGGTGGGAGACATGGGTGGGGGCCTGGTGGAGGCTGCCCCTGCACTGCTGGGGGGTGGGGGTGGTGGGAGACATGGGTGGGGGCCTGGCGGAGGCTGCCCCTGCACTGCTGGTGGGTGAGGGTGGTGGGAGACATGGGTGGGGGCCTGGTGGTAGGTGCCCCTGCACTGCTGGGGGTGGGGGTGGTGGGAGACATGGGTGGGGGCCTGGTGGAGGCTGCCCCTGGTGGCTGGGGGGTGGGGGTGCTGGGAGACATGGGTGGGGGCCTGGTGGTGGGTGCCCCTGCACTTCTGGGGGGTGGGGGTGGTGGGAGACATGGGTGGGGGCCTGGTGGAGGCTGCCCCTGGTGGCTGGGGGGTGGGGGTGCTGGGAGACATGGGTGGGAGCCTGGTGGAGGCTGCCCCTGGTGACTGGGGGGTTGGGGTGGTGGGAGACATGGGTGGGGGCCTGGTGGAGGCTGCCCCTGGTGGCTGGGGGGTGGGGGTCCTGGGAGACATGGGTGGGGGCCTGGTGGAGGCTGCCCCTGGTGGCTGGTGGCTGGGGGTGCTGGGAGACATGGGTGGGGGCCTGGTGGAGGCTGCCCCTGGTGACTGGGGGGGTGGGGGTGGTGGGAGACATGGGTGGGGGCCTGGTGGTGGGTGCCCCTGCACTGCTGGGGGGTGGGGGTGGTGGGAGACATGGGTGGGGGCCTGGTGGTGGGTGCTCCTGGTGACTGGGGGGGTGGGGGTGGTGGGAGACATGGGTGGGGGCCTGGTGGAGGCTGCCCCTGGTGACTGGGGGCGTGGGGGTGCTGGGAGACATGGGTGGGGGCCTGGTGGTGGGTGCCCCTGGTGTCTGGGGGGTGGGGGTGCTGGGAGACATGGGTGGGGGCCTGGTGGTGGGTGCCCCTGCACTGCTGGGGGGTGGGGTGGTGGGGAACATGAGTTGGACATGGGTGGGGGCCTGCTGGCAGGTGCCCCACAGTGCTGGGGGGTGGGGGTGCTGGGGAACATGAGTTGGACATGGGTGGGGGCCTGCTGGCAGGTGCCCCACAGTGCTGGGGGGTGGGGGTGGTGGGGAACATGAGTTGGACATGGGTGGGGGCCTGCTGGCAGGTGCCCCACAGTGCTGGGGGGTGGGGGTGGTGGGGAACATGAGTTGGACATGGGTGGGGGCCTGCTGGCAGGTGCCCCTCAGTTCCGGGGGGTGCGGGTGGTGGTGAACATGAGTTGGACATGGGTGGGGGCCTGGTGGTGTGTGACCACAGTGCTGGAGCGTGGGGGTGGTGGGAGACATGGGTGGGGGCCTGGTGGAGGCTGCCCCTGGTGGCTCGGGGGTGGGGGTGCTGGGAGACATGAGTGGGGGCCTGGTGGAGGCTGCCCCTGGTGGCTGGGGGGTGGGGGTGGTGGGAGACATGGGTGGGGGCCTGGTGGAGGGTGCTCCTGGTGGCTGGGGTGCAGGGGGCATGCGTTGGTGGGCAGTAGTGCAAGTTGACATGTGGGTTGGCTGGTGGGCATGGCCATGGTGGATGGGGTGCCTGCAGGACATGTGCTGGGTAGGCCCCTGTGGTGTGAGCCACCTGCAGGGGCCGTGGAGGCTGCAGAGGGAACACCTGGGAGGACCCACACGTGCAATTCACGTGTGCTGCTCCCCGTGCACCCCTGTAATACACGTACTCTGATGAGATTGCGTGTGGATCTTCCCGCGCACCCCTGGAATACACGTACCCTGCTGATGTTGCGTGGGATACTTCCCCCGCACCCTGAAATACACGTACCCTGATGAGATCGCGTGTGTGACTTCCCGCAAACCCCCGAAATACACGTACCCCGCTTAATCGCGTGTGTAACTTCCCGCGCACCCCCGAAATACATGTGCCCCACTCTATCGCGTGTGTAACTTCCCGCGCGCCCCCGAAATACACGTACCCCGCTCAATCGCGTGTGTAACTTCCCGCGCACCCCCAAAATACACGTACCCCGCTCAATCGCGTGTGTAACTTCCCGCGCGCCCCCAAAATACACGTACCCCGCTCAATCGCGTGTGTAACTTCCCGTGCGCCCCCGAAATACACATACCCCGCTCAATCGCGTGTGTAACTTCCCGCGCACCCCCGAAATACACATACCCCGCTCAATCACGTGTGTAACTTCCCGCGCGCCCCCGAAATACACGTAACCCGCTCGCACAGGCCCAATTGCTGTATGTTGCCACTTTTGTGATGCGCTGGGACTCTACCGCCTGCCTTCGTGTGGCGGACGTGTTTCAGCTTGTGCGTGTCTTTGGCTGTGCGTGGCTTTGCCCTATTTGATTCCATGAATACGTGTGGTTCGAGTGCGTGTGGGCGTTCCGTCTGCTTCCCTGCAGTACATCCCCAGTTACGCCCTTATTTTCGTGCGTTGTTCCCCATTCCGCGCGTTACGCCCCGTGTCCTGCCCACTTTCTGGTGTATGCGCTGAGGTTGTGCGCTTTCACTGTGCGCGTCGGATGTTGCAGTGACTTGTGCACCATGCACGGGTTTGGCGCACATCCCGAGGTGTACACGCGCAGGGACTTCCATGAATCGCACGCGTGCGCATGCACCTGTTTTTTTCCGCTTGCGCCTGCTTGCGCCTGCTTGCGCGAAGATTTTCGGCGCACGTTTGTTCCATGAATCGGCCCCCAAATAGCTCGAGATATCAAATGGTGCACAATGATCTTCTTGGAATACACATTTTGATATACCAACAATTACTTCATATATAGATTGTCTTTCGCTGCATCGATAAGCAAACATACATGATAAAGAAATGGTTGACAAACATTCATAAAGCTCCCTGTCAAACAGCCACTGGCCTTTAACGCAGCAAAAACTCTGTTGCAGGTTGGCCGCCTCCACTTTCAGCGATGATCCCACCAGCGACCTTAAGTCGCCAAAACCCCCTATGATGCTTTGCCCAATAGTTGTCCATTAACCAATGGCTGATGTTGACACATATGTTTGCGATGCATAAAAGATTGCTACATTCCATTTTGTATAACGCTGGTGGTGCTTCCAGATAACATAACAGCCTTGGGCATAAACTACCCAGAGGCTCTTTAAGTAAAGCCAGCAATAATTGTTGTACACATCCAATGGCAGGTTGCACATTAAATTGATATTTATCCAGCAGGTGCACATTTTTTATTTCCCGTAAATAAGCACAAATACATATGAAAACATCTACAGTCTTAATCCTCGTAGGTCAGTTTACGGGGTTCCATGCACATTTCTCTACCATGCTGTCTTTGATATACTTTATCTCCCCACTTGCAAACTGTTTTCTCAATAATGCTTCTAACACATTGGACACCCCTGTCTAAATGGCTTTATTTTCAAAAGGGGGTTATTCACTGTGTGTATAGCCCATAATGTTTTAGACATGCATCATTCCGTCCCTAGACCGACCCATAGCTGTCTCAGCATCTGTATCAAATCCATCATTTCTATAATGCGTTTAGGGCTCAGTATGTGGCATACCTTACGTAGCGAATTATCTGTGTAAGCTTTTTACAAACATTCGTGAGTATCTTGTCGGGGCTCATCAATTTTGTGCCCTGAGCACCACCTGTGAAAGTGTTGTTTTAAACATGTTTTCACAACAATGTCTGTAAAACACTTGATGGCCAGAACGTCAACCCAGGTCACAGCTGGTATAACTGTATTATTTTTAAGGCTATCGGTTTCCATTAGCGAAACACAGGCATTAAACAAGATATTTTAAGAATCCACTGAGTTTTCAAGTTGGATTGAGCAGCAAACACAGTAAATATTGATAGTCTCTGCTAGAGCCTGGTTCTCCTGAGCACCATCCACTTTATCGGTTAGAGGCTGTGGACCAAAAAATATGCATAGTTTTAACTAAAGCTAAAGCTTATGCACTATAAAATACACACGCTTGCATTAAAATATACTCACTGGATAACAAGCCGCCTGATAGCTGGGTCACTTGGCCCTGCGTTTTTGCTGCTGGTTCAATGGAGCATAATCAGATTCCGGTGTCAATGCCGCATCCGCCTGCAAAATCATAGATTCATATCCACTGTCCTCAGAACCCCCATCGGTTGCAGATGATTGTTCCAAAACCACGTCATCGCAATTCCAGGTCGCCATTTTCCAGATTAGCAAGTGTTATGGGCACATGTTCCGTAATATTTTGGAAAGCATTCTCCAACAGTCTCCCCCTTAACCATAACAGTAAGTGCTGGTTCTCTACCAATAGAGAGTGTGGACACGTTCTTGCAGATCTCACTGGTCTCGCAAACCGCCAACACGTCCCAGGAATCTCCAGATCATCATCCTCCATAAACAATAAGGGGTATAACTATCCTCGGAACTCCCTGGGCTTCCTGGGGGTGTTTTCCCCTCATTGTATCTGTGGCTGTTCATAATAGTTGTTTCCTGAATAGTCCTTTGTAAAGCTCAAAAGGCGCTGGGCCTCATTAGGACCCTGGCGGAGGACCATGGTGCATTATGCACCATGGTCCATGGCGCTAAGCTGCCAACTCCGCCAGGGTGGTTGGCGGACTTACCGCCCCATGCCGACCTTGGCGGGGCGGTAAGTCCCCAATCCCCATTTTACCCTTCCCCATTCCCATTCTTGCACCATAGGGTATAATGGGAGTGGGGAAGGCGTTAATTACGCCACCGTAAAATACGGTGGCGTAATTAACAACAAGTCCCGTAGCGCAATGGATTTCTCTGCCTGCAAAAAGCAGGCGTAAAAATCCTCCAGGGCGCTACGGGAACTCGTAGTCTGGCGGAGAGGTACGCCATGCACTCCGCCGGCGTAAAACCCTCTCCGCCAGGGTCCTAATGAGGGCTGCTGTGTTTTACCAACCCGCCGCAAAAGCTATATATCTGGGTTGTAAAGCCCACCCCCGACACCATCACGCCCTTATGCTGGCCCTTTCAATCAAAATGGATATCAAACATTCTTAAAATTCTTAAACTATATCCATTTTATATAAAATGTATTAAAGATCGTATGAAATACACCCCACTTTATATAAAAATAATATAAAGTTTAAATCCACATCATTCAAAGTCTTATCAAATTTCTGCCAACTTTATGCAGAAACTATATAAAACATATATAACGTTTATATAAAATTATTAAAGTTCCTATCAAATGTACGCCAACTTTATATAAAAATAATATGAAACATATATAACCTTTATATAAAATTATTGAGGTTCTTATCAAATGTTCTCCAACTTTATGTTATAAAGTTCTGACATAGGCTACTGCGGCCTAGAATTATTTAAAACCTATATAAATAGTATTATAAAATCATGGCATCAGCACAATATTTAAAAACCAAACCCACTCCCGCTTCATCAACTCATCACCACGATAAAACCTTTAGATTCACTGTCTCTCTTTTCACAACTCACTTCGCCCTCCAACAGGCAGCAGCACACATGTGCACTCCCAGACACATTTTTATATAAACTTTATATTCACTTTATATCAAACTGATATAAATTATATCCTTTTTCATATCAAACTAAAAACACACTTTATATCAAAAACATGCGTTTGAAATACAATAGATATCATCTTTGATATCAATTTCATATTAAATTTACCTCAGGTTTATATCAAAAACTATATCAAATGGTGGCCGTGAAGCAGG
This sequence comes from Ambystoma mexicanum, assembly GCF_040938575.1. Taxonomy (NCBI): domain Eukaryota; kingdom Metazoa; phylum Chordata; class Amphibia; order Caudata; family Ambystomatidae; genus Ambystoma; species Ambystoma mexicanum. Next base: position 198,555,252 of record NC_090925.1, read on the forward strand.
GAGTGTTCCCACCTATCGAAAACTTTACATTGCAAAAAAGAGGCCCCATATTCAACTCACAGCGCTTCAAAGCCATATCATTGGCAGTAGGCGCTATACAAATATCAAGTAACATGACATAAAGTATGTGAGCACTTATGCAGAGTGTAGGCACCCTGGCAGTCGTTCTAATGTTGCAAATGTTTGTGTTGCATGGAAAATAAGGGCACCACCCTAGGTTAGGCATCTCGATGCATTTGCTCTCACATCCTCACCATCTAGTCTGCTCCCAGAGCCAGGGCTTCTAGAGGGCATAGGTTCAAGGCTTGCATCAAGGCTGGTTCCTCTAACACTCTGGTCAAGGCCTCACACCATGATAGAGAGGAAGGCTAGTACTCACCAGGCATCAGCATCAGGAGACACTTGCAGAGTTACACGTGTCACCAGGCTTCTCACCATGGTCAGCCATGAATTAAGAGTCTACTTCTGGTTCCAAATGTTCTACAAATCAACGTAGCAGGCTACTCACTTTTACTAGGAAATGGGCTGTGAGTTTGAGGGACAGACGCAAGCCCCAATCAGAGGCTGTATCCAGTTGGACATACTGCAGACACCCAATCAGTGTGGACCACCACATTCATTCTTCATGGACTTCTTCCCAGTTGTGGATTCAGCCTTGAATCCCAGAAACCCATTCATAAACTGGACTTAGCTGGCCATGGCCAGTGCAGCCTTGGCCCTCCCGCAACTATGACCAATCATGGCCACACCTGTATCCCATTCACACACACACAGGAGCAATGCTAGGATTCAGCCCTGAATTTTTAAATGGAGGCCACCACTAGGCACACTTATTGGATGCTATGGACTCTGTTCCCCTGAACTGATGATGATGATGATTCTTATTATTATTGTTAAAATTGGGCATTTATATGGCACTTCATGCCAGTCTACGACAGCTTCTAAGTGTAGGGCTGGACATCAAACCCATGTTGCACTGCATCGTCTTGCTCCCAAGGCGAGCGCATTGCCCCTGAGCTATCCTCCAACCAGTGGCGCCCCCAGAGCCAGCTGTGCCAAGAGACACACATGGGCAAGCAGAGGGCATCAGTAAATCATGCAGTGGAAAATGCAACCAAAAATACAAGGACGTCATGCCAGGGGGACAGATTGACCCAGCTTTTCAGACACCAACCCTGTGACTTTCCCACTCTCTAATGTTGACCCAGTGTCACTAACTGCAATTCCGTCACTCGAAGAGGATTGCAGTGGGTAGCTTGCCAGGAGACAGACCAATCCTCTGTCCATTTCTTCCTTCTGAACCAAATATTGGTTTTAGGGGACACCGTGAGCTATACCTGGGTCCCAATACAGGGCACGAGAAACTATAACTATAACTAACCTTCCTACAATCACAATGCATGCAACTTGAAGGCCCTATGCACCACCACGCAATATGGTTAAAGGATAAGGATGGGCTGGCCGGAGGCGTTGCTAGGGGTGGGGGCTAAGTGGCCTTCTTCACACACTCTAAAACTACTAAGCTGGTGATTTGGCACAGTAAAAATGCATTGTAAGATACTAACACTACCCAAACAAGTAATAATCACAGGGTTATAATGCCAACATTTCTATGATTAAAGCCTTCAACTTATGCTTGTGTATACCACACGCCGCCCACAATTTAAACAAGGTCAATACCAGCATCACTCATAAAGATACATTTTTGTAATTCCGTCTTTCGCCCTTTCGTGTGACTTTTGTATGGGGCATCCTCAGAGCCATTACCAACATATGATGTCTGAGCACCCAATGTGTCTTCTTTACTGTATAATAGTCTACCCACTCTTTCTTTTTTCTTCACTGTTTGCATATTCTGTTTGATGTTAAAATATTTTTTCCGAAGCACCAATGGCCTGGGGCTGATGAATGTGTAATAACAACTGTGCCTTATTTTTTTGCACATCAATTGGCACAGAGCCGTTGATTTGTTTGCCTGCTGAGTGTTACAGATATAGCTTGAGTCTCAGGAGTGTTTCCTGTGTGGGGGGTTTCACTGGTGTTCCCTGCTACTTTCTGCTGCTCCTGAGTCTTTCCTTACTGTCTACTCTGGATTTTGAAGGCAAAGGAGGGACTCTTCTGCAAATACTCACTCCAGACGTGGAGCGTTGCAGTGTCAGGAGTGTTTCCTGTGTAGCGATTTTCAGCTCTGTTCCCTGCTACTTTCGGCTGCTCCTCAGTCTCTCCTTACTGTCTACTCTGGATTTTGAAGGAGAAGGAGGGACTATTCTACAAATACTCACTCCACGACACAGAGCATCGCAGATTGCCAGAAGTGTTTCCTGTGTTTCCCTGGGTTGATCGGGGTAGTCCAAGAAGCGATGTTGGTCCCTGAAAAGATCTTTGATCCTGCCAGAAAAGAGACAGTAGAACTCGATATAATGCAGATACCGCTGCCGTCGCTGCAAACAAGGTTGCAACCGCAATACGGATTGCTCCAACAAATGAGGCTCACCTCGGCGGACATTCGAGCCAGAAGAAAGTCCTCCAATGACGAAGAACTGGTTGAGGTAGGTGCAAGCGTTAACCAATTCACCCCTTGCTGCCCCTCGCTTGCCCCTCCTCAAATTGCTGTACGAGCGAAACCTTGTGCCAACCCCTGCTATGTCACCCTCCAGGATTTGATCTCAATGCTCCTAACACATGAGGCCAATGCCAACACAAGCAGCAAGGCTTGTCCACTTTCCTTCCCAAGCTTGCTCCACTTACCGTATTACACTGTGAATCCATGAAAGTATCTAGCAGAGAGCGTAAAGGAGCTAATTTCCGCTTTGATTCTCACAGTTCCACGACTCGCAGTATTGGCAGACCGCGTAATAAAAAACAGCCAATCATCAGCCTCAATGACCTGCGTGCCATGAGCAAATCTCTAGAATGTGGCATAATCGATCACGCGTTGAAGAAGGGACTTGCTCCTGTGCAGTTGTCAGCTCCACAAGCGCAAAAGAACTGGATGGACGCTCAATGTTTTTTTGACAATAAGATCTTCTCAAATGAGAACGAACAACCCTTGCCGGGGATAACCACAGAAAAGTTGAAAGAAACAACTATAACAACTACACATACACCTATACAAACGTCTACCACTTCAGCAAAATTCTTTTACAAGTGGTAAAAAAAACAAAGGCCATATTTCTCGTCATGATGACGATACTAGGCGGGGGTCAGTGGCACAGGTTCCAAGTGAATGGATAATAACAAAAGATACAGAGTGCAGACCCATGCCACTAATGACTCAACATCTGGAGCCTGCAAAAGCTGTTTCCATTCACTTTCCATCCGCTCAATGCCTACATACACCATTGAGGAAAGTGGCAGAAGGATCTGAGGCCCAGGAGGAAGTCACCCACTCCGGCAGGAACTCTCTAGCTGTGGTTAACAAGTTTCTTCAGAACCTAACCAAAATAACTGCCCAGGTGGGTCTTAATAGAGCAGACAAACCAACGAACTTCATCCAAGATTAAACCACTATTCGCGATAGAAGGAATGTGCATAACAGATATAACACACGAGAGTTGATTCTAGCTCCTCCAAGCAACAGCTGCTCCCAAAACAAAACAAGCATGACCACCCGCTCAAACCTTAGACCCACCAACAATGGAATGACAGCCCATGAGAGCACAGTTGCACAACAAGGCCATCAGTCATCATTGGTGGAATCTTCCTCTGACTCGTTTATCATACAGTGCGACTTTCCAAAAGTGCGAAGATATGTGCCGATGCGAAATCCAGGTGCTTTACCAGAAGGGCTCAGCCCTAAAAAGATTATCCAATAAGTCATACACAAGCTAAACCCTCACATCATGTCAGCCTTAACGATAGCTCTAGCACCATTCTTAAAGATGTGCAAACACATTAATGATAACTACAAAGACCAAAGCACATTGACAGCAATGATGCACTCTAAGCTCATGGACATTGAACATCAATGAGAGCGCTTAAAATAAAAGCATGTGATGACAAAGTGAGAAATGACTTAACACATAAATCAATTCTGGAGCAACTGAAAACCAATGGCAAAGACAAGAAATTACTGCCAGAAGTCGCCCATGAGGCTCTTCTACTAGTAAAAGCAAACACAAACACACAAATTATGAAACCAGATACAGGAGCCACCTGTCAAAGCCCTTCACAAAAGAACAACTCAGATATTCAAAAAGAGACGACACAAATAATACTTGAGGAAATTGAATCTTCAAACAACCAATCCTCAGGAACGAAAATTGGAAGCCACGCGAGAGATAGCTTGAAAGCGGCGCTGTGCGAGGTCCGTGAAACCAACAAACTGATGGAAAATCGAAAAGCATTCCAGTAACAGAACTGGAGGACTCGTTAACTAGACCCTCCACGTCTGCAGATGCGGAAGGTTTTGTGGGAAACCCGAGCAACCCAAATGCAACAGCTAAACCAACAACTAATCAAGGTAGCTGCAATTACTCAACCTTCCACTCTGGCAAAGTTGGAACCCTTTCCGGCCCTGTTGCTACACTTACTCATGCCAAGAAGTCTAAAAAACAACCCAAAGGAAAATATTCCAAATCTAATAGCTCGAGGAAATTCTTACGGAATATCAAATCCTTTTCTGCAGAAACAGAAATGAAGAGCGCAACCTCTAAAACGAGCATACCTACAAGTGCATGTGGAAATAAACAAGAAGCAGCTAGACAAAAAAAGAAAAGGCAGGACCTCAGCCCTTCATGCCAAATACGTCATTATACGATATGTCCTTACTGCTGAAATGAACTCATGACTATGACCCCGAAGACAAAACTTCCCAAATGATTCGCTTGAATCAATGCTATGCTAATGCAGAAAGAGAAGAACACCAAGGGCACAATGAGACATTCACAGTGGACGTATATCTACCCACACCTCTTGAAAAACAGAAACAACATGAGAGGGTGAATTGACGGGTGGAGTTAAAAAACCACAGCAAAGATCAGTCTCAGGTAAACTTCCTCACTCTAGCAGAAAAGAGGGAAAGAATTGAAGCAACGTGCTGAGGGGAACGTCCCCTGGATAAAACTGTGTCGCATGAGCAAAAGGCCCGCGACATGCACTCAAGAAATTAACCGGCATGTATCTCAGAGTACATAGCGAGAGGCAAAAGACAATCACCAAAGCCTCCTCCACTGAGCCGTAATGATGAAAAAGATGACATAATTCGGCGAGAACAGGGAAACCTAAGAACCACTACTGATAAAACAAAGATAGGCAACAAACCAATTACCAACTACATATTAATATTGGAACGCATGCTATCAGTCAATGATGGACTGACATTGAACAGTCAAAGTGTGCTACAGTTAGGGGCGTGGCCAGCAGTGCGATGGGAAAGTCGTGAGTCTATCCGGCTCCCTCGACCGCCAAACACATCCTGATTAAATTGCCTGATTCCTGCATGCTATAGAGGCATAAACACTCTGGACGGGTGTCGGACTCCCCCGGGCTAAAGTGAGCCAGAAAGCAGCTAAAATCGCGGCTGTATCACGGAGCTACGGGCGAGAAGAAATCCGAGCGGGCGCCAACCGGCCTGACTTCAAGATGGCCACCGGGGGTGAGCCCTAACTCTGTGCCCGAGAAGCGGAGCTGTACGGCAGGGGGACTCGGCTTGCCGCCTGCCCGCTGTCGACATCGAGGGCAGGCGAAGCTCTGACTTGTATGCAACAACTGACCAGCCTGTCGGAAGAACTACAACCCTGCGCACCTCCGCTGGGGAAGACACCCCGAGCCGAGGCAGCCTTGATACGCGGCCCACGCCCGTGGAAGGGGGGTGCGAGCCTGCCGTCATAGTGAGCGGGCCGGCGGATGAGTGAACGTGAGCAGCCGGCTGCACTCGCTCAACCACAGGCCAGGAGGGTCAGCGACGAGCGGAAATAGAGGTGCCCACTGGGGGCTGTCTGGGGCAGAGTCCCAAAGCACAGCAGCAAGCACACCAGCACAAAGGACACCGATGGCACCCCCCAAGAAAAGTGCGCCGCACCACCTTGCAGCCTACCGGAAAACTGTGAATCCGACGCTCCTCCGCTGGTGGGGGGTAACCGGGGCTGGGGCTGCACCGGACTGCGGGAGGCCTCCCGCAGCAAGGGCCCTAAGCACAGCAGCACACTCACCGCCAAGAGCACGGAGTCATCAAGGTTTCCAGGAGAGCTGCACTACACAAGACCAACAACCACACCGCCTGTGGCGAGGGTGTGGGCACCCCGAGAAGAAGCTACATCTCAGAAACAGGCGAGCGGCACTGGAGAGCAGATGTGAGTAGCAGTCCTGCAGCCCCACCACTTGCATCGGCCAGGGCAACTGGCCAACAATCCGCCGGTGGAAGGGGGTAAAGGCGCAAAGCGGACTCGTAAGGCTGTGAGGTGGCCATTACATGCTCCTCCACCCCTCAGATAGCAACGGTGCGTGGCCCCCGGGACCGAAGTGGTGGAACTCACTGGGGCCAGATTGGGCGGGCAATCCAGGACCAGTCCCGACGCCGGAGGAGGCCAGTACGCTACACAGAGGCAACAGCTTAGTCCGCAGTCCGGTTGCTGCACAGCGATTTCCGCGCAAAATCCAGACCCACTAGGCGCAGTAAGAAACATGGGGAAAGACAGATCTAGAAGACTGCCCATGCAAAGCAGCATGGAACAATACACAATTCCTCCTCCAAAAGCGCCCGACCTCCTCTCGTTGTCCTGGAGAAGGTGGAGACAGATAATATGATCACCTTCAAAGACATAATGACTGCCATAGCGGAATCCTGCACGTCCATGGAGCAGAAAATGGACGGAATAAGCATGGACGTGTCCCTCCTCAGACATGACCTCCAAAAGCTAACGGCACGCACGGGAGAGGCCGAACAACGCATCTTGAACACAGAAGATGGGATTCACAACATGAGACAACAACTCCAGAGTGTCACGTCCAAGCTCAAGGTGCTGGAGGATAGAATTGAAGATGGAGAGGGGAGATCTGGACGCAATAATGTGCGAATACTTGGTATCCCCGAGAAAGCAGAAGGCGTCTGCATGGAACTGTTTTTGGAGCAGCTGCTCGCTAACCTGTTCGACCTGGACTCATTCTCCAAGTTCTTCTCTATAGAGCGAGCGCACAGAGTGCCCACCGGCAGACCAACGCCTGGGGCTCCCCCGCGCACAGTAATTGCAAAGTTTCTAAACCTCAGGGACCGAGACGCATTACTACAACATGCACGCGCCAAGGGCACGATTACTTTTAATGGTTCCAGGATCGCCTTTTTCCCTGACTACACTAGGGAAGTGCAGAGGGCAAGACAATCCTTTGACCACCTCAAGAAGCAACTACAATCAATGGGAGTGAAGTATGGGCTGCTCTTTCCCGCGCAATTAAAGATCTACCACAAGGGAACCACGGTCCACTTTAACGACCCCAAAGAAGCATGGCGCTGGGCTGAACAGCATATAGAGGGCGATTGGTCGTCTTCGCGTGGCAGAGGGGGAAGGAACCGCGTGCCCCCGCCTGCCCAACAGCGCAAGCCCCGTCAGCCTCTAGCACAAGACCCACCGGAAGACATAGGTGGCTGACCCACACCTAAATCTCTATCCAGTGCCCCGGTACTCAAAAGTAAGCTCGAACTGTAATATGGCACCTTATGCGACATACCGCAATACCCATCTTAAGGTAACACACACTTGAATGTGGCGGTTGCGGGAACGTCTCGCACACCCGCTTTGTAGGGCCCCCCCCTCGGCTAGTAAGTTTCAAGTTAAGCGCCAAAGGTGTCACCTGCCCCATCCGCCCAGTCATAGTTTGTAGGGGGACCACCTGAGCCTTAGGCTGCAATTGTCTTATGTAAGCTGCCCAGTTGACAGCCGGTAGTGTTAAAGTTCGGGTGACCAATGCTTCTAGTTGGGAGAAGTATAGGGAGGGTGGGGTTGGGATTGTTGAGTTTAGTTAGGGGAAGGACCAGTCTAGCACATAACACACTAAAATCACATAAGAGGGTTATAACACGGAGGCGCACGGTTGCTGGGTACTTGGCGTCGTCATCAGCAGCACACACTCCATTAGCCACGGATAGATATGGCATCATGTAATACAAACACAACCAGAACACTGAAATGTATGACCTGGAACATCAATGGCCTCGGGAATGCAATCAAACGGCGATTGGTGGGGCAATTCCTGAACAGGCACGCACCGGACGTCGCTTTCCTGTCCGAAACACACCTTGCAGGCACAAAATGCTCCCTATTCAGACGCACAAATTACAGACTTGCAGTCCACGCAGGTTTCACAATGGGCTCAAGGGGGGTCATGGTACTGATACACAAGAATCTCCCTTTCCATCTGAACACACTAACCCAGGACACTGGAGGAAGATACGTATATGTGGCTGGCACACTCTGGGAGCGCTCTGTCACACTACTAGCGATTTACGCACCACCCACTTTGTTGTCACTGCTACTCGCCGACATTTTCCCCCTGATTACCGCAGACACCTCTAACATAATGATAATAGGAGGGGACTTCAACAAAGTCATGGACATATCCCGGGATCGCTCACACCTTCGAAATAGAAACCCCAGCGTGCCTACCAAACTTGCAACGTTCACGAACGCCATGGGCCTGTGTGACGTATGGAGAGAACTCCACCCTAATATCAGGGAATACTCCTTTCACTCGGGGGCTCACGCCTCACTCTCCAGATTGGACTACTTCTTTCTCCCAGCAACTGACCTACACAGGGCACATGAAGCATGCCTACTCCCCAGAGGCATCTCTGACCACTCCCCACTGGTGATGCAAATCACAACATCCAGGCCCACTCCCCCGCCCAGCTGGCACCTGAATAATTACTACCTGGGCAATCCAGACCTGGTGGTCAGGCTCCAAGAGACAACGCAGACATATTTTGAGCTGAACACCGAGTCCGCATCAGACCCAGTGTCCCTATTGGAGGCCTACAAGGCAGTACTGAGGGGTGAACTCATCTCATGGACGACCGCACAGAGGAAACAATACCCACTCAAGGTACACGAAGCGGAACAACAGGTGAAACAAGCAGAGGTAGCGCACATAACCCAGAACACGCCCGACACAAACCGGGCCCTGCTCCTGGCACAAAAGCAGCTCCAGAACACTGCACTGGATAATGCCAGGCATGCACACTCGACAATGCGTGCAAGAGTTTATGAAATGGGCGATAAAGCCGGAAAAATGCTAGCGTGGCTAGAACACAAGGAGCAGGGACGCAGCCATGTCCAGCAGCTACAGACAGAGGGCACAACCCCACTTTTGGCAGATCAGTACATCACGAGGGGCTTTGCAAATTACTATGCTGAACTGTTTAAGTCACCTAACACCCCCGCAAATACCTCAATCATAGAGGAAATTAACTTCCCCACCTTGAGCAATACACTACAAGAATTGTTGGAAAGAGACATAACGGAGGATGAGGTGTCGAATGCCATGTCCGGCCTCCAAGTTGGCAAATCCCTGGGTCCAAACGGCTTCCCGATCGAGCTGTGGCGGAAAGTGGGAACCAATGTGATTGCTCCACACCTACTGCACATGTTGCAACATGCAAGAGAACAGGGCACCCTTTCCCCAGATCTTATATTACTACCCAAACCGGACAAACGCCTTGGACACTGCAGCTCTTACAGGCCCATTTCACTTATAAACAGCGAAACCAAAATACTTGCGAAGATCCTGGCAAACCGGCTACAACAAGTCATCCCCTCCCTGGTCTACCCTGACCAATGCGGCTTCATGCCCGAGAGATCGACACACATGAACCTCTACAGGTTGCACTCAGCACTAGAAAAAGCCGGCAGCATACAGGGTCCGCTGGCTTTGTTGGCAATAGACTTTGAAAAAGCTTTTGATTCGGTGAGGTGGGAGGCCATCTGGGACATAATGAAGCCCATGGGTTTTGGCGCAAACTTTATCGGCTGGGTGCAACTACTATACGAATGTCCAATAGCCAGAACTAAGGTCAACGGCTGGCAATCGGACCCTTTCAGATTGGGCAGAGGAACGAGGCAAGGTTGTCTCCTGTCGGCCATGATTTTTGCACTTGCCATTGAACCACTGGCCATTCTTTTACGAAATACCCCACTCTGGGAGGGCTTCCAGTGGTCAAACATGGGAGGATAGAGTGTCCCTCTACGCGGATGACTTGCTTATCTACTTGAAAGACCCACGCAACTCCTGCCAAAATGTTACCCAAATGCTGAAAAGATACAGAGCCTTCAGTGGCCTAAGCGTGAACTGGTCAAAATCCATCCTATTTCCCATAAGAAGCGTAGTTGCCACTTGCCCCATAGACTGCTCCTACCAAATTGTTACTGATCAGTTTAAATACCTAGGGGTGAAAATCACGAAGCACCTCACAGACCAGACAGCTCTGAATCTACAACCAGTCGTGGCGAGATTCGCTGAGGACACTCGACCATTGGAGCTCCGTGCCACTGACACTGATGGGCAGAGCTGCCCTATTCAAAATGATCGCCCTTCCCAAGTTCTTGTATGTTCTGCAGAATGCACCGCTGCATATCCCGCACCAGGAATTCCTCAAAATAGACTGTATCCTCCAGAAACTGCTTTGGAGTGGAGGGCCCCCGCGGATCGCTCTTTCCACCCTTCAGAGATCTGTCTGGGAGGGGGGGATCGGGCTGCCCAGGCTGCAAACCTACTACTGGGACAGCCAGATGGCGGTGGTGAATGACATGCTCCATGGGGAAAGGAACCTGCTGCATATCAGAAGGTTTAACACCAACAGCAGCATAACACCCCTGGAACTTCTATACTGTGGCATGGGCCGCACATCAGCTCCTACCATGGAAACGCACATCACACGAATCTGGGCGGAAGCACACCGGCATGTAGGCTGGGAATCGAAACTGACGCTGCCCCAACCACTGTGGAACAATAGACTTCTCCCTGAGTTACAGAAGCTGCCCAAATGGCCCGCCTGGGCCCAACGTGACATCACCAAAGTAGGAGATGTAATAAAAGAGGAGAAATTGGTCCCCTTTGAAACACTGCGTTCGGAATTCGCCCTCCCATCCTCGGAAGGATACCATTATACACAACTGAAACACGCACTGCACACCCATGAACAGATCATCAGCGACACGCTAGAATGTACCCCGCTGGAGCGTAACATAGTCCAGGACCAAATAAAAAGAAAAGTCACTTCAATTATGTATAATGCAATCACATCCTTTTCTACACCCAAGCTCGTCAGCTTGAGGGCCAGGTGGGAGCGAGACGTTGGCCCTCTACAACCGGAAGACTGGATGGAAGCCTTGATGTACCCTCGTGAGGCGACCATTTCATCGAGGCTCCGACTGGTCCAACTCAAGATCCGACATCGTATTTACTATCCGAGAGTGGCACTCTTCCGGTGGGGCAAGGTCTCGGACCCGCGATGCATACGATGCAGGCGCGAGGAAGGAACCTTTTTCCACATCATATGGGAATGCGACAAAATACAGCAACTATGGCAGAAATGCTGTGACAAACTGTCCTAAGTCTTGGGCAAGCCAATACAAAGGGGGCCAAAGCAACTCCTGTTAGGGATCTCTGATGAATGTGACCTGACCCGGTATGAGAAACTGCTCTGGTCAACCGCTACAGCGATACTGAAAAGGAACATTGCGCAGCTATGGGGATCGGAAAGAACACCTAGTTATGATCAATGGATCACGGACGTGGACATCTGTGTAACAATGGAGCACAGGGTATACGCAGCAAGGGGATGCCTGCAGAAAGCGAGCAAAATCTGGCAGAGATGGGAAGACGATGGCTAAGCCCCCGAAGCAGCGTCACTGGCAATGGGAGCGTTAAGAGCAAGGTGCCCATGGACTGTTGGGCCTGGCGCACGGGGACTGTGTCCTGTGTTCCCTCATCAAAGACTAGATGGTCCAAGGGGCAGAGGCCCCTCCCCAATTTTGTTTTGACCCCCCCCCTTATAGTTTACCCTCTGTTTCTTCCTTCCCCTGCAATGCACAGTGTTATGTGTAATGTTTATGTATGTGCGGAAAATGTAATACACATTTTTTGATAAAAAATAAAAATGTGCTACAGTTTATTCATCACATTCAAGCATTGCGAGAAATCGACTTTGACGATATTGCTATTGTAGAGTTCATTGAAGAACCTCAGCACGACCGTGTGCGATTGCATATATATTCAAGAATGATTTACGATCTAATGCTATGTGCTACATTGTCGCTTCTACTCCTGGGATTTGACATCATGGAAATCCGTCAAGATCTGAATCTGGACAAAAGATCCGAAAACCCAAACAAAAACAGTGAAAGTCAAAGAAGCAGTTTTGAAAGTAGAAGAACCCTAAAAGCCCTGGATCCGCATAGTCATAGAAGCTTGAGCCCAATAACAAAGGCTGGAACCAAATATACACAGCGGAACCGAATAATCAACGTAGAGAAGGATAACTGTAGTGATAGACCCGAGGTACCATTAAAAATAACGTTCAAGTGTACTAACAAAGATTCTCAGAGAAACAACAATGACGCAAACCCAGCAATTGCAATAGCAAAGGAGGAACATTGGAGCTGGTTAGCCGGAGCCCTTTGCCTTGAAAACAACAGCGAATGCCCAGACAGGCACCAAGCTGCCATACACTTAATCGCATCATGGAATAGCTGTGGATTAACACATTTATCCTCAAACGGTACTTGTAACCTGGAGCGCTTTGCTATCCTCTGTCTGTAGGAAACATTGCTGACCACACAGCCATCTGCAGAAGGCTTTGATATAATAATGAATCCAAAATAAAAGGAAAGAAGGGGCGACCGTTGGCAGGCCTACTTACACTCATAAAAAAGAAAAGCGGGCTCTGAGTCATCAATGCTGAAAATCTAAGCCCCTACATTCAATTTACCTTGATAGAAAGAAAGACAAAATCTAAAGCTGCAAACAATTTAATCACCATTTTGAATCTTTATTGGCAACATAAAGCAGCAAGCACTTCTAGCTATATCGACCAAGTAACTACCTTGATTGATCGGCTTAAATCTTCGACCATGAATCCCAACATAATATTATGCAGTGATCTAAATATCAACTGTATAACATTAGAGAGTATCGCAAAAAACAAAAGCAATGATAAATCTGAGATCAAAAGGAGCCGGCCAAAATATCGATGGATGAAATGGAGGCAAGAGACATGTCCATCCTAAACAGCCAATCACGGGGCGACATTCCTCCGCGCCCCAGGTGGAAAAGTGGAAGTCCGGAATCCACACTGGACTATTTCTTCGTATCGGAAAGTCTAATCCTAGGAGTTGTTTCACTGAAAGTCGTACCGATGCAGGACAGCGATCATAATCTGGTGGAATTAACCCTCCACTCACAGCCACAAGCGACGCAAAAATCTTGGGGAACTACTGTAACAGTTGAGTCAGGCAGAAATTGACTGTGTCTGAACGCCACAAAAGTGTGCAACATGACGAGAGAATATCCAAAAGGGTCAGGAATGGTAACATGCAAGTCGAGTACTGCCCGCTGTTGTAACAATATGTTGAAAATCAACAGGGCTTGCGAAGATGTGGTTTCCAAAATAAACACGCTGTTGACCCAGACATACAAGCAAAAAAAAGAGAACTACGAAAAGAAATTAGGTCAATTGCAAATTGGCATAACATAGGAAAAACTGCAATGAAGAAAAAATTCAAACAAAAATATAAAAACCGGATACTCTCCCACAAACACATAACCGAACAACGAGACTCGGAATGTATGATGAGAGCCCTTGCACACAGAAACCAAATAGACTTCTGAAAGCTCATCAACAACTTAAATGATCCTCAGCAAGCTATCCAAAATAATATGGTATCTGAAATTCAGTGGATCAATCACTATGATGAGCTGTACAAAAAGAAAGGGCCCTCCATAAATCCTGTCTTAGCGCATGTGGACAAGAGGGACATCGCCTTCGACAAGGAAGACATTATTGCAAAAATCAAACATACTAGCTCGTCAAGAGCCCCTGGTCCAGATGGCATTACCAATCGAATGCTAAAAGAAAATCCTGAGGAATGGGCAGATTTTTGCATGTCATTATTCACACGAATAACAGACAAGGGAAAAATCCCGTCGTCCTGGAGAAGTGCAATCGTTGTACCCATCTTCAAGAAAGGAAAAAGAACTGATCCGAAAAATACCACCCGATTGCACTTCTCAACGTCCTGGGAAAAATATTTGCTTCCGTGATTCAAACAAAAATGATGTCCTAGATCAAGTCATCACAACGCTGCAACCAAAGACCAACAGGCTTTGTAAGAGGTGTGGGATGCAGTCTCAATTTGCTATTAATATCTTACTTAAAATGAAAGCAATTAGACAAGGAGCGAAAAATTGACTTGGCATTTGTCGATTTAGCTCATGCTTTTGACATTATAGACGGAGAGCTGTTATGAACGAAACAAAAAAAATGGAACTGCCCAATGAGTCTCATCTTGGCAATCAAGGAACTACATTCAGATACAGAAATAAGAATATGCTTAGATCAATCCGGCACCTTGTCTGTTCTGATTAAAGCACATAGAGGAGTCACAAAGGGTTGCCCCTTGGCGTCACTTCTTTTCAACCTCTTCATATCCGACATAGGCGGTACTCTGGGAATGCAACTGCATTTCCGCCAAAAAGTAACAGAGACTATCTGGGATGGATGATGTACGCTGATGACCTTGTGCTGTTGGATGTAACACCAATCGGATTGCAATGGAAATTAGACCTACTTGAAAAATATGTGGAACTTAACGACCTAAACATCAACTCTGAAAAATCAGAGGGCTTAACATTATAAAATCTAAAGGGAAGGAAAATGAACAACAAAAAACACTTCCAGTGGCGGCACGGGAAGAAAACACTGGACCATGTGGACTGCACAAGATACCTAGGGATGTGGATCAACTCGAGCATTAATGACTCTCCCTGGGTGAAGATCACCAAGGCAAAAATTAAGCAACTAACAGCACAAGGTGTCAACATCGAGAAGAAATTCTGCCAATTTTCATTACAACCGGTAACAGCATTTTATAAACAAAAAGTTATTCCCGGCCTAATTCACGGAGCAGACTGTGCATTAGGCTGCCCTTGGACCTTGTGGTCATCCCTAGAGAACAACTTCTGTCGAGTAGTTTTGCATCTTCCAAAAGGCCTGTCTAGCACCATCATAAGATATGAGCTGTGGCTGAAGGATATGCAATTTATTTCACCAATAGAGAAACTGGTCAAGGAGGAGGAGTGGCAGTAATTACAAGGAGCTCCATCCCCCTGTTTCCAGGTAAATCTACATGTAAGGGCTGTGAAATTCTTCACCTAAAATACCTGTCAACTTAAAATAGCTGCCTTAATTTGGTAGCCGTATACATACCACCCACCACTACACCTGATTTTAATGATGAGTTTTCCCATCTCCTCAACCTTCTTAAAGGGCCAAACTGCACCACGTTGTTAGTAGGACACCTTAATAGATGGTATGGCAACCCAGTAGATAAAGACGCCACCAATCTAGAATAACATAGACTTTCATGTTACCAACAGTGCACCCACGATGGGGAATGGGCATCAATTGGACTGGGTATTGACAAATAACTTAAACACACATGACTACAAGACAGAACCTTACATTTGGTCTGACCACTTCAGTGTCACTTTCCAAATCATCCCTCCATCTCCTAGAGATAAAATTCCGAACCCCCCAGTGAAAATAGCTGAAAGGAATTTTAAAAACATCAATAGGGAACTGTTAGAATCCTGTTTAAAAGATATTAATGATAATATTCAAGAAGAAGACACCTGTGAGGCCATGATGACCAATCTACTAGACCATCGTAAACAATTGGCAGACTAGAGTGCCCCCCTCCAACTTAAAACACGCAGATCCAATGTCAAACCTCACACATGGTTTTCAAAAGATTTGTCAGCGCTAAAAGGAACAAAGAGAAAACTTGAAAATGTATGGAGAAAAAAACCCACAGTAGAGAACAAAGAGAAATGGAAGAATATAGAGTCTAGATACAAGAAGGAGATAATAGAGGCAGAAAAACTGTACTACAATAATCAAATCATATTAGCGGTTAATGCCACAGGTAAACTATTTAGCATCCTGAAGTCCATCGAGAAACCCAAGGCAATCTCCCCTCCCTTCACTCCGTCTCAACTGGATTGTGAGAATGCCCAAAAAGCTTTTTTCCTGAAAATCGAAAAAGCTAGAGACATAATCAAGAAATCACAATTAAACAATTCGAAAAATCCAAATTTACCCCTTGAAGAGGCTATTGATAATGTCAAAGGGCCTCATTCCGGTAAGGAGACCGGTGCCGGTCATCCGCTACTGCCCGATTCCGAGGTCCCCTAACGGGACCCGTAAGGTACATTTAGCCGGACCAAACGTACCTTACGGGTCCCGTTAGGGGACCAGGGCACAAATAACGGGCTTGCCATTCGCGAGCCTGTTATTTGCGCCCTCCCCATTCCCATTGAGCCCTATGGGGGCCCCCTATGGGGGCTCAAATGGGAATGGGGAATGGTTTATCCAATGGGGACTTACCGATCCCTCCAGGGTCGGAATGGACCGGTAAGTCCCCATTGGACAACACCGGAGGCGGTACCGGTATGGGAGGCAGCCATAGAGCTAATTGCTCCATGGCTACCACCATACTCGGAATGAGGGCCAAAATGTTTCACTTTTCTAACATCACTTCAGAGGATATGAAAAAAACACTTGCCTCTATGAAGCCAACCTCTTGTGCTGAAAACATCTTACCAGCAAAAATTATTCTAGAAAACTCTGATATCTTGGCTCCTCTACTGTCTAGAATCATTAATTCTTCTTTCAGGGATCAATTAGTCCCCCAAGACATAAAAAGGGTCACTGTCACTCCTTTGGTCAAGAAACCAGGCTTGGATCCTAGAGACCCCAGCAACCGCAGGCCCATTACCAATTGTAACTTCCTATTAAAAATCAATGATAGGATAGCTACCTCAAAACTACAGGCACATGTAGAAGTGTCGGAATCCCATCATACTCAACAGTCGGGTTTTCGACCTGCACATAGTACTGAGTAGGCTATGATAGATCTTTAGACAAAGATGCTCAGTATTATGGACAAAGGGAAAGCAGGCCTCCTTGTCCTATTGGATCTCAGTGCTTCTTTTGACCTACTGGATCATAACCTCCTCGAAACCGCTCTGGGTAAAACGGCTAAACACTCATCAGAAGCTAAGGGGTGGATAATGTCTTTTTTTTTTTTAAATAGGACATCTCGGGTTCACTGGGGAGATAAATTCTTGACAAAAAGAGAAATTCTCTGTTGGGTCCCACAGGGAGCTAGCATGTCCCCCCTGCTGTTCAACTTGTAACTTAGATTTCTCTGCCAGGTACTAGATCAGATAAATATCTTTTTTTACAAATTACGCTGATAATACCCAGCTTGTGATGGAACTCAGTGGAGATCACAAAAAGGATAATGACAACCTACTTAATATCTATTCTAGTATAGAACAGTGGATGTACACAAACTGGATGTGACTAAATGGAAAGAAGACCGAGTTAATGGTCTTCGGTTCCCAGCAGGCTAGAAACTCTCTTTCTCCACAATACAGCTCATTTCAGATCGAAAATACACAGATTACAGTTCTCGACAAAGTGAAAACACTGGGCATGATGATGGAAGCATCATTAGGAGCTGAAGCACAGATGAATTATATCAAGAAAACTTGTAGCTACTATCTCAGACTCCTTAAAGCCAGCAGACCATATTTATCAGAGCACAATTGTGCTACCGTGGCTAGGGCAACCATATTGTCCCGCCTGGATTATGGTAATGCCATGTCGGAAGGAGCTAATAACAAATGTCTCCAAGTTTACCAGATCATACAGAACAATGCAGTCAGAATCATTAAGCGCATACCCAAATTTGATCACATTAGCAACTCTAGGAAAAAAATACATGAATTGGAGTCAGCCATTGAGTGGAGGGCCGTGCACTTTCCAAGCTCCCGTCAAGCCTCCATCGATGGCGCCATCACTCAGAGATTTTTTTGGAGTGGAAGCGAAATATTCAGGTTGAGATTGAAAGGACAGAGAAAGTATTTCAGAGTCATATTATTATTGTTGGGGTATTTATTGAGCATGGACGTAGCTTTGGAAAGCAACTGAGTGCTTTATAATCATAGAGGGAAGAACACAATGAGGGAAGCAGAGAAAAAGGAAGCAGGGCATTAACAGGGGAGTGCAAGGGTGGGCAATTGGCAGCAAGTGATCTACAAGCAACCAGGTGTCGAGACAGTGGGGAGAAGATCACAGAGTGTCAGGTAGGGTGGGGAGTGCAGGGTGTGCAAACCTAGGTGTTAGGGAGGAGCCATTCCTTGAAAAGGACATTATTCAGCTCTTTCCTGAACTGTACAAGTGATGAGGCAAGTCTGATGTTTACGGGAGGAGGTTCCAGATTCTTGGACCATAGTCAGAAAATGCCTGTCTTCTGTTTCTTTCCTTCCTGCACCATCAGAGATGATGTCTGCACATTTCCTTACTTCTAGTGGATCACAGGCCTCTGGAGCTGCTGTGTTTCTCAGTGAGGTAGCTTGGGGACTTAAGGGTGACAGCCTTGCTGATGATGCAACTGAATTAGAAAATGATACAGGCTTGCAGCAGGAGCCAGGGCAGTACGATGAGGGTCGGGTGATGTGGTTGAATTTGCAGAGTCCTCTAATGAGTCTTGCTGCAGCATGCATGGCACATCTCACAGGCAAGGATAGTTGCTGCAAGGCCTTCCAAAAGGGCATTGCCACCTTGCAGATGGGGGGAGGTCCAAGTCTTGCACAGCATATCTGAAGTAGTTTTCTGGGATGAAGGGCTTCATTTTCTGCAGGGGGGAAAGCTGGTACCAAGGCCTTTGTGTCTGCCTTGCCATGTGCTGTTTGAACGTGAGGTGTCTGTTGATGTTGAATCAAAGGGAATTGGCACAGGTGGCCAGCTGGGGTGTGAAGCCCTCAAGGTCCATAGCAGAGATCCAGGTCTGGATGTCAGGGTGTTCAGTGTTGTTGGTCAGCAGTATAAATTCAGTCTTGGAAGGGTTGAGCTTTGGGTAAGCACTGGACATCGAGGACTGTATCTATGTGAGGCAGACTTGCGCCTGTGAATATCTTTGATTGAGGATATCTTGAGATAGATCTGCATGTCATCTGCATATTGGCGGATGTTGTCTGGAGCAAGGAGGGTCCTGAGTGGTGGCATGTAAAGATTGAAGATCACGGGGGACTGGATGGATACTTACGGGACTCCACAGGTGATGCGTAGAGTTGGTGATCTGGAAGGATCAATTTGTACTAACTGTTGGTGATTAGCAAAGTTGGATTTGAACCAGCTGAGGATAATTGCCCTGATCCCCATGCAGCGATGTAGATTCTCAGTGAGTGTCTGGTGGTCCACTGTGTCAAATGCTTCTGAGAGATCAAGGAGAACTAGGAGACAAGAATGTTATTCATTGAGGATTTTAAGGGCTTTGTTGATCAGCTTTATTGTAGCCATTTCTGTGCTGCATCTGGGTCTGATGCCAGATTTCTAGGATTGAATGAGGTTATTGGCTTCGATGTGTTGGAGGAGTTGCATGGCTACTGCTTTCTCAAGGATCTTACCTTGGAAGGGAAGACGGGTGGTGGGAGGTAGTTGCTGAGATCGTTCAGGTCCAGTGTTGGTTTTGTAAGAAGCGGGAGGATTTTTTCCAGTCTTGAGGATCAAGGGGAAGGTGCCTTCATTTAGGGAGCTTTTGATGATTGTCAGGTAAGGAAGGAGTGATTAAGTCTGAAACGTCTTGAGTACGGATGTTGGGAGGATGTTGTCCACCTACGATGTGGCTGTGAGTTGTCCAGGTAGTTGTGGTTTTGTGAGATGGGCTGTGTAGTGAGCTGTCAGTTGTGGCATTGATGACTGAATGTGTTTTGGCAGATCCTGTTGATCCTGTTGGCAAAGAAAGAGTTCATTGCTGTGGATTCTTCAATGGAGTATGCAACGGGTGGGTTGAGCAGAGGGTTAGTGCAGTGATTGATGGCTTTGAAGATGGCTCTGCTATCATTGACCTTGGCTATGGTGTTTTGGTAGTAGTTGGCCTTGGCAGTGGTGACAGAGTTCCTTGAGCAGGGTGAGGTTGGATGCGCTGCAGGATATTCACCAATTATTTTCTTGTTTTCTGATGTCGTTTGACTTTGGTGTGAGTTTTCTAAGAGAAGTGTTCTCAAAAGCCATTGATTACAAGGTTAATTGACAAGTAGGTCATATGTTTTATTTTAAAGTCATGAAGGACAACCCCATTTTCTCTTCCATCACATGTTTGAACTGTACAGTAACTCTTCTCATCCAACCATCCCGCAGTGCAAACTTTTGTTTGTGATTTTCAGAGATGAGTTTTTCAGTATGGATGATAGTGTGAATCATGAATGGTCTACTCATAAAGGCGTTGGAACATTGGGTGTTGAAGACTCTATGTCATTTCACTTCTTATTCTGGAGGGTAAGAAGTCAACTTCCTCAAGGTACGGGGTAGAGCTGCCTCATTAGAGGATCTTAGAGGGTATTTCAAAGTTCTTCAGGAGGACTCAATTTCTTGCCTTCAGGTGATTTTCTTCCGCAAAACTAGTAGGTAGAGCTCACATCCATAATCATGGCAAATGTCAGGTTTGATAAGAGACTCAAGCCCCTTCTGGCATCTGTGGCAACCGTCACATTCAATCTTGTCAGACTTTTTGAGCTTGAAAAGCATGCAATTTGGATTCACTCAAACTTCCAGACAACAGAGATATCCTAGTCAGAAGTGGTCCTGGCTTTCTCTGTCTCTATAAATTCCAAGCGGGCAAGCAATAACCATACATGGCCACATCCACGTCTGACACATAGGTCTGTATAAATAATGTCCAGCTGCAATAGCAGCACCCATGTGGTGCAGCTTTTCTGTACCCCCTGAAAAAAATAGAAATGTCAGCAACCCACAGAGCTCTTAAACCGGTGAAGGCTACTTGTCTGGTGGAGCACAGGGTACATGCTGTAACCCCTGCCTTCAAAAACATGTGATCTCCACTGAACACCAGGATCTATATCTATGTCGATCACTGGTTAACTGGGCAGGAAAATGAAAAGAAAATTCAAGGACCCTGCACTATGATTGCAGTTTAGGAGTTCCATTCATACAGGGCACCCTACCCTTAGGCGATAGCTACTCAGGCATGCATCTTCATGTCAAGTTCTTACCAAACTTACTTGACCTAAGAATATTGTAGTTTGCCTTTACAGTAGTGGTCTCCTACTAGCATATGTTTTCTTGTATGCCTGCTTCATAGTAGTTAGAGTCTGTGAGTTTCTAAGGTGTACCTGCTGCTTTTTTGTTGCTATTTATTTTTTTTCTTCCGTGTGTGGCATTTGTTCCGTGGTGGTGTTCTTGGCTTCTGTAGAGGTGATTGTGCTGTACCACATTTGTGAAGCTAATTATTTAAGTATATGTGCATAACGAATTCATGTTTAGTGCTGTGGTTGTACGTTGTTTATACTGATACACTATTTCACTGATGTAGTGTTTTTGCTAACATAGTTGGGGGTTTCCAGTAACACAGTGAGAATTTTGTACATCACACAATTCAAGTTGCTTGCTTGCTCCCTTTTTCTAAGGCCAGGCAACATTTGTTCATTTGGAAAAAATGTTGATTTACTTGCATGATGTTTGTGAAATGTTGTGCTTTTGCCCTTTTTCTTTGTTCTTTGTCTCTCATGTTTATATGCAGTGTGTCACTCTCGGGTGTTACTGAGTTGGTAACGCCTCTGTTGTGCTGGAAAGGTATCTCTGGCTTGTGCTTTGAGTTTTGGCTGTATCTGGCAGTGTTTCAGAAATGAACAGACAATGGGCCTCATTATGAGGTGGGCAGTAAGGGGTTAACGGCACCAGTAAAGGCGCCAGAGCCGTTAACTCCATACCGCCCTATTACGAGGTCCCCTTGCGGGACCCGCTCTGGACGTCTGGTTTTACCAGACGTCCTTAGCGGGTCCCGCGAGGGGACCAGCATGCTAACAACGGGCCTGTCATTAACGGGCCCGTTGTTAGCATATTCCCCATTCCCATTGAGCCCTGTGGGGGCTCAATGGGAATGGGTTTCGTCCAGGTCCGGTCAGAATGGCCCGGTATTTCCCAATTCAGGGAACCCGGACCCGAGTTTGGAGGCAGCCATGCCCTTAATAGGGCATGGCTGCCTCCAAACTTGTAATGAGGCCCATTCATGTTTTTTGTGATGAACCACAACTCAAAGCTTGCGCTTCAGTGTCTTAGTTCCAGTGTTAATGTTTTCTGTGTGTCATATGAAAGTGGCTATTTGCTACGATAGCCATGTCTCAACCAGTGGGATGGAAAGGCGTCATTGGATGGTGCCTTTGGTATTGACTGTGAAAGGAAGTATGTCTGTTATGAATGTCACGTTATTTTGTATTTGTATAGCACTGTAAGGAACTCATGGTGGCAACAGTAAAGACAGACACAAGGGATCAAAGTTCAAGGGTGTTTATTAAACTGTAAATGCAGGGTAGAAAAATGCAGAACCTAAACCTAAATCTAAGATGGGAGAAAGCTCCGACCAACAAATGAAAAATAAGTCAGTCCTTGTGACATCTTGTCAAAGTAAAAGGCCTATACTAAAAGAAACTATTGCCAATTCCTTACAACTAATTACATTAAGAGTGTGGGATAGGGTTTCAGTAAAGAAAGAAGAGTTCACAAATAATAAGTCAGGATGTGATTGCCAGGGTTCTCCCTTCTCCACGTTTTGAGCACAGGACAAGGCGGATCTCCTGAGCACAGCAGACACTCAAGCTTTCCCAGCACGAGCCGACAGTTCCGTGCCAGCTATCAGGTTCTTCGGGGGTTAAGTCTCTTTCAACAAAAGTCTCTTGCCTTTGAGGGCCTGATTTATTCAACAGACAAACAAAAAGTTCTGTTCCACATATATGTTGGGGGATAGCTTCATCCCTCGGTCCCCCTCTTCCGGGCACAGACCCCTCATGAATTGCATTCAACAAATCAAATAAACAGTTCCTTTCTCACTGGACTTTGGGTGATGACTTTCCTCCCCTGGGCCTCCCTCTTTTGGGCTCGGTCCCCTTTGAGACGTCAGCATCCCACCTTCGGGTTCACTATGGGTTTTCTTACATTCACTAATCTTACTGATTTTTTCAAACAATTCTTCAGGCTTCGCCCTATCTGTTGGTTTTCCTCTTCCGGGTTCACTCTGGCCACCTTTTGCTAAACAGTTCACTGGGGACCTCCCTCACTAGGTTAACTCCTGTCCACACACTGTATTTCAGGCCTTTAGACTTCATCCCCTTTTATTGGCATCCCTCCTTCGGGTTCAGTCTTTCCAATCTTGTCAGTTATATCTTTCTCCTTCAACTCTTACGATATGGGACTCATTCGCCTTAGCTTCATAATTCAAATAATTCACTGTGGACATCCCTCGGTCAGTTCACGTCTGTCAACACACTTCATAGGGACTTCCGGCTTTGCCACTTTTTTTCAGCATCCCTCCGCCGGGTTTACTCCTGCCAACTTTATCAATCGTGCCTTTCTCATTCAATTCTTACGATGCAGGATTCACTTCCCCAGTTCTTACAACGTGGGATTCACTTCCCTTAACTTCACAATCATCTGTCGGTCAAAGACTTTCGACTGTACAGAGGATTTTACAAGACCCCCGTATGACCACTTTGACCCTCTTTTCGACTTTTAGTTAGGCCTTCTAGGTATCGCAGTTTCTACAATTGAGTAATTGCCAGAGTTTCTTTAGTGAGCACCCACGTGATGCCAGACTACTCTGCTGCTGATTTCCCCCTTCTGGCATCAATAGCTCTTTATGCTTTCCCAGTTCAAATAGCCGTTTGCTAATTTTCAACACAGTTCGGTTTCTTATCAATTCCCCCCTCGAATCACTGGCTGTGATGAACCGCATGGCTTTCTTTCTCGTTCGAGTCAAGGTTGGTACCACAGAGACAAGAGTCTCTCCCCAGCTTGGTTATCAGCAGACAAGGGTCTTGTGTACCATTGACATCTGCTGCAACACATGCTGGCTATTGTTCACGGTCTTACGATTCTTTCTCCTGAAGTATCACAGACCTTGATCTAAAAGGGCAAGGTTGCTTCTCTCCTTGTTACCCTCTCGGTATGCGCCATCTTTCTCCTCCTCTTGATTTGCCATGCTGAGTTAGCTCTCACGTCATGCAGTCTGCCTTGCTCGTACTGTGCTCTCATGCTCCACCTTTTATCCCTGTGGGGAAAGGAAAGGGCCATCAGGTGTGAGTGATTTTGGTTAATTGCCTGTCTTTGCCTGATCCTTTGATTGGTACGTATCAGGTTAATGGCTCGGATATTAGTCCGTTGTCTGTGGTGTGCAAAAGTGTTCATGTCGGAAAAGGGGGGTTGGTATTTCTAAATGTCCTATGTGGTAGGATGGGAAAAGGTGTTGTAGGGAATTATAACCCTCGTACTGCGTCTCACCTGGGGCTTTTTCCCAAGCACCCCGGGCTCCCCTACCCAGGTGATACTCCCTCTCCCGTCCACCCCCAGGGCTGGGTTCTGAGAGCGCTAGCCCTCCCCTGGCCACCTGAATAAGGGATTTGCAAGGTCTACTTGGGAGAATACCCTCAGGTTCCTCACAAGCACCTACTAAAACTGTTATGGCTTCGAAGAGCTGTGAGGTGGAAAGTCCTTTGGAAGACCATAGTCTGTGCAAACATGGAAATAAAAATAAAAGAGCAATACATTGCATGCAAATAGTAATTCGAATCAGGTGACTATTCCATTACTAGCAGAGATGACTAGTTCAAAACATTATAAAAAGCATGCAGAACATTGATTTCAGGGGTAGAGATGACTACTATGTCAGTGACTATGTAACAGCTGGGCCGAATATTTAATGGAACTCAGGTTTGTTCCATGGGTTGCTGTGCAAGAGTGGGAACGGATATTATACATAGTCAATCAAACTGTAGGGCAACTGTCTACTGTTGAGGGTTCTGCTATACTTTACATGTAGAACACATTCACACTGAATAATATGTAGTCAAGGCAAAACAGCCTGCAACCGTGCACTTCCATCACTGGCTTCTTGCACACAGGTCCCATTTGACTAGCTCACACTGCCCCCGCTCTCTCTCTTAGTCTCCCATCGATACATTGTATCCAATGTGCAACAAAACAAGCATCTGTGTGTGAGTTGGCAGATGAGGGGGAATTGCTGGGCAGTCTTGAAACTCCAGTCAATTATCATAAGAAACAGCTAATGGTTATGGGAGGAAAGACCCTTTGGTTGAGAGAAAGGGTTACTTAAAAGGTGACGCCACACACACACATTTTGTCTTGCTCAGCATGCTGGTTGGCAGTCTGAGAGATGCCTCAAAGTTCACTCTACCACTCTGCCATGCTAAGGTGCAGTGCTCAGTGGCCTGCTGGGAGTTCCCACCACCAGGGCAGAGCCCGTCTTGGGCAGGGCAATAAAAGCGTTTGTCAGGCGTTCATCAAGCATTGGTCAACGCAGGGGCTATAAACCCTGGTAATTTCACCAAGAGGTCTGCCTTGCTGCCTCCCTCAAACCCCAATCTCTTCCCACACAGTCCGTAGTGACAATCCCCCATCCACCGCCACAACAGACACGAGCTCACCAGGTTTTGATGTGGCACCAGGCCGTTGATATCAGTGATACTGCTGGGGATTCTTCATGATGAAACGTGGAGCAGAAAACAAGGAGGGCGGAGTGTGGATTCCACAGAAATGTGGTGCTGCACCTTAATGTAAAAAAGAGGACAGGCACGTGCCAAGCCCGCAGGATGGCAGTGACACACAGGGCGATGGGGCTGGGGCATATGATGGGCTTTCTAATAAGTCTGCCATCTGGAGTTTGCAGTCTCTCTTGCCCCTTTTTAGCAAAGGGTTTCAGGGGCTTTTCCTTACTTGTGCCACAGCTGAAATGATGGGATAGATAATGTATTTTTTTTTCAGGCCACCTTTCCGTGATGTCTGACATTTTTGTCACATTTTCATGCCTTCACCTATACACTTCCTAGTGGGATCTAGACAATTTATATCAGTGTTCTGGCTTCACGGTAATAAGTGAAAGAATCGTTTTTTTAAAAAACGATTAAAAAAAAGATTCATTTAGAAAGACCGCTCTGTGACAGCACAGAGTGGTCTTTCTAAATTGAACTGTCAGTCCCAGCGGCTCACACGAGTGCGCGCAGGGGTTGCAGACACGTCGAGACCCAGAGGACCCGCATTAGTGTCAGGTGAGTGTGTGTGTGTGTGTGAGAGAGAGAGAGAGAGAGAGAGAAAACAAATGTATGAGAACTGGAAGGGTGGGAGCGAGTGTGTGTGTATGTGATGGGGTAGGGGTGCAGGGTTGTATGAGGGAAGGAGAGTTCTGGGGGTAAAACCCCCAAATAAAAAAATACCTTAGCTATCTGCTTTTTTGGCTTTTTGAGGGCCGCAAAAAATGGACCAAAATAAATTGGTCCTTTTTATGTGAGGCCTTCAAAAAGCGAAAAAAAGACATAGGGCCTCATTAAGAGATGGGTGGTAGCCATGGAGCTATTAGCTCATGGATGCCTCACATACCGTGCCCGTGTCCGGTCTCGTTCAATGGGGACTTACCGGTGTAGTCCGACCCTGGCGGGACCGGTAAGACCCCATTGAACAAACCATTCCCCTTGCTGCTTGCAAGCCCATTATTAGCGCCCTGGTCCCTTAGCGGGACCCGTAAGAGACGTGTGGTCAGACCACATGTTCCTTACGGTCCCCGCCAAGGGACCTTGGCATAGGGCGGTAAGGGATTACCGGCACCGGTCTCCTTACCGGTGCCCGGTATCCCTTACCGCCCACCTTGTAATGACCCCCATAGAACCAGCTTCACTTCTGTCATACATTCTAAACTGGTTGGCCCATTTTCAATGGGCTCGCTTTGCCACAAATCACAGCTCGTGCTTTTGAGTCTTGGTTCCAGTGGTAATGTGCTCTGGGTGCCGTGACCAGCCCCTCTGTGACACCACCGCAAATGGCCATGGCACAGCAGAGGCAACAGTCCCTCGACCAGGTGATCGTGCAACAGCAGCAACTGGCCACGCTCCTCAAGGACCATGCTGACGAATGTGGGGGTACTAAGGCAGCCAAAGAAACATCAACTGAGACGCTTAGGGCAGAAATGGAGAGAAGCACCGAGAGCCTGAGAGTACAAATGGAGAGAAGCACCGAGAGCCTGAGGGGGGAACTGCATGCGACGTCCAAAGACGTATGTGCTGAACTTGCCGCTGTGCGCCGTGTGCTCACTGAGCTCTCACAAACCCTTAGGGACATGCATGGACGTGAGCAGGCAGAGACATCATCCGTTGCAAGTTCCGTCCAGGGCAGCCCCCAATGTAGATCTGGGAGGAACCTGCGCTCCACAGGCAGGGGTGCCCCTGATACCCGGAGAGGGGGCTTGCAATAGCGTCTGCCCACTGACAATGAGCATCTTCGGACACTGGTGTTCGGGGGGAGGTAGGAGGGTGGAGGGGGTGTGTTGGGCTCACTTGGGTGGCGGGTCGATGGGGTGTGTAACATAATCTCACATATGCTATAAACAATGCACGATCATCCAATGAGATGTGTGGACATTGATCTTTGTGTACGAGGCCTTCATAGGCGTACAGTCCATATTGTGCATGTTCCAGACACACACAGTGCCACAAGTCCCGTGTCCATGTATCAGCCACCAGGCGTGAGTGCTAGAAGCATGAATCAATGAGAATCTGACGAATGTCACGGCCCTCCTGTGCCTCGCAGACTCCTTGAGGTGCTGCCACATCCCCACCCTCATCATGACCATCTTCAGGTGCTTGCAGTTCTGCGTCAGGGGGCATGGGCACATTTCTACGTACGCACATGTTGTGTAGCATGACACATGCCATGACCATCTTTGCAACCTTCTAATGGCGGTACAGGAGTGCCCCGCCAGACCTGCTGAGGCAGCGGAAACGAGTCTTCAGTAGGCCGAATGCCTGTTCTATGACTACACGGGTACGTGAGTGGGCATGGTTGTAGTCCTCCTCATGCTGGTTCTGTGGGTTCCGGAGTGGTGTAAGGAGCCATCTCTTCAGTGGATACCCGGCATCACCTGTATGTGGACAATAAAGGATGTTTGTGGAATGACATTGCTACGTACGCACCCCCCCCCTTCCTGCCAGGTCATTGCCGCATCACATACCCCACATTATCATGCATGAAATGAGACTCACCGAGTAGCCAGGATCTGTTCCCTGCGTGTCGCTCCATGTAGCGTGGTATAGTAGAGTTCCTCAAGACCATAGAATCATGGGTTGATCCAGGAAATCGGGCACAACAATGTGTAAAGATCCTGTTGGAGTCACACACCATTTGTACATTAAGGGAATGAAATTGTTTTCGGTTGCGGTACTGGGCCTCCATGGCATGTGGGACGACCAGTTCCACATGGGTGCAGTTGATGGCACCAATGCAACCCGGTATGCCGCCAAGTGCATGGAATCCCACTTTTGTGTTCGTAATTTCCGGCTCCGAGCGTGGTAGAGAGATGTAGTCGTCTGCGTGCTTCAGGAGGGCATCGAGCACTTGCAATAGTGTCCGTGAGAACAGTGGCTGTGAAATGCCATGCAACTGTCCGACTGTGTGCTGGTAGGTGCCTGTGGCCAGGAAGTGGAGTACAGACACCACCTTCAGTAGGGGTGGGATGGCGGTTGGGCTATCTATCATGCAGACAAGGTCAGCCTGTGTCATGTCCACAATGGCGGTTATGGTGTCCCGGTCCAAACGGTAGAGGGTGTGGATCTGCTCATCAGTGAGGTTGAACGGATGTGCTCGGAGGCGTGGGATTGCGGGCTGCCTGCGTGGTGGTAGTGGCTGTGCTGGTGGGCCTTGCTGGCCCTGCCTTGCCTCCTCCTCCTCCTGCGTCTCCTCTGTGCGGCCGGTTGTTGTAGTAGTTGGCGTTCGTCTTCTTCCTGAAGTTGGAGTACTTGCAGTGCTATCAGGTCCCCCAGGGCCAACATCGCCAGTCCTGCCGGTAGCATTTTGGAGTGGGTGTGGTTGTGGGAGGGAGTTGGGTGTGCAATTTATGTGTTTTCAAGCTGTATTGCCTCCACCTGTGGTGATTAATTCCACCTGTGCAAGCTGCAATCCCCTTTGGGCGAGCACGTCCCGCACACAACGCTGCAATTCGACGCATGGCATCTTGCCATTGCAATCATGTATTTCATCCCGATGGCAGTGTGATATTGGTTCATATGTTCATTCTGCTATGGTCCCATTGCTTCACATACTATCTTTGCAGTCGCGAACAAACTTGTGAAGGGTCAGTGGAATGTAGTACTCGATTAACGGTGGACCCTCATGCAGCACTGTACCGAGGTTCACCGACGGGCGGGGTGTCCCATTTGTGAGTGAAGCCAGTTGCCATTTTCACACACTGCCGCACTACATAGATGAATTTGTGATTTGAAGCGGTCACAGATGCCTTTTCGATGTGATGTTGCAAATGAGGAATTCGAAGGACAGCGCTTTCGGTTTTCAGCTAGCGGCGAGGAGACGCCCACAGGTCTGACTGCAAATATAACGTTCTATTGTTTAATGTCCTTGGGACAGGGGCCATGGCGAGAATGCTATGATTGATATGAATAGTATGGGATGCGCAATAGCGTAGTGGACGATAAGGCAGGACGTTCCCAAATACATGTTACTTCACAACACTAGAATTCCGGGCTGGAGAACAGTGGATTTTGCAGACTGCATTACGCACAGACTCAATGGAAGTTTCAAATGAGATGCGAGTAAATAATCAGGCGTTTTCATACCGGGTTGAGGGAATGATGTATGGATGCATGGACAGATGATTTGATGGAGAGTTTGCCATGTACAGGGCTTTTTGGAATCTATCCACCTCCCCTGCGCTATGTCATGCATAGCTGCCATAGTGGGACCATCGTCTTTCTGCCCTTGTTGAACCCTCCCTGTCTCGACGCGCCTTCAGGCACTTGTGTCTATGCACGTTACTAATCCCATCTAATGGATTCTGTCTTCACAGACGCATGCACACAAACACTCGTTTGTAATGGTGTTTTCACCTCGATTTTTATGGTTGTGATTCGCAAGTGATTTTTGGGTGGGTATAATCCTTTTGAGTGGGCTAGCATGCATATGGCTGTAGATTTAGTGTGATCATTGAAGTGAGTTATACAAATGTAGTTCTGATGGCCATACTATTCTTTTTCATTTCATTTGGGTGACAGGTATCTCCTCCCCTTTTGCCGCTGCCATCTGTATGCCACTCCTGCAGATGGCTTTTACTCCCGACACCTGCTGCTTCGTGTCAATCAGTGGAGCACCATTACGATCTTATGGGACGATCGCCAATGGGCCACATGCCCTTATGCAGTGCTAGTGGCTAGGAGCAACATATCGTCCTTTCTGCTGGACTAGTGCCTACCTAATGGGACAGCCCTGCGGTTCTAGGCGCTTCCGTGTTGCCTTTTTGAACGTGAATGTAGCCCCTGTGTACCATGATGGAACAGGGCGTCACACAAGCAGAAGCTGGTCATTTATTGCGGATGCAGCCCACAATACTGGAATGTATTTTGGAGTTCATGACCTAATGGCTGTATGGCCTTGGTGGTTTTGTGGTGCATTAAATTTCTATTCTGTTTTTGTTTGTCTCATTTTTCTGCTCATGTTGCTGTACTTGGACCTTCACATGCCTGTGCTGCATCAGTGCGGCAATGGTGCCATGGCAGATATGGATGCCCACTCACAAGGCACTTGGAGCCCCTGGATTCATTTGTTAGTTGGCATGCATGGGTGACTTGTACATTTCACTGGTTGCATTGTGTGACTTCATTGCACCTACGAGGAGTTGTGCAATGTGGCCAGGGAGTGGTGTACAGGCACTCAGTAGGGCCGTTTACGGTTGATTCGCGATGCCGTACTTCTCACCATGGCGGAATGGTACTTTCCGCCATGCTTGATGGCGTTAGGTTCATGTCCGTTAGGGTCGGAATTCACGTACCGTTGCGCCATGGTGGTAATTACGGTTTGGCATGGCGCGCGTGCGCGTACTTGGTGCAGTTAGCGTTGGCGTTCGCTACGGTGTCGCTAATGGCATCGTACTTTACGGTGACGGGTCATAATCGCACCGAGCGCTATTCGATGGCGGTATTGCATTTCCGCCATCGTTTTTCGATTTCCGCCAGGGTCGTAATGAGGACTGCCTGGAGCAAAGTCTTGGCTAAATCTGCCGTGCTGTCAGCAACTGTCCACGTCTGGAAGCGGGTTAATTGTATATCTGGGCAGCGTTTGCTTGTTAGTTTTTCTATCTTTTCTTCGTGTTTGACTTTCTTGTGTCTGTTTCCTGAGCCTGGGAGTCCCCGCTCAGCATGTGCTGTTTTTCTGCAGCAACTTTGCTCGGAGCTGTGCCGTTTCTACCTGGCCACCTCCATTTACTCTAGAAAGAAGGATTAGCTCGCCTATTGGGGTGATACGCTGCACCGTTGTCTGTTTGTAGCCACCTGCTGATTTCTGTTACTATGTGGTATTGTTGCTGTCTTTTTCTTCCTTGTCTGGCTCCACGCAGCTTTCCTCTACTTTGCCGGCTTCCTCGAGGCAGCATGCCCAATCTACTTACTGACTGGTTTTCGCTCATGTACCATCCTAGTGCTTGCCACAATATTGCTTTTTCCATTTATTTGCTTTTTCACAGCTTCCACTGTTATATCACCTTTTCAATCCCCACTCTTTGTACCTCTCATGGTCCTGCTTCTCATTCATCATTTGGAAACTATTCTAATTGTATTTATCCTCCTCACTCTTCTAGTTCATCTCCCACTGATGTGGCTCTTTGGAATGCTCGCTCACTTGGTAACAAACCCCACTCAGCCTTGGCTATTTTTCTTTGTTTCGATTTGCATTTTTTGTGTATAACTGAGACTTGGCTTTCATCTGGTAACACGGCCATCACTACATCTCTTTCTACTTCTATACTCCTCATCCTTCCACTCAAAGGGGTGGGACTGGTATTCTTTTTCGTGTTACCTTTTCTCATCTGACCTTTTCTTCTTTTCAGTACTCTTTGACTGCTTTTTCTAAATCGTACTTGTGTATTTTCCTCCTGGCTCTGCGGCTCCATTTTGAGATTGTATTGAAGTTTTACTTTCCGCTATTCTCCTGTGTTCAACTCCATTTATATTTCTGGGCGACTTTAATTTACATCTTTCTTCGACTCACTCGTCTCTACCGTTGCTTTCTATTCTTGACTCTTACCATCTTTCTGCTTTTTCTTCTCCTTCTCATGCTTCTAGATCTGGTTAGGATCTTATTTTTACATCATCTCTATCTACCCATCCCATTTATTCTTCTGATCATCATCTTCTATTCTTTTCTATTCTTCCTTCTCTCCCCTCTACTGGATCTCCATGCCCCATGGCCCTTATTTGTTCTCGTCGTGATTTTCATGCCTTTAATACTCCATTGTTCGTGTAGTCTTGTACTTCTGGTCTTCCTCCTCATTTTACATTTGCTGCTTGACCCGCCGATGATGCGGCTTCTATTCTTTCATCCATGCTTTCTTCTTCTCTTGATTCTTGATATCTGGTCTCTTCTTGCTCTCCCTCTCGGAAGCCACCTCAGCCTTGTCTTACTTCCCATCTTCACTCTATGCGGTGTGTACTTCATTGCCTGGAGAGACGCTGGCATAAAACGTTGTCAGTGTCAGATCTTCGGGTACATGCAATTAAAACAATGAAATAATAACTAATAAAAAAATAATGAATACAAAATAACAAATTCCAAAGTAACGAATTAATTTTTCTTTTTTTTGGTTTTTGGGGGGTTTCCCCACCCAAACTCCCCTTTTTTAATAATACATTTCCCCCACCCTCAAAACCACTATTCCCTCTCACAACCCGATTTTTTATTTTTTTCAAAATGTGTTTTTTTGGTATTAGTTATTTTTTCATTTGTTATTTTTTTCATTAGTTGTTTTCTATTCAATATAATCACTGCATACCCTGATCTTCTCTCTTTTTCTTCTTATCATACACTATAGGATGAGGTTCATTTGTCAGCTAAACTTCATATTTTTCCAATCTTCTGTGTGCTCAATCTGCTCACCCTTGCTGTTTGTGTCAATCACTTTCTCGTCTTCTGTCCCCACCTTTGCCTTATTATTCACTTAATTCTACTTTAAGTGCTTCAGACTTTGCTTCTTACTTTTCTTCAAAAGTGACTGCTCTTTGATTTGCCATTGTTCTGTCAGCTTCCTCGTCCTTTTCACCCTGTTCTAGATCTTCCTCTTCTGTTTCAAACATTTCTTCATTTCCACAAATCTCTAATCTGATGTCTCTTCTGTTTTATTTCGTGCTCATTCTACAGATTCTCCTTCTGATACTATTTCTTCATCTCTTATTCCTGAAGTCTATCCTTCATTGGTTTCTTATCTTACTTCTCTTTTTAATATTTATCTTCTTATCTCTATTTTTCCTGCTTCTTTTAAGCAGGCCTCAATTGTTTCCATCTTGAAGAAACCATCTTTAGATCCTTCACTCCCTGTGAAATTTCATCCAAATTCTCTTGTCCCTTTTCTTTCTAAATTGCTTGAACATTTTGTTTATTCTAAGGTCTCTACTTTTGTCACTGAAAATTATATTCCTCCTCGCTTCCAATCAGGTTTTCCCCTTCTTCATTCGATGGAAACTGGTTTTCTTTCTATTTTTGATTCTCTCCATTCTGCATACTATTCTAAATAGTCTTCTTTGCTTATTCTGTTGGATCTGTCGCCTGCTTTTGACACTGTGGATAGACTTTACTCCTAACATCTCTTTCTTCTTTTGGTTTTTCTAGTTCTCTGTTATCCTGGTTTCATTCTCATGTATCTTATGGCACATACTCAGTCTCCTGGGCTGGAGCGTCATCTAACACTCTAAGTCTTCTTCGTGCTGTTCCTCAAGGTTCTGTTGTTGGCCCTTTCTTTTTTTCTATTCACACTTCTCTTGTAGCAGCTAAGATCTTGTCTTTTGGCATCTCCCATCATTTCTATGTGTATGATACCCAACTCTTCCTGTCACTTTCTTCTTTCACATCTTCTATTAATGATAATCTGGTTTCATGTCTTACTGCTTTTAAAAATTGGATGTCTGATCACTTTCTTGTTTTGAATGCATCGAAAACTGAAGGTCTTATTTTTCCAGCTAATACTATTCCTCCTCCTTCTCATACTGTTCATAGTCTGAGTTTGTATCTTGAATCTGATATGTCTCTTTCTTATCATATTTCGATCACATCACACTCTTGTCATTTCCATCTCTTTAATATTCGTAAAGCTCATC
This sequence comes from Ambystoma mexicanum, assembly GCF_040938575.1. Lineage (NCBI taxonomy): Eukaryota > Metazoa > Chordata > Amphibia > Caudata > Ambystomatidae > Ambystoma > Ambystoma mexicanum. The sequence goes on from NC_090925.1 coordinate 198,589,695, forward strand.
CTTTTATTACATTTAATGCTACAAAACGTTTGATCTCTTTGCTTATTTGTTTGTGTCTGTTCAATTGCTCTATGTTACTCTTTGGTTTTCCTTTTTCTCGTTTGATTCCTTCAAAGTCCATTTTTAATGCTTCTATTAGCTTTTTATATTTATTTTCTCCTTGTGATTCTATCTCTCTGTCACTATCCTCTCTAGGATGGTTGCCTTTGTATTCCCATCTTAAATTTAATTTTCCCTGTCTTGTTTCTAAATGTTGTTATGGCCTGGCACCTGTTCATCTTTCTTCTCTCATTTATTTCTATGTTACGTCTCGTGTTTTATGTTCTCAGCATCTATTTCCATTATCAATTCCTTACCCCCACTCCTGGCACTCCATCACGCTTTCGTTCTTTCTCTTTGCTTGCTCAACTTCACTGGAATTCTCTCCCTCTGTCTCTTCCATCTATTACTTCTTACTCTCCTTTTCATTCTTCTCTTAAGAATTATCTTCTCCAATCTTAACAGAAACTATGTAAATGTTGTATAGCCTGTGATTTCATAGTCAATTGCACTGTCAGTGTGTTTTGTTCAGGACGTTGGCGTAAAGAGCTACACAAACTACAAATACAATTAAAAAATAGTGTTGGATGCTTTTCGGAATCTCAGATAGTTAGGCATATTTCTTATGGAAGCTGGTAAAGGTGTCCAGAATTTAGCATCTTTGGGGGGGGAGCCCTACCACCAAACCAGAGCAATCAAAACGTCCCGATCCTCAAAGTCAGTCGATTAGATGCAGATTTTAGCTCACAAGATGGAATGTATTGCATACACTTTCCACTAAAGAATCACAAGATTTGGCCATATAAGGTTTAAAATACCAAAAAGAGAGATTTAACCTCCGTATGGGCCACTACAGGGCACCTGGGTGATATTTTTGAACTTAGGTAGCTTTGTAAGTAAACGAGCAGCCAAAGTTTGGAGGTGCTGTAGCCTAGTAACCACACAGTTAAACATTAGGATATAAACAAACAATACTTGCATAGACCAAGATGAAAAAGATAAAATAAATCGCAGCCTGAGAATGGCTAGTGAATACCAGCAAAACAGAAATTCTTTTTAAATGATACAGTGTGGAAAATGCAGACTTTACCATACATTTCACCTGAGTTGTCATTGATAAGTGAACTAAGAAACATTGCAAAAATCTTAGCCAATTTTGACAGTGCCAGCACCTCATCAAATGGTGATGGTCAACACCCCAGCAGATCAGATTCTGAGAGTCTTCCAAAAGACAGAACCTTAGTTTTGAGAGCTGCCATTCACCTGCTCGGCTGTCTGCCACCCCAGCTCCTCTTCAGCATAGTCCCACAGTGGTGCTTCTCTCCCTCCAGCAAACATTCCAACCTTTGCCCATCCAGCTGGTGGCAGCCACATCCCCAGCCCGCCCACCGGCCTCCACACTGGACGGGCACAGTCTTGGCAAAGTCAGATGCATTCTGCAGCTCTGACATGTGTGACTCTGCTCCTGGGGAGCTGAGAGCTGTGTAGTTCTATGTGTGGGGTACTGCGATGAGCCCTGCTGCGTTACTACCCTGCACAGTGATTGTTGTAAGGAAGGCATGGTATCAAAGTAAGACAGACACAAGTGACCACAGTTCAAGGGTGTTTATTGAAGCTTATCAAAGGTGTGATCAATGCCTATCTAAATCTAAGATGGGAGCAAGCTACGACCATCAAATAATAATAATGCAGTCCTAGTGGAGTTTCCTCAAAATAAAAGGGCCTATACAAAAAAAACTATTGCCAATCCTTACAGCTAAGTTACAAATAGTGTTCATGAAAAAGAAAGAAGTGTTCACAAAATGATAAGTCAGGATGTTCAGGCCGTTGGCCTCCCTTCCCCACGTTTTCAGCATGGGCAAGGCAGTTTACTCAAGCATAGCACACTCTTGGGCTTCTTTAGCACAAGGACAAAGTTCTATCACAAGCATCAGGGCTTCTATGCCTAAGTCTCTTAAGTTGTTACGCTCACCTGGACCCCACAGGGGTGTCGATCGGACACGGACAGCTGCAGTCTCCGTCAACGTGATGCGTAGTGCAGAGATGACTGTCTGGACTGGCCCGCCTAGTCTTGTCTGCTGGACCCGAAGAAGTATTTTCCTGCAAGTGGAGACAGGAATTAGCCACCTGTGGGTTTTAGTGATGGCCTCCCAACTGTTCCCGCTTTACCCCACTAATCACCTCCGATATCCCTTTAGTAACCTCACCTTATGTTTGTAAAAGATGAGCTCTCCATCCTGCGTGTCTTGCAGGGGTGCGTAGATACCAGTTACTTCACTGGTTTGAAGGCGTTGGGAGAGTTCCGATAAGCATTGACTCTGAAGTCCCAGGCGGGATTGGTATCAGGTTCAAAGAGTTCAATGTGCCGATGTTCACTCTTGTCCCCTTCCTTCCTTAAGTTGCAACTGAGTTCGTGAGAAGAAGGTCTCGTAGCTGCTGCTGGCGTTCAGGTAAGAGTCTGTGTTACCCAACGCTGTCCGGTAACTATTTCATGCGTTAACGTGTTGTTTTTCTCCCTCTTTACAGATGCGGCATATGAAGATATGGAGAATAATACCGCCGGTGGTAAATCAGGTAAGTCTATGGTGGTAAGAGGTATTTGTTGATTCCCATGGCTCACCTTGTTATTCTTGTGCCCCTAGGTGCCGGAGTACGCCGAAGAAATGATGGAGACAGTGCCGGATCGAAAGATGCTGTGAGAACTGGTGAGTATGGCGCCGTGCTGGAGTTGGCGAAGCGACGCGTGCAGGACTGATGTACTTTCCAGGTCGGGAGATGAAATGGATCTGGAATCAGGTGAGGAATTTGAAATAAGTTTGTTTTCTAACCTTGTCCTTTTCTTCCTCTTTATTCTAGGAGCTCCGGATTCGAGGCGGGCGTGGCAGAAGACTGGATGCTGGCTGCAGGCACGCGGGCGTGGCAGAAGACTGGATCCTGGCTGCAGGCACAGTGAGAGTCACGCTGCTGGATGCAGAATAACACGAAGCATGTGCTGCTGTTCGGGCGTGGTTTAAATAGCCTCCAAAGTAGTCCCAGGAAAGAAGTTCCCCAGAACCACACCCGAGTAAAAAATAGTCCCTGTAGTAAAATAGTCCCATCCAGGCCTCACGTTGGCTTGGATTTATTTGCAGCATGGTCTGCATGAGGTAAGTAATGTCTATGAGCCTGGCGCCTATGGCGCCAGGAGTGATTTTTATTATGAGCCTGGTGCCTATGGCGCCAGGACTGAACCAAGACAGCCCCTAGCTGGGGCTGCTGGGGTTTTTGTAAATGTCTGGATGCCTGCTCCCGGGGATGATGGGCTTGATCCGGATGCCCGGGGGTAGGCATCATGACAGCACTCCCCCCCCAAGGCCCCTCCTAAAGTTGTTCTTCCCCTTGGCCCTGGTTTGTCTGGGAAGTTCCGATGGAATTTCTTCACCAACCGAGGTGCATGAACGTGGTCACTAGGCTCCCATGACCTTTCCTGTGGTCCGTAACCTTTCCAGTCGATTAAATAAAAAAGTCTTGATTTAACCAACTTAGAGTCCAGGATATTCTTTACCTCGAATTCAGGTTCTCCATCGATTAGGATGGGGTCAGGTGGTTTGGCAAGTCTTGTCCCGGGTTGAACTGGTTTCAGAAGTGAAACATGAAAGACAGGATGGATCCGCATATTAGAGGGTAATTCCAACTTGACGGCCACCGGGTTGATAATGGCCTTAATAGTGTAGGGTCCCAAATACCTAGGAATAAAAGTCTGAGTTCCTTTTAGAGGTATGTGTTTTGTAGCCAGCCAAACTTGATCCCCAATCTCATATCGTGGAGCATTGCTTCTATGTTAATCAGCATTTTTCTTATATTTCTCTTTCGCTTGTTTCAAATGTTCTGTTGCCTCCTTAAAGGCTTGTGTAATAGTAGAGTGTAAATGACTAACTGCAGGCATTTAAAAGTGCTGAGGCGAATCAAGTTCTGAGGTTCAAGGGTGATGTCCGTATATGGTATAGAAGGGGCTTTATCCGGTTCCAGAATGTACTGAGTTATTGTATGCATATTCGGAAATCCATAAAATATCCTTCCAATTGCTTTCGGTCTGGTGCAGCATGCAACATAGGTACTGTTCAAGGGTCTGGTTGGTCCTCTCCGTCTGACCATCAGTCTGGGGATGGTGACTGGTTGATAACCTCACGTCAATTTGCGTCAATTTGCGCCAATTGACATTTCTTCCAAAATTGTGAAATGAATTGACTGCCTCGGTCAGAGACCAATACAGAAGGAAATCTGTGTATTCGAAAAATGTTTTCGAGGAACTCCTTGGCCAAAATTGAAGCGGAAGGTAATCCTTTTAAAGGAATAAAGTGGGCCATCTTGGAAAAAAAGATCCACAATAACTATGATGGTGTTAAATCCATTACATGGAGGTAGATCTGTAATAAAGTCTAAAGACAAGGTGTGCCATGGTGTAGGTGGAATATCCAAAGGTTGTAAAAGGCCAGCAGGTTTTTTCTTCTGGCTTTTGTTTTGGGCGCAAATGCCACAAGACATCACAAATGACTTTACGTCTTTTCGCCAAGTGGGCCACCAGAACTGTCTCTTAATTTTCGCTTCGGTTTTTGCGATACCTGGGTGCCCTTCCATCAGGGTGTCATGGTAATTGGAGATGACTAGTACTTGTATTTCCTTGTGTGGTAGAAATAGTCGTCCTTGATAGTAAGGTAGGTCATTGACGACTGAGTAGTCCGGGCCTTTCTTTACCCAGTCCTGCAGGGTTGCTGGATCGAAGAGTTGTTGGATTTTTGAATGAATATCTTCTAGTGTCTGTTGAGTAGTTATGCCAAGAATTCTTTGCTCGGGAATTATTGGCACCGGTTCCGGGTTTGCATATGCTTATCCCATCCCTATTCGGGATAAGGCATCTGCTTTGCCTTTTTTTTTTGCGGCCTGGTCGATAAGTGATCATGAAATCGAATTTGCCGAAGAACAATGCCCATCGAAGTTGTCGCGATGATTGGGCTTTGGCTGTTTTTAAATACTGCAGGTTCCGGTGATCAGTGATTACAGTAATGGTATGCCTGGCACCAAGAAGGTAGTGCCGCCAAGCCTTAAAGGCGGATTTGATAGCTAATAGCTCTTTATCGGTAATCGCATAGTTTAGCTCAGGTGCTGAGAACTTTCTGGACCAAAACGCTACTGGGTGAAGTTGACCGGGTTCAGGATCCTTCTGGGACAGGACAGCTCCCATGGCTAAACTGGATGCATCAGTTTCTACTATGTATGGAAGCTCAGGGCGTGGATGCTTTAAGACAGGTGCTGATGTGAATTTCGCTTTCAGCTCTTGGAAGGCCTTTTCAGCCTCTTCAGTCCACAAGAAGCGTTTGTTTTTTCGCAAAAGTGCTGTGATGGGGTGTACAACATGGGAGAAGTCTGGAATGAATCTGCGGTAGAAATGAGCAAATCTGAGCATGCTTTGTACCCCTTTGACTGAACTGGGTGATGGCCACTTGAGAATTGCGTCCACCTTTCGAGAGTCCATTCGGACTCCCTTTGGAGTCAGGATAAATCCAGGAAATTCAACTTCGTAGCATGAAAACACATTTTTCCAATTTTGCATATAACTTGTGCTGGTGTAGTTTCTCAAGGACTGCACGCACGTGCTTAACTTGGTCTGAATCTGAGGAGGAGTACACTAGAATATAATCTATTTATACGACGACACAGACGTCAATGAGTTCACGAAGGACATCGTTCATAAAATACTGGAAGGCTGCTGGTGCATTGCACAACCCGAAGGGCATCACCTGATATTCAAATAATCCGTACTTGGTGCGAAAGGCAGTCTTCCATTTGTCGCCTTTCTTGACACGTACCAGATGATATGCCCCTCAGAGATCTAACTTAGTGTCGATACAAGCATCCTTTACTTGGTCTAGTAATTCGGGGATCAGAGGCAATGGGTATCAGTTTTTTACCGTAATCTGATTAAATGCCCGGTAATCTATGCACGTTCTAAGGTCACCTTCCTTTTTTGGCACGAAGAATAAAGCTGAGGATGCAGGAGACTTGGAAGGACGAATAAAGCCATTAGCAAGGCATTGGTCCAAGTATTGCCGTAGGTGAAGATTTTCAGGTTCCGTGAGGGCATATATTCTACTGCATGGGGGTTGTGCACCGGGTAGGAGGTCGATTTGACAATCGTATGATCTGTGAGGAGGTAATGTATTGGCCTGTTCTTTTTTGAAAAACATCCTGAAATTCTTGGTATTCCTGAGGTAACTGCACGATTGGGTTAACGATGGTGGCCAGGCCTTTGTTCAAAGTTTTCTCCGGGTAACAGGTCCGGGAAGGTTATTCTCTTCTCTCGCCATTCTATACAAGGATTATGTGTTTCCAACCATGGCATCCCCAGTATTATCTGGAACTGTGGGGCTTTGATTAGATCAAACACAATAGTCTCTCGATGCCCATCTTGACTCAACAGTGTCATCTCTGTAGTGGAATGGGTTACAGGCCCTGAGGCAATCTCAGTTCCATCAACTGTGGTGATGACATCCGAAGTGGTCTTTTTGCAAAGAGGTAGATTCATCCTTGACACCAATTCATGGTCCATATAGTTTCCTACGGCCCCGCTATCTATGTATGCCCTTACTGCGTGCATACGTGATGGCTGCCTGGGATCAAGTAGGACCATTGGGATGATCAGATGCGAGGTCTGAGTGTCCTTCTTTAAGCTCGGCAAGCGGACCTCTACGCTTGTCGGGCGTGGTCGTTTCCCAAATCAGACTCTATGTGGCTTTTATCAGCAACTCCTACCACCTTCTTGGGTGGTTTTGTAGGGCAATCCCGTAGAAAATGTCCTGAGGTTCCACAGTACAGACACAACTGCATCTGTCGTCTTCTTTCTCTTTCCTTTTGAGTTAAGGGTCCTTTAACCCCCCCCCCGATCTGCATAGGTTCAGATGCATCTGTTCCTTTGGGGGCAATGTTGGGTTTAACCAATACCCGAATCTCAAACTTAGCTCGATCAGTCTTTCGGTTCTGAAGTCGGTGGTCTAGCTGGACCACTAAGTCTATAAATTCTGTGCAATCCTGAGGTGGGTTCACAACTTGAGCCAAGACGTCTTTGAGTTCTCCCCGAAGTCCACGATGAAACAATGTAATTCATTTTTCCTCCGGCCACTCGGTTTCCACCACCAACCTATTGAAGGTTGCAATATAGGTTAGCAGATCCTGGTTACCCTGTCGTAAGGATAAAAGTTCGTTGTCCAGGGTTTGACCCTGTGAGTGTCTGGCGAATAGTTTTTCCATGCTCCTTTAAAAACCCTGAAAATCCCGGAGAATAGGATCATCCTGGTTGACTAACGGAATGGACCAATCCGCTGCGCTGCCACTAAGATATGACAATACAAAGGCTACTTTGGCTTGGTCATTTGGAAAGGCTCCTGGTCTGCATAAAAAGTGCAAGTGGCATTCGTTCATAAACACGGCGAACCTTTTGGGGTCCCCAGCAAAGCATTCGGGTGGAGCGAATGAAATATTTCCTGGTAAAACCACTTGCACAGGATTGCTTGATGAAATGGGGGTTGGTTTTCCTCCATATCCAGGTAGGGGCATTTGGCCAGCTTGGTTTTGCAGTAATTGCCTAGTCAGATCATCAGTGCGCTCCTTTGAGACAATCAGTTCTCTCCTGAGGGCATTAGTCTCTTGGTGAGCGACATGTACTTCTGCCCTAAGTTCCCCCAATAATTGGGCCAGTTGGTCGGTTTCCAAAACACCCGGGTGGGTATTTTTAGAAAGGCTTCGTGTTCTGTTACGCTCACCTGGACCCCACAGGGGTGTCGATCGGACCCGGACAGCTGCGGTCTCCGTCAACGTGATGCGTAGTGCAGAGATGACTGTCTGGACTGGCCCGCCTAGTCTTGTCTGCTGGACCCGAAGAAGTATTTTCCTGCAAGTGGAGACAGGGATTAGCCACCTGTGGGTTTTAGTGATGGCCTCCCAACTGTTCTCGCTCTCCCCCACTAATCTCCTCCGATATCCCCTTAGTAACCTCACCTTATGTTTGTAAAAGATGCGCTCTCCATCCTGCGTGTCTTGCAGGGGCGCGTAGATACCAGTTACTTCACTGGTTTGAAGGCGTTGGGAGAGTTCCGGTAAGCATTGACTCTGAAGTCCCAGGCGGGATTGGTAAGTATCAAGTTCAAAGAGTTCAATGTGCCCGATGTTCACTCTTGTCCCCTTCCTTCCTTAAGTTGCAACTGAGTTCGTGAGAAGAAGGTCTCGTAGCTGCTGCTGGCGTTCAGGTAAGAGTCTGTGTTACCCAACGCTGTCCGGTAACTATTTCATGCGTTAACGTGTTGTTTTTCTCCCTCTTTACAGATGCGGCATATGAAGATATGGAGAATAATACCGCCGGTGGTAAATCAGGTAAGTCTATGGTGGTAAGAGGTATTTGTTGATTCCCTTGGCTCACCTTGTTATGCTTGTGCCCGTAGGTGCCAGAGTACGGCGAAGAAATGATGGAGACAGTGCCGGATCGAAAGATGCTGTGAGAACTGGTGAGTATGGCGCCGTGCTGGAGCTGGCGAAGAGACGGGTGCAGGACTGATGTACTTTCCAGGTCGGGAGATTAAATGGATCTGGAATCAGGTGAGGAATTTGAAATAAGTTTGTTTTCTAACCTTGTCCTTTTCTTCCTCTTTATTCTAGGAGCTCCGGATTCGAGGCGGGCGTGGCAGAAGACTGGCTGCAGGCCCGCGGGCGTGGCAGAAGACTGGATGCTGGCTGCAGGCACGGTGAGAGTCACGCTGCTGGATGCAGAATAACACGAAGCATGTGCTGATGTTCGGGCGTGGTTTAAATAGCCTCCAAAGTAGTCCCAGGAAAGAAGTTCCCCAGGACCACACCCGAGTAAAAAATAGTCCCTGTAGTAAAATAGTCCCATCCAGGCCTCACGTTGGCTTGGATTTATTTGCAGCATGGTCTGCATGAGGTAAGTAATGTCTATGACCCTGGTGCCTATGGCGCCAGGAGTGATTTTTATTATGAGCCTGGTGCCTACGGCGCCAGGACTGAACCCAGACAGCCCCTAGCTGGGGCTGCTGGGGTTTTTGTAAATGTCTGGATGCCTGCTCCCGGGGTTGATGGGCTTGATCCGGATGCCCGGGGGTAGGCATCATGACATAAGTTCTCAAAAGTCTCTTGATCCACAAGGCCTGTTGTATTAAGCAAATACAAAAGTTCCTTTCCAAATATTCAAGTAGGGCGATTCACTCTTCACCCCGGATCTGCCTCAGATGGGCTCAAACACCTTTTTCACAATTAGTCTCCCTCAGTGGGGCTCAGACCTATTACATTTCATATTCCTTTTCTCGTATGACTCGCGGTTCACCTCAGATTCCCCTCAGCCAGGCTCAGATGCCCTTTTCACAATTAGTCTCTCTCAGCTGGGCTTGGACCAATACAATTCTTATATGCTATCGAAGACATTCAAATGCGCACAGGGATTGGCTTGACCCGATGCAGGACCACTTCGATTTCACAGTTCAATTTTGTGCTCATCAGAAACCAGGGGTTCCCTTCCCCGACCTTTCTCTTGACATCCCCACGTCAGGTTCACACTTGCCTTGTAATCACAGTTCACAATGTTTAAACGCTCAGATGGATTCCAAACAGAGATCTACGAATTAGCACCCACATGGTGCCGGACCACTCTATATGATACCTATCTTGGTTTCAAAAAGTTAAATCAAATTTCTCTTTATACAATGTTGCTGCTTGCAACCTTGGCCGTACCATAGTCCAGTCTGCTATAAGACTCTCCAACTCACCAGCTGTGCTGACATTACTGGTGCTGCTTTGTTGTCGGAGCCAAGGACAGTACCACAGTGGCAATCGCACCGATGCCGGTGAGTCCTGGGTACCTGCGACACAAAATGCACCTTTCTTCAGCCTTAATTCACGGTCTTATGTTTCTTATCCTTGAGGTTTCATGAAAGTAGTGATTTCCCTCCTCTGAAGAGGCCAAGGGAGATTCCCTCCTTACAGCCCTTTCTGGTCTAGTCATCTTTCTTCTCATATTAAACTGCCACCTCAGAACTGCTGCTCCGTCATGTGTTTTGCCTTGTTCAGAGTGTGCCTTTGTACTCAGCCTTTTATGGCGGTGAGGAAGTCTGATGGAAGTCAGGTGTGTGTAATTATCAGTAATTGCCTGACCCTTGTGTTGGGACATGTCAGGTATACGGCTCTGGTGTTAGCCCATTGTTGCTCACGGTGAGCTGTCTGTGAGAACGTGTTCATGTTGGGAAACGGGGGGTTGAGTTCCTAGGTATCCTGTCTGGTAGAATGGGGAAAAGGTGTTATTGAGACTTCAACGCCCCGTGGACCCCTCATCCAGGTGATCCTCCCGCACTGGTTTGCCACCAGCAACTGGATCCAAATGTGATGGCTGTGTCCTGGCCACTAGGATGACAGATCCCCGGGGACTAGCGTGTGAGACACCTTAAACTCTTCCTCAGCCTCGTCCAGCATCAGCACTTCTCTCCCACAGACTCTCCACACTTTACCCATCCAGCTGGTACTTACCTGCCCCCCATGTCCCCGACTGTACTTATATCACATCCGGGGCAGAGCCCCATGCAAAGTCTCAGCAAAGTCAGATGTTATTTGCAGCTGTCAGCAGATGGATCCAACCCCTCACTCGCACTATTTCTCACTATACTTCTGCTCTCTACAATGTCTGTTGTTCTTCCTTCCTTTTGGTGCTGCTTCCATCGCCATACTTCCATCTTGGCCCATGTGTGAATTATATGGCCCCAGCTTCCGGGTTCCATCGCGCCTATTCCCTTCTCATGTTATTTTCAATCTAGATAATACCTCTGTGGTGCCTGTTGTTTCATTTCAGTTTTAGTTATTTCTGTACAGTTTACTCCCCTTTCTCTTTCTGTCTTTTTCCACTCTCCCCCTTGCCATGTCACCTCCAATTCCCTCATTTTACACCTCCCACCATCAATACTCATGCTCCTTCCTGTAACTTCAATAACCTCATCTATCCTCCTCTTTCTTCTTCCCTCTTTCCTCTTAATCTCCTCTGGTCTTTTGACACTTCCTTGTTTAGCTCTTCCTTAACATTTTCTCTTCCTTCCTTCTTCGACATCCTTTCATCTTTCTCGGTTTGCATTTACTCCTCTCTACTTTCACCCTCAATTCTTAACACTCTTGACTCACTTTATCCTTCTTCCTCCTTCTCTCCTCTTCTTCCCTTGCGCATCACTCACTGGGTTATGCTGAACACTGTTGGTGCAAATCTCTATCTCCTTCTGATCTCCTTACCCTTTCTTCCCTCCCCTCAGATAATGAAACAGCATGTCTTCTGGCCAGACAACACTTTTACAACAATCTTCTGGATTCTCTTTCTTCCTATGCTCACTGCTTATTTAAGTCATATTCTTTCTCCCTCTGCCCCCCCCCGATCCCACCCTCTCCTCATCCCTCTCTGCATCAGATCGTGCTTCTTACTTTTCTTCTAATCTCATTCTTCTCTACTTACCTATTATCTCCTCTTCCTCATCCCCTGCCTTCCTGTTCTGACACTAGTCTCCCTCATTCTCTTCTTTGTTCTCCTTTCTTTTTCTCTCTGCCTCTGATGTCTCCAGGGTTCTTTCTAAAGCTCACCCTTTCCAAAGCAGGCCTCTCCCTCTGATCTGCTTCATCCCTCTCTTATCCCCAAGGTCTACCCCTGCCTCGCTTCGTATCGGGCTCTGCTCTTTCACCTCTCTCTTCCGTCTTCTACCTTTCCTTCTTCATTCAAACATCACTCTATTCTTCCTAAACTCAAGAAACGTTCTCTCCTTTCTAACTATTCCCCAATCTTGCGCCTACTTTTTCTCCCTAAACTTCTGGAAATTATTGTCTATTCTCTAGTCTCTTATAATGTTAACTCTTCTTCATATCTATCAGTCCGGCTTTCACACTCTCTACCGAAACAGCCCTTCTCTCCGTCTGTGACTCTAGGCAATCAGCTCTTCTGGTCTTACTCGATCAGTCTGCCACTTTCAATACTTTTGATCACTCTCTCCTTCTTCGCTCTGTCGCTCTGGTCTTGGTTTTTGTGGCTCTGTTCTGAACTTGTTTCATTTGTATCTTACTAATCACATAGGTGTCCTAATTCCTTTATCCTTCCACTTCAGTATGGGGTACCTCAAGTTTCTGTCCTGGCTCCCCTGCTCTCTTCTCTTTACACAATTCAACTTGCTTCTCTTATTTCCTCTTTTAGTCTTTCCCATCATCTCTATGCTGACAATACACAGCTCTTTCTCTCCTTCACCTCTTTTTTTTTTTCTATATACACTGAACTTTCACTTCTTGCCTTCTTGAAATTCAGTCTTGGATATTGGCCCACTTTCCTCATCTATATCCCTCCAAGACTGAAGTTCTTTCTTCCCTGCCACGACAGTGCCTCCTCCTCTGCCTCCCCCTTTATCTCTTTTTTCTCTTTCTGTCTCCCCATTTCTCTGTCTACCTGTAATCTTGCAGTTATTCTTGACTTGTCACTTTCTTCCTCTAGTCACATTTCTGCTCTTTCCTGCTCTTGTTGATTCCAGATTTGTAATATCTGTAAGGTTAGACCTTTTAATTCCTTTACTGCCACCAAAATTCTTGTTTCTTCTCTTATTTTTTCTCATCTGTTGTACTGTTCTTTTCTTATCCTGGGTCTTCCTGCGCTTCATCTCTCTCCTCTTCGTTCCATCTATAACTCATCTATATGCCTCCTTTTCTCTTTATCCTCTTGTGACTCTATTGCCCCAGCTCTTGCCTTACTTCATTGCCTCTCCTTTGAGTCACGTCTGCTATTTAACTTTCTCTGTCTGATTTCTAAATGCCTTCGCAATCTTGCCCCTCCCTAACACTCCTGTCTTGTTTATTTTTACATCTCATCTCGTCCACTATGCCTTCAAGCTATATTTCTTCTTAATGTCTCTCGTCCCCCTTGTGCTAATTCCTGTCTCCTCTCTTTCTCCCACTTGGCCACAAAACACTCAAACACGCTTCCCCTCCCTCTTTGATGGTTGTCTTTTTTTCCTGTCTTCCGTTCACGCCTTTAAACCTGTTCGCTTACTAGCTAACTTGTGCTTTTCAATTTGTTTTACATGATCTATACTGTTTTACTTTTGTACAGTGCTTTGGTGTAAGGAGCTATGTAAATAAAAATAAAATCAAACTATCAGGATTAGCTTGGCTGTTGACTGATATGCTGTGTTCAATAGCCAATTGACATTCTGAAAGATTATGATTATTATTATTATTATTCAATCTGTTCTTATTATTTGGACCCAAACTGAAAATGAATTGTGTATCATAAGCATACTTGTATATCAGATTCCAAAAGCCTAACAAGATCCCGGAGAGGTCAAAAATAGATATTCCATAAATCGGGTATAAAGAGAAGCCCTGGGGGACACCTCACTTGGATGTAAATGGTTGAGAATAGAAAGAAGTCAAAGGTACATTTTGATGCCTCTGTTAAAAAAGAATGGAACCATTGAGGTGCTCGGCCACCAATATCTATTGACGGCAGCCTTTGTAACAAAATATCATGGCATAAAGTTTCTTTTTCTTTTTTTTACATGCTTTCTTTATTGAATTTCCAACCTTTTATGGCAGTACATGTAAGGCTCCTAAACTCAGGTGGCGTTGGCCAGGGACACAGCCCTGATCACTCGTAACAAGGTGCATATACTGCCAGTTAAACATAAAATAAAAAAAGAAACAGTGCTAGCGGTAACTTAAGCAGTTGACAGTGAAGCGGGTTGGAATCAGCCATATATTACTCCCATCTATGCTGACACCCCATTTTGTTCCCCCCTTGTTGCCTTAGAAACAACTTTCACCATATCAAGAAGCTCCTCTGAAGGCCTCATTCTGTATGACCCCTCCAGCACACTCCCCAGAACCACGACAGTCGGGTCCATGGGTAATAATATGCCTGTATGCCCTGAATATGACACCAGATTTCCTTCCAATAGATTTGGGATTTACGACAAGTCCACCACATGAGTCCCAAAGTTCCTACTTTGCCACATTTACGCCAATAGAGTGGGGAGTACTGAGGTGCCATGGGGTAATGTACCAGAGAAAACATATCTTGTATATAGTTTATTTTGTCGTGCTGCTTTTAGATGCCCCATGTGCTCTCTCCCTTATGTGTTCCCAAACCTCTTGTGGAAGTTCCATCCCTAAATTCTGCTTCCCATCATGTAGGGTAATATATCCCCCGAGGTATCATTATCAAGAAGCTTGTATAATTTAGAGATACGTCCCTGGTCTATGCCCTCCGACATCAAGATTTCCATCCAGATCAGAGCTCTATTTCCCGCCCGCCTTACCCCTTTGTTCGTGATCCAATGTCGGATTTGGGTATAGCAGAATCTTTCTGTTCCCTGACTTTATATTTCCTCTTACATTCCTCAAATGTTATTGGTCTAGCCTCAATGTACAGGTCAGCAAGCGGGATAACCCCATTCCTCTTCCATCTATTGAAGTATGTTTCATTCAACCCCGGTGTGAAATCAGGGTTATGAGGGAGTCGCGAGAGGGGACCCATCCCAAGAGGTATGCCTCGAGCAAGCGAGACTCTGTACCAGTATGTTAAGGAGCACACCGTAGATCCCAAAAGTTGCCCTTCCATATTTTTCCCCACCCCCTCCAAGAAGGGGAGTTTATGCCCGGGAATGGACGTCGCACTCTGTTCAACATCCTTCCATCCCTTAACGCTTTGTCCCAATGACCATTCCAGCATGGGAACTATTTGCACGACGGACAAATATTTCTTAAAATCCAGGATGCCCAACCCCCAGAGGAGAGGGGCCCTTGTCAAAATGTCCCTGACTATTCTAGGTCTTTTCCTGTTCCAAATTAACTGAACTATTTCCCCCTGAAAACGTTTGAACTTTCGCATTGGAATCATTATTGGGAGTGCCCGGAACCTAAACAGAACTCTTAGCAGCAGTGTCATCTTTATTGCAGCTACTCTCGCCTAACAAGACAGTTCTTGTAAGTCCGCTCTATTTAGGTCCTCAATTGTTGAATTCCATAGATTCGGGGTGTTAGTACTGTAAAGTCCCTCATAGGACGCAGCTAACTTAACCCCCAAATAGTCAATCCTCTCTGTATCCTAACTTGGTGGGTATTTACTCGAGAGTTGCTCTACCACTTGTGTGTTCTCATTCACGTTAAGTCCTTTGGGCTTTGCATAATTTATCCAAAATCCTGAGACCTGACTGAATCCTCTCAGAATTCCCATTGCCGAGGGTAGTGCCCTCACAGAATCTTTCAGGAACAACAGCACATCATCTGTGTATGAATCTATCTTATGTCGTACCCCATACTTGTCACACACCGGATGTTCTCATTCCGCCTAAGCAGGCAGGTCAGGGCCTCTATAGACAATGCAAATATCAAAAGGGGTAACCTGCATCCCTGACGGGTACCTCTAGTAATGTTCATAAGGGGGGTAAGCTCCTGATTGACATTGATTCTTGTGGAGGGAATTTGAAAGTGAGCAAAAACCTGCGCTGTCAGATTTGCCTGGCTACCCTTAGAGTATCACTAGGTACCATGCTCCTCCCCGACCTGTTGCCCCTGCACTGCCTCTGGGCTTACCACGCACTTAGGTGATGTAACTGTAACCTTATAGTTCCCTGCCTCCTTGCATTACCTAGAGCCGCGCTGCCCTGGCTGCACTTACTCAAAGCAATGCTGTCCTGATTGCACTTCCCCTTTCCCTCTCCCTGGCACATCCCTCTTATCCCTCCGGCCCTGCTGTTTGCATTATCGCACTTGCACGATCTGAATGACTCAAGGCCTAGTAAGATTGTTTGTTTCTGTCCTCATTCTGTCTTCCCTCCCTTGTCTTGTCGCGCCTAGAAACACTTATGCACAGGCATGTTATAAATGACTAATCATAGCATATCCATAAACTGAGGACCTAAACCTTAAGTGATAGCATCAAAAATCCCCAATCCATGCTGTTGAGCGCTAATGCCACAACAGTCAAATTTTGTACGGTTCTTCTGCCCCCTTCTATAAGATTAACCGCCCAGTCAATGTTTGTCATGTGTGGATCTACCAGTGATAAAAACCGGTCTGGTCCGGGTGTTTATGTCTGGTAGCACCACCATCAGTCAGCCTGCCAAGATCTTGGCATAAGTCTTTGCATCTCTGTTGAGGAGACAAATAGGGCGATAGCTTGCGCAGTCTTTTGGGTCCTTTCCTGGTTTAAGCACTAAGATTGTCATTAAGTGTGCCATATCCCGTGACACCATCCCCTTTGTGAGACTGAGTTAAATAGTTTAGTCAGTGGTTGTAACAACAGTCCCTTAAACATCCTGTAGTAAGTGGAGCTGAAGCAGCTGTGACTGTGAGTGAACAAGTGTTTCAGAGCACAGTGCGGCTTGACATTCTCTGCATCCTTGCAACGCATCAGTTCCTTTCCTTTAACCCATGAAGGAGGAAGTCGGAGGAAGTTAATGGGCTAGAGTGGAGCTGATGGATCGCGTGGCTGGAAATCTGTGACCGCAGCAACACGCCTCAATTGTGCTGGACCCTGCTAATTTGCAGAGATGTCATGGCGCAGAGTTGCAGAATAGTGATGAGCTGCCTCGGAGCTGGAGTAGGGGCAGGGCAAAGAAAGTCTCCCGGTGGGTGGTGTGTAGAGTGCTTAGCTGGCCGTAGTACCCCGACAGCTACACACTGAACCCGCGCTCCACCACTGATAGCGGGCTCTGAGAACCGCCGCACCGTGAGCCCCCCCCCACTCCCGACACACACAGACACAGGACACAGGTGTGCGTAGTAAGGGCTCCCCGGTGGCTCTGAGGCTGACGGGAATGCCCCATTTATTTATATCCACACGCGACGGGGTGGACGTCACTGCGTCGCGTGCGTGCCCTTAAAGGGCCAATGCCACACTCCTCCTTTTTCATAACAACAAACTGAAAGGAGGACCTAACTACTAAACATCACAGCACACAATGGCAACCCCAGTCCGTGACATAGTCAGACGGGCAGGTCTCCCACGCCCTGTTCTCAGGGGGTACCTCCTGCCCGGTTCTCTGGCCGGTGTTCCTCCACTTGGTCCACCACGGGTTGGGGAGTCCACCTGGATGGGATGTCCCCCTCCTTCGTCCGGTGCTTCCTCTGGGTCCATGTCCCCCATAGTCTCTGTCTTCGGTTCGCCCAGTCGCTTAAAGAAACTGGTGCTTCTAGTGACCGAGGTTGTCCCGTCAGATGCAGTCACCATAGATCCCTTGACCGCCACCACGTCCAATGGTGCCGGCTCATAGGTGAGGGACAGCTTGCCCTGCGGGTGGCGATTCCTCACTAGTACCTCATCGCCCGGAGCAAGCCTTGGTGGTCTTTGGCCTCTTCTACTGTTTTCCATTTCAGTCCTTGCCCTTCTCTCCTCTTCCACCTGGTCATTGTCAATGACGGCCGGCTCTCGCTCCCCCACCTCTGGTATTATGTCCCTCGGGCAGCGCTGGAAGAGTGCCTCCGCTGGCGCCACTCCTGTGGATGAGAGCGGAGTGGCCCTGTATCCCTGCAGGAACACGTATAGTGCCCTTTGTAGGCACTCTCCCTTCCCTTGTGCGATCCTGAACACCTTATTCAACGCGCGCATCATCGTCTCAGCTTCACCGTTCACACGAGGCCACAGCGGAGTCACCTTCCTGTGGTGAATGCCATAGTCCTTCATGAGGTCGGCAAAGCTCTCGGCCGAAGATGGTGCCCCATTGTCGGAGCACAATACCTTCGGCTGTCCGTGGGTGACAAAGATCTTTTCCAACGCTACCACCACTCTCTCGAACGCCACCGACTCCACAAATTCCACCTCAGGGTATCAGGACCATTCGTCCACCACAACCAGGACATGGGTGCCTCTGGTCGCTGACCCAAAGTCTGCGTTTACCACTTCCCACAGTTTTGTGCCTCAGAGCATCGTCTCGATGGATGGCTCACATTGTGCCGGCGAGGCTGCCTGGTACCACACACAGGAGGCCACAACCTCGTCCACTCTCCTCTCTAGCTCAGGGAACCACACCTTCTGCCGGGGACAAGCCTTTGTTTTGGGGCCCCCTTGGTGTCCTGGTGAGCCAGAGCGATGATCTGTTGGATCTTGGCCTGGGGGACCACATTTCTGTCTCATTGCAGCAGTAGCCCGGAGTCAGAAAATGCCAGTTCTTCATGGATCCGCCGGAGCTGTTCCAGGGCTACCCTTGCGTCATTGGTTCTTCTGCTTAAGGACTCCAGCACTGTTTTCCAGGCTCCCTGTTCCATGGCCGCTTTCAGGGTCCCAAAGCACTCATCCCCTTGGGACGCCAGTTCTAGTTCCTCCACCTGCACCGAGTTTGGGGTGGCTGCCTCAATCACCAGCCTTACATGCTCATCAGCCTCCTCTGCACCTGCGGACGGCTGAGTACCCCCACTCGGATGTTTGGAGAGGTAGTCCACAGCATTGTTGCTACCCGGGCGGTAGACCAAGGACACCCCATACTCCAGGAGTGCCAGCATCCATCGCTCTATACACACAAGTGGTTTGGACGACGAGCCCGCCAAGATGGGAAGCAGGGGCTTGTGGTTGGTGATCACAGTGACTGGCTTCCCCAATATGTATAGGGGGAAATGTCTACAGCCCCACAGCACAGCCAGCACCTCCCGTACAATTTGCGAGTAGCGCTGCTCAGTGTCGGAGAGGGCCTTGCTGGCATAGGCTATCGGGCGGACTTCTTGATCACTGCCCACTTGTGTGAGGACCGCCCCCAGGCTGTAGGGGCTCGCATCCACGATTATCTTAGTCTGTAGGGCCAGGTCGAAAAACGCCATGGTGTCCTCAGCAGCTAGGGCGCCCTTGATGTCATCGAAGGCCGCCTGCTCGAGCGGCCCCCACTGCCAGGTGACGTCCTTTCTGGTAAGTGTTCACAGCGGCTCAGAGCGGGATGCTAGGTTTCGGATGAAGCGGCCACAATACGTGACCATCCCCAGGAAACTCCTCACCTCAGCCACATTTTCCGGCGGCCTGGCCTCCTTGATGTCTTTCACCTTGCGCTGGTCAGGTGACACGCCATCTGCCTTAAAGACAAAGCCGAAAAACTCAATTGTGGTTCTGAGAAATTCGCACTTGTCACTGTGCAAGGTGAGTCACAGGGAGCACAGGCGTTCGAATGTCTTTGCTTGGCGTGCCAGTTGTTCGGCCTCTGATCTTGCGAATACTAGAATATCATCACTGATGTTGAGTACTCCTTCTAGGTCCGCAAGGGCCCCTCTGATGATATTCTGGAATACATCCGTCACTGAGGAGACCCCAAAACGGAGTCTTTTATATCGGTATAGCCCCCGGTGGTTGGTAAAGGTGGTTATGTAGCATGAATTGGGGTGTAGGACCACCTGATGGTACCCAGCCCTTAGGTCCAACTTGGAGAAGAACCTCGCACCTTGCAGTTCCGTAATTATGTCGTCAATGGTGGGGGTTAAGTGTCTCTCCCGCTTAATGGCCTTATTGGGCAGGTGCATGTTCATGCAAATCCTCACGGCATCCGGTTGCTCGGGCTTGCGGGCAATCACAATGGGAGACACCCACAGGATAGGTTCCTCCACCTTTTCGATTATGTCCAGCCCAACAAGGTTATCCAGTTCTTTATCCACCAGATCTCTGAGATGGAATGGCACCCGTCGATGTTTGAGCGCAACCGGTTGGATTGACTCATCGATGTGGAGACGGACAGGTTCACCCACCTATTCCCTCAAACAGAGGTACGTGCTTGCTCAGTAATACCTGGATGTTGTCTAAGTACACTGAGTATGCGAAAGTCACAATGCCAAGGGCCTTTGCCGCAGCACAGCACAGGAGGGTGTTGGTACTCACTGGAGTGACGTAGAACCTTGGCCCTGACGGATGTCTCACCATACTTTACATTTGCAATGAAGGCACTGTCAAACGGGATTGGTTGTTCACCCCTGAATGTGAAGATGTGCGCCTTTGGTGCAGACAGGCTAGATGGGGATTGCATGGTGTCATAGTGTTCCCTGGCCATGACGTTGACTGAGGCATCAGTGTCCACCAGCATTGGTATAGAATCCCCATTGACCAGCACATTGCACCTGGGCTGACGCTTGGAGCTGGACTTCAGGACACCCACACTGGACACGGCGAAGACGTTTTCTTCTTCTTCCTCTTCGTCCCCTTCGGGACAGTTGCCGTCATCCCTCTGGTCCACTTGTGCCACATTTGGTGATCGCTGTGGGCGGAAGAAGCTCGCCCTGACGGGGCCTCTGGGAACCGCTGTCGGTGTCACAGCACTACACATTCGGGCATAGTGATCCGGCCCCACCACAGCGGCCGCACGACTTTCCCATGGCTGGGCACTCCGCTGGATGTCGGAGATGATGTCGGAGATCGTAGCCGCACTCCAGACATGAACTGTTCACTGCTTGCCCCTTTACACCCTGGTTGCCAGCCAGGCGCCTAGACCCTTGGCCCCTGCCGACAGCGCAGATGTTTTCTCCTTTGTTGGGGCGGACTCCTGCCTCCATTCTGGTTGCCCGCAGCTCAGAGACCTCATGGCACCTTCCCAGTTCTGGGATGCAGCGAAGGGTGATTCCTGGCTCCCTCAGGATCTGACGGCACAGCTTGCCAGACACACACCCTTGAATGAGTTGGTTTCTTATCATGGTGTCTGGGTCATTCCACGCACACAATACTGCCAATCTCCGCAGCCTCCCATAAAACACATCTAGAATCTCATCTTTTTGGCAGACTGTACCCATAAGGAAGCGTTCATAATCTGCATTAGCCATGGGCTGGAAATGATTGTGGAGCGCATCCTTGGCTGCTGCATATGACCCATCTGCTGTTTGTAGGGACAGGAATATCTCATGTACCGCAGGGCCAGCACAGTATAAAAGGGTCGCTAACTTAGTGTCATCACTCGTCTCCATGGTGGCCCTAAAGTACATTTCTAACCTGTCCATCCACATTTTCCACCTTGGTCCTAGGCTTGATGGTGTACCCGAGACGTCAAACTCAGGCATTGGCTGCAGGGTACCAGGTGGTTTGGGCAGAGGTCGAGGCGGTAGAGCAGGTGGCGGTTGTTGCTAGGCAGCAGCTGCAGCTTGTCCTTGACTCATGATGGCAAGCGCACAGGCACCCCAGAAGAACAAAGAAAAATGGGGCCGCAACTCACCACCACACTCGTAGGAAGTCCTTTCCAGTAGACAGGCCCCAGATGTGACCAGCTGACAATCCCACAGTCAAAATGTCCCTCCAGGCAACACAGCAGATGCAGGTCCACAGATGTGGCAGGGCAATTGCCAGGCAATATAGAGGTTCCAAAAAGTTAGCAGGGTGGGCCCAAGCATTACACATACACAGCAGGCCTTCCTTGGTTCCTCTCCCAAACTCGACGGAAAACAGTGAAAAAATGAAAAAATCACTTCCAAAATGCAGGTACTGCTTCCTGTGGCTGTCTGCCACAAGATGTCCCAAAAATTGAGGCTCGATGGCTCACCGACGCTTTTTTAGAAGCCGTGACCTCCCAGGGCCTACTAATCTAAAATGGCCACCAACCGCGTGGATTCTTCCCCTCTCCGCAGCATGCTCTGATAAGTGCGCCTCATATAAATCATTCCCGCACTTCAAAGAGGTTACTGCCTTTCCGGGGTTGGAATTTGCAGCTCCGTCACCACTGTTAGCAGGCTCTGAGACCCGCCACACCGTGAGCAACCCACTCCCAACACACACAGACACCGGACACAGGTGTGCGTAGTGCGGGCTACCCGGTGGCTCTGAGGCTGCCGGGAATGCCCCGTTTATTTATATCTGCACGCGACGGAGTGGACGTCACTCCGTCGCGTGCGTGCCCTTAAAGGGCCAGCGCCACAGCCACTGTGTGTAGACACACAGACTCGCAGAAAGCGGGATAAGGGAGGCGGCTTCCACCTAAACCAAGTACAGCGTGGTGGGTCGAACTGCGTCTGCTTTGCCTTGTGTGAATTAATTAGTAATTGCAGAGCTTGCTATCAAGGGCATGCAGTTATCTTCCCCACCTACACGCACACGAATGAGGACTTGCCCCTGCGCTCCAAATACTGAAACACTATATTCTTTTTAACCTGTTTACCTCTCCCCATTGTATTTATGAAAAGTAACAAGCAGCATAGCCCCTGAGCCTGACACGTCACTCCGTCGCGTGCGTGCCCTTAAAGGGCCAGCGCCACAGCCACTGTGTGTAGACACACAGACTCGCAGAAAGCGGGATAAGGGAGGCGGCTTCCACCTAAACCAAGTACAGCGTGGTGGGTCGAACTGCGTCTGCTTTGCCTTGTGTGAATTAATTAGTAATTGCAGAGCTTGCTATCAAGGGCATGCAGTTATCTTCCCCACCTACACGCACACGAATGAGGACTTGCCCCTGCGCTCCAAATACTGAAACACTATATTCTTTTTAACCTGTTTACCTCTCCCCATTGTATTTATGAAAAGTAACAAGCAGCATAGGTACGGCTTACAGCTGCCTCTCGTTGGGGGAAATGTGCTTGCAGACCCACGCAAGGCACTTATAGCTCTAATAACACTAATACCACTCCTCACGCAAAAAAAGGTAAAAAGGAGAAAATTGGATCTTCATCTGATTCACAATTGAACATTACCGGCTATTACAATAAGGGTGTAGTCCCTGCGGGCGGTGGAAATCCGCTGGAAAAATCAGTAAGAGATGGTCCTCCTCACACTGGTACAATAGTAAACCGGTCAAACGCATACCCCACTCCTCTCCTTCAATTGACAACATTGGTTTGCTTCTCAATTTATGTTTATTGGCTCCAATCTTTCTGCAAGTCTGTATCAGTTTCGGAGCCCTCCTTCTATGAAAGTGATAGAGGAAGTTACAATTTCAAGTGATAACTATTTTGGTCCAATATTGAAACACCACATTTGTCACCTACATTGAATTCTATCATTTTCAAACGTGATGCTCTATTTCTTGTCTGCACGAAATTGGCCAAAGACCAGTCTTAAAGGCATGGTCTAGTAAAATTCTTTATTGTCCCTACGGGTCGGCCATGTTTTTTTAAGCCTAAGTGGCTCGATTTTAGAAAACTTTCCTATGGACCTTACCCGAGTTTTCGTCCATTGAACGCACGCGAAAACAAGCACCAGGGAGCCGCCATTTTCTGATAATCCTATCTTTTCCCCGATCGCCCTGGCTGACCTGCTTTTGCGGCACAAAATCAATTCCCCCACCCCTGAGCCTGACATTATCAAAACATTCACATTCCCCGCCTCTCTCCGTGACGTTACTGTGCTGCGTAGGCAAACGCGCCCAGTCGTCTTCTGCGCGACTCCACACAGAATCCGGAAACCAACACAGATCAAGTCACAACACAGCGCGCCACAATTCGGAATATGAAACTGTACTTTAAAATGAAACAGCAACACAGTACTTTTGGTAAAGTACATTTATTTGACATTAAATGTTTAGAGAATATTCAGCAATTGACATATGAACTCCGGAAGCCATTTATTTTCTTTTATCTGTATCCGCAATAACTGTTCCGTTTCATCTTGAGTCACGCGCTGTTCCTTTATGGTACACAGGGTGTTCATTTTCGTAAAAAGAATCACTTTGGAAGCACGGTGAACCGCAAGGCTGTTCCATCAACTAGGCACTAGTCCATCCTAAAGGTTGATATGTTGCTTCTAGCCACTAGTACAGCGTAATGGCATGTGGGCCCTTGGCGATCGTCCCATAATATGGTGATCGTGCTCCAGTTGTTGACACGAAGCTGTAGGTGTCTGCTGAAGAATCCATCCGCTGGTGTCTCAAACAGGTGGCAGTGGCAGAAAGGGATCAAATACCTGTTATGAAAACAAAAAAATGATAATTAGTCTCGCTAGCCGAACTTCATTAATATTACTCATTTTATTTATTACGGCCGATCAGAAACTATTTGCTTGCAAGGATAGTTCAATGGAGTATGTTTGTCTCTAAAATCAATGCGAAAAGTAACGAGATAAATCGAGGCCAACACACAATGATAAACGACAGTCTACATGCGTGAGGAATGATATGATATATGATATGGCATTTGTAACGCGCCTATACTCAAGTGTTTCTAGGCGTGACGAGGCAGGTGGGGAACAAGGGCAGACAGACAACGATCCTACTAGGCCAGGTGTCTTTCGGATCGCGCATGGGGAAGGGCTGTACATGGTTAGTTGAATACAAATTAAATAATAGGGCCAGCTGGTGGCAAGTGCAAGGTAAATGCCGGGAGAAGTGGCTGAAGGATACAGAGACAGTCCCGTAGTGCAGGGAAAAGTGGCTGGGCCAAGGACTGAGATCGGTGAGACCAGTGGACCTGCATGCTCATGTGCCCACTACGAACAGTTTTACTTGCTTTTCCTAGCTCTTCATTCATTCATTTATTCATGCATCCATTCATTAAATCTTCATTCCGGTATAAAAGCGTGTAAAGATTTACTTACATTATATTTCAAATTTCCATTGTGTCTCTTCGTAATGCAGTCTGTAAAACGGACCGTGCTCTTGACAATGATTTTTCGTATACTGACCTAAAACTGAAACTCGGTCTAGTTTCTGAATTTTCTGCCTTATCGTCTCTTACGTTATTGCGCACTCCCTTCAAATGTAGTTCTTTCGGCATGGTCCCTGTCTCAAGGTCAAAAAACAATAGACGCTTATACTTCCAGTGCGACTTGTGGGCCTCATCTGGGCGCTGTCCTTCGCATTCTTTATTTGCAACATCACGTAGTATAGGCATCTGTGAGAACTTGAAGTTTAGAATCCGTCTATGTAGTGCGCCTCAATGTGCAAATGCAAACTGGCTTCTCTCCCAAATGCCACGGGCCGCTTGGCTGGCGCGTTCTAAGTGCCCCAATTTTGTCCCCGTTGTCTGCGAGCTTTGCAGCCCAAATTGAGACATTTATTTTTGGCGGAAGGTCAGGGAAAGTATAAAGTACCACAGAAGTTGAGTTAAAAGTGAGATTTATTGTTTGTTTGTTTTATTATTTGCAATACGCAAGCCTCCACTCCGTTAACAGTGCGCAGCATTTACATTTACATGAGATGAGGCATGAGAAAAATATATACATACACATATATGAGGTGAATAGAGAGAATTCAAAGATGACACCCAGCTTGTTCGCCACCCATGATGGTGAAGATAGGGGTTAGGGTTACAGGTACACTGTACAATAACATTTATTTCCAAAAAGATAATCGTATTGCAATTATTTAAACCAGGATTTGTACTTCACAATCAGCTGTGCTTCGGGTGGGCATGGCACAGTCGCAATGTTCGGTGGCAATGGATCACTGCTCTGCACAGAAACGTCCAAAATTCCATATCTGTGCTTCTCTAACACAGCAACAATAAGGCCTTTCACAAAGTCGAACTGCATTTCATCATAGACTGGTTTGATCACCCATTGCTTACTTCGTTTTGAAAACACCTTAGTGTAGCGAGGCATCCTTACTTTAGCCCTAGTCCTAGATTGTTCATGTCCGACATTGCTGTTATGGGCCAAGACCGCTAGTAGAGTGCGATGTTTCATGCCCCGAAAGCTAAAATGCAAGCGCTTTGGCCTGTACTTTAGGCACATATTGTGGAACACCTCCAAATCTCCTGTGTGACAGAATTCTGTCAGTCCTCTCAAATCTCTTGATAGAGTTTTGTCGAAAACAATCTTCTCAATGGCTTTGTGTGTCGGTGAAGATGGAATCAACCACTTCTTCTTCCGTGCCTCCTCTGGGGACAAAGGGCCATGTTCACATTGGTGGAAATGTTCATTTGCTGTCCAGCGGTGAACGTTGGTACAGTGGTGCATCAGTGACTGCCATTTTTCAAGTAGTATTTCCACTGACCCCTCACAAGTTTTTGAGCTCCACCAAAGATGGTTGGTGATAGAATGTGACCACTGCAAAATACTTTCAAAACCTTTTTTTTTCCCTGCAGCCGAGATTTTCTTATTGATTGATTTAGCAAGATGCCATACGTCAAATTGATGTTTAATATGTGGGAACTGCTCCCTCATTGTCTTGGCAATTGAAACGTGTCTATCCGTGGCTATGAGGTCGATGTGCATTCCCCTCGATTGTAGATATTCCACTGATTTTATAAAACCTAGTTTCTCCATGGCCACTGAGGATGTACATTGTGTTACCTGCACGACCACCGAACTCACAATTTTCTTACTATCCATGTCCTGAAAGTGGTAGGTGCAGTACTTGGCAGAAAATCCAGGGCTGTCGCACTGTCCATCGCCGGCTAGCCTGAATCGTTTGCCTACTTGCTAGAGACAATTGTTCAATTTTCCAAGCATAACTAATGGCCGGAAACAGATAATCACGTTGGTATGTGTAGTACAGCGCTTTAGAAATGAAATGTAGTCCCACAAACTGAAAGAAAGCCTCTAACTTTCTAAAACTGGAGCCGCTAAAAAGTGATGCAGCTGCACACAGTAGATTGCCTGCTGGCAGTTTCCCCAGCATCGGTTGTGCAGACCATGAGAACCTATGATTTAATCTACAGGCGGCATTTATTTTGACGTTACTGCCTTTTATTTGACGAGTCACATTAATCAATGGCTTCCCACATACTTTCCCTCTAATGGAATGCACACATTTCAGCATACTTATAATTTCCATCAAACAACTGTCGAATACAATGTATTTGCTCTCTTTCATTAGACTGTCATCCTGCGTCAACGTTGTTTCGGCCTTTGACGTTGTGGAGATTTCAACACATTGGTAAGTAATATCGCTGATATCAAGTTCTGATGCGTCTATGGATGCTGCGGCTGGTTCATTGTCTGTCATTTCAACATCTATTACTTCGACATTGATGGGAGAACACAACAATGTCGACATTTGGTGGCAAATCTTTGGCGGGTGTAGATTGTGTAAATTGATCTGCAACTACTTCAGAGCTATCTTCAATACATTCAATAACATCTTCTTGTGGTGGTGCGGTCGCACTGTAGCTATGGTCCAATGCAACTTTGCTGTAGTCTCCAAACACAATTAATTCATGTTCTGGCCATTGGACATGAGCATCTCGAGCCTGAACTAGAAATTTAAAAATCTGCGAAATATGACCAGGATACATGGCCTTACCTTGACCAACAAACAGTTGGATTCAGCAAGCAGAGCAGTATGTTGCGGGAGAATAGGTGGATGGCCACAGGTAGCGCACTGATGGGTATGCTCGAAGTGGTCACAGAAGTTCACGGATAGCACGATGACGAGCAGATTAGCATAGATTTCAGTGGTTCCCAGGTAGCACGTTCAAGAGTTGACTGGCAAAGCACAAAGATGTTCTCATGAGACATATCGAGTGGTTTTTAAAGTATTAGAAACTGGGGTGTGTTTGTGAATGAAAGACGTATGTATGTCGTGGTATTAGGGGGGCGGCCTGCTTGAAGGGGAGGCCTGTCTGGAGACACGGGGTCTGAGGAGGCCATGTGACCGATGGCCCCTTGGCGTGGGACAACCTTTGAAGTATACATGTAGTTTGGCACCTTGGCCGTTCGCGCCCGTCACAGCCCCCCTTGCCAGCGCTCATCCCCGGGTGTGAACCACCTTTGATAGAGGGGGGTGGGATGGATGGGCCTGGGGCGTGCAGATAAGGCACAGGAAGACTGCTGAATGGAGACACACTTATGTGGATTGCAGGGGGGCGGCCTGCCTCAGGGGAGGCCTGCCTGGAGACACGGGGTCTGAGGAGACCATGTGAACAATGGCCCCTTGGCGTGGGACACCTTTTGAAGTGTACATGTAGTTTTGCACCTTGGCCGTTCGCGCCCGTCACAGCCCCCCATGCCAGCGCGCATCAGTATATCGTTGCTTATCATTAACAAATGCCACATACCGGAGATTCTTGTGAGCACAGACCCACACTTCAACCGGTGTATTATAGTGGTCAAGACTGTATAATCCAATGGTAAATGTTAGTATAGATATATGTGTGACTTTTATAGAGACATAACCTACTGAAAGACTTTGAACAAGTGTGTTTTAGTGCATGCATTATCGAGAATATGTTATGTTAGCTTAGATAGATAGTGACCACCCTGCTTCACAGCAACCAGACCTTCACCCAATCGGAGCAGTGATGTCTGACGTCCATCCTTGAATGGAGACACACTTGATTCATTTAAAAAATCGAGACAACCATTGTTAAAATATATGTGGTGTTTTATTTTGTATCTTATTTTCATGACACAAAAATACAAGACTTTAAAGATTATACAGGTCAGGTTGCAGCACAGCAAGAGAAAATCCCCTGTACTGACCG
Organism: Ambystoma mexicanum; assembly: GCF_040938575.1. NCBI lineage: Eukaryota > Metazoa > Chordata > Amphibia > Caudata > Ambystomatidae > Ambystoma > Ambystoma mexicanum. The sequence continues at coordinate 198,618,078 of NC_090925.1, forward strand.
CTGTCACTCGGGAACGTTTCTCTAATGGCACGAACGGTACAGGCGGGTATCACTCTTCGAACGCGGTGTCCAAGCCTCCCGTGAAGCCACCATGTAAAGGAACGATAGGCCACCAGCCTGTACCACCTGTGAAAAGGAATTAAACAAACTGTTTTTAAATTACCAAGATAAGTTTAATAAACGTTTGTTGTCAATGACAATTCTTGTAACTAATGGCATTTTACACGGACAAATGCTATCTAGACAATGCACACTATTCAACGACTTACATGCGTTATAATGATATGTAGATGTAATTTTGGATACAGTAGAAGACCATGAAATAGGAGTGGCATGACAAGCAGAGTATACTTACTCGTTACTCGGATTACGAGGACGAACAGTTGCTCGAAGTTCGTGCAAAAGCACCATCATTATTCTCAACACGGCCCGTGTGAGGCAGGCTGCCCTGAAGTCTGGCAGCTCGGTGATGCATTGCGGTCGTGGCTCGACTTCCGAAGGCCAGGCATCCCGAGTTTTCTCAGCAGCAGCAGTTCTCGTCCTCGGTTGGCATTAGCTCGCACCGATTGCATGTGCACCAGGTGGAGACGCCGTCCATTCGACTAGGCCCAGGCTCTTCATCTGTTGATTCGTCCTGCCAACTGCCGTCCGAATCCCCATCGTTTTCGCGTGCTTCCCTTTCCAGTAGTTCCTCCTCGGTATACTCGGGCTCGTACATGTAGGGCATTATTGGAGCCATTGTGTGTTAAACAAACTAAAATAATTTATAGCGGTGGTACTGGTATCTGTTCACACGGGCTACAAGCGGCGAAGGTAGCTGACTGTCATGATCTCTGCTTCCAAAAGGTCAGGGTTTTCCCAACTCCCTTGGAAGCAGATCCATAACCCAGGTTCCGAGTGCCAACCAGTCCCAATTGGGACCTTTTGGACCCAGTCCTGGCGCCAGTGGCACCAGGCTCATAAATATGCCCAGTCCCAGCGCTGGAAGCGCCGGGCTCATAATGATTGGGTGGACTTACCTGCAGCAGACCATGCTGCTTACTTGCCTGCCAGTTGAGTCTCTGATCCTCTTCTGTTTGGAACTACTTTTCCTGTTGGGTGGGGCAGGAGCCACTCCCTAGATTCAGAACACTGGAACTCTTCTGGAAAGCAGGAACTCTTTTCTTACCTAGGCGTGGCTGTGGAAGGAGACACCTAAGCACTACAGGAGGCTATTTAAACCACACCCGATGGATGAATCTTGCTTTGCGTTATTCTGCATCCTCAGCAGCAGAACGCTCATCGTGTCTTCTGCATCTGATCCTGGGCCTAAGGAAAAAGGCTTACCATTCTGAATCCAGTCTTCAGCAACACCTATAAAGACAAGAAAGAACAGGTTAGCATTACGGTCTTCAGTGACAGCTCTTCACTTACCTGGTCCATCGGCTGTCACCAACGCCTCGCGCTGCATTCCGGCATCTGAAAGACAAAGGCTTACCTACTCTTCGTGCGCTCCGGAGATCTTCACACTGCATTCCGGCATCTGAAAGACAAAAGCTTACCAACTCTTCGCACGCTCCGGAGGCCTTCGGCGCTGCATCCCGCATCTGAAAGACAAAACAAGGTGCGTTTAAAGACATTGGGGAACTTTAATACTCACGTGCCATTACTCCTTTCCACATCTAACCCAGTGGGTATTCCGGCACCCTGCAGCCGCCCCGAACTTGTACCTGCCAAATAAAAAGACAGTTAGAGCTCATCGTGAAGCAGGCAACAAGCGCTTACTTACGTGCTTCCAGGCGCTTCTATTCATCACACGGGCTCCATCTTCAACTCACTTCAGCCCGCCATCCGCCATCGCCGGAACCCTGCAAAACAAGAGACATCATTACTAAAGACTTTAAAGACATTAGAATTACTCGAAACTTACCGTTCGTGCAGTAAACGACAGACAGCAGTTCTCTGAAGTCAAGAGGCCTGCTCCCCTTATCCAGTGAAGAAACTGGTTACAGCACCCTGCCTCGAGGCAGATGGAGAGCACGGCGTTCACTTACCTAAGGTGAGAGCGTTAACCTTTGGGGTTCTACAGGAGAAGAGAAAGGGAAGAAGAGAGAGACATTCAATAACCCAGTTCATTAATCCCACATTTTCTATCTGCAGACATCTTACCCTTTGAGCCAGACATACAGTGCACAGAGGTCCAGCCCAAAGAGCCAGCCGTGTGTTACACATCACCTTTGAAGATACGGTATACGCCCAGTCAAGACCGGCGCCTCTACGGGAATCAGGTGAGCGTTACACTGACCAGAGCACTGAAACGAGTCACAGAATACTCAAAGTAACACAGAGAGAGGAATGGAATCGAAAATCGGCTGCTGTGTGTTGTGAAACGGTCTGTTTATACTTATTGAGGAGAGAGGCGTCCTGCCATTTCCATGGCGACACGTCATTAGCTGAAGCGCAGCGAATGTTGACATGAGACGTGCTTTGGCGTTGGGAAATGGGCGGTACGAGTCTGCTGATGACAGGCTCAGGGGCGAGGGAATTGATTTAGTGCCGCAAAAGCAGGTCAGCCAGGGCGATCGGGGAAAAGATAGGATTATCAGAAAATGGCGGCTCCCTGGTGCTTGTTTTCGCGTGCGTTCAATGGACGAAAACTCGGGTAAGGTCCATAGGAAAGTTTTCTAAAATCGAGCCACTTAGGCTTAAAAAAACATGGCCGACCCGTAGGGACAATAAACATTTTTACTAGACCATGACTTTAAGTGAAACGCATACTCGCCTTGGTGGTCGACACCATTTATGATTCTAGCTCTGCTTCTTGTACAATGCCCAGAACAGCCTCAGATACTATAACTGCTGCTCCATTACAATCACTTGGGAAGTGGCCTCTTGTTGAGTTCCTGTTGAGTTGAGTTCCTGTTATCAGAGGTGCGGCTTGACTCTCATGTCTCTTGTGACGTTGACGAGGGTTCTTTCCTCGAGTGTGTGAGCGAGTAGCCGAGACAAGCTGCCGAGACAAGCTGCCGAGCCTGATCCTGAGAACCGCAGCACCACGCTTCTGTACCGCTATACCGTTGTCTGGGCGCATGGTGCCCTGGGGAGCTGGCGAGTTGGCCGCGGGTACCAGAGAAGCAGAGAAGCGTCAGTGAATGATTGAAAGGGCGTTTTGGGCATTTGCAGTGAGGTCATTTTAGCCCGACTTGCCTGACTCGTTCACGGCCCTCGACATTTGTGCACACTAGCACAGGTGAGCCATTTAGATTTATTACTGGTTATAACTGGTTATTACTGGTTATTGTCCCGCTCCATTGCGAGACGGCAGATCTGGGCTATTGCTGGTGAGACGGAGTACAGACCGCCTTCTGGCGCATCTTGGCCCTTTTTAAGTTGTATTTTGCTTTCTAAGTGTGGTTAAGTGTGGCTAGTGCATATTGGAGACCTTGTACACTGGACGCGAGCAGGAGACTGCAGGGAAAATTCCCTTTGATCCTGCTCGCCGAAGCGTCGCACTAATATTGAGGTAATATTGCAATAGACTGGGCAGTAGACTAGGCTGGCTGTTACCTGACTTTCTGAGCCTCAAGCATGAGTGAATACAATAGCTGAAGTCCTAATCATATCACTATGAGGCTCGGGGGCAAATAGGTGCTAGTTGTGTGAGCCACTTATTCTTGGCTGTGTTATTGCTACGGCATTGTGAACCCAACGAGCTCAGCCCCCCTCCCACACCCGACTTAATTAAGTGATAGACCCTGACACTAAACCATGAGAAATACTAGTGCGAGTGTTGAGTCAATCACAATGACAGATAAAACTGGTCCACAGACCAGGACCAAGACATTACAAAAACGTCGCTTATCCAACACATGGACACTTGCAAAGGCAAGCACAGCCAAATTAAGCACCAAGAATGCAGCACTAAGAGGCGGGACATCAGACCTTGGAAATGACGCCACAAACACAAGTGATGACAATGCCGGATGCTCTGAGCCATCACAAACTGAGCCTGCCCAAACAGGCGACGTGGCTGCTCCTGGATGCACCGAAGCAACCGAAGTATCACTACAGAGCAACACGAAGGATGGACAAATCAATGAAGCATTGCAAGGAAATCACTGAAAAGAGCAACAGTTTGAGGAAGTCACAGGAATTGACTTGCTAAAGGGAGGAGTGAATATACCCAAAGTAATTCTACTACGGTCGGACATGGTGCCGATCTCAATTGACACTGGCAAACCAGACAAATCTCAAGACATGGACTGTCAGGAGGAATTTTTCACACCTTTCGAAATAACCGACGTGGAATTACTGGGACGTTCTACACCCAGAAACATTATCGGAACCACTTGACTGTGCTCAACCGATGATAACAACGCAGACTCCGCATCTATTCGATTCGCCTAAACTGACCCCAGAAAGTAACAACTTTGGCATTCGAAATACGTCTGATCAACCTTCTGACCAACTTGATGTAGAAATAGCAATAATTGCAAAAGAAAGTTTGCCAAAACAAGGCAGTAACCTGAAAGATGGTCTGAAGAACTGTGGTGCGCAAGCAACAATAATTATAGACAAAACCAGATTGGAAGAAATTCCAAAACTTGCAGAATGTCCAACGAAATTAAACACACAAAGGCTGAATTTAGGAAGCTCTAAAACTCCATCCAACAAGGAGATCTCCATGCCACATGGAAAATCAGTGAAAATAGACCAGCGTCCAGCTTCCTCAGACCACTGTTACGCTCACCTGGTATCCACAGGGACGCCACCCAGCCGGGTTACTCGCTGGTATGCTTCTCAGCTTTGCCCTGATGTGGTCTGGGGGGAAGGTTCTGCCTGAAAATACAGGACTGTGTTCAAGACTGACCGACTGGGGTAAGTATCCTCTCTCCATCCCCGTATGCTTTCAGTCCCTCTGGCGCCCTCTTCTTACCTTGTGGTAGAATTAGGCGTGCTCTCCGTCCTGCCTTCTTTGCAGGGGCGCTTTGTCTTTCATGGGCGAGTGCGGTCCAGTTACTTCATTGACGCCGGCCCGTTTCATATTGTTCAGGTAGGTCCTATTGCTGTTCTTTAGTTTTGTTTCTATCCTGCATGACTTTCTTTGTTTAAAATGTCTCTTTTTTCTCCCTTAGGTATGCGGAGCTTCAGCGCGGCGAACTGGCTTGGTTGAGCTCCGCTGGTAAATGATGGCGCATTAAGAGCGCTATGATGCGGTAAGTAAGCGCTATGCTCTTGCCTTTGCTAACCTGTGTTTTCCTTCCTTGTAGGTCGCGGTGTTCTTCGGTGCGAGTGGAATGTCCGGAGTGGTGCCAGCCGAGAGGCGACCAGCCAGGTAAGCCTTTTGAGCAGTTCGTAATTTGTAAATGTCTCTACGGCTTTCTTTAATGTTGCCTCTATCTTCCTCTTTCAGGTCGTTCTGTCCGGGAGACCTGCAGATTCGAGGAAGCTGTTCTCAGTGGCTGCAAGTGTTTAAAGATGAAGACTGCATGTAAAATGCTGTTGCTAATGATGTTCCTTTTGTCTCCTTGCAGGTTCTGCTTCTCCGAGGTTCGAGGGAATAGCTGGACACGGTGAGCATCATGTTGCAAGCTGCAAAGTAACACGAAGCATGTTCTGCAGTCAGGGTGTGGTTTATATAGTCCAGATAAAGTAGTACTAGGGAAAGTAGTTCCAGGCCTGCCACACCCAAAACACTAGACCGCATAGCTTGGTTCTTAGGGAACCAAGCTATGTGGATGCCTCTATGTTGTCTGACAATACATTAAAGTAGTTCCCAAGCACATTGTTGTTCATGGTGTATGAGCCTGGTGCCATAGGCGCCAGGACTGGCCCCATGAGGGCTTTTGAAGAGGATGCCAGGCTCTAGAGGCCCGAGTCCTGACTCCACTTGGCCAATGTGTTTGCCAGAGGGGGTTTCGGCGAGGGTCGTGACAACCACATTGAGAACAGGGGTTGTAAACCAAATACCCCAAGATGGCATGCGACAACCCCAGGCCTTGAAAGACCGAGACAACAACAATTTACTGGATTGACCACGCCAGTTGACAAACCGAGTGAAGCTTCACCAAATATTCAACCAATGACAGGGAAGGGCCTAAGCGAAGCAACAACAAAATCAAGCCTCTCAGCAGCTGCAGCAATGCAAATACACAACAATGTATTAGCAGCATCATCTCTGGCAATGATCCCCTTCGTCAAATTGTACGAAACACTCAATGAAACAATTAAAGACCAAAGTGCAATGCTAACCAACCTAATGCAAAAAACAGACAAACTAGACATGTTTATGACCTTTCTCCAGAGTCAACTAGAAAAAGAAGCTGATGTTTCCGCTGGTTGGCAAATGCATCTAGGCGATCTAGCGGCAAGATACCACTGTGAAAATGACAGCTTATCAATGGGCCTACTTGAAGCAGTGAAATGGATGAGACACGATGGGCGAAAACCATTGTCAGCAAACTTAGAGCCAAATTGCATCAAAACTCAAGCCACAAAAGCAAATAAAGAAAAGACACAAACGAATCCCTGTGCATTATGCTTGGAAAGCTTAATTCCACAAAACAGCCAAATTGAGCACAATGGTCCACTAACGAGCTTGCAGAATGGAAACAAAGCTGATAGTAGTAGAGCAAATCCAAGCGCAGTACCAAAATTATTTGATAGGCAACCATGTGAGCAGATGACGCAAGATGAAGTTGAGGCCGAAAAAATCAACAAACGATCAACTGACAGCCTACCACGAAGCCTTGAAGAACCAATGGCAGCGTCATTGCATGCCAATCTCCAAACCAATCTAGGAGGAACCACTCAACAAGTAGCATTCAAAATCTTCACTGGTGGAAGTAAAGAAACATCAAAAGCAACAACAGGACCACGTAAAGAAGGTGCCATTAATGAGGGACTCAAGGGACCACCTCCCTCTAAAACTGGCCCAGTAATAAACAAGAGGAAACAATCAACGACTGCAAAAAAATGTATAAGGAATCTGCCAACGCCAACACAACCTGCAATGTTCTGTCGACCGGTGAAAGAAAATCATAAACCGGCAAACCTAGCTAGTCAAAAATTTAGCAAACATATTGAAATAAGTAAACCTAATAGGAAACGAATGAGGCGAGAGTCCTTAGACACAAGCGCTACTCTTTCTACCTCAGCATCTTAAATAGATCTTTGTAACTTGTCGATATATTCTCACAACGACATTGTTGAAGATGAAGAAGAGGGGTAGTCCGATAGCATAACACAAGAGAACTTCCAAAAAACAACAAATTCGCCAATCAGTGATCATCATTGAATGACAAATGAAAACGTTAAAAAATTACAAACAACGAAACACGAAAATTCAGGGATTGAAATGAGGCAGGTTCAACCAGTGACAAAACGAAACCCAAAATTAACAGCAAATCAACGGAAACAAGCAGAACATTACATCTCCAAAACAAAGCAGTATCTTAAAAACGAAATGTCAAAACAGATAACAAAGCTACGTCTTCAAAATATCCACACAGACGAACATGAGATGAACTTAAACCGCTCAAATGTGCTGAAGCTATTTAAATGTGTACCATCACTACGGACAATTCATAGCGACGACATCAAAATCGTGGAATATGCATCTGAAAAAACAACAGACCAGGTGCTATTACACATTGTCTCAAACCTGGTGCGAAACACAATTCTGCGTGCAACAGATGAACTGCTTGCATATGGCTTTGATCTGATGGTAGAACCTCCTGAAAGTTGCGAAGAAGGAAGTATCCCTAACAACGATACTATAAGCCAATCAATAGAGTCCAAGAGCTCTACACTGCAGCAATCGCTAGCTAGTTTACAAAATGAACCTCAGAGAGGAGGTTTCAACCACCAAAAAGCGAACAAAAAAAACTATGATCAAGGAGTACAAGGGTGGCTTAACTAGCAATGACTAAGAAGAAAAGAAGGAAGGTGTGATCAGCTGTCCTGGAACACGCGCGGATTTTCACATCTGTTCAAAGATTTCCCTGTCTCATTAGAGAAAACCATAGTCATTTGTCTGCAAGAAACCTGGTTACGTAAAAAACCGTCCAAAGATGGTTTTAGTGTCTTCCTTTATCCTGCCGAAAAAAACCTCAGAGGCCGCACCTTCTCAGACCTCATAACTATGATACGAATCAATGAGGGTTGGGCACCAGTTGATTCACAAAATCCAAATCCTTTTGTGCAAGGGACGCTAATAAAATTCCATCAGTTAATCAATTGACATTGTGAATACATGCTAATAATGAACTGCTATTGGAACCCGACTAAGATCTCTACAGATGAATTTTCAAAAGCAGTGATGGTCCTTTTAGACAGTGCCATGTTAATTTACAGCACCTTATGGATCGTATGCTGTGGTGACCTAAACTGTTCTTGGTTTAAATGTGAACCAACATCAAAAACAAATTTAAAAATCTCCAAAAATCAACTAAGTAAAAGAGCAAATTCGTGGCAGGGATTAATTGCAAATAGAAACCTCTACATGACCAATTGAAACATCAAGGGAGACATGCCACCAAAAACACCTGGAAAGGAATGAGCAATTGTGATGCAAACATTTTAGACTACATGTGGACGTCTGGAGAGATGTATGACAAATTAATCAAAATGGAAATAATCACAACGGACCAGAGTGATCATGAATTGACACGTCTGCACTGGTCGCTGAGTTGGGACGAGAGCGACCATGAAACAACTCTTTTGGTAACAGTACATTCTGCTGGAAACCGACTGAGAATAAAAGGGACTCAGATACAGCAACTTACCTTAAACTTCTCTGTAGGGGACAACCAGAAATCAATCGATTATGCTCTGTTATTAAGCAATCTTGTAAAAAACCACTCTACGGCACTAAACAAGGCTCATAAACACAACTATAGTGAGCTGCTCCATGACGCAAAAAAGGATTTGAGACGAGATGTACGGCGCTTAAAGAAAATCTATGTGGCTGACGATGCATTACAAAAGGTTAAAATACATCACCAACAATACAGGAATTGGGCAAAATCCCACCATGAAATTATTGAGCAAAATCGTGCGGAACTTATCAGGAAATTCATGACAACCAAACATTCTAGAGACATATGGGCAATCTTAAATGCTGGAAACTTGAAATGTTTGCCTATAATTACCAACGATTTAGCAAGTAACATCTGGGTTAAACATTACACAAACGTATACAAAAAAATCACAATCGGAACCTTTAACAAAGATCGAAACTGGAACCATGGATTGGGACCTAAAAATAAATGCACACGAGATCGCTGAAGCCTTAATGCAGCTAAAAAACTTGCGGGCCCCGGGGCCAGATCTAATCACAAATGTCATGCTAAAACAAAACGGTCTAGAGTGGTCAGTCTTCATCGATACCTTATTCAATCGAATAGCGACAACTAAACAAATACCGGCATCATGGTTAAAGGCCGTTGTGGTCCCGATCTACAAGAAGGGCAACCGGGACGATCCTAACAACTATCGACCGATCGCCCTCCTAGATACCATAGGTAAGGTCTGTGGATCCTTCTTGAGGAAGAAGCTCGTAAAATGGGCAAACACATCAAAAATTGTCAACCCTAGACAAACGGGATTTACCACTGGTGTTGGAATCGATGTCAATCTCTGTTTACTAAGCATTCTAAAAATGGAAATCATCAAGGCAGGCCAACAACTGTTTCTAGCATTAATAGACATGAAACAGGCCTTTGATGGCATAAGTCGCGTCAAGTTATGGCTTAAATTAACAGCATGGGGATGCCCCGTAACCTTACTCAAACCAATAATAGCTCCTCACACCAACACAACAATTTGTGTTCATCTCAATAAAAGCAGAGAAATGTCTGAGCCTATTATAACAGAAAAAGGAGTAAAGCAAGGGTGCCCCCTGACCTCTGAACTCATTAAACTGATCATTGCCGACCTACCAATCCAACTAAATGATGCCAACTCATTTCCTCCAAAGCTGAATAAAATGCCAATATGTTGCATAACATATGCCAACGACATAGTACTATTAGATCGGACTCAAGTTGGGCTGCAACAACAACTAAATAAACTGTTTGAATACTTGACAATCACTGAACTTGAAATAAACACAGCTAAAACGAAGATAATGGCCCAAAAGGAAACAAGAAAGATCATGCCTTTTGATGGAAAATCAATGGTGAAATGATAGAAAAGATAGCCTCAATAAAATATCTAGGCATTTACTACAACATCTCCATTTGTGAAGGACCGTGGATCGACGATCTAAAAAACCTGATGAAGAAGTTGGCACTGCGAGGAGCAAAAATAGAGAAAGAATACGGAAAATTCTCGCTAGAACCTGTCCTACTTTTCTATGTTCAAAAAGTAGTGCCGACAATAACGTTTGGTGCCGAGGCCGGGTGGAATATTCCTGAATTAACCTGGCACTTACTGGAGAGCCTCTTTTGGCGTAGAGTGCTGAATTTACCTAGACATGTCCCATTGACTGCTCTGAGGCATGAATTATCATTGAACTCACTACATTCAAAAGTTACATGGAAATCACTTACAACGAGGAGGAAAATGATCTTAATGCCCCCAATTCCGGCATATGAGATTTTCAAGTTGAAAAGCGGAAATCAAATGACCCTGCTAAAAGAATGGTACATAAAACTAAAGGACATTTTAGCAGCAGCGTCCATAAAAGAATCGGAACTGCAACTAACACCACAAATTGCAAAAAAAAAGTTTGAGCAGTGGAGCTGGATTGTCAACAAGGAAACACGAGACAAACTGAAATCACTGGCAACTATAGAGTCCAGTGAATACAAACTAAACGTGCCACCAAGATTCTTGACACGGTGTCCTTCAAAACATCATTGTATGCAATTCTTGAGATTGAAACTAAATGCATTAAGTACCAAAGAAACACTATCGCGAAGGAAAGATAAAATAACACAAGACAGCACCTGCAGGTTCTGTAACCTTGACATTGAAACAAGCAAACACTTAATAATAGAATGTACTGAAACCATTAATCAGCGTAAAATTCATTTGGAAAAATGTTCCCCATTGAACAATGATATTGAAGGGTGGTGCAAACCTTTTAGAGGGCCAAAATGTAAAATTAGTCTGCGCGGTAGTAGACTATTTGGACATGTTGCTGAAACAAGAACCAGTGAAACTGAATCAAAAAGGGACACACAGCAAAATGCAAAAAATTGAAGAAACAATGGGTATAATGAATTATTGACAAAATGGAAATTGTAACAAAAGTTTAATATCATTTTGTATAAAACTGTAGTTTTACAATAAAAAAAAAAAATTACAATCACTTGTGCCAATATGTGATATATTCCCTATACTGCACAAAACAAGTGCTTCGATGCCAACTAGTCTGTAGTGTTCTACCAAGGTGAGTAAACTCTCAACTCTAGAAGTAATGATCCTACACCAGGATTCGGTTAAACTCACTGCCGGCATGCAGGACAATGCTCTTGAAGCTCTATGTATTGAACAGTTGCTTCTTAACACACCTGACAAAACACTCAAAAAGAAGCGGAAAGAGCGACAGCAATCCAAGCGAGTGACCTGGCAGAATAAGTGTGTAGAGTTTTTAAATGCACCCTTACCAATATCCAATCAGAAATATGTCCCCCCTAAAGTGATTCCATCTACCGCTAGACATTACATCATCTCTAAGGAATTGAGTAAAGGGTCCACTAGACAGGTGCTGTTGCAGGGCCTGTTGGAGAGATGGTGGAGCTTGTCTGGTTCAGCACACACAAAACCAGCTTAAACGATAACCCAGACTGAAACCTGTCCTATGCCTGATGGCTCAGCCACAGCCCCTGTTGTTGGATCAGCTCCACAATTCGACCACAGTGTTTTACCCAGCGTTATTTCTACAGTTTCCACCTCTCTGCACCAAATTGACTTGGCTCCGGTCAACAATAACTTTAATAATCATGTGCCCACACATGTGACACCTCAAAATACTTTCAATAATGGATATCCAATGCCGAGGGTTGTTTGGGGGCAATTAGGTGATGCAAAGTGCACATTACCTTGAGTGGTGGCGTTTAATGATCAGTCCAATCATCCTGCTAATTGTCCATCTCTATCTTCCACGAGGAAGGAAGTTGTAAGTTACAGTCGGGCCGCTTGGTTAGTATGCGTAGAACCTTAGCATTTTGATTTGCCTTCAAAATCTGCTCCATCTTCAGACACTTCTTGGCATATTGCTTCAGAACACGTCAACAGAATAGAGATGAACCCTACAGAGGTTAGCCCTTCTTTAAATGGAACCTGGCTCCTTGAACCTTTACATCTCATTCCTGATCTACGCATCATTACATCAGCAGACATTGAAAGACTTGCTCTACCAACTGTGTATAACCCTACTAATTGGGCCCTTATCTCCTTTGTTTCTCCCATTGTGGTAGAGCGTATTTGTAAATACACCATGTTTTTTTATGAGTTAGGTTCTGAATTATTAGTTCTTCAACCAATTATGCAGCCGGTTAGATCTTTGGTCTTACATTACACACCTAACTGTAATCTGTATGCTAAGGCAAACTCCAGATTCTTAAATTGTTATCATATTTCTGCAGTTAACACTCAGGGATCCACCTCCGTGCAACCTATAAGGCTTGGTAAATGGGTCAACATACAAGTAAGTGGTTCAAGATTGTCTCAACCTGGTCCTCAGTTTCTTTTCTTTGATATCATGGAACACCAGGGGTCACAAAATATTGCTAACGGAGAACAACATTGGGGGAAAATTGAGGCCCCTTCATATTATTTGCTTGCAGGAGACCTTGCTCACTAAGGTGCTTACACAGATGGGTATGTGTCGGTCCCACAGCAGGCTGTCTCCCAGGGTTTGGGTCATCCTATAGGCAGTCTTTTAACTCTCCTAAAAATTGAGTCAGGAGTGAGAGTTATTTCTTTGCATGCTCAGACTATGGGCCTATTGTGTGTACATGTCAAATTGACTCTGAGTCAGAAGATAGAGACTCTGTTTTTGTTAAATGTCTATTGGCACAGAGGGATATGTCTTTTGGATGAAATGTTAATTGCTGTTGTCTCTGGAATAAACGCCTGTCCAAAGGACTTCTTCATATAAGTAGGTGATTTAAATTCCCCATGTTTGAGAGTAAGTTTGGATCAAATAAATGAGAGATATCCCCCGGTTTAAATTGACAGGCATGCTGCGGGATGGAAGTGGCTTGCCACTCTGGAAGTCTTAGAACTGGGTTGATCTCGCTGCCCCTGGAAGTCATCACACGTGGTACAATGGAACCGTGGGCTCCACCATAAACTACATATTTATGGATGATGTGTTATTAGGGACATGCTCCCCTCTGCTTATCACTAAAACAACTCTTAGTGATCAATGCCCCCTAAGAATAGATATTAACTTGACATGGGGCAACTCAACAGGAGGTGCTCTGCAGGGAATTGAATTTAGGGGCTCCTGTAATCGTGCTTTCTGGAACCCATCCAAAGTTGCAGAGGCCAATATGGTCTTTGAAGATTGGTGCAATACAGCGGCCGGAGACTGGATTGCTAGTACTTTAACTGTTGAATCTTTTAATCCATTAATCAACATCATCCTGTCTCAAGTCTTTAGATTTTGCCACAACAAACCTCCAAGGCCTGGTCCCTACCCTCCTCACAAGTACGATCATGATGCGGCTGTCCGCAAAAAGAGAATTTGTGCTGAAATTAAAGCAGTAATGAACAGGTATGGGGGAGAGTCTTGTATGGTGGCCCTGACTATTAAGAAATTGCATTTGAAATATCGTAACTGGGTCAGAGGAAGCAAATCTCACCTTTTTCAGCGAGACTCTGAAAACATGCTGGAGGTCGTAAGGAGCAAAACTCCTCAGCATTCTGGCGGATTATCAATGTCCGCTCACATACTCAACCACAAGCTCTTAAGCAATTAAATGCAGTTGCAGAACCAGAATGGGTTTTGCATTTTGAAAGGGCTTTTACTTGTGACACTTTGAGCAATAGCTTAGTGCCCACTGAGTGTTCTGGTAATTGGCAATTGGAAGTGGATGAAGGGATCCTCTTTAGTATTCTGTCTAAATGAAGTTCATCATGAGCTCCTGGACCGAATAATTTATCTAATGTATTATTTTGTGGTGATCTGGCATTGTGGGATAGTATTTTGACCTATTTATTTCTGAATATTATTGATTCTAATTGCTTCCCTGATACGTGGCAGATTGCCTATGTAATACCAATTTACAAATGGGGACCTAAATCCGATCCAAGAGTGATCTCGATTCTTGACGCTGACAGTAAAAGTGGCAAATTGGCTTTAGAAAATTCATGGGTACAACTTTAAATGGTTTTCTATTGAAATGTCTTCAGTCATCTGCATGGGCCAAAACGTACACATCTATATATATAGCAACAATTGATCTTTCTGCCGCTTTTGATAGTGTGAACTATTGTGCAAGAAATGACAGGGCTGGGGCATGCCATCTGGTTTGCTGAGACTGTTGATCGGCTTGCATAAGAACTCAGTGATGCACTTCCAACTGAATTGAGAAGGTACCAGAATTCCCTGGTTATTAATTCCCCAAAAACTAAGATCATGCAGCGTACCTTAAAAACATATGCTTCCTCTTATACATGGCAAGTGGGTGGAGCAGCTCTGGAAAGGGTGGAGAGCTTTGTCTATTTGGGCTTTACTCATCTATTCGAAACCAAGTGTGATTAAAATTAAGGATTGAGCTAAAGCTTGTGCCCTCGCCATGCTGAAAGAAATGAAGAGGATTAACTCTAAATATGGGAGGTTTTCCGCAAATCCCTTAATTAAGTTTTATGAAGAAAACTTGATATCCAGGCTTTTATATTGTATTGAAACCTTGTTTTTATGGATTTGTAACATTTAGAAAAGCTTGGATGTTTTATTTGGAAAAAAAGTATTGTGCAATAAAAAATCTGTTGCCATCTCTCTAATTAGATATGAGCTGGGCCTAAATTCTTTGATAGGTAGGGCACAGTGGAGACTTTTATCTTTTTATTGAAATATTCTGGATCCCCCAAAAGACTTGTTATGTTGTGATCTAAGTCAAATTAGGACTTCCCAGACTATACTATATTTAGAGGACTTGGAGAGTTTTGGTTCAGAAGTCCTGCATAAAGTTGACCTGTTGGAGTGTGACCTGATTCAGAACCCAGGCCATGTAAAATAAATGTTGTATAGATATGAGTGGTCAAGTATGATTGATGAATTTCACTCCTACCATTCTCTTTCTCATTTCACTGAGCATCATAAAAAATTAGGCGACGTCGCTCCTTACCATTTGAGATACCCAAACCGTCATTACAGGTGATCCTTTTTGAAGTTTAAATTTAACCTGATTTTAACAAAAGAGGTGCTTCACCGGTATCAAAGGATTCTTAGCAACAATTTTTTTGGTCATTTTTGTGGTCCAACGGCCCTTTGGATACTCTTAGACACTTGATTCTTTGCCCATTGTTGAAAAGTGAACAGCATTCTTTTTTTCAGAAATGTTTTGTGGGCTGTCACCCTCAAGATTATTGTGGGTTACATTTCTGGAAGACCTGTCTGGCCTGGACACACAACTTCAATAGATACATCAGTTGTTTGTTTTTTGGACAGTTTGGTCCTTGACGCCCTATTTTTGTAATGGTTTTATTTATGCAAAAAATGTGTGAGTGCATTTTAATAGTATTTTAACTGAACTTTCTCTTCTTTTTTTGCACTCATTATTTTTGTGGATGTACTGGTTGATGAATTTTCTTATGGATGAATTTTATGGATTTTATGAATTATATGGTAAACTATTTGTGATATCGATGTATTTTGCATACGTTGGTTATTAAATTGTTTTCTGGTCAAAAGTTATTTTTATAGCCATAAAACCAAATAAATAATAAATTCTAAAGTAAATAAAAGTAGTCAGCATTGGAGAAATCATCTAGCCCTGGAGTATTATCACAGGGAGAGCATCTACAATTTGTCTTGTGCTTCATGTGCTGTCTTGTGGGTTTTTGTCACACCCTGATGCCTGTCGGGTTTTCGGCGCATAATGAATAAAAGGCCTTGCTTACTTCCCCCGGGGTTATGGGGACCTCTAAGCTTTCACGCATTCCCACTGTAATTTTGGGTAACTTAGCCCTTAGGATGAGTTGTTTTCAGCGAACCACATGCATATCTTCCCTGCCTATGATCTTACCAAAATATGTTGTCGTTAACCCTAGTTTATCCACCTCTCCATGGGGCCTCACCCCCTGATCACCATTCAATTCGGCACATAATTACTTAGTTTCTGTTTATGCAGCTTCGCCACTAAGAATCGGTCAGCCTTATTTCTACTCATATAGTAGGACTGTGTAGACTGAAAGACCGTTTGTGCGGATCTATCCACCACGTGCATTTCTAGTCTATTACATGATTTATTCTGTTCCCTTATAGACTTAGTGGTCCCCTTTTGTTTATGTTTCCACCTCTGCAATGTGGACTGTACTCTCCAATTCTATCCTTAACCCTTCATGGTTTCCCATGAGTGCTGAGGTCCATCTAATAAGTTGCCCACTGATCACCGCCTTACTAACATCCCAAATTGTTCACCAATCCATACGACTCAGTCTCATTTTCCCAGAAGTAATTCTGTATCGCCTCCCCCAGATGTGTATTAATGATGGCATGCAGTTTCTAAGGTAGAGCCGAGAGGTTAAATAAAATCAAAATTGCATAACTGCCCTGATCGATCCTCAATCAGAGCTCAACCAAAATAGAAGTAAATAACTATTTCTGTGCTATGTTGCTGTCTGAGTTCTGTTTGATAAGGATCCAATACATGTTTAGATTCCGTGTAGTCTTGAATTTGTGAGGCCACTACTCTTTCGGAGTAATTAGCATATTTTTCAGATTGGGTTGAATCGCACCAGAGCTTCAAGTTTGGCTGCTAATATTAAAAAAGATCTCTACAAAGCACCATTCTACTTGGTGGAGAAACTCCCCGTCTCGGAGGCCTGCACACAACCAAAGGCCACAATATGGCCAGGTTGAAAACAAACCACTGCAAGAGGGAACAAATAGGAAACAGGCCTTTTCCTGCTTTGCACCCTGTCTCTGGAACACGTTGCCAACGCCCTCTCCATCCTACACTTCAGGAAGGACCTAAAGACCCTACTCTTGAAAGAACATCTCAGCAATCACTGATTGTTCCACTCAGCCCTTCCTCCCCCTCTTACGTTCCGCTCCTCCCTCTTTCCCCTCCCCATCCCAGCTCCTCTGCTAGTCATGCATCCTACTTCAAACACCAGGTGCAACCCCTTTATATAATGCTCCATTGCTTCCCAGCTAGATTTTCACTTTTTAAATACCATACACACATTCATCTCTCCGAATCTATGTGATCACTGCACCGCCCGTAACTGCGCAGATGAAAATGTCGATGCCATTTACGGTGCGGTGCAGTGATCAAATAGATCACTTTACCCACCTTCCCGACCCCGCATACCCCTACCACACCCCCTCAGCCCAGTTACCTTCATGGCGGCATACTTCTGTGTGCGCCGTCGACTCCCTGCTATCCCTGCGCAGTCGGTTCCTCTCACTTGCGTGATGCCATAGGTACTTTTTCTTTGTTGTTGACTTTGTTGTCCGCCGCTTACCACAATGGTGTGCGGGGGACACAGCCGCAGCCCCAAACTCCTGTTACTGCCCCCAAGGAGAGCATGGGACACCACCCCAAACCCTGCTCTGCTTGGGGGCAGTAATGGGAGTCAGTATTTTGTGCGCCCCCAAAGTCGCAATGACTGCGGGGGCGCACAAATGTGGGCGACATTATGGAGTATTTCCCATCTCTCCAATCCCTTGCACTGCCACCAAAGATTTATGATAATTCCGCTGGGAAATTGGGTCTTTTATTTAATGTTTACTGTTGTTAAGGTGTATTTTTGTGCAGTCCCTCACATGAAATCTAAACAAACAATATGTTTTTCTTCTTTTGGTCCTCACATGAAATATAAACACTCCGAAGCCTTTTTCCCAAAATTATTATAATTTTTTTAAAACTTAGTTTTATTGGAGTTTATATCAAACAGATTACAGCTTATACATCCAAAATTAACAATCATAAAATAGAAGCAGGTATTACAGTAAAATAGAGAACGCGGTTAAGATTCAGTGTTATATTGCAACAGAATTCTTGCATTCCGTTCTATCAATAAGTAACTCCTCTTTACAGCGTCAACAAACATTGACTAATCTTCTCCCATTTTTCCCCTCCCTCCCACCTCCCTCTACCCCATAAGACTTTATATTCTGCCAACAAGAGATGTATTGTCTAGCAATTGGCGGATTGGTTGATAGGTCTATCAGGTCTTGAGGCCTACCTTGTTCGAGAGGTCATTATGGTGTTTCATTACCTATGGCACTGATCGGTCAGTAGGCGTTAGTGAGCTATTCCGGGGATGTATTTATTCACAAACTCCAACCATGAAATGTCACATTGCGTGGCTTTCCCATGTATAGATGCTGAGATTTTTTCCATGATACACATATTGGAGGCCACGTTAACCCATTCTTTTTCTGTGGGGGTTACTGGGGATTTCCATTTTATGGTCAATAGAGCCCTCGCAGCTAGTAAAAGTGGTGCAGCTATGTCTGTGACCCTTCTCAACTCATCCTCGAATTTCTCGAGACCAAATAAGATCAGGTAGGGGTCTGCTGTTCGCTGGATCCCGTCTAGATCCCTAATCCAACCTAGCACCTTGTTCCAGTAAATTTTGATCCGAGGACAACCCCACCATATGTGCCAGTAATCTGCCGTGGACCCACATCCCTGCCAACACATTGGACTGGACGACTGATACATTTTAGTTAGCCTGCGCGGGTCATATTGCCACCTATTCAACAGTTTGATCGAGTGCAACTTATACTGGCTTGATATCGAGGCTTTGGGCGCAATCCTACATATCTTGTCCCATGTCTCCGGGTCGATATCCTCGCCCATGTCCTTTTCCCATTTTAGCCTAAGCGGTTCTGTTGAGCCCTTTCCAGCTTCCATTAGTGTTTTATACAAAACAGATATCAACCCTTTCGTTTCTGTCCTGGAGTCGAGTATGATTTCAAACGGGGTAAGTTCCCTGCTCAGCTTAGCCTTCCATTCTGGTTTTGTCAAAACTCCCTTAATCTGCAGAAATTAAATGCTGACAGTGTGCCTATTCCGAGTGCCTCTTCTAGTTCAGGAAGTGTGATGAAGGAGTCCTTCCTCAAGAGCTGTCCCACCCTCTCCAGGCCTGCCTCATACCAAGCTTGAAACCTCTCCACATTAGGGATCTTGTCGTTAATGCCCGGTGACCAGAGGTGACTTAATGGTGATGGCCATGTGGTAATCTTCCCCATATCCCCGCCCTCCCGCCATATGTCCCATATGGTTGCGAACATCGGGTGTGCCTTAGACTTCTTCAGTACTCTTCTTCTAGGGGACCACAGCCATTCAGAGATTGTTGCTGGGGACAGATAATGTTTGTCCAGAGAGATCCACTGGGGCAATTTTTGGTTACGGAGATGGGAACTAAGGATTCGTAATTGAGCCGCCTCGTAATATTTTAGGGTGTCTTGGAGGCCCACTCCCCCTTTTCTCTCGGTAATGTCAAGTTGGAGTAAGCAATCCTAGTCTTTTCCCCTTGCCATAGGAATTTTAGAATCGCCTTCTTGACTTCTGCAAAGAATTGACGTGGCATCTGAATGGGGAGCATTTGAAAGGGGTATAGAAATCTCGGGAGACAGGTCATTTTTATCGCATTTAAACGCCCCAACCAGGATATGGTTAGGTTGTCCTATCTGGTGAGGTCTGTGTGAAATTATTGGAGAAGCGCTGGGAAATTGGCTTCATATAAATCTTTTAGCGACCTTGTGACCTGTATTCCTAAGTACTTCATTTTTTCATGTTCAATCATAAGGCCCAGGGGCTGATATCTTTCAGTGTTTGCTTCCAATGAGCCCTGTCAGGGGAAAAGTATGGACTTGGATTTGTTAACCTTGAACCCGGATACTTGGCCGTATTCGTCCAGTAGGTACAATGCTCTGGGAATGGATTGGTGGGGTTTGTCACATGAAGAAGTAGGTCATCGGCATACAGCTCTACTTTAAATTCCTCTTTCCCTAGACGCATGCCTGTTACTTCGGTATCCTGTCGCAGTTTTTGGGCCAGGGGCTCTACGGAGAGGGCGAAGAGGATGGCCGACAGGGGGCATCCCTGCCGGGTACCGCGTTTCAGCTCGAACCATCTCGAGTACTCCCCATAAACAGACACTGAGGCTTTTGGAGCGGTGTAAACTGCTTTTATCCCCCTTCTAAATTTCGATCCTATTCCCACGGCATGGAGGACTGCGGCAAGGAAACCCCATTCCACTCTATCGAAGGCTTTTTCAGCATCGACGGAGAGTAAGCGGGATCATTGCACATGGTTTGGGAGGCCTCGATCAAATGGAGAGTCTTTCTCATGGTGTCTGCACCCTGTCGTCCAATTATGAACCCTACCTTGTCAGGGTGGACAAGATTGGGCATGTGGACCTCTAACCTGGCTGCCAGGACTTGTGTCTAAATTTTGGCATCAAGATTGAGCAAGGATATGGGGCGGTATGATCCGTAACACGTGGGGTCTCTGCCTTCCTTGGGAAGGACCGATATGAATGCTCAGACGAAGGAGTCCGGGACAGTCCCCATTTCAAGGATATCGTTAAATAGAGTGGTCAGGAATGGAGCTAGGAGGGCACAAAATGTTTTGTAGAAGCCGGCAGTGAAACCATCTTTACCAGGGGACTTGCCCAATGTGAGTCATTTGATCGCCTCATGTATTTCGTCCTCAGTTATGGGGGATTCTAGATGGGCTGAGTCAGCGCTTGCAACTTTTGGAAGGGCAATGCTGGTGAGGTAATCGTCTATCTCATGTGAGTGTGGGTCTACTTCTGAAGTGTATAGGGACTCATAGAAATTTGCGAACAGTTCTGGGATGGGGATATATGTTGCGCTTGGGCAGGGGTTGGATCCGTGATCTCTTTCACCCTACATTCTGCCCGTTGGATCCTGAGTCTAGCCGCTAGCAGCGCATCTGCCTTATCTCCCTTTTCATAAAATTTATGCTTCAATAAATGTAGTTTACGTGCTATCTGGCCATGCTCTAGGTGGCGGAGTTTTTCCCGTTTTTTCCTAACCTCTTTAATCTTATCGGGATCTATGGTGTCCCCCATCCTAGCCTCTCTATCAAGTTGACATATTTCACTCCGGAGTTTATTCTCGATAAAGGCTCTCTCCCTTTTCTTCCGAGCCCCCTCCCGTATGAGAATCCCCCTCCAGGTTGGTTTGGCCGCCTCCCACACACTCTGCTTAGAGACCTCCCCAGTATCGTTGGCTTTAAAGTATTCTTTGATCTCTGTTTCAAGTTCCTCTTTGAAAACAGGGTCTCTCCACAGGGCCTCATTACATCTCCACTTCCCACCCTTAATTGGTAGATGTTCCCATTGTATATCAACTGTGACCATGTCATGGACGGACCATGTTATTGGAGTAATCCCCGAATGTGTGGTGGTGTTGTTCAGCTCTCGTGAAAGGTAGATGTAATCTATTCGGGTAAAGTATTGTGTGGGGGTGAATAAAATGTAGGATGCATCGCCCTCCATGTGTTTACCAGCGCATATACCTGCATCATTTTTACAAAATCACTGTGTTCCCCACTTACAGGAACCTTAACTCCCGGGCTCCCCGCTTTCCAGTCCAGGTCGTGATCTGCCCACAAGTTGAAGTCCCCGCCTAGTATAAGGTGGCCGGTGGCCTCCAACATTATTTTGGGGACAGTTTTAGAGAGGAATCAGAGCTGTCCTACATTGGGGGAGTAGATTGTGGCAATCGTTACTTCCACCTTCCCAATAGTCCCCACAACTAGTAAGGCACGCCCTTCTGCATCTGACCAGGTCTTGGAGACAAGAAAATCAAGTCCCTTTCTGATAAGGATTCCCACTCCCCCTTTACGCAGTGCCCCCGAGCCCCAAAACTCCATGCCGAGACGTTTCCCCAGAATGGACCTCTCTTCCCCCTTCATATATTTTGTTTCCTGTAAGAGTAGGATATCAATATTAGCCCTTCGAAATTCCCGTAGCACTAACAACCTCTTAGTAGGTGAGTTAAGGCCCTTGACATTAAGCGTCCCGACTTTCAAGGGGCCTTGTATGTTACCATCAGAGGTGGCCATCAGTATATGACAGCACAATATTCACAACAATGCATTGCCATACCTTGTGTTTCGAGCCCTCAACCAATATTAGTGTTTGTCGCATCTCAGCAGCGAGTAAAAGTTCTATAACAGTTCCACCTTACCCCTTGTCTTGCGCATCCCTCCCTCTCCTTCCCACGCACCCCCTCCCCCCATGTGTCGGCGTCCGAGCAGGTCCAGTTAGATTCACTGAACTAGCCCCGAACCACCAGTAGGGACCATCGTCGCGCGGTCCTTTAATTATCAATGAACACCACATAGGTCTGAGCCCCTCCAACCACCCTTCAACCCCAACTTACAACCATCGAATATAACTTTTGTGTTGGGCCGAAAACGGCCCTTGTCTCGAACATACTCATAGTGTCAACGTAGTCGCCGCTAGTCCAGTTCACTTGTCCCCCGCCGGGGAGCTGTTACCTCTCCGAAATGTTCTCAACCCTTTGACTCTCTGCCTCTTAGGTCCTTGGAGTTTCCATTCTCTCCCCTTGTTTCTCGGGTTATTTCCATCTTCCCCTCGTTCACAGGGATCAACAAGTTCGGCTATGCAGGCCTTTATTTCCCTCTCCGACCGTAGTCTGATTCTCGTGCCTTCGTGTTCAAAAGAGAGCGAGAAGGGGTATCCCCACCGATATCGGGTGTCTCGTTCCTTCAACCATTTTGTCAGGGGGCCACACATCCTTCTCAGCGCCAATGTCATGGCAGAAAGGACTTGATATATGGTGACCTGGGCACCGTTGAGGGTGATCTCGCCTCTACGCTTTGCCTTCTCGAGAATCTTTGCTTTGTCCTGGTATCTATGGAAGCTAGCGAGGACCGATCACGGGCCTCCAGGTGAGCCACCCGCTCTGTGGATCCGTTCGGTTCTCGGTTCGTCAATCTCATCATCTGCCGCCAAGATTTTGATGATATCATGAAGTGTTGCTTTGAGGCTCTCCTCTGTCTTCCCATCCTGTTCCGGGATCCCAAAAAAATGTAAATTGTTCCGCCTTTTGCGGTTTTCCAAATCATCCATCTTTAGCCTGTATTCCTCTTCCCGCTGTTCAAGATCCGTGATCCTGTGTTCGAGTTGTATTTCCAAAGTATCTATGGAGGTTTGGTTGTTTTCTACCCCCTCCAACCTGTCCTCAATCTTATCCATGCGTTGGGTGATTTTATCAATCTTGCCGCCTATATTGGCCCCCATATTCTTTATCTCCGTCAGGAGGGCTGCTATGTCACCTTTCGTGGCTGCTGTTTCTCCATGTGCCACGGATTCCGTTGCCATCGTGGGGGCGATGAGTGTGTGAGTGGAAGGAGCGTAAGCCTAACTGGTTAGCTTTATTTTGCTTGCATATACGTAGGTGCTTCACCTCGATGTCCCGGGTTAGGGCAGGCGTGGGAGGGACACGTGGGCTTCACCCTCAGACTGCTCTATGACCCCACGCAGTTCTCAGTCGTCTGCCAGCAGCAATGCGCTCGCCCAGTAGGGGGATAAGTTGGCGACACCCTCCAGCAGGTAATCTTCGGAATTTGCTGGATCCCTGGTGCATGAGTGAGGTTGAAAGATGTCTCCCTGGTCTCAACTCCGATCGATACCGGGGACCTGAGGAGGCACACGCCCCTGTTTCGGGGGCCCTACCCTCAGTCCGAAGGATCTGTGCCCTGTGCACTGGGAAGGGCAGATGATGTGCGGGGCCCGGGAGGCTGTGTGTCCGTGAGGAGGGGGGGTTGGTAAAAGACTGTGCGATGTTGGGGTTCACATCGCCCCGTGCATCTCCATTTTGCATGTGACAATGTGCGCTGTAGGTACTCAGGGAAGTTGTGGTAGCCCTGGAGTGCACCCCTAGGTGTTAGAGGTCCGGGCGTAGGGGCCTTCGCTGGGCACTTGGTTGATACGTCATCTCACCCCTGCCCTAGTGGGTCGATCGCTCGTCCGTCGCCGCTATGGGCTATTGCCCCAGATGGGGTTTCAAGGGGGGAGGCAGCAGGCCCCCAAGTCAAGCCCTCTAGCTGGTGGCTAGGACTGAGGGGGACCAGGCACCATAGGCCGTGCTTCTCAAGTGGGCGGAGGTCCTGGAGTCAGGCGCCCACGCGCTGTGGTATGCAGGGATCCCAGGGCGGGGGTTCCACAAATCATGGGGGCCCCGCTTGACCCCTCGCTACGTTCGCGTGTGCCAGGGTACGCATCCACAATGCGCAGAACGTTTGTCGTGGAGGCCCACCAATACGTGTGCCCAGCTAGTTCCTCTGAGGGCCTGGGCCCTGCATACAAGCCGCGGCGCTCTGATGCACCGCGGTCGCGTTTGACAGCGTGGGCTGTGCAGGGTTGGAGGCGCAGCTTACCTCTCGGCGGGGCCCTCGCCGTGTTCCAATGGTCCGAGGGTGCAGCTGGAGGGTCCATGCCGTGGGTCGAGTGGGGGCACTGCAAGGGAGTAGCTCTGTGGGTCGGAGGGGGGTTGCATTGGCCAGCACCGCATAGGCTGCGCGTCACTCTCCCGATGGGCCCGTTCGCTGGTCCGGTCCGTCCACTTCCGATTTCGTACGTCTCCGGCGAAGAACTTCACCTGAAGTTTAATCAGGCTTCCCGGGTCCGATTTCGATCAGATTTTTTCCAGGGAGGTGCAGGAGTATTCCGACGCACGATGCTCTGCTCTTTTTACATTTGGGCGGTCACAAAGTGGGGGCTCAGGTCACCTCGCAGACCTACGGGGACAGAGCTCACACGGAAGAGGACATCATCCGTGCTCCCCCTGGTGGCCGGTCCCCAAAAATTTTAAATGATGTCTTTTTGTATGTGGGGGTTCGGCTCAAAGTTTGATTGCCTGAATGTGATTTGTGTTAGCATATGCAGTGTCATGAGAAGTGCATGGTGGTGGCTAAGGTATTGTTGGTTTACAATGACGTTGGCGCAATTATTGTTGCTTTAGTAACTATAACCAATTGATTTTTTGGGGCTTTGTTTTCTTGCGCTGCAACCATAACTTCCCCTTTGGGAAGATTTTTCACTGAATTTAGGCCAAACCAACGTTTTTTTTTTTGCTGTGTTTTAATGTGTTTCATTGATGTAAAATGTCATATCTACAGTACTCATCAGGCATGGCTTTGGCCTTGCTCAGTGATAGCTTAGACCAGGACGCCATGACCCACGCCTGCTTGCCACTTTAGGAGGTTTCGTAGTCATTCCCCAAACCACCTCCGTTTGTAGATCTCTAGCTATGACCAGTGGCCACTTTGCCCAGGGCATGGCCTGCAGTTATGCCTATGCCCACCAAGCTACCCAAAGAGGGGCAATGGGCCTTTCTTGTGTTTGCATACTTTGGACCCATTGCAGGTTGTGGGCTACTGGCCATGGCTTGCAGCAAAGGCCTGTGGCCACTTTCCTCAGGAAATTGACTTCAGGCACACCCTCTCCTCCCCCTGCAAGCAACCTGAAGTGGCCACTTGCCGAGGTTACAGCATCAGTCATCCCCCAGATCTCGCCAAATCCTCTGAAGAGGCACTGGGCCTGGCATGCGCCCACCTTACCCGTATTTTGATTCAGTGAACTACTGGTCTTGGTCTAGGGCCATGGCCAGTGTTCACATTTCCCAGGGCATGACCTAAGTGGCCCCTAGACCTGGCATGCCTTCAGCCATGCCCCAGGCTCTGCCTAGCCATCAGAGGTACCCACTGTACAGGCCTAGTGGCAACTGTGTTCCCATTGAAATTCTGTATACCACTGGCCATTGTGAGTTGCCATTTTCCCTGGACCACAATCTTCAGCTATGCTGTAAACTTGCCAAGCCATCAGAAATGGGCACTAGACCTGGCTAGTGGCCAGGATTCTTGACCACTTTACACCCATTGTGGGTCTGAGGGTAACTGGCTATGGCGTGCGGCCATGGTCAACGGCCACTCTTCCCAGGTCATGGTGTTTTCCCAAGCCCCAGACCCTACCAGATCACCCACAGTAGCTACAGTATCTGCCTTGTGTCTAGGCTCAGTGGCTACCCTACACCCATCAAGGGCCTGTTGAGCACTGATCATGGCCCACAACCATGGCCATTTATCACTTTGTCTTTGTCATCGTGCTTGTATAAGCGCCAGGCTCCACCCAGCCCACAGAAGTTGTGTCAGGACCTGGTTTAAGGCCAGGCCAAATGGCCACTTTAAGTCATCATGTTGGGCCTGTGAACCTCTGGCCATTGCCAGGAGCCATTAGCCCAGGTTATGGCCTCAATCATCTGCAGATCCCACCAAACTACCTGAAGTGGCACTGAGCGTGCATGTGTTCAGGCCCACTAGCCCCTTTACCCACATTGTGGGTCAATGGGCCATTAGTCTTGGCATTGGGCAATGGCCGGTGTTCACTTTGCCTGTGGAATGCCCAAAGATATCCAAAGTTGCCGCTAGGCCTGGCATACTGGCAGGCCCAGTTTCCACTTTGCTCTCATTCTGGGCTGTGCTTCACTGCCATGACCTCTGGCCACTTTGCCTAGAGCATGGACTTCAGCCATATACCAAGCATCACTGACCATGGCTTGTGGCCATGGTGAGTGGTCACTTGGCCTGGGTCATGGTCTTCAGCTATGCCTCAGGCCTGCCAAGCCACCAGAAGTGGCCACTGGGTCTGGCCTATGGCCAGGACCAATGACCACTCCACATCCATTGTGAGTCTTTGGGTAACTGCCCATGGTGTGCAGCCATGGTCAGGGGCTACTTTTCCCACGTCATGGCCTTTGGCCATGTCCCAGGGGTATCAGGTAATATTATCCCCACCAAAAATATCGCCGTACATATGATCGTCGGGAACGGCCATAGGCGATATTTTTGGTGGGGATAATTTATGGGGTAAATGGGTGGGGGGTTGCAGGGGTGTCCCCCGCTCCCTTTAAAAATATATGGGGGTTGTCCCCCACAGGTTCCATGGGGTAATATTGCTGCAAAAATATGGCAACATTTTTCGGGGCCGCTCGTATGTTCCTCCCGGGCCGGTGCGGTCCAGGGGAGGCCCAGTCCCCGGGGACGGGGAGGAGGAGCTGGGGGCTTGACTCCCCTTTCGGGGGATATTGCTCGGGGTGAGGCCGGTGGGGAGAACTGGTGGCGGCGGGAGGGGCTGTACCCGCCCGTCTGGTGCTTCACCTTTGCGGGCCGCTTCTTTGTTACGTCCGCCGGGGTCTGTCAGGGGAGGGCCCGACCAGCGAGCCGCCTCGCTACCGCGGCCCCCCTATCTCATCCGTGGAGCATTGGCGGCCAACTCCGCACGCCGGCCCCGTCTGTGTCGGCGGAGCGCTGCAATCCGACAGGCAGCCGGGCTCATCAGCTGGGCTCCACCCGTCCGCAGGCCTCTCCCGTCCTCGGCCGCTCGACCGCGGCTCCGATGCGGCCCGAACTCCGGTTCCCCGGGGGCGGCGAGATCCGCTCTTTCGTGCCGGCGTATCTCGGGGGGGTCACCGGTCGATGGCAGCACAGCTATTCTGCCTGGGGGGTTTGGGGGGGCTCAATCCCCTTAAAAGGCCCAGTCCTGGCAGGAGCTTGGCACTAGGCAGCCATTACCTCTGCGCCCCCTGGTGGTCTTCCGTGGAGATTGTTTTAATTGTGTTTGTGTATGTTTGTTGGGGAGCTCTGTCCAAGCCCTCTGAGGCAAAATATATGCACACTTCCCAATTAGCCAATGGATTGCCCCAACAGAAGTGACTTCACAGAAAAGGACATTGGAAGGCGCATCATCAGTCTTTGATACTTGGAGGCACCATGGAATTGACTTTAGAATAAGTTGCCATAAATAAGCTAAGTGACAAATTACTTTTTGGTGCAAAATACCTAAATTGCACTATTGTCATATGTGGAACAACTCTATGGTCATTAGCCTTTTCCATTATAATAGCATGATACATTAACATAAGCTTTGAAGTGAATCAGAATCACTTACAGAGCTGCAGATAAGGTACAAGGTGATTGCCCTTTAGGTTGAAACATGGCCTTTTACCATGCTCCAGCCGGGGGGGCGTAGCCTGATGCTCATGGAGTGAGGACGCGGAACTCTTGAGCTCCGGCTAAGCCCTGTAGTCCGATCCTGATAGTGGTGTTTGGAGACTGCTGTGTTGTCCATTCGACAACTTAACCGTAGCTGGGATGAAGACCTGTGCTCCTCTCTTGATCCCGAAGAAAATCGGAGCCCGGGTGCCCGACTTATCGCTCCGGCCCGGCTCCCCCCCTTCCCTGTGCTGCCTCCACAAAGTGGCGTTCTTGCTGCCCCGGAGAGCCTGAACCGCGCAGAGGGATCATCTCCTGGGACCAATCGAGCATCCACGCTCGCCACCGGCTGGAAGAATCTAGCGGGGTGGAGGGACCTCCGGAACCGGGCTCTTCGGCCCGATGCAACGGTCCAGTTGAGCAGCGCCCTGCAATCCAGAGCGACATCACAGTGAGGCCGGGACCCGTCCGGCGAGACCTACCTCGCATCCCGAGCGCCTGAAAGGAAGGCGCACAGAACTGCTCCCCCCCGCATCAGCGACCCCTAACACCAGGTTGCCATCGCAGATCCCCGGCGGCACCCCTCCGAAACGAAAGCGGCGGGAGGCTGCGGTGGCCCGAGAGACCTGCGGCACCCCCTGGACTGTGCTCCCAAGTAACGAGCGCCTCCTGGCACCCGAGGCCCCCTGCGACAACACGCCGGGGGCTAAGATCAGTGCTCCGCACCCAAACCCACTATAACCCAGAACCCAAGTCCCTTATCCGGTGCTCCGGCCTGGCTCTCCCCTTTCCTGGGCTGCGCTCCCACAACGGCGGCTTAGAGGTCCCGGAGAGCCTGAGCTACGCGGAGGGGCCGGTGAGGCGTCATCTCCCGGGATCAGCAGACCATCCACGCTTGCCGCCGACAGGGTGAATCAGCGAGGTGGAGGAACTGGCAGAGCCGGGCAGCGGCCTGAGGCAACATCACTGTGGGGCCTGGGACTCACCTGGAGAGACCTCCTGTCCCGCAACTCGAGCACCTGAGAGGTAGACGCATGGACCCACTCACCCGAACCCAGCAACTTTCAACAACAGGCTGCCACCGCAACGTGCCTGGGGATCAACCACTGGGACTCCCGCCGTTCTCCGGCTGTGGCATTCCATCCCGATAAAGGTACCACTGGGGTGGGCCCTGAGGTGGGGGACTCTGACAGCACCCCTTCGCGGTGAGGGTGGAAGGAGGCTCCGTGGGACCTGGGAGGACCGCAGCCCCCCCTAAACTGTCAAATCAGACAACGAGTGCTTCCTGGCACCCGAGGCCTACCGCACTAACAACCTGGGGCCGAGCTCCAGAATTAACACCGGGGATACTGAAGGTGCCCCCAACTGGCCCTGGAACTTCACCCCGGCGCACACAATTAGGGCCCCCCAACTCCTGGCGAGCTTGCCCTGCGAACAAGCACTGCAAGGTTGACCCGACAGATGGACCAACTCACTGCGACACCCTCCTTAGCACAGTCCTGACCACCAGCATCAAAACAACATCGGGGTGCCCCTGCCAGCCAAACAAGGGAGCGGACTGGGGGGACCCATTCCACTGCGCACCATGACCAAGCGGCCCAGGCGCCCACGTCAAACAAAGGGGACCGGAGATCCCGCAATGTCCACTTTAAGGGGCAGGGCCAAGAATGCCACCATGTATCCTTTTGTCACCCCAAAACCCCACCCGATTGCCCAATCCACACCGAAAGGCGCCACCTCACAGACCAGTCCAGGAGAACGCGCCAGGGATGACCAAGTACTCGAGGCTATCGCTGCCCTAAGAACATTTATTGACACAAAAATCGGCGAAGTAAAGGCTGACATTCAACTAATAAGACAAGATGCCTGTAACCTGACGGAACGAGTCACCAACATAGAAACCACCCAGAAGGACATTGCCGAGGACACACAAGACCTCAAGGCAGAGGTGGCGGACCTTCGAAGAAAGGTGAGCCACTTGGAGGCTAGATTAGAGGAGGCGGAGGGCCGCGCCAGGCGCAACAACATTAGAATACTGGGTATTCCCGAGGGAGCTGAAACTACAGACCCTACGGCCTACATAGAATCCCTAATACAACAGGAAAATGGGGCGGAGAAACTTTCTCAGGTCTTTGCCATAGAAAGGGCCCACAGATCGCTCCAGAAGAAACCCCCTCCCGGCTCCTTCCCTCGCCCCATCATAGCGAAGGTCCTCAACTTCCGGGACCGCGAAGTTATCCTAAAGTTCTCGAGAGAGGGTGGAGAGATAGAACGGGACAACTCGAAAATTACCATTTACCCCGATTACACACAGTCAGTCGTCCCAATTAAAGCCAGATTGGGAAAACTAAATCTCAAATACATGCTGCTGTATCCTTCCAGACTAAAAGTGATTCACAAAGGGCGAGCAATATTTTTGGAAACTCCGGCCGCAGCCACCATGTGGTTGGAACATAATAACCTAGCAGAGGTCCTCCCCGAACCCACCCATGAGAGCTGAACCAGAACCCACAAGGGGCGACGGATCGACACCTGGACACCCTGAACCCGCACTGGACACCATTACAAGAGAGTAAACCACCACCATAGAAACCACACTGAGAATATTAAGCGACTACGGGGCCCACCCGGCCTCCCACCCATGAGCACACAGCACTCACCCACGAACGACCAGTGCTGGCCAGTTGCCGGCACAAACTCACTCGTGCCAGAAACCCGGATGGGGTCAGACAGCACGAGAGCACCCGAGCACTGCCCTCCTCAGGCAGCAGCTGGGTGCACCAGTTATAGTTATCTTTGTTCAGTTTTTGTTATGACTGCACTCCTCATGAAGACCGTCCTCCAATTCACGAAGGCCAGAAGCTGAAACCCACCACCTCACGCAAGCAGATCGAAGCACGACACCTAGCAGTGGACGTCCAATCCAGAAAAATAGGCGTGAAGCCTCTCATATCTACAAACAAAGTTAAGCAATGGCAACACGCCTTAAAATAATCACATGGAACGTCAGAGGGATGGGATCCTACCTCCGTAGGAACCGAATACACTGCTACTTGAAAAGGAAGAAGGTATCGTTTGCTCTCCTCCAAGAAATGCACCTTACATCTGACACTACGAACAAACTGGTGGACTACTGGGGGGCCAGGGCAGTGGCTCCTCCTACTCGAGGTACGCACGTGGTGTATACACATGGGTGAGTACTGACACACCTTTTCACCAGATGGGGATGGAGACGGATGAAGAGGGCAGGTACGTGATAGTGTGGGGCATGCTGGAAAACTTCCGATTGTGCATAGTCAACTCATACTTCCACAACATGGCATACCCTCCCACCTTAAGCAGCTATGCGCCAAAATCGCACACCACAGGGAGGACGCCTTTTTGTGGGGGGGGAGACTTTAACTGCGTGATGAATGAAGAAACAGATAGATCCATAACGCCGCGCACCCCCAACAGCCCTTCCTCCCGCTCCCTCTGCAACGCGGTCGAGGACTTGCACCTAGTTGACGTCTGGCGAGATCTGCACCCCACCGACAGGGCTTACTCATTCCACTCAGCCCCCCACGGTTTACACACCAGGATAGACCACCTTTTCATCGACAGTGCACTGATACCGCAGGTTGAGTCAGCGAACTACCTGGGCAGATCGATTTTGGACCATTCTCCGCTCATGATACAGCTCCATCTAAGAGGCCCACGGCCCCCCATCCCGATGTGGCGTATGCCTACTGAAACTTTAATGGACCCTGCATTTAAGGAAACCCTAAGAGAGAAACTGGAAGAATATATAGAGATCAACAAGGGCTCAGTTCAGAAGTGGAGCACACTATGGGAGGCCATGAAGGTGGTAACAAGGGGTGAGATAATAGCTGAAGCCGGTGGGATCAGGAGGCAACTGAGGAAGGAACTAGAGGACAAGGAGGACGAGATCAGGCTGCTGGAGGAAGCTTCGCCCCTGACCACTGCCAGGGAGGCCAAATTAAAGGAAATCAGGAAGACTGCAGGATATCATGGGAGAGGCTGTCCAAGTTCGAGTTCTCCACTCGGACCCTGAGAGCACACAAAGAAGCAGATAAACCAGGCAGGATACTTGCTTTGCTATGCAAGAAGGAGAATCCGAGGCAGGCCCTCAAAGAGATCAAAGATGAAGGAGGCATAACACAAAGGACACAACAAGCAATAAATGAAGTCTTTTCAAGCTTTTACGCTAAGCTCTACACCCACAACGCGCGAATTCCTGAAGAGGACATTAAAGATACCCTGGATGAGATTGGGCTACCCAAGCTGAGCCAAGAACAGCGCGCCGGGCTGGAGGAGGTCATCACACTGGAAGACATATCGGAAGCGATCAGGTCCCCCTTCACTAGCAAGACTCCCGGGACGGACGGCCTCATCCCAGAATTCTATAAGGCCTATGAGGAGATCCTAACACCGGTACTACATGAAGTATACGCGGAGGCATACGAAACTGGGACCTTGCCGAGTAGCATGAGGGAGACTCTCAAAATACCAATGCTCAAACCAGGCAAACCAGCCGATGAGTGCGATTCGTATCGTCCCTTGGCGATGCTGAACTATGATGGCAAAATCCTCACGACTATATTAGCCAAGAGGCTCTCGAGGGTGATAGGGTCCCTAATACACAAAGATCAGAACGGCTTCATCCCAGGACGTAACACCACCGCCAACTTAAGGAGGCTCCAACATATTATGGCACAAACAGAGGAGAGCAAGGAGGACCTGGCTGTACTCTCACTGGATGCCATAAAGGCTTTCGATTCGATATTTTGGGAGTGGCTGACCTTGACCCTGAGAGAGTTTGGTCTAGGGGAACACTTCATCCGGTGGGTTGAGGTGCTCTACAGCAACCCAGTGGCGCGGGTGAAGACTGGTAGCGTGGTGTCAGGAGCATGAGGAACCAGACAAGGGTGCCCACTATCGCCGATGCTATACATCCTGGGCCTGGAGCTAGTGGCAATCTATTTCAGGAAACAACTGTTCGACTCTGGTATCAGCATTGATGGAACATATAACATAATTTCCCTATATGCCAATGACGTCCTTCTATACCTCCGGAACCCCAGAGAAACCGCACCTATGGCATTGGATGTCCTCGATAACTTCGCTAAATACTCAGGGATAAAATTTAGTAGGCAGAAATCATGCTCCTTCCCCCTTGTGGGACTCAGGGGAAGAGACAGAAGAATTACCCAAAATAGGGATCCGATGGCAGGCGGAGGCCTTCCGCCACCTGGGTATCACCATTACGCACACGCCAGCCTCCACCCACGAGCGCAACACCGAAGCAGCAATGTGCGGGGTTCGAAGGTCCATTAAGTTATGGTCAAAGCTCCCCCTCTCAGTGATGGGTAGAGCTACAATTTCTAAAATGATTATACTCCCAAGATTCCTCTACTATTTCACCAACATCACATACTACATCCCCGCGCCCTTCTTTAGGAAACTGGAATCTCTGATCAAGGACTTTCTTTGGGGTCAGGCCAGACACAGGCTTGCCCTGAATATCCTCACGCTCCCCCACGCCGAGGGCGGCATCCAACTGCCCGAATTTCAGAGATACTACCTCGCAGCACAACTAACGCATGTCACAAAGTGGCCCTCGGATGAACCTTCTACCGAGACTGGCCTCCTTCGCCAGTTGATCGGGCCAATGCACCCTAAGGAGATAATATGGAGCTCACAAGTGGGCCCCCCTGACCCACCCATGATAGTGAAACTGGGGAGACGAGTCTGGAATAGGGCCAGGACACTACTAGGTTTACATCACCCATATATGCCTGAAATCCCCTTGCTGACAGATGTATGCAAGACCCCCACCGACCTTCCAGCAATGAGGAGCTGGGAGACCTGTGGCCTCTATACATGGGGGGACATGTTCGATGAAGGAGTCTTCAAAGACTTCGCTACAACTGAAGGACGGACTCTCATCAGGGCAATTCCTACTCTACCAGCGAGTGAGACATGCAGCCAAAACTAAATGGAACACATGGCCCGAGGAGCCAGAGACCCACCCCCTCGTACAGGAAATGTACAATCTGAGCGATGGCTGGAAGCTGACATCGAGATTATACGCCCAGATAAATGACCGATCTAACCCCAGAGGAGCGCACCTGAGAGAGAGGTGGGAGACAGACATTGGGACAGAAATCACGGAGGAAGAATGGACAAGAGCCCTGCTATACCCGAAGGAGGTGTCACGGAACGCCAGGTTCAGTATGATCCAGCTGAACGTCCTCTACAGGACCTACATGACCCTGCATAGAATAGCCACCTTCAATGACAAAATCCCCTCGACATGCCCATGGTGCTCCTCCGAACATGATCCACATGTTCTGGGCTTGCCCCAGATCCCAGAAGCTCTGGCTCGCTGCCGAACAAACCTGCAGGAGAGCTGGACTGGAAAGGTACGAATGGACACCTAAGGAGTGTCTCTTCGGCACTCATCCGAGACTCAGCAAAATCAAGCACCTAGTGAAGCTTATGGATATGGCATGCATTCTGGTGAAGAGAACGATAGCGATGGCCTGGAAGTCGCCCGCAGGCCCCAGATATGGACCCTGGATCAGGGAAATGGAAAGATGGACGACTGCCGAAACCAGAGCCTGGGAGGAGGGAAACACAGGTGGGGATGATGTGAACACTACACTAGAGTCCTGGAAAGCCCTCATGAAAGATATGATTTTCTCGACAGACTTCAAACCCGCCTGAGCAGCCCAACACGACACAAACCCCAAGAAAACCGCAATGATCTGCCCAGCGAACCCAAGCACATACTCAGAGCTACGACTAGAAATAGCCACAGTGAGGGGTGGCCCCGGCTCCGTGCCAACATGCAGAACATGGACCGCAATACGCTACCGTGGGAGTGGACAGTCAAAGTTGTTATTGTTGTTATTTTGTCAGTTTGTCGTTATCCGTTGTCTTTTTGGCAAGCAT
Organism: Ambystoma mexicanum; assembly: GCF_040938575.1. NCBI lineage: Eukaryota > Metazoa > Chordata > Amphibia > Caudata > Ambystomatidae > Ambystoma > Ambystoma mexicanum. The sequence continues at coordinate 198,653,204 of NC_090925.1, forward strand.
GATACACGCTTGATAATATAAAGCACATCCTGTGCCCAACTGTCACATGTATGATTACAAATGCCAATAAAAACATTTAAAAATTAAATTACCATGCTCCAGCCGCTGGAAAGACAACCAAATTGCCCCCTTTGCGTGGAGTAAGGCCTTCAGCCTTGTCCCAGTCCTTGGCAAGCCACCCAGATTGGAGATTGGGTCAGGGGCTACTTTCCACCACTGTGGTATTTTTACCAGTGGTCAAGGCACTCAGACATGGCCAGCAGCCCTTATCCTGGGGCAATTCATGCCTCAGCCTACATCAATGTGCCAAAACAATGGGGACCCACAAAAGTACCTCCCACTACTGGGATAATAACAGTCCAAATAAACACCAGCTATTTGGGAGTTACTACTAGAGTCACTAGTACCGCTGTATTCTCATCTATAAAAATTGTCTCCTTTCTATTTACACCACAAGAAGAAGAATTAATATAGAAAGTCACTGAAATGTATAAATTGAAAGGAGACGAGGAACAAGTCGTGAAGCATGTGATCTGGATGTGGGTCATGGTATGGATCCACTAAGAGGTTCCAATCGGAGTAACCTTGTGGAGATTGTTTTAATTAGACATCAATACATTTGAGGAACGTGGCTTATTGAGTGGGCTAGTACAACTTTTTGTCCTGATGAAGGCCTAATGAGGAATTAAGGGGCATGACAGATGTATAAACATGTAGAGTTGTTTCTGTGTACATCTAGGTAATTAGTGAACTAATCCTCAGCCGAACTCTTTAAAATCTGCAAGGAGCTGGCCAACCCTGCTGCAGTCTCTACCCCTCCTTTTGCCTCACATGCTCTTTGCAATGCCCTTGCCCACTTTATCTTTAAAATCAAGGACATCCTATCCATCCACCCCTCCCCTTCATTCCGATTCTGTTGGCTCTCTCTATGACCATCAATCCAGCTTCAGAGCTGCCAGAAGCACGGAAACTGCTCTCCTGAACAACCGTGAAGACCTGCTCTCCAACCTTGACTCTAACATTCCCTCTGTCCCATGGGCGTAATTATAGGGGTGGGGGACAGGGGGTTTTGTCCCCCCCAACTTCTGTGGCATGCATTTTTGTCCCCCCCCCATCTTTTGGGGGGAGGGCAAGGGGGCCGCAATCATCAATTATGTCACTGGACAGCGCGAGCCTGGCTGGGGTGCCCAGCAAAGCTTGCACTGTCTCATTACATAATGCTGAGATGCCTGGCAGCCACACTGCAACACATTTAGGGCTGGGATGCCCTGCGTGGCTCAGTCCCACACCCTGGCGGGCCTGACTTAAACTCAGCAGCCAGGGTGCTGAACTGGATCTTGCAGGGGCTGGCGCCTGTGCTGTCATGCTAGCAGCAGCACTTCCGGATGCCAGCGGCACAGAGCATCGCTTTCCGGCTTTGTGTTCATGTGACACACAGACAGGAACTAGGGAGCTCATTCAGCTTCCTGGTTTCTGTCTCGAGGCGCATGAGTGCGAAGCGGTTAGGTCGGTGTACCATGAGATGTGGCCCGGGCAGCATTTGAAAGCAGAGCAGAGGTACTTTTAAAAAAGAAAAAGTTTGTTGGGGAGCTCTGTCCAAGCCCTCTGAGGCAAAATACATGCAAACTTCCTAATTAGCCAATGGATTGCTCCAACAGAAGTGACTTCACAGAAAAGGACATTGGAAGGCGCATCATAAGTCTTTGATACTTGGAGGCACCATGGAATTGACTTTAGAATAAGTTGCCATAAATAAGCTAAGTGACAAATTACTTTGTGGTGCAAAATACCTAAATTGCACTATTGTCATATGTGGAACAACTCTATGGTCATTAGCCTTTTCCATTATAATAGCATGATACATTAACATAAGCTTTGAAGTGAATCAGAATCGCTTACAGAGCTGCAGATAAAGAACAATGTGATTAATAATTTGCTCAGGATCACACACTTGGTTAAATGGTGAAACTGGGATGTGGACAATTTAAGCGACCGTGCACATCTTTCCAGGCTTAGTTGATATAGATATGTATTAAGGTTTTGCTTTACATTTCATGTGCTTATTATTTATATAATACATAGAACTATAAATATTTATAGCAATGCATTGGAAGCAAACCACATAACATAATAAACTACCCTTTCATAGTAAACTAAACATACACTATATACATTGTTATAGAAATATGTTGAGCAATGGGAGTCTGGCTTTAGTTTCATTTTCCCTATTCTGCATGCAAAGTCACAATAGCATCATGCAAATTAATGTGAGCCTAACAAATCCTCCTTGGGTTTTAAAGCCATAGTCATTATTTCATAAAACATGCAACATTATGCACCCTTCTCACTTCTGATTCACATTTCGAAAGCGAAAAAAGTCCATGCTAATAGTACCCCCCTCCCTCACGTCAGTGCCTAATGGCTCACATTGTAATACTCTGTTGATACAAAGCAACGTGAGGACCCTCTGCTGCACGGCGCTCCTTGGGACATTGTCCTGGCAGCGGGACACCCCTACCATTCAGAACGTGTACGGTTTCCTGCCAAGACAATGAGCCTGCTAAGCGGGAATTGCTCAGCACACATTGTCCTGCCAGCGGGACACTTTTGCCATTGGGCACCCTCTTTGGGGTGCCGAATGGGAGAGGTGTCCTAATGACAAATGTCCCAGTGTGGCTCTTAAAAGAGCTACGGGGGGCAGCTTGACCACCCCCTTGCATCTCTCCCGCTCGGTACTCCACTGCTTGGAGCCATTTGAACACAGGAAAACATACCTTAATTTTAATTAGTCAGAATCTTGTAGAACAAATCTATCAGCACGTAGACATATAAGGTGCTGTGCAGATCCCAAGTTTGGAGATATATGGCATTTAAAAATCTATACCAATTATACTTGGTCATCCACTGCACTGCATTAACCAATGGTTTCTGCCTTTGAATGAAAGGAAAAATCAGGCACATTGCTGACATTCCAGTGAATCAGGTCCATTCGGCCCTGGTTTTATAGTTCAACTATGTCAAGTCAACATAGCCCAAAATGTCAGGTATCATGGGGTGATAAAGTCTGGTCTGCTCAATGGGCGTTGCACCAATGTTTCCATGTGTTATTGTAAATGTACATCTAAATGTTGAGTGCACACAGTGTATGTCAGTGGAGGTGCTGGGTGCATTTGTGTGTGAGTGAGAGTGTGTGCAAGCATATGTGTGTTGACTTTTATGTCTGAATGAATGATAAATAATGCATTGTTTGTATGTTCTAGTGGAATGAAGTTAGTGATTGTTATGTTGTGTCATTGAGTGCATGGCAGGCCGGCTGAAGATGTGTGGGGGCCCAATTGAATTTTAAAGATTCGCCACCAGTCTTATGAAAGTTGTAATGAGGGTCAGCAATGGACTCTTGTGGTGTAGTAGTTTAGAGTTATCCCTCAGGGATTTAGGTTGTTTGACCGACATACAAATTCACAGCAGAATTAACCATAGTCATTTTCGCTGAAAATACGTTTTTACCTAGGTACAAAAAACCAAACCCATGTCCCCTCAAACCACCAGTGCACGTGCAACCACTGATCATGTTCTGTATCTTTGTCTTCGAAATAATTGTGGTGACCAAATTGGGTAAAATCTACCATTCAACCAAATTTGTTTTAACAATTTGGCCGAAACGATCCCTCAGAGCCACCATCCACCCTCCCTTCACCCCACCCCTTTCCTTCAGTTGTCATTCCCCCGCAACATTTTCAGCAAAGTTACTCCATTACTCTGTCCTCATCCTTCTCGATCTCTCTTCTGCCTTAGACACGGTCAACCATATCGCCCTGCTCAACTGTCTCCGTGACAACCTGGGTATCACTGATCGGGCTCTGGCCAGGCTGACCTCTTTTCTCTCTGATCAACCCTCCAGGGTCCAACTTGGGTCCTTCCAATCATCTGTCTTTCTCTACCTGTGGTGTTCTCCAGGGTTCTAATCTCTCGCCCTGGCTTTTCAACCAATACCTGGCAACTCTCGCCCACTGCATTGCCATTTTTTGCTCAAATTTCCAGTGCTATGCTGACGACACACAACTAATTTTCAGGCTTCCTTCGACCACCTCCTCTTCTTCTCTCATCTCTGATTGCCTAACTGCCATTCAAGATTGGTGTGCCCCCAATGATCTTTGTCTAAATGGTAAAAAGACAGAGATCCTCCTCATATATACACCTTCTCCATCATTTCCCCTCACTCTCTGGCCGGCCTCCCTTCGCCCTCCTCCTACTGCTACCTGTGAGGCTAAGAACCTTAGGGTCATCTTTGACCCTACTGCACCTCCTCAGAGGTATTCTGCCTTTCCTCTCCTTCCCCCAGAAGGCCGCTGTCTTCCAAGCTCTGGTTCTCTCTAGGTTGGACTACTGTAACAGCCTCTTTCTAAATCTAGCTGCCTCCACTCTCCGCCCTTTATAACTAATCCAGAACAGGACTGTGAGAATTGTCCTTGGCCTCAAGCCCTGGGATCGTATCTCTCCAGCTCTGAAATCTCTTCATTGGCTCCCAGTGGATGCAAGGATTAAATGTAAAACCCTCTGCATTGTCCACAAGGCTTTTTTGGGGCCGGGGTCCAAAATACCTTCAAATATCCCTCCACAAATACCTCCCATCTAAAGTTCTTCGCTCCATTACCTCTAACTCCCTTAGGGTCAGTCATTTTTCTAAGGAACGAGCTGGGGTAGATCTCCGTCTTCAGCTGGGGCCTCCCATTGGTACAGACACCCTGCCACTCTGAAGCTTGCGGCGAACCATCTCCAGTTCGGGAAGCACCTCAAGACCTTCCTCTTTGCTTCTGGCTTTGCCCCCCTTTTCCCCTGCTGATCTGTTTTCTCTCTCAGCATTGTGCTGGACCTAGTAAGATCGTTGTTTTTGTTCTCCCCTGTTCCCTTCCCGTGCCTTGTCGCGCTCTGAAACACTTGTGTACGAGCGCAATATAAATAAAATATCAATTCAATTCAACTGGGGGTTTAAGATTTTCATGGGAGTGCCAAAAATCTTTGGAGTAGGCGCCTGTGTTTCTGCATTTACCAGACTTTCGATATAGTTAGCCATTATAAATGATCAAGTGCGCGACAGTCTGAGAGTGTGTAAGAAGGCTAGATATAAACCTGTACAAGGGTTAATAGAAGGTTCCAAAATATTGACTGGCCATGAGTATGAAAGGCACTCGCTTATTAAGCCCTGCACCATTTCAGCGACCATCTGTTTTTAATTGTTTTGGGATTTTGTGATGTGTTTTATTTATGTAGATTTGTTCTTTTGTGTGATGTTTTTTGATGAATAAAAACGGATGTATATTGTGGTGCAATGTGTGTTGTGTTTGCATTAGTGTTTTATAGATGAGAGAAGAGCGGGTCTAGTCAGGCTCCATCAACCCGCTCACAGAGGCCCGCATGTCTATTTTCCTCCATTGCGTGTCCAAGAGCCACTGGGCAGGACCCCAATGGGTCAGTGGTCTGCTACTGGCCCCCAGACCCAGTCCCTGGCTCAGATCCTGGTCAACGTGTCCAAGCTGGCCAGAGGCCAAATATGAGGCTTGGTCTTGGCCTGCAAACTGCGGGTTGACCACCCACAACATTTTCAAGCTCTCTGAATAAAGCAGCTTTTTTGGGACATATTTCCCCTGAACCTGTACAATGCAAATGTTTCATTTTCTTGCATGACGAGGTCTTCGGAACCCAGCTACATGTTCACAAACAACGAAGGCGGCCATTAGAAACATATTCATAACGCCAACCAATTATACCGGCTCCTTTTCAACTAGTCAACTCGGAAGAGTATCCATAGACTCGAATCCAAAATAGTCGGTCATGTAGCCAATATGCTTGGGCTTTAAGTTTGCTGAATTTTTGGGGCCGATTAGTTGTAGCACAAACAGCAGGAGGAGACCCCCAACACCACCCCAACCACTCCTCACTAGGGCTGAGGACAACTTTCACCTGCAAAGTGGAAAGCGCATAATTTGCACTGGATTCTGCTTCTGCATGCTCCACGAACTTAGCATTGCTTTTCCGCTGCCACTGAAATGTTTCCAGGTTTTGTTCGGTTTCACGCAGAGCGTAGTGTTTTGTTCCCATGTTAATTTCATGTAGTGCAACGAGAAACTTTGCATGCGTCTTTTTTGTATCCGTGTCAGCGACACAAGAAACTTTGTATGGGTTATTCCGAACTGTGCTAGATTCGCACAGTGCAACGAGAGACTTAGCATTGGTTCTTCAATTCGTGCTAGGTTTGCGCAGGGGCATGAAAAACTTTGTGCTGACATTTTTGATCCATGATAGGTTAGTACAGTGGCACGAGAAACTTGGCGCGGGTCATTTAGGGAGCTGCAGCCGCGACAGAGAAAATGTGTATATAGAGAATTAACTGGAAAATGTATGTTCTGGGGTACCCCAAACCCCCTCTAACATATTCTGCCCCTAAAATAAAACACATGGCACTTTCCCAAAAAATCCAGTGAACTCTATAGTTTTTGGAAAGTTTTTTGCGGATTTGTCGAGGGGCACAAAAGTTGTAAACTGCCCAAAACTTGTTCTTCCTTGGGAAGTTTAACTGAACCATAACTCTAGGGTTGCTCTTGCCATTTATGTAATAGATATATATGTTATTGAGTACTATTAGTTTGCAGGGGAGTGTAGTGAGGGTTGCCCAGTTAGTTAGTGGATGTGCTCCTCGGCCCCCACCCTTTCTCCTGCTGAACATGAAAGCGAATGCGCAACAGTGGGGATCCAGGGGTTATACCTGTTAGACCATAAATGCAAATGCATAGCCCGAATGATATGAATAGTATGTTGGCCAGAAGAAAATCGCATCATGTGACAAACATTGCAAACCATAAAACCTGAATGTGACCATTGGGAGTCCATTTTGTAGATGCCAGCCATTTTCTTTTTTGTAACGCTTTGCAAATATATTCTATGCTTCAGATCCGCACACGGTGCGAGGCCACAGCTTAAACTCTGAAATGCTAACGTAGACAGGAATGTAGAGCCATGCAGAAATACATTGTTTTCCTCTCACTGAGGCCTTGAAGCTGTGCAAGAGCCGCGTCTAATCAGTACCCCAGGTGCCGGTTTGTCTTGCAAGCGCTATTGTAAAAGGCAGTTAAATGTGAATTATAAGCAACTAACGGTGCTCCTTCACGAAGGATGGTATTTTTTCTGCCTCAGAACTGTCTGACCCTTAGCTCATGAGCCACAGTGACCAGATAGCGTTGGTTGGAATGTCTCCCTGCTAGAACATATCTTCCCCTGCGCCAGTGCCCCGTGTTCCCCATAACAAAAAACAGTCTCTGCAGCCTCTGCTAGAATACTAATGGTACAGGTGCAGACCTCGAACGCATACCCTCAGGCATACCAACCCATGGCACAGACACCCCAGATGCAGACACCCGCATAACAGTACTCGCGGACACAATCTTCATCACAGATGCAGAATAACACACAGTCACAGTACAGGGTACAGTGGCACGGGCTCTATGGGAATGACTCCCATTAGAACATTGGGAGGGGCAACTGTGGTGGGGGTAATCCATTCACAGGGAATGGAATATCATTATACCCACAATCGGACAGCCCTCAGACAGACCTGATGTGTTCCATCCTATCAATTGCACCCAATCCGGCAGAGGAACCACATATAGGGGTGACGATAGGTGACAAGTCTTTTTCCTTTCTCGTAGACACAATGGCGACTATGTCCTGTATCAGGAGAGGAGGTATCCAATGTCAGGCAAAGCAATGAATAGACAGGGATTTTCTGGGGTGACAAATTTGGTTTCTTTTACAGACGATCTTACACTTTTTATAGGGGAGCTGCTTTACCCTTATTGTATTCCCAAAACACACCAGCAAACATAATGTGGAGAGACATCATGAGGAAACTCAACATGACCATCTCGTTCACTGACCAAGTAATAGTTTATTCCACACCAGGGATTCACCTCCTAAATGTAAGGCAACTTATTCAAGCCTATGTGGACGCACGGTACAGAGGGGAGTGCCAACAGATGAAGAGTTATTCCGATACGGAGCTGAAGTAATAATACCATGGCTCCCAGGAATACAGGGGAAGCTATGGCGCATTCCAAATGAGTACATATTCAGACTCGAACTACCATTAGAAAAGCAAGAGGCGGCTGTGATCCCACTAGAGCTTGAGGCAGTAATAGTGGGGCATGACAAAATAACACTACACGAGACAGATGACACTGGACGAGCATGGAGCCCAGTGATTGCAGTGACAGAAGGGCAGAGGTTAACTACAGTCCCTGATTAAGGCTATTCAAAGACAACCACTCAGATCACAAGGTAGTGTTCAACATTGGTATTACATATTGGGTGAAGATTCACTACAAAGAGGTACCGCACAGAATGGCAATTATGCTGCTAGCACTGCCGTCATTTCCCGAAGAGGACTTGGCCAAGGTCCCCAGTGTCTTATGGACCACACGTCTCTATGACATTGGGGCTTCTGAAGGGGATAGGAGCAGTGAAAATAAAACTCAAGCCAGGAGCAATTTTACCAAGAGCAAGACAATACCCTCTGTCAAGAGATGCAGATGAGGGCATTTACGAAACCATTGCGGCCCTAGTTAGGGAAGGCATTTTAGTACCATCAGAATCATTGCGTAACATAACAGTGTATCCTGTTAAAAATGGGGAATGTGGCATTTTATACAGGACTTATGCCCTTTAAACCATATTTTTGAAACAGAATTTCCTTTAGTTCCAAATCCAGCGACAATTTTGTGAAGCATTCCTGTGATGAATCAACTTCCGGGGCACCAGTGTTCCGGGGATGTATATTGGTTTCCAAACCCCCAATCAGCCCCACACTGCTAGTACACCTGAAGGGATCCAAACCGATTGAAACACAAGTCAATTATAAACCTCCTTGTCCAATTTTTGTAACGGGGACAGAATGGCAGGCTTATCTCTGCAAGGTTGTGGATCGTTGGTTAATTAAAACACAGTGAAAATACAATTATTACCCAATGATAAAAGGGACTGTCCAGTCAAGGTTGTATAAAAATATCTACTTTATTATTATTACAACAGACAACTCTAGCACACTACAAAATACAACCCACCCTGTAAAGGAACATAGAGGACAGACAGTTTCATGAAGGAAAGGGATGCATTCTGGATACTGACAGGAGGAGTACCGGTCTCTGCATCTTGGACAGCTCTGATGACTGCGGCGTGACAACAGACAGTGGTGCAGCTGGTTGTGGTTCGAGAACTTGACTGTCTCAAAAATGTACTTAAAATATGGACGCTGGTTGATGCTTGTAGGGGCACTCCTCCTAGCTTCTTCACAGGGCTTGTGTTGTCCTTTCAATACGGGAGGCCCAAAGCTTAGGAGAGTGCTAGCAGGGCATGCTGTGTGCTGGCTGGCTACTGGTCCTGGAGCTGCTGGACGGGTCCTCTGAGTCTGGTATATCCCTCTGTTGCCTCAGAGATGTTTAAGGTAGGGATATTGCTTCCTTCTTGGAACTCCTGGCCTTCCTTCACTGATGTAAGATGTAAGGTAGACTGTACTTTCAGCCTAGGACCAAATGAGTCCTTCTTTTTACTCCTTTTGAAGTCATCGGATGATCTGCTAAGTGAGGGGTTCAGCCCTCTTTTAAATCCGAATGGGCCCCAGTGATTGGTGCAGGCTAAGCCTACCTAAATAAACCAATCCTGAGTCCCCACCAACAATCTTCTGTTATGCATGAGGTCAGGACCAGAGTGCTCTGCAAAAGGAAAGGTAAGGGGTGACAACATATACCCAAGTCCCACCCATCATCCTGTCTGCTGTAGATCAAAGTGTCTCTCTGGTTAACTGAGCCCCCTGTGACTCTTGATTAATGTGCAGGTTTCCCTTGAAGTTTGTGGCGAGAGCAGATTTCCTGTCTCCCTCAATTCACATACTTCTCCCCTCTGAAAGCGGTCCGCTCTGCAGGGCTACCTACGGTAACTGTTGGACCCAGACATGCCATTCACTGCCTTTCATACAGAGGGGTGGGAACTAGCTTCAAGTTGACACATTGCATACCAAAGGGGGGTCTGCCCTGCTTTCCTGTTGTCTGTCTGGCAACCACGCCCCTCCCACCATCTTGCCTCAATTATCTCTCATTAGTATGCACTGCCACCAGCCGAATTAAACAGTAGGAAAGCAGGTCCATGGAGCCTTTGATATTTGAATTAGGCTGCCCATGGCTGGAGGAAGGTGTGCCTTACCCCTTCTTGAGATGATTTGATGTAGCCATGGTTGTCACATTCCAGCTGAACATGACTGGGGAGGATGGCCCTTGTAGGCTGTGTCCTACTGGAGAACACGTCACTATGCGTTTCATGCAGATAGCAGAGAAAATGTGTGCGGAATGGCCTCACACATTTTCGGAGGTTGATCTCCCATCATTCCTTTTCATCATCAAAAATCAAAAAAGCCCAGGCGAGCGCACACTCCCCATGCAGATGGTCAAATTCCTCACAATTCCTATGGAAGCTACCCATTTTACAGTTATAGATTAGAAGAATGCCTTCTTCTCTATACCACTCCATCCAGACTCATAAGATTTTACTTCATTCCTATACAGAAGCAAGAAGTGGAAACACACTTGTCTTCCTCAAGGGTACTGCGAGTCCCTATCTATATGTAACAGGGTCCTCCAGATGGACTTAGGCACCGTGCAGGTCGAGAGTGTTGTTATACAATATGTAGACAACATCTTGATTGCAGCAAAACAGAAGCACAGTGTAGAAATGACTTGGTGCACATGTTGACCGTATTAGCAGAAAAAGGGTACAAAGTAGACAAGGCCAAACTACAATATTGTCAGGAAGAAGTATTATGCATTAGGCAACTGATCTCAGATGAGGGACGGAAAGAGACATCACAAAGGGCAGAGACAATTCGTGAGACCCTAAAACCAACGAATATAAGACAAATGCAGCAATTTCTAGGACTATGTAACTACTGCAGGGCATAGGTGCGACTACAGCACATACACAAGACCCTTGTTGAGCACACGGAAAGGTGCACAAAGTGGTGACGGTACATTACAATGGACAGAAGAAATGATCAAGGCATTTGAAGAGCTGAAATCAGCCATATGGGCATCTCCATTGTTAGGGATTCTCGACTATGAAAGGGAATTTAACTTGTTCTCACACTCCAACGGAGTAGTAATGACCGCAGAAATCCACCATGGGCCATAAATTATTAGCATATTACAGTGCGAAATTAGACCCACTAATGAGAGGACACTATTTGTGCGAACAGGGACAAGCTGCTGCTGCATTCACAGTGGAGAAACCAGCAGGTATTACCATGGGATGCAGCACCACCCTCTTTGTGGAGCATGCTCTCTTCGCTATACTAAAGCGACCGAAAAGTACACTGGCAACACAGAGGGCTTCTAGGTATGAGGTAATACTATCAAATCCAGCTATCAAGGTATTGAGATGCTGACTTGTGAACCCGGTGACGTTCGTTACTGAGCCTATACAGGAGGACGACTACATACATGACTGCACCACAAACATGGAAAGCCATGATCATATCCCAAAGGTAAAAGAGGACACACTGGAGGAGGGAGAAGTACTTTACATTGACAGGTCTCCACAATAGGCCAGACCTCTCGAAAAAGGCATACTGAGATGGCAGTAGTGAAGTTAAAGGAAGATGGAACAAGTGAGGTGGTAGTAAATGCATGCTTACTGTCACATTTTGCAGCAGAAGCTGCTGAGTTGGTAGCTCTAATAGTGGCGCTAGAGTGAAGTAAGAACAAGGAAGTGATAATATATTCAGATTCAACGTATGTCACATCAACAGTGCATTCTGGGCTGTCACGTTGGATGAGGAGGGGATTCAGATGCGCTGACAGGTCACCAGTGCAGCACACGCTCCTATTGGGCAGACAGATAGAAGCACTCTAACTACCACTGCGCATAGCGATTGCAAAGTACCAGGCCCACATGAGGGGGGGGGGCCTGTCTGCAGGGGTAACGAGGCTGCGGACGCAGAAGCAAAACGTGCTGCATATTTTAATGACATCTTAGAAATGGACACCCCATCCCAAATGTGTTATTATGTACGAACAATGGTGTTGAAGGAGAGGTGCAACACATTACCAGTAATGCAGATCATGGAATTGCACAGAGATGCACCTAGGGAAGAGAAGGAATTGTGGTTAAGAAGGGGATGTTTCATGTCCCCAAAAGACACCCTATGGTGACAAGAAAATGCAGGAAAGGTGGTGATGCCATTATCTTCATTACACACAGCACTGGCACAACTGCACCATCCAACACATATGCGGAAGGACGTACTTGCTGCTCATATAGGAGAAGACTGGTTTTGTCCCAACCTTGCAGAACATATGGCAGAATGTATGATTAATTGCCTCGTTTGCAAGCAATTTACAGCAGGCTATACACTAAGGGTAGTGAGAGGAGCCATACCTTGCCCAATGGGTTCATTCCAACACCTTCATCTCGATTATGTGGACATGCTCCAAATATGCATGGGCTACTGCTACATGATAGTAGCTGTGTACTCATTTTCCCGGTGGATCGAAGCAGGTCCTTGTTCCCATCCTGATGCAGTTAGGGCAGCAACATTCCTGGTTGGCGAAATGTTCCCACTGTGGGGGGTGTGTGAGGTCCTGCTGTCTGACAACGGCCCTCACTTCGCCAATGAGATGTTTCATCACATCACAACCTTGCTTGGCATACAACACAAAGTCTCTTGTGTGTATCACCCGCAAGAAAACTGGATGTGTGAGCACCACCAAGGGCTGCTCAAAGGAGGTCATTACGACCCAGGCGGTAAGTACACCAACTTTACCACCATGGTGTAAACTATGTTTACACCATGGTGGATGGCGGATTTACCGCCCCATTCCAAGGTGAGTGGGGCGGTAAATCCCCATTTCCCATTTACCCTTCCCCATTCCCATTTTTGCCCCATAGGGCATAATGGGAGTGGGAAAGGCGCTAATTACGGCACCGTAAATTACGGTGCCGTAATTAGCACCAAGGCGGTTTAGCGCCATGGATTTTAACGCCTGCTAAAAGCAGCCGTTAAAATTGGAATCAGGCGTTAAGGGTTACCGACGGCGTTAACCCTTAACGCCTGGGTCGTAATGACCTCCAAAGAAAGCATGACCAAGATAAAGAACGCGTTCAATAAGAACTGGCTACATTGTCTACCGTTGGCTTTATTCCTCTTGTGCAACCAACCGAGGGCCGACCACCATTTAATCCACATGAGGTGGTAACCGGGTGGCACATGCGACTTCCCCTGGCTCCTCCCACTAGGGCATTGAAGGATGCAGAAAACATTTCTGATGTATTGGGACATGAAATGTATGATTACACCACGTCCTTGATGGCTAGTGCCTTTTTTAGTTCTCACCCACTGCAGGGACAACGGGAGAGGCCCAAAGGTAAAGAAGAAAGCATCAATTCGTAAAACAAACAATGAACGATTAAAGCAACCACCACTTTATCCTGTAGAGATTTTCCTGCTGTGAGAATTCACCATAAAATGGTTCAAGCCAAGGTTTGCGGGCCCGCATATCGTTGAGGAAGTAACACATCGAGCAGTGAGGCTCCAAGGCAAAAAAGTATGGAACTTCACCAGGGACGTCAAGCCCTGTCGAGCAGCAGCCTCTCCTACCAATGACAGCGAAAGGGCCAACGTTCCACAAGAAGAAGAAGAGATAAAAGATCACCAAGGAGAATCATCACCCAGTAGAGGCCAACCCATGATAACTCACTCCCGAACAATAGAGATAGGGAAAGGACTTCCTACACATCCAGAGTGAGGATACACTGTTTGTTTATTATTTTTCCTATCGCACACTTACAGCATTCATCGTGAAAGTTGCAATTGTTATTGCCTCACTGTCCCATGCTTCCTGAAGATCCTCACCCTGCGATCTTCCAAGGCCAATTTGTCCTTTTTGTTAGAAATTCCAACCATGCATGAAGATCCTTTCAAAGTTTGTTTTTTCATGTTTTCCTGGCCTATTTGTCCCAAATATACCCACAACTGAATAGTGGAAATCCATTGGTACTTGCAGAACTTTGTGACCCTAGAATACGCACTGTGTGGGGACAGTTATTTCTTATTGCAATAGTCCAACATCATGAGCGCAAAGCTTAAAAGTAATAATTACTAACACCATAATAAAGCATTTCTAGTGCATTTCAGGTGGTTCATCAATATCTTCAAAGCTGCACAAGGTTTTTAAGCAGTAAGTAATTAATGGCATCATTAAAAGTGTGCTAATGGTGTCTTGTGTCTTCTTTTCGTTTGGTATCTTTTCCCTTAGTTTTTGACGAGTGTGTTTTGTTATAGGAAATAACGCTGTGATCCCTACTAACACAACACCAATTCTGGCAGGTATGGCTACCATGTCAGGTGGGGCGGTAAATACTGCAAGATCAGTAAGGAGAGGTAAATGCAGTGTTGATGTAGATGTAGGAGGGGTTAATCTCTATCTCACTGACACTTCTCAAGTAGCCAATAACATGTGGTACAATCACATGACTATAGTAGGTAAACACACCACTGGGGAAAGCTGCTATGTCTGCCCTACGATCGCCTACACCATGAGTGCCTCCAGAATGTTTGTAGCAACTGAAATACCAGCGGCAAAAGCACAGTGCCTTATGTATTTAGCAATGTTTACCACCCAAGGAAGATTCCAAGGGAGAACAGCAACCTTAAGATGGATGTCCAAAGCAACATTCCACTATGAATTTGTATTTGTATTGTATTTATTTATATAGCGCAACCAGGCCCAAGGGCATCCGGGCGCATATCTTGGCATAGTAGGTACAGTACAGTAAAGGTTACAGTTGGGATAAAACATAACACAATGTACAGAAAGATCCAAATATTAGGATAACTTTGTAAGGTGAACGCAATATATACATACAGTAGAATTATACATAGTATACAATATGATGTGCAGCAATATCTACAGTTACAGTAGAATTATACATAGTATACAATATGATGTGCAGCAATATCTACAGTTACAGTAGAATTATACATAGTATACAATATGATGTGCAGCAATATCTACAGTTACAGTAGAATTATACATAGTATACAATATGATGTGCAGCAATATCTACAGTTACAGTAGAATTATACATAGTATACAATATGATGTGCAGCAATATCTACAGTTACAGTAGAATTATACATAGTATACAATATGATGTGCAGCAATATCTACAGTTAGTATGGACATAAGTACAGATGCTAGGCAAGTAGCGAGCCGAGAATGTCCTAAGATGAAATTAGGCATTTAGTCATGTGTAGTGGAAAACCACAATTTGGTTCTTTGCTTGAAGAGGGTGGGAGAGTGTTCTGATCTGATAGTTAGTGGAATCGAATTCCACAATTTGGAAGCGAGGACTGGGAAGCTAACTCCACCGACTTTCTGTAGTTTGTATCTGGGGATGGTCAGGTGGTGTGCTTGAGCCGATCTGAGTAGCCGGGAGGGCGAGTAGTGTGAGAAACGGGAGGAAAGATAGGTGGGGGCCTGATCGTTCAGACATTTATGTGTGAGGGTAAGAGATTTCAGCGAAATTCTTTGTGTTACTGAGAGCCAGTGTAGGCTTCTCCTTGTTTTAGAAATGTGTGAGGATCTGGCGATATTGAGGGCAGCTCTAATAGCATTATTTTGGGTCACCTGTAGTTTGTTCAGGTTATGTTGGTTAGTCCCTAGATATAAGGCATTGCAGTAGTCCAGTTTGGACATAACCAATGTCCTGTCCAAGATAGTACAATTCTGTTTGGTAAGGAAAGGGCAGCATGCTGTGATAAGTTTACAAGTGTAAGCGGATGCTGAGACAACTGCATTTGTTCATCTATTAAGAGATAGAGTGGAGTCGAGGTAGATTCCTAGTGTTTTGGTGTCAGATGAGACTTTAATAGAGTTACCATCAATGTTGAAGGTTTTGAAGGCAGGGTCAAGTCTATTCAGTCGTTGTTGGGAGCCCAGGATGAGGAGCTCCGTCTTGTCATCGTCAAGACAGAGCTCATGCTGGGCCATCCAGGCTTGAAAGACTTGATAGATGTCGTTCAAGGCTTCTGAGTTGACTGTGTAGTCACCTGTGATTGGAATGAGTATCTGGGTGTCATCAGAGTAGTTGGTGTATATGACACCCAGATAATCAAGTACATCAAACAGAGGTTTAGTGAAAACGTTATAGAGCGTTGGTGAGATGCAGGAACCCTGAGGAACCCTGCAAGGCACCGGACTAGGCTTTGCCGAGGCGGTAGGTGAGAATGCCCTCATCTGTCTGTTATCCAGGAAGTAGGTGACCCATTTAGTGGCTTTTACGGAGAAGTGGACCGCTGATTTCAAGTGGCGACAGAGGATTTGATGGTTGACCAGTTCAAAAGCTGCCCATAGATCGAGGAGTAATAGTAAGGCCATTTTGCCATTATCTTTTAGGTCCTCAATTTGGGTTTTGAGATCTAGTAGGGCTGTTTCCGTCCCGTGCTTAGGTCGGAAGCCAGATTGTCTTGTGCAAGAAGATTGTTGTTTTCTAGGTATTTTTGAATCTGTAAATACGCTGCCCTGTCCAGAATTTTCAATAAGAATGGAACCGTGGTGATCGGCCTGTAATTGGTGGGGATACTAGGGTCCAGCAAGGTTTTTTTTAGCAATTGGATGACCAATACTTCCTTGAGGTCGTCAGGAACAATGCCCGAGTGGAATAAGGAATTGATAAAGGCGGTGATGAAATGAGCAAGTTCATGGGCAGATTCCTTGATGATAGGGGAGGGACAGGAGTCACCTTGACAGTTGGATGGTTTCAATTTACTAATGATGCTTTCTACCTCAGTGATGGTGAGAGGAGCAAAGCTAAAAGGAGTATGCGTGAATGAGGGGGTTTTAGGTTTATTAGTCATGGATTTAGTTTGGAAGGATGTTTGTAGGCAATTTTGCTTGGCATGCATTTTAATCTGTAAAGTGGATATTTTAGTGAGGAGAGATTTTTGAATGTTTTCGCACCATTTGCTGTCCTTATTACAAATATCGGGGATGGAGCAGGGGGATTCTAATTCCTTAAGAATTTTGAATAGCTCCTTCGTATTGGATTCAGCTTGTGAGATGCGTTGGTTATACGTCTCTTTTTTGGCTTGTACAATTGCTTCCTTGTAGTTAAGTGTTGCTAAGATGAGGTTGTCTTTATTAGCCTCACAAGGATGGCTTTTCCAGAGTGCTTCAGCAATCCGTTTTTCTTTGCGTAATGTTCTAATATATGGAGTGAACTAGGAGTTGAGGTGGGCACACTGTTTGTGTTTCCTAGTTTTAAGAGGTGCTATGGTGTTGATAGCTTTGAGAAAAGTTTGGTTGAAGATGTCCACCACGACCGTTGGGTCATCATGTGAGAGAGCCTGATTATTAAGTATGGGCAGGATGAGAGAGAGAAGTTTGTCCTTGGTAATGTCCTTTTTGTTTCTAGTAGGGATGGATGGCGCAATATTGGGTTTGGTGCGTGGATCATTAGCTGGTATGTTAAAGATGATGATGTGGTGGTCTGACCAGGCACAGGGGTCGTTGGAGACGATATGCGTGTTACAATTTAAGTCAGCGATCCAATCGAGCGTCCTCCCTTTGGAATGGGTGGGTTAAAGAATGCGATGAGAGAATCCTAGATTTGAAATATTCCTGGCAATCTCTCCGGCAAGGGAGTCATTGGGATCTAATAATCCGAGATTAAGGTCACCAAGGAGTAAAATTTGAGAGTTAGGTTTGGTGTTGTCAGCCAGGATGGTTGAGATGTCATTTGAGAATGTAGCGAGTGGACCCGGGGGTCTGTATATGAGGTGCAGAGTAGCTGTGCTATTGTGAGATAGAGAGAGTTGGACTGAGAGGGACTCAGCCGAGCTGAATTGTGTGTTAGGAATCAATCTCATGTTGATGTCATCTTTGTGGATAAATGCAACGCCGCCTCCTTTGGAGAGGTTGGAGTTGCGGTCACTTCTGATAATGGAATATCCATTAGGGATGGCAAGTGCCAAAAAAGGACCTGAGGCAGCGTGTAGCCACGTTTCCGTGATGGCAATAAAGTTGAGGATTTGTGTGGTAATGAGATCTGCGATGTCAAGAGAATGAGCCGGGAGGGATCTAGCATTGATAAGAGCACCCTTCACCTCATTTTTAGGTGGTGTCTTAGAGTTATCTGGCTGTACCTGGGCAGTTTGTGCTTGGCTGGTATTTGTGTGCATGTGGGTGGTATGATGGAGTTTGGGAACGTGCAGGAATCTGGTTCTCAATCTGAGGCTTCTCAGGTGTAGCGGGCAAGGTTGAATGGGTGTGGGTTTGGTTGCAAAATGTTGGAGCCATAAGGCAGGAGAGTTGAGGTATGGATTAGCGGTGTGCGGAAGGTTAGATTTTTGGGTGAAACCGTGTGCCGGTATAGGAACGTGAAATGGGTGTAGTGGTGTGGTGAGCCAGTGGCTTGGTAACCAGGTTCAGTGCTGGAGACATGGCAGTGGGATAATAAACGTGAGTCTTTGGTGTAGTGTAAGGCAGTGAATCATGAGAGTGAGTCAGTGGAGTAGCCAAGGCCCACAGTGCTATCAAAGGGCAGATAGCAAAGAGGTGCAGCAGCATAGCGAAATCCAAATGTAAAGAAGGTGGCTAGTTAGATGCAAGAGTCAAATAATGAGCAGTGATAGCTATATAAAGACACTAGACATGATGGACAGTTATTAGAAAAAAGACCAAGCTATACAATATATCTCTGACGGCCCGCAGAAAGGGGAGACAAAAACAATAACATTAAAAGAATTACCATGTCTGAAGAAAGGGTGAGTAGGGATAGGAGGAGAGCCAGGATGCTGGGAAAGACCACAGACGCTTGTACATGGCCAGGTTTACACAGCTGAATGATGGAAAGAATGAGTTTTGGGAAGAAAAGCACATGCCCTACTAACAGTTCCTGTTCATACAGTTCAAGAAGAAAATGACAAATGTCGAAAAGAACGGGAAGCAAGTGTGAAGTTACTGACCTGGGTGGAGAATGAAGCTGGACCAATGCCCATACTACCACTCAAAAAAGCAGCATTATGTTTCCAGAATGATGGAGCAGTAAACGTTGGAGAAAACAAGAAATGTAAGCAGATAGTAAAGGTTCCAGAAAAGTTGGGACAGCAGTATTAATGGATCATTATTGGGCCTGTCGATCCAAGGCATATGAGAAGCTGCCACCCAATTGACATCAAAACACATTATTTCCCTAAAATGGACAATGCCAGAAGAAAGAAGAGGTCAGTAGAATTAAATAGGGTGAAAAGGGGAAACTGCATATCTTCAGCATCCGAAGATTCTCTGGATGACATACCATGTGAGCACTGATTGTTCAACAGGACAAAGGTGTTCTTCGCATCAGTAGCTCCAGCAGTACAGAATACACAAACGCAAAATGGCTCTAGTTTACGAGGTGGGAACTGATGCAAACAATAAACTCAACAGTAAACGGCTTCAACGCCATCAAGGAAGAGCTCTGAGCGGTAAGGTCGATGGCCCTCCAGAACAAGTATGTCCTGGACCTCCTCACAGCAATGGAAGGAGGAGTTTGCGCTAGGATCGGATCATCTTGCTGTAAGTTCGTTCGAGCAAATGAGGACGCGAACGGGTCATTGACTTAGGCAGTTCCTAGATTTTCACAAATGCATACCAAAATGGAGGAAGAAGCAAAGCGTGCAGGAAGAAATTAAGGTTGGCTGTCATATATATTCTCATGGATACCTACATGGATGGGGAACGGACTGAAGGCATTACTAGCAGCACTAATATTGGTGCTACTGACACTGAGTGTGATCATGATATGCATCACACAATGACAAAAAACGACAGAGAAAACTGTGGGAATTAAAGTATTAATAGAAACAACTTCCTAAGAGATAAGATAATAGAAGCTCAAAATACCCTGAGGACACAAACAACAGGGTGCCCACTATTTCCGACTGGAGTAGTGTTCAAAGATCCCGACAACTGCAAGGAATATTGTGGTAAATGGGTGTGGTGAGATCCGCAAGGAGGCTGCTGTTACGTGACATGGAGTTTAGATGATCATGCAAGGTTCTATGGACACCTGGGAGGAGTGCCAAAAATTTGGCTGCCGAGAGCAATGGTGAATAGGTTTGGAGAAGTGGTCGACAGGTTGACCAAAGGGGGGACTGAAGAGAGGGTTCCTGGAATGGCCCTCATGTCCCCTATTCACATGACTTCCCAAAGGACAAGAAATGATAGATGCCAGTCACTGTTTGGCCAACCCCCAGGTGGACCACTGTATTCCATGTGTGTGAGCAGATATTCGCTCAGACAACCGTTCAAACCCTAGCCAGCTGATATCTTTGCGATTCAGGTGCTCAATCTCTGGACCAGATTGACTAATGATAGAAATCCAGCCCTGATGACTTCATTAGTGACATCACGACATAGTAACGTTAGCCACGGAGTAAATTTGCATCCTGCACCAAGTTACACAGACACACATGAAGAACATGCATACACAGGTCTGTAGATAGAGGACAGATACATGTAGATATTTTAAGAAGCCTCAGTAAAGGAATGGTTATCCCGCTTAAACTGAGTGTAGATAACTTGGTGGGGTGATCTATGCCTTCAAATGTGCAGAAAAACTAGAATTATAGTGCTTCACAGCAAAGCGCTTTAAAAACCGATTTATGTTTAAAAGGTCCAAATGTTTTACATAATAAAAGGCTTGTTAAGTAGTACATGATAAGTATATTGTACTAAAAATCTAGACTTGAAACGGACCAGGTGTCGAGATATGACCAGAAAAAGGGTAATCCACCATTTTGTGATAGGTAAGGCAGAGTCAGGCGATTCCTAAAATGGTGGATTGCTGTCAGTCATGATGACACCAGTGGGGATCTTTTTTATAAGAGTTCATCCAGGGGACAAGGGAGGGGGCTAGGAGTGAGCAGAACTGGTTTAAACTAGGCTCGAGTGGCAGATGGGTCAACCGAGTGGCAGATAGGTCAGCGAATCACAAAGTAGAAATAGGAACAGCTCATTGATCTCATGCCATATGAGTTAACGAATCATAGATAGGAAAGGGTTGTTTTTATGACCAAACCATTAGCTCACCTCCCTAGGATTGTATATAAGGGTGAGTAAACACAGTGTTTGAGAGCAGAGTTCCTTAGATGTCCCTGGTGTTTAATGTGTGAATTGCATGCTGGAAGAAAATAAACTGAGGACTTTTGAAACCTGCTTCAGTCTCCTGCTTGCTCCAGAGTCTCATTTTTTGACCCCAAGAAATGTCAAGGCCCAGAAGAGGGGGTGTTGGGACCCTCATGAACACTTGCCGAGCCAGCCACTTGTCCTGATCTGATGTCTCGAGGACTGGCTGAACCAGGAAGATGGGGTAAGCCATGCTATCACGCCAGGATGGGGGAGTGAGAATGAATTAGGAGGACAGTTGGGGGAAAGGGCAAATCTGCAGCTGCCCCAGACGGTAGAAGAGAAGGGAATTGCGGCAAGATAGCATGGCAGTAGGCCTTGGCGCTAGGCCAGTGAAGGGGACTATTTTATTTTTGGCAAAATCCCAAGAAAAATGATTTCAGAGTCCATTCTTGGAAAAGTTCCAAGAAATTTAAAAATGAGTGAAAATCCGAGGGTCTTCAAAAAAAATGAATTCATTATTTAAAAATCTATGTTTGGGAGAAGAATTATAGAAAAAATAAATTCAATTTTCTACGAAAATAATAAAGGTCACTTTTGAGAGAAAACTCTTAGAAAAATTATTTTTTGAGGTAATGTTTTAACGGCTTAACTTCAGTCACTCATGGGGAATCCCTCTAAGAATTTTCTTTTAAAGATTATTTGTTGATGTTACCAATTGTAGGGAACCTCCCTAAGAATTTTGTTTTTGAAGAGTAATGTTTTTTAAGTGTAATATAAGTAGTTTAGAAAAAGTAACAGAGAATGGGAATTAACTCAAGACGTTGAGCGTTAAGGAGTTATTGAGAACTTGACTTGAG
Source organism: Ambystoma mexicanum (assembly GCF_040938575.1). Classification (NCBI taxonomy): domain Eukaryota; kingdom Metazoa; phylum Chordata; class Amphibia; order Caudata; family Ambystomatidae; genus Ambystoma; species Ambystoma mexicanum. The sequence continues at coordinate 198,675,270 of NC_090925.1, forward strand.
GGTTGCCGAGCAAGTATGAAACATCATGAGAGAGGCCACGATAAGAGAATATGCCTTGTTGCTAAACTTTAAAGAGTGTTAGCAGAAACTTTAATTCAGAGCCCCTTAGTGGGACATATAGAAGACAGGAGCGATTAAAGACGGTCCTAAAAGAATTGGTTTACGTTCCAATCGGAGCAATTTTTAGAAGGCTAGAACATGTCTTAGAAGAAGACTGTTAAAGGAAAATACATGTGTTCGGCCGAGTATGTTTGTTGTTTGTTTGTTTATTTTATTTATTTATATAGCGCTCCAAACCCAGAGGTAGAAGGGCACGTAAAGAAGACGGTTACATATTGTGATATATACAATTTCAATATACAACAATTTACAGAATTCACAAACATAGTTAAGCAGATGGCAGTGTTCACAAATATCTGGGGGAGGGGTACGTGCTACTTTGTTCAGAAGCCAACCAATAACATGTTTCCTGAAGATCTGAAAGGACTCAATAGTTTTAATGTTGAGTGGTAGGGTGTTTCAGAGTTGGGAGGCAAGCACTGTGAAACTAGCACCTCCGGCTTTTCTTAAGGAGAATCTAGCCACTGTCAAGCATAAAGTGTTGGAGGATCTAGTGGTTCTGTTGGCGGGTTTCATGGTAAATTTATTAGTGAGATACGGTGGGGCTAGGTGGTTTAATGCCTTAAATGTGAGACAAATGGTTTTCAAGTCAATTTTTTGTCATATGGAGAGCCATTTGCACGATTTCATAGCAGTGGAGATGTGCTCTCGCCTGGGGATGTTGAGTGCTGCACATAGTGTGTTATTTTGAAGTACCTGTAGTTTGTTCATTATAGATTAGTTAGCACCTAGGTACAGGCTATTGCAATAGTCCAATATGGACTGTATGAGGGCTCTAGCGAGAGTGAGGCAACTATTAGATGATAGGAAGGGTCTACTGGCCCTAATTAGCTTGCCAGTGTAGGCAGAGGCTGAGGCGGTCATGTTGGTTTGTTTGGAGAGGTTAGTGTTGGCATCAAGGTAAAAGCCGAGGGTTTTCACACTTTTAGCAATGGGGATGGTGTGTCCATCGATAATGATGTTGTTGTAGTTACGGCTGGGTTTTGACAAGTAACTGGGGGAGCTAACAAGGAGGAGCTCCGTCTTCTCATCATTCAGGCAAAGGCCATGAGACGCCATCCATGCCTAAATGATGGAGAAGATTTCATTAATCCGGGGGACGTCCGCATAGTAGTTGCCTGTGATGGTGATGAGTATGTGGGTGTCATCTGCATAATTGGTGTAGGTGACACCCAGACAGTCCAGTTTGTCAAATAGTGGCTTTGTAAATATGTTATACAAAGTAGGGGAGACACAGGAGCCTTGTGGGACTCCGCATGTGATAGGGATGGGGTCTGCTGCAGCTGTTGTAGAGAAAACCCTCATGGTTCTGTTCGCCAAAAAGGATTGTATCCATGTGATGGCCGAGGAGGAGAAGTGAGCTGCGGCGGAAAGGTGGCTGCAGAGGATTTTGTGATCGACCAAGTCGAAGGCCACTGAGATGTCTAAGAGGAGTAGGATAGCGGCATTACCTTTGTCTTTGATTTCATTAATCTGACTTTTGAGGTCAACAAGGGCAGTTTCTGTTCCGTGTTTAGGTCTGAAGCCAGATTGACCTATTCCTAGCAGTTGGTTGGATTCCAGATATTCCTGAATTTGGAGGTAGGCGACTCTGTCCAAGATTTTTAACAGGAATGGGACTGTGGTGATGGGTCTGTAATTGGTGGGTATGGCTGGGTCTAGTGATTGTTTTTTTAAGAGTGGGAGAACCCAAGATTGTTTTACGTTGCTGGGGACTGAGTTATTGGTGAATGACAGCTTGATAAGTTTGGTGATGAAGGGGGATAGATCTCTGGCTGCGTCTTTTATGATCGGGGGGGGACAGCTGTCCCCTTTGCAGTTCGAGGGTTTTAAGGAGGTGATGATTTTTTGAACTTCTACAGTAGTTACCTTCTTAAATGTGAAGCCCGCCTTGGCATCGATGGGCGTTGGTGAGCTAGGGCTGGTAAACTTGTTGCTGGAGAGTTGTTGATGTTTGTCCTCAATTTCGGTTTGGAGTCCTGTGATTTTGTTGTTAAGGGCGTTCTGGATGCTGGTGCACCAGGGCTTGTCTTTCATGCAGGTGCCTATAGGTGGATTGGGGTTTTCTAGTTCTTTTGGAATTTTGAATAGTTCTTTGGTGCAGGACCCTGCCTGATCTATCCTAACGTTATAGGCATCTTTTTTAGTGCAAATTATCTCACTTTTATATAAAGAAGATATATTCGTAAGATTTGATTTATTTTCCGCTGAAGGATTGGTTTTCAATAGGAGTTGTATCTTAGCTTTCTTTTTTCTAAGTAGTTTGAGTTCGGGGGTATACCACGAGTTCAGATGAGCTCTTGGTTTATCTTTGCGCAATTTCAGTGGGGCGATGTTATCAATAGCATTGGCCATGGAGTCATTGAAGGTGTCAATCAGTAGGTTTAGATCAGCATTGGCTGGAAGTGCATTAAGGGTGGGTAGGACCAGGGGTAATAGGGCCTCAGCAGTAATATTGCGTTTATTTCTGGTCACACAGGCTGGTGCCATGGGGCACTTTTTGGGTACTACATGATTGATGTTAACTTCAAGAAGGATGAGATAGTGGTTCGTCCATGCAAGAGGTTGGGGGTCCTTGCAGATTGTGTTGCATTTGAGAGTCGCTACCCAGTCAATAATTCTACCTTTCTGGTGGGTGGGTAGGACATTGAATTGTGCAAAGCCATACTCTGTTAGGGCATTGGCTAAGGATGCAGTAGGGGCATCATTGGGGTCGTGGTAACCAAGGTTGAAGTCTCCGAGGATGATAATTTGTGCTAGTGGCTTGGAGTTTTCGGCAATGAGCGAGGTGATGTCTTCTTCAAAGACTCCTGGGGGGACTGGGGGGGTCTATAAGGTTAAAGGAAATTGTGCTTGTGGGGGAGGTTTGCAGCTTGACTGTGAGTAGCTCGCAGGATTTGAGTGATACGGAGGAAACTGATCTAAAGTCTAAAGATGATTTAGAGATGATCGCTACACCTCCTCCCCTGGCGTTGGGTCTGTCAGCTCTGACGATAGAATATTTGTCAGGGATGGCTAGCGATAAGTATGGTCCGGACGCTTCATGTAGCCAGGTTTCAGTTAAGGCTAGGAAGTCAAGATCATTAGTTAGAATGATGGTGGCGATTTCTGTAGGGTGGGAAGCAAGGGATCTGACATTAAGTAAGGCTCCTTTTAGTGGGAGTAGTTTGGGCTTATTGGGTGCCTTATGTTTCTTGTTGGTTTTGGTGTAGGATTTGGCAGTAGGCCTACTAGTTGTAAGGGGGAGCCTAGTGCCTAGTTTATTGTTGCGGGCTGTGAGGTTAGGATTGATAGGGCTGATAGGTCCTGGAGGGTTGGGTGTGGCGGAGGGCTTGGTGTTCAGTTTGGTGTAGTTGTGCTTAGTAATGGGTGAGGCGCTGCCTGGAACACTGGGTCTAAGGTAGTTGAGGGTTTTGTTAGTGTTGGCTGGGAGGCCAATGTTTTTGGGGGAGGTAAAGTGAGAGTGGTAGGTAGGTGGGAAGGGAGGCAGGGATGGTAGGAAGGGCGTGGGGCAAGGGATGGGGTAGTGTCTTGGACATCCAAGTTTGGCTAGGTCGTCCTTGAAGGCTATGTAATTATTTCCGCTGCAAGGTACGTTGTCCAGCGTGACACAGAAGGGGAACATGATAAAAGTGAACCAGGTGATCATGGTCTGGCTACAAGGTTACGCAGTGCAGCTGGCCTGAGTTGTAGAACTAGTTGGATGAGCAACACAGACTAGGGCTCACAGATAGCCACATGTGGTTTAGGTCGGGGTAGGCCTAGAGGACTATCTTAGTCCTGACTAAGGGTGGTATGTGCATAGGGTAGAGCATCACCTAGATTTGATGTACCATTCTAGGCAAGAGGTCAATGAGTGAAGCAGCATCCAGATTTGAGGTAACACTCATGGGCTAAAAATACAGAGAGGCAACACCTAAATTCAAAATAATACACTTAGGCTAAAATGTAGTGGGGCAACACCTAGGTTCAAGGTAATACACTTAGACTAAAATGCAGTAGGGCAACACCTAGGTTCAAGGTAATACATTTAGGCTAAAATGCAGTAGGGCAACACCTAGGTTCAAGGTAATACATTTAGGCTAAAATGCAGTGGGGCAACACATAGGTTCAAGGTAATACATTTAGGCTAAAATGCAGTAGGGCAACACCTAGGTTCAAGGTAATACATTTAGGCTAAAATGCAGTAGGGCAACACCTAGGTTCAAGGTAATACATTTAGGCTAAAATGCAGTGGGGCAATACATAGGCTCAAGGTAATACATTCAGGCTAAAATGCAGTAGGGCAGCACCATGAGAAGACAGTAACATTTTCTATCTTTTGTGGCATAGAGATGCAGATGGGACAGCATGAAGGAGATTGCCAGTGAGTAGTGTAAATATGGCACAGCTAAGTATTGTGCTATGGAGATGTATCCGGCAGGGTACTAGACAGAGGGGCCAGGCACGTGCAGTAGAAGGTGATAATAAAATGTAGGTAGCCTGCCGTGGTGCTAGGGCCTGGGGGCATGGTTGAGAAAATATGGGTGCACGTATGCAGTGATCATTAATAAATAAGTTTACAGTACATGAATGGTGACAGAGTGTGATGAGGGTTCAGTGAATTTCCATCAGGAATGCCGATCGTGAAGTCGCAGGTCTTATGAGTAAAGCACATTTTTCATATTACTCACAGTTCGTATTTGCGGGTGGCGTGTGACTCAGTGGACGTCTGGGGGCCGTGATTGCAGCGGGTACCCACGAGCAGCGATCGTGTTGGCGGGAGCTGGAGACACTCGAGCAGAGATGTAGGGCCTGGGCTCTGGCAGCCTCTGGTCAGGAGCCTTAGTGTGTGCCTTGGGGGTGTGCCGGCTTCGCCTGCCGGCTCGCTCCCATAGGCTACAAATGACTGCTTTGAGCCAATGGGTTACTCCCGCACCACAACAAAGGAACCAGGGGTGAATGTGCCAGTGTCGGCCATCTTGGAATGGTCGTCGCGGATATCTAAGAAGGCACCAGGTTCCACATTCGCTGTGAAGCAGCTACGAATACGGGCTGTATTCACTGGGCATCAGTTGAAAGGTCACTTTAGCGTCGGGCTGCATAAAACTGATGAGAAGCATGAAAAGAAAAGGTCTCCATGGGCAGAGAGGTAAATAGCCAGCAGGGTTTACCTCTGACCAGATGACCTACGGACTCTTGGGAGAGCTGCAGTAGTATCCGTGCTGAGGAGAGAGGGGAGCGCCTGCTCCTGCTCTCGGACGTGGTAGTTGTCTGTTTTGTTTATGTGTTGTATTTCATGTCACATGTGTGCACTGTACATTTTTGTTTATGATATAAGACAAGAAAATGCATTTTTAGTTGATTTAAAAAAATTGGCATTTAGACAAAAAATTAACAGCATTGGAGTTAGACTAGGGTTAGGCTCCTGGAAAAGGTCTTGTACTGAGTCTGCAGAAGTGTCACAAAAGACAGCAGCGGTAGACTCAGCAGGAGACAGAAGAGGGCTTTCAAAGGAGTCACCCAGTGAGGTACAGGAGGACAGGTCTTCACCAAATAGCTCATAGTTTGGCAAAACCTGGCTGGCATCTTGAACAGAAGGAGAAGAGCACTCCAAGTTAACCTGCAGCTGGTAAGCATATTCCTGCTTCAATCTTTCTATTTGCTCCAACGTTCTTTCTTTTAACTTACGCAACTCATTAGGAACCCAAATGCCATCAATAATTAGAGAGAGAATGTCTGGTTCAGGGCGACATGGGTTATCTGAAGATGAAATGTATCCCTCTCTTACGTTTAACCAATACAGGATGCCATAGTCGTCATTTAAATCCATGGATTGCCTCTTTAGAGCAAATAGCTGTTTCTGGATACTTTCCAAATCAAAGACATCCTCGGGGGACTTAGCTGGTCTTTCTTTAACATAATCTTTATTGGTAGAAGGCTCAGGATCTGCTATTATCTTAGCATAAGACTCTGAGGTTTCAGAGTAGATCTGTGGTTCAAAACAAAGTCTAGAGGCACGAGTGTCATTGTTGCGGCTACAGGCTTGTTTGTCCGGATAATGTATAGCACCAACATAAAGCGTCTTGGAGTCTTGCTGCATGATGTCAGCCCTAACACACTGAATAGTGACAGGGCAATACTTTACAGGTTCGCTGGAACAGTACCCAGTAGGAAGACTATTCACAGAGGTATACGTTGAAGCCTTCCAACCAAGGACTGAGTCAAATACCTATTTTCTTCCTGTAACTGTTCTGCGGTCATCAAGTCAGGATTGGCAGAAAACACAGTGTCCCATCCCGCAGTACTGGGTTTGTCAGAAATATGTGAAAAATATTTGGCACAGAAATACCCATTCTCTCTGAGGACGGTAGCTTCATTGTGGGTAAAAGTCTCAAGTAACTGGGTGCTGGCGGTTTGCTTGGAGGATGTAGGGTTTCGCCAAGGGTTTTTGTTTTTCTTCAGGGGCATCTTGGATCGAACAAGCATTGGCCCAAGAATCAAATTTTCTTTTTGGTCAGTCAATCTGTCACAAGTCTAGGAGGAGAGTACAGGGCAGAGGCTATCTCTCACTTTATGCAAGTAGATTAAGGGCGATTCCGGAGACAATGCTAGAATATAACAGATTAAAGGTACATACCAAGCTGTTAGTTGAAACAGGTATTCACAGGAACTGCAGGAACAGGCTGTAAACAAAGAGACAGAGAAAAGGCAAAGACAAGCAAGTACGCTGGGCAACTTGGATTGATCAGAAATAAGGGTGTACTGGAATATGATAAGGGGTGTCGAGGGATTAAGGAAAGCCCTTGGGATAGGTACCAGCAGATTACTCTTAACAACAGTCATACAGCAACGTCATGACTTAGGCGTGCCGAGGAAACTGTTGTACTCAGTGCAAGGGTAAAACTGATAGACCATATACTGAGGCAGGTACGACTTCAACGGACTAGGTGAAGGCAACAGAAGTCTTCCCTTATCTGATCTGAACAGAGACCAACCCAGGGTCACACTGTTAAACAGATTCAAGTGGAGACACCACAGTGGACCAAGATGTATACAAGTAGAAAGCAGTGTTGAAAGAAATTACCAGGTACAGGACAGGATAGGATATCAGAAGTTGGAACAGGCAGGAAGCAAGGCAAGGAACCCAGAGGAACAGGGCAGAAGGCTGCAGCAGGAGTGCGGCAAAGCTGCCAGGCTGGGAAGCCCAGAGAAGAAGGGCAGAAGGCAGCGGAGTGCGGCAAAGCTGTCAGATGGGAGCCCAGAGGAACAGGGCGGAAGGTAGTGGAGTGCGGCAGAGCCGTCAGGCAGGAGCCCAGAGGAGCACGGCAGAAGGCAACAGAGTGCAGCAGTGCCATCAGGTGAGAGCCCACTGGAGCAGGGCAGAAGGTATAGGTGGGAGCCCAAAGGAGCAGGGCGTAAGGCAGCAGAGTGTGGCAGAGCCGCCAGGTGGGAGTCCAGAGGAGCAGGGCGGAAGGCAGCGGAGTGTGACAGAGCTGCCAGGTGGGAGCCCAGAGGAGCAGGGCGGAAGGCAGCGGAGTGCGGCAGAGCCGTCAGGTGGGAGCCTAGAGGAGCAGGGCGGAAGGCGGCAGAGTGTAGCAGAGCCGCCAGGTGGGAGTCCAGAGGAGCAGGGCAGAAGGCAGCGGAGTGCGGCAGAGTCATCAGGCTGCAGCAGACTGGAGAGGGAGCTGCAAACATCATTAGCAACAGGAATCAAAAGGCAAAAAGAGGATTTCCAAGAAAGGTCAAAAACTGGTAACAGGAGCACCAGCGCGAACTTCCAGAGAAAGCAGTTGACTGACAACTGCTTCTGTTCAAAGTGAGCTTATAAAGGCCCTCCCAGCCAGCAGGCCAGCAGGGTGGAGTTGATTGCAGACTCTGGCAGCTGTGTTCAATTAAGCCCAGCCCTGGCTTCAGTAGCCTGCAGCAGTAGCAGCAGTGGATTCTAATCAGGTGCTCTCCAGCTCTCTGCAGCTTAGCCTGCAGTAGCTAGGAACAGGTGAATGCAATAAGGCCCTGTGCAGCTCTTAGTAGCTTGCTGCAAACAAATGTATTTAGTATGCCTCCTCCAGCCCTCTGCCTTTTGGACAGCATACATGTCCCAGAATACATTGGCTGGTTTAAGCCAAAAGCCGGAATGGAACATGCAATTAGATTAGTCCAAAACTGCAGCGGTAAAACAAGGAAATAAAGGCAGAGACGCATGTAACGGTGCTGGGTGGCAGGCGAGTAGGATTGTGACAAAATGAGTGAGGTAAAAATATACTATGGATCCAAGTAAACAGGGTTGCATTGTTTTAACATTGAAACAAATAACATTTGGTGAAATAAATGGAAAAAGCAAGGAAGAAACTGCTTCTCTTTGAGCCTCTTTAAAAAATGTAAGTCAAGCAAATAAAAGGGTCATTATTACATTTGTTGAAAGTAGGCAAGTTGATTTATGTTACGGACCACATATGGTAAGAAACCGCATCCATCTTGATAAGAAAATGTAGAAAATAAAACTCCCTTTTTTCTGAAGTACTGTTGAAAAATGCATGGGCACTTTGGGAGCTCTACGATAGAGAAATGCCAGCAGACAGCAGGTTAAATCCTTTATATTTATGATGTTAACATCTTCCAGGGCTTGAAAAATGTCCAAGGGTCTAAAACCACATTGAGTTTTCTTTTAAATTTAGAGATAAGATTGTGCAGCAATGAAATAGGGATCTGCAAATATGCGAAACAGCTCCTGTGTAAAAGCAAAAGTAGATCTACTGTTGACAAATGTGTAGTCGCTTAAAAAGCCCAGTGGTAGAAAATCGCAAGCAGACAGAAGTTTAAATCCTTTATAATAATGAGGTCAGACCCTTCAGGAAGCTGGTAGGCTTCGTACGACAGAGAATCGCGTTTCATTTACAATGATTCTTGAGCAGGGAAAAAGTTTAGATTATGAAGTGCTCTGCTTGGCAAAATTCCAAGATAACTGACAGCTAAGGAATGAATCTGTTTAACGACCTACGCAGTGAAAATGAGATAAGCAGAGGTGTGCGTGGCACTGGAGTAGGAATGAATGTCAGAAAGGGTTTTGTTTAAAAGACAGAGCAAGCTAGCCTTTTAAATGGACTGAGATGTTGACAAAATTGATGTCTTTAAAATGAGAAAACGGAAGAGTTTTTGATTGCCGTATCGATGGAGCATTGGTTTAGAAAACATTTATGCTGTGTTTTAAGCATGGTAGGCTATGTGGTGTTATGTATTGAAAGTGATCATGGAAAAAGGCATGTCATTTTTTGGCTTTGAGGAAAATGTTTTGCCACATGTTGAAAGTGGTTCATGATAGAAGACATTTGCGCAGATGTAGGCAAAATAGTCAAAGCAAGCATGTGTACATAAATAGCCTGCAAGGGCCACAGCTGATTAAAATAGAGAAAATATTCCATGTATGTAGAAGAAAATGGTTAGATTCAAATGCATTTTAGTATTTTGGATGTTTTTAGAATTAAGGAGAAGTGGCTAAGTTGAAGTTGAAAGCTACACTGACACAGTGGTTGAACAATCACAGAAACTGGTGTATAATGAAACTAAGATGGAGGTTTCATCTTTTTTGAACACTTGATGCTTAAACTATGTCTCATTGTGAGGCAGTACTTTCATTATGTTAGGCTAGCTGCAATACTTGTTTTGATAGATGCATGGTTTGAAAAATGCCCATGAGTCATTTGGTTTAAATAAAAGGAATTTTCAGTTTGCGCAAGGATCAGGAACTAAGAATAAAAAACATATTGCCGTGCAAATAATAGCATGAAGTGAAAAAATTATGTCCATTTATAAAATTGTGCAAAATAAATGTGCGCAGAAGACAGGTGTTGAATGAGGAAGAGATGTTTTGAGTGATATATATGTATATTATGTTTGAGAATTTAGAAGACATTTATAGATAGTCACAGAAAAGGTGCCCAGGAGCACACAATTTGAGAGAGGTGTAGCTGAGATTTGAATTGTGTTTTTATGTGCAGAGTACAGCAAGAGGTAGGCCAATGTGCTAATAGATGGTACTTGGACCAAGCACAGTAAATAAGTTATGGGAGGTGACAGTGATATATGAGAAAAAACATTATTTGACAAACTTTTTTTGAGCTTAACACAACAAATTTGGAAAAACATTAAAATACAGTTTAAAAAGAAATAGGAAAGCATTTAAGTAAAATGATAGCAAATACCGATATATGTGGGCATCCATGAAGATGCACTGACATACACTCAAGACACTAAACTGATCAATGACATTTATCTAGAGATCCAAGCCTGGATGGCCACTCATAGCCTTTGTTTAAACGATGATAACACTGAACTACTTATCATTGGATCCCAAACTCATTTAAATAAATTAGAAACATGATATGAGTCCTTCAACATTGATGGTAATGTCATTAAAGTCTCGAGGGAAGTCAAAACAATGGGTATATACCATGACTCCACTCAGACACTAAATAAACAAGTCAACTCCTTAGCCTCCTCCACAACATACACCAATAAACTGATAAATGTGTACAAGCCCTTCTTATCTACCACTAGCTGTATTACACTAGCAAGAGCACTCATTCTTTCTAAGCTTGACTATTGTAACACACTCTTCAACGGGACCTCAGTGGGGAACTTAAATAAACTCCAAGTCTTTCAAAATAGTGCAGATCGGACCTAAATATCCTGTGCTCCAGTCACATCTCTTCCCACAGAAGAGAGGCTCAATGGCTACCCATTCATGACAGAATTACATTCCGATCAGTTGTCATCACACATATGTGCCTAGCCAACACGGCCCCCTCGTACTTGACAGCTAAATTCGCGAGACACCAGATCAATAGACCCACCAGATCCAACTACCTCAACCAACTCTCTATCCCCAAAATCAAACTAAAAAGCTAAACAGCTTCCCAGTGCTAGCAGCTAAACGCTGGAACTCCCTCCCCCCTGACATTAGATCGGAGACCACCTTCTAGACCTTCAGAGCCAAAACTAAAGCCTGGCTCCTCAGCTCAAATAACTCCGTAGCATAATCCCATCCTGGAGAACACACACACCTAGATTGTGTGATATACTGCCTCGTAAACTTTGTAAATATATATATATATATGTGTAAACAATATGCCTTGTATCTGGAACTTTGTAAATATATAAATGACACCCCTGGCTTGCTTACTCTCTTGTTGTGTTCAGCCAATTGCTTGTATGCTTTTGTGATCTATGGCTCACTGCCTCCTTCTATATCCATATCTAAAAGGTGATTTGTAACACACCTCCAGTACCTTTCTCTGTAAGGAAGGTGAACTGTAATACACTTCGTCCTTACTTTGTGTGCTCTGTGTACTTTTCTGTAACCATGTATCCTTGTACCTATGACAAAAGTGCCCAGATACCCTTGGATGGGGTGTGCTATACAAGCAAATAAACTAAACTAAACTAAAAAGAACAGACACACAAACACACATGCGCACACATACAGAAACATATAGAAAGGTATGGAAATAATGAATCTGTGCACTATGGACAATGCATTTAAATAATGCGTGTGCACATTTGAAAGCATTCAATAAACAAGTGCACAGAAGGGGTTTTATTCTTCATCTAAATTAAAAATTGACATAGACAATAGTTAATCCCTTTTTGAAAGAAAAAAAAGAAAGGGCAGAGTTTTGTGATTATATATTCAGGAATAGTGAGATTCTTGCAGTGTGCAAGCAGGATTAAAAAACAGCAATTATGTTTTATTATGCCGATAGGCAAAGACTGTTTCAAAACATGAGGGAGTTATATTGAGATTACTGGACAGGAATGCAGTAATGCCGCACGATGGAGCAGTCTTGAAAATAAAATTTGCCAAGTTAAAATTGGCTCATGTTAAGAGAGAATAAGGAATGCAGCACTCGCACATTGCAAGCGAAAACAGTTAATCAAACTTTGTACATAACAGCTTGCGAAGGCCATACCTGAGAAAAACAAAGTAATGGGAAGAGTTACAAATTGCATACAAGTGAGTAAACCACTGATTGGCTTTCTTGAGTCAGAAGCGTGCACCAATGCAGATTGAAAATGTGAAAGGTTTTGTTCTGCCTTAAACCTGCAGGCCAGGACAGAGCAGCCTGACCGTGTGTCCCTGAAGGGTGTTTTTAAGAATAGTCAGGTTTAGATGCATTTGCATCTCTAGCATCAGAATCACTGGCGCAGCCAGAACAATAAAAGAAAAAAAAACAACCTCGTGATAAGAGCGAGGAGGTTGCCACCTCATGTGAGTAGAATTGAGATCATTGCTAGGTAGAAGGTGGTGCAGAGCCATTGCCCTCATTATGGACAGACAGATAATGAGAAATGAGAATGATTTTGGGGCTTCACAGTTTCTCTTGCCAGAGAAACGGCAAACCAGATCACAGTATGTACCTTGATCCCAGATGGGTAAGAGTAAATTAAGGTGCAAACTAAAGAGTTTTTGACTTCTAGCGCTGAGAAGTGGATACATGTACTAGAAAAAGTGTCAGCAAGAGGCACATTAGCTACAGAAGACAGCAAAGGAATTCTAGCTGTGAGGACAGAAAACTGATGACAGTTGGTCAAAGGTAAGATATTTAAGCATTACCACTTATAATGGAGCGCTGTATAAACAATTAAAGGGCGGTAGTCTTGGAAGCATTTATAGAACTGCGGCCAGACACACCAGAAGGGGGAGCTATCGAAATGCCAGAGGCTGTCAGAGCTTATGCTGACACATCCTAAGGAATTAGTGGGCCTGGAAATAAGGCCATGATTAGAGATGTAGTTAACCATTGTGCATTAGTGCAGACTTCTGCAAGAAAAGAATCGCAAGAAAAGCAATGCTGGGAAAGTGAGAAAATAAATGCAAAAGAATTATTGAAATGCACCATTGGAAGGGCAATAAGAACAGTAGGGGTGAATCGAATTCCCAATAAGCAGTACCATAAGGTAGGGGAGGCTTCTAGGATAGAGGCGTCCAAAGTAGTTAGGGAAATTCTCAGAGTAACCTGGGTAAGTTCCAAAATATGCAGAACAACAATCAAAATATGCAGGATGGGCAGGTTAGGAGACCTCCTCTGTGTATTATACATGAGATATGGCAAAGCACTTTGCACGCATGTGTAGTAGCCAAGGAGTCATGCAGAATGGAGAATTCCTGAGAAGGGAGGCAGTATGCCCCCTAATGTACAGCTGTTCATTCATGGTGCATTCAGAATTGTTAGTGACAAATCAAGGAAGGGCTTTGATGAATAAGAGAAGGAGTACAGAATAGACTGCAGTTCAAAGATGCTCAAACTATATTGAGGAAATGTTCTTTTTGCCATATGCAAATGGAACTGATATAATGAATGTGCACATGCAGAGACTCATATTAGGGTGGGCCTCATGCGCACTACAGGGGGATTTTGCGACCCATTCATAAGGGGTCACTCCCCTTGTGAATAGAGATGACAGCCGTTGAGTTTGCCATTATGAGGGCTGACAGTACGGTGATAAGATTTGTTTATTTTATGTATTTGCATTTTCTAAGCACTCACACAGCCCAGGGGTATTGAGGCGCTTGATGATTTTGTGTCATAATGTATTGCACATGTAGGGGTTTTTTCTGGTTAGGAAAAGCTTGGGGTAGGATGGTATTTCCAAGAGCTACTGTCTATGCGGGGATTGTGTTAAAACTGACGATCAATTAGTCAGACATAAAAAGGAGAATTCTGCCATGGGTGCAGCAAAAGGCACTAGCAGAAATTGAGCAAGCTCATGATTGTTTGTATTTGGAGGAATGTTTATGACGGACCCTCTAGAGTAAAGAAAAAAATAGTGGCAGTAGGGGAGATTCTCTTTTCTGACGGTTCTTTAAGAATCAATCAGGGTAATAGACTTAGAGATGCAGGTGTCGCTGGGGTAAAGCGCATGAGTAATGGAGATGTTTGGTGTATTGACAAAATATATGCGTACTGTTTTGCTTGTCGTCATAGGCTGCTGAATTAATGGTGTTGATTGTCGCGCCAGAGAAATCTTGCAGACCAGGAAGTAATGGTGTACAGTGAACCTGACTATGTTACGTCGACAGTACACGCAGAACTAGCATGTTGGAAAAGGAGGAATGGCCTCCGAGTGGGTGGCGCTCCTGTGCAGCACGCAACGTTATTGAATAGACCCATGGGAGCCAGCACTACGACTCCCAGTAGTTATTTTAGTTTTTATAATGTTTTGAGTACAGCAATAAAAAGAACCATGTCACAATGTGTGCGAGGAATGGTTCGGTTTCAATAAAGAAGAACACGTTGGATGGTGTATAAGTAAAGTGCACCGTATATAAAATTAACTTACTGCAGAAGTTAAGTACAAATAAGTCCACCTGCAGATTTGGCAATATGCAGATACAGAATACATAAAGACACATAGGAATAAAAGGTGTTAGCCTAAAAAGACGAAATACCTTCACAGAAATAGAGAATCCATGCGTTTACAGTAGGATTACCTTATAAAATGACATGGTGCATTCAGAATTGTTAGTGGCACAAGGTTTTAAAAGGTGCCAAGAATTAATATGGTAAAGAGAACAATTTTTGGTCTAGTGGTAGACATTGGGACTGTATGTCCATGCAGCAAAGACAGAAAGGTGGTAAATGAATATTAGAAGGCTGAGGATGATTTTTGTAGACTACAAGTGTAAGTTTTGTCTAGTAAGAAATTAGCAATCTCTGAAGGAGAGTGTGTTATGACGAATTTGGTGTAGTTGCAACAGGCATCTGTGGTTGAGGAAAGGATTGGATGACAAAGCCTAAGCATGATGGTGTTGTTTAGGTAATCAAAGAAAAGCGTGTTTTGTTTTGTTTTGTTTTGAGAAATATACCATTTGAATATGGGTATATATATAGGGGCATGAACAAGGCAGAAGGCCAATGAGATTGGTTGGTAGAGACTAAAGCTTTTTATTGTTGTGGCAAAAGCGCGGTATTATAGATAATTGTGTGACCTAGTGGAAAAGTGGTGAGAGTATATGATGCATTCAGTCTCAGACCACGGATATTTGTGAGCAAAGAGGGGGGACAGTGACCTCCATGAAATTAGAGACACCCGTAAAGTAAGGAAATATGGCAAATGATTAATGAGTGAAGAATAAAAAATAAGATCATGAAGGACAGTAATGGTTCAGATAAAAAGATTTAGGTTAAGTAGCGTCACAGATGATGTTATACCTAGATAGGGCTTAATGGAGTATGAAATTGTGCTTTCTGTAGGAAACATCACACATTAGAAGAAAAGGAAACGTAGTATACATGACAATGATGTGGCAGCATTTACAATAAATACAAGAATTGGAAAAAGTGTCAAAACGTTAGGTAGACTTGGGGCCTTTTTTGGTATAGGTCCAGAAAAATAAATTAGGAGAAGATACAAATAAATAATCTATTCTAAACAGTATAAAAGTAAGGAGCTCACTTTAAAAAGTTAAAGGCATTTGGATGCAAAAAGAAATGTATGTAAATAAATATATCTATAAATAAATGAATGAAAGAGAACATTGAATGAAGAAATGATTGGATGGATGAATAACTGGATAGGAATTTAAATAGGGAACATAAAATAAGCAAAAACCTAACTTTTACAAAAAAAGCAAAAATGAGGATTCCAAACCGACATTGAAAAATTACGCAGAGCAATAAAAAGAGTCCGGAAATAATGGAGAACCAGAAAGGGATATGGTTGACCAAAATTGGGTTAACCAGACAAGGAATATTGTGCACAGGACCACTTTAAGAAGCAATATAAAAGTGAGTAAATTACCATTTTTTTTGAGTGCCTATAACGATTTTGGTTTCTGTTACAGATGAAAGCGGTGGATCTTGTGTGAAAACAAGAGAAATGTCTGCATGGCCTTAAATAGGGAGAAAAAGAAAAAAGAGGTAAGTACTGATTCACACTACAAGGGTGTGGACACACAATTGATCATTACTGAAAGTAAGAGGATCCAGGTGAGTAACAGAAAAGGAGGTAAATAGAGACATAGGGGGTCATTCCGAGTATGGCGGTAGGGGGTTAACGGCACCAGAAAGGATGCAGGTGCCGTTAACCCCCTACCGCCACATTCCGAGGTCCCTTAGCGGGTCCCACCAGAAACGGCTGGTCCAACCAGCCGCCCTTAGCGGGACCCATTAAGGGACCATGGAGCTAATAACGGGCCCGTAATTTGCGGGCCCGTTATTAGCTCCTTCCCCATTCCCATTAAGCCCTATCAGGGCTCAAATGGGAATGGGGAATGGTTTTCGGAATGGGGACTTACCGGATCCGCATAGGTCGGAATGTCCCGGTAAGTCCCCATTCCGACTACCCGGACCCGGACCCGAGTTTGGAGGCAGCCATGGTGCTAATAGCACCATGGCTGCCTCCAAACTCGGAATGACCCCCATAGTGTCTTCAAGTGTGCAGCCATTTTTCCCAAGATAGGTGCAATCTGGTGTGAAGAGAGTAGAAAATAGATGAAAGTGTGGCCACTTCAGAAAAACGCAGAACACAGAAATCAAATTGAAGGTGGGTAACCATTTCCCTATTATTGTGGAGTGTATAAAGATGTTCAGAATAGGCAAACACTGTAGCTATATGATTTAATATGAAGGAACGTAGTAAGAATTGATGCCATAGTCTAGAAAAACAGGGGCAGACTAGACTAAGTATACTGGGATAAGGAAGAGATATTGTGCAGCGAAACGCTTCTGTTTGTCTCAACAGGGTGAAATCAAAGCACAAAAGAAAAGACCATGGTCCAACGTAATCGTGAGATAAATGGAGAAACAAAGGCATGAATCATTTGCAGCTGAGCAGCAAGCACGTTCAGCAAAGCTGTAGAAGCACGCTCAGCAAAGCTGTAGAAGCACGTTCTGCTAAGCAGACAAAGACCGTTTAGCTGAGAGGAGAAAAAGGCTAAAGTGTAGGCCTAAACAGTGTACAGGTACGGTAAACAAGTTAGTTCTTATGTGCACCACCGAGTCAGAGAAAACCATAAATTAAATGAGCTGAAGGAAGTGAGAGATGATCTTTCATAAACATTTTTGTTAGCAGCAAGGAGAAAGGGTTTAAGTTAGGAAAAAACGTGACCCCCTTGCCAGACCCCGAATTACTTTTGTCTCTATTTTGATTTTCTACAGACAACAGGGATCCCTGAGAGAAGTCATCCTCGTCTGCTACGGATGCACCTAGAAGATGGGAAAAGAAGAAGACGCCCTTCTTTTAATGTCTTTTTCAATGTGTTTATTTGTTGTTTGTTATTTTTGTCTCCCTGGTTTGAACGTGTCGACCTTGGGAGAAAATGTGACCCTCGAAGGACAAATGATGTGTGTAAAAAGAAAACCTGTATAAAACATAAGGGCAAAAAAATGAATGAGATAGGCAAATGCATTTATTGCCTAAAAATATTATGAAAATTAAAATGTTTTTATAAACAAATCAGGTTCCAGCAGGCTGACCATACATTAGAATATGTATAGAAAATGGAGAAAATTAGTAGCTTTAATATACCAAAACAAGATATGTTGGATATAGTTTGTTTAGGAGGCAGGAATGACCTGAAAATGTTTTAACCATAGTTTTTTTTAGGAGGTAGGGAGGTTTAGAAAATGTGTATATATAGTTTGTTTAGAAGGCAGGTGAAGTTTGCTAGAAAATGCAAACAAGGTTTTTAAGGGCCTGGGTTGACAGGAAATGTACTGATAATAGAGACATATTAATTTTATGAAGGAAACTCATTCAGTTTTATATCACAGGTGAACAACAAGGGACCTATGTGGCTCAGAAAATTGGTCAACTACATAAGCAGAGAGAAGTCACCAAAGAAACCAATGAAAAGCCCTGTTCAATTAACCATCTGTGAAAATCTGCAAAAAAAATCCCCCATCCTTATGTTCCCTTGCTTAAAGTGCCCCCCCATGTTGAATGGACACAACTGATGCTCTATGGAAAATGAGACACTCCAATGTGAAAGAGCTGGCCTTGAATTGAAGGACCAAAGGCCTGTTGCAAACAAGCTCAAAAGAGAGGACAAAGGTCTACAGGAAACAGATGGTCTGCAGATGCCAAACCGAGATGAGTTAGGTGGAAGATTTAACAGTGAAAATAAAAATAAATGATGAACTTTTGTGCATTTGATCAAATGTATGGGCAAGACAATGGGAACAAGGAATGATATGATATGGCATTTGTAACGTGGGGTGGGAGTAGCAGAAAAGATGTGGACGATGAGCCACAATATGGCTAAATTGTATACAGATGATGGGCTGTTGGGTTACCTCAAGTAGTGACTGTCTCTCAAAAAAGGCATAGTGGCTGTAAAATTATCTGAGGCATATAGTTAGTTTAAAGTAAACTGAGGAATGGAGGTATGGCTCAAATAAAAGTAAATAAATGTAGTTTTAGGGACACATACATGTTTAGATTCAGAGAGTATAATGTGTTAGTACTGACGTTGTAGAAATATGTTAGGATATCTCTTATATCAAAGTATATTACCTGAAGAAAAGGGTGATTAGGTCAGAAATGTGTAGGTACATGAGAATTGAGGCGGATGGACATGGGTGTGGTTGTAAGTATTGAGTAAATAACTAAATACTGTACAGATGGGAGAGTGTAAACGAATGGTTATCCCCCTCCCTCAAAATGAATGTAGTGGAGATAGGCCACCTCCCCCTTAAACCGAGCGTAGATAACTTGGTTGGGTGATCTATGCCTTCAAATGTGCAGAAAAACTAGAATTATAGTGCTTCGCAGCAAAGTGCTTTAAAACCAATTTATGTTTATAAGGTCAGACTGTTTTACACAATAGAAGGCTTGTTAAGAAGTACATGATAAGTATATTGTACTAAAAAACTAGACTTGAATCGGACCAGGTGTCGAGATATGACCAGAAATAGGTTAATGCACCATTTTGTGATAGGTAAGGCAGAGTCAAGCGATTCCTAAAATGGTGGATTGCTGTGAGTCATGATGACACCAGTGGGGATCCTTTTTATAAGCTTTCATCCAGTGGACAGGGGAGGGGGCTAGGAGTGAGCAGAACTGGTTTAAACTAGGCTCGAGTGGCAGATGGGTCAGCCGAGTGGCAGATAGGTCAGCGATTCACAAAGTAGAAATAGGAACAGCTCATTGATCATGCCAGATAGGAAGGGGTTGTCTTTATGACCAAACCATTAGCTCACCTCCCTAGGACTGTATATAAGGGTGGGTAAACTCAGCGTTTGAGAGCAGAGTTCCTCAGATGTCCCTAGTGTGTAATGTATATATTGCCTGCTGGAAGAACATAAACGTAAGACTTCTGAAGCCTGCCTCAGTCTCCTACTTGCTCCAGAGTCTCTTTTTTGACCCCAGGAGATGCCAACGCAGAAACTCAGGAAAGCAAAAAGTCACACAGAGCAAGCTTACCATCGCTTCACTGCAAATAACC
The DNA here is from genome assembly GCF_040938575.1 of Ambystoma mexicanum. NCBI lineage: Eukaryota > Metazoa > Chordata > Amphibia > Caudata > Ambystomatidae > Ambystoma > Ambystoma mexicanum. The sequence continues at coordinate 198,694,816 of NC_090925.1, forward strand.
ATATAGAACTACAGGGATGTATAAGGAACCTGGAAGAGCTGAATACTACTAACCCCTAAGGAGAATAATAGAATATATATGTAGGGAAACCATAGAATGGCAGTAGTGAATGCACATGAAGCTACAGGCCTCCGAATAAGGGACGAAGAGATGCAGACTCTGTAGCACGAAGCACAGGCCAGTGCTCGCAGCCAGGGACTAGGGCGAGTGGAACATTCCTGGCTACCGGGGCAGGGAGCAACCTGCAAAATAACAGAATAAATCCTCACTAATTGCAGACCAAAAAGCTAAATTTTGCGGTCCTCACCCACGCGACTCAGCCAAGCCGAACAATAGCCATTTACCCGTGGTGGGAAGTGAAGCGGTTCTGATCGAAGACAGACATAATTGTACATGTATTTCCCAATGAACATTGCAACCTGTAGGTACTCTCTCAGGGTAGGTGGCTATATAGTGGCAACAATTGGGACACACAATCTTTCTCATTACCTTGAGAAGGTACACTGAGCGGTGTAAACGGAGCAGGGTCCCAGGCCTGAGGTGACCCACTCCAGCCAATCAGGGCACACAAATCCTGGGTGCTGTGTAATACGGCAAGAACCAATCGTAGTCCTGCGACCCTGCAACAATGTAACATTGTTTTTGGGGAAGTCTCAGGCAAACCCACCTGACATAGACGGACCAGTTAGGTCACTCATATAGTGGACACCTATAGGTGATTGTACCCGAGCTACCCATTAGAGCTTACTCTTAGGTTTTTAGGGAAGGGTTATGAATTGTAATGTCATAACAGGTTAAATGCTTGTGACAAGGGCTCAGGAGCTGTGATTGCTGGAGGTTTTGTCATTTCCTGTATGAACCCTGTCTGTTTTGGAAAATAAAAGACAGTCCTCTGTCATTGCCAGGGGAGGGTATCATGCCTGTGCCACTGGCGCACACATTGGCAACCATCATGGACTATTTGGAACTCATTTATCTTCATAATACTCTTTGAACAACCCCTATTCACACTTTGGTTCTTAATTTCCATTTGCACGACTTTGGAACTTTCTTATTTAATTCAGCTAACTACATGTACCATAATGCACCTTGCTACAGTTATCGATTCCTGGCTATTCCCATTCATCAGTATTGGAACCACAATCCCCAGAAGCCTGAGCGTTCAGTGCTGCTTCCACCTTCTCAGGACCAGAGAGGGAGGAGGCAGATTGCCTTCAGGTGTGCTGCTCCAGGTGCTACCAATTAGCCTGCCTCAGTACAGGGCAGGGCTGTATTTAAGCAGCTGCCTGCAGGAGCTCAGTCTCTTGCATTAAGAGTTCTCCCAGCACCTTTTTGCCTTGAGACACGATTTGAATGCTGTTCCTGTTGCCATTTCATCCGGCTTCTGATTCCAGCACTCCTTGCTGCCCTGCTCCGCTGGGCTCCCTGCCTTGCAGCCTGCTACACTCCTCTGTCTGCAGCCCTGGTCCTCTGGGATCCCTGCCTCGCTGCCCTGCTCCTCTGGGCTCCCTGCCTTGCAGCCTGCTACACTCCTCTGCCTGCAGCCCTGGTCCTCTGGGGTCCGGGCCTCGCTGCCCTGCTCCTCTGGGCTCTCTGTCTGCAGCCTACTACAGCTCTCGGTCCTGCTCCTCTGGGCTCCCTGCCTTGCTGCCTTGCTCCTCTGGGCTCCCTGCCTCGCTGTCCTGCTCCTCTGGGCTCGCTCCTCTGCTGCCCTGCTCCTCTGGGCTCTCTGTCCACAGCCTACTATGGCTCTCTGTCCTGCTCCTCTGGACTCCCTGCCTTGCAGCCTACTACAGTTCTCTGCAGTCCTCAACTGTTTGCCTGCACCTTGTGCCATCCGTTACTCCAGCCCTGCTTCCTTGTTTGCAGCCCCCCTGTTTCCTGGCTACTGCTCCCTTACTCTCTTCCTTGTTTGCAACCCCCTGTTCTTGATCCCTGTCCTTCTCTTCCTTTAGTCTTTGGTTCTCCCTTAAATTATCCATTTCAGTTATACTGTTTCTGTACAGAAACCCACAGCTGTTGTTCCCAGCCATGAGCATACAGAGTGGGCTCCTGTAATAGCAATCTGTGCAGAGTGCTTGAGTTTCCAAAGGTCTGTGGAACACTCTTTCCCATTTTCTGCATACACCCAAGAGGGAATCCAGTTTGTTTGTACCTTTGTATTCTCTGCCCTTTTTGTTCACAGCTACTGGTGCCTATTCTTCTTTCTTGTTGAGCTTCCTGCTGTGTGTGCTTATCTGTCACCTTACATCAGCACAGCCACCTAAACCCTACCTGGTGCCCGGTGCCACACTTGACAGAGTGCCATCCTTGACAGAGGGTTTGTGGGCACAGGGCACTCTGCTAAGCCGTGATTTGTGGTGCAACCCCCCGATTGTCTGGGCTACATTACACTCCTCTCTCAATGACATAGGTATGTCACCCACCCACTCTTACACACGTTCCTTAACCCTCCTTTAACACTGGTCCTCCCACCCCTTTTTGGCACAGGATCGGGACTCTCTATGATGCCCTTCCATGCCCCTCAATGAAACTGGTGCCTCTTGACTCCCCAACACCATTTCCTTCACTTTCTGCCACTGTCCTCCTACTCCCTCTCTTACCCTCCCTGACTCCCTGACGCTGTTCCCTACTTCCTCTCTGACACAGACCCTTCCTGGCTCCCTGATGCCTTTCCCTACTCCCTCTCTGACACAGACCCTTCCTGACCCCCTGACGCCGTTCCCTACTCCCTTTCTGACACTGACACTTCCTGACTTCCTGATGCCGTTCCCTACTCCCTCTGTTACACTGACCCTTCCTCACTACATGACGCTGTTCCCCACTCCCTGACACTGTTCTGCCTGACTCCCTGATGCCGTTCCCTACTCCCTTTCTGACATGAATCCTTCCTGACTCCCTTCCCTACTACCTCTCTGACACTGACCCTTCCTGACACTGTTCCCTACTCCCTCTCTGATACTTCCTGACTCCCTCATGCTGTTCCCTGATCCCTCTCTGACACTGACCCTGCCTGACTCCCTGACACCCTTCATGCCCTTCCCTACTCCCTCTCTGACACTGACGGTGACTGACTCCCTTATGCCACTCATTACTCCCTCTCTGGCACTGACCCTGCCTGACTCCCTGGTACTGTTCCCTACTCCCTCTCTGACACTGACCCTGCCTAACTCCCTGACTCTGTTCCCTACTTCCTCTCTGACACTGACATTTCTTGACTCCTTTATGCCCTTCCCTACTCCCTTCCGCTGTTCCTCACTCCCTCTCTGACACTGACCCTGCCTGACTCCCTGATGCCGTTCCCAACTCCCTCTCTGACACTGACCCTTCCTAACTTCCTGATGCCATGCCCTACTCCCTTGAGCGTTAGAATCATTTTTGGCAACACGCATGCAGTGGATGGGAGACAGAATAATTCTGAAGCCAAATAATCGAACCAATTTAGGAAGATGGCAAAGTATGTCTGTTTTATTATCAATTATCTAAAAGAGGGAGTTACAACGGACATAAATGGATGTTCGCTTGAGCTCTCAGCTCGAGAATCACATAAAAACAATCTTTTATACAAATAATTTGTCATAAGTGATGTCATTCTACGTGGCAAATAAGAAAAACCTACGGGGGATTTTTTGATAGTACTAAGGGGAACATCTAAGTATACTTTCTATAAGGGGTTGGGTTGTGATTGGGTCTCTACTATCAGGTGGACAACTTTTGCCCACCTCTAGTGCAAGTCATCCTCAACACTATTAAGAACATAACTTATCATTGGCTCTCAAACTATAAGGTTCTGTGTTATATGGCCTTCTATAATTGGTTAGCATGCTCATGCGCTTGTGCCATGTTTGGAACATTCTGTTCATTTAGCAGCACGTAAGCTCATACTCAGGTGCTGGGCGGTGGACTTGACTTTACCTCCCCTTCCAATTAGGCCAACGTCTTTCACCACCCATGCCTTCTGACATGACGATTGTCTTTGAACTTGGCTTTGCAATGTTTTTTCATCGCTGGGAATATAAGGGAGTATGGGTATGCACTTATCTTAGTTCTGGGACTGCATGCCCATCTCTATTTTCATACTTTGTTCATGTGACAGGAGACTACAAGCGGGTACATTTTACAGTAATTAAATGTCTTTTAAACGAATAAACTTGGCACATATGGTGTTCTTTTCTCTTTTCTCAACAAAGGAGGATTCAGCTTCTCACATTCACTGCCTTTGAGAATAGATAACCGGCCTTGGCTTGCTCCAGTCTCCATTAAATTCTGGCTTCCACACAGCTCTCAATCCTTCTTTCTCTGTAGCTTTGAGTTTACTCGTATATGACTCTGATGTCCCGTTCCTATATATCGGCGGCTTCGCCTGCAGTCTATGTACTATGTATAGCCAGCTTCTATGGTTACTTAGTCTACTTGCGTTACTGCGTCTGTACAATTATTGAATGATTTGTTTCTCTTTAATATGACACACACATGTAATCTTCTTTCTGCATATGGGAGTTTACTCGATTCTTGACTTCATCATCAGTTTCGATATGATCCATACATTCTCTTCAGCCAACCTTCCTATTGCATCACTTCTCATCCCTCATGATGTCACTAACTCCTCTTTCGTTCTTTCTCATATTCCTTCAGAGAGTTCCCCCCTTAGATTGTCATCTCTTTGGGCATACATTTGGTATGGTTTTCGCAATGGATATTGAAGGATGTTGGCAACCAAACGATAATTGGTTCAAGTCCTTTATTTAAGGGGAGCTCCCCAGAGCCATTCAACAGCACTGACTCTCACTTTTTTAAATCCGCAACCGTCGCAGTGGTCACGCGGCTCTCGCTCCAAACCATGGACAGAGAGCGCGCGTGACCGCCGTGAGGAACCAAGTGATTCCTTACACATCTTTCCCCTATAACAGAACAAGTAATAAACATCATTTATAGAGAACATTAAAAGATACTTTAACTAATGTAAATAACATCGTAATATAGGAGAAATTTCTCACATCAAAAGAATTAAAAGTTACAATATTCTTACATTAAAATTTGACAATAGATGGCTAATTGTCTTAAGTTTACGAATACTTCAAGTTTCATAATCTCTCATCCACACAGGCTTTGATCTAGACCTATGTGAACATTCTTCATTTGGTCTTGCATTTGGTCTTGTACCTGTATCCATTTCTCCTCCATCGTCTATTTTTCCCCCATCTACCACTCCTCCTCCTTTCCCTTCCTTTTCTGTCTTATTAATATCCACACTGACAGTTCTTTCTTTCACTTGTTCACCCACCTTGCTCACATTCACATCACCCACTCTTGCCAATCTACCTTTTGACCAAACTTCTCCTCCTTCCAGAATGACAACATTACTCTTTACAGCACATATCTTCTTTGGTCCCAGGAACTTACTATCCACACATTTGTTTACCAGTCTGGGATTTTTAACATACACCATCTCTCCAATCTTCCATTCCTGGTTCTTCACCCTCATCCTGTCATCAAACAGTTTCTTATTCCTTTCTTGACTCAACGTGATAAGTTTCATAATGCGATCCCGATCAACATTTACCACTTTGGCCATTCCAAGCCATCCTGGACAAGGTCTTGTTCCAGGTTCCATACCTTTCATGGATACGAATGGAGATACACCAGTTACAGAGGGTGGCGTAGTGACATAATTCCACGTTAACATCTTTAACACCTCCCTCCATGGTTGTCCCGATTTCATGGCCATCTGCAGACCCCCTTTTATGTACCTGTTGACTCTTTCAACAAGACCATTCGCCTTGGGATTATACAATGCAGGCTTCGTGTGTTTTATGCTATAGCCTGCAAGAAATTTCTTCATGGCCACAGATACAAATTGTGCCCTATTGTCAGACACTATTTCAACCGGTACCCCTTCTTTAAGGAAAACTCTCTCCAAGAAATTAATCAACTCGTTAGCCGTGACCTCTTTCACTGCTTCCCATTCAAATCATTTGGAATGAAAGTTAACTAGAACAAATAAAAACTTCAAACCTTCTCCCAGACCTGCTACTGGACACATAATGTCCACCTCCAACTTACTCCAAGGTTGGTCTGGTATTACATTAGGTATTAGTGGGGCTTCTCTTACCACTCTGCACTTATCACTAGTTTGGCAAGTCATGCATTCCTTGACACACCTTTTGGCACTCCTATCAATTCCCGGCCACCAATAATTTTGCCTCAACTTCCTTTTCATGGCAGCTTCTCCAGGATGTCCCTGATGGGCCAGCATAACCAACACCGACCTGAGAGATTGTGGAGGAATAATGCACTTTCCTCTTCTTAACCTGTCTTCACACAAATTTATTTCATCTCTTACCTCCCACCATGTATTGAACTTACTGTCCAATTCTCCTTTGGCTGGCCACCCTCTCACTGTCCATACCTTTACTAGTTTTAGATCCTCATCTGCACTTTCTTCTTGTGTCCACTCTTCTTTACTAATGGCACCCTGTATTTCTGCCACTACAGATTCTTCCTCTATCTCCCCACCCTCTACAATATTAGCATTCACTGGCAGTCTTGACAGGCAGTCTGCCACCACATTTTTCTTTCCTGGCAGATAACTTATATCAAAGTTATAGTTTTGGAGTCCCAAACCCCACCTACTAATTCTTGGGGAACCCAACGCCCATCTTCCACTTTCAAAAAGTTGAACCATGGGCTTGTGGTCGGACCTGACTACAAATCTTCTTACCCATAAAAAGTACTTGAAATGGTTTACTGCCCAAAACATGGCCAAGGTTTCTCTCTCTATAATGGAATATTTGCACTCTGCACCTCTCAGCGTCCTAGATGCAAACGCAATAACTCTCTCTGTGTTATCTCTGTCATACTGCACCAATGTTGCTCCCAGCCCAAGCATGCTCACATCTACTACCAAAACAATCTTATCGCTGGGATCGAATCTACCTATGGACGGTGCTTCACACACTACTTGTTTGATACACTCAAAAGCCACATCACATTCTGCTGTCCATTCAAATTTTGCACCCTTCTTGAGCAACATTCTAATGGGAATGGACACTTTGGCAAAATCCTTCACAAACTTGTGATAATATTCAGCTAATCCTAAAAATGACTTCACTTGTTCTTTATTCTCTGGCACAGGCGCAACCTTCACTGCCTCCACCAAATTTCTCTTGGGCCTCACCCCATTTTCATCTATCTCGTGTCCCAGATATTCTACCTTGTGCACTGCAATCTTACACTTGCTCCTTTTTATCGTTAACCCAGCCTCCCCCAATCTCTTTAACACCTGTCTCAACACTTCATCATGTTCTTCCGGGGAACTCGCATATATCAGCACATCATCTTGGAACACAATAATGTTCTTTACACCGCTCAACACAGTCTCCATCACTCTTTGAAATACGGCTGCCGCTGAGGCGAGTCCAAACGGCATCCTGCAGTTCAGGTCCCGCAGGTCTACACATAGTCTGATGTCTCCATTTGCCTTTGCTGCCACTACCACCGGCGACAGCCATTCAGAGCTCTCACTCCTTTCAATTATTCCTCTTTGAAGTAGGGACTCCACTTCCACTTTTAGCTTTTCATTTAATTCATGAGGTACGGGCCTCACCTTGTGCACTTTTGGACTGGCTCCTACCTTTAGTCGAATTTGGTGCTCAAATCCCTTTTAACACTCCCAATTCATCTTGAAACACTTTGGGATATTCTTTCTCCCACTTATCTTTCAACTCAGCCACGTCAATAGGCCTTTCCGCATTTGCTTGGATTCTGATTCCCAACTTCCATTGTTCACCCCATCCCAGGAGTAACGAGCCCTCTTGAGTGACGTAAATCTCAGATTCACAGCTTCTCCCTTTGTACTTTATGGAAGCCTGGAACATCCCTACAACTTCAATTCTCACATTCCCATATGCATAGGGTTCAATATTGTGTTCCTTCAAGTGCCTTACGTCTCCCTGCATACAACCCAAAAATGTTGCCTTCGACATCAAAATCGACGGTGAACAACTGTCCACCTTCATTGTTACTACTCTCCCATTGATCATGAACACATCTGTTGGTGCTCCCCCTTTGTTTGATACTTCCGATACTTCCAGTACATGCTTTGCCTGGCTGCTCATGCCCATTGCATGATCCTCTTCTTGTTCCGGCATTCTTCCTCCTGCCTCAATGTTTTGCACTACTCCGGATTCACGGCAAACTCTCGCAAAATGACCCTTTTTCTTGCATTTTAAGCAGGAGATGTTCCTGGCTGGACAGAACATGCTTGTTGAGATGTGGCGGTTACTCCCACACTTGTAGCACCTTATTTCCTTGTTCGGGACCCCCTTGCGGAATCCTCTCACCGCGGCTACTTCTCCTTCCGATTTTTCTCCCTTCATAGTAGTCATATACTTATGGGTCTGTTCCATGCTTCTTGCCGTGTCTATGGCTGCCTCTAGTGATGCATCCTTGGACAATAGCCTCTCTTGTATCTTTACATTATTTGTGCAACGTACCAATTGGTCCCTTATTAGAGAATCTGTGAGTAGTCCAAACTCGCACGTATGGCTAAGGGACCTCAAAGCTGCAATAAAGTTTTCCACTGGTTCCTGCGGATCTTGTATCCTTTGGAAGAACTTGTGTCTCTCAAAGGTTATATTTTTCTTGGCCTCAAAGTGAACTTCCAACTTCCTTTCCGCCATGGAATATTGATCCACCTCCCCTTGACCCTGCTGGGGAGGATCAGGCAAGCCATCATTCACACTCCTGCCTTCAGTTCCCAAGTTGTGTAGTAAAATCGCTTCTTTTCTTGCTGATGCGAATTTATCCCCTCCTATAGCAATGAGGTAAGTATCAAATAACTTCGTCCACCTATCCCACCTTATTGGTGGAGCACCAGGTTCTGCCAGAAACGGTGGCGGTGGTGACATGCTCGCTGCAGCCATCTTTAATTTTTATACTGGTGTTATGGTCACACCAAACTGCTCCAATAGCACCTATGCACTGTCAATGTTCCTCCCAATGTTCCTCTTATCGAAACTTCCTTTAGTCTTAGCAAGACTTTTACTTAAATCTTCTAATTGTACCTCATCAACCTCCAGCTTGTGTTAATGATGACTACTTCATGTAGTCCAGCTCACTGTCCCAATATTTCTATTCTCTAATCTCCTCTGAAAGCTTCCCTCCGTGGTTGTGCTTCGTCCCTCCCACCCCCTCCTCCTCACCTCTTTCAGCCGAATAGGAATCAGGGTGGGCGGCACCAACCAGGATCAGCTGTGCAGGCTCACCGCCGTTCAGAGGCGGAGGGAACGTCCCTCTGCAGAGCCGCCGAGACCGTCTCCCTGCAGTGCCACGCCTCCAGGTCGCCGCGGAGACAGTCCCTCTGCGGCCCCACACCTCTCCTTACGTCGCTGCGTGGATCCCCAACACCGTCTTTATGCAGCGCCACGCTGCGGAGACAGTCCCCCTGCGGCTGCTCACACTACGCGACTCGCCTTGTCATCCGTATGTACCCGCCCCTTTAATCACGGGCAGGCCGGGACGTCCCACTGAGACTACGTAACGAGCTCCCCCTTCGCCTGATCCTCGTCGCCAATTGAAGGATGTTGGCAACCAAACGATAATTGCTTCAAGTCCTTTATTTAAGGGGAGCTCCCCAGAGCCATTCAACAGCACTGACTCTCACTTTTTTAAATCCGCAACCGTCACAGTGGTCACGCGGCTCTCGCTCCAAACCATGGACAGAGAGGGCGCGTGACCGCCGCGAGGAACCAAGTGATTCCTTACAGATATCTTTTCTAAAACACTTGTTGTGCCGGAGGAGGGGGGTGCTACTTCCTGCAGAGGCATTCAGTTTTTCCTCTACACACACCCCTCTGGTTGAGTCATTGATCACTCCTTCATTGTTTTCCACATCTTGATACCTTCTTTTCTAGAAGTGCTTCTTCGGAGTCCAGATCTTCATTACTCCTTTCAAAGATCTGGCAAATTTGATATGATCATCCACACTCCAGGTCATATAACTGCATTGTCCATTCAGATTACAGTACACCCATTGTCCTATGTACTTCTTGTGATTCTTTGAATACAGGAACTTTGTTCCTTCAGGTGCTATGATACTGGCCTCTATGTTTTTTCTGATTTCTTCATCAGTCAGCTCCTTGGGTCCAAACCCTGATTCGACATCTTCATTCCTACGGCCTTCTTTGGTGTCTTTTTACACTGAACAAGTATTATGCTTATCACACAGAATCCTAACATCCCCATAACTAACGCTGCTCCAAGAAGCTTTAAAATGTTTGCTATCCATTGCGGAATCCATGAGAATACGGCTGCAAACCAGCTATCATCTGCAATATCCTCTGTCACGTCTTCCATCTTGGTATGCAAGTTTGTCAACAACGTTATGGCCTCTGTCAAGGTCTCATTCTCGTCATCATGAGAAGATATGAATGTGCAACATGATGGCCCAATTTTTGCACAAACTCTGCCTTCAATTGCTGTGATCATCTCAAGGACATATCTGTTTTGTAGGGTCATTAGTCATATGGCTCTCAGCTCTTCTTTGATATCATTGAATCCATTTATGGTGGTGTTGATCATCTGCAGAAGCTCCCATCTGGCAATCTGTAGCCATTTAGCATTGGCCATGGTCTGGATCCCAGGCATAAAGATAGTCGTGAAGATTGACGCAGTCTTGCTGAACAGTCTATGTTCATATTGAATAGCTTCATGGGGGGGCGTGGCTACGGTGCCATGTGAGAGGACGAGTCTGTGGAGGAGCTCCTGATGATCCTGTACGCCGCGGACAAAAACGGGCAAGAAATGAGGCGCACGGCGCTGAAAAAGTAGGAGCAGTCGTGTGAAGTTCCACCGCATGCATGTGGAACGAATCGCGACGAATGCAGCTGGCACGCAGAAGATAAAGGCAAAAACATCAGCCCGCATCTCGCCGGATTGGGATTCAAAATGGCGGCCCATCGGAACAAAGAAACGGGTAGGCGCCGCGGAGGCTTGGCGTCCGATCGGCGCTGATGTGGACGCCGACACCGTGGGATGTGCGAGGCCAAGTGTACATAGATAGAGGCGCAGACGGGCGGAGATACCGGCAACTGTTGGGTAGACTGAACAATAGCAATCGGCAACCGTGAAGTGCCCCCCATGCGGAGACGGCTTGAGGCGAGTGCGGGACGCGGGCAGGCTGAGGTGCTGCAGACGAAGAGTGCTAAGATGATCGCATACGCTGGCCAAGATACATTGATGCCGGCGCCGATGGGATTCGGCAGTGACGCGCGTTCCGTGCTTAGACCCACGCGAGGTTGCAACGTTGTTGCCTCGAACTAATCTGCTTGAGCGGAGAAAAGTTAAGCTCCAGGAGTCCCGGAAAACTTTCGCGCGCGCCCGCACTACGCCAGGAATCATTTTATGGCGAAGGCAGGGAGATGCCCTTGGTGCCATCTGTTTGATTCCATCGGAGAGGGAGCCCCATAACGGAGCCCACCTACAACACGCCTGTTGGCCTGCTGATAATGGGGAAGAGCAGAGGAGCCCGCAGGACAGGCCACGTAAATGCTGCAGCATAGGGGGCCGCACCAGCCCCCGGAGTGCACCGCCTGAGGGGGTTGAGGCAAGGTGATACTGCATAACATTGGTTCCAAGCACGAGAAATGGCCTGCACTGCAGACACTGGACGTTACTTGCCCCGAGAAAGGTGAGAGAATGTAGCGAAAGCTAGGACCTGCAAAGTCTATAGCAAGGGGCAGTAAATAGCCGAGCTCCGTGCAGGCAATAGGCCGCAGGCGGAGACACGCCTAGGCACATCACCAAGAAACAGTGTCGGCGGGGGAGTGGCCACCATCCGCTTGGGTCACACAAAGCGGATCGCCCCCTGAATCTCAAGGTTTAACGATAGACTGTTGTTAACGAAATGGCCAGTAAGCCCCCGAGAGCGAAAGCTAAGCAGCCTACGCTAGATGAGTACACCAGAACGCCGACTTGCCCTGAAGGAATCAAGAGCAAGGATAAGACCCCAGCAGGTGGAATGACCGCCGTGAGTACAAATCATGAGGTCCTGGAAGCAATCGCGGACTTGAAGGCGGCCTGGGAGTCCAAGCTCCAACTGGCTGTGTCGGAATTGAAAACAGCGATGGAGCGGCAAGTTGGGGCAGTACAAGAAGATGTGAACCTCCTCAGGCAAGATGTCAGGACTCTGGCGGAGCGCACGGAGACCCTGGAAAAGGAAATGGGCCCGACCACTGCAGACTGTGCTGCACACAAAAGGGAGCTACATGCCGTGGTGCAACGATTTGGGCAATTTGGAGAGCAGAGCTGATGAGGCAGAAGGGCGCGCTCGGAGAAATAATATTCGTATTGTTGGACTGCCGGAAGGAGCCGAGGGCCACAATCCAACGGAGTACGTGGAAAACATGCTGCTGCAGGAAATCACCGGGGGGATCCTATCACAGGGATTCGCTGTGGAAAGGGCGCACAGGGCTCTGACCAGGAAGCCACCTCCGGGTAGCCCGCCCAGGCCATTGATTGCCAAGATTCTGAATTATCGGGATCGCGAACGAATCCTTGAACACTTCCGTAAGGGGGGAACAATACAACGGGGTGCGGCAAACATAACTGCTTATCCGGATTACACACTGCGGGTGCAGCAAAGTCGCATGAACTTCGGATCGGTGAAGAGGAGATTGCGGGAGGCGGGCTACAGATATATGCTGCTCTACCCGGCTAAATTAAAGGTGTTCCACGGAAGCAGGATGCTGTTCTTTGAAACTCCAGAAGACGCTATGGGGTGGCTAGACATGCAGAGCTGCCCCCAGGAGCCGGATATCCAAAAGCAAGATGCAGTTTGACGGGACGAGCAGAGGGATGGAGTTAGCTGGATTGAGATCTGTGGGACTTGATTATAGTCATTAATGTGGCTAGGCGGCTGGCACACTTCGGCTGGTGGAAAGCACGAGCCGTGCGCACGAAAAATGCTATGTAAGGTAGGAGTCTCCCGAGACCGATCTCTCTACCCCCATTTTAGAGGTTAGTTAGGTCACTGTTAGTGAGGTGACGCCCTGCTGGGTTCTCAATTGGGTAGCCAAGGGAGAGCCAAACGCGGGAATGCCTGAGATCCAGGGATGGAGCTGGGCAGTTAGTTGGGTTGGGGTGTTGGGGTGTTTAAAATACATATATGAGCCTGGTGGGCGTTCTATTACAGGGAATCTGTTTGGTGTGAAGGGGAGGGCCGGGGGGGGAGGGGATGGGGAGCAATTGACAGACCATGGGTGATCTCAAAATATTAACCTGGAATATTAGAGGGCTCAACAGTTACCTGAAGCGAAATAAGGTTATGTTGTACTTGAGGCGACAGAAGATAGACATCGCCTTGTTGCAAGAGACACATCTCACGAAGGAGAGGTTGGAAGTGGTGAAGACGAAATGGAAAGGAATAGCGGTGGGCTCATCGTATTCTGCTTATGCAAGGGGAGTGCTTGTGTGGATAGCGCCGCATGTCCCATTTAAGATGATTGAAGAAACTGTAGATGCAGAAGGGAGGCTAGTCATAATCAAAGGGCTGTTAGAAAACAGAGAAGTATGTATAGTGAATACTTATGCCCCAAACCAAAACACGGCGGCATACTTTAAGACGTTGTGTACTAAGCTGAGTGCGGGGGTGGGGACTGCGGTGGTGTGGGGAGGGGACTTCAATTGTGTCTTGAACCCAAAAATAGATAGGTCGGACGGGGGGGCGGCTAGGCTCAGCCCAGCGGCCAAGGTGTTGCAGGGATTGCTAACAGACTTTGGCTTGGCTGATGTGTGGAGAGTGAAACACCCTGAGGGGAGACAGTACTCGCACTACTCGGCTCCGCATCAGCTATACACGAGACTGGATTACATCTTTGCCACCCCGGACGTGGTTACTGAGAGTACCCACGCAGAATAAAAAGCTAGGGTTCTCTCGGATCACTCGCCCCTGGTCCTCCGGTGGCAGTATTGCCCCCCCAGGGCGCGAATACCAACATGGCGCCTCCGTGCGGAGGCGCTCAAAGACTTGGTTTTCAGGGAGGATCTGAGGGAGGAGATTATTGCTTACTTCGAAATGAACACTGGCAGCGTGCAGTCAGCGGGCACTCTATGGGAGGCCTTCAAAGTGGTGATGCGAGGGGTTGCCATTGCTAAGTCAAAGGGGTTGCTGGGTGGGGTCATGGCTGAACTACAAGAGGCAGAGACTGAACTAGAGAAGAAGCTGGAGGGAGAGGAGGCAGACACGAAAGAAATATCTAGACTACAGCGGAAGTGTGCGGAATGCTGGGACAGGCTCAGTAATCTAAACTACAAAAAATACATAGAAAGGCAACATGCGGGAGGAGATAAAACGGGCCGGCTCCTGGCGTGGCTATATAAGAGCGAAGCCCCCAGATCCCCGATTAGAACTGTAACCGATGAGGAGGGTGAGACGGTGGATACTCAGGAGGGAGTAAACGGGGCATTTGCGAAATATTATACTGCCTTATATGTAGATGATGGGGATAGCAACCAAAATGAGATTGAGGAAGTATTGGAGGACATAGGCCTGCCCAAGGTGAGTGACGAGGAAAGGGAGGAACTTGATGCACCAATCACCCTTGAGGAACTGAAAGAGACGGTGAGGCAGTTACCTACGTGTAAAGCCCCGGGGACAGATGGGTTCCCTAGCGAATTCTATAAAATATATCAGGAAGAGGTGCTTCCACCCATGCTAGACATGCTTAACGAGGCATTTGAAGTGGGACGGCTGCCGGAGTCGCTTAGAGAGGCGATTATTATACCGCTCCCCAAACCCAATAAACCAGGACATAGCTGTAGCTCTTATAGGCCTCTGTCGATGTTAAATCAGGACAGTAAGATCCTCACGGCGGTCTTGGCTAATAGAATGCGGAGAGTGATTGGGAAGTTGATCCACCCTGACCAAACAGGCTATGTCCCGAGTAGAAACATCACTCACAACCATAGACGACTCCACCGAGTGGTCGAATGGGGATGTGGACAAGATAGCGAAATGGCGATTGTGACGCTGGACGCGGTCAAGGCGTTCGATTCTGTGAAGTGGCCGTGGCTGCTGGCGGCCCTGCGGGAGTATGGCATGGGGCCGGGTTACATTAAATGGGCTAGAATGCTATATAGTGAACCGTTAGCTAGGGTCCGTACGGGGGCAGTGGTGTCCGAGAGATGGCAGCTAGGCAAAGGCACTAGACAGGGATGCCCGTGGTCCCCGATGTTATACATCCTGGCCCTGGAGCCCCTAGCGATATACCTCAGACAACAATATGAGCTGATTGGCATTGAGATAGGAGAGGAAAAGCATCTCATCTCCTTGTACGCGGATGATCTGTTGTTATATTTAATGTATCCGGAAGAGAATCTTCAATATGTCTTGGAGGTGATGGAGCGGTACGCCAGACTGTCTGGTATAGCAGTGAACCCCCAAAAATCTAGTCTATTCCCGCTGGGGAGGTACGTGGGAAAGCCTGTGGAGAGGCTACCTGTGTTGCAGATCCCGTGGGTGGTGGGCTCCTTCCGCTATTTGGGGATAGACGTATATCACTCCGTTGAGGAGGAACACAGGCGCAACACTGAAATTGCTATAGGAAAAATTGGAAAGTGTATGAGGTTTTGGGAAAGGTTGCCCCTTACGATGATGGGCAGGGGGGCTATGCTTAAAATGGTGGTCCTGCCCCGACTTTTACATTATTTTAACAATATCCCTTATATGATCCCTAGGACGTGTTTTGCTAGACTACACAGCTTGTGCAGGGACTTTTTGTGGCATGGCACCCGACACAGAGTTGCATTATGGAAACTGCAGAACTTTTATGAGAAAGGCGGTATCAAACTGCCCAACTTCGAGGCTTATTATGTAGCGGCACAACTGCAGTACGTAGCCAGGTGGCTCTCTGATGAGGAAACCCCGGAACACAGATTGCTCGCGAGAGATTGTGCTCCTTTTTACTTGCGGGAAATAATTTGGGTGGCTAGCTCTGAGGTGAGGGGGCGCCCTAGGATGCTGTGGTTGGGATGGAGCATGTGGCGCCGAGACTGCCGAATGATGGGGGACCCTTTCCCTTGTGTCCCGCAGGTGCCGCTGGTTGCACTGACGAATGGAGATGGGCAATTGAGGGTAATCATTAGGAATTATTGGGAGTCGGTGGGACTAGTCACCTTGGGAGACATCTAGCAGGAAGGGGCTATCGTGGAGTTGGGGGAGCTAAGGATGATGTCGGGACTGCATAGTGGGCAGTATATAACTTACCACAAGATAGTACAGGAGATCCTGAGTAGGTGGCCCGAAGCCAGGTTGGCGGAGGAACCGAACACCACCGTTGAGGTGATATACGACACTGCAGAGGGGGGACATGAAGTGTCCAGGTTGTACGAGATGCTGATGATTGGTATCGGGAAGGACCTGAGACACTTGAGAACAGAATGGGAAACAGAGATGGGAGCCCCGATGGAGGATGGGATGTGGAAACGGGCTATGGGATATCATAAGAAGGTGTCGAGAAATGCTAGGTTCAAGCAACTACAGCTGTACATGACGCACAGGGCCTACATGACCCCTCGGAGAATATCAAGGTTTAGAAATGTTGGGCGCCAGGCTTGCCCTAAATGCGACGAGGAGGATGCAGACATGATACATATGTTCTGGGCATGCCCAGTAATTGGAGCCTATTGGGGGGAAGTGGCTCTGAAGTTAGCGGGAAAAGGGATCACACTAGCAATAGATTCGGCCTGGGCCTGCCTGTTGGGGGGGTATCCCAGAACGCGGAAGTACAGACATATTGAAAAATTAAAAGACCTAGCATACGTGCTTGCGAAACGCAGGATCGCCATGGGGTGGAAGAAGTGTCAAGGGCCGCGAGTGGAGGTGTGGTGGAAAGACCTGCAAAAATGGGCTGAGGCAGAAACAATTGTGTGGCAAGAAGCCAGTGGCGCTGGGGGTGAAGAGGAAACGGGTTCTTTAATGGCATGGAAACTGCTGATAGCCGAAATGTTCGGAGCCGCAGTGGCCCCAGCAGGATCTGAAAGCAGTGAGACCCCGACACATGAAACAGATATCGAAAGCAAGGAATAAACAGGCTCATATGGGGGGAGGCGGGGGGGAGTGCAGTGTTTATGTTGTTTCTGGTTTTATGTTTATTTGCTGTTTAATGTATTGTTTGATCAAAATAATAAAAATTATTTAAAAAAAAAAAAAAAAAGAATAGCTTCATAAGCATCTATTGATTTAGCTGAAAAGTAGTTTTCTCTTCTGATTCGATTTAGGAATTCAAGTGATCTTCTCCTTTTCAAAAGGGCATCTGCTTTTGGAAATTCACCAATGTTCAGGTCACTCTGAGGAATCACTTATGCTGGAACATGGATAAGCATCAGGGAACACATTTCTCCCCAATCCTCGGGCAGCTTCATGTAGGCCCTTGGCCCAAAAGCCCAATATCGATCCATCAGAGCAGCTGTCTCAGCTCCCATTCTGGAAACCTCAATGGTGGTTTTTCAACCCACATTATCTCCCACATGCTTCTTTCCATTTCTTCGGAAGCACAGTGTTGCATTTGCCAGTGGAATCACAACCATTTGACCTGATTCATCTTCCACCCATGTCAGGAGTTTGACATGCTTGGCCCATGACTTCAAACATCCATCATTTGCTCTCTGTACCTCTTGCACGTATTCTGGCTTCAATAGATCCACTGCACAGGACATCAGTCCCTCTTTCCATCCCTTCTTGGAGTTTATTTGTCCATAGACTAAGACTTGAGTTCTTTTCCAAGCTCCAGGCGATCCAGCTATTAAAGTTCTGTCTGAATAGTCCATTTTCTTCATTTCTTCTATGACCACTTCATCCTGTCCTGCCCTAGGATACGTGAGCATCTTGCTCTTCCATGCAGGTTCCTTCTCCATCTTTGTAGTCTTGATATAATCATCCTGGAATGGAAACAACCATTTCGATCTCCACTGCAAAGTGGCCCAATTTCCTTCGAACTGTCCCCGAGTCATGCATGCTGCAAGGTGAACAAGACATCTGGCACCATGTTCTGGAACTTCTCTGGAATTGAAAGTTTGAGCGGCATTCAAGGCATAGGGTATGAGAGTGCAGACGTAACAACTTTCTTTAGACATTCTCTCTCCCACCATTTTCATGTGTTTATAGCACATGTTGTCACCCAAATGTGCTGTGTTGTCTTGGTATGTATTTATCCCCTCATTATCCTCTTCTACACTCCTCATTCGTCTCTCAAACAGAAAGGTTGCAGCATGTGGGAACAGCTCTAAAGCAGCTCTGCTCCTAGGTGTCATCACAAATGGCCCTGTCTCATTGGTAATGGTTAAATCAACAGCAGTTCCCAGAGTGGAGGGAACTGCAAACTTTTCTGCCTCGGCAAAAGTACTAATGTAATAATAACTGTGGAACATGAGGAATAGAAAGATAAAGAGTGTGATTGTGCAACAATACATAATACACCAAAACATGAGTAAAATAATTGCAATCAACAGCCTTCTAATTACTGGGCCATTTTTAGGATGCTGCAAAAAAGTGCAAATATCATTATCTCTCCTAACAAGAGCAGGATAAGCTTGAAGTATAAACACAAAAACATCAAGCACAAGCCTATGAACATCGCCGTCTGTGAGGACCATAGAGGTTGATTGCTCAAAACAAATATGCACCGAGAAATGAGTCTGGATACTGTGCTCTTTTCGCGTTCTTAATTAGGAACTGTCAGTTAGGCATGCCTTTAATGCATATCACCAAGGTTCTCAGAAAGGGTTTGCGCTCCTGCTACAATATCTATAAGGAGTGTCTGGGCGAACCTTAGTCCAAATGCAAAATCTGCATTTCTTAGCTGATCTCCTTTTCGTCCTTCTTCCTTGTCTTGCTTCTGGACTGGCAACGGTGGGACGGTCGGTCTCACCTTTGTAGATTTTTACGTCATTCAAATGAAGCCAAGCTCGCCTTCCTTGGATTTTGACAGTTGAGGGAGTTATATTTTCAACGCAAAAGGGGCCCTGAAAACGTGGCTCATGCCACTTTCTGGTAGAAATTCTTTATAAGGACTGAGTCCCCAACAAATAACTTGGGTGCCGATAAAAGTTTAATTGGTCTGGTTGCTGAATTTTTTTATCTGTGTTCGGAGACCCACCCCCCTGGTGCCAAAGTTGATCTGAAATGAAAGAGGTGCTAGACGTCATACGTCATGCATGTCAAATAGTCATTCAATTCATCACCTAACATTTTAGCTGTACTCTGGGCATCACTTCTACTTCTAGATGGAGGAGTAAGAGGCATTCTCATTTGCCATCCTCTCACAAGTTCGTGGGGGTGATGTGATGGCCCGAACCAGGCTGATTCCATAGGGCATATAAAGATAAGGGTAGGCAATACAGCCATCCCTTTTTCAAAGTTAACTTTATTTTGGGAATCCTTTCTTTAAGGAGGTCATTGAGTCTCTCACATATCCCATTCACTTGCGGGTGATAAGGAGACGAAAACTTGTGTTTAATACTTAGTTGCGTATTTACTTAACAGGAGCCCTATCTGTTTAAACACTACATTGACAAAACGTGGCCCATTGTCGGATCTCAGCACTTCACACACACACCCCATCTCGGAAAAACTTCTCGCACTAGAAACTTTGCTGTGCAATTGGCATCAGGGTGTGCACACAGGCCTGCCTCGAACAACCTAGAGAAGGGACACACCACCACTATCAAATACCTGTATCCATTATATACTTGCAGCATATCAACATAATCAGTATGTAAATGCTGACATTGACCATTCAATCAAGGTACTACCCCTCTAATCATCCTTAGTGTATGCCCAGCAGTAAATTTCTGACACACAATACAATTCGTTATACAAAAATGCAAAGTGTTCTAACAAATTTGGCATGAACCAGTCTTCCACAATTGTTGCAGCAAGACTTTCTCTTGTTACATGCGTGGGGTAATACAATTGCTCTAGCGGATCTTCAACAACACTACTGGCATCACCAGTTTTCCAGTGCTATCTTGTTGTCACAGTGCTTCTGGTGGGGATAAAGAACACCCCCTTCATTACCATAATTCCTGCTCTTCCTGCTGTGCGCTTCCTTATATCTCCATTAATTGAGTCACTGGTAATTTGTTAAACCCTTCTTGCACTATTATGGTCATTACTACCTTTTCCTTAACGTTTTGGGTATCAAAACTTGAAACATCTGGAGAATATGCAACCCTTTTGAATTCTACATCTGCGGCTTCATTCCTGCAAGAGATCAATCTGTTTGCTTAGTATGAGCTGCGCATTTAACAACAGCGAGTATTAGTGCCTTAATAAGCCTGTCCAATAAGAATGTGTGCTGAACTGAGGTGCCGGTCCGCACAGAGGTAGCCCCTCCTTTTCCAATGCGTTAGTCCTGCATGTACGGTTGACGTCACATAGGCGGAGTCACTGTACACCGTCACTTCCTGCCCTTCATGTTTCTCAAGCGGTACTAATTCTGCCGCTTGCGCTGAAAAGTTAGACGGTAGCAATGTGCTTGCTACAACTTCAAATTCTCCATTTAATCTATGCCTCCCTACTGCTGTGCCTGAATGCCTTTCCCCACTAGTTTGATACATTTTTGAAAAGAACCATCAATGAAGAGAATCTCCTATTACATCTTACAATTTTAATTGGTGGGTTTTAAATAATTACTTCATAAACTGAAGATCTTTGGGATGTCAATGTGCCTTTAGGTTTTACTAAAATCACGAACAGAGCATGCTCCACGAAAAGAGTCATACTACAGCCCATGGCAATACACGTAGACTTCTCAATTGCGAATGCGGCGGCTGCCAATGACTGTTCGCATGGAAAGTGTCCCTTCATCACTGGGTCTAAAATCCCAATGTAATATGTTAGAGGTGTGTACCCCAGTGTAGTGTTCTGTGTAAGCACTTATGTCATGACTGTCCCATTTGTGTGTGAAGGCAAATAAAATTCCTCTGCACAATTGGGGATTCCCAAAACAGGAGCCGTACAAATTGCTTTTTTCAACTCTTCAACCCATTCTATTTTTGCTTTATCTGCTTGTGCTTTCTTTAAAGCTTGCAAAAGGGGTATTGTGTATGAACTGTAATCAAACACCCATACTCTAACATAATTGCATAATCCCAGAAACTGTTGCATTTGTTTCACTGTAGTTGACTTTGCGGTCTTCATGATCTCCTCAGCCCTTTCAGGTGTCACTCTCTTTCCCTCATGTGGGATTAACTGTCCTATGTATAACACCTCTTCTTGACAATATTCTAACTTGTTCTTTTCTACTTTGTATCCCTTGTCTGCTATAATAGTCATTAACTGAATCAAATCTTGTATCTTGTGTGCACTCATCTTCCGTGGTGCTATAAATTAAAATGTCATCTAAGCACTGTATCTCCACACTCTAAAGATTAATATTGCCTAAATCCATCTGCAAGACTCTGTTAAAGACCGATGGAGACGCATAGTACCCCTGGGGCAAACGAGTATGTTTCAGTCGAGTTTGGCAGAACACAAAGCAAGTCAAGTCTTGTGAAGCTTTGTGCAACGGGATCGAGAAAAGCACATTTTTCAAATTGATCACCTTTAAATATCGAGCTTCCACTGGGATACTGCATAGTATTGTCACAGGATTAGGAACTAAAGGAAACTCTACTTCTACAATCTGGTTAATCGGTCTCATGTCTTGTTTGAATCTCCATGACTCTCCTTTTGATTTTTTGATAGGATACACTGAAGTGTTACAGGACGATTCTGATGGCACCACAATACCTTGTTTCATCAGTGCTGAAATAGTCTGGAATATGGATCTATGTGATTTGTCTGCGGGTAAATTACCCGCAATGGAAATGTTTGCATGGGAGATGTACACAATACATAATGTTCGTACATTTCCCATGCGAACATTTCCATTACAAAACCATACAAACATACACCCCCACCCACACCCACAATACACCCACAACACACCCCCACCCCCAACATACCCCCACCACCCTACTTACCTTTCCTTTGCACTGGATCCCTGCGGCACCGGTTACCTTTCACTTCCGTGATCGGGAACCGGCGCAGCAGGGTCCTTTTCTTTATTTTTTAAAATTATTTTTATTTTCTGTGGCAGCTGCAGGGGTTTCCCCTGCAACCCCTGCACACTATACTGTGTAGTATAGTGATCGGGGAGTTGCGGGGGACACCCCCGCAGCCCCTGTTTTTTTTTGTTGGGTGTGCTGCAGGGGTGTCCCTCGCATCCCCCACTCACTATACTATGTAGTATAGTGAGCCGGGTGTTGCGGGGGACACCCCCGCAGCCCCTGTTTTTTTAATTTTTCTGTTGGGTGTACAGCGGGGGTTTCCCCCGCAACCCCCGCTCACTATACTGTACAATGTAGGGAGCGGGGTGTTGTGAGGGACACACCCGCAGCCCCCAGCCTTTTTTTCTGTTGGGAGAGCTGCAGGGGTGTCCCCCACAACCCCTGCTCACTATACTGTACAGTCTAGTGAGCAGGGTGTTATGGGGGACACCCCCGCAGCCCCTGCAGCCTTTAAAAAAAGAAATTCTTTCGGAACTACCCCCCCAAAAGACCTAAACACATACCACGAAAAGTTCAAAATTTTGGTAGTTAGAACCTTTCGTGGTGTGTGTTTTAGGTCTTTTGGTGAGGTCAGTCATTTCGGGTTAGGTAATTTCATCCTAACCCTGGAATATACCCTTGTCAGCTTCTCGGGACATGGGGTACTGTCTTTCTAGAGGTAAAATTGCCCCTAGCTTCAGCTTTTTTTTTACTTCCCCTATACCTTTTAACAGACCTACGTCATAAGGGCCTGCAGTCCACAGGACATGTGCCACCTTTTATAAGTCTTCCTCAAAATATGCTGTGTGCTGCCATAGTATTGCCATTATCCAATATGTGATGCTCATAAAAACACCACTTCATCATCTTTTTGGTCTTCTCTAAGCATGTTGTTGTCAGTAATGTCTGTCAATCTGTACCCTTCTTTGAGAGCTATTACTGTTCTCCATGGTCAACCCTCATCATCCATTCCTTCATGCATTGCCATTTCCCTTCATACTATGGCTGCTTCCAATTCTATAGGATTGTCTGTCCCCCCTCTTCGTCCATAGGTATCTGTGGTCTAAACATAAACTCATCAAGTATCTTCACAGTGTTTCCCACTAAGCCAGGTAGCCATGTCAGTAGAATGCTCACTCCATACAAGAAAACCTCTGGCTCTACTGGCACGCCCCGCATAGCTACTTGCCCTGTGAACGCCAGTTTAAATAGTGTATTCCTGGAGTGGAACACACTATCCCTTGGACAGTGAATGAAATCGTCATGCCATCAAATCTCTTCCCAAGATGTTAACTGGTGTCTGTGGTGAGTATACCAAAGGAACAGACATGTCACACTCTCCTATAGAGACTGGTAATTCATCAGTAAAAGGAACTCGACTTGAAGCTCCAGGGAACCCTTGAGCATTCATGGCAATTCCTGACATTGGATATTTTCCCTCCTGTATACATGAGCGTGTAGCCCTAGTGTCTACTAAAAAAGAAAAGGATTGCCTCCTATCGTTACATCGACCCTTGGTTCCTCTTGGGGGTCTGCTGGCACTAAACACATCAAGTCACACTGTGAGCTGCCTATTGTGGGTATAAACATATTCCTGTTCCTGTAAAAGAATGTCCTCCTCCCACAGTGGCACCTCCTATTCTGGGTGTCAGCACTTGTCCTGTGTTTGCGTATTGCTGTGTCTGCATGGGGGTGTATTGCATTTGCCCTTGCAGTGGATTTATTTGTACTCGCTCTGGTTGCTGTACCTGCTGCACTCTTGGCGCTTGCATCTGATAAAATGTCTGAACTTGGGTGAAACCCTCTCTTGTCTGCATGCTATATGGTGGAGGATAACCTGCCCCCCCCCCCTTTGGGAATTGGCCATTCTGCATGTTGCCTTGGCTCCCGCATGCACGCACAATATGCCGTCATCCTGCAAGTCCAACATACTGGGGGCGCTCGCGTAATAAGTCCCCCTTGGTTAAATCCTCCATTTGTATTCTGGTTCTCATTCTGGCCATTCTGAAATCCTCCTTGATTATTTTGGAATCCACCCCTTCCTCCTCTATAGTCCATACCTCTGCCCCGTGGCATGTATCCATATCCACCTTGATCCTGTAGTGAAGGAGCCAAGTACCCCCACCTCAACCACTTTGCCCATATTGCCTATATGTTGGGAACCAGAGTGTGAGACATCTGCGGTACCAGTGAAAATACTGATACCGAAGAGAATCCTGGAAGCAAGGTTCCTATTGAGAAAGCCATACCTGCATACGAGACAGTATGATGGCTGTTTGAATCAAATCCCGGAAGAAGCAGGACCAATGAATGGAAGGGAAGAATGGTGACGTCACATGATATGATATGATATGATTGTTTATTTATATAGCGCCTATACACAGAAGTGTTTCAAAGCGCTTCAAGGAGGGAGGGAACATGGGAAATACAGTACATTCAGTAAAGTCCTTGAGCAATATAGAATGTGGAAAAATAACTACCATAATAGGCCTGACGACATTTCTGATAGTGCAAGTGCCAAAAAACACGTAGGGTATGAGGGAATGGAGAAGGAGAACAAAGCAAGCAGTAACATTACTATGTCTGACGACAATTTACGCAGTGCAGGAGGAATACAAGAGGAGGAGGGTTGGGAGGGGGGGACAGGGATAGAGGCGGTGAGGAGGAACGAGACAACTGCTGAGCCAAATTCATCAGGTAAATTTAGAAGCAGGGGGGGGAAAGGAGTACAAAGGGTAGGAGAGGGGGGGACAGACAAGCTGATATCATCGGTCAAGAACAGATGATAGGAGTAAGTGCAAGGAGGAAAGAACTCGAGGAAGAGTTTAAGTCCCAAGAGGAGGGGGGAGATGCAAGCAAGTGAGAGTAGGAAGTAGAGGAGGGTGGAAGGGTCAGAGCAGGTGTACAGGGCACAAGTATGCAGAAGTAGGCAATCAAGGTGGGTTTGAACAGTTAAAAAAAAACAGTGAATGCAACACAGGAACATGCATAGATGATGGAGCAAGCAAATGCAGTGCGTTTGTTTAGAGGAAGGGGGAAACATGAATGAGGTTAGGGTAAGTCCCCCAAAGCAATGGACGGCAGATGTGTGGTAACAGAATTAGTGCAAAGATCACTACAAGCAGTATTAACAGTGTTAAGATACAATATTCCACTGCGGTGGAATTAGAGACTGTAGAAGATGGCATGCAAGATAAGATATCCCCACAATGCGAGTGATTGTAGTGGCACTGAGGGTAAGGGTCCACTGACAGGTAGAGAGGCCGAAACAAGAGTCAACTGGTGATGGAGGGCAGTGAAGAGTCACGTTCGTGCTGCAAAAGTCAAGATCACAGCGGTGCTGGGTTATTCGGTAGGTTCTGAGGAGGGAGGCGGAACAGGAACAGGAGGGGTAAGCGGAGGTGCTTGCACACCTTACCTTTGTGCCGTGACTCTGCAAGATGGTGTTGCCAAGAACGCTGGGTGACCAGGGGGGTAGGCTGCAGGCAAGTCCATGGAAAGGACAGGGAAAAGGCAGGAAGGAGCCCTTAAGCGCTGCCCTTAAATGCGCGGACCCGGCTTCGCCTCACGGCTAGGTCGGGTCTCAGCATTTGAGGAGGGCAGGGGCCAATCAGGAGGCAGTAGAAGGGGACGTGCCTCCAGCACCGTCCTCGGTGCAGAAACGAACAAGGAAGCACGGCGGCCATCTTGGCATGGCCTCGTCGGATGCTGCAGAGAAGGTGAAAGCAGCATTCCGGGTCCCACGGTGGTCGAGGGGGCCATCCTTCCAGGTGGAGGGCACAGGGAAAAGACAGGAAGGAGCCCTTAAGCGCTGCCCTTAAATGCGCGGACCCGGCTTCGCCTCACGGCTAGGTCGGGTCTCAGCATTTGAGGAGGGCAGGGGCCAATCAGGAGGCAGTAGAAGGGGACGTGCCTCCAGCACCGTCCTCGGTGCAGAAACGAACAAGGAAGCACGGCGGCCATCTTGGCATGGCCTCGTCGGATGCTGCCGAGAAGGTGAAAGCAGCATTCCGGGTCCCACGGTGGTCGAGGGGGCCATCCTTCCAGGTGGAGGGCACAGGGAAAAGACAGGAAGGAGCCCTTAAGCGCTGCCCTTAAATGCGCGGACCCGGCTTCGCCTCACGGCTAGGTCGGGTCTCAGCATTTGAGGAGGGCAGGGGCCAATCAGGAGGCAGTAGAAGGGGACGTGCCTCCAGCACCGTCCTCGGTGCAGAAACGAACAAGGAAGCACGGCGGCCATCTTGGCATGGCCTCGTCGGATGCTGCCGAGAAGGTGAAAGCAGTATTCCGGGTCCCACGGTGGTCGAGGGGGCCATCCTTCCAGGTGGAGGGCACAGGGAAAAGACATGAAGCTAAGCTCATGTACATGGTAGATATGCAGAGACAAGAGAATGCAGATATTCTATAAGGCATCAAGAAGGTATCAAAGATAAGTGACATCTTGGGATCAAGATGAAGAAACGTATACTGCAGAAACAATGAAGATATCAAGCTATTTTACACGTGTACAGATGCAAAGAAACACAAGCAGACAAAGTATTCTTGAGGCTAGCTTTATAGTGAATAGATTGCGGCATGCGCCAACATATACATATGTTGAAGTGAGTTAATAATGGATGTTTCCAATACTTATTATAGCAGAGCTGTACCAGAGAAGGAAGGCCTCTTTTCCAGTGTGTCGCAGTTAAAAAAGCAATTGAATTACAGAAGCAGATCTCAGAAAGGCAAGGCTGGGGTGAGCAGAAATTGGATACAAATCATGTGAAATAATGAAACTCTTGTTCAGAAGGCATGGACAAAAACAAGGAAGACGTCAGAGGTCTATTAGAAAACTGTATTTAAAATACACTAGAGCTCGATTTTGTGGTCTTTAGTCACGTGGAAGGATGAAGTTGGACGAACATGATGGTCACACCTACGCATGAGGGCAGAGTGTGCCTTCACTCCCCTGAACACTCCAGAGCAAAAGAACACTCCCAAGTACAAGTTCAAAGCCTTACTTGACAGCAGACCCCTGAGGTGATGACAGATGAATATGCTAATTGGTGGGTGCTATGGTTAAGACTAGCTCACCAACACCCGGAAGACCAGCCTGCGTGCTGCTAACATAGGTGGTAAAGTACTGGCAGAGGTTAGAGTGCCAACCAATGGTAGGGGGCTGCGTGATTGAGGGTCCTATAGTTTGTGTAACCAATGGGATCTTGTGTATTTAGTGACGTTCATAGTGACCTGTTTAAGGGGAGGGCTTAGTTGCCCCACCTGATGTTAAGAAATCTATCACTTTTCTTCACTCTCTTAGACGAGTATGGATTGTACACTTAGAGGTTCCTTAAGAACCTATCACAATTGCCACTAGGTTTTTGTAGTTTGCCACGTAGAATGACGTTAGTAATACGTAGGTTAACGTTATCAATGGTGATTTTTTGCTATAAAAGAATCTTTTTTTTAAGATGCATTGCGAAATCTTACACTGAGACGTCTTTTGATGTCCGTTGTACTCCCTATTTTAGATAATTGATATTAAAGCAGTTACCTTTTTGCCAACTACCTGAGTCGTTTCGATTATTGATGTTTGAGTAACTTCTGCATCCCCATCCATCTCAAGGGTATTGCTACCTCGTCTTAAAGGGCTGGTGTCCACCAGTTAACGTGGTAGCAGAGGATGGTTTAAAATCCATCGAGATAGTAGGCTTTGGGGTCCCAGAAATATCGCACAACCTCTGCCATTCGTCTGAAAGGATGTGAAGCTCCCTGTAGATAGCAGCAATTAGTTTATAGCATGTCTTGCAAGCTACGTGAGACGGGTCCCTTGTTTTCACGCAAAACCCCCTCCCGGCGTCTACAGGAAGCTGAACGAATGGAAAGTTGAAGAGGCTGGTAAAGAGGCGGAGGATCCCGAGAGTCAGATGTTGAAAAAACGAATGGTGAGTTAAACTGAGTGAGGTGGCAAAATTGTGAATGGGCAGTGGGTGAAGAAAGTGATAAGGAAAAAATGAGTAATGGAGGGAGGTTGGAGTAAAATAACTTGAGAACGCTGAACGTTGAAATATTAGGTAATTGACTTGAGGAGAGGCCAAGCAATTAAAAGGTATTGTGAGGTAAGGTGCCATGGTAAAGAGTACACCCAGTTTCCTGCATCGTAAAGACGTAACAGAAGGAATCGTTCTGAGAGCCCTATTGACGGGTGACGTAGACTTCGAGCTCGGTTAAAGACGAGTTTAAAGAAGACGATTCACATCCCAATCGGGGTATTTTTAGGGGTAGGAAAAGGTCAGTCTTGAGGAGAGGACTGAAATATATGTGGCCGGTCGAGTATGTCAGTTTGTCTGTTTTATGTGACTGAATATGGTGAAAAAACAATAGAGGAATTGATAGATGTGAAAAGAAAACACAAGATTTGAGAATTAATTATTTATTTAGTGGAAATTGAATTGCTGGTGTTTAGTGAAAAAGTAGATTAAAGTAAAAAACGTGATATAGAGGGTTTGGAGCCTGCAAAGATTGGTGCACGCTTATATTGTTTTGTTTATCTGAAACGTATTTTTGAAATTTGCAAAGTGTAAATGTGCGTATTGACAGTCAAGTGTGACGAGTCAGAATGGAGGATATTACTCCACTTATACACCTTTGCAAACAGTTGCCGAAACACACACCCACACTTAAGCAGCACAGTGCAGAATGGTTTAAAGGAACGGCAGACAAAATGTTCATGCCATGGCCACAAAGGGGATCCTTATCGAAGGCAGTTTTGCAGCATATGACGACATATTTGCATGCAGCATATACGGGAAAAAAGTTAGATAAACGACTAGCGAGAAAATGTACCAGAAGGAGAGAGAAGAGCCACCTCCTGAGGACTGGATATTGAATATATGCAAAGAGGGGGAGAGGAGCCTTCTGCTCCACCTGCTGCACCTGAAGCAGTCAGTGATAGTAAGAAAGATGATGGGTTATACCCATTAAGAGAGCTTAAGGCAGCAACGGGGTACAGTAATCGGGCATATGAGTCACCTGCGCAAAGCAGCGACGAGGGCCCAGATAAAATACCCGAGAGCGATGCAGTCTCTAAGGTCCTGAGGGACAAGGAAAGACGCAACAAGGAGAGAAGTGATCGACCAAATACATCCTTAGATATAGGATGGGAAATAAAGAGATGGAAAGGAGAAAAAGATAAGACTGATGAGTTAGCACTTATACAGAACAAATGGATGAGTGGTCAGATTTTGCTCAAACTCGATGGTAAGAGCATCGAGGACGTAAGTGTTACGCTCACCTGACTCCCACAGAGGCGCCGGTCTGATCTGGGCTGCTGCGGCCTCCTCCAGCGTAATGCGTAGGGCCGAGATGTGTTGTTTGTCTGGCCGGTAGGAGTACTCTTCTTTGAATGGAGAAAGGGGAATTAACCACCCGTGGAGTTGATCGTAAATTCCCCGCACCCCCCATTGTTCTCCCCACTGACCATCTCCGATGTCCCCTCTAAAGTCTCACCTTATAGTTTGAAAGGGTGAGCTCTCCATCCTGCTTCGAGCGCAGGGGCGCGTGATGGTCCAGTTGCTCCACTGGTCGAAGGAATTGGTGAGTTCCAGGGCTGTTTTGACTCTCCCGGCAAGACGCCGTAAGTATGTAGTTCGTAAGAGTTCAAATGCCTGACCATCACTCCTATCCAATCCTGTAATCTGTGGTCTTCTCCTTTATTCAGGTGCTGAGAGAAAACCAGAGTCGAGGAGTTATACCTCCGGCGGTAAAATTAGGTAAGTCTATGGCGGGAGGTGGCTCCCCTTGATTGTCCTTTTGATTCACCCTGTTGTGCTTTTGTTTCCCCTTAGGGGCCGGGGTACGGTGATGGTGCAGTGGGAGTTGCGCCGACCCGAGGAGAGGAATGGTTCCCCCGGTGGTAAATCAGGTAGGTCTTAGGGTGGTAACCAGTATTCCTCTATATGGTCCCTTGGCTCACCTTATTGTCTTTATCTCCCCCTAGGTGCCAGAATGCGGCGGGAACATGCAGGAGGCTGCGGTGAAACGTGAAGATGCTGCTAGGAATGGTGAGTGCAGCGCGGCGCTGCTGCTGGCGATGCGACGTGTTTAAAAATAAAGTGTTTCCTTTGGTTCGACGATGCGATGGGTCAGGTAAGAAGCTGGTAAATGTTCTGGTTAAAACCTTTCTCCTTCTTTCCCTTGTTTCTAGGTGCTGCGGGTTCGAGGAGGGCGTGGCTGAAGTCTGGATGCTGCTGCAGGCACGGTGAGCGTTACGCTGTTGGATGCAGAATAACACGAAGCGTGTGCTGCTCTTCGGGCGTGGTTTAAATAGCCTCTAAAGTAGTTCCAGGTAAGTATTCCTCCACCGCCACACCTGAGTGGCAAAAGAGTCCCTAGGTAAAGTAGTCCCTTCTAGGCCTCTTGAGGGCTTGGATCCCTTGCAGCATGGTCTGCATCAGGTAAGTCCAGGTAAGTTTTCCCCTTATGAGCCCCTTATGAGCCTGGCGCCTATGGCGCCAGGACTGAAGTCTCATATGAGCCTGGCGCCAAAGGCGCCAGGACTGTGTCCAGATGTCCCCTAACAGGGGTCGCTGGGCCTTTCCCCGGGAACGTGATGCCTGCTCCCGGGGCTGCTGGACCTGGTCTGGTTCCCCGGGGGGTAGGCATCATGACAGTAAGGCAAAGGGAAGATCGAGACGAGCAGGACAAAAAGGATAGAGAAAGAGAGAGGAGATTGAAAGAAGACAGAGCGAAAAAGAAGGATAGACAAAGACGGGAACAAGAGGAGCAACTGAGAAAGCAGGAAAGAGCAGAGGAGCAGAGAAAGTATGACAATAGACAGAGGGCAATCAAAGACGGAGAAAGAACAGAAAGAAAGAGAGAGGAAGAGGAGGAACATGAATTAAGGGATACAAGAATACAAAGACAAAAAGACGAGGAGTACGAAGGGAAAATGAAAGGAGAGTTATGAAAAGAAAAGAGGAAACGAGGGTTAAAGAAGAAGCAAGGAAACAAAGAGAGTTTCACGATGAATTAGAAAGAAAGAGGAGGCAGAGAGCACGCGATCTTGAACGTAAGGAAGAAGAATTAATAGATCCTAATCCAGTAGTGGCATGGGAAGCCATAGAAGAGTTCTTCCCAGCACATGAGCCAATAGCAGGTCCTTCTAGAGCAAATCTAGAGGATGAGTTTGACTCTAGAAGCATTGGGGACGTTATTGATAAAGTCTATCATGATATGAAGCATAGGAAAGTCCTGCAGGGGAAGGGTAAAAATGATTGAATCGAGGGTACGCAGTTGTATGACAAAGAAGGAACCTCATACAGTTTTGAGCCAAAGGAGCTGTCTTTAGATAGACTGACTCTGAATAGAGATGAAGAGGAGAGAAGTCACGCGAGTTGGGGACAGGATATGTCAGACAGGGAAACCTTCCAAGGGGAGCAGGAAGGCAATACATGTGGCCCTGCAGGGTGTTTTTCAATGGATAAGGAAGTAAGATGATTGAATCTAGACCTACCCAAATCTTGGGCGTCAGAATCATTGACGCGGCTAGATCCACCTAGAGGGCAATCCCATGGTGAGAGGGGGGATTTGCCACCTTAAGTGAGCAGGCTAAGGTCACTGCCAGATAGAAGGCGTAGCTGAACCATTGTCCTTGCTATAAATAGACAGACAATGGGAGACGATTGTGAGTTTGGGATCTCGCAGTTTCCTTTGTTAGAAAAGGGAGGAGCTAGACGACAGTATATACCTTGGCCACAGATGGATAAGGATAATTTAAGGTGTAAACTTCCGAGTTCCTCTGGTGCTGGGAAATGGATACATGAGTTAGACAAAATGACGGAAGGAAACACATTAGCTATAGGGGACACTAAAGGTCTCCTGATCCCCATCCTTGGGGAAAGGGCTGATGACGTATGGTCGAGAACAGGGTATTCTAGTGTTACCACGGTAAACACTGCTCATAATGGAGCACTGTTCAATAACTGTAGGGCGGCGGTCTGGTAAGCGCTAAGAGTACTGTATCCAGACACATCCGGCATGGGAGCGATAATGGCAAAGAAGATTCAGGAAGGGGAGGAGCCTCTTGTTTATATTCAGCAGCTCTAGAAAGTAGTGTGCATGGAAGCAAAGCCATGGTCAGAGATTCAACTGACCATCGCGCATTATTGCAGGCTGTTGCAAGAGAAGAATCCAAAGAAAGACAATGTGAGGAAAGGTGAAGAGGCAAAGTTAGTGCAGAAAAAACTATCAAAGTACGCCATTGAAGGGCCTAGTGGAGATTGATCAGTTTCGCAGCAAGCAGCAAGCATGCCACAGGTAAATAACAAAAGACAGTTTGATCAAGGTAATAATGGATTTGAACCACAGGAAAGGGGAGGCATTTGAGGTAGAGGCTTCCAGAATAATCAGGGAAACTTCTACAGCAATCAAAGTGGGTTTCAAAACATGCAGAATGATAGCCAAGGCATGCATGAGGGGTAGTTAGGAGACCTCCTCCTATATGTTGGACATGTGGTTTGTCAGGGCATTACGCTCGCACATGAAGTCAAGGATTCGTGCGGAATGCGCAATTATCAAGAGGGGGGACAGCAAACCCGCGTGCATATTCGTAGCAGAATGGAGATGGATGCTCAGAATCAGACAGTGCAGCAAACACAAGCGTCAAGAATGCAACAAGACTTTCAAACACAGCAGGCAATAATAAATCTGCCACAGAGGCAGTCACAGCGGTCACCCATGCCGATACAGCAAAGCACAAGCGTGGGTCAGTTAATGACTCCTAGAATAGGGGGTGTCACTGTTGAAGGTAGAAATCCTTTCACAGGTATGGGGATGAGAATGTATCCACAATAGGACAGCTCACTGGGAGACTTTATGTGTTCAATACTATCAGTGAGGCCCAATACTCAAGAGGAACCGAGGGCTGATGTCAATATAGGAGGCAAATCTTTTTCTTTTTTAGTAGACACGGGTGCAACACGCTCATGTATACGAGAGGGGACATTTTCGATGTCTAGAAATGTCATGAAGACTCAAGTGTTCACAGGAGCTACAAGCAGAGTTCCTTTTACTGAAGAATTGCAAGTCTCTATTGGAGAGTGTGACATGTCTGTGCTGTTGTTATATTCAAGGCAGACACCTGTCAATATATCAGGTCGAGATTTAATGACCAGATTGAACATGACGATTTTGTTCACTGATAAAGGCATAGGGCCTCATTACGAGCATGGTGGTAGCCGTGCCTGTATGGCAGGGGCGGCTACCCCCATGCTTGCTACAGGCACCGCCTCCCGTGATTGGGCAATAACTGGCCCATTACGAGATGAAGGGGCCGGTAATTGCCCATTCGCGGGAGGCGGTAATGCCAGGCTCCCGATCCCCATTCTGCCCCATAGGGCACAATGGGGGTTGGGAGTGTGGTTGTACCGGCACCGTTAATAACGGTGCCGGTGCAATCACGGGTTCTGCTCATGGGTGCCACACAGCCTTCCAGGTAAGACCTGGCAGGCTGTCAGGAACCCACAAGCAAAACTCATAATGTGGCAGCCTGGTATGAACGGTGCCAGCGCCTTACAGGCACCGTTCATACCATGGCCACCACTATTGTAATGAGGCCCATAGTGTGTTCAACACCAGGTATGCATTATTTTAATATGAGTGAATTTACTATGGCATTTGCAGGATAAATGGCCATGTGAGGAGCACCGTTAGAACCAGATGTTTTTCATTATGGGGTACGCATTCTGTTAATATGGCTGCCAGATTTAGTGGGCAGAACTATGAGAATACCTGATGAATTTTAATCAGGCCAAAGATACCTATGGAAGAAGAGGAAGGGCAAATCTTTTCTTTGGAATTACAAGCAAAATGGCTTTGCTTGATGGGAATGATTATGAAGGCAGTAATGAGGGGACACTTTCTGTGCAAACAGTCTTTGGCTGCCACCGCGTTCACCATTGAGAAGGCTGCTAGCATAGTAATGGGGTGTTCCATGACATTATTTGTTGAACATGCATTATTTGCCATTTTGGAAAAAACTAAAGGTACATTGACTTCTCAAAGGGCTTCTGCCTATGAGGTAGTCATATTGAATCCAGCAATTAAAATAGTCTGATGCAAAATAGTGAATCCAGCCATGTTTGTAGCAGAACCCCTGGCAGAGGACGAGCATGCACATGATTGCTCGAATTATGAGGAATTCTATGACGAACTCCCGAGGGTGAAGGAAAATGCGTTGGCAGCTGGGGAGATTCTTTTTATTGATGGTTCTTCTAGAATCGATCAGAATGATGGACAAAGATATACAGGTGCTGCTGTGGTGAAGCATATGGCCAATGGGGAGTTTGAAGCACTGATAAGTGCATGACTACTGTCTCACTTTTTGGCACAGGCTGCAGAATTAGTGGGGCTGATTATCGCGCTTGAGAGACACACAGACCAGGAAGTCACAGTGTACAGTGACTCTGCCTATGTGATGTCAAATGTACATGCGGGGATAGCACGTTGGAAAAAGAGGGGCTGCCTCCGAGCGGACGGTACTCCAGTGCAACACGCAGCCTTAATGAACAGACTCATTAAAGCACTACAACTCCCTGTAGCCATCGCAGTAGTTAAATGTGCATCAAACACTAAGAGAGCAGATTTTATCTCACGTGGAAATCAAAAAGCAGATGAGGAAGCAAAGCGAGTTGCATGTACAGATATTATTATGTTGGTTGATATGCCTGATGTGAATGAAAGCATGGTGGTGATGGTGAGTATTACTGAATGTTATAATAGCTTGTTTAGGACTCAATTGGCAGAGATTCAAGGGGAAGCGCCTCAAGATTAAAAAGAATTATGGACGCGGAGAAGGTGTTCTTTAAACCCATCTGAAGCATTGTTGCGACAAGCCAGCACCGGTAAACCGGTGATGCCTATAGCGTTATTAAGGGTGGCATTGGAACAGCTACACTACCCTGCGCATGCAACTGGAGAGAGCCTCGCCACAACTATTGCAGAGGATTGGTTTGTTCCGAATATAGTAGAACAAATTGCATTTTATGTAGTAAATTCTATCGTATGTCAAAGGTTTACTGCTGGGCACACACTGCGCACAATTAGAGGAGTTATTCCAATACCTAATGGACCCTTTCAGCATTTGCATATCAACTATGTCGACATGCAGCAAGTATGTAATGGATACAGATATATAATTGTAGTGGTATGTCCCTTCTCGAGGTGGATTGAAGCCTGACCGTGTACACACCCAGACTCCACCTGTGCAGCAACATTTATTGTACGAGAAGTATTTCCTAGATGGGGAATATGTAAAGTATTAAGATCACATAATGGCCCTCATTTTGTTAATGAAGTCTTTCAATAAATTAGCTTGTTGCTTAGCATAAAGCACAAGTTTTCATCAGCAGATCACCGCAAGCGAACAGGATCTGTGAGAGACTCAATGGCTTGCTTAAAGAGAGAATAGCCAAATTGAAGCTTGCCTTGAAGAAAGGATGGTTACATTGTCTACCACTGGCATTGTACACGTTGAGAAATCAACCAGGTTCAGACCACCACCTTACCCCCATGAAATAGTGACAGAGAGGCGAATGAGGACACCTCTCACACCTCCATCTAGAACTAAAAGTGATGCCCAGACAACCGTAGAATTGTTAGGAAAGGAGTTACGTGATTACTTAACATGCATGACCTCAAGTTTCTCTGTCATTTCCGATCTGCTCAGGGGGAAGTGGTGTGGGGCAGCTCAGAACACAGAAGGAGATGATACAACAACCAGAGTTGAAAAACTATGTCTTCTCAAACATTTTCCTGGTGATTCAGTCCTAATCCGAAATCTTACAAGGAGGTGGCATGAGCCACGTTTCATCAGTCCCTTCATAGTGGAAGACGTGACACCATCTGCAGTCAAGGTGCAGGGCAGACACGCTTGGATATTTCTTGGTGACATGAAAATCTATGCTGGAGAACCGCCCTTCACCCCCACCCCTGTCGTAAGCAAGCATCGGGGTAGAACCACAGCACGTGCAGACTAGGTCTATGACGAGGAAGAAGGACGCAGACGATGTTGAATAAAGATGAAGAGTACATTGGAATGTGGCTTATTTTGGGACACTCTTTTCAGTCATTACAAAAGGAGTTAAGGGAAGCTATTTGTTCTTGAGCCACAGGAGTTTGTTGGCATTGGACTGAGACATGTTTAAGTCTTGATCATAAAGGAGAGCATGCCAGATTTGGAGTTCCTTTTTGACGACTGAAAGAGGGAACAGTTCCCCGATGCCTTTCTCACTGAATTTCTTTTTGGAGGTGCCCATGGTGGTGCCCCATGACAACGTTTCACGTACCTTTCTTGCTGTTTTCCTGTTCATTTTGCGTGCATACCCTGCGCTTGTGGGGAGAACTAATAGCGTCCATCTGTTCCTGCAAGAGCCTAAAAATGGTCCAATCATGAGAAGATTGCTTGCAGCTATCATTGTGCAAATCTTTCCGCTTCCTGAGTACAGTGGGGAAAACGTAAATGTCCATATCAGCCGATAATGCTCATAGACTGGTCAGCTTGGTATTCTATTATCTGATTGAGGAATGCCTGCATCTCGTTGGGAGACAAACTGATGTCCGAACGTTCCTGAGGGATCCGAGTAATAATGCTGCACTTAATGAGATACCAAGAGACATCTTCTCGTAGGTGAAATTTTACTCTGAGAGAACGCTGTGAACTGAATGAGACTTTCGAGGGGAGAGATCCAAGAGTCTACTGGTCAAAGTACTTTGTCTCATACTGAAGGAGAATCTTCATGTCTTCTGGTAAAAGGCCAATTGGTGGTCTTCACTGGGAACCTTTGTTCATCATTTCACAGTCAGCCAGCCGAAGCTGGCCGAGAAAACTTGTGGAGCAGACTCCGCAGCTTCCAGTGTATTGCATAATGTTGCCAGATTAAAGTTTATTTTTTCCTTCCTTAAAAAAGCTAAAAAATGGGCAGCATTAATAGGAATATCATTATGGCTGATCCTGAGAGACATCCTCGATGTGCATGAAGCTATTGTTGTAAATTGATTTACCTGTACATAATTTACACTTGTATTCTGTTCATAGTGAGTCTGCTCTCACTTACAGTACGTACTGCTTACTATATAGATGTAAATGGAGCAAAGACTCCTGTGCATCTTCATGTACAGAAGGAGGGTACTGATGTGGCAACTACAAGGCTGCCGAGACCTTATGTGATTGTTCCTCTCTAGAGATACACACAAGGGCACCTGGCCCTGTGATGGATAAGCCTCAGTTACCTTTTAGAGGGAGGTCACGTATGGAGATTATGCGAGACATCTTTATGCCTGCATATTATGTGAATAGGATGAAGCTTCTGGAACTCTCTCCCACACATATAGTACATGTAAAAACACCCAGTCCACTGACAAATATTTCTATGGTTGGTCCAGTAAGGAGACACTATGCTGACATATTGAATGAGATGGTTAGAGAAGCTTGTAAGAAAAGAACGAGATCTAAGAGAAGTGCTAGGGAGGATGACCATGAGCTGAATGATTACCGGGATAGTACAGCACACTTCGGGAATAACATATGGTATCAGCATATGAAAGAAGTGGGAAGGAGGACCTCAAAGGAGGAATGCTTTATATGTGCACTCCTGCCCTATAGCATGGGGAAGTCTAAGATCTTCATATCTATTAAAATAGACGTCCAGACAGCACATTGTCTTTCACACATAGCACTCTGTCGGACAAGAGGTCAGTTCATGGGCTGAGATGCCTATCTCAAATGGGCAACTGAATGGACAGATCCAGACAGGGTCGGATTGGCCCCTCGGCCTTTCAGCCCGTGGCCGGGCCGAAATCGTCCCTGGGGAGTGGGGGCCGGTTTCTGGCCATGCCTGAGCCGGTTTGGAAGAAAAAAACATTTTTAAAAGAATACATGTTTCCACATTTCAAAAAAAATAAAAAATAAAAAAGCCTTTCATCCTTCTTAGATCGATAAATGAGTACTAACACAGGTTGGGTCATATTGTATGCATATTTGTTCTATAAAAAAAGAGCTTAAGCATAAGTGCTATACAATAACATTATCATTTGGCCTTGGACGTCTGCTTGGATTCACAGTAATTTAGTGTACTTAGGAACAATGCTATTTGATGCCACTTCCTGTTTTGTCAAGTGCTGAAAGGTCGTGTTTCATCGGTTCCCGGGATGTCACTTTGGGGTGGGGTTAAATGACACTACTCCTGGTGATGTCATCAGAGGACAAGGGTTGTGAGGCAAGGCGTGGGTCAATTTTTTGAGGCCAGGGGTGGGCCACTTTTCTTTGGGTGCCTGGGCGTATTTCTTGTCTCAGTCTGACCTTGGATCCAGAAGAAGATGATAATATCCAAGACACGAAGACAAGAAACAGGGCTCATACTAAGAATCGCGTGATCAGATATGAAAAAACCTGGAGTGAAAGGAGCTGGAATCAAATGGGAAGTAAACAAAAGACTGGATAGCCCAGGAAAATCTGCAGAAGAAATTTGTAGATGGAAGAACAGAGGCCAAATGCAGATCTGGGGATCAGTGCTATCACCAGATGGATGGGAAGAAGGAATGCTGACCTGCAGAGCCTCGGTGCTCATTGGTTGTTATCAACCAGCCATTGACATAGTGCAGATTGGCTGCAAACCTCTTTGGCCAAGACTTGCTAAGCTACTGACCTGGGTCGAAGATAGAGGAGTACCCTTGGAGATTGCAAAGCTGTGCTTCAGAAATAATGACACAAAAAAAGTTGAAGGGATTCAGAACTGTGGATGAATCTCTGATGTACCAGGAATGAAACTTGGAACAGCAGTGATCATGGATCACTATTGGGCGTGTGGATCCAGAGCATATATGAAGCTACCCAAGGATTGGGGAGGGCGGTGCTCACTAGTGAATGTTCATGTTACAGCATTGGTGATTCCTAAAAGTGATTTGAGCCTTGACAGTTTCCCGAAAGCAGATGCTCACCTGAGGAAGTGGAGATCTGTGGAGCTGATTAATCGAATTAAGAGGGAGAACTATTTATCTGCCAAGTCTATAGAAGCTTTTGACTCCATTCCTTATGAACTCAGAGTGTTCAGTCAAACTTCGTCGGTATTCACACTGATCTTCATGCTGAGTATCCAGGTTGGAGCAAATACCAAATGGCTGCATATTACCAGATGGGAATTGCTGCAATCAACACTACCATAAAGGGATTCAATGCTACCAGAGAAGAGATGAGAGCCATACGACTGATGACTCTTCAGAATTGATACGTCCTGTACATGATTACAGCTATGGATGGAGATGCTTGTGCAAATATCGGAAAATCATGTTGCACGTTCATACCTTCTCATGATGACGAGAGTGGCACCTTGACTGAGGCCATAGAAATGCTGATGAAACTACATGTCCAGATGATAGACGAAGTAGAAGACATTGCTGATGACAGCTGGTTTGGATCATTCTTTTCATGGATTCGACAATGGATGGCAGATATGTTCAAGTTCATAGGAGCCCTGATCGTGTTGGTATTGCTTGGATTTTGTGTGATCAATATAATAATCACACAATGCAAGAAGACAGCAAAGGAAGCCATAGGGATGAAAATCATGATTGATGTTGAATCAGGATGGAAGGCCAGAGACTTGACAGACGAAGAAATCAGAGACTTTGTGAAGGCCAGTATCCATGCTGAGGGAACAAAGTTCCTGTATCCAAAGAACCATAAAAAGAACGTGGGAAAGTGGATCTATTGCAGCCCAAGTTGACAGTGCATGCCTATGATTTGGAACAAGGATGAGTATGTGAAATCAGCTGGATGCCTGAAGGGAGTCATAAAGATATGGATCCCAAAGAAGCATTTTTTCAGACCAGGATATCTAGATATGAAGGATGATGGGAGAGTGGTCGATGAATCGCCCAGAGTGGGAGTGTAGAGAAGGAGCCAAGTACCCCCACCTCAAACACTTCACCCATATTGCCTATATGTTGGGAACCAGAGTGTAAGACATGTGCGGTACCAGTGAAAATACTGATAATGAGGAGAATCCTGAAAGCAAGGTTCCCATTGAGAAAGCCATACCTGCATACGAGACAGTATGATGGGCATTTGAATGAAATCCCGGAAGAAGCAAGACCAATAAATGGAAGGGGAGAATGGTAACGTCACATGAAGCTAAGCTGACGTACATGGAAGAGATGCCGAGACAAGAGAATGCAGATATTCTATAAGGCATCAAGAAGGTATCAAAGATAAGTGATATCTTGGGATCAAGATGAAGAAACGTATGCTGCAGATATGATGAAGATATCAAGTTATTTTACACGTGTACAGACACAAAGAAACGCAAGCAGACAAAGTATTCTTTTGGCCAGCTTTATAGTAAATAGATTGCGGCATGCGCCAACATATACATGTATTGAAGTGAGTAAAGAATGGATGTTTCCACTACGTATTATAGAAAAGCTGGACCAGAGAAGGAAGGCCTCTTTTCCAGTGTATCGCGGTTAGAAAAGCAATTGAATTACAGAAGTAGATCTCAGAAAGGCAAGGCTGGACGAGTCCCAAGAAGCCAAGGTCTTATCAGGGTGGGCTGAACAGACATTGAATACAAATCGTGTAAAAGAACGAAACTATTGTTCAGAAGGCATGAACAAAAACAAGGAAGACGTCAGAGGTCAATTAGAAAATATTATTTTAAATACACTGGAGCTCGATTTTGTGGTCTTCAGTCACGTTGAAGGATGAAGTTGGACGAACACGATGGTCACACCTACGCATGAGGGCAGAGCGTGCCTTCACTCCCCTGAATACTCCAGAGCAAAAGAACACTCCCAAGGACAATTTCAAAGCCTTAATTGACAGCAGACCACTGAGGTGATGGGAGATGAATATGCTAATTGGTGGGAAGCTATGGTTAAGACTAGCTCTCCAGCACCTGGAAGACCAGCCTGCATGCTGCTAACTTAGGTGGAAAAGTACTGATGGAGGTTAACGTGCCAACCAATGGCAA
This sequence comes from Ambystoma mexicanum, assembly GCF_040938575.1. Taxonomy (NCBI): domain Eukaryota; kingdom Metazoa; phylum Chordata; class Amphibia; order Caudata; family Ambystomatidae; genus Ambystoma; species Ambystoma mexicanum. Next base: position 198,735,909 of record NC_090925.1, read on the forward strand.
GGGGCTGCTTGAGTAAGGGTCCTACAGTTTGTGTAACCAATCAGATGTTGTGTATTTAGCGACATTCATAGTGACCTGTTTAAGGGGAGGGCTTAGTTGCCCCATCTGATGTTAAGAAACGTATCACTTTTCTTCACTCTCTTAGACGAGTATGGATCGTATACTTAGAGGTTCCTTAAGAACCTATCACAATTGCCACTAGGTCTTTGTAGTTTGCCACATAGGATGACATTAGTAATACGTTCGTTAACGTCATCAATGATGTTTTTTTGCTATAAAAGAATTCTTTTTTTAAGATACATTGAGAGATCTAACGCTGAGACATCCGTTGATGTCCGTTGTACTCCCGGTTTTAGATAATTGATATTAAAATAGTTACCTTTTTGCCAACTACCTGAGTCATTTCGATTATTGATGTTTGAGTAACTTCTGCATCCCCCATCCTTCTCATGTCACGATTCCTGCCCCGAGCCTCCCCGGCATATCAGGCTGGAGCCAGGTCACGATTACCTAGTCTGCCCCTAAGGGCCTCTCCATCTCCCCAGAGACCTACTTGGACTCAGACTTGGTGTCTTTGGCACCAAGCTCACACACAGTCCTGAGATCTACTTAGCATTGGACTTGCAATGTATTTTGGGCCAATGGATGCCCCCATGTAATTCAGTTCCTTGAACTGGATGAGCAGTCTAGTCTTTCGGGTGTGGCTCAGCCCAGAGATACCTGGGATACCTAATGACTATTTAAACCACGCCTGGCCTGAGAAACATGCTTTGCGTTTCTCTGTACCTGCAGCGTGACACTCACCATGCTGGGATCTCCAAAGAGGCCCACTTCTTTCTTCAGCGCCAGCACACCTGCAAGAACAAGAACATTGTTACCAATATTCACCTTGAAGAGCATCCAACTTCTGTCCGGCTCTTCCCAGTGTTGCGGATTCCTACGGCAGAGTCATCTCCATCTCGGCACGCCACGCCCTACGAAAAGGGGGGAAGAATAGAAGAAAAGACGTTATTAAGCATTCAGCAATACTTAGCTCTCTCGAATTTGCAAAGAGAGTTTGATCCTTACCTGAACTCCCGTCAATCGGACAACTTCTGCTCCGGAGCATGCCGCCGATCTGAAAAAGGGGAAAAGACAAAGCAGGTTAGCGCAAAAACATTTAGGAGGCGCCGCACATCGCGCTTACTCACCGCCGCTCATCTCCTCAGCTCGCTGCCATGGTGGGTTACTGCGGCACCTAAAAGGACACGGAAAAGGCGAACATTGGTTAGTGCGAAGGAAGCCAATAAGCATCACGCTCCGCACTCCTACTTACGTCAGCAGTGTGTCGCTGTGATGCTGGAAATGCATCGGAAGGGACAGGGCCTCCGTATCCTTGTCCTTTACTGTTTTTATCGTGTGTTCTGTCGTGTTTTCCGCGCAGGAGTTCATGTGGGACTCCTGGCGGTGCAGCTCTCTCTCCTTTGGGTTTGGTGAACAGACCCGTGGGATACCCTTATGGCACCCATGGGTAGGTGTACAACCCTGTGCCCCTAGTGTATGCTTTTGGGCACCTGTGTGTGACCCACAGAGCAGGGTACGGTCTGGTAGCAGGGTACGGGCTGGTGGCAGCTCCGTGCTGAAATGACTGGTGCCCTGAGCATCCTCCATTTTGGGATGCCCAGGCCCTGTCATTGGAATCGGTAGATTCCTGATGGAGACAAAATGGCCCCCATGGCCTCTTGCCTTCCATCACCTGTTACCCTGATCTTCCCGAAATCCCAGGAAGCCCTGCCTCTGTCCCTTCCCCCTGACTGGCTGTTGGGTGGAAGTTCTGTATATGGTAGTGTGGGGAAGTGCCGACCAGACTGGCTGGAGCCTTCTCAACGACCATATGTTATGGGTACGCCTGTGGGTGGGACCTGGGTGAATGGAGTGTGTGACGAATATACATTCTATGTTGTGACTGTCTAGTATCTGGTATTTGACACAATGGTTGAGACAGCCCTGCCCGAAACCGGTATGAATGGAGCTTGGAGTGTTGAATGGCTCGGTGCTTGTCCCAATAAACATAACTTGTTGTGAGTGTCTGGAGAGAAGTGAATGGCCTGAATACCTCGTGTGCCTGATTGGCTGCCTGCCTGCATGAATGCCGTAGTCGTGATTGGATGCTTGAGTGCGACCCAGCGGAATGAATGGGAGATCAACAGTATATCTCGGGACCTCTCACTGCTAGGAATCGTGTTCAGAAGCTGAAGTCCACTACGACGAGTAACTGGAGTGAAGCTTAACCTTGAGACCTGCTGGACGAGAAGAATTGCTGTTGCTCTCCTTCGCAATCTGAAAGCTGCTGTGCTTCAAGAACTGATGCAGAGAGGACCTGGTAAGGCGCCCTCTTCCCGAGCCATGAGGGACCATCGTGCACAGCTGATCTTTGCCTAAGCTGCCGGGTAGACAGACCTTCGACAGGCTGGCGACCCGATACGGGAACTGCTGCGGAACTCCAAGGAGAAGCAGCCTACTGTTGTCCACCACTGTCGCCGACCGCCATCGCCGACCGGAGCCGCCGTTCTCCCGTTGCCTAAGAACTTCATTTATCCAAGGACGCTCTCGTCCGCATCCTCGCCGCTGTATCCTGCTGAAGAAGGCCTGACCGTCGACGCGCCGAGGAGCATCCACCGGTGGGTTTCTCGCCACCCAAAGACCACAGAGAGGCCGACGACTCAACGCCCTTGCTGGGCCACAGTTTTTCAACTCTTTGCGGTCCAGAACTATCGACACTGAGGTGCCCTGCACGCCTCTTCCTGGCAGGACGTTTACGCTTCCCCGTCAATGAGCACCGCTAGGAACGACGCGGCCACTTCACCGTCGTAGCTCGACCTGTTCTCCGTCGGACGTTCGACGACCCGTGACTCCTGCCTGAAAGGGAGGACACTCAAGAAGGGTTGTCGATTTCCCCGACGCGGAACACTACAACACCAAGGTACTTTGGGGTTGCAGAACTATTGGGAAGTCTAAGGGTGAACAATATATTGACTGGGCTTGTATCTTTCTTCTACAGGTTGCCAGAGCTGTGTTTAACGGTAGTTATCAGTATTCTGCCTATTGCTCAACCATCCTGCTTTCCTTCCTCTCTCTACTGCTGGTTTCCTCTTTATTTTGATCTGTGTGTCATTCTGACCATATGCACTTTAATAAGATCCAATAACGTTAGTGGTACCACTTTAGAATTGTACATATTTACCAATGTTGATTTCCGGAGCACAAAGTGAGTTATCGTGATCGTGTAAATGACTTTGAATATTAATTATATAAAGACTGTGTTTTAACTGATACAGTGTGTGTACATTCCTTCGTGGGTGCTTGGGGACCACACTGTACTTAAGAACCACCCCGCATCACCTCGCGAGAAGCTAGGCCTTGATTGCTCGCCCATTGCTACCGTAATAGAGAATCTTGGCAGGGGTCTCTGTGACTCCCCTCTACCATATAGAGAGCGGAAGTGCAGACCCCCCCTCTGGTCTTTACAGTCGCCATCCTCAAGACCTTCACCACCTAAGGAAAAAAAAGACACAGTATTAAAGGGACTAGAGCCATCAGAACTTTCGTAAGGCTCATTCCACTTACCGGCCGGGCTGAAGTCGCAGCAAGCCCGGTCTGCCGGGCCCATGCCAGTGAAGCAACTAGGCACCCTTCAGCCCGCATCACCCAAAGGCAGGACGGAGAGCGCCCCACATCAAAAAACAAGGTGAGGAGAGAACCGGGGGAAGGTTGGGACCCACGGAAGAAGGGGGGCCAGACAAGCAAGACCAATAGGGAATTGACCTCTGGTAATCCTGTGTTTCAGGACCAGTGCTTGGTTGAGCAAAGTCCAGGGAAGGGTTCGAAGTGGTCGGAAGTCCGGACTGGCTGAGTGGCGTCCCCGTGGATTTCAGGTGAGCGTTACATCTCAAGAGTATTGCTACCTCGTTTTAAAGGGCTGGAGTACATCAGTTCAATCCATTGGGTGTTGATTATTCACTTGTCAATACCACCCCTTCTATTTCATATTTTGTAAATTTTTTCTGGATTAGTTGGACTACCTCTATTTTCATAACTTCATCTTTTTTCTTATTCTTTTCCTGTAATAGCCGGCAGTGATGCACTATTGTCCACTGGATCGGGTAACATGGTTTTACTTCCATTCCCATCTGTTTCTTCATCTGTCTCTGTGCTGGCTCGGGCAACCCATGCAATAAAATGTGGTAAAATAATGCCACTGTTTTTTCACATGGCTCCCTCGTTTCAATCTGCCATTGCTCTTAAATATCCTTAATGTAAGCAGTAGGGTCTTCATCTTCCTTCATCTTACGCGTCATAATTACACCCATATCTGATGTATCGGGATATTGTACTCTGGGAGCCCTCCAAACATCTACTCTACAATTATTAAATGGCGCTCCATCATGCACTGTATTTTGTGCTGTTACGCCTGAATACCCTCCTCTCCTCCATATGTCATCAGCTCTCACCCCAAGGATGGCTGCCAGGAGACCCTTAATGTCCCCTATGGACAGCATATTTCCTCCTGTCATTTTTTCTAATTCGTATATACATTTGCTAGCGCCCGCAGTCAAGCTCAGGAGCTTGCATCTTAAATTATCATTATCCGTCTGTGGCCACAGAGTATACTGTTGTCGAGTTCCTTCTTTTTCCAATAAAGAAAATTGTGTAAACCCCAGCCCGCAATCGTCTCCCATCGTCACCCTATCCATAGCCAGGATGATCGTCGCTGACTGTCTCCTTGCTGGTAATGATCTTAGTCTGCTGACATATGGCAGTGATTCTCCTTTCTCACTATATGATCATCCTCTGGGACGCTGTGGGTATGCTATAGGATCTGGCGTTCTATCCTTATGATGTTCCAAATCCAACCATCTTGCTTCTTTTTCTAGCTGCAGGCCTTCCTCCGGGGTGCATGTGCTTCCCCCTCTTGCCTCATGGATGGACTCCCTGTCCTCGTCTGACATCTCTTGTTCCCAAGAAGTACGACTACTCTCTCCTTCACCCTGTCCTAAGTTCAGTCTGCTTAAGGACAAAGGGTCTGGTTGGCTCTAGGATTGGAACCTGCCCATGCTAAGCACCATTTATAGGTTGGAAGGTTTGTTCTGGTGTCGCAAGATCACAGGAGTGGTTAGGGGTTTAGCCAGGACCCCAATTTGGTGCGTATGAGAGGTGGGTTTACTCCTGGTTATCTTGTCTGATTTTCAATATCAATAATCCTTCTAACACGGTAGTTAGTGCGATACAGGTTCGCTTTTATTGGTGGTTTTTGAAAGATTCCTCTTGATGCAATAATTAGTGTGTAGAACACTGTTATGGCATTTTGTGCCTTGGTGCGGTCAGCCGACACGTGTTTCAACCCATAAGGGTTATTGTGTTGTGGGTGGCTGTCCTTATGGCAGTCTGAAGCCACAGGGAGCAACTCATTACAGACACTACTCTGACGAAGAGCCCAATAGGAGCTAGACTGCCATAAGGACAGCCACCCACAACACAATAAGAACCCCACCTAGGGATCATAGCAAGACATACCTGCCTTGAGAAAGACCCTTATGGGTTGAAACACGTGTCGGCTGACCGCACCAAGGCACAAAATGCCATAACAGTGTTCTACACACTAATTATTGCATCAAGAGGAATCTTTCAAAAACCACCAATAAAAGCGAACCTGTATCGCACTAACTACCGTGTTAGAAGGATTATTGATATTGAAAATCAGACAAGATAACCAGGAGTAAACCCACCTCTCATATGCTTAAGGACAATGCCCTATGCTCAAGACGGAACAGATTTTCTTCTCCACTCTGTATCTGGAAGGCTAGGGATTGATCCTATCTTTTTCGACTTCCATAGTTGCTTCCAACTTTTAATTCTTGAAAGGCCTTATCGATTCTGTCTCCAATACTTCCTCTGTCAAAATGTTCTTCTTCCGATACTACTCTGGATACCCCTGGCATTTCTTTCATTATTGGAAGAAACTCATCTACTCTATCCCGTTGTATCGGGGAAGTCGGCCTTACTAGCTCCCTTCGAATAAGGCTGGACTAAGACTACCGCTGCCTCCTTCTTCATTCTAGCTCTTCATCTAACTCCCTTCATTTTCTTACTTCTCTCCTAACTCCATCATCCTCTTGTTTTCGTTCTTCTCTTCTTACTCCTGCCCTCCTTTCCTCTTCCTCTGTTTGGCTCTGTATCCTTCTGTTTCCCAATCTTTGCGCTTATTCTTCCTCCGATCTTTCTCTTTCCAATCGATTTCTTTCTTCAATCACTCTCTGCCTATTGTCATATATTCTTTGCTCTTCTGCCCTTTCTTCCTTTTTCTCTTGCTCCTCTTGATACATCTGCTCTCGTCGTTCCCTGCCCTTTCTTTTATGTTCATCTTCCTTCAGTCTCTGCTCTCGTTCCTTATCTCTTCTATCTTGTTCATCTCTATCTTCCTTTTGTCTGACTTCCTCAATGCTTTTCCCATCTAACTTGAGTAATTTTTGTCCTCCCATCCATTTGTTCTGGATGAGCGTTACCTCATCAGCTTTATTCTTTTCTGCTTTCCATCTCTTGATCTCTCTTTCTATTTCTGTCGACACATTCGACCGTTCACTCTTTTCCTCTCTGTCTTGTATAGTCTTAAAAATCTCCTCTCTTCTCTTATTCTCCTCTGAACTATCATCACTGTTATAAGGCTTACCACCTTCCTTCCTATATTGGCTAAGCATCCACTTTCTCTTCCTTGTACATTTTCCCGATTTTCTAAAATAGCAAGCCTTTTCTCCAATTTCTTCCTCAAGTACGCAGCATGCAAGTATGTGGTCATACGTTGCAATACCACTTCTAACAGCAATCCCCCTTGTGGCCACGACATGAACATCTTATCTGCCATGCCTTTTACCCATTCCGCACTATACTGTTTGAGCTTGGGAATGTGCTTTGGCAGTGTCTTGCATAAGAGGAGTATCTCCCATGATGACAAGTCTCAATTGACTTTCAATACCAGATTTATTAAATGTTTTTTAAATCACTTTCTTACCAACACTTCAAAATAATAAATATGAGTGCACATCATCAATCGCCGCTCAAAACCTCTAGTCTTTCAATTTATTAACTATCTCTACTTTTGGGTCGGTACCAACCTCTTCACTAAGGTATTTACTTATAGTTTCTCAAATTGTTCTCACTGATTTCACAACTTCTACTGCCTCTTCAATTTTTCTACTTAGCAGACAAACAAGACAAACTAGTCGACTTTACACATTTACATAAATCTCTATGATCACACTTTTTTCTTCCTCGCCTCTTTATATAAATACCCTGTTACTGGGTGTGAGACATCACCTTATGTAAACCTGTTCACACGTTTTATGTTTCTCTCTACTCCGACTGGAGTTTGGGATGTCTCCATCTGAATCCCCCTTGGGCCAGGTCTCTCCAGGCAGTCTCTCTATCTCTACACAATATTTCCAGTTACTTAACACAATCCTATCCCCTTAGTTTGCCATTCGCCTCAGTCTACTCACCATTCGTTTGTCAATTGACTCAAGGCCTTTGGTATCGTCTCCTCCTCCAACCGACCACTTTGCCTTGTATCCACAGAGTGCCTGTGGAAACCGGGCAGAGATTTCATCAAAGAGGGACCTGCCCACTGTCTCGACTCTACTTGCAAGTTTTCTATTGGGCCGCTCTCCACAGGAAACCCTGCGATCTTCCTGCTAGATGGCGGAGGATGTCCGATTGTCCGAAGTTCTGGAGACAAACTAGTTTGGATCAAAACCATCCATAGTGCTACCATGTGAGCGTTGGAGCCCTTTTTGACAACGCACATGCAGTGGATGTGAGACAGAATAACTGTGATGCCAAATATTCGAACCAACTCAGGAAGATGGCAAAGTATTTCTGTTTTATTATCAATTATCTAAATTATGGAGTTACAACAGACATCAACAGAGGTTCGGCCAAGCTCTCAGGGCAAATCCCTAAAAACAATCTTTTATACTAAAAATTTGTCATAAGTGATGTCATACTACGTGGCAAATAAGAACAATCTATGGGGGATTGTGCTAGGACTAAGGGGAACATCTAAGTATACTTTCTATAAGGGATTGGGTTGTGATTGGGTCTCTACTATCAGGTGGACAACTTGTGCCCTCCTCTAGTGCAAGTCATGCTCAACACTATTAAGAAAGCAACTTATTATTGGCTCTAAAACTATAAGGCTCTGTGTTATATGCCCCTCTATAATTGGTTGGAACTGTTGTGCCATGTCTGGAACATTTGGTTCATTTAGCAGCACATAAGCTCATTCCCAGGTGCTGGCAGGGGGACTTGACTTTACCTCCCCTTCCAATTAGCACAACGTCTTTCAGCACCCATGCCTTCTGCGATGACGATTGTCTTTGAACTTGGCCTTGCAATGGATTTTCATCGCTGGGAATATAAGAGAGTATGGGTATGCACTTATCTTAGTTCTGTGACTGCATGCCCATCTCTATTTTTATCCTTAGTTCACGTGACAGGAGACCACGATCTGGTATATTTTACAGTAATTAAATGTCTTTTAAATGAATAAACTTGGCACACATAAGAGATCATTATAAGTATGGCGGTACAGCAACAACGGCGCCGGTAGTGCTACCAGCGCCATTGCTACCGTACCGCCATACTATGAGCTGTGCTCGCTGGTGCTGCACTGGCCGCCAGGTCAGACCTGGGGGACTGACAGGCACCCGCAAGCACAGCAAGTCGGATGCACCGGCACCGTTGAAAACGGTGCCGGTGCATCCGACGTACCCATTCCCATTGAGCCCTATGGGGCTCGAATGTGAATGGGAATGTACCGGGCCCGGCAACCGCGAAAGGGCAATTACCAGGTCCGGCTGGGCCAGAATAGCCCGGTAATTGCCCATTCCTGGGTGGCGGACACAAATGCGAGTTTGGAGGTAGCCTTGCCGGTTTTACCGGCAAGGCTATCTCCAACTTCATAATGAGGCCCATGGTGTTCTTTTCTCTTCTCTTAACAAGGGAGGATTCAGCTTCTCATGTTAACTGCCTTTGATGTACCTGTGGAATAAATGTTAGGTTAATGCAAGGCAAATCATGACTGAAATGTTCTCTAACTCCAGTAGGTTCACAAAATCTTCAGAAACTTTCCCATCAACTCATTCTGGTGTGATGTTTCAGCGGTATAGTTATATGCTGAAAGGTGGGCTGGTTCCTTTGAGTGAGTTCCATAAAAAAGCCTGTTATGGTACAGGTGATTGTTCTGCAATTGGTGAAGCTATTTGGTTGCTATCCTAAGGTTTTGGAGGGGAATAGCTTTATACTTTGGAGCGGTTTGCTGGATGGGTATGTAGAAGGATAGTCTTTGTTTGTAGTCTACACATTGTTTAGTAGCGACTGTGCCTTCTGTCTCTTCCTTAGTTTTGTAGTGTTATGTAAGGGGGGAGATGTGTTGGGTTTTAACTAATCTGGTTATTTTCCTATGTGTGGGTCTGAACCTGGAATGTTGAGAATGGGGTGTTGGCTCTGAGAATGTATTGCTTTGATTCCAAAAAAGTCAATTTGGAACTTATGCTTGGTAAAGAGGGACCGGTGGATGCTTCTCTCCCATAAACTTGTCTTTTGTCTATCCTGTTGTACTTACCTGTAACATACGAACCCAGTAAAGACCACTTATGTCACCTGAGGCTCCTGAGTAATATGTCCAACACAAAACCTACAATTTAACAACCCTTCCTGACTTCCTGGCGCCGTTGCCTACGCCCTCTCTGACAATGACTCCTCCTGACTCCCTGACGCCGTTGCCTACTCCCTCTCTGACAATGGTCCCCCATGACTCCCAGGCACTATTCCCAACCCCTTCACTTACTCTGTTACCTACTTCCTGTCTGACACTGCCCGTTTCACCTGCCCCTCAATGATACAGGTGTGTCACCCTCTCTGACACTCTTTCCTTCTCCCTCCTCTGAGACTGGCCTGGGCCCCACCATTCTCAGGGGCAAGGGCCGTGCCTCTCTCTATGACGCAGGTCAATTCTCGCTCTCTAGCACGCTCCCCTTCACTCTGACAGTATTCCCTCCTGGCCCACTGACACTATTTCTGACATCATCTCCTCAGCCTTCTCTGACGCTATTCCCTACTCACTCTCTGACCATGTTCGCTGCTCTCTCTCTGATGCTGATCCCTCCTGACTCCCTGGCACCGCTGCCTTCTCTGACACTGCCTAGTGTTTCTTTTCTGACACTGATCACTGCTCCCACTCTGTTCCCTACTCCCTCTTTGACACGGGTCCCTCCATTCCACTTTGAAACCTGTGCCTCCTCTCTCAGTGACACAGGTGTGTCATCCTCTGTGACACTCTCCCCTTCTCCCTCCTCTGACACTACCCCCCACCCCCTCATTTTTGGCACAGGCGCCTCCTCTCTCAACGACACAGGTGTGCCACCCTCTCAGGCACGCTTCTCTTGGCCTTCCTATGGCGGGGGTCCGCCCAGCCCTCCTTTCTCAATGACACGGGTCGGGCCTCCCTCTCTGACGCCGGTCGATTCTGCCTCTCTGACAGCATCCCCTCTCCCTCTCTGTCACAGGCCCCTCCCCTCTCAATGACACTGGTCGGGCCTCCCTCTCTGACGCCGGTCGCTGCTCTCCCTGGCTCCTCTCTGGTCCCTCCTCCCAGAGGCACACCGGAGGGCTGGCCCCGCGGATAGCCAGGGACCTGGACTCGAGGTGAGCAAAGAGGGTGCTGTGGGGTGCTAACAAGGGGAGGGGGCTGCTGAGAGGAAAGGGGGGGGGCGACGTCAGGGATGGATGCATGCAGGGGGAGTGTGCTGACAGGGGGAGTGTACTGAGAGGACGATGGCGAGGATGCTGAGGTGATGAGGAGGATGCTGAGGTGGTCGCCATGGCAGCTGTAACCAGGAGGTAAGCCTGATTCACCATCTCTCAATATCTCGTATTTCCACTCTTTTCGCTCACGCTTTGGGTTTTGATGTGACCCCCTGTCGCCCTCGGCCTATCGTCCGCCTTGTGGTACCCAGGTCTGTACCCCCGCCTCCTTCTCTATTGTCCGCAGGGATCTCGTGCCCCTCCTCGTGAGGCCTCCCTGAGTCTGTGGAGGTTGGGGTTGGCGGGGAAGGGGCGTGGGAGGGTGTTGTCTGCTGCCCCAGGCTCCTGTGTTGTATCAAGTGTGGGCGAAGGGTACGCTTGCGCCCCCATCCAGCCGTCTGGGCACCCGCCCTCCTGTCCATTGCTTGCTGAGGTGACAGGGGGCTTTACTCGCCAACACATGATAATGTATTTCTTACACCTGCCTGCCATCTCTCTCTCGCAGCTGCTCCTCGCTCACCCCCTCTCTTTTCATCTCTTTTCCTCCATAGCACATCTTTCTTTCCTTCGTCCTGTCTCCCCGCCCCTCTATTACCCCTCCCCACCGCTTCATTCATCTATATGCCCTTCTCTCTTCTCCCGGGTCTGTCTCTCTCCCCCTTTCTTTGCAAGTCAGTGTTTCTTTACTTCTTTCCGCGCACCCCTCTCTCTCTCGCTTGCTCCCTCTCCCTCTGCTCTCTCTGTTTCTCCCTCTCTCTCCCTCCCTGCATGTACCCGGCCCCTCCTCCCTCGCCTATCCCCCTCTCGTCCTTATCTCTCCTTCTGCACCTGCCACTCTCGGGCACTCCTTTATTTCATCCTCCTGTGTCTGCTTTATTTTCACCCCCGCCCCCCCTCGCCTCTGTCTTCCTTCCTCTATCTACCACCCTGTGATCACTGTCTCTTCTGAGACCCCCCGCCCCTCCCCCACCTACTTGATTCTATCGCTCTTCCTGCCCCCTCACACCCTCCCTGTGTTTGTCCTGACACTCAGGGCTGTTGCTAGGTCTGGAAAAGGTCAGGGGCTAATGTCAGGAGTGTTGGGACTCAGTGCTAGCTAGCCTTTTGGTTCTAGCCCCTGAGCTTCTACTGCCCCTTCCTCTCTCTTTCCGGGCATCTCTCTCTTTTCCCTTTCTTTGTAGCACTTTTCCTCTCTTCCCGTGTCTCTCCCTCCCTTGCTTCATCTGTCCTCGCATTCGCTTGCATTCTGCATTTTTCTCGTCCCACAGGTATACTCCTGTCTCCCCTTCCTACCCTCTTCCTGCCCCCTGTGTATGGGCTTCTCTCTATCTGCCTTTATATTTCTTCACCCCCCCTACATATTCCTATACCTGTGTCTACCCTGTCTCGCCTCCTTCATGCACATGACTTTCACTGTCCTGTATCTCTCACTGTCAGCCTGTCTCAAACACGCATCCCTCCTAGATCACACCTTCCGCCCACTGTTTTCCCTTGCCCACGCCTTTTTCAGGGATGTCATTTCACCAAAATGCCAGGGGTAGCGGAAGTGACATCACACGACCCTTGACCCCCTGATGACATCACAGGAAGTGAGACCCCACCACGAAGTGATATCGCGGGAAGCAATGAACACAACCTTTCACCCATTGACAAAACAGGAAGTGGCATCACATAGCATTATACACTACAAAAAATATGGTTAAGATATCACTATAATGTGATGTACATTTCATACAAGAATGGATTGCCAAATGTATCGTTAAGATGAGTGTGTATAGGCCCATATTACCAAATTACTGTGAATGCAAGCAGACGTCCATGACCAAATGGTAATGATGTGTTATTATACAGCACTTACGCTTAAGCGCTTTATATAGACAAAATATACACCCAATATCACCCAACCTGTGTGGGTACTCATTAATTGACCTCAGAAGGATGAAAGGCTGAGTTGAGGCGTTTAAGAACAGACTAAATCAGTGACTCACCCCCTGAAGTTTGCCTGAAATAAACCTTTAATGAGTCTAGCAATTATTGTATAGAATTCCAGAAAGACACATTATTTGGTATTCCTATTCTTTCTTATTTAGGGTCAGTGCTGAAAGTGTTAGACTTGTGGCACTCCTGTTCTTATTTTTCTTCTTTTTTTTAAGGGGCCTGAACAAGAAAGTCAGCCACTCCAGAAGTAAAGAGCCACATGGTGCTGGCCACAGCCCAGGAGGTGGCAATACAAAAAAAAAAAATGAAAATATAAATCTTATTTTTTTTTTAAGAGGTCGCAAGGGAGACCACATAAGTCGCAAGGGAGACCTCAGAGGTCGCAGTTGCAAAATGACGTCCCTGTTCTTTTTGTGTTTGTTTCTGTAACTACCCCATTATCTGCTTCCCTCCTTCTATATCTGTCTCACTCTCCCCGCTCCCTCTTTCTGTGTCTACCCACTTACTGTCTCATTCTATGTCTGTCTCACTTCTGGTCTCCCTCTTCTTTGCATGCCTGCCCAATGTCTCCCTCTTTCTAGGTCTACCCACTCTCTATCTCTCATCCTCTGCCTCCCTCTTTCTATACCTGTCTCACTTCTGGTCTCCTTCTTTGCATGCCCGCTCAATGGCTCCTCTTTCTAGGTCTACCCACTCTCTATCTTTCACCCTCAGCCTCCCTCTTTCTATACCTGTCTCACTCTTGGCCTGCCTCTTATGTTCAATGCCCAATCTCTGTCTCCCTCTTTTTACAACTCTCTCCCACTCTTGATCTCCCTCTTTCTTTCTCTACCCACTGTCTCTCTCTTCCTCTGTCTGTCTCCCTCTTCTTTGATCTCCCTCTTTCTTTCTCTTCCCACTGTCTCTCTCTTCCTCTGTCTGTCTCCCTCTTCTTTGACTGCCCACTCTGTCTCTCTCTTTCTATATCTCTCTCTTTTAATATCCCTCTTTCTCGGTCTACCCACTCTTTGTCTCTCACTCTTGATCGTTCTCTTCCTTTCTCTACCCACTTACTGGCCCTCCCTATATCTGTCTCACTCACTGTCTCCCTCGTTCTATGTCTACCCACTTACTGGCCCTCCCTATATCTGTCTCACTCACTGTCTCCCTCTTTCTATGTCTACCCACTTACTGGCCTTCCCTATATCTGTCTCACTCACTGGCTCCCTCGTTCTATGTCTACCCACTTACTGGCCCTCCCTATATCTGTCTCACTCACTGTCTCCCTCTTTCTATGTCTACCCACTTACTGGCCTTCCCTATATCTGTCTCACTCAGGGTCTCCCTCTTTCTATGTCTACCCACTTACTGGCCTTCCCTATATCTGTCTCACTCACTGGCTCCCTCGTTCTATGTCTACGCACTTACTGGCCCTCCCTATATCTGTCTCACTCACTGTCTCCCTCTTTCCATGTCTACCCACTTACTGTCTCTCTCTATATCTGTATCACTGCTGGTCTCCCATTTCTTTGTGTGCCCGCCCAATGTCTCCCTCTTTCAAGGTCCACCCAGTCTCCGCCTCTCACCCTCTGCCTCCCTCTTTCTTTATCTGACTCACTCGCTGTTTCCCACTTTCTATGCATGCCCACTGCTGTGTTTCCTTTCTATATATGTCTCACTCTTGACTTCCCTCTTCTTTGTCGTCCCACTCTGTCTCTCTCTTTCTATATCTCTCTCACACTTGATCACCCTCTTCCTTTCTCTACCCATTTACTGGCTCTCTCTTTCTATGTCTGTCTCACTTCTGGTCTCCCTCTTTTTTGCATGACAGCTCAATGTCTTCATCTTTCTAGGTCTACCCACTCTCTGTCTCTCTCACCCTCTGTCTCTCTCTTTTTATATCTGCCTCACTCGATGCCTCCCCCTTTCTATATCTCTCTCACTCATCTCTTTGTGTGCCCGCTCAATGCCTTCCTCTTTCGAGTTCTGCCCACTGTCTGTCTCCCTCCTCCTATATCCGACCGCCACCCCTCTCCCCATGTTGCTCTTTCTGCATCTGTGCCTCTCCCTCTCTCCATGTCAGTTCCACCCTCTGTCTCCGCCTTCCTGTGTCTATCTCTTTACTTTCTCTCTCTGCCGCACCCTCTACCTGTCTCTCTCTCTCCTTGCACACATTACACTCTGCGTGGTGCACTCTCGAGTTCTAGTATTCTGTATCTGCCCCCCCTCCCCATCTATCTGTATGGGGTTGCCTGTCTCCCGCTTCCAGTAACTGCCTCTTCTCATTCTGATTCTCTAACTGGCCAGACCCGTGACTCCCTTCCCTTTAAATGTCCCACACTCTGTCTCTCTCTTCCTCTGCCTCCGTATTAGCGTAACTGGCTGTCTCTCTAGTCCAATCCTTTGCTTGCTCTTTCTGCGGCAGAACCGCTCCCCGCCTCCCTCTTATGGACCGCTTCCCCGCCCTTTGTTCCACGCCCTGTACTTGCTCTACTGGAAGTCTCTCTTCCTTCCTGTAACTGTCAAAGAATGTCTCGCTCTTCCTGTTTCTGCCCTACTTGCTCTCTGTCTCTTTCTATATCTGCTCCCTCACAGCCTCTTCCTACATATGACCTACTCTCTCTGTAAAACTCTCCTTCTGTATCTGTCCCACTCTATGCCTCTCATCCTGCATCTGTGCCACTCTATGCCTCTCATCCTGCATCAGCCCAACTCTGTGCCTCTCATTCTGTATCTGCCTCACTCTCTGCCACTCATCCTGTATCTGCCCCACTCTCTACCTCTCATCCCGCATCTGCCCACTCTCTGCCACTCATATTGTATCTGCCCCACTCTCTGCCTTTCATCATGTATCTGCCCCACTCTATTCCCCTCATCGTGCATCTGCCCCATTCTCTGCCTCACACCCTACATCTACCTCACTCTATGTCCCTCACCCTGCATCTGCCCCACTCTCTGCCTCTCACCCTGCATCTGCCCCATTCTCTGCCTCACACCCTACATCTGCCTCACTCTATGCCCCTCACCCTGCATCTGTCCCACTCGCTGCCACTCACCCTGTATCTGCCCCACTCTCTGCCTCTCACCCTGCATCTGTCCCACTCTATGTCTCTCATCCTGTATCTGCCCCACTCCCTGCCTCTCATCCTCTGTCTTCCCCCACTCTATGCCTCTCATCCTGTATCTGCCACACTCCATGCCTCTCATCCGGTATCTGCCCCACTCCCTGCCTCTCATCCTGTATCTGCCCCACTCTGTGCCTCTCATCCTGCATCTGTTCCACTCTCTGCCTCTCATCCTGCATCTGCCTCACTCTCTGCCTCTCATCCAGCATCTGCCCCACTCTATTCCTCTCATCCTGCATCTGCCCCACTCTATGCCTCTCATCCTGCATCCGTCCCACTCTATGCATCTCATCCTGCATCTGTCCCACTCTATGCCTCTCATCCTGCATCTGTCCCACTCTATGCCTCTCATCCTGCATCTTCCCCACTCTATGCCTTTCATCTGTATCTGCCCCACTCCATGTCTCTCGCCCTGTATCGGCCCCACTCTATGCCTCTCATCCTGTATCTGCTCCACTCCCTGCCTCTCCTCATGTATCTGCCCCACTCTATGCCTTTCATCCTGTATCTGCCCCACTCCCTGCCTCTCATCCTGTATCTGCCCCACTCAATGCCTCTCCTCCTGTATCTGCCCCACTCTATGCCTCTCATCCTGCATCTGCCTCACTCTCTGCCTCTCATCCTGCATCTGCCCCACTCTATGCCTCTCATCCTGCATCTGCCCCACTCTATGCCTCTCATCCTGCATCTGCCCCACTCTATGCCTCTCATCCTGCATCTGCCCCACTCTATGCCTCTCATCCTGCCTCTGTCCCAATCTATGCCTCTCATCATGCATCGGTCCCACTCTATGCCTCTCATCCTGCATCTGTCCCACTCTATGCCTCTCATCCTGCATCTGCCCCACTCTATGCCTCTCATCCTACATCTGCCTCACTCTCTGCCCCTCATCCGGCCTCTGCCCCACTCTATTCCTCTCAACCTGTATCTGCCCCACTCTATGCCCCTCCTTCTGTATCTGTTCCACTCTATGCCGCTCATCCTGCATCTGCCCCACTCTATGCCTCTCATCCTGCATCTGTCCCACTCTATGCCGCTCATCCTGCATCTGCCCCACTCTATGCCTCTCTTCCTGCATCTGTCCCACTCTGACTCTTCCTTCCTGTTGCATACTCTTTCTAACTCTAGCTCCACCCCGTCCTCTCTTTTACAGACATCCCCACTCTATGCCACTCTCTCTCTCCCCATCCCTCTCCCCTCTATCTTTCCCCCTCCCACTCTCTTTCCATCTCCCTCCCTCTGCCCTCTCTCTCTCCCTCACGCCCACTCCCCCTCTCTCTCGCACTCTCTCCTCTCATCACCATCGCCCTCTCATTTCCTTTTTCTGTCCCTCTGTCCCTCTCTCTCCCTTCCTGTGTCTATCCCTGCTAGGAGTTGTGGCCAGCCCTTGGTGACGGGAGGGTTGGCAAACACTAGCAAGTATGTGTCACCAAACCAAGCCGAGGCAATAGTGCAGTAAGGATGGGCAGCCGGTAACAATGCCTGCCCTTTTGTAGGCGTGCAAGCGTCCTGTCATCTTCCTGAGGTCTGTGAGTGAGGCACAGTGAACTAATCAGAATAAGGGAGCACAGTCTCGGGAGGATAGCTCAGGGGCAACGTGCTCGCCTTGGAAGCAAGACGATGCGGAGGAACACAGGTTCGATCCCCGGGTCCGCGCTTAGAAACCTCTGGCTATTAGGCGCGTTATAGATAACCTATCATATCAGCGAGGGAAGAAGATGCATGCTATATGGAGTCCAACTCAAGATACACAGTAATGCAATTGCACCAATCTAAGCTCCAAAAATGAACCAATCTCCACCCAGGACAGCAACAGGGATGTATCTGTTAGTTGGGTCGTTGTAAGGTGCCAACCAACCACGGGAAGAGAATCCGACCATCTTTCCCAGGATCGAGGGAAAAGTGCATAAAACAACAGCGAAGCAAGTGCTTGCATTGCGAGGCCAGGGAGAGCTTCCAGATGCAAGGGAGGGTAGTCTGCAGAAGCACACTTGCCCGTAAGATGTCCTGCATAGGGAAGGCCTCAGGGCAGGCTGTTCCAGAGGCAGGACCCGGCTGCACCCAGCTTCTTCCTTCTTTTCTCGGAAAGCTGCAACAACTAGTGTTGTAGAACCGGAGGATCAAAGAAGTCTTGCAGGGAGGTCTTTTTTCACTTTTTTGCCCGAGATACAGCAGACCATTAGTTCCAATAAGCTGTCAGCATAATGCCGAGGGGTTTCAAATCAATGCACACTCTGACCGGGAGCCAGTGCAGGGATTGTGGGGCCCGTGTGCTGTGGTCCCTGGGTGTAAGGAGGCTTGCTGCTTTATTCTGGATCACCTCTAGTTCATGTTGGAAGTTCTGAGGGAGCTCAGAGAGGAGACTGTTACAATACTCAAGGCATGAGAGTACTAAGCAAAAGGGACCTGCACGTTTTGAGACAGGTTGAGGAGTGGGAGGCGGCTCCTGGGGAATTGCAAGCAGGAAACTGAGATTTTGGTTATTAGTTCCTGAATCTGTAGACCAAAGGAAAGTAGGGTGTCAAAAAGATAACTCCACGGATTTTGGCTGAGGCAACAAGGGTGGGCCGGGAGGGGTGTTCCTGCAGATGGGAGTCAGACGAAGGAGAGAGTCGAGGGAATGGGGGCTGTCAAAGTAAATGATCCCCTTTAAGGGGTTCGGCCAGGGGTTGCTATCATCCAATCCTGAATCTGTGGCAAGTGCTGAGAGGTCTGATGATGGTGGTTTGATTACTGAAGACGACCTGAATTTTCTCGGGAGGATAGCTCAGGGGCAATGTCCTCGCCTTGGAAGCAAGACAACACGGAGCACCACAGATTCGATCCCCGGGTCCGCGTTCAGAAACCTCTGTGTATTAAGCACGTTATAAATAACCTATCATATCATGAGTGTCATCTGCATAGGTTGGAAAGATGGGTGCAAACAGAGAGATGAGGTCAGCCGCATATCCCAGGTAAACATTAAAGAGCCACGTGGACAACATGAAGCCTTGTGCACTTCACACTGTCGGATGGTAGGATTGAAAAAAAATGGGCCTGAGCCGACCTGAATTTCCCAATCAGGCAAGAAGGTAGAGATTCGGCAGAGAGCAGAACCGGAAGCGACCAAAGTTGTCTCCACGCGGCGAAGGATGGATTTGCGGTTAACAGTGTCAAATGCCACTGAGACGTCAAGGAGGATGAGATTCGAAGGGCAAGTTGCAGAGAGTGATGACAGAATCTCATCTCACAAGAAAAAATGGTGGTTTCTGTGCTTCTAGCGTGTCGAAAGCCCGATCAGTGATCATGCAGCAAGCCATCCAGGCGACTTGGAGTAACACTCCAGTTGACTGATAGCCACCTAGTCCAGAATTTTGCTGATTAAAAGGTGTGCTGTAAATAGGATGCTGGTTTGTTGGAATGGTGGGGTGGACATTGGGTTTTATAAGAGGAGGTGTTATACAGGTTTTCTTTAAGGTCTGAAGGTAAGGGCCCGATTGCCGAGAGGTTTCACTACGGTAGTTAGGGCCGAAGCGAGGGCAAGAATGCTGTCCTTAATGGTCTTGGCAGGGTTCAACCTGCTCACAGGAAGCTTTCATGTTCTTTATGAGTGACAAGAGACCTGCTTGAGGGATTGGCGAGAAGGTTAAGAATTAGGCATTTATATCTGAATCAGAAGCAGGGGGAGCTGCAGTTCTAGGTGCGCTAGAGATTGTAAGATTGACGGCATTGATTTCTTTCCCATGGGAAAGAACAAAGGGAGCAGGCCTAAGTTTGGGGGGCAACTAATGGTGCTCTAAGTTCTTTGTAAATCCTGAATCGCTCATCTGTACAGTTAAGAACAAATGCAATGCGGCCATGCAGGAAGACCTTTTTCTTCCGGAGGCTAGTTGTTTGGTCGCTCTTCAGCCACGCATTTTTGTTTCCGGGGGATAGTTGTTTAGTTGCCCTCCAGCTAGGCATTTTACTTCCGGACTATAGTTGTTTAGTTGCCCTCCAGCTAGGCCTTTTACTTCCGGAGTATAGTTGCTTAGTTGCCCTCCAGCCAGGCCTTTTACTTCCGGAGTATAGTTGCTTAGTTGCCCTCGAGCCAGGCCTTTTACTTCCGGAGTATAGTTGCTTAGTTGCCCTCCAGCCAGGCCTTTTACTTCCAGAGTATAGTTGTTTAGTTGCCCTCCAGCTAGGCCTTTTACTTCCGGAGTATAGTTGCTTAGTTGCCTTCCAGCCAGGCCTTTTACTTCCGGACTATAGTTGTTTAGTTGCCCTCCAGCTAGGCCTTTTACTTCCGGAGTATAGTTGCTTAGTTGCCCTCCAGCCAGGCCTTTTACTTCCGGAGTATAGTTGCTTAGTTGCCCTCCAGCCAGGCCTTTTACTTCCGGAGTATAGTTGCTTAGTTGCCCTCCAGCCAGGCCTTTTACTTCCGGAGTATAGTTGCTTAGTTGCCCTCCAGCCAGGCCTTTTACTTCCGGAGTATAGTTGCTTAGTTGCCCTCGAGCCAGGCCTTTTACTTCCGGAGTATAGTTGCTTAGTTGCCCTCCAGCCAGGCCTTTTACTTCCGGAGTATAGTTGTTTAGTTGCCCTCCAGCTAGGCCTTTTACTTCCGGAGTATAGTTGCTTAGTTGCCTTCCAGCCAGGCCTTTTACTTCCGGACTATAGTTGTTTAGTTGCCCTCCAGCTAGGCCTTTTACTTCCGGAGTATAGTTGCTTAGTTGCCCTCCAGCCAGGCCTTTTACTTCCGGAGTATAGTTGTTTAGTTGCCCTCCAGCTAGGCCTTTTACTTCCGGAGTACAGTTGCTTAGTTGCCCTCCAGCCAGGCCTTTTACTTCCGGAGTATAGTTGCTTAGTTGCCCTCGAGCTAGGCCTTTTACTTCCAGAGTATAGTTGTTTAGTTGCCCTCCAGCTAGGCCCTTTACTTCCATATTATAGTTGTTTTGTTGCCCTCCAGCTAGGCCATTTCGTCCAGAGTTGGGCTAGTTGATATATCAAGTTTTGGAGATATATCGATATATTTTCAAAATCGATATATAGGATGAGACAATACCTTTAACATCGAGATATATACATGCATATACATTATTACATATACTACCATTTTTTATTTACATTTTGATATTTACACAGCTGTGTGTACTCTCAAGCAGGAAGAGGAACCCTGTATTTGCACTTTATTTTGATCAATGTCTTATAAAAAAAAGGTGTTTGTGACATCTCACGCGTAGTTTGCTGCTTACAACTGAGCATTTAACCCACATAAACAATATTGCAATATATATCTATATTGCCATTCAGCCCAAAATATCAAGCTATGACTTTTGGTCCATTTCATACATCCCTATTCAGGAGGCTAGTTGCTTGGTCGCCCTTAAGCTAGGCCTTTTTCTTCTGAGGACTGTTGCTTGGTCACCCTCCAGCTAGGCCTTTTTCTTCAGGAGGGTCATTTCTTGGTCACCATCCAGCTAGGTCTTTTTTCTTTCTGAGGATAGTTGCTTGGTCGTCCTCCAGCTAGGCCTTTTTATTCCGGAGGATAGTTGCTTGGTTGCCCTCCAACTAGGCCTTTTTCTTCCAGAGGATAATTGCTTGGTCACCCTCAAGCTACGCCTTTTACTTCAAGAGGGTCATTTCTTGGTCTCCCTTCAGCTAGGCCTTTTTTCTTTCTGAGTATAGCTGCTTGGTCGTCCTCCAGCTAGGCCTTTTTATTCTGGAGGATAGTTGCTTGGTCGCCCTTCAGCTAGGTTTTTTTCTTCCAGAGGATAATTGCTTGGTCACCCTCCAGCTGGGCCTTTTTCTTCAGGAGGGTCATTTATTGGTCTCCCTTCAGCTAGGTCTTTTTTCTTTTTGAGTATAGTTGCTTGGTCGTCCTCCAGCTAGGACTTTTTCTTCCGGAAGATAGCTGCTTGGTGGCCCTCCAGCTAGGCCTTTTTCTTCAGGAGGGTCATTTCTTGGTCGCCCTCCAGCTAGGCCTTTTTCTTCAGGGGGTTCATCTCTTGGTCACCCTCCAGCGAGGCCTTTTTCTTCTGGAGGATAGTTGTTTGGTCGCCCTCCAGCTAGGTCTTTTTTTTCCCCGACGATAATTGCCTGGTATTTCTTCAGCCAGATTTGTTTTCCTCAGTGTCTGTGAATTTTGTCTAGCAGCGTTCAAGTGCTCTTCTTTCTTTTAGTAAGGTTGCAACTTCTGGATGGATCATTCCCTAGGTTAGTTTAGGGTGAGGGAGGGCATGACTTTTTTAATTGATGATGGGAGCCAGTAGGTCTGAGTTAAATGACCTCCAATAAGGAGTCGGGTGATTCTGTAGCCTCTGATGAGTTGGAGAAAGTTACGGAGAAACTGGCCAAAATGAGTGCC
The DNA here is from genome assembly GCF_040938575.1 of Ambystoma mexicanum. NCBI lineage: Eukaryota > Metazoa > Chordata > Amphibia > Caudata > Ambystomatidae > Ambystoma > Ambystoma mexicanum. The sequence continues at coordinate 198,758,109 of NC_090925.1, forward strand.
GGCAAAACAAAATGGGAGAATTTCAGTTAAATTCTGCTGCGCTGGCACAGAGGTTTCAATCCCAATACCGTGGTTTATGGCTGAAATAGCTTTACACACCTTCTTGCTCTACCACGTGAATGTTTTGCACAAGTCGGTGGACAAAACGTTTAGGGACCCTTATTTGAGCAACATATTCCAACACGCACAGCAGAGGCAGACAAATGCAAAACTATGCACACATAAAAAAATAAAGGGCCATTTCATCCACCCCCAGATGTGGGGAAGCTCTCAAAGCCCTCCTTTTAACAACTGGGCATCTGGAAATCCAGTTAAGTCCTAAAACTAGGAAAAGCTTGACACGCACACACAGACCCCTCCCAAATGTGTATTAACCATGTGCAGAAGATAATAGCTGAAGGGCAGCCCTTAGGGTGTAGGAGGTCTGGGTAGTAGTTAAGCCTGAACATAGAGAAGCACCTGTGGCCAACCACTAGTAGCGGGCCAGCAAAGGCAAAGTCTAGGGTGGATTGGTAAAGCCACCACCCTGATAAAGTTTTATACGTGCTAGCAGCGCAGCAAGAGGGCTTTAAATAAGTGGATAAAGTTATAATGCACAATAATATGCTTACAAATCGAATATTAAGGGAACACCTGAAAGGTCAGGGTTCGAAATTGGCTCTTGCTTCTAGCACAGTAGAGCCTGGTTGGCTTGAAACCAACAGCCACCAGGACCTAGCCTTTGGCTCCTAGGGTCAACTGGTGTCTTACAAACATGTAAATGTGACATTAACTCTTGAGTATTTGAGAATGCTATGCATGTTCCTGCATAAGGGGCATCTCTGGTAGCGCCTGGTTCCCCTGCAGTAGCTCCTGCCTACAGGGTGATGCTCGACACCCAGGAGCTGCTGTTAGCTCCTGTTCATCGAATCTCAGTGTCGACCACTGCAGGGCATGGAGACGGAGGATGCAGCTGGTTACGGGCACAGGATACTGGTTAGGGAAGAAAAGATGGACCAAGTCATCTTGCATTTGTTGGTCGATCTGCTGCTCTGCTCCCGTAGAAGCATCTGTCAATTCCTGCCAGTTTCTCGGGATCTGACCTTCCAGGCTGCACGGTTGCGTCCCCGGTTCTTCATCAGCCCCCTCCCCCTTGACCTCTTCTGCAGTGAGAGAGGAGGCAAAGTGTGTTCCCTTCAAATGTCCCCAGAGGTTCTGACGTTCCCAAACTGCTGAGCACATGGGGTGCTTCCTCTTGGCCACTGGAGCATTGCCACTTAATCCCAGCCCGGGAATTTTCTCTTACATGCCTCTGAGTGCTGCGGCATTGGTTCTTGCAGAGAAGTTCACCGCGCAAACAGGATTGTGCACATGTCTGGGTATCTGTCTTCAAGACGTACTCTTTTTTGCAAGGGCCACTGCATCTATGCAATGTAAAGAAGTGAAAAGGGGATGCTTATAGTGGCCTATTTACCAGTTTTTTGGCCTTGCTCCATGTGTCTCTATAAGAGAAGAGGGCAGAGACAGGTTGCTAGCGGGAGAAGCAGATGCAAAACCTGTGATGTCCACGACTGCAGGTCGAGAGTACCTGAATCCTGTGTGCCATTCTGTTTCCATGGTTTTGTTTGTGACACGTGGGGTTATATTATCTGCAGGGTAGAGCCCAAAATCTGATAGGTTGAAGAGATTCAGATCTGGGTTGTCTGCTGATGTGCGGTCGGAGGTGGGGGGGGAGCGGAGATAGGATTAAAGAGGAGAGATTAGTCGTAGCTTGACTAATGTTGATGAGAAAAACTGACCGGCTGTGCGAGGGGAGGATTTCTGTGTGTAGTGTAAGGTGATAGGAGATTTAGAGAGGAGTTGACTACTCAGGTAGAAGAGGAGGTAGCGAGCGTGTCAGCGGATGGGAATTTGGGACGCCATTCATTGGGATAGCGTTGCCGTGGATAGGGTTATTGGTTGGTTGGGGTTTCGGAGCTGGATGCATGCGGCAGTCCTTTGTGTCGATTTCAGTGTTCGTCTCATGTCATTATTACTTGAATTGCCAGGTTTTGAGATGTTTCAGGCAGGCCGGGTGATCTTCTTCTGTTCCCGGGTTTTTGGGCACGGAGCTCCAGAGCCTGTCTGCGTGTAGGGGGGAGGGATGTTCCGTGCCATACCCAGTTGAAGCTTGACACTGTTACTAGGAAATCATTGTTGGATCGAACTGTTCTAGGTGGTAGGTGTGATTTTGCTTGTGATGGATTTTGGGTCCCTGTTGTGGAAGGTGCGGTGGGTGATGCACAGAGATTTGAAGAGAATCCTCCTTTTAATCTGGAGCCATTGGAGAGTGTGAAGTGCTGGGGTGAGGCCTTCATATCTTTTAAGCCTTGGAAATGATATGATAAGTCATTTATAACACGCCTGTACACAAGTGAACCATCATGATGCCGTGTTTTGGACACTCAGTAGTCTATTGAGTAGATATTCCGGGACTGCACCCAGGGTATGGGCTATTGGCATACTCTAGCCTTGATCGTACCAGCGAGATGACTGCCATTGTCCTGTGCCTGTAGTTCAGGCAGGGCGAAGAGGTTGTACAGATGGCCTAGACGACAGACCCTTGGTCCCCATAGATCGTTCTTTGAACCCCCTTGTCAAGGCGGAGAGTGCTACTCAACAAGATCGGATGCCTAGAAGATACCCAAGTCCAAACAGCATTATCTGGTCTAGCTCAAAGCTCATCATTACAGAGGCACTTTTGGGTACACATAAGGGAAGTGTTAGGGCACCCGGTACCTATTCACCCTATTCACACTGTCCACTAGGAGATGCCTTCCTCCAGAGTAAAAAGTGTGCAGGCACCAGGAAAAGAAAGCTGCCAGTGGGATGTTCCACTCCTAATCTTCCACCTTGATATTTGTTTGACACCCACCCCGAAGATGAAGGGGGAGCAATGCTCCCTGCAACTTACGCCCCCAGAATTTCCAATCTTAGCTTTTCTGAGAACAGGGAGCAGAGGAGTTGCCCCTCACCGCAAAAAGTAAAGAACCAGTCCAACCCCCACCAGTAAGAAACATATTTGTTGGCCTTCATGCCCCGTACAGGCCATCGCACTGCAAAGAAAGAGGAGCTCCCATCCAGGTGTAGCAAGACACCCCGTTTCCAGAGCAGGCGGCCTTGCAAGAAACCCTTCCAAGAGACCCATCCCATAGCTCTCATCACCACATCACACCACGTCATGCTTCATGGCATGACCCGTCTACGGGTGGTGCGTCAGGTGATCGCCAGTGGTCTGCAGTCAGTGCTACCCGGCCCTCAGTACCTGCCCTTCTTATTTTTGAGCAGTCTGCACTTCTCAACACCTGAAAGAGAGTACGGGTACTCAACTATGATGCCAGGTGAAAACGAAAGCTTTTCTTTTCACTTTATGGCAACTTAAAGGACTAGGCTTCTGCAGCTTTTCCTAAGGAAAGCAGTGCTCTCTCCCTCCTCCTCTCTCCACCACCCGCAGTGCCCATAGTGTCTCCTTCAGGGCCCACCCTGCAGAACAAAAGGAGAGACAAACATGCATCTACAGGCGCTGAACACAGTTAATAACACAAAAGGGAGCCTGACACCATCAATTATATGCAATTTTGAGCATCATTGCTTCAGGACTAACATTCAATGTATTCAAAATGTAAACCGTTTTTCAAGAAAATAGACTACCTATTAAGAGTGTGCTTATCACTCAATACAAACGATTGTTTTCAGGGACGTCATTTCACCAAAATGCCAAGGGTAGTGGAAGTGACATCACATGACCCTTGACCTCTGATGACATCACAGGAAGTGATATCATTTGACCCCACCCTGAAATGACATCACGGGAAGCGATGGAACACAACCATTCACCTCTTGACAAAACAGGTAGTGGCATCACATAGCATTGTTCCTAAGTACACTACGAAAAATATGGTTATGATATCACTATAATGTGATGTACATTTCATGCAAGAATGGATCGCCATCTGTATCGTTAAGATCAGTGTATATAGGCCCATATTACCATATTACTGTGAATGCAAGCAGACGTCAATGGCCAAATGATAATGTGTTATTATATAGCACTTACGCTTATGCGTTTTACATAGAAAAAATATACACCCAATGTCACCCAACCTGTGTTGGTACTCATTTATCAACCTCAGAAGGATGAAACGCTGAGTTGAGGTGTTTAAGAAAAGACCAAATCAGTGACTCACACCCTGAAGTGTGCCTGAAATAAACCTTTAATGAGTCCAGTAATTATTGTATAGAATTCCACAAAGACAAATTGTTTTGTATTCCTATCCTTTCTTATTTAGGGTCACTGCTGAAAGTGTTAGACTAGTGGAACCCCTGTTCTTTATTTTTTTTAAGAGGCCTGAACAAGAAAGCCTGCCACTCCAGAAACAAAGAGCCACATGGCACTGGTCCCAGCCCAGGATCTTACCTAACCTTTTTTATTTTTTATTTTTTATTTTTTTGGGGTAGCAAGGGCGACCTCAGGGATCGCAGTTGCGACCCCGGAGTGACGTCCCTGAATCTTTTTAATATTTAATTTTCTGATCACGCCTTTTATTTGTCACAGACAATTCTATAGACGCAGCGCCTGCGTTACTAAGGGCTAGAGTGCTTCCCTATTTGGCTTTAGAAACACACACACACACACCCCACACACACCCACACACACACACACACACACCACACACACACACACCCACACCACACGCACACACACACACCACACACACACACACGCACACACACACTCTCACAGATACCTGCTGCAATGTACCTAGTGTCAGCTTAAGTTTCAACAAAAGAAAGAAAGAGATAGAACATGAGATGCATTCTCATAGCATGCACGTGCACAGTGTGCAAGAAACTCAATGTTCTGCAGCCCTCTGGCCGCTTCAAAGGTGCCAATTGTACAACGTGCAAATATCGCCAAACAGTTCAACAATACAATCTGCAAAATACAGAATACAATAGTCAAATTGATCAAAACATCATTTTCTGTAGGGAATATATTTCCTTAATTTGGGCACCTCTTACTGGTTTCTCCTACGACGGCGCTAACATATAACCGAGATGTAAACAGGTACTGAGTGCTGCAGGTGGGTATACATAGTAGCCTGCCTTCCCTGGGCGTGTTTCAGATGTATCGCTGTTATTAGAAGTGCTTTGTCTGATATGTGAATGTTTCAGTAATTGGAGTTGTGACCGTTTGCGACTGAAAACTCGCACACAGCTCCAGTTACCTACCGAATTTCTTATTAGTCAATGAAAGCAAGCCATAATAAAACTTCCCTTCTAAAGTTTAGTTTACAGCTGTGATATCTGCTAGTTTGCTATGCAAGAAAGAAATTCGCACCAGGGAGAGACAGATTATCAATCAGAATCTGTCTTTCCCAGGCGCATTTTTGTAATCGCCGCCCACACCCATGGCATAAAATAGAAAAGGAACTAGATCCCTTTTCAAATGGCGGTGGCCATTTGTTTTCCATTTTTTATGGCCACTGTCATCTGAAAAGGGAATTAGTCCCGTTTCTATTTCAATGTCGGTGGCCATTCTTAAACTTTTGTTTTTTCCTCATGAGATGGGCGTGCGCACTTCGCGCTGAGCTCATCTCAAGGCGGGAAAAAATAAAGACATTTGCACTCTGGTTAAACCCCGAAGTGCGAATGGCTTTCACGCCCATGGCGGGGTGCGGACATGGCCAGTAATGGCCCACAGCCCGAGCAGAGGCCCTCGCTTCGTTCGGACCTATGATGGCTCGAGCTGGTGGGTCATTGCCGGCCATATCCTCCACCCCGCTTAAGGGGTGACAGCCACAGACTCATTTAAGATAGATATTCAAACTTTCTTAACACAACGCATAACAACATACTGGAGTGTGAATGGATCTCAGATACACTGCTTTACCGAAGTGTGTGCTCTTTGGCACATAATTTAATCTCACTGGGCATTTCCTGAAAACAACAGGGTGTGCCTAAAGGGGAACTGTGCCCAAGGTGCCTCTGCCAAAATGGCTGGCACCAAAAATGCTGTGCCGGAACGTCTGGCTTCGTAGCTTGGTAAGTACCTTCACTTCTTTTTCCCATTTAAATCACTGTCTGCAACCTTTGGCTCTCGAGATGATTTGGACTATAACGCCCATCAGCCATACCCAGCATAGCAATGGTGCAGAATCATGAAAGGTGTAGCCCAGAGTATCTGGGGAGCTCCAGATTGCAAACCTCTATCCACAAGGAGTCAGCAAACACACCCGAGTCTCTATCCCTGTCTGTGCTCACAGTGGCTTATCAGAACCGTTCCAGTCAGCTACAAAGTGAAACAATCCAAGCGCACCTGGGGCTACGTGCTGTGCTCTCCTCCCGCTGTCTCTTTTCTTGTACCTTTGTGCCTAAACTTTCTCTATTTATAACTCTGCTCTTTTTCGTCTCGGTGAGCACATTCATAGTTTGATTAGAAAAAAGGTGGCATTTATTTGAGGTCATTGTTATGGGGGACGGCTATTGGCATCAAGCAGGCCCTGTTGGTGCTATGGACATCAGCACCTTGAAGGCCCAGTGCCTCGGGGGTTTGCCGGGGAGCACCCGATCTTATGTGGGGACAGGGCGGGCCATACCCATCTCGTGCGGACCCCGACCGCCATACTGGTAAGTGGGCACCATGGCCTCCAGGCCCGTGCTCGCACGGTGTGGGCCTGCAGGCCTGGATGAGACACAGACTCAGTCATTCCCTTATGGAGTCTGCAGCCGGTCTGAGGCACGTGCCTGCAGTTGCTCCTTTCATTAGCTTGGGCCATGACACTGCCACACTTAAAAGGGCATACACTTGGGAGGGTCACACACCACAGTAATATGAGTTTTTAGTTCATATTCCTCATCCTTGGCCTCCCAGCATACACGATAGAATTGCCCAAAACAGTTTGCTAATAAATTGTCCTGACCTCAAAGCCCCCTCGCCCCAAGCCCAGCATCGGTCTAGCAATAGTTCCAGGATGCTCTCACAGATGCAACAAGAAAGACATTTAAAATATTGTTTATCGAAATCTACAATTAACACGTAAATCAAATAAAATGTCCTCTCCCACCATGGCCACCTCTGTACCATTCACTTGTGCAGCACCCTCACATGTGATCTCCCACAACCAATACATGCGGGTTGTTACTGCGGCTTCGCCTCCCTTGCTTGCATTCTGTACCGCTTTCACACTTTCTGGGGCTTCCCTATCTCCCAGTGTTTCTACTTCCCCTTTCTTGTTATTATCTGTTTCTATCTCTTCCTCTCTCTCACCCTCACCACTGTCTCCTCCAGTGATTCCACAACCCCGTTCTCGTTATTATCTGTTTCTCTCCCTCTTTCTCTCTCTTGCCCCCACCTCTCTCTTCTAGTGTTTCTACTTCCCCTTTCTTGTAATTATCTGTTTATATCTCTTTCTCTCTCTCTCTCTGCCCCACCACTCTCTCTCCCAGTGTTTCCACATCCCCATTCCTGTCATGATCTATTTCTATCCCTCTTTCTCTCGGTTGCCCCACCTCCAGTGTTTTATCTGTTTCTATTTCTTTCTCTCTCTGCCCACCACTTTCATCCAATGTTTCCACATCCCCTTTCTCGTTATTATCTGTTTCACTACCTCTTTCCTTCACTATCTCTTTCCCTCTCTCGCCCCACCGCTCTCTCTTCCAGTTGTTCAACATCCCCTTTTTTTGTTTTCTGTTTCTATCTCTTCCTCTCTCACCACACCAATCTCTCTTACAGTGTTTCCACATCCCCTTTCTCGTTAACATCTATTTCTCTCCCTCTTTCTCTCTCTTACCCCCACCTCTCTCTCTTCTAGTGTTTCTACTTCCCCTTTCTTGTTATTATCTGTTTATCTCTCTCTCTCTCTCTCTGCCCCACCACTCTCTCTTCCAGTGTTTTCACATCACCTTTTTTGTTATTATCTGTTTCTATCTCTTTCTCTCTCTCGCCCCACCACTGTCTTTGAGTAGTTCCACATCCCCTATTTCATACTCTGTTTCTATCTCTTCCTCTCTCTCGCCCCACCACTCTCTCTTCCAGTGTTTCCACATCCCCTTTCTCATTATTGTCTATTTCTCTCTCTCCCCATCTCTCTCTCTTCCAGTGTTTCCACATCCCCTTTCTCATTATTGTCTATTTCTGTCCCCCGGTCTCTCTCTCGCCCCCCACCACTCCCTCCCCACAGTGGTTTCACATCCCCTTTTTTGGTATCTATTTCTATCTCTTCCTTTCTCTCGCCCCACTTTTCTCTTTTCCAGTGTTTCGACATCTCCATTCTCGTTATGATCTGTTTCTCCCCCTCTCTCGCCCCCTCTCTCTCTTCCAGTGTTTTCACATCCCCTTTCTCGTTATTATCTGTTTCTCTCTCTTTCTCTCTCTCGCCCCCACTACTCTCTTTTCCAGTGGTTCCACGTCCCATTTTTCATTATCTGTTTCTATCAGTTCCTCTCTCTCACCCACCTCTTTCTCTCCCAGTGTTTTCACATCCCCTTTCTCGTTATTATCTGTTTCTCTCTTTCTCTCTCTTGCCCACCACCTCTCTCTTCCAGTGGTTGCACATACACTTTTTTTGTTATCTGTTTCTATCATTGTCACTAGGGCTAGTAAGATCGTATGTTTTGCCCTCCCATGTTTCCCCTCCCTTGCCTCATCACGCTCTGAAACACATGTGTATGAGCACGATATAAATCAAATATCAATATCAATATCTCTTCCTCTCTCACCTCTCACTTCCAGTGTTTCTGCACCCCCTTTCTCGTTTTTATCTGTGTCTATCTCTTTCTCTCTCTCCCCGCCACTCTCTTCCAGTGTTTCCACATATCCTTTCTCGTTATTGTCTGTTTCTCTCACTCTTTCTCTCTCTCGGCCCACTTCTCTCTCTCTTCCACTGTTTCACATTCCCTTTCTCGTTATCTGTTTCTATCTCTTTCTCTCTCTTACCCCCACCTCTCTCTCTACCAGTGTTTTCACATCCCCTTTCTTGTAATTATCAGTTTCTCTGCCTCGTTCTCCCTCCTTTCCAGTGCTTCTACATCCCCTTTCTCGTTATTAACTGTTTCTCCCCCCCTCTCTCTCTATCTCTCTCACCCCACCTCTCTCTTGCAGTGTTTCCACTTCCCCTTTCTCGTTATTATCTTTCCATCTCCTTCTCTCGCCCCCACCACTCTCTCTTCCAGTGTTCCCACATATCCTTTCTCATTATTGTCTGTTTCTCTCACTCTTTCTCTCTCTCGCACCACTTCTCTCTCTCTTCCACCGTTTCACATTCCCTTTCTCGTTATCTGTTTCTATCTCATTCTCTCTCTCACCGCCACCACTCTCTTCCAGTGTTTCCACAGCTCCTTTCTCGTCATGATCTGGTTCTCGCCCTCTCTTTCACCCCCTCTCTCTCTTCCAGTGTTTTCACATCACCTTTCTCGTCATTATCCATTTCTCTCCCTCTTTCTCTCGCTTGCCCCACCTCTCTCTCTCTTCAAGTGTTTTCAAATACCCTTTCTCGTTATTATCTGATTCTCCCCCTCTTTCTCTCTCTCTCTCTTCCAGTGTTTTCACATCCAATTTCTTATTATTTGTTTCTCTGCCTTCTATCTCTTGCTCTCTCTCACCCCCACCACTCCCTCTTCTAGTGGTTCCACTTCCCCTCTCTTGTTATTGTCTGTTTCTCTCACACTTTCTCTTCCCACCTCTCTCTCTTTCAGTGTTTCTACATCCCCTTTCTCGTAATTATCTGTTTCTCTCCCTCTTTCTCTCTCTTGCCCCACCTCTCTCTCTCTTCCAGTGTTTTCACGTGCCCGTTCTTGTTATTATGTTTCTCTCCCTCTTTCTCTCTCTTGCCCCACCTCTCTCTCTCTCTCCCAGTGTTTTCCCATGCCCGTTCTTGGTATTATCTGTTTCTCTCCCTCTTTCTCTCTCTTGCCCCACCTCTCTCTCTCTCTTCCAGTGTTTTCACGTGCCCGTTCTTGTTATTATCTGTTTCTCTCCCTCTTTCTCTCTCTTGCCCCACCTCTCTCTCTCTCCCAGTGTTTTCACATGCCCGTTCTTGTTATTATCTGTTTCTCTCCCTCTTTCTCTCCCTCTCTCTTCCAGTGTTTTCACATCCAATTTCTTATTATTTGTTTCTCTGCCTTCTATCTCTTGCTCTCTCTCATCCCCAGCACTCTCTCTTCTTGTGGTTCCACTTCCCCGTTCTTGTTATTGTCTGTTTCTCTCACACTTTCTCTCCCCACCTCTCTCTCTTTCAGTGTTTCTACATCCCCTTTCTCGTAATTATCTGTTTCTCTCCCTCTTTCTCTCTCTTGCCCTACCTCTCTCTCTTTCTCTCTTCCAGTGTTTTCACGTGCCCGTTCTTGTTATTATCTCTTTCTCTCCCTCTTTCTCTCTCTTGCCCCACCTCTCTCTCTCTCCCAGTGTTTTCACATGCGCGTTCTTGTTATTATCTGTTTCTCTCCCTCTTTATCTCTCTTGCCCCACCTCTCTCTCTCTCTTCCAGTGTTTTCACGTGCCCGTTCTTGCTATTATCTGTTTCTCTCCCTCTTTCTCTCTCTTGCCCCACCTCTCTCTCTCTCCCAGTGTTTTCACATGCCTGTTCTTGTTATTATCTGTTTCTCTTCCTCTTTCTCCCTCTTGCCCCACCTCTCTCTCTCTCACAGTGTTTTCACATGCCCGTTCTTGTTATTATCTGTTTCTCTCCATCTTTCTCTCTCTCTCTCTTCCAGTGTTTTCACATCCAATTTCTTATTATTTGTTTCTCTGCCTTCTATCTCTTGCTCTCTCTCACCCCCACCACTCCCTCTTCTAGTGTTCCCACATATCCTTTCTCGTTATTGTCTGTTTCTCTCACTCTTTCTCTCTCTCGGCCCACTTCTGTCTCTCTTCCACTGTTTCACATTCCCTTTCTCGTTATCTGTTTCTATCTCTTTCTCTCTCTCACCCCACCTCTCTCTTGCAGTGTTTCCACTTCCCCTTTCTCGTTATTATCTTTCCATCTCCTTCTCTCGCCCCCACCACTCTCTCTTCCAGTGTTCCCACATATCCTTTCTCATTATTGTCTGTTTCTCTCACTCTTTCTCTCTCTCGCACCACTTCTCTCTCTCTTCCACCGTTTCACATTCCCTTTCTCGTTATCTGTTTCTATCTCATTCTCTCTCTCACCGCCACCACTCTCTTCCAGTGTTTCCACAGCTCCTTTCTCGTCATGATCTGGTTCTCGCCCTCTCTTTCACCCCCTCTCTCTCTTCCAGTGTTTTCACATCACCTTTCTCGTCATTATCCATTTCTCTCCCTCTTTCTCTCGCTTGCCCCACCTCTCTCTCTCTTCAAGTGTTTTCAAATACCCTTTCTCGTTATTATCTGATTCTCCCCCTCTTTCTCTCTCTCTCTCTTCCAGTGTTTTCACATCCAATTTCTTATTATTTGTTTCTCTGCCTTCTATCTCTTGCTCTCTCTCACCCCCACCACTCCCTCTTCTAGTGGTTCCACTTCCCCTCTCTTGTTATTGTCTGTTTCTCTCACACTTTCTCTTCCCACCTCTCTCTCTTTCAGTGTTTCTACATCCCCTTTCTCGTAATTATCTGTTTCTCTCCCTCTTTCTCTCTCTTGCCCCACCTCTCTCTCTCTTCCAGTGTTTTCACGTGCCCGTTCTTGTTATTATGTTTCTCTCCCTCTTGCCCCACCTCTCTCTCTCTCCCAGTGTTTTCCCATGCCCGTTCTTGGTATTATCTGTTTCTCTCCCTCTTTCTCTCTCTTGCCCCACCTCTCTCTCTCTCTTCCAGTGTTTTCACGTGCCCGTTCTTGTTATTATCTGTTTCTCTCCCTCTTTCTCTCTCTTGCCCCACCTCTCTCTCTCTCCCAGTGTTTTCACATGCCCGTTCTTGTTATTATCTGTTTCTCTCCCTCTTTCTCTCTCTCTCTCTTCCAGTGTTTTCACATCCAATTTCTTATTATTTGTTTCTCTGCCTTCTATCTCTTGCTCTCTCTCATCCCCAGCACTCCCTCTTCTTGTGGTTCCACTTCCCCGTTCTTGTTATTGTCTGTTTCTCTCACACTTTCTCTCCCCACCTCTCTCTCTTTCAGTGTTTCTACATCCCCTTTCTCGTAATTATCTGTTTCTCTCCCTCTTTCTCTCTCTTGCCCTACCTCTATCTCTTTCTCTCTTCCAGTGTTTTCACGTGCCCGTTCTTGTTATTATCTCTTTCTCTCCCTCTTTCTCTCTCTTGCCCCACCTCTCTCTCTCTCCCAGTGTTTTCACATGCGCGTTCTTGTTATTATCTGTTTCTCTCCCTCTTTATCTCTCTTGCCCCACCTCTCTCTCTCTCTTCCAGTGTTTTCACGTGCCCGTTCTTGCTATTATCTGTTTCTCTCCCTCTTTCTCTCTCTTGCCCCACCTCTCTCTCTCTCCCAGTGTTTTCACATGCCTGTTCTTGTTATTATCTGTTTCTCTTCCTCTTTCTCCCTCTTGCCCCACCTCTCTCTCTCTCACAGTGTTTTCACATGCCCGTTCTTGTTATTATCTGTTTCTCTCCATCTTTCTCTCTCTCTCTCTTCCAGTGTTTTCACATCCAATTTCTTATTATTTGTTTCTCTGCCTTCTATCTCTTGCTCTCTCTCACCCCCACCACTCCCTCTTCTAGTGTTCCCACATATCCTTTCTCGTTATTGTCTGTTTCTCTCACTCTTTCTCTCTCTCGGCCCACTTCTGTCTCTCTTCCACTGTTTCACATTCCCTTTCTCGTTATCTGTTTCTATCTCTTTCTCTCTCTCACCCCACCTCTCTCTTGCAGTGTTTCCACTTCCCCTTTCTCGTTATTATCTTTCCATCTCCTTCTCTCGCCCCCACCACTCTCTCTTCCAGTGTTCCCACATATCCTTTCTCATTATTGTCTGTTTCTCTCACTCTTTCTCTCTCTCGCACCACTTCTCTCTCTCTTCCACCGTTTCACATTCCCTTTCTCGTTATCTGTTTCTATCTCATTCTCTCTCTCACCGCCACCACTCTCTTCCAGTGTTTCCACAGCTCCTTTCTCGTCATGATCTGGTTCTCGCCCTCTCTTTCACCCCCTCTCTCTCTTCCAGTGTTTTCACATCACCTTTCTCGTCATTATCAATTTCTCTCCCTCTTTCTCTCGCTTGCCCCACCTCTCTCTCTCTTCAAGTGTTTTCAAATACCCTTTCTTGTTATTATCTGATCTCCCCCTCTTTCTCTCTCTCTCTCTTCCAGTGTTTTCACATCCAATTTCTTATTATTTGTTTCACTGCCTTCTATCTCTTGCTCTCTCTCACCCCCACCACTCCCTCTTCTAGTGGTTCCACTTCCCCTCTCTTGTTATTGTCTGTTTCTCTCACACTTTCTCTTCCCACCTCTCTCTCTTTCAGTGTTTCTACATCCCCTTTCTCGTAATTATCTGTTTCTCTCCCTCTTTCTCTCTCTTGCCCCACCTCTCTCTCTCTCCCAGTGTTTTCACGTGCCCGTTCTTGTTATTATGTTTCTCTCCCTCTTTCTCTCTCTTGCCCCACCTCTCTCTCTCTCCCAGTGTTTTCACATGCCCGTTCTTGTTATTATCTGTTTCTCTCCCTCTTTCTCTCTCTTGCCCCACCTCTCTCTCTCTCTTCCAGTGTTTTCACGTGCCCGTTCTTGTTATTATCTGTTTCTCTCCCTCTTTCTCTCTCTTGCCCCACCTCTCTCTCTCTCCCAGTGTTTTCACATGCCCGTTCTTGTTATTATCTGTTTCTCTCCCTCTTTCTCTCTCTCTCTCTTCCAGTGTTTTCACATCCAATTTCTTATTATTTGTTTCTCTGCCTTCTATCTCTTGCTCTCTCTCATCCCCACCACTCCCTCTTCTTGTGGTTCCACTTCCCCGTTCTTGTTATTGTCTGTTTCTCTCACACTTTCTCTCCCCACCTCTCTCTCTTTCAGTATTTCTACATCCCCTTTCTCGTAATTATCTGTTTCTCTCCCTCTTTCTCTCTCTTGCCCCACCTCTCTCTCTCTCCCAGTGTTTTCACATGCGCGTTCTTGTTATTATCTTTTTCTCTCCCTCTTTATCTCTCTTGCCCCACCTCTCTCTCTCTCTTCCAGTGTTTTCACGTGCCCGTTCTTGCTATTATCTGTTTCTCTCCCTCTTTCTCTCTCTTGCCCCACCTCTCTTTCTCTCCCAGTGTTTTCACATGCGCGTTCTTGTTATTATCTGTTTCTCTCCCTCTTTATCTCTCTTGCCCCACCTCTCTCTCTCTCTTCCAGTGTTTTCACGTGCCCGTTCTTGCTATTATCTGTTTCTCTCCCTCTTTCTCTCTCTTGCCCCACCTCTCTCGCTCTCCCAGTGTTTTCACATGCCTGTTCTTGTTATTATCTGTTTCTCTCCCTCTTTCTCTCTCTTGCCCCACCTCTCTCTCTCTCTTCCAGTGTTTTCACGTGCCCGTTCTTGTTATTATCTGTTTCTCTCCCTCTTTCTCTCTCTTACCCCACCTCTCTCTCTCTCCCAGTGTTTTCACATGCCCGTTCTTGTTATTATCTGTTTCTCTCCCTCTTTCTCTCTCTCTCTCTTCCAGTGTTTTCACATCCAATTTCTTATTATTTGTTTCTCTGCCTTCTATCTCTTGCTCTCTCTCATCCCCAGCACTCCCTCTTCTTGTGGTTCCACTTCCCCGTTCTTGTTATTGTCTGTTTCTCTCACACTTTCTCTCCCCACCTCTCTCTCTTTCAGTGTTTCTACATCCCCTTTCTCGTAATTATCTGTTTCTCTCCCTCTTTCTCTCTCTTGCCCTACCTCTCTCTCTTCCTCTCTTCCAGTGTTTTCACGTGCCCGTTCTTGTTATTATCTCTTTCTCTCCCTCTTTCTCTCTCTTGCCCCACCTCTCTCTCTCTCCCAGTGTTTTCACATGCGCGTTCTTGTTATTATCTGTTTCTCTCCCTCTTTATCTCTCTTGCCCCACCTCTCTCTCTCTCTTCCAGTGTTTTCACGTGCCCGTTCTTGCTATTATCTGTTTCTCTCCCTCTTTCTCTCTCTTGCCCCACCTCTCTCTCTCTCTCCCAGTGTTTTCACATGCCTGTTCTTGTTATTATCTGTTTCTCTTCCTCTTTCTCCCTCTTGCCCCACCTCTCTCTCTCTCACAGTGTTTTCACATGCCCGTTCTTGTTATTATCTGTTTCTCTCCATCTTTCTCTCTCTCTCTCTTCCAGTGTTTTCACATCCAATTTCTTATTATTTGTTTCTCTGCCTTCTATCACTTGCTCTCTCTCACCCCCACCACTCCCTCTTCTAGTGTTCCCACATATCCTTTCTCGTTATTGTCTGTTTCTCTCACTCTTTCTCTCTCTCGGCCCACTTCTGTCTCTCTTCCACTGTTTCACATTCCCTTTCTCGTTATCTGTTTCTATCTCTTTCTCTCTCTCACCCCACCTCTCTCTTGCAGTGTTTCCACTTCCCCTTTCTCGTTATTATCTTTCCATCTCCTTCTCTCGCCCCCACCACTCTCTCTTCCAGTGTTCCCACATATCCTTTCTCATTATTGTCTGTTTCTCTCACTCTTTCTCTCTCTCGCACCACTTCTCTCTCTCTTCCACCGTTTCACATTCCCTTTCTCGTTATCTGTTTCTATCTCATTCTCTCTCTCACCGCCACCACTCTCTTCCAGTGTTTCCACAGCTCCTTTCTCGTCATGATCTGGTTCTCGCCCTCTCTTTCACCCCCTCTCTCTCTTCCAGTGTTTTCACATCACCTTTCTCGTCATTATCCATTTCTCTCCCTCTTTCTCTCGCTTGCCCCACCTCTCTCTCTCTTCAAGTGTTTTCAAATACCCTTTCTTGTTATTATCTGATTCTCCCCCTCTTTCTCTCTCTCTCTCTTCCAGTGTTTTCACATCCAATTTCTTATTATTTGTTTCTCTGCCTTCTATCTCTTGCTCTCTCTCACCCCCACCATTCCCTCTTCTAGTGGTTCCACTTCCCCTCTCTTGTTATTGTCTGTTTCTCTCACACTTTCTCTTCCCACCTCTCTCTCTTTCAGTGTTTCTACATCCCCTTTCTCGTAATTATCTGTTTCTCTCCCTCTTTCTCTCTCTTGCCCCACCTCTCTCTCTCTCCCAGTGTTTTCACGTGCCCGTTCTCGTTATTATGTTTCTCTCCCTCTTTCTCTCTCTTGCCCCACCTCTCTCTCTCTCCCAGTGTTTTCACATGCCCGTTCTTGTTATTATCTGTTTCTCTCCCTCTTTCTCTCTCTTGCCCCACCTCTCTCTCTCTCTTCCAGTGTTTTCACGTGCCCGTTCTTGTTATTATCTGTTTCTCTCCCTCTTTCTCTCTCTTGCCCCACCTCTCTCTCTCTCCCAGTGTTTTCACATGCCCGTTCTTGTTATTATCTGTTTCTCTCCCTCTTTCTCTCTCTCTCTCTCTTCCAGTGTTTTCACATCCAATTTCTTATTATTTGTTTCTCTGCCTTCTATCTCTTGCTCTCTCTCATCCCCACCACTCCCTCTTCTTGTGGTTCCACTTCCCCGTTCTTGTTATTGTCTGTTTCTCTCACACTTTCTCTCCCCACCTCTCTCTCTTTCAGTATTTCTACATCCCCTTTCTCGTAATTATCTGTTTCTCTCCCTCTTTCTCTCTCTTGCCCCACCTCTCTCTCTCTCCCAGTGTTTTCACATGCGCGTTCTTGTTATTATCTTTTTCTCTCCCTCTTTATCTCTCTTGCCCCACCTCTCTCTCTCTCTTCCAGTGTTTTCACGTGCCCGTTCTTGCTATTATCTGTTTCTCTCCCTCTTTCTCTCTCTTGCCCCACCTCTCTCGCTCTCCCAGTGTTTTCACATGCCTGTTCTTGTTATTATCTGTTTCTCTTCCTCTTTCTCCCTCTTGCCCCACCTCTCTCTCTCTCACAGTGTTTTCACATGCCCGTTCTTGTTATTATCTGTTTCTCTCCCTCTTTCTCTCTCTCTCTTCCAGTGTTTTCACATCCAATGTCTTATTATTTGTTTCTCTGCCTTCTATCTCTTGCTCTCTCTCACCCCCACCACTCCCTCTTCTAGTGGTTCCACTTCCCCGTTCTTGTTATTATCTGTTTATCTCCCTCTTCCTCCCTCTTGCCCCACCTCTCTCTCTCTCTGTGTTTTCACATGCCCGTTCTTGTTATTATCTGTTTCTCTCCCTCTTTCTCTCTCTCTCTCTTCCAGTGTTTTCACATCCAATTTCTTATTATTTGTTTTTCTGCCTTCTATCTCTTGCTCTCTCTCACCCCCACCACTCCCTCTTCTAGTGGTTCCACTTCCCCTTTCTTGTTATTGTCTGTTTCTCTCACACTTTCTCTCCCCACCTCTCTCTCTTTCAGTGTTTCTACATCCCCTTTCTCGTAATTATCTGTTTCTCTCCCTCTTTCTCTCTCTTGCCCCACCTCTCTCTCTCTCCCAGTGTTTTCACGTGACCGTTCTTGTTATTATGTTTCTCTCCCTCTTTCTCTCTCTTGCCCCACCTCTCTCTCTCTCTCCCAGTGTTTTCACATGCCCGTTCTTGTTATTATCTGTTTCTCTCCCTCTTTCTCTCTCTTGCCCCACCTCTCTCTCTCTCTTCCAGTGTTTTCACGTGCCCGTTCTTGTTATTATCTGTTTCTCTCCCTCTTTCTCTCTCTTGCCCCACCTCTCTCTCTCTCCCAGTGTTTTCACATGCCCGTTCTTGTTATTATCTGTTTCTCTCCCTCTTTCTCTCTCTCTCTCTCTCTTCCAGTGTTTTCACATCCAATTTCTTATTATTTGTTTCTCTGCCTTCTATCTCTTGCTCTCTCTCATCCCCACCACTCCCTCTTCTTGTGGTTCCACTTCCCCGTTCTTGTTATTGTCTGTTTCTCTCACACTTTCTCTCCCCACCTCTCTCTCTTTCAGTATTTCTACATCCCCTTTCTCGTAATTATCTGTTTCTCTCCCTCTTTCTCTCTCTTGCCCCACCTTTCTCTCTCTCCCAGTGTTTTCACATGCGCGTTCTTGTTATTATCTTTTTCTCTCCCTCTTTATCTCTCTTGCCCCACCTCTCTCTCTCTCTTCCAGTGTTTTCACGTGCCCGTTCTTGCTATTATCTGTTTCTCTCCCTCTTTCTCTCTCTTGCCCCACCTCTCTCGCTCTCCCAGTGTTTTCACATGCCTGTTCTTGTTATTATCTGTTTCTCTTCCTCTTTCTCCCTCTTGCCCTACCTCTCTCTCTCTCACAGTGTTTTCACATGCCCGTTCTTGTTATTATCTGTTTCTCTCCCTCTTTCTCTCTCTTCCAGTGTTTTCACATCCAATGTCTTATTATTTGTTTCTCTGCCTTCTATCTCTTGCTCTCTCTCACCCCCACCACTCCCTCTTCTAGTGGTTCCACTTCCCCTTTCTTGTTATTGTCTGTTTCTCTCACACTTTCTCTCCCCACCTCTCTCTCTTTCAGTGTTTCTACATCCCCTTTCTCGTAATTATCTGTTTCTCTCCCTCTTTCTCTCTCTTGCCCCACCTCTCTCTCTCTCCCAGTGTTTTCACGTGACCGTTCTTGTTATTATGTTTCTCTCCCTCTTTCTCTCTCTTGCCCCACCTCTCTCTCTCTCTTCCAGTGTTTTCACGTGCCAGTTCTTGTTATTATCTGTTTCTCTCCCTCTTTCTCTCTCTTGCCCCACCTCTCTCTCTCTCCCAGTGTTTTCACATGCCCGTTCTTGTTATTATCTGTTTCTCTTTCTCTCTCTCTCTCTTCCAGTGTTTTCACATCCAATTTCTTATTATTTGTTTCTCTGCCTTCTATCTCTTGCTCTCTCTCATCCCCACCACTCCCTCTTCTTGTGGTTCCACTTCCCCGTTCTTGTTATTGTCTGTTTCTCTCACACTTTCTCTCCCCACTTCTCTCTCTTTCAGTATTTCTACATCCCCTTTCTCGTAATTATCTGTTTCTCTCCCTCTTTCTCTCTCTTGCCCCACCTCTCTCTCTCTCCCAGTGTTTTCACATGCGCGTTCTTGTTATTATCTTTTTCTCTCCCTCTTTATCTCTCTTGCCCCACCTCTCTCTCTCTCTTCCAGTGTTTTCACGTGCCCGTTCTTGCTATTATCTGTTTCTCTCCCTCTTTCTCTCTCTTGCCCCACCTCTCTCGCTCTCCCAGTGTTTTCACATGCCTGTTCTTGTTATTATCTGTTTCTCTTCCTCTTTCTCCCTCTTGCCCCACCTCTCTCTCTCTCACAGTGTTTTCACATGCCCGTTCTTGTTATTATCTGTTTCTCTCCCTCTTTCTCTCTCTCTCTTCCAGTGTTTTCACATCCAATTTCTTATTATTTGTTTCTCTGCCTTCTATCTCTTGCTCTCTCTCACCCCCACCACTCCCTCTTCTAGTGGTTCCACTTCCCCGTTCTTGTTATTATCTGTTTATCTCCCTCTTCCTCCCTCTTGCCCCACCTCTCTCTCTCTCTGTGTTTTCACATGCCCGTTCTTGTTATTATCTGTTTCTCTCCCTCTTTCTCTCTCTCTCTCTTCCAGTGTTTTCACATCCAATTTCTTATTATTTGTTTCTCTGCCTTCTATCTCTTGCTCTCTCTCACCCCACCACTCCCTCTTCTAGTGGTTCCACTTCCCCTTTCTTGTTATTGTCTGTTTCTCTCACACTTTCTCTCCCCACCTCTCTCTCTTTCAGTGTTTCTACATCCCCTTTCTCGTAATTATCTGTTTCTCTCCCTCTTTCTCTCTCTTGCCCCACCTCTCTCTCTCTCCCAGTGTTTTCACGTGACCGTTCTTGTTATTATGTTTCTCTCCCTCTTTCTCTCTCTTGCCCCACCTCTCTCTCTCTCTCCCAGTGTTTTCACATGCCCGTTCTTGTTATTATCTGTTTCTCTCCCTCTTTCTCTCTCTTGCCCCACCTCTCTCTCTCTCTTCCAGTGTTTTCACGTGCCAGTTCTTGTTATTATCTGTTTCTCTCCCTCTTTCTCTCTCTTGCCCCACCTCTCTCTCTCTCTTCCAGTGTTTTCACGTGCCAGTTCTTGTTATTATCTGTTTCTCTCCCTCTTTCTCTCTCTTGCCCCACCTCTCTCTCTCTCTTCCAGTGTTTTCACGTGCCAGTTCTTGTTATTATCTGTTTCTCTCCCTCTTTCTCTCTCTTGCCCCACCTCTCTCTCTCTCCCAGTGTTTTCACATGCCCGTTCTTGTTATTATCTGTTTCTCTTTCTCTCTCTCTCTCTTCCAGTGTTTTCACATCCAATTTCTTATTATTTGTTTCTCTGCCTTCTATCTCTTGCTCTCTCTCATCCCCACCACTCCCTCTTCTTGTGGTTCCACTTCCCCGTTCTTGTTATTGTCTGTTTCTCTCACACTTTCTCTCCCCACCTCTCTCTCTTTCAGTATTTCTACATCCCCTTTCTCGTAATTATCTGTTTCTCTCCCTCTTTCTCTCTCTTGCCCCACCGCTCTCTCTCTCTTCCAGTGTTTTCACGTGCCCGTTCTTGTTATTACCTCTTTCTCTCTCTCCCTCTCTCTCTCCCCATCTCTCTCTCTTCCAGTGTTTCCACATCCCCTTTCTCGTTGTTATCGGTTTCTCTCTCCTTCCTCTCTGTCGCCCCTAGCCCCCACCTCTCTCTCTCTCCCAGTCGTTCCACATCCCATTTCTCTTCATTATCTGTTTCGCTCTCTCGCTCCTGTTCTCATTTCAATCCGTTGATGCTTTATTGGCCTGGCTTTTCCCATTTGCAGATTACAACGCCTCATGCCAAAAGTCTACCCATGAGCCTTTGTTACTGTGACAGGCTGGCAAGTGTTGTGCTGCCTTTTCTGCCAGCTCTGCACTGGGCTTGCTCCCAGAGGGCTGGGGCTCTTGTGTTCAGCTTTCAGTTCTCGGAATCACTGGTCCCCTGGGTCGTTTCCCACAGTTGTAGCTCTGCGGGTTCTCCTATTTGGGGCAGTGTATAAGGAAATGGATCTCATCTTTGAGGCCAGACCCGGTCTGGCCCACGGGGCAATAGGTCAATGCCCCACTGGCCAGTATAGGCTTCTCTGATTGGGCAGAATATGGCTCACTTTAATGATGTATTGCACTGCACAGCTGGTAGTGGTAATCAGTATTACCAGTCTAATCTGCTTAATGCCCCTAGTTTACAAAAACATTCATAACAAGCATTGGCAAAGTCAGCCGTTTTGGCTTTTGAGCAGGAGTGGAATAGGCATTTTCCAGGCACTGCCATATTAGTACTAAATGGCCATAACATGGCAGCAGCTGGCATATGGAGCTAGTAGCTGCGAACATTATCTAAGTGCCTAGCAAATGACTATTGCCATACAAGAGCCTAAAATGTTGACTTTTCCAATGCTTGTTTTTAACAGGAATTTAGTGCAGGAACAGTTGCAAGCATGAACATATTTCTCATAAAGTGGCTGAAGGAACACTTGATGCAGATGTTTAATTACACCGGAAGCTGGCTTGCTGCTGCATTTAAGCCATTCGCGTTCAGAAGAGTTCTTAGAAAGGGCAGTGCCACTCATCCACTTAAAGGCACAGAGCTACAGACCCCGCGTGGTGGAGGAGGGGTTGGACCGGGAGGGCATGTATTAGGTGGGAATGTCCACAGACAGTGGCATGGCCATGGGGGTGCCAATGGCTGGGTAAATATCCACAGGATGTGTGCCCCATTTCACATCCCACTTCTCTCATATCTTCACTTCGCACGGCAATAGCTTTGGCTCACATGCAGTGCTTACAGCACCACCCAATAGTCAAAACTAAAAAGGCGTTCTCAGTAGCTACTCAAGTACCTTATTATGAAAAATCGGAATTTGTTTTTTTGGGACCATGGACTTCTTGGGACGATTTCTTTATCCCATTTCGGCATTGCCACCTACAAGCAAACCCAACACACAATTACTGTTTTTCCCAAACTGAGACTACCAACAGAACAGCACAAGCATGCTTGCGTGCTCCCCCTCGGCCCACTGCCAAACCCTCTGCACCCCTCTTTCTATTCAGATCTGCCAGAGCATCTGTAGACCATGAAAACGTCAGTAGTGTGTGGAATAAATCACATTAGTGGGCAGTCTATCCCTCTGGCTGGGAGAGTGATGGTGGACAGTCTAGTCCACTGGGTAGGAGAGTGATGGTGGACAGTCTAGAGGGAGAGTGATGGTGGTTGGTTTGGCCCTCTAGGTGGGAGGGTAACAGTGGATAGTCTGGCCCTCTGGCTGGGAGAGTGACGATGGATAGTCTAGCCACTTGGGTGGGGGAGTTATGGTGGATAGTCTAGCCCTCTGGGTAGGAGAGTGATGGTGGATAGGCTAGCCTGCTGGGTGGGGGAGTGATTGTGGGCAGTCTATCACTCTGGCTAGGAGAGTGATGGTGGACAGTCTAGTCCACTGGGTAGGAGAGTGATGGTGGACAGTCTAGAGGGAGAGTGATGGTGGTTGGTTTGGCCCTCTAGGTGGGAGGGTAACAGTGGATAGTCTGGCCCTCTGGCTGGGAGAGTGACGATGGATAGTCTAGCCACTTGGGTGGGGGAGTTATGGTGGATAGTCTAGCCCTCTGGGTAGGAGAGTGATGGTGGATAGGCTAGCCTGCTGGGTGGGGGAGTGATTATGGGCAGTCTATCACTCTGGCTGGGAGAGTGATGGTGGACAGTCTAGTCCTCTGGGTAGGAGAGTGATGGTGGACAGTCTAGAGGGAGAGTGATGGTGGTTGGTTTGGTCCTCTAGGTGGGAGGGTAACAGTGGATAGTCTGGCCCTCTGGCTGGGAGAGTGACGATGGATAGTCTAGCCACTTGGGTGGGGGAGTTATGGTGGATAGTCTAGCCCTCTGGGTAGGAGAGTGATGGTGGATAGGCTAGCCTGCTGGGTGGGGGAGTGATTGTGGGCAGTCTATCACTCTGGCTAGGAGATTGATGGTGGACAGTCTAGTCCTCTGGGTAGGAGAGTGATGGTGGACAGTCTAGAGGGAGAGTGATGGTGGTTGTTTTGGCCCTCTAGGTGGGAGGGTAACAGTGGATAGTCTGGCCCTCTGGCTGGGAGAGTGACGATGGATAGTCTAGCCACTTGGGTGGGAGAGTTATGGTGGATAGTCTAGCCCTCTGGGTAGGAGAGTGATGGTGGATAGCCTAGCCTGCTGGGTGGGGGAGTGATTGTGGGCAGTCTTTCACTCTGGCTAGGAGATTGATGGTGGACAGTCTAGTCCTCTGGGTAGGAGAGTGATGGTGGACAGTCTAGGCCTCTGGGTGGTAGAGTGATGGTGGATAGCATAGCCTTCTGGGTGGGGGGGTGATTGTGGATAGTTTATCACTCTGGGTGGGAGAGTGGTGGTGGACAGTGTAGCCAATTGGGTAGGAGAGTGATGGTGGATAATCCTGCCCTCTGAGTGGGAGAGTGAGGGTGGATAGTGTAGCCCTCTGGGTAAGAGATTGACGGTGGATAATCTAGTCATCTTGGTTGGATAGTGAAGGTGGATAGTCTAGCCCTCTGGGTGGGAAAGTGACAGTGGATAGTCTAGCCTGCCGGATGGGAGAGTGTTGGTGGATAGTATAGCCTGCTGGATGTGAGAGTGATGGTGGATAGTTTAGCCTTCTGGGTGGGAGAGTGATGGTGGGTAGTCTAGCCCTCTAAGTGGGAGAGTGGCAGTGGATAGTCTAGCCCGCTGAGTGGGAGAGTGATGATGGATAGTCTAGCCCGCTGGGTGGGAGAGTGACGGTGGATAGTTTAGCCCTCTAAGTGGGAGGGTGACAGTGGATAATCTAGCCCGCTGAGTGGGAGAGTGATGATGGATAGTCTAGCCCTCTGGGTGGGAGAGTGACGATGGATAGTTTAGCTCTCTGGGTGGAAGCGTGCTGGTGGATGGTTTGCCCTTTGTGTGGGAGTGTAACAGTGAATAGTCTGGCCCTCTAGGTGAGAGAGTGATGATAGATAATCTATCCATCTATGTGGGAGAGTGACAGTAGATAGTCTAACCCACTGGGTGGGAGAGTGATGGTGGATGGTTTGGCCCTCTAGGTGGGAGGGTAACAGTGGATAGTCTGGCCCTCTGGCTGGAAGAGTGACGATGGATAGTCTAGCCACTTGGGTGGGGGAGTGATGGTGGATAGTCTAGCCCTCTGGGTCAGAGAGGAATATATTAGCCCTCTGGGTGGGAAAGTGACTGTGGTAATGTAGCCCTCTGGGTGGGAGGGTAATGGTTTTGTGGTTAAGTATGGTAATATGGTTAAATGTAAAAAAAAGAAAATGGGGTTATGCTTAAATATTATTTAATCTCTACATAGGGACAAATGTGATTGAAAATTAACCGTTTGGACCCATTGTTAGAAACGCCCACTCCCTGCTTTGAGGGTTTTGGGCTTGCACTCATGGTGTAAAATGGGGCCACTTTGAAAAACATTTCCAGGGTCACTTTTGGTTCCCACACCAGTCCTTTCCTTCCCGCTTCCTAATCATGGCAGCGGGGCCACGCACTCATGCTTCCCAGAGCATTGTAGCTCCTCGGCTGGCTTTTATATCCAGACCGTGGACTCGAGCTGGAAAAAATGGGATGCGCTTCATCTTGGCCAATAACTTGCTTTTCATGCCTTTTGAAACAACCTAATTGATCATTCACTGATCCATAATTATTTACACGTATTCCCTACGCGTGACGTCAATCCGAGCCACGCCAACACTGATCCCTTTACTAAAGAAGCAATGTGGTGTGGTGGGGGTTTTCAGGGGGAGGGATAGGTTCCGTCCTCGTGGTATTGCTGTAGACACCCGGCAGGTTCTCATTTCTCTAACCTCAACTCTTATGAGGTTATGTTGTGGTTGTTCCCCACTGGGTACACAGGGTACAGGTGCCGCACACCTGCCAGGCTGCCACTTCTAGTTAAATGGATATGATTTTTTGCACTGTGACAGACCACTGACTGGAGGCCACTCGGGTGTTCGGGAGTCATCAGCTAAGTGCAAAATTACAATGCACTTTGCTTATGTAGTCAATTATGCGTGCTATTCACTTACTGAGGCTACATTCTGATAGAGGTTTGGCATCAGGATACATTTAAATAGGGCATTCACTTGACAGCTGATCAGATAGCACAGTGAGTTGAGCGCTCGTTCTGACATCTGTGCACAGCCTGCTGGTGCAGGTTCGAATCCCGACAGGGCCAACTCAGCCTTTCATCCTTCCAAGGTTGATACATTGAGTACCACGTAGTGGGATAATAACATCACCCATTATTTCAGCGCTTAGATACCTGCTGGTTTGTAGTGCTATACAAAATATATATTGGGATGGTGGTGAGAACATGAGTGGTGGCAACAAAAAACAACAGGGGCACAAGCCCCCAGCAGGGGTAAATAAGTGATATACTCATAAAACCTCAGAGTTCATAGTTACGTATATGTTTCTATTACAAGTGGTATGACAGCGTGACAGTGCAGAGGGGTAATGATTTAACAGCACAGTAAAATAATGTTGAGGGGCTTGGGTCCTCAATACCTCCAACTCTCTCTTTGTAATACCTTCCTACGCTCTTCGATCCGCCACCTCCAAATCCCTCAGGTTCAGTCGCTTCTCTATGCAACGAGTTGGAGGTAGATCTCTTTCTTCGGCTTGAGCCTCCCGTTGGATTAGTCTCCTTGCCTCCCTTAAACTCAAGGAGAACCAGCTCCAGTTCTGGAAGCACTGCAAGACCTTCCTCTTTGCTTCTGCCTTCTCTCTTCCTCTCCCCTGTGATTTCCTGTCTGATACTGCATTGGTCACCTGGCTACCCTCTGATTTCGGGCCCAGGTCCCTACCCGCCCAGTTGCAAAACCGCACTGCCTCCCGGCAACCCTTGCACTTGGGTCTGTATCTGTAACCCACAGTCCCCTACCTGCACTTTTGGACACCTGCTGTCTGCAATTACACTTGCACCTGCCACCTGCTGGCCACACTTCCTGTTATTGCGTTGATCCCATGTACAGCACTGTCCCCTCCCCTTTCCCCTGGCACTTTTCCCCGCCCCCTCCCCTGCACTTGTGCAATCTCAATGTCACTTGCCTAGTAAGATCGCTGTCTCTGTTCTCTACTCAATGTGGGCGGGCTCTTGTGCACTCGTGCTAATTCAGCCGGCAGGTCTGAAATATAGGTGATGAATTGCAGGGGCGCCAGCGCGCGACCCTGTTTTATTCCCCTATTTGTTAATATGGGAGGCGTGATGGCGGCCCTGCTATCCAATCTGACCTGTACCGTGGTGTTCTGACATAATCCCTGCACTGCACACAGTAGTTGTTCCGGACAGGCAAATTCCACGTCTTTTAGACCATAGCCTGTCCCTATCCACCGTATCAAAGGCGGCTTTAAAGTCCAGCATGGCGGCATATACATATGGATTTCCTTTAATCTTAGTTTCCAGTATCAGGGAGTCTATTCTCCGGAGACAGTGGGATGTCCCTGGACCAGGTCGAAAACCCATTTGGAACGTATTTAGTATCTTATTCGAATTCATCCGATTTGTCAGTTCTCCCAATACCAAGGGTGCAACAATGTTTCCAGTGACACCCAGCATTGCAAGCAATCGGAAGTTTGCCGGGTCACTTCAAGTTCCTTCCTTGAAAATAGGGACAAACAAGGACTTTTTCCAGGAAGCTGGAATTTTACCCTCAGCGCAGACTTTAGACAATAGCACAAACAGAATCTCTGGCCAAGATTCTGGGTCCTTTTTTAGGAACACGGAAGCGAGGCCGTTTGGTCCTGGCGCTCTGGAGTATTTAAGTTTCTGAATCTGCTTTAGGATTGTATCTATATCAATATCAATGCCAATGCGGTGCTTATTGATGGAACCCTTTTGGGGAACGCTGTGAGGGAGACTAGAGGCACGTCCGATGTTGATAGCCCATTCTTGGCCCCCTCTGGTATGCCTAACCTGCGTTACTTTGGCTCTTTTTGTGCTAGGCAAGATTTGCCACCTCTTTCCAGTATCTTCAGCTGCCGTAGCTGACAGTACATTTTGCCATTGCGCATTTTTGTGGGAACTCTGCCACCATTTAACCCACCTTCAATACTTATGTTTAATGGCCCTTACTTCTTTATACTAACTCTGGGCATCTGGAGTTGTGCCTGGAATCCTCCTCACAGCCTTTCTCATGTCTCTTTTTGCATTCCTTATGTCACCCTCATAGTGGGGTTTATGATTGCTGTCTGCCCTAAGAACATAATAGCCCTTTTGCAAAGCTAAGTCTGTTGTCAGGTGTTTCAGCCAAAGCTTAATTTCGTCCGCAGGCATAGCCTGTAGTTGCATAGCCTGCAGTTGCATAGCCGGCAGATGCATAGCCGGCAGATGCGTAGATTGCAGTTGCATAGCCTGCAGTTGCATAGCCTGCAGTTGCATAGCCGGCAGTTGCATAGCTGGCAGTTGCATAGCTTGCAGTTGTATAGCTGGCAGTTGCATAGCTTGCAGTTGCATAGCTGGCAGTTGCATAGCCTTCAGTTGCATAGCCTGCAGATGCATAGCTTGCAGTTGCATAGCCTGCAGTTGCATAGCCGGCAGTTGCATAGCCTGCAGTTGCATAGCCGGCAGTTGCATAGCCTGCAGTTGCATAGCCTCCAGTTGCATAGCTTGCAGTTGCATAGCCAGCAGTTGCATAGCCGGAAGTTGCATAGCCGGAAGTTGCATAGCCTTCAGTTGCATAGCCGGCAGTTGCATAGCCTGCATTTGATTCAGGAAACGCTCTTGATTCACTAGTGAACCTTCCAGCCTTGTCTATGTTCTTCTGCGATCATTGGATCCTGCTCCTGTTAGACTGTACCTCTAGGTCACCTATTAGCCTCAGTTCGTCCCCAGCCTCGAGATCCCCCAGATTTAATATCAAGGCAGTGTGGTCCCTAAATGCTATGTCAGATGCTCTGACCTTTCGGATATTTGCAATGCATTAAGTGCTTACAAAAAAGAAATCAAGAGTAGCTGTCTTGGGGCCACTTTTCCAAGTTCTTTGACCTGGCCAAGTTATTATAAGGAAAGCGGACTGTTCATGCTAAAAGGTAGGGGCGTTCATTTCTGTTATCAATTCTGGTAGCCTTTATGCTACACTGGGCCTATTACCAGGCCCACATTAGGAGGTCCTTTCGAGCCCTTTTAGCCAATATTTGAAGCATTTGGTGCCCATCTATACTAAGAGTTTCCAAAAGCCAGCTTTCTGTAGTAAGAATATATCATTTTGGAAACGACCTTTTAGTGAACCCTCCTCGTTTTCAAAGTGTGAAAAACCCTGGATCTTTCACATACCAATTGTTGCGTAGTGAATACGCGGTTCTGCGCATGCGCGGCCCATAACGAGGCTCGCGCATGCACGCATTGAATAAAGACGGTCCCGGCCAGCAGTTCGCAGCGGAGACCTGAGCAGCAACACATCTCCGGCGTGTCTCTTGGTGCGAGTGCTGTATGCGTGCGTGTGTGTCCGCAGGTGGGGCCTGCCATTGCCCCACACCATCACACCAATGGGTGGGTCATTTTCAATTCTTCCGTGTATTTTCCGTTGCAGTAGAGCCTACTACACATTTTAGGATATCATCCACTTTCTCTTGCATTTACCCCACGCCACCTTTATTTGCTGATATTGCTCTGGCTGTTTTAGCCAGACCCAGAAGATTATCCAGGGCCGCTGTTGAACTACAAATAGGAACATAGGAACCTTTGGCTCTTCGGTAGGGTCTAATTGGAACCCCAGATCCAGAGACCTACTGCATTGTCCTTGAATCATGTCAGCCACTTCACTAATCCCACAGGGCACACCACTTATTTGGAAGTTTGTGTTGGCAACCAGCTCAATGTATTCAAAGCCTTTGGAATCCAAAATACGCAAGGGGTATATTCTTGGCAAAATTCCCATGAAGCCCGATCGATTCATGTGGGTGTGTCTCTTTGTGAACCTCGGTGTCAAACCTTTTAATGTAATGACCAGTTGGCCTGACTTTGTTTCCCCTTACTTTGTGATGACTGACCTAGCGTTGTCATTACTGCACTCTCGCTGGCTGTTACTCCTTATTTGTACAACTGCTGACTCCCCGGTCATTACCTCAGCGTTAGATGAGCATCCCGAAGAGTCATGGTCCTGTTGCTTACCATCACTCAATGCAGAATCGTCTAGGGTTACTTTATTCGTGTTTTCATGTATTAGACCAACTTGTTAACACACCCCCATCTGTCTTTCTTTTTTCCTGTTTTTACTGGACTTCCTAACATCGGTGCTCACTTCTGGAGCTTTTTTGTTTAAGTTTTGGTTGGGCTTCCTCTCTTTTGCTTCGGGGCCTTTTTGGCCTGTCTTGTTTTGTTATTTTGCCACTTCATTTGCCGTCTTTGCTTTCCAGTGAGGACAATCGACGAGGTAGACATTGACATTTGGCTTTTCTCCCGCTGGTTTAGTTTCAGGGGACTTGGGTGCCTCCACCATTTGATTCAGCAGAACTTCCCCCGCTTCTTCCCCTTTGTTGACTGTATCTTCCAAGTTAACTCATTCCACTTTTAAATGTGTGACTTCTTCTGTGATGTTCCCACTCATTTTAAGCAATACTTTCATTGCAAACTGCATAGTGGTGAGTTGGGCATATACCTCATTATGGGAGACTGTAGTATCTGCCGAGGAATTCGCTTCTTCTTTGCCTTCATCCTCTCTATACAGCAGTGGGGAAGCAGATAACCTTTGGATGATAATTGGGGGGTTGGTGGGTTCAGTTCTCGTACTGTGTTTTCCATTCCAATTACAGTACTTTCTTTGCTCCTGTCTCCTCCAACTCCATTGCGGTCCAATCCCACTTCATTGGCTATAGATTTCTGTATGGAGGAGCATAACTCTAGCCAGGAGTTGTTGTTGTCAATTGCAGTCAATGAGGAGTCTAAGTGTTCCTCATTGTTTTTATTTTTTAGCCTTTCCTGTCGAAACTCCTCTTGTAGTATTGGCATTTCCTCTTCCTTTCTCTGAGTTGCCAACCCATGTGAAAGAAATGATGTGATTTTCTGAGCCACTTTGCTGTGCATAACTTTGTTACATGGAGAGCTCGTTACAGGGTAATCTTGTTTAGTACCTTTCCCCTTTCTATAATTCCCGGTCTTAGTCTTCCTATATCCTTCCAACCTTCTAAGATCCCAATTTCAACCACAGCTTGTAATCTTGGTCTCCACTTCGACTCAAATCTCTCCTTTTCCCGTCTTATTTCCCTTGCCATATTTCTAGTTCCTGTCGTTTTCATCTCCATAACATCCACAAAGCTCGTCCGTTTCTCACTTTTCAAGCATCCAAACTTTAAATCTCCTCCCTGATCTTTTCTCGACTCTTTTACTGTTCTACCACTCTGTTTGGCCTTGCCAGATCTCGTCTTGCCCCTTTAAGATAAGTCTTCAACTCTTCTATCCATCTATTGTGTCTTCTTCCCTATTGGGATTCTATTTCCTATTATCTTGCAACACTTGGTTGGCTGCCTATCCACTCTCAAATTAAATTTAGCTTTCGTTGCCTTGTTTTTAAATCTCTCTATGGTCTTGCTCCTAACTATCTTACTGCACTCACATCTTTCTACATTCCTTCTCACCCTCTCTGGTCTTCTTCCCACTTTAGGCTCCTGGTTCCTCGTACACCTGTTCTCAGTCTCGCTTTTGATCTTTTGAACTCCTTGCTCCCCTCTACTGGAATGCTCTCCCACTTTTTCTTTATTCCATCACTGTCTATTCTCTTTTCCTTGGTTCTCCAAAAACACACCTACTTCAACACCCCTGAGTGATCGCCCTCTGGATGTAACTACTTACTCAATTTTATGTATCGTGTTTCAATTTTTATGTTACGTGCTTTGGTTTAAGGCACTCTATAATGGACAAATAAAATACAAATACAAATATATGGGGCTTTATTGCGTTCGTTATATAGTCTGCGGTTCTCGTTCTCAGCTTGCCGGGCATTTGATTTTAATTGGAGCTCCAACCACCTGCTTCCTTCAATATTTTAATGAGGACTGTGTTGCAAGCTGATCGCACACACACAGGTGGTTTGTAGCCTACATATATTCTACGAAGAATGCAGGCTTTCACCCCCGGAAAGCTGTGAGATAACAGGGTTAGTTTATCGCTTCTGCTAAGGTGGCAGGCACGCCTGCTCTCACGATGTAATGTGCTTGCAATGCTCTTGCGCATACGCCCTTTTGTTGAGAGGATTAGTAAGTCAGCTGTATGGAAACGGAACTGTATTTTCTCAAATGATCACACAAAAACAAAGACAGTTTATTAAGTCAGCTTACCGCCCGATGCTGTAATTTCCCACTTTATACCTCTATTATCGCAGTCAACCACAGCCTGCCTCAGACTGAAATGTGGCAAAACTTTGCACCGGCGCTTCGCGCCCCCAGCAGTTTTAAAATGCTCCTCCTCTTCAACGATCTCATAAAATTATTTAAAGAGACCACTTCCAATTTATTGCAAAGATGATATAACACGGCACCACACACCAGCAACCTGACGCAGACTGAACTTTGCCAGAACTTCTATCCAAATAATGCTATTCAACGCCTCATACGGGGGGGTTATCACTTGAAGAATGGTATGTAAAGCATTGAATGCTCACATTAAATGTTAATGGAGACATTTTATGGTTTAGGCATGTGCCCATTATTCTGAAATGGGGGTTCTTGCTTCCCTGTTTCATAACCATACTTATTCGTCTTAGACTAGCATTGGTGGGTTGCTCTGCCAGGGTCTCTCCGCCTCCCTTTGGCTCTCCTTCTCTTTTCACTTCCCCCTCCCTCTCGCTCCACTATCGCTCCACTCTCAAAGCCTCCTCTCCTGTTCTCTCTCTACACACACAATAATACAAATATGTGTATATTTGCTGTCAGAGGGCAACCGTTTACTTTAAATAGCATGACGGAGGCTTAGCTTTCGCCACTTAAAAAGAAGTGGACCCTGGACCCCACTTAGCCAACTAACTAGAGACCACCTGCAAATTAACCCTTTCTGGTGGAGGTCTCAGAATCTCTAATGTGCGGCTCATTTGAGGAATATTTGCGAGGAGGGCATATTCGAGATGAACTACAGTTAGGTCCGCCCAGATTCATAGCACAGAGACTGCATTGTTGGCTGTTTCAGATGAATTAAGGAAAACAGGGGCATTCATATGATATGATAGTTTATTTCCATAGCAGCTATACACAATGTGTTTCAAAGCGCATTCATGAAGCTGTGTCTTGATTCTGTTGGATCTGTCGGCTGCCTTCAACACACCACTCCGAGGAGTCCTTGTACACAGGCTGACTTCTGTGGCTACAGAATCGGAGGTTGCCAGTATTCACTTTACATCACCCCTGGAGGATAACCCTTTCCAAATAATAGAGGGAACCAATGTCTCACCAGGACATATGGCAGCC
This sequence comes from Ambystoma mexicanum, assembly GCF_040938575.1. Taxonomy (NCBI): domain Eukaryota; kingdom Metazoa; phylum Chordata; class Amphibia; order Caudata; family Ambystomatidae; genus Ambystoma; species Ambystoma mexicanum. The sequence goes on from NC_090925.1 coordinate 198,790,425, forward strand.
GGAGGAGTAGTGCTGGCCTCACAGTAGTCACATACATTATTTGATGTACATGGGCAGCCTCTGTGTGCTATCACGCTGGACTCGGGTGCAGAATTTATGTATGTATGTAAATCAGGCCAAACAACACCATCTGGCTCCCAGAGGGCACGTATGAATCAGAAAAAATATAAACCTCTGCTTCCATTAGATTAAGAGTTGGATGGATCAGAGCAAATGATATCGGCAATGCTTTTAAATCTCTAATGCCACTATGAATTGAAAACAAAGTGCATGCTCTACACCCGGTAAACCCTACAACCATTGCAATATCATTTTAGGGGCCCATCAAGCCAGCCTGGATTGGGTTCTTTATACTGAACATGAACCCTCTAAAATGGATTTAAATGTCCTCTAATGTATCATGAATTAAACATGTTGAATTCAGCACACTTCAGATAACATACAAAGCACTATAACACAATGAATCATTTCTGACGGTGGTACATGAAGTAAACTCACATTAGAGATCTTCACACCTGGTGGAATAATAAACAAACTGCTGTTCATGGTGCAATGAAATGTGTGCATTATGAAGAAAGCGGCATTTGCACTAGGAAGAAAACATGTGCACTATGACGAAACTAGCCTGTTCACTATGAAGAAAGCAATGTGTGCTCTACGAAGGAAACACCGTCACTTTGAAGGGAGCATTCACAGTTTGTTGAAAAATCCATGTGTGATGAAGAAAAGAGCATGCACAGAATGGTGAAAGCAAATTGTGAATTGTGAATAAAACAGATTGGGCACTTTTAAGAAAACAACATGTTCTCTATGAAACATCTTATGAATCATGAACTAACAACATGCTCTATGAAGAAAACAACATCTTCTCTATGATGAGAACAGCTTGTGCATCATGAAGAAAATAGTGTGAAAAAAAACAACCTGTGCACTTTGACGAATATAATGTTGCACTGTGATGAATAAAACAAAGGGCCTAATACACAGAAGCAAGCATTTTATAATGGTGCAATCCCATAGGAAAACGCTCTGTGAATCAGGCCCTAAATGTGAACACCTGGAAGAACACAAAGTGTGCACTATGACAAAAACAGCACGCGCAATATCAGCAAAACAGCATGTAGCCAATGAAGAAAGCAACCTATGCACTATGAAGAAAACAATCTGTGAAATTTAAAGAAAATAGCATGTTCAGTATGGAGCAAACTATCTGTGCACAATGAAGAACGCAAGTTATACAGTATGAAGAAAACACATTGTGCACTTAGAAGAATGTTGCATGTGCACTATGGAGAAAACAACATGTGCATCTGCACTGTATAGAAAAGAATGCATGCTGCTTGAAGAAAACTACTGGTGCATTAGGAGAAAATCAATATGTGCAAAATGAAAATAACACATATCCATTTTAAATAACATAGATAATGGATCTACAGCTTTGCATAAACAAGTAATAAGAATCCACCAACCAAAAAAGATTCAAGAAGGTGACAAATAGATAATGTGACAAGCGAAACAAAAGGAACAAAGGTTTAGTGGGCATAATTGACTTTCCGACTTGCCCCCCACTAATGACAGGTGTATTCAACTCTTAACTTCTGTGAGTAACTCTATCTTACATTTCTCATTACACTGCAATCTCCCTCTGTCCTACTTTATCACACATCTTCCCTTTTCCCCCCGTGGCACTTTCTCTCCCATCTCCCTTTAATTGTCTCTTTACTCTAATTGTATTTGTGTAACTTGCTAGTTAGCCAAATGCACAATAGAAAAATGGAGAGTGATGAATGCGTGCACCATGAAGAAAACAATGTGCGCACTAGGCCAAATGCAACATTTGTACCATAAAGAAAACAATATATGGACTGCGACGAAAACAGTATGTGCAATATGAAGGAAACGGTGTGCCCTTTGAAGAAAATAAGCTGTTCTCTGAAGAAAACAACATGCTCACCATGAAGAATGCAACAGTTTTACTATAAATAAAACAAGATATGGAATATCTTGCAATAGGAAGAAACCAGTGTATGCACTTTGGAGAAAGGAACCTGTGTACTATAAAGAAAACACCATGTTCACTATGAAGAATACAACAGTTTTATTATAAATTAAACAAGATATGGACTATGATGAAAATAGTACATGCAATAGGAAGAAAACAGTGTATGCACTTTGGAGAAAGGAACCTGTGTACTATAAAGAAAACACTATGTTCACTATGAAGAATACAACAGTTTTACTATAAATAAAACAAGATATGGACTATGATGAAAACAGTACATGCAATAGGAAGAAAACAGTGTATGCACTTTGGAGAAAAGAACCTGTGTAGTATAAAGGAAACACCATGTTCACTATGAAGAATACAACAGTTTTACTATAAATAAAACAAGATATGGACTATGATGAAAACAGTACATGCAATAGGAAGAAAACAGTGTATGCACTTTGGAGAAAAGAACCTGTGTAGTATAAAGAAAACACCATGTTGACTATGAAGAAGGCAACATGTGCACTATGAGGAATGGAACATTGGACCATAATGAAAGCAAGATATGGAAGGTAATAAAAACAGTAAATGCAATACCAAGTGCACTGTGAAGAATACAAGATTTTGACTATAACAAATAAGAGATGGACTATGATGAAAACATTACATGCAACATGAAGAAGAGAAACTATGTACTATGAATTAAAGAACATGTTCACTATGAAGAAAGCAACATGTGCACTATGAAGGAAACAACATGTGCATTATGAAGGCAACACAATGTGTGCTAATAGCATGCACAGTAGGAAGGAGACAAAATATGTGCTAGGAAGGAATCCGCACGTATACTATGCAGAAAATAAACTGGGGGCTATAAAGAAAAAACATGCACACAATGAAGAAAATGTGCGCTATGAAGGGAAAACGGTGCTCTATGCTGAAAACAACACTTGTGTTATGTACAAATAAATGTGTGCAATATGAAGGATGCATCATCTGCAAAATATAGACCACAATGTATAAAGTATAAAGAAAACACGTGTGCAATATCAAGAAAACAACATATTCAGTGTGAAGCAAATAACATGTGCACTAACAAAAACAGTGAGTGAATTATGCAGAAAAAAATGTGTGCGCTATCAAGAAAACAATCAGTGCACTATAAAGAAAACAACATGTGCACTACAGACCTGAAAATGAAAACACTGTTAGAGTTTATCACATTAGATATCTTTAAACCAGTGTCTTAATGCTTTATTATACAAAGCAAATATGTTGTTGGATAAACAACTCAAATCAAATGAAAAATATCTTTTCACAATGCACACAGCCTTTGCAGTGTAATGCCTTCTGTTTTACTGCAATATTACTTTTGTATGTACAATGGGGAAATGGTCTTGCAGTGGAAATATGAAATCACAGATTCAATTTAATAATTTCTAATAATTGTATTTTTGTTTGTTTAAAAACCATTAGACAAATCACTCATCTTTGTGCGTCCCCAAAACACAAGTGTCTAACAATTCAAAAGATATCAGTCAGTCTACACAATATCATCTATGAATCTATTTCAGTGTACACAAGAGCAAATCACCATGCCAATCAAATAAATAATATCACAATTAAAGTTATATTAACCATTGCATTAAACCATATTTTAATATGCATTATTCACATTGATATTACACTCAATGTAATTACATGATTAACCATGTAGACTTAATTTGGGTCAGCCCAAAAAACACAGGCCATCCTTGTATTGGCTGTCACCACTATACGTTTTGGGATCACACGTCAATGGCAAGATGACTTGGAATGATATGCAGTGATTATAATAAATAGAAAACTACTGATGACATTTTAACAAATGAAAAAACAATAAAAAGGAAAATAACGAATGTTGGAAAAAACTAAAAATGGGGTTGGAAGTGAGAATAGTGGTTTTGGCGGTAGTGGAAAAGTATTACTAAATATTACTAAATAAAAAAGGGGGGCTTTGGGGAGAGACTCCCCCCCAAAAAAACAACAAAAAAGAAATGTGTTTTTTTGCTTTTAATTGTTTTTTATTTCTTTAAAATTTCATTTGATTAAATCACATGTAAACCTTGGAATGCATGAGCACCTCTCGAAGAGTTGCTCATATGATAACTCCTGCCCTTTTCTAAACTGTGGACAGATATCACGAATGTGGGACCCCTAGAAAAGAACAGGGACAAACAATAGGCATGAACCATAGTACCTATACAATTACAGGACTATTCTCTGCCTGAATGCTTTGCTCTAACCCCACAATATACTTCCAACCTGAATTTCAGCATCTGTATGCAAAGAGAGGAATCTGACATTTTCAATACATAACTCACAAACGCAAGCAAAATGAGCTCACCAAAATTTATCAAATTGGTAGTATTTTCTTTATACCCTATGTTCCATTTCCCCAACATATTAAATGCATTCTTGAGGGATATCATGTTATAATAAGGACTGCTCTGCCCAGATTACAACTTCTCACTGCTAACTCAAGCACACTCTTATCCACACACAGAAGGAATCAATGGAAAATGGTATCAAACTGTAACTCTGTTTACTATGTTTAGGGTGACAGTATACTGTTTTTAGGGTGCAATCTTGATAGAAATGCCCATCTTTGACAGCATTTTAGCTCTCTTGAATTCAATATGTGACAGTCTTACTTTCAGTCCGACAGTGAATACTCGAGTCATGATAGGAAGTCCAAGGGCCTTCTCCCAACACTAACCGTCACAACAAAATCAGCTGCTGCAGCTTAATAGTGATGCGAATGAACCTATTGTAATGCACACCCTTGAGATGATAAATCCTTTATTGTTGATACTGTATAAACCTCTTTGCAGAGTCGTTTGCTCAGTTTCACCAACTGGGCAACACATAGGCTCCCAGATGTTATTCACATTTGCAATATCAGTCCATGCGTGATGTTCCCTTTGCAGCGATGCGATACCTTGCCTCTCCCGAAAGACTCCTCACATATTTATTTTAACCCCATTGTTGATACTTCTAAAAGTCAATTACCTCAATCCCTTCAGATTCTTCAGGATGTGCCCCTGCGTGAGGTACAGCCAGACCCTACATGTCACATTAGGCCAGGAGGAGAGCTCAGGGACAACGCATTTGTCTTGGAAGAACGACAACGCATAGCAACACAGTTCGAATCCCGGTCTCGCGCTTAGGGACTTGTCTCCGGTATTAAGTGTGTTATAAAAGAACAATTATAATTATAATTAACTACTACACTCCACTGAATGCCATCCCCAGAAACAGCACTGGTAGTGCGGAGGAGCAAACAACTCCACCTTGCAAATAGTGTGCAGCCTTGAGAGCTGGGTTTGAACCATTATGTCAGTGCTCTACTTATGTACATTTATGTGTTTTGTGTGAGGATGGGCAATGTCAAAATATACTAATAAAATGACATTTCTTAAATCTAATATTTATTTGGGGGCTATAGACATCGTACAGCTGGGTTTGAACCTCTCTGGCAGTGCTCGGCTGTTTTTCTTTCCATAAGGCCAGCCCCCATGCCTTGTGGAAAACAGTCAGTGTGATGTGCTGTCTCAGGGGTTGTGCCCTTGTATTCATGTCTTTCCTGCATGCTACTAAAATATTGATTTGTGGCACCCTGCTCATATGAAATCATGTGTTAACCTGCAAGGTGCACAAGGCTGCATTGAGACTACGTGGCCTCTGGCCTCTTTCAAAGTCTGATGTTCACCTTTCAGACTCACCTGCAATGTCATCAAGGAATGCTGTCCTAGACACACAGTGACATGCAGTGCTGTGTTTAGGCTTATATACCTATGGACAAGCTTCATGGACAGAGCATTAGTAGAGCAGAGGATCAGACATCAACCTTAAAAAGAGGGGGCAGCTATGTGAGCCGGCTTTGAGCCTCTCTACCAGTGTTCTATTTTTTAAATGTAAACTGTTATTATGACCTAAATGACCTAAAATTAAAGCACATGGTTTGAAGTGAAATATTGGGTTATTAGTCTTTCCATCAATTTTTTTTCATTGAATAGATTTTCCATCAAATTTTTTCCAACACATTGTTTTTGTCTAATGTGGTTTAATACCACTTTCCATCGAAAACCTGTATACATTTTTTTTATCGGGGCTCTCAAACAAACCCTCCCACCCCCAAACTTCCATCAAACCCCAAGGTTCCTCCCCTGCTATCCCCCCCACCCAACCCCCATTACAAAAATATAACCCTTGTCCAGTGCTGAAATCTATAATATTTTTCAGCACTGGATAGCTCCCTGTAACTCGTGGTATTTATTGTTTATTGGGGGGTTCCCCTAAACCCACCTCAACCCCCTGGGGTCACCCCCCTATCCCTCCCTAAACCCCAGTTTCAAAAATTAACCCTTTCCTCAACCCATTGAATTTCCAACCCAAACATACATCTATTTTAAAGGTATGTTTGGGTTGGAAATTAATTGAAATTGATTCAATGAATATGCTTTTCGATGGAAAAGCATTTCAATGAATGAATTTCGATGGATAATGATTCGATGGAAATATTTTCAATGGAAAGACTGGCTACCAAATATTGCTTTTTATACAGATTGTCCAAGTACAAACTAAAATCAAACAAATAAAGAGGCCTGTTACACGGAAATGCTAAAAGGGAGCAGGCATGTGGGCTTGGTTGGAACTTCCACACCAGTGCTCTGCTTGTATTGTAAGATTTAAATTTTCTCAAATACAAAATGACCTTCATTGCTAGTGACACCACTTTGGAAATCAGAAACCCCCTGCCAATTGGCTGCAATTATAAAAGGCCATCACTAAATAGTTGCATCAAGTTGTTGCTTTGGCAACTGCCATTCCCCTTCGCTGCTAGAGCTCTCCCGCCCACTGCTCTTCTGACCCTCAAAAACAGCAGTGCCATTAAGTTAGGCAGGTGGTTAGAACAGAACTGGAGCAATGGCTGAAGTGAATGGCAACATTTTATCTCATTTAATCTCATGAGACATCTGCAACAACAAGGGAAAAAGGAAAACAGCAAAGGGAAGAAGAGCATTGGTGTCCAGAGGCCCTGAAACATTTCAATGACAATTTACTCTGACTCCACAACCAGGGAGGGTAAGCGGTAACCTGAATGGCTGGCCACTCCACCGTTCCTGTCATCACCAGAGGCAATCCACTTGCACTTACAAGATCACTTGAGCACTAAGCACAGCACACATGCTTGAGTCTTGGTTTCTACCTGATTGCTGTTTTTTTATTTACCAACCTGTCTTTTTGTCTTACTTGCCCTGTTTATGGCTTAACTGCATTGCCCCCTTCACACCCCATTCCCACTCCTCTCCCTTATCCATCACCTTGGGTGCCCCGAAGTGAGCTATTTTGTGTGTTTAGTGATGTACAAATTACCAGTGCCAGTTGCCCTTGGCTACCAAAGCCACATGAACATATATAGAATGTTTTTTAATAGGAGGAAAAAAACTATTATGTTAAAAGAATAATGTTGAAAATAACAAGCGATCAGTAGCTGAGTTGCACAAATTAAAATTTCCCAACTTAACCAAAATACAGTTAAAGACTCCAGAAGCCTGTGAATGTTTGTATTATGTTTCGGAAATGGAGCAGCTCAGACTGAATCGGCCCATACGTTAAGTTGTGGCGACTTTCTTAACCATTATCATTCATTTGTGGGCTCAAAATAATAAGAGGCCTTTCATAAATGGAATCTAAAGTGTTAAGACCCCCAGTAAGTGCAGATGTACTGTACTCTGTGTCAAAATCTGCAGGGATCTAGCCAACCCTTCTGCAGTCTCCTCCTCCCCTCTTCCTTCCCAGGCCCTCTGCAACGCACTGGCCACTCAATTCGCCACCAAAACGCAGGAGATCCTGAACAGCCTTGTTACCCTCCCAACCCTTTCCACATCTCTTTGCCTCGCTTGGCCTCTCACCCTCCTCCTTCCCCTCTTTGGCCTGTGTCACACCTGCAGAAGTCACCAGAGTTGTCTGCTCCATGAAGGTCTCTTCCAAACAGGTTTCCCCTTGCTCATCCAGAACCATCAAAGACAACATTGGCTCTCTTGCCGCCGCACTTGCTGACCTCTGCTACCACTCTTTTGCCACTGGTTCTTCCCCCCCTCACTCAAGCACCCCTTTGTGCACCGCCTCCTTAACAAACTGTGCAGACCCTAGCTGTCCAGCCAACTACCACCCTATTGCCATCACTCCCTTCCTGGGGAAACTGCTGGAGAAGTTGGCCTTGCCCCAACTCAACTTTCACACTGAACTTGTTGGTGGTCTTCACAACCATCAATCTGGATTCTGAGAATCCAGAGGCATGGAAACTGCTCTTCTGAACACCCATGAAGAACTGCTCGCATCCCACGATTCCAACTCCCCAGCTGTCCTCATCCTACTTGATCTCTCCTCTGCCTTTGACACGGTCAACAACTCCATCCTCATCCAAAGGATCCATGACACCCTTGGTATCTCCGAATGGGCACTGGACTGGCTGACCTCCTTCCTAACTGACCGCTCCTCCCAAGTCATCCTGGGCACCTTAACCTCTTCTACTTACTTCTCCTCAGGCGGTGTCCCCCAGGACTCTACCCTCTCCTGCTCTTTAACATCTACCTTACTCAGCTGGCACTCCTCATCTCCTCCTTCTCCCCCAACTTCCAGTGTTATACTGATGACACACAACTCTTTCTCAAACTTCCTGTTGATCCTCTTGAACCTTCCTTCATCCCTAACTGCCTATCTGCCATTCAGGCCTGAAGCACTTCCAATGATCTCTGCCTCAATGCCAGCAAAACGGAGATCCTTCCCATTGGGACCCCTGCTCCTGCCTTATTCCCTTCACTCTGGCCTACCTCCATGGGCTCACCCCCTTCTCCATCTTCTGAAGCCAGAAACCTTAGAGTCACCTTAGAGTCATCTTTGACTCCTCTCTCTCCTTCCTCCCTCACACTCAGAACATTGCCAAGAATTCCCAATGTCAGCTCTTCCTTCTCAAAGGAATTCTATCTTTTCACACCTTCCCCCAGATGCTCAATGTTACCTGAGCCCTGGTTCTGTCTATGCTTAACTAATGCAATAGCCTCCTCCTGAATCTACCTTCTTCCACTCTGCGACCCCTCCAGCTAATCCAGAATAGGGCTGCAAGACGTATCCTTGGCCTCAAGCCCAGGGACCGCATCTCTCTTGCCCTAAGCAGTCTTCACTGGCTCCTGGTTACTTCACAGATTAAATTAAAATCCCTCTGTATCATCCACAAGGCTGTCTGAGGCCGGGGACCACACTATCTACAACTCTCTCTTATTAAATATTCTCCCTCTAGACGTCTGCATTCCCCTGGCACCAACTCTGAGTGTAAAGTGTTTCGCTAAATAGAGGGCAGGAGGTCGATCGCTTTCCTCAGCTGGTTCCCATCTATGGAACAGCCTCCCCTTCCCTCTGTGTCTTGAGCAGGATTTTCTTAAATTCCAGAACCTCCTCAAGCCCTTTCTCTTTAACTCCTCCTTCCCCGCTTCTGTTCTCTGCTAATTTCACAGTTGCTTTGATTGATGTCCAGGGCCCTTATGCATCCTTGGGGCCCTGACCTCCCACACCGAATCGCTGCCAGATTCTGTCTATCCTCTGCACTTGCCTCAGCAGACCCTCCATCCTGGAGGCTCGCACTTACCATACCTTGCACTTCAACTTTTGCTCACCAACAAGCACAGGCTCCGCAGCACTTACCCCCACTGCCCCCTCCCTTGTGCACTTGCACGTTCTGAATACTCACAAGGTATAGGAGGTTTGTCCTTTTTCCCCTCCACTGTATTTAATATCTCGATGGATTTAATATGTCTCATTTCCATGTGCCCTCTCTGACGCCCAGCGGGTGCTTTGAAACATAATTTACTTGCTGTATAAATAGAAAATACAAAATACATCATCCATATACTCTCGTAACTGATTGATAGGCAGATCTTTGGTCGGTTCAAAAACTCTACTTGAAAAAGGGAACAGCCATGGGAGCTAGGTTTGATGTGCTACTTAAATATATCTACCATACAAAGGCATTTACATGAATCAAATGATACAGCAAATTCCACCTGTGGGCTACAGAAGTCAGTGTTGCATTTCTACATAATGAAGCACATTATTTGATGGCAAATCTTGCCACGCTTGAGGGGGGTGACAACAGGGTTGCTGGCGGGCGGCTGGACATATCTGACTTTGCAGTACTAGGATTGTCATACTTACTTTGCACATTAAAGTCCTTGAATGTAAAGTGAACTCAGAGATGGATATGCACAAAGCTTTTGATATGGTGGAGGGCGGGAGAGGACCTTGGGGTGCAAAAACCTGGTGCAGAGTGTCAGGGATTATCCAAGATGCTTGTCAGCCTTAATGTCTGAGGGCGGTGGGTGTAATCGGCGCATCAGCGGACAAGTACTGTATGGATCGCCCCTTACCGGCTCAGTGCCGCCAGGCAGGCACCAGAAAGGGAACAGACTGACAGAGTTTGACAAAATACATGGGATGGAGCATCGGTCATGTAGCAGGACATAGGTGTGGTAGTTGGAGCTAATGGGGTACATTTCCGGGTCTCCCTATTGGAACTGGTCATCTAGTAGTATTTATAATGTATGAGTTTAGGATGGTGATGACATCCTACATCCTCAACCAGTCACCTAGGCAACCACGCCTTGCCCAAACGTGCTCAGAAAAATCTGAATTTACATATAGTGCTTCTCTGTTAGCTATATCCAACATGCTACATTATCTGCGGTTAAAAAGGAGCCTAAAATTAAAATGTAAGTTAGATGATCAAACAATCAACTTTAAAAAGAGATCAGTCTTAATTTCTAGGTTTTAATGAAGTTACTTAGTAAATGTTTGAAAGTTCTTACTACATAGCTTACAACCCATTGGCAGGCTTTCACAAAAGTAATAATAAAATGACAAAGAAAATGTAACATCAGGGAGTTTTATGAATGCTCCAAAGTAGGTCTTTACGTCAAGTCTCAGTAGGTTTGTAAAATAAAGTTAAAGGAGCAGGGCTAGTTTAGGGAGGGGCCCGTTCTGACATGTGGAGAGACAAGGGCTTCAGACATCAGCGGTGTCCCCTTGATCATTGATCTCCTAGGCGGGATTGAAATCGGTGAATGTATTTGCGACCGCTGATGAGGACATGCTACAGCCTCAGCCTGTTCCTCTAGAATCCCTACATCCGGTCCGAGTCCGAGCCTCTAGTTTAATTACCTACTATATAGCAAGTGTTGATACTTGTGCACAGGGCTTTTAATTCTTGGTGCTTCATTTTAATGGAGCCCTTTTCATCAATGTCATTAAGTCGCAGAGCAAGAATAAAACATTTTTTGCATTGACGGCACGCTACTTTATGCATGTTGCCAGGTCCACGGTGAAGGCTTGAATTAGCGCTTTGCTAAGAAACCATCTTTGTCCATTCGAGGAGAAGCGTGGGTGCAAAATAGCCTTCATGGTAGCTGCATGGCCGGCCAAAGGGAGAGGGAGCCATCTTAACTTGTCCAAGGCCAACTCCTCTTCTTTATGCTCCCTCCGCTCCCATCCGTCTCTCGCCTTCTTCTATTTGTGTTCCTCCTGATATGTTCTCTCTCATTCTCTGCTCATTGTTTCTTCCTCTCACCCCTTTCTGTCTCACATTTCTTCTCTTGCGCATTTCGGCCATGATAATCTTTGCAATACCCACCAGATGTGTCAGTTTCTGACATAATGGAGTTAGTGAACATAACTAAGTTATCACTACATTGCGTATAGCCCATTGCACAAAAGTAATAATACACATAGAAAATATCATCTAAACTCATGCAGTTCTATATATCTGCTAAATATTTACATCGAAGCCTACTACATTTGTAATACAAATAAAAAGAACATTGTTTGTCTAATGAGTGTGGGGGATTTTTGGCAAGTGGAGAGTCTATAGTTCCTGACTTTACCAGTTCCGCCAGGAGCACCGGTCATCTGGTCGGGAATGAAACTGGTAAATGTATTAGGGACACCTGATGATGAGGTGCTAGAGCCTCAGCCATTTCCCTGAGATCATCGCTCCTCCCGGAATTATTCAGAGTGCTACACCATGCAGATTGCTCTCAGCCTATTCATTTAGTTTATTGTTCCGACATTTAAAAAATGTTGGTACGGTACTTAGGCTTAAGCGGTTTATAAATTCAAATAAATAAATAGGTTAGAGGTCACTATTCTGGAGCCAGTAGAAATGACGTACCAGTTACTTATGCTGCAAAACATGGTACTCCAGATTTGCCCATTACAAATCCAGAACTACAAGTCCCAGAATTCACAAAAGAAATCTTGGGCAAATATTTCCTAAAAAATTATTTCGAAATCCTGAAAAAGCAAATGGCAGGCGGCAATACTTGTTAGCATATAGTCCACAGAATACAGCATGGGTGTTTGGTATTGGTGGGTAGTTGGTTAGTGCTGTACTTTACGCACTTTAATCTGAAGCTCTCTCTATGCTTCACAAAGAATCATGATCAATTATCAATGGAGAAAATTGATAATATTAGTAACAGTTGGAGATCACTGGTGGGGACGATTGAACCCAGAGTTCCTACAGCTATTTACTTCCCATGTCAGTTATGTACCCTTTGCACTACCAATGATCTGGCAATGCGTGTATCTAATGTATGCACGTATGTATGCATGTATATGCTGGATTTTATATCGCGCAAACCTAGCTGTGAAACGATGGAGTGCTGTACAACAAGGAGTAGCAGTGACAGCGCACAATCATATAGATGCGCCTAGAGGGATAGACTATTGAAGAGACCTTTGGAAGGGCAGTGGGAACGAGGATACAGGGGAGGCAGTCTTCATTAATGTGTTGGTGGATCCGCAGCTATCCTGCCATGGAGGGTATATTCCCGGAGTGTCACACGATCTGCCCTTCATAACTGCACTGTCGAGTTCCTGTATCTGGGTCAGTGATTCTCCCGCGCAACGACTTCTGCTCTGAGGGAGCAAGCAATCTGGGCTCCCTTTTAATGTCCTACAGAAGACCTCACATGTGGCAAGTCATTAGTCAGCTCCACCCACATTTTACCTGTCTCTGTCCATGCCAGTCTCTAGATGACCCCCAAAGGTGGCACGTCATTACACACCTCCTCACACATTTCTTCTGTCTGTTTCTGAACCATTGTGTAACAGCCTATGAAGGCAATTCTGAATGCAATGTAGTTCTCTCTATGGTTCTACACTTCTAATTGTAATCACTTAAGCGGATTTTGAAGACACTTTTGTTGGACATACATGAGGCTTCCCGTTTTACGCTATTTATTTTTGCAACTTTTCCATCTATATTTGTCAATATTTATTTTTTGGTAATTTGATCCGTATTTATGCTTATTTATTTTTTTCTGTACAAATAATTACGCCGCAAGTGCTATTTTTCCACGTTTATTCAAATTAAATGTTTTGCGCTAGTGCTTCACGAGAATTAGAGAAAAATAGAGTACAGTAAAACCTTTATCTGAAAACAGCATTTTAGTACACACACATGTGCATTTCAGGAGACTTTGCTGACAAGGAGGCTCTCTCTGGTGTGTTAAAAAAGGGAAGAGCACTGAATGCTGGTTCAATATTATCAGCTGATGCTGGTATTGCCAAGAGGTTCAAGTAGAGTTTGCTCAGCATTGGCCACCCCTGTTTCTGACGACACAGTACAGCCCAGCAATCATTTCTCTTTGTGGGGTATCTTGAATTACGCTTCAGCCCCCCCCGCCCCCCGCACCCTGGTGCTCCCGCCAATCTGAATATGTCTTTGCAGTTGCTTAAATCTGGATCATACAGAACCTTCTGGAAAGGATCCAGGATTGCATCCGGTTTCCAAAAAGAGCCGTAGCTCATTTGCCCACTTATATTTGTAGCTAAAACAGCATCCTACTTGTTTTGCAGTGTCTCCTTGAAATTCCCCAAGTCCTTAAATAGGGCGTTTGCCCTTTTCTGTAGCAGCATCTGCACTAAGGAGACAATAATTGGGTTTGTGTACAGTCCTGATCTAATGCAAAAATATATATTTTATTTATTTCTTTTTTCATAACGCGCCTAATACCATACCTGAGTTTGGTTTCTAAATGCGGATCCGGGATTCGAACCTCTGTTGCTCTGCGCGGTCTTGCTTCCAAGGCCAGCGTGTTGTCCCTGTGCCCCGTTGCCCCTCTACCCCATTCAGGGGTCCACCACATGAACACACATATGCTCATGTTATCGATGTGCTTGCCTAACACTGAAATAAGAAGGGCGCTTCCGGTGTGGGAAAGAGGAAGTGGGTCAACCTGCAGATTTCAGAGCGGCCTGAAGAAGTGTTGGCATTCTCCCCTGGGACAGGAAGAGAACAGGCTCTCAGCACAGGCCCCCAACCACATCACGATATGCCTCCCGGTTATGTTTTAGGCAACACATACAGCTAAAACTGTTGAAACCACATGGGTAATACTCGCAGCATGAGAAGCATTAGGACAGGCCCCTCCAGCATTAGCAGAGTCCTCAAAGTTGTGTGTTTATGCAGCAAATATAGTAGAGAACAATTGAAAACCCAGGTGGATCCATGGTATTACCCAAATTGACCTTTTACAATTGACATTTTGCACAATTGACCTAATTATAGTGGTCCTAATTGACCTTCTGCACAATTGACCTTTATATTAATTTAGTTATTTTATGAATGTATTGGGTTGGTTTTGGATGATAAATAATATAAGGGGATTGGGTGGGGGGTTGCAGGGGGTTTTGGATTGGGTGGGGAGGTTGCGGGGGGTTCCCCCTACATATATGTCCTAATTGACCTTCTAAATTAGGTGAATTCTCCCGAGGTCAATTCTCCAGAGGTCAATTGTGAAAAGGTCAATTAGTATACAACCGGTGGATTTGCTTACTCCAAATAGGCCTCAGACATGAGGACAGCCACATACGATCAGGACACGACCCGGGGGCACGTGCCAGAGAGCGTATGAACCTACTTTCACCCAAAGGCTCATGCACACAGTGTGGGCATGGCATGCCCACATGTTAATGCCTACTGAAGGCAGCGGTGAAATAGTAGCCAGCGCCTTGCCTGCATCAGCAGCATCTCCGGAAATGATGGGTGCAAATGGTGCCGCGATGTGTTGATAAAATGGCTGTTCCAGAAGAGGGCTGTGTCCAGATGCCACTCTCAAGTACAGAACATTCAACACGTGTGATTCAGAAGCTCAATCTAGCCACGACACAATAAAGTAACACGTTAGTGTAGTGATAACTCCATGCAGAATGTGTTTGCTTGGACTGTCATATTACACAGGTGTCCCAGTAAAACCAGTCTGAGCTTTAACATTACAGCGCAGGCGGTACTGATTCACAGCTGTAAACTCATTTACCGCAAGCGCTATGGTTTAAACTAGTTCCCTCGGTACTAACGCACCATAGTTGAAGTCTCTTTCCTTGTCTGCGGGGTTCCTTTTTGATCCAGAGTTTGCCCCTCTGCTCCTGGCCGAGAGGAGGGAGGTTCCTTTTGAGAACACGCTGTGGGCCTCGTGTAGTGGCCGCCAGCGATGTGTCATGGTGAATGGAAAATGTGTGTGATATGTTTTACGCATGGCTTCTGCTCACCGTGTGGATATACTGGACGGATCAGAATTGCCAATTCCGCCAGGCCCATCCTCTCTGTCATGTGGGCTGGGACATGTTTTTGCCATGTACATGCCTCCCCATGCTGGGCGGCATTTACAGTTGTTTGTATATTTAGGTCTAAACATGCATGGAAATTGCTTGGATTTGTGTGCATTATAACCACCTCAAAACACAAACGAGCAATATTGCATGGAGAGCCCTGCTAAAATGCACCTTTAAGTTGTCCGCTCTCTGGAATACCCAGGTCCATCCAAAACGAGCCCCTCTGCTTGAAAAGGAGAAGCACTTATTTTCTATACAATCAATAGCGACAGACGTGTTGGAATGCGGCGGCTTAATGAACACAGCAGTCATTTCCTGCGATCAATGAACAACTACTAATTGAACCATCGAAGAAATGCCACACGATGTCACAAGAGAACCTTGCTGTGGGGACAGAGTCTCGCGATGGTCCTCGATGGGAGCGGTCTCGCGAGACTCATAAGCGCATGCCCTGTGCGAGGAAAGTGACTGCGCGTCACAGAACGGCGTTTGCTGCCGCCGTAGCCACAGCAGCCTCCCGGGGTACCCCTTTACGGGAGATTCCATACAGGCACAGACATATAAGAACTGCCTCCTCGTTCGCATTCACGGACAGCTTGAGCAGGAAAGTTCACTGCTCCTTGGAAATAAGTTAAACACTGTGACCATTAAAGCCAGTTTCTGCAGCCGCAGTGTCCAGAGTCCTTATTCCGCAACATAATTGGAGACGAGGACCACGGAGCAAGGCCCACGTGTTCAAAATGCAGAGAGCGATGCCACCCTGTGCTTTTCTGCAGGCCCCAGGTAGGCCTACCATCTCATAGCCCGAATGGGAACCCCGGTTCACTACATACTTGGATGCCGTTGGGGGGACTGACTATTCCCCAGCCATGAAGCGAGCCATGCTCCTAAATGCCATGGGGGTGGAATGTCAGAGGATTTTTGCTAGACTCAGTCCTGAAACAAGTGAGAATGATGACGATGATGATATGATATGATATGATATAGCATTTATAACGCGCCTATACACAAGTGTTTCAAGGCGCAACGAGGCAAGGGAGGGGGAACAAGGAAAAACAGACAGCGATCCTACTAGTCCAGGTGTTATTAAGATCGTGCAAGTGCATGGGAAGGGGGAAAGGGAAAAGTGCAAGGGGGAAGGGAGAGGGGAAAGTGCAGTACATGGGATCGTAGAATAAATAAATAAAACGGCCAGCAGGTGGCAAGTGCTAGGTAAGTGCAGACATAGGTGCTGGTGGGGGGACTGCAGGGATACAGAAAGCAGTCCCCAGGTGCAGGGGTTGCCAGGGAGGCAGTGCAGGTGGGCAACTGGTGGGACTGGGCCCAGGATCAGAAGGGTGGCCAGGTAACCAGTGCAGTTTCTGTCAGGAATTCAGCAGGGGGGCGGGGGAGAGAAAGCAGAAGCAAAGAGGAAGGTTTTGAGGTGCTTCCTGAACCAGAGATGGTTCTCCTCAAGTTTCAGGGAGGCAGGAAGGCTGTTCCAGAGGGAGGCCCCTGCCGAAGCGAGAGATCTACCACCAACTCGTTGCTTGGAGAAGTGACTGACCCTGAAGGAGTTGGAGGTGGATGAGCGAAGAGCTCGAGAGGGAAAATATTTGGGAAGAGAGAGTTGAAGGTATTTCGGCCCCAGGCCCCAGAAGGCCTTGTGGACAATGCAGAGGGTTTTGAACTTAATCCTTGAAGCCACTAGGTGCCAGTGCAGAGATTTCAGTCCTGGAGAGATACGATCCCTGGGCTTGAGGCCAAGGACAAGTCTCGTAGTCCTGTTCTGGATAAGTTGCAGAGGGCGGAGAGTAGAGGCAGGCAGATTTAGATAGAGGCTGTTACAATAGTCTAGCCTAGAGAGAACCATGGCTCTGGAGACAGTGAGCTTCAGTGAGCAGTGAGCTTCTGGGGGAAGGAGAGGAAAGGAAAACCTGTATGATGCATTTAAAGAAGACATACAGTGCATTGTCAAGCGATTTTCGAATAAAGGAAACACAGTCCTGCATGGAATCAAGTTCTATGGCAGGAAGCAAGAAGCATTTGATTTTGTAGACGACTATGTCACAAGGATGAGAGAATTGGCAGCTTTATGTGCTTTTGGCATCAACACTGCGAATATGGTCTGCTACATGCTGGTGATTCATACCAATTCAAGGAAAGTACAAGACAAGTTCATTGTGGAGAAAGACGTAGTGCTAAACAAGGCAAATCAGATCACCAGAGCGGTAGATAAAACCTTGAACAGACGCAAGGGGTGCGTTGGCTTCTAAAGTGCATGCTATTCAGTACCAGGGGAACGAAGATAGACTGAAGTGGATTGACAAGGATGAGAGAGGTGTGAAAATATAACCTTTGAAATGCAACAAGTGTGCCAACACTTGCAATCTAGCAAACGATAAATAATGCCCGTCCCAGAACAAAGAATGCTCAAATTGCAGGAGGTTCGGACAAATAGTGGTAGCTTACAGGTGCAAGGGCAAAAATATCTCATCAGTGGAAGCAAACAATGGTACAGTAGGAGATGAATCCTCAGGGGAGGATACGCTCACCATCATAATGGTCAACAGTACTACCGCAAGTAGTTTTATCTCCACAAACTGCAAGATGCTGGTGTGACGAGTCAACTTCCGTGGCACCAGTGGTCCAGGGATGAATACCAGTTTCTAAACCATCAATCAACTCCACACCTCTAGTACAACAGAAGGGATCCAAACAGATTGGAATACAAGTCAATTATAAGACCTCCTTGTTGAATTTTGGTAACGTGAACGGAACAGCAGGCTTATCTCTGCAAGGTCGTGGATCGTTGGTTAGTTGCAACACAGCGAGAATAAAATTATTACCCAATGATAAAAGGGACTGTCCAGTCAAGGGTGTATAAAAATATCTACTTTAGTATTACTACAACAGACAGTTCTAGCACACTACAATTACAACCCACACTGTAAAGGAACACATAGAACAGACAGTTTCACAAAGGAAAGGGATGCACTCTGGATACTGACAGGAGGGTAGTTGGTAAAGCAATCAGTCTTACTGTTCAAGGTTATCTGGTTTCAACACCAAAGGGGTAAAGGATCATAACTGTCTCTAGGGGTCTTTGGAGAAGGACCAGGGGCCATAATCACAATGTACCTGGTGCTTAAAAAGTTCTTGGTGCTCAACAGCGTCCAAGCAGTTCCAGGACGCTTTGCAGCATATGAGACAGGGTTAGTGGTGGGAGACAGCTGCAGGTACCAGGTGGCAGGCAATTCGGGAAGTGAGGCTGGACAGGCGTCTGCAGGCTGTCTGGCGCGGTGGCTCGGGCCAAGAATCATTGTCTCTATGCTGGTTGGCGGATCTGGATTGCTGGTCGAGGCGTCTCGGATTGGCTCTGGTGACTGCAGCGTGACAACAATCAGCGGTGCAGCCGGATGCTGTTCGATGACTCGACTGTCTCGAAATTGTGCTTAAAAAGATGGATGCTGGATGATGCTTGAGTGGCACTCCTCTTAGCTTCTTCGCAGGGCTTGTGTCCTTTCTAGGCAGACAGCCCAAAGCTCAGGAGGGTGTTAGCAGCCAACAGCCTTGTCCTGTGTCCAGAGACTCTCTGACACTTCCCGCCTAGAAAGCATGCTGTCAGAACCTAGAAAGGCACGATGTGTGCTGGCTCGGTACCGGTTCTGGAGCTGCTAGACAGGTCTTCTGAGTCCGGTATCTCCCTCTGTTTCCTGTGAGATGTTTAGGGGAAGGATCTTGCTTCCCTCTCGGAACTCCTGGCCTTCCTTCCCTGTCAGAAGATGTAAGGTAGGCTGTACATTCAGCTTGGGTTCAAATTAGTCCTTCTTCTTACTCCTTTCAAAGTCTTCAGATGATCTGATCAGTGAGGGGCTCAGCCCTCTTTAAAGCCAAATGGGCCCCAGTGATTGGTGCAGTCTAAGCCCACCTTAATGAACCAATCCTGGGTCCCTACCAACAATCTTCAGTGATTCTTTAGGTCAGAATCACAGCGCTTGGCAACAGACAGGGCAAGGATGACAACATATACTTCTAAGTCCCACCCATCTTCCTGTCTGCTGTACATCAAAGTGTCTCCCTAATTAACTGAGCTCTATGCAGCACTTGGTCACAATATGGGCCTCCTGTAAAGTAGGGGGTTGCAGTCAGACTTTTGTCTCCTACAATTCACATACTTTCCTGTTCTGAAAGGAGTGGTTCCAGACAGGACATGCACTGCCCTTTCATACCAAGGAGGGGTGTTAGTACCAACTTGACAAATTGCATTACAAAGAGGTGTTGGTCTCTGGTCACCATTGTCACTTCCTGCACCCAGGCCTTCCCTGAGGCCTGCTAATTAACATTCTTCAGTATTCGCTGCCACCAGCAAGGTGTAACAATGGGGCCTTCAAATGCTAATCAGGCTTCCCACAGCCAGAGGCTTTTGATGTACCCGCAGCTGTCAGGTGCCAGCTACACATGACACTGGAGGGCAGCACTGGTAAGCTGTGTCCTCCCAGAGTATATGACTATTTTTCTGCTGTGTAGTGAGTGTGGAAAATATGTGTGCCACATATTTTCCGGAGGTTGATCTCCCATCATTCATTCATTCTTTTAAATAAACAAAAATCAAAAAGCCCAGACGAGCACACTCTCCCTGTGTGGATGGTCAGTTCCTCACAGCCGGTGTGCAGCTACAATATAAGAGTGTGATTCAAGTGCAGGAAGTGGAGTACTTGGTGTATGCCATCTCTTCAAATGGAATCCGTTCCAAGAAAAAGATGTTGCAGGCCATTGTTAAGGCTCATGCACCAACAACTAACAAGGAAGAATTCAGATCCTTCCTAGGATTGACTGAGTACTATGCCAAATTTGTGCCCAGATTTTCCAAAATGATGGCCCAAAAGAGAGAACTATTTAAAAAAAAAAGGAGCAGAGTATGAGTGGCGACAGGAACAGCAAAAGGCATTTAAAGAAGTAAAGGAGAAAATACTGAGGGCACCATGTCTGCTGCCTTTCAATCCCCAATGGAAGATATTTCTTACCACTGACGCCAGTGCATATGTATTGGGAGCAACTCTTACAAAAATGAAGGGCGACACAGAACAGGTCGTAGCATTTGTGCCAAAAGCGCTGTCAGACGCAGAGAGGAATTACTCGACAGTAGAGAAATAAATGTTGGCGTGTGTGTGGGCCGTGGAATATTTTAGGACATATGTATAGGGCACTAAGTTCAACCTCCTTACCGACCACAAGCCACTCAGACACATGTTGAGTACCAGCGGGACAGGAACATCGACTCCCAGGTTAGCACGCATAGCAGCTAAACTTCAGGAATACACTTATGAAATAGGACACATCACAGGCTGAAAAAATGCCCAAGCCGACTGCATTATATGATATGATATGATATGGCATTTATAACGCGCCTATACACAAGTGTTTCAAGGCGCGACGAGGCAAGGGAGGGGGAACAAAGGGAAGACAGACAACGATCCTACTACGCCAGGTGACATTCAGATCGCGCAAGTGCATGGGAAGGGGAAGGGGAAAAGTGCGGGGGGGAAGGGTGAAGAGGGAAGTGCAGTACAAGGGATAGTACAATAAATAAGATAAATAAAAACGGCCCGCAGGTGGCAGTGTATGGTAAGTGCAGAACATAAGTGCTGGTAGGGAGGCTGTAAGGATACAGAAAAACAGTCCCCAAGTGCAGGGGTTGCCAGGGAGGCATTGCAGGTGGGCAACTGGCGTGCCTGGGCCCAAGATCAGAAGGGAGGCCAGGTATCAAGTGCAGTAACTGTCAGGAGAATCAGCAGGGGAGAGGGGGAGTGAAAGCAGAAGCAAAGAGGAAGGTTTTGAGGTGCTTCCGGAACCGGAGATGGTTCTCCTCAAGTCGAGGTTACGTGAGCGAACAGGAACAGCAAGCACCTTCCTGAAAGATGAATGTGTGGTGACGTCAATCAGTAGCCTGAGCAGCCAAGTGTATATTTGGAGAAGGATTAAAACCATTGGAGAGGGGAGTTAGACAAGGATTGCACAATGCAAAGGATAACTGAGTGAGGATTGTTCAATGAGAAAGCTGCCCCAGAGGCGCTGAGACCATACTGGAAAGTAGCTAAGGAGATATATGAATCTGATGGGTTACTACTACGAGGTGACCAGGTCATTCCACCGGTGGGTATGAGGAAAGGGATTCATTGTAGAGCTAATTCGGGACATCTGGGGAGCAATATGACACGGTGCAGGGTGAGAGATGCATACTGTGGGCGTGTATGGATCACGACATCCGAATAATGATGGAGAGATGTCATGAATGTTCAAATAGTGACACAATTCTTAAAGTGAGACAGGTACCACTCATTCCCACTGAGAACCAGAGGATGTGTGGTACACATCGGGTCTAGACTTCATTGGACCATTAGAAGCCATACAACCAGATCACAGATACGGAATAATAATGGTTGACTATTTGTCCAAGTGGTTGGAAGCAGAATGTGTCTCAGATATCACCACAGCAACAGTGATAGAAGTTCTCGCAGCAGTTCTTTAAGAAGAGGCTTTACCCAAGGAGATAGTGACAGACTAGGGTGTCCAGTTGGTCTCTAGAGAGATGGAGACATTCTTGGTGGGCAATAACATTAACAGATTAAAGCCTTGGTATGTCATCCTCAGGCCAATGGACTGGTTCAGAGGACCAACATATCTATCAACGGTGCACTGCAGTTAGCCGGAGCCTCAGGTATGGATCCATAATGTAACTAAACCTAAATTTCAAGAGCTGGGGGGGTGGACCCTTCAAATGTTGGGAGAGGTGCTAACTTCAGAGATGGTGGGGGAGGGGTAAACTCATTTGTGTGGGTGGGCATCTAACTTCTTTACGCTTTCTAATGAGACTATTCTAGTGCAGCTTCAACATTACAAGCAGTTATCCCCCTCCTTTAAGTCTGAAAGCACCCACTTAAGGAGTGCTGTGAGAATGAGTGGTCTCCTGTCCCCTCTTCACACCTTCCAATCACTCCCCTGGCATGCAAGTAATAACTCCACATCACGATTTCAATTGCCTAAACATGTATGCATATGCATGCAGTTGCTAACAGTGAAATGCTTTACATTAGTAGTTGCAGGGCCTTTGCTAACAGCGAATAACGTCTGTGTACTGTCCTGTCTGGCCATGGCTCTGTGAGTCAGCCAGGTCGAATCAACATAGTTAAAACCTTCAGGGGAGTTAAAGGGGACTGAATCCCAGTCAGCTCAATGGTGTTGCGCGACTGTGCCTGATCCACTGCTTGTGTTCAGCACAGGCTCCTCCCACTTGGAATATTCTCTCTCGTGCACCCCTTCTTCTCCCCCTCTGTGTGGAATGACAATCACTGCTGGTGTCTGATCTTCCCTTGGCCATCTGCACAGGCCCCTTCCACTCACTGGCATAACGGGGGGCCCCGCAGCACCTGCGGTCCGGGGTGCCCCACCACCACTTGTCCTCGCAGGGGGACTAAAAACTAAAAACAACAACAAAAATGTCTTTTTTTTCTCACTCTATCTTTTGTAGTCACTCTGCCTATGAAGGCAAAGTGACTACAAAAAGAAACTATTTATTTTTAAAGTCTGAGTGCTCCCCCAACCCCGTAACATGGAAGCCTCTAAGCTGGAGGCCTCCATGTCATGGGGGGGGGGGGAGCTCTATGACTTCAAAAAGAAATAGTTTCTTTTTGAAGTCACTCTGCCTTCATAAAGAAATTATGCCCATTGGACCCTTTGCCAGGGCATGACATCGGGCCATGCCCATAGGACCCTTTGGCAGGGCATGGCCTCCTAGCATGGCCATTGGACCCTTTGCCAGGGCATGACTTCGAATCATGGCCATTGGACCCTTTGCCAGGGCATGAGATCAGACCATGCCTATTGGACACTTTGGCAGGGCATGGCTTCCGACCATGCCCATGGGACCCTTTGCCAGGGCATGGCTTCCGACCATGGCCATTTGGACCCTTTGCCAGGGCATGACATCCGACCGTGCCTATTGGACACTTTGCCAGGGAATGGCCCCTGACCATGGCCATTGGACCCTTTGGCAGGGCATCGCCTCCGACCATGCCCATAGGACCCTTTGCCAGGGCATGACATCAGACCATGCCTATTGGACACTTTGGCAGGGCATGGCCTCCTACCATGGCCATTGGACCCTTTGCCAGGGCATGGCTTCCGACCATGGCCATTTGGACCCTTTGCCAGGGCATGACATCAGACCGTGCCTATTGGACACTTTGGGCCTCATTACGACTCAGGCGGTAAGGGTTTTACGGCAGCGTTAACAGCGCCGACCCTTACCGCCTGAGTACGAGGTCCCTTAGCGCCATGGCGGACTTAACACCTGCTTTTAGCAGGTGTTAAAATCCATGGCGCTAAGGGACCATGGAGTTAATTACGCCACCGTAATTTACGGTGGCGTAATTAACGCCTTCCCCACTCCCATTATGCCCTATGGGGCAAAAATGGGAATGGGGAAGGGTAAATGGGGATTGGGGACTTACCGCCCCGCCAAGGTCGGAATGGGGCGGTAAGTCCGCCAACCACCATGGCGTAAACGTAGTTTACGCCATGGTGGTAAAGTCACGGCCCAGGCGGTAACTTACCGCCTGGGTCGTAATGAGGCCCTTTGCCAGGGAATGGCCTCTGACCATGGCCATTGAACTTTTTGCCATGGCAAGTACAGGACTAAGTGATTCCAATAATTTACTACCCACAATGCAACAGTCCTCCAGTACTTCCAATCCATTCCCATATAACTTATTATAGACGTCACTAAGGCTAATTGCTGTGGCTACTACATTACAGCCAAGTATTTCAAAATGTTTTAAATCTAGCTGTGTTTTTGATCTTAGCCAGTGTATTGAATGTATGTGTATTTTGAACCCATCCAGGACACACGGCTACATTTCGCACTCCATCTCGATGGAAGATTAGCCCCAGGCACGGCCTCCGACACATACGCCTCTTCTATCACACATGAAGACACATTGCACAACACCTCTGCCATTTGAATGCATCTATGTCCCACTACACAAATGTGGTCTATCTGGACACTTAATCATTCTCCTGCACTCGCGTACTCTCCCGACAACCTCACAGCACCCATCCACATGCCAGCTCGCCATGGGTCGCTAACAGGGACTTGGCCACATCTACCTTAATATTGGCTAAAATGCACACATGCTTTCTAAACTTCTCTAACAAATTTTCCACTTCGGTCCCCCAAGGGCATTCCCCTACAGCGCTTTGAGGCCATATGTTAGGGGAGTTTTCCTAAAGTCTACCTACAGGTAAAACGCTATAAAACTATCGCTTGGTATACAAGCCCCAACTCTTGGCGTAAGTCTGTACTACCCAAATGTTTGGTAGAGTGGCAGAGCAGCCACGCTTATATTAGGAGGAAGGATGTGAGTTGTAGATAAGTACAATCAACTCAGTAAATACATAGGCCCAAGGAAACTCTCACACATGTGTAGTTATAGTACAATAGACATTTATTTGATTTACACAAGGCAAAGTTATATTCAAGCAAGTATTATTTAAACTAAGCAACACAATAGAAAACATCAGCACTACTTCATGTGAGTAAACCAATAGTAATGAAATGTACCAATCATGAGCACAGTTCAATGCTAAATAAAATCCCTTATTGTAGTCACTAAGGAAACGTCCTGTTGTAGGAATATAAAGGGCTATTCAGCACCAGCAATAGCAGTGCAGCACTTTCATAGGCTTATAATACTTCTCAATGGCCACAGGGCTTTAGCAGCACATCCCTAACTAGCTGTGCATTCTTCAGAGTCGGTTTGGAGGGAATGCAGGTAAGACACAGTAGCAGACAAGGTAAAGTTCCACAGGATACTTTGTTTATAAGTAGGTAGAATGCTTTTGTTGGACAGAAAGTTACCAGGGACATTGAGAAGGGCTACTTATAGGCGCATAAGCATTAGGCCTGGGTGAACGGCATGGCTGAACACCCAAAAACTAGAATCAGCACTCCACAAAAGGTGGTGTGTGTGCTGATCTCTCAAAAGGAAAAGGTAAGAAGGATAAAAAGTATCCCCCTAACCTTGAACGATAATTCCTAAGGAAAATGAAAGAATATAAAAAGGAGAGCTCCAAAGGGCTCCCAGCAACACTGCACATTGGGTGCTGTGTGCAGCACAAGTAAAACACAGATGCCATTAAAAAGGCCTGACTCCATATAGCAAAGTAAAGCACACAGAACACGGTTCCCATGATCAGAGCAAGAAAGAATGAATAAGGGGAAACAGGCTCCCTCATTCAGGAGAACAGGAAACGGCACAGAAGTCCAGCAGAAAGTGCTGGGGGTCTCACTAGGAGAGGGGATTTAGCATAAAATTGATAAATCTCCCCGACACCATACCAATGGGAAAAGGCGTGCACAAAGGAAAAATGACATTACATTAAAAGAAATGCCATTATGAATGTCATTCCGGAGCACTGCCAGGGTTTCCAAAAATAATGAGATCTGCATACATGTACATGTCATCCCGTGCAATTCAAACATGATATTCACAGGCTGCTCTTCCTGCTATCAGACTGATATGGGCAATGCAGCCCCCACTTCTAAGGCACAGCTAGTTTCCCTCCTATACACGGTAATGAAAGCCACTGCATGTCACATCCTTGCATGTCTGCATAAAGTGTACAGCTGCTTTGCTTGAGCTATGGAAGGACACTTTAATTAATGGAATCACGCCCCGAGGACCTCTGCATCACACCAAGACTGGCAGTGGTACTTGATCTGCACGCTGGTGTGTTTCTTGATTCTTAATAGTGCTTGAAGGCACGCAGGCGTGTTAGTGTAACTCCAATTTGTTTACATCGGGTATCACGCACAACAACTCTGCTCACTCCACCCCGCCTTCCTCTCTTGCCAGATTCAACCACCCTCATCTGCAAACGATCCCTCTTATGGAACCCCCAGCGCCTGTCACCCAGCCCCGTGCTCCAGACTCCAGCCTACCCCTAGCATTCGACATCTCCTCACTACATATAGCCCTCTCGAAGCCTTTTATAGGATGTGATGACCATTAACTGCAGAAAACATAATGGCATCCGGGTAAACCCCATTATCGCATCTACTCTGCTGATCTGCGTTTTGTCCCAGTGGATAGCTCATGAGTTAAGCGATCACCTCTGACATGGATGCACGGACTGGGAAGCCACCAGCACCATAGAGAGTATGAGACATCAGCCCAGTTTAGGAGCTCTTGCAATGCCCCACACACAAGAATGCCAGCACCCCTGAGCTCAGAAGCACTGTGCTTGAGATGAAGAGTTAGGCATCCCTTGCTTAAATGGCTTTGCCATCATTTACTGATTAATCTTTTCTCTCCGACACGTTGAATCAGTATACAATGTATACATATAAAGTGAACTGATAGTTTATTTGAATAGCGCTTGCTACCCTGATTCACAGCAATGAATCGTTTATTTGTATAGTGCCTACTACCCTGCTTCGCAGCACAGGTGCTAGTAATAGCCATTTTAATAGTATATAAAGTATCAACTCCATAATAATAGAAAAGAGTTGAATCTTCTGGGACTTGAAAATGTGACCTCTAGTGTGAACCCAGATCTCAGCAGCAAGTTCTTAACCTATTGAGCTATCTCTCCTGCAAGCGAACCTGAGTTGTGTAGATGGGGATGACGAGTAACCAGCCATCTATTTACAATGGTGACTGTAGGAAGCACTGCTGTGAACAGTGTCACGATTACCTTAGTTACACTTAGAATAACATCTTGTATTGCTTTCCTTCTTCTGAGGCAGCCCCCTCTTTGAGGAAGGGAGGGGGGAAGCGACCACATGCAGCGATGCAGTCGCACACCAGCCCTGTGGGCGTTGGTGCTACAGGACAGGTAGAGGTTAGCCAGCTCAGTGTAATGGCCCGTCTGCTCCCGGACATGGGACAAGGCTGCACTTTGCAAGTTCCAATCCTGGCAGGGCAGACTCAGCCCCTCACCCTTCCAAGGTTGATAAATAGGACACAACTAAACTGGGCCCTAATAGCGGCCATGGGCACCGAGTACGCGGGAGCTCCCCCCTCTACCCCTAATCCCCCAGGAAAGGCCAATTGCGTGAAAGAACCCATATGTTACAAGGAGGCTTTTTTGTTGTTGCTGCCGACGAGAAAATCAAAAGTCTACACCCCTGATAGTAGCCATTATCACAGAATTTAGAAGCAGGGGCAATCTGGCTTGTAGGGCTGTTGAAAAACTCATCTTTTTTTGCCCTCGAAACACAGCATTTAGAATTGTACTCATCAAGGACTATATGATATGATTGGTTATCAGTATCGCGCTGAATACCCAGAGGCTTCTAAGCGCGGACCCGGGGATCGCACCAGGGCAAGCACTTTACTGCTGAGCTATCGCCCCGAGACATACTATCAAATGAAAGGACTGAGTTCTTAATGGCAGGGGGTGTGGAGGAGGAGGGTTGCAGCCATAACCTGGGCATCTGTCCATTATAATGCCAACATCCATCACCCTTGCTCATTCTCTCAGCCCCTTTCTTTCCCCACCAGTAAGGTGCAGAATGAGACATGTCTCCTTTTTGGAATAAAAGGCCACAGATTTATTTTCACACATAATAAAACACAGCAAACAATAGTGAAAATAGTTCCGAATGTGTGCGACTGCTCCGTGTCCAAAACCTGCTTCCCCCTTTTCGCAGCAAAGTTCATAATAGGCACAGCTCTCCCAACCCTTCACGTCTGAGACCCGTCTGCCCCTGCAGGTGTTCCTGGGCTGAGAGAGCGCCGTTTGTTGGGGGGAAGCTGAGTCCTCATTGCTACCCCCAGATGCCCCTCGCCGCTTAGGCTCCCAAGAGGCGCTGGTCCGAAAGAGCAAAGACCCTTTCGGCTTTGCAATGGCTCATTCGGAGTCTGTCTCTTGTCACTGGTCACCAAAATACTGCCTCGCCGTCCTGCGACGTCAACGGCCAGGCTTGCCGTAGCTGTTCCTCATGCAGGGTGGGTGGGTGGAAAACAAAATCCTCTACTGTAGCGGCGGGCGTCCTTTTCCTGAAAGTTGAAAGTTATTTCCAGCAGGATGCCCGCCGCTTTTATTCTATACAAAATGCCAATAAAAACTCTTTAAAATAAATAGGGCTATAAATAGGGCTTGGCCCGCCCCTTTCTTTTGTTGCCCTTCACAGGCTTTCCAAGCGCTTTGGCGCACTTGGGCTTATCCCTCCCCCATACACAGGGGGAGGTAGGAGGAGGGAGGAGCCTGACCCGGTTATCGGGGTGCCTCCTCCATTTTGCTCGTGTTTCCGTCGTCACCTTCGCATATCCAGGGGAGAGACCCTACAGGCTGAAAGGGGGCTTTTGTGTATTAGAATCACCTCATTCGCAGGTTATTTTGAAAGAATAGTTTTCAATGCTAAGCCAGAAGCTGGCATAGCACGTGTACAGTGCAAAGCCTTGAGTGCCTTGCTGTGCACTGAGGTACAGGTCGAGTCCATGGTGTCTCGTAGCTTATTTCCTTAGAATAGTCTCAAAGCCTCTGGCTACTTTTACGTCACCAGTGATCCTCGATTCAATGCCTAAACTGTGCAGTTGTGAGGCGCTGGCAAGGCAGTGCCTGAGAGGGCAATACCCACCCAAAATCTGTAGCTGCCCACTCAGCAACGCTGTGTGGGCATTTACAGAATGTTATGTCCCTGCAGTGGGCCCGACTACATTAGCTTCCGGCTGTTGGGGGTTTGTTCTGACCCCCAGCGATACCCGTAAGCCCCCCTGCATGTGCAGACCACACTCACACGTCTGTACGGCTCGGGCTTCCCGGTCGCAATCCCGCAGCCGGGAACGCCCCTTTTATTTATACTGCACGCGGTGGCATGCAATGTCACGCCGCTGCGTGCGCATCCCTTCAAGGGGCAGCGCCACACTCCTCCTTTTTCGGGAGGACAAACAAGAAACACTATAAAAATACACACTGAAAATCAAACAACTCTGCTCACACAATACTTCAAAAACAGTTTCCCCACACACCCCTTTATTAACAGCCACCCGGGTCCCCTTACTCAGCAATCCTCAGACTCTGGTCGATCAGACAAATGTCCCAGCACGTAATCGCTGAGGTAAGTGGGTTTCCCTCGCCCAACCCTCTGGGGGTACCTCCCGCTTAACTCCAGCACGGGCAGTCTATCCGCAGGCGTTCCCCTGACAGGGGAATCAGGTGCTCCGGAGGGGCCTCCTCTGTCGTCAGGCATCTCTAGTAAGTCCGGTTCTGGGTGTGGGTCAGTTCTCGGGTCTCCTAGCTTCTTGAAGAAGTTCACGTTCCGGGTGACGGCGGACCTTCCGTCCGAGGCAGTCACCATAGACCCCTTGACGGCCACCACGTCCAACGGCTCCGGCTCGTAGGGAAGTGAGAGTTTTCTATGAGGGTGTCTGTTGCGGATGAAGACCTTGTCCCCCCGGTCCAGCCGCTGCGGGCGGAGACCCCTTCGCATGTTTTCCTGCTCGATCCTCAATCGCCGGTCCTCCTCAACCTGTTGGTTGTCGATCACCCCCGGCTCCTTCTCCCCGACCTCGGGTATCACACCCTGCGGGCAACGCCTGAATAAAGCCTCAGCCAGAGCCACCCCCGTGGACGCATGCGGGGTGGTGCGGTACATCTGCAGAAACTGATAGAGAGCTCTCTGGAGGGACTGTCCCTGGCCTTGGGCGATCCTGAAGGTCGTGTTCAGTGTCCTCATTAGCCTTTCAGCTTCTCCATTTGCCCTGGGCCACAAGGGGGATATCTTCCGGTGCTGTACCCCGCAGCTCTCCATCAACTCTGAGAACCGTTCACTCTGGAAGGGCGCCCCGTTGACAGAGCACAACGTAATGGGGAACCCATGGGCCGCAAACAGCTTCTCCACTGCCACCACCACGTGTTCGAAAGTCACAGACTCCATGAACTCCACCTCCGGATACCTTGAGTATTCATCGACGATCACTAAGAAGTGGGTGCCCATGGTTGTTGATCCGAAGTCTGCATGGACCACTTCCCAGGGTTGCGTGCCTCGCGGCATGGCCTCAATGGCGGCTTCTCGCTGTAAGGGAGATGCAGCCTGACACCAGACACACGCCACCACAAAGTCGTCCACCTTCCTCTCTAGTTCAGTGAACCAAACCTTCAGTCGTAGCTTGGCCTTGGTCTTTGCAGCGCCCTGGTGTCCGCGGTGGGCAAGGGTGATGACGTCCTTCACCTTGGACTGAGGGACTACTATCCGGTCACCTCTGAGCAGCAGGCCTGCCGTCGAGATTGCCAGCTCTTCCTTGACCTTCCACAGCTGCTCCAGTCCCGTCTTGGCCTCTTGAGTCCACCCTGCTAGGGATTCCAGCACCGACTTCCAGGAGCCTTGCTGCATGGAGTGCTTCAGGATTTGGAAGCATTCATCTTCGGCTACAGCTGCCTTCAGCTCCGCCAGGGGCATTGCGTTGGGCGTGGCCGGCTCCACCACCATTCGGACATGATCATCACCTCCTCCGCACATGTGTCATATTCTACCCCCCCATGCGCTCCCGGGTGCCTGGAGAGATAGTCCGCGGCGTTGTTCGCCCCCAGTCGATACACCAAAGTGATCCCGTATTTCAGACGAGTGAGCATCCACCGCTCGATCCTCGCCGGTGGTTTAGATGATGACCCTGCCAGAATGGGAAGCAGGGGCTTATGGTCCGTCACAACCGTCACCGGGCGGCCCAGGACATAGAGCCTGAAGTGCCTGCAGCCCCAGAGAACCGTCAGCACCTCCCGCTCAATCTGTGAATACCTCTGCTCCGTCTCAGACAGCTACGCAGGTCTTTCCCGTGTTGCCTTTCCGCCGCTGTTCCTCCTGTCACGCAAAGAGGTCGCGCTTCGAAGGGGGGTTCCCCCCTCACCTCCCACTGCTCAGTGGTGCTGCGGTGCTGCCTCTAGAAATGGCGTTCGCCCCTTCAACTCCCCTCTTGCCCCAGAGCCTGCCGGTGTGCCCAACTTACTTCCCGCTTCCCCCTCTGTGTTGCTTTCCCGACACCCTGTCCGCTTCCTCTGTGCCTCTTTCTCCCACGTCCCTTACGACCTGGACATACTTTGATGCCACATTCGTTGCGTGCTGAAAACCTCCTCTGCTGATACCAGACATTCCAACGTTCCTGAGCACCTGGGAGGGAGATTTTGCGACAGGAGGCGGGAGACAGAAATTTCCCCATAGGATTGCATTGGGGGTTTCATTATTTTAGGGTGGAGTGAGCGAAATAGAGCAATATTTGTAACAAACAAATTGGGACTCTCCCGGCTAAATCTGCAGGCATGGGATGCATGGAAGTAAACACCTGCATCCCTAATATTTTGGACTGGGATTGACTGGGAACCAAATGAGGCCCTAGAAATATTTTTCAAAGTGGCATCGTATTACGCAATGTGAGCCACCCCAACCCCTTTCCCATTTGGAGATAAAATAGGTAGCCACACAAAAGAAGCCCAGGATTGATGCAGAGGCCCACCGGGCAATCTCCAGATCCCACCTAGGCTGGTCCACCCCTGGGTATGGATCACTCCAGATCCTGCCTAGGCCGGTCCACTCCTGGGTATGGATCACTCCAGATCCCCCCTAGGCCAGTCCACCCCTGGGTATGCATCACTCCAGATCCCACCTAGGCCGGTCCACCCCTGGGTATGAATCACTCCAGATCCCGCCTAGGCTGGTCCACCTCTGGGTATGGATCCCTCCAGATCCCCCCTAGTCCAGTCCACCCCTGGGTATGAATCACTCCAGATCTCGCCTAGACCGGTCCACCCCTGGGTATGGATCACTCCAGAATCTGCCTAGGCTGGTCCACCCCTGGGTATGGATCACTCCAGATCCTGCCTAGGCAGGTCCTCCCCTGGGTATGGATCACTCCAGATCTCACCCAGGCGGGTCCACCCCTGGGTATGGATCCCTCCAGATCCCCCCTAGTCCAGTCCACCCCTGGGTATGAATCACTCCAGATCTCGCCTAGACCGGTCCACCCCTGGGTATGGATCACTCCAGAATCTGCCTAGGCTGGTCCACCCCTGGGTATGGATCACTCCAGATCCTGCCTAGGCAGGTCCTCCCCTGGGTATGGATCACTCCAGATCTCACCCAGGTGGGTCCACCCCTGGGTATGGATCACTCCAGATCCCACCTAAGCTGGTCCATCCCTGGGTATGGACCACTGTACTGCGAGCCAAATTGCTCTATTGTATTGTGTTGTATGGGATCTTCTCCAAAACTCTGATCGCTAGATTGCATTACCCCCAACATATCTAAGCCAGGCTGATTGTGAAGGCAGAGAGATTTCTGCATGTGAAGTTGGTGATAAAAAGAATTCCATTGGCCTCCAATCCAACAACGCTTCAATTGATGTCGATCTTTAAGGCGATGCATGGCAGTTGTCTGAAATGTTTCATTCCAATGTAGCTGTATTACCCAAATGGACCGCTGCAGTCCCAAAAGGCCTTCAAGGTACAGAGAGCTCAAGAGACCTGTGTTCCTTGTTTCGAGCTTGTGGAACAGTGTTGGAGCAATGTGCACCTAAAGAAGTTGGGCAATTGTCCACTGGCAGATTAAAATCTCTTCCGAATGCTATGTGACAAAGAGAACAAAAGAAGAGGGAATAAATGAGGCGAGGGAGTTGGGAGAAAGAGTTTCCCAGATCTGTAGGCGGCGAGGAAGAGGCGAGTCTTCCGCGCGCATCTGAACTTCACGCACTTAGGTCTCAGCGCTAATGATTTCCAGAAAAAGGATCCTTGATGATGGAGCGCTCTACCCCACTAACGAGCGCACTTAGGCTGGCGCATCGCCAGAAGGTCACTGTACGGCAACCTTAGGCGTTGGATTCGCTGGTAGAGCGGTAGGGCTTTGGTCTAGTAATGAAGCGCCGACTGTGGAAGCCTTTGTGGATCATCCAAAGGGTCTTCACAGCCCAGGTGGTACGGTTGGCACCTTTCAACTTAATACTCTTTTGTTAGTGGAGGCAGGTGATGTGTCAGAGACCAGGGAGGCTTTGTGAACTCCGGCTTTATAGGTTCTCTTGTAATACTCTACCACCTCGAGGCAATCTGCATGCACAGTGGGTGAACACAGTGGAAAGAAGTTTCAGATAACTAACCATTTTTAACCAATGATGGGAACGCATACAAGATGGAGCTTGCAGAGACGTCTTTATGGGAGGGCAAAAGGGGCACTTGCCCTGGGCATCCACCTTGTAAGGGGGCCCCACAAGGCTGCCTGAGCTAAAGAAGTCAGTTTCCTTTGTTCACCAAACTTAAATAGCACACGTTAGGATATTTTATGGCATACTGCTGAGGCTCTAAGCCTTTTGCCTCTTATGTTGACAAATACATTCTGCTCTAATCAATTCATCCTGTAATGCTTTCTGTGCTCACTGTGGTATACATAGTTTGTGCATTCACTACGGCTCATATTGATTTCTGCGAGGCAGCATATCAAGCTATGGGTTGTGAAGGTGACGAGGGGGGGCGTGATCAGATATTCTGGATCCCTTCATTCATTCATTTGGTTCGGTGGAGGAGGGCCCCAAAGAGGTCTGTGCCCCAGGCCACAAAAGTGCTTCAGATGGCCCTGGGAGCTTGAATGTGTGTAGAAGGCTAGCGGTGAAGCAACAGCCCACTGTACAACATTGGAGATACATCATTAGGGTCCAAAAGATTGATCATGTATAAAGAAAAGCTATTAAGGGTACAGCTCAAAGGATTGGACAGAGGGGTTTCAGAGGGTTAGGGGTGCAAAGGTGGACCCGGCACTGATTAATGTGTCCTGGTTGTGGATCCACAGTTGTGCCCCATTGAAGTTATATTTCTGTGAGTTTCACAGGACCAGACCTTCCTAACTGCGCTGACAAGTGCCCGGTTCTGCATAAGCGAGTCCCTCCCTTGCCTTCTTCTGCTGTGAGAGAGGAAGCAAGCTGGGTTTCCTTTTAATCCCCCTATAAAATCGCAAAGACGCCAAACCATTAAGCAATTCCTCCCATATTTGACCCCCCTTTTCCTGTGCCTACCTTCACTGGCTTCAAAATGGCCCATCTGAGTCACATGTTTCTGTGTTTCTGTCCAGGATCACACACTTCTAATCATAGTCACTTACTTAGCTTGTCAATATATATTTGTTGGGACACAATCATGTGAAGAGATCAACCAAAAGCACCTATTGTTTTGGGGGTCGACTGGCCGGGTATTTGTTCTGAAATGGTAAATAGAAGATTGACGGGGCTAGGAGGGTAGGCTTAACACCAGGGACGGCATTGTGGCCTTTCAACCTTGTCAAATGAAAGGTGCCTCAGGGGGTACACCCAGCAACTGCTCCCATGTTGGCAGTCAGCATTGTTGTAACACAGCAACATATTAATTTCTTTATTTTCTTTCTGGGGCTTACAATGTGCACTTTGCAGTGCTGGCATTAAAAGCTTATTTTTATCTTCCCACAGGATTTACAGAAGTGTTATCACCTCATTACGGTCTAACACTGGTTCCTCCACGTCAGTTACTTGCTGACAAAGAAGGGTTTATAACTCTTCAGTGGGCATTTAGTGTTGAAGCGCTGTGCTGGCTGTCCGTCTCATGATAATCGGCGGCTATTAACTTTATCTTTGTCGCCATTGTAACCATAATGTTGAAATGGGCTCCCAGACATCTTCAGCCGTGCCTGCTTAACACCAAAGTGAGAAGGCCATTACAGGTGTGGGGATCGAAATGAGATTTCAGGGGGGCCTGATTAAGGACTGTTGGAGTTCCTCACTGGGGCAGGAAGGAAAAGAAGCCCTGACATCTCAATAAAGGCCCAGCCACATCAGCACAGGCCTCAAAAGGTGTGTCTACAGCAAACACAGCTGAAAACAATTGGAAAAGTAGGCAGCACTGCCTACTGCAGACAGGCTTCAGAAGCCAAGGTATGGCATAATGCATAATCACAGGCACCCCAGTTATGTTTTTTTGCAGCAAATACAGCTGAAAACAATTAAACGTTTTACAAAAAAATAGGGGAGGCCCCAGCGTGTTCAGTGGGGGTTCAGGGCAAAGTACAAAGTAAACAAAGAAGAATGTAGCTCACACTGTAAGTTGACACAGAAGTTAAGGTCTAATTTATGCTAAATGTACCAAACCAATGTATGTTCTGCTCCTAAAGAGTCAGAAAAATAGGAAAGTACCAAGAAGAACAACTGGAGCCAAACGGACCATAAATTTTAATGAAACAAGAAGGAAATTGGTTAAAATGTCCAATGTACAACAAAAATGAAAGAAAATAATTCTAAACAATGCAATAAGGATTTTTTTGTACATAGATTGTTCAGATACATAAACAGTGAATTAAACAGAATTGTCAAAGTAGATGGTTAAAACATACTAAGAGAGAGATTTGTTCAAAGCATGGACAAAAATCACATTTAGCATACAAATTGCAAAATTAGACTTAGTATTTTGTATTTACACAGTGTTATTCAGACTGTCTTTCATCAAAGGTTCCTATCCTTTGTGTGTATTCATGATCAAGGTATGATCATGTTTTGTGGAACAATTAAACAGCAGGCAGAATTGGCTAACTCGAACACGAGGCCAGGCCTCTAAAATCAGGGTAGACCTCACCAGCGTCACTACTTGCCTCAGGGTTCTAAAGGAGGGATTGACTCACAGGCGAGGCACAACGTTTTCCGACAAAAAGATGCATGTGGTATAGAGCTGGGGGAGCCAGAGATTTCATGGGCAGGGCCGAGCCTGGGGTCGGGCCTGGATCTAGGAGCCCACCACGGGCCGAGCCCGGGAAATGGCTGCACAACACGCTTCCTCTAAACCATCTCCCTTGCGATGAGAGAGAAAAGCATATTGCTTTCTTCACGTGAAGAACAGATGGAAACTGCTGAAGGCTGGCTTTCCATCAGATCATAAGGCCAGAGTAATGTATACTGAGCTGCTGCAGCCTTTCTTGAGTCATTCCTGCTGTAAGTCATCTGGCAGCAGTTCCTGCGTGTTTGCTTGCCAGATAATCATTGCAATATGTAAAGGCACCTACGTTAGCTTGTGCCTGGCCAGGCACATGTATGAATGGCGGGCGTCAGCCAAATGGACCCTGTCCCACAAAATATGAATTGTGAATGTGATTATTTTGTCGCATTGAAAGGAGCCCTTCAGAACAGAACTAGGCACAACAAGTCAGATTGATGCCTACGGGCAGTTTGGTGGGTGATGCTGCCTGGCTTGTTGAGGTGACCAATGGCTGCCTTATGGGGACATCACTTAACACCAACCTGTTTTAAAGATTAGAATT
Organism: Ambystoma mexicanum; assembly: GCF_040938575.1. Taxonomy (NCBI): domain Eukaryota; kingdom Metazoa; phylum Chordata; class Amphibia; order Caudata; family Ambystomatidae; genus Ambystoma; species Ambystoma mexicanum. The sequence continues at coordinate 198,827,420 of NC_090925.1, forward strand.
GTTCCCGTAATCCCCGATTCACAGATGTTAGGTTGAGAGCAAACACAATATATAGTTGTTTTATTAAACCACAGAATTACAAGACACGATTTTAGTGTTAAAAACCTGACTGTATTATTTTAGCTGCTAGCTGCAGTGATGGGCAAGTTTAATATTTGTTTAGGAACCCAGTGAAACAGGAATCTTGATTTACATATAATTAGCACAAGGTTTTCCATTATGCACCCATCTCAGCTAGTCCGTGATTCTACTCCAGTGCCAGCTCCAGGTCTGCCAATGTGAGGTTTGTGCGCCCCCACCACAAATGCAGTGCAGGTAGGCTCGGACTGGCCTATCGGGCAATAGGCCCTTGGCTGAACCCAAAACACCAAATGCAGGTGTGGGCCAGTTTTTTGGGTCAAAGTGGGCCACTTTGTTTGCCAGTTGGGGCCAGTTTGATGAGTTAATTCACTCTGCGGCTAGTAGTTTTGACCAGTGTTGCAGAATAGTTATTCTTTAAAATGCACAATTTGCATCACACTTTATGAAAAAAACCTCCCCATTGGTTACTATTCAAACAGTGTCACAAAAGGAATGAATTGCCATTTGCAACTGTGGGCCACTTTTTCATTGGTGCCTGAGACAATTGTATGGTCCAGTTCGACCCTGAGAACAGCTGGGGACTCTGTTCTGTTGTTCGGCTGATAAGTATCAGCCGAACAACAGAACTGCGCCTCCTGCTGTTATTTAAACTGTGTTTAAGTGCTATGCCAGGCGAGATTCTTTAAAGGTGCTGGGCCAGGCATTGGCTCCATCTCATTGTCACTTAAACTTAATTACATGACCCTGGGCTGCTGGAGGCAAGGCGACCTTCTGTGGCCGCACCCCCTAAGCCGGCGCTGCTTTGTTGGCCGAGCAACCGGTGCGGCTCGTGGCCAACCCCTTCTTTGGGCAGGCACGGGCCTGAGAAGGGGTCTGGCCAGAGCCCTAGGTGGGGCTCGGCTCGGCCCAAGCCCCGCTGGGCTCGCCCAGCTCTAACGTGGTAGCATAGTCCCAGCATACCTCCAATGGTAGCATAGTTCCTGTTCCAGTCTTGGCTGCCAAATGCTGGAACTCACTCCCACCTGCCCTCAGAGCGGAATAATCCTACTGGATCTTCCGTAAAACCCTCAAAACATGGTTATTCTCATAACCCTAACGTCCCCCACCGTAGCATGAGGCCAGCACGGTATAAGATACAGTTATTGCTGTGGCCTAATCCATGCACACGCCACGATCTGGAACGGTATTACCTTGCATGCAACTGCATCCTCTGTACCTTACCTGTGCCTTAACCTATGACCTCCTCTATCACCACAACTGCACCTATGCCTTGCCCAACCTGGGCCCATCTAAATGGTAAAAGGGCCCTAATGCCCCCGGGTTTGTGTGCGTTCTACAAATGTCAAAATTAAATAAATAAACAAAAGAGTTGTACCCACCCCCCACCCCCCGGAAGGCACCAGACCCTCCACGGTGTGTCAGATCTCTCCATGCAGCGCTACATCTGCTTCTAGAGTGGCAACAAGGCTACACACATTGCCACCCGTAGAGAGGTCTTCCTCCAAGGCCCACCCAAAATCTGTAAAAGCCCACACAGCAGCGCCCGGTGGGCATTTACAGATGTGAACATCTTTGCAGTGTGCCCAACTGCATCAGCTTCAGGCCCCTCTTGTTAGACAATCCTGGCTATGCCTCTGCATTACTGACAGTCTCCCTGTAGCGGGCCTGGGGTCTACACCACTTCCAGCCTCTACCCCGAAACCTCCGAAGCGATTTCTCACCGGAGCACACTGTCCGGGCAGAGACGTTAGGATGTTTTTCCCCTTCATTTTAAATATGTAGGTGGAGTTAACCTTCGTTTCAGACTCACTGAGCAAACACTAAAGGGTACCCTTCCCGATGTACTTCTGACAGGCTCCACCACCATACGTTCCAGACACACAGTGGCCACTGTACTCCCATAGATTCTTACAACAACACAAAAAACGGAAAAATAAGCGAATGTTCCCAGGTGTTGACCCACAAGCAAGCACAGTCTCTTTGAATTACACAACCAATGATTTGCTCACAGCACACACATAAAGAGGACACATGGGCAACATGCAGATCAGGGGAAGGCTGGCACAAATAGCATCCGGTTCAGGGGTTGAGGGTCCGGGTTATTTTGCACTCAGGTGCAGTGTCCCACTGTCCAAGCTAAGACGCTATTCTTTCCCCTGTCAAGGACACATGCATTGTGGAGGGATGGGGGGTGAGGGGAGGGGTTCACTCCACCTCAGTGCTAATTCACAAATAAAACACGTCACATAAATAATTGGATTTGTAGGAAAAGAAAGACACAACAACTTGGATTGGTTTTAAAACAGTTCACAACTAGTTATTACTGCTTTTGCAGAGCCATATTATTAAGGGGGAGGGGGGCTTGGGAAAGCACACCTGCTTTCAACTGCAGCCAAGATGATCACCACCTAAAGGGGCACGCTGGGGCATTACCATTCCGGGGGGCATCTGGCACCCCCTCACGGGCATTCCTATGGCTCAATACTTCATAAACTGGTTCTGCTGGGCTCGACGGGTCAAACCCTTGCAGCTGGTACCATAGAAGCTTACTGAGCCCAGGTATTAGGGCTCCGGTAGCTCAACCTACCTTGCCATGATAGGCCGCGAAAGAGCTTACCAACTTTGGAGAAGTTCCTGTCAACCAGGGCCTAAACTTGTACCAACCCAGCCCATCTCTGATTACAGCTGCAGAGTAATAGCCCCTTCTAAGTGAGGTAGGTGGGAAAATCACAGACCTCAATGTGTGCTGCCCTCACTAGAAAATCACAGACCTCAATGTGTGCTGCCCTCACTAGAAATAGCTTGGAGGCAAGTGGCAGACCCTCAAAACCCAGCTCAACATCAGTGCCGGATTAAACCCTGCAGAGGCCCATAGGCAGTCGTAATTTTGGGCCCCCCCTCGCAAATTATAAGATGCTGACATGGCGCAGGCTGTTGTGCAGCGCAGAAGCGCATCAAGGACTCTGCCTTCCCGGGGCCCCTAAAGGGGCCCCTAAAAGTAGTGGGGCCCATAGACCGGTGCGGCCTAATAGATAATCTGGCACTTCACAACGTGAGGTGGTGATGGCCTTGCGCAGGGTCAACCCACATCACCCAGGTTTGCAGGATGAATATCTTACGACCCAGTACAGGGAGGTCTGCGTACCCAGCCATTTGGTGCCCTCACCCGCACACAGGTCCATGCATCCGGGGGATTGTGCGGAGACAGAACAGCGCCAGCAATCAGATCCAACACTGGGTTATATCTGACTAGATACGTTATATAAAAGCCCTGAATAATTACACAGATGATTGGATATCTAGGTTAGCTACACCCATAAATTAGCACACACATTACACAGAACAGTCACACCACACCTGTGCCAGGGCTGTGAAGCCGCTCCTTCTCAAGAGCGTGCACCAACTTGGAGCAAGCTATCGCCGGAACTCAGCTACGTGGAACGCAAGAGGGAGATCTCTCCCCGTCTATCCCTAAATTGGAGATGCGGGCAAGGAGAGCGAGAGATCTGTCGCTCCCCGGCTAGGATACGTCTTATTGACTCTATAGCGTGACCCCAGTATCAAGTCCTTTCAGGAGTAATTCACTGTCCTCGCCTTCATTGCACAGAAACCAGAGAGGGTGACCGGTCAGTGGTGAAGCCCTAGCCTTCTGACAAAAGGAGGATGTTGATACCTTAAGTAGGGTCACTGGGTTAAAAGGATAAACTGGATGCCAGGAGATCTTCATTAGGTCACTTTAGTCAGGTGTTACATCAGGAGATTCAGTTACAGGATCAGAGGGAAAGCCCACCGGCTCCCACCACCCAGGCTACATCTTTGCCAACTGTCCTGGGTGGAGCCGCCACACACAGCAGTCCACTCATTCCAAACATGACCTCATATATCAATCACCCAGCATACATACCAAGAGGTTACTAAACAGCTTAACATGAAAGGAGATCACAACCCTAACAGGGGACCTCCCAGGTGAGAGGATGTCCACAAACTGGGTGCCATTCGGCACGCCGAGAACGTGGAATGGTGGCCTAGGGCTGAAATGTCCCCTTTTGGTTAATGCACTGAATGTCACCTGTCCCGTCCCGACTAGCCCTGATTGTTGCCCTTAATATTGTGAGAACATCTTTGTCCCAAAACAGAGGGAACCAACAAATGAGCACATTCCAATGAGAGCACAGAACTGCGTGCTGGAAAGAGGGCTAGGGCACAGTTTAGCAATGGCTCTAACACATGGAGAGCGGGGCCGGGCGTTCAGAAACCCCCCTGCTAAGCATAATGGCACATCTTTAAACGGGGTAATGGCACAGGTGTGCCTCCCAATATCCCAATCACATAGGGGCATCACACATTCCCTCGGACACTCCAAAGTATCTTCCAACCCTTCCCCTTGAGCCCTGACAGGAACGGAGTAGCGGCCCCCGGTTTCCCACTCCTCCTAGTCTTTGTACTCTGGGGTGCCCTTAACAGGTCCTACCTCCAGCACTGCCCCCATCAGCCCATGTAATTCCTTCCTGGCTCACAGGTCACACATACTTCCATCCGGGCAGTGTAGGGGCATTGGCCAACTGGGTGACCGGGAAGGAAAGCTGCGCGGTGGGTTTCCTCTGCCTTACCTTCGCCTAGGTTCAGGGTACTTTGGCCAGACAACTGTGAGAAATCCTCTCCAGCCTGAAGTGTAAAAGAAAATGTGGAGGCTGTGACAAATCCACTTCCGGGGCACCAGTGGTCCAGGGATGAATATCGGTTTCTTAACTATCGATCAGCCCCACACCTCTTGTACACCAGAAGGGATCCGAACAGAATGGAAGCACAAGTCAATTATAAACCTCCTTGTCCAATTTTGGTAATGTGAACGGAACAGCAGGCTTATCTCTGCAAGGTTGTGGATCGTTGGTTAGTTGCAACACAGCGAATATACATTTATTGCCCAATGATAAAAGGGACTGTCCAGTCAAGGTTGTATAAAAATACTCTACTTTATCATTATCACAACAGACAGTTCTAGCACACTACAAAATACCACCCACCCTGTAAAGTAATGCACAGGACCGACAGTTTCAAAGAAGGAAAAGGGACGCACTCTGAATACTGACAGGAGGGTAATCAGTAAAGTAATTAATCGCAATAGTTCAAGGATACTTAGTTTCAACACAAAGGGAGCAAAGGATTGTAAAATGTCACTAGGGGCCTTCGGAGAGGGACCTGGGGGACAGAACCACAATGTACCTTGTGCTTGAAGAAGTTCTTGGTGCTCGACAGTGTAGAGTCGGTTTCAGGGCACTTTGCAGCTTCTGCGACAGAGTTCAAGACTGGGGGGCAGCTGCGGGTATCAGGCAGCAGGCAGTTTGGCGAGCGATGCCAGACGGATGGCTGCAGGTTGGCGTACATAGCTGCTCGGGATCAGGAATTGTTGTCTCAGTGCTAGTCGGCAGTTCGGAAGCAGTGGTCGAGGCGTCTCAGATGGCTTTAGTGACTGCGGCGTAACAACAGTCAGGGGTGGAGTAGGTTGCAGCTCGAGGGGCTCGACAGGCTCGAAAATGCCCTTTAAGATGAACGTCGGTAGATGCTTGTCGATGCACTCCTCCTAGTTTCTTGACTGGGCTTGTGTCGTCCTTTAAGGCGGAAGGCCCAAAGCTGAGGAGAGTGTTGCCCGCAGCTGCCTTGTCCTTGGTTTGGTTCAGAGACTCTCTGGAACTTCCCAGCTAGAAAGCTTGCTGCAGAGCCTAGCAGGGCACGCTGTGTGCTGGCTGTGTACCGATTCTGCAGCTACTAGAGATTTCTCTGGATTCAGTATCTCCCTCTGTTCCCTGGGAGAAGTTTAGGGAGGGTTCTTGCTTCCCTCTTGGAGGTCCTGGCCTGCCTTCACTGGCAGAAGATGAAAGGCAGCCTGTACCTTCAGCCAGGGTCCAATGCTGAGTTCTTCTTGCTACTCCTTGCAAAGTCTTCAGATAATCTACCCAAAAGAGGGGCTCAGCCCTCTTTTAAAGCGAAATGGGCCACAGGGATTGGTGTAGGCTAAGCCTACCTTAATTAATCAATCCTGGGACCCCACCAACAATCTCCTGTATGCATGAGGTCATAACCAGAGGGCCTTGCAACAGAAAAGGTAAAGGGGTGAAAGCATGTATACTACGTCCCACCCATCTTCCTGTCTGGTGTGGATCAAACGATCTCTCTGGTCAATGGAGCTCACTGTGGTTCCTGATTAAAGTAGTTCTCTCTTGAAGCTGCGGGGAGACCAGACTTCCTGGTGCCATCAAACCACATATTCGTACGCTCTGAATGGGGTCCTGCCGCGAGGACGACTACTTTAACAGATAGAGTCCCAGACATGACATTTCACTGTCAAAGCGATATTGAAGGCAGGAGCTGGCTTCAGGTTGACACAGTGTATCTGAAAAGTTGTTGGGGTTTCCTGTCTCCTTTGTTAGACTCTGCAGCCAGGCCCTATGTGGGCCTGCTTGAAGTACTCTCTATTAGTGTGTTAATCATGTTAATCACTGCCACCATCTACAGGGCTAAACAAAAGGACAGGGCGGATCCATGGAGCCGTTGTTAGTTAATTAGGCTGGCCATGGCAGGGTGAAGATTTTGGCCTTCACGCTTGTGAGATGACATAGTGTACTCCTGGTTGTCATATCCCAACCAAATATGACAGGGGCGACTGCGCCTGTAGGCTGTTTTCACCTAGAGTACACAGGTCTATGTGTATGTTGTGCGGTGAGTACAGAAAAATGTGTGCGGATTAGCCCCACACATTTTCCGGAGGTTGATGCACCATCATTAAATTTCATTTAAAATTTCAAAAAAGCCCAGGTGAACACACATCTACCATGTGGATGATCGAATTCCTCACAGAGGCAGCCCTACAAGAACCTGCTGAGGGGGCCTCCCCAAGATCCTCGAAGAAGCCCACACACTTGCGTCAGCCTTGCGCACCACTGATGCACATGATGATCATGCTGCCAAAGGGGTGGACCACGCTTGTTGAAAGATGTAAGTTATTTAACCTTATCATACATCTTTCATCTAGTGTAGAAACAAGGGGTGACGCCTGGTCCAGGGTGCCCAGTTGAGCACTGCCAGTAACATTACTATGCACATGCGACTGGTGGAAGCAGGACTGGCATTGTTAAGAACTCAAGGTCAGTGGCGGCAGATGAATATTTTAAGTGGAGGAGCATTACCATTTCCCACAAATTAGCGTGCCTTTATTTTATTGAGTGCTTTGCTACCCGGCTAGCCTAGAGGGAGGTAATGTTCATGGGCACTGCCCATTGGCCCAGTCCCCACACCCGGCCACAGGGGCAGCAGATGGGAAACAATTGGTGGACAAAGAAGAAAATAAATGAAAAAGGCTCAGTATGTTGTGTCCTCCATAGTCTTCAGGCCAGTGAGATGGATGCGGAGGGCACTGAATGGAAGTAGGTCCTCCATAGTCTTCAGGCCAGTGAGATGGATGCGCAGGGCACTGAACGGACGTAGGTCCTCCATAGTCTTCAGGCCAGTGAGATGGATGCGCAGGGCACTGAACGGACGTAGGTCCTCAATAGTCTTCTGGCAAGTGAGATGGATGCGGGGGGCACTGAACGGAAGTAGGTCCTCCATAGTCTTCAGGCCAGTGAGATGGATGCGGAGGGCACTGAACGGACGTAGGTCCTCCATAGTCTTCAGGTAAGTGAGATGGATGCGCAGGGCACTGAACGGAAGTAGGTCCTCCATAGTCTTCAGGCCAGTGAGATGGATGCGCAGGGCACTGAACGGAAGTAGGTCCTCCATAGTCTTCAGGTAAGTGAGATGGATGCGCAGGGCACTGAATGGAAGTAGGTCCTCCATAGTCTTCAGGTAAGTGAGATGGATGCGCAGGGCACTGAACGGAAGTAGGTCCTCCATAGTCTTCAGGCCAGTGAGATGGATGCGCAGGGCACTGAACGGAAGTAGGTCCTCCATAGTCTTCAGGTAAGTGAGATGGATGCGCAGGGCACTGAACGGAAGTAGGTCCTCCATAGTCTTCAGGTAAGTGAGATGGATGCGCAGGGCACTGAACGGAAGTAGGTCCTCCATAGTCTTCAGGCCAGTGAGATGGATGCGCAGGGCACTTAACGGAAGTAGGTCCTCCATAGTCTTCAGGCCAGTGAGATGGATGCGCAGGGCACTGAACGGAAGTAGGTCCTCATAGTCTTCAGGCCAGTGAGATGGATGCGCAGGGCACTGAACGGAAGTAGGTCCTCAATAGTCTTCAGGCCAGTGAGATGGATGCGCAGGGCACTGAACGGAAGTAGGTCCTCAATAGTCTTCAGGCCAGTGAGATGGATGCGGAGGGCACTGAACGGAAGTAGGTCCTCAAGAGTCTTCAGGCCAGTGAGATGGATGCGGAGGGCACTGAACGGAAGTAGGTCCTCAATAGTCTTCAGGCCAGTGAGATGGATGCGGAGGGCACTGAACGGAAGTAGGTCCTCAATAGTCTTCAGGCCAGTGAGATGGATGCGGAGGGCACTGAACGGAAGTAGGTCCTCAATAGTCTTCAGGCCAGTGAGATGGATGCGGAGGGCACTGAACGGAAGTAGGTCCTCAATAGTCTTCAGGCCAGTGAGATGGATGCGGAGGGCACTGAACGGAAGTAAGTCCTCAATAGTCTTCAGGCCAGTGAGATGGACGCGGAGGGCACTGAACGGACGTAGGTCCTCAATAGTCTTCAGGCCAGTGAGATGGACGCGGAGGGCACTGAACGGACGTAGGTCCTCAATAGTCTTCAGGCCAGTGAGATGGATGCGCAGGGCACTGAACGGAAGTAGGTCCTCAATAATCTTCAGGCCAGTGAGATGGATGCGCAGGGCACTGAACGGAAGTAGGTACTTAATAGTCTTCAGGCCAGTGAGATGGATGCGGAGGGCACTGAACGGACGTTGGTCCTCAATAGTCTTCAGGCCAGTGAGATGGATGCGTAGGGCACTGCACAGAAGTAGGTACTTAATAGTCTTCAGGCCAGTGAGATGGATGCGGAGGGCACTGAACGGACATAGGTCCTCAATAGTCTTCTGGCAAGTGAGATGGATGCCCAGGGCACTGAACGGAAGTAGGCCCTCAATAATCTTCAGGCCAGTGAGATGGATGCGCAGGGCACTGAACGGAAGTAGGTCCTTGTAATGATTTGTGTTCTAGTGTTTTTGTTTGCCTTGCGTTCCAGTTTCACGAGCCGAGCTGGAAGTTTCATGCGGGCTCGTGAAGTTGGAACACAGGAGATTTACAGTTTGCTGGCTGTTTATGTTGGCTCTGGTGGGCCAGCTTCATTTAATAAACTTACCTGAAAGAAACTGGCAATGTGGCTCTATCTTTTACAGTCCTCAGTAGTCTTCCAGCAAGTGAGATGGAGGCGCAGGGCACTGCACGGAAGTAAGTCCTCAATAGTCTTCAGGCCAGTGAGATGGATGCGCAGGGCACTGAACGGAAGTAGGTCCTCAATAATCTTCAGGCAAGTGAGATGGATGCGCAGGGCACTGAACGGAAGTAAGTCCTCAATAGTCTTCAGGTAAGTGAGATGGATGCGCAGGGCACTGAACGGAAGTATCTCTTCAATAATCTTCAGGCAATAGTCTTCAGGCAAGTGAGATGGATGCCCAGGGCACTGAACGGAAGTAGGTCCTCAATAATCTTCAGGCCAGTGAGATGGATGCGCAGGGCACTGAACGGAAGTAGGTCCTTGTAATGATTTGTGTTCTAGTGTTTTTGTTTGCCTTGCGTTCCAGTTTCACGAGCCGAGCTGGATGTTTCATGCGGGCTCGTGAAGTTGGAACACAGGAGATTTACAGTTTGCCGGCTGTTTATGTTGGCTCTGGTGGGCCAGCTTCATTTAATAAACTTACCTGAAAGAAACTGGCAATGTGGCTCTATCTTTTGCAGGGCACTGAACGGAAGTAAGTCCTCAATAGTCTTCAGGTAAGTGAGATGGATGCGCAGGGCACTGAACGGAAGTATCTCTTCAATAATCTTCAGGCAATAGTCTTCAGGCAAGTGAGATGGCTGGGAGGGGCACTGAACGCAAGCAGGTCCTCAATAGTCTTCAGGCAAGTGAGATGGATGCGCAGGGCACTGAATGGAAGTAGGTCCTCAATAGTCTTCAGGTAAGTGAGATGAATGTGCGGGGTCCTGCGGAATTTAGGTCCTCAATAGTCTTCAGGCCAGTGAGATGGATGCGCAGGGCACTGAACGGAAGTAGGTCCTTAATAGTCTTCAGGTAAGTGAGATGGATGCACAGGGCACTGAACGGAAGTAGGTCTTCAATAGTCTTCAGGGAAGTGAGATGTCCTGGAAAAAACCTGCAGGACCCCAACAAAAATTATGGCACAGGGAATTGGAACGCTGGATACAGGCCGAAACAAGGGCATGGGAAGACAGCGTAGCTAGGTCGACGGATGCCTCGAGCATGACCCTAGCGGCCTGGAAAGAACTTATAGGATCCCTGTCTCATCCCTCGGACGACAAGCCCCCATGAAGGAAATGAGCCCATGGCACATGGCCCTACGATCAATGTCATTGAACCCCAAGAGCAGCCGACCTTCACCTTACTAGGATCCTACAAGCTCCAACCCCCCCTCCCCCCCTAACACCGGCTGACCTGATCCCCTCGGAACTGGCAACCTAAGCCACCGTAACGAACGGAACACTTGGAGACAGTTACTGTTGATCTGTTGATTTGTTAATTTGTTAATGTTAATGTTCTCTCACGGAATCCACACCATCCTTTAACAGTGTATATTTCTATGTCAAGTTACTGCAATAACATTGATAAATGCCAATAAACAAATTTTAAAATAAATTCAGGGAAGTGAGATGGATGCACAGGGCACTGCACGGAAGTACGTCCTTCATTATCTTCCGGCAAGTGAGATGGATGCGCAGGGCACTGCACGGAAGTATCTATTCAATAGTCTTCAGGCCAGTCAGATGGATGCGCAGGGCACTGAACGGAAGTAGGTCCGCAATAGTCTTCAGGTCAGTGAGATGGATGCGTAGGGCACTGCACAGAAGTAGGTACTTAATAGTCTTCAGGCCAGTGAGATGGATGTGGAGGGCACTGAACGGAAGTAGCTCCTCAATAGTCTTCAGACAAGTGAGATGGATGCACAGGGCACTGAACGGAAGTAGGTCCTCAATATTCTTCAGTCAAGTGAGTTGGATGCACAGGGCACTGAACGGAAGTAGGTCCGCAATAGTCTTCAGGTCAGTGAGATGGATGCGTAGGGCACTGCACAGAAGTAGGTACTTAATAGTCTTCAGGCCAGTGAGATGGATGTGGAGGGCACTGAACGGAAGTAGCTCCTCAATAGTCTTCAGACAAGTGAGATGGATGCACAGGGCACTGAACGGAAGTAGGTCCTCAATATTCTTCAGTCAAGTGAGATGGATGCACAGGGCACCGTGCAGAATTAGGTCCTCAATAGTCTTCATGCAAGTGAGATGGATGCACAGGGCACTGAACAGAAGTAGGTCCTCAATAGCCTTCAGGCCAGTGAGATGGATGCACAGGGCACTGTGCGGATGTAGGCCCTCAATAGCATTCAGGCCAGTGAGATGGATGCACAGGGCACTGCACTGAAGTAGGAGGCAGAGGAGAAAAGTGCGCTGGAAGAGAGCAGGATTCCTTTTGGGGCGCCTTCAGTCCCAGCATTGGAGGACTTCACTGGGGCAAGGACTGCCACGAGGCTGGGCAATGTCAAGACATCATTTTTGGCAGTGAGGACTTCTCTGAAAGCTGCTCTGAGAATATCAATATCCCCACATGGTTTAGGCTTGGAGAGCCACCCCACTGCAACTGAGGGAAGGTACACGGGCACGCAGGGGCTCAGCAAGGTCCGCAGGGGTCTACTGGGCAACTACCTATTCAGAATGGTTCACTCTCCCACCCCACTGCAACCGAGGGAGGGTACTCGGGCACGGAGGGGCTCAGCAAGGCCAGCAGAGGTCTACTGGGGCACTACTTTTTCAGAAGGGTCCAGTGCCCTTGCCAGGTCAAGGATGCCAGGTTACAGGTCCCAGGCTTTTACACTGCCAGCAAAGGGGATGGAAGACTGAAATGTGTTGTGGTTGGCACAGAGTTGCCAGTTTGGACAAAGATTGTCTTTGATCGCAGAGACTTCTCAACAAAACGAAACCCTGTCGATCGACATTGTTTAGGAAAAGCAGTGGCGCCAAGGTGGAGATCTCTGGGAACTGGTGCAAGGTAAATTCGGGTAACCTTGGCAGGAGTCAAAGGTACCCTCTATGGTCTGGCAGCACTGCACACAAATGGCACGTAGTTCATAGAAGCCACCCCTTGCTAGCAAGAAGAGGTACCAGCATTGGAAAGCATCTAGGCTCTTCCATTAGTGGATGGTCCGGCCTCCTTCTGCGGCAGGGTCTCTTCCCCTACCTCCTAGCAGGCAACTATTTTCTGATGGTCAGGGCAGGGTTCTCAGCTCTCCCTGCTATGGGTGGACAGCTTTGTCTAGGGAGGATAGCTCAGGGGCAAAGTTCTCACCTCAGAAGCAAGACAATGCAGAGCAACACAGGTTCGATCCCCGGGTCCACGCTTAGAAACCCCTAGGTTTTAGGGGCGTTATAAATAACCAATTACATTACATGGAGGAGATGAGCACCCCATCACTGCTCCTCCTTAGAGGTTGTACTGGTCATGTTTTCCAGGGACTCTCAGAGGTTTTCTATCATAGTCCTTTGTGACTTTTTTGGCATTGCCCAAGTCCGGGTCTTCTTGAAGGATTTCTTCTGAAGACTTTATCGAAATAATAGGGCACAGCCTCCATTACGTAAGGGAGATAGAAGCTACGGTGGGACTCTCAGGAGCCAATCACAGTGATGCATTACTTTGAACACACTTCATTCTGGCCAACCAGTGCAAGGCGCCATGATTCAAACTTTGTTGTTTTCTTTCTCCTAAAAGGGCTTTTGACTTGTGTAAGGTATGTATATCAAACCAAGAAAACGGACAGTACCAAACACGCTGCAGATCTGGTCAGAACCGGTCTTGCAATTAGCAGGCCAACTCAAAGATCACACCTGCCACTGCTGTACCTGCACAGAGTCATTGGCTGCAGGGGCACCTGGGTTTTGAAGGGCTGCCCCGTTGGTGTACCCTCAAAGTACTGTGATGGCTCTAGCACCACGTTCTGCCCATAGAAAGGAAACCGCCCCCCAGAACTCAGGGAACCCTTGCCCACCCCTCACTGTCCTCTTCTCTTTGCACCTGCTGTAAATATCACAATACAAGCGTCCAATGCCCCAGACCATTAGCCTATGTTATTGCTCATGTCTGCCAACTTGTCCATGTCCCAGCCCTGTCTAAGTTCACAACTCCGGGGGAATTCCTCAGCCATTTCCATTGTGTTGTAAAGGCGCCCTAAACAGGGGCTTCCTCTATGATCCTCTACTGATTCTTCCCGTCTGTTTGAAATGTCACCCTATATGCAGGGATGTCATTTAGGGGACGCCAGAGGTCACAACTGCGACCTCTGAGGTCTCCCTTGCGACCTCTGTAAAAATAAACTAAAAGAAATAACGTTTGTTTTTCTTTTTTTCTTTAATGCAAGCTCCTGGGCTGTGGCCAGCATCATGTGGCTCTTTACTTCTGGAGTGGCTGACTTTCTTGTTCAAGCCCCTTAAAAAAATAAGAACAGGAGGGCCACAAGTCTAACACCTTCAGCACTGACCCTAAATAAGAAAGAATAGGAATACCAAATAGTGCGTCTTTCTGGAATTCTATACAATAATTCCTAGACTCATTAAAGGTTTATTTCAGGCAAACTTCAGGGGGTGAGTCACTGATTTCTGAGGTCGATAAATGAGTACCAACACAGGTTGGGTGATATAGGGTGTATATTTTTTCTATATAAAGCGCTTAAGCGTAAGTGCTATATAATAACACATCATTATCATTTGGTCATGGACATCTGCTTGCATCCACAGTAATTTGGTAATATGGGCCTATACACACCTTAACTATACATATGGCGATCCATTCTTGTATGAAACGTACATCACATTATAGTGATATCATAACCATATTTTTCGTAGTGTACAATTCTATGTGATGCCACTTCCTGTTTTGTCAATGGGTGAAAGGTCGTGTTGCATCGCTTCCCGCAATATCACTTCGGGGTTGGGTCAAATTACATCATTTTTGTGATGGCATCGGAGGTCAAGGGTAGTGTGATGTCACTTCCGCTACCCCTGGGATTTTGGTGAAATGACGTCCCTGCCTGTGTGCAATCAAAATACCCTAAAAACGTATAATCACCCACTTGCCTGGGGAAAACAATCTATGCCTGGAGTCTTTAAGTCAGGTCTTACCACACCAGGTCTTCAAGACAACCACTGACTTTGTAAATAGCTCTCACTTAGACACAACATATTGAAATGTAGTTTTTGTGGCATGGAGACTTTAGCTCTTTTGGACCAAACTTGGATACCCTAAAATTGCAAGTTGTAATCCTGAGCCAAAGAAGACCAAGGTTTCTGGTAGCGCACTCTGTGAACGCCTCATCTTTTGGGGACTGGTTTCGGAGCCTGTAGGCTACAAAACAGGTCAAAAGGGTCACTGATGCATTGTAGTGAAACCAGTTGTGGACTGGGAACCTAAAGTGGCCCTGTAAACATTTTTCAAAGTACCGACATATTACAGTGTGGGGCGCATGTAGCGAGCAAGCTGAACCTGGAGGGGAGTCCTACTAAGAAAGTTTGGCAAGAAATGGGTCCAAATGTTGACGAACTCAATGCTTGGACCCATGTTAGCTTTACCAACCTGTAAGGACTTACGTATTCTCTGCTCTTCTCATTTGCAATTTACTGAATGTCCTTATCTCCCACTCGACCACCAGATGAGACTGGTGTTTCCAGCGCATGGACCTCGGCAGTGGTCGAAGTGGGCGGGAGACGTTGGGGGCGTTTACCAAAAAAGTGTTACCGTGCCTATACTTTTATTTTAAAAAGAAACCATTGCAGAATGGTTTCGTTATCAGATGAAAGTGTAGGAAGAAATCGAAGCTTGCACTGAACGTTCCCTTAAGCAGCAGGTGCATGTGTTTGGGGGTCTGTGTTGTGCGTGGGAGGGGGTGTGGCGAGGGGGGTTTGCGGGGATTGAGTGGAGGCCAGTAGGGAACATAGATCGACTACTTCTTTTCGTACACTTCGACCACTGGAACTATCTGCTGCGCCATCTTCGTTCCCCGAACCTCCTGGAAATCGTTCCTACAAATCTGAAAGCCCCCCCTCTTTTCCTAATGTATTTCTACCACATACATATGCATTTTTCACAGTCAGATCCTGCTTTTAAGGTCCCATCTGCTCATGGGGGCAGTTAACTCTGCCTGGTACTTTAAGTCCCACACAATGTAAATCTTAAAAAAAACAGAAAGTAGTTGTGGTTGTGATGTACTTTGGTTTATATACTAATAAAAAGATTCATTAAAAAAAACAGAAAATAAAAACAGAATTTTAAAACACATTTGCCCCTATATAAAGATGTAAAAAGTAGTTAAACATAAGAAAACACAGATTTGTTGAAAGTGAGGAAGGATAGACTGGAAGATTCTTTACTGAAACCGGATGGGGGGAGGAGGGGAGATGGAAGGAAGAGGGCAGTGTGGAAGGGAGAGTGGGCAGGAGGGGCAGAAAACCAGAGTGCCCAAACAAAAGTGACCCATGGTGTAGCGATCTAGCTACCAGGAAATCTCCAGCGTTTCATGCAGGCCCGTCCGCCACTGGAAAGCAGGGGTGCCGCAAATGACATCTCTGGGTGTGACGCTTGCTCTCTGTCTCTTTCTCACAAACGCGCACACTTGCTCTCTGTCTCTCTCTTACAAGCGCGCACACTTGCTCTCTGTCTCTCACAAGTGCGCACACTTGCTCTCTGTCTCTCTCACAAGCGCGCAACCTTGGTCTCTGTCTCTGTCTCACAAGCACGCACACTTTCTCTCTGTCTCTCTCTCACAAAGGCACACACTTGCTCTCTGTCTCTCTCTCACAAACGCGCACACTTGCTCTCTGTCTCTCTCTCACAAGCACGCACCCTTGCTCTCTTTCGCTCTCTCACAAAGGTGCGCACTTGTTGTCTGTCTCTCTCTCACAAATGCGCACCCTCCGTCTCTGTCTCTCTCTCTCTCACAAGCGTGCACACTTGCTCTCTGTCTCTCTCTCACAAACGCGCACTCTTGGTCTCTGTCTCTCTCACAAGCGCGCAAGCTTGCTCTCTGTCTCTCTCTCACAAGCGCGCACACGTGTTCTCTGTCTCTCTCTCACAAGCGTGCACACTTGGTCTCTGTTTCACCCACACGCTTGCACACAAACAAACACGTAGTTAAAGATTCCAGTTCTATACACCCACACATATTTACAAACACAGCTACACACCTGTGTGTCCGTGTTCTTCTATGGGTCTGCTTGACAAACTTTATCATTGCTTAAAGAATGAAATGTGAATTTTGGTGCCCTTGGGCAGGGCAGGTGTATGGACCTTTTAGGGCCACAGAACTGCCTCCTCCTCAGGCCGGTATTAGCATAATTGACCTAAAAACATTTGACCTAAAACATTTGATCGACATTTTTTTACCTTGTTTTGGTCAAATGTAATTAAATATATATATGGGGGTGGGTAAGGGTACAGAATAGGTTTAGGGGAAGTGGGTGGGTTGCAGGGGTCTCCCCCCACATTTTAGACTGAAAAAAGGACAAATAAATTCAATCAAATGTAATTAGGTCACATGTTTTAGGTCAGATAGACCCAAACCCTCAGGCCCAGCTGTGCGAACCTCAATGCTGTAATAGCAGAGGTACTGCATTGGTTAGAGAGAAGGGGCAGGTGTGTGTGTGTCGGTGCATGCATGTGTGTGTGCGTGTGTGTGCACCAATAATGGAAGTGGAGGGGTGCTGCAGGCTAGCACTGAGGAAGAGGTGCAACTTGCACTGACCGCTTCCAGGCAGGGGAAGCAACTCCTTTCAGTCCCCTGACCACTTAGTCCAAGGCATGTATCTTTCTTTTCTTGAAAAGAGTCTCAGAGGAGACCCTCACTGCATTTTGGACTTTGTGTTACGCTACTGGGGTGAATGGCCAATTCTGTGTGACTAGCCATGATGTAATAACAGTAGATTCTGCAGATCAGGTCTGGGGTGCATTGGCAGTGCTGTGTCTAAGTCCCAGCTGGGGCTGCTTCAAGCATGAACTTGGGTTCCTTATTGGAGCCATGCATTGGTCACAGCTGTGTTATGTTAATGAGATGTATACAGCACTGCACTCTCATTTTCATGGTCTCTGGGCACTCTGGCAGAGTTGAAAAGAAAGAGGGGTAGGAAGGGTTTGTTAGTGCGAGGAGAGGGAGAGCATAGCAGTGCTTTTACTGTTCTGTTGGTAGTTTGATTTCAGAAACAACGGTCACTTTGTGTTGGGTTTGCTTTTAGGTGGTATGGGTTGGTGGGCATTTGGATGTGTGAGTCTGTATAGGATTGTTTTGTGTGTCTGCGCACAGCGTTGGCGATTGAGTGTGTTACGATTGAACGAGATCTTGGAGGAGGTGTGCATTTTGGTGTGTGAATTTAAGTTGGGGCTGTGGTAGACATGAGTGTTGCATTTGGTTGTTGTGCTATGTGTTTGTGAGAATATGCACAGTTTTAGTAGGGCTCATTGTAAGAATGGCGAGGTGCGTATGCCTCCGTTGGGTGTATTGTTTGGTTTAGACTGAAATTCCTTATCTGGTGGTTAGCAATGTTATGTTTTCTTTGTGTTGTTGGTTGAGTTGAACAGGGGGGCCAAAGGCTGTTCCATATTTTGTGGCATCTTCCATTGGAATGAGGTTGGGGGTTTCTTTTGGTCAGTGCTTTGTTTCTAGGTTGGAAAATTAAAGGGTCAGGTTTTCCATAGTTTCCCAAAGGTCAGATGCTCTTCCGTTGTGTATATTTCCTTGGGGAGGGAGTGCCAGAGTCTTGCTGAGATGCATGAGAATGCTGATCCAGCATATTTCCGTTTTGAATATTGCTTTGGTTCAAGGCGTATGTCATTGCTAGGTCGCACGGTTCATTTCAGTCAGTGGATGGAGATGTTTTCTTGCCGGAACTCCGCTCCTTGACCATGGATTACTCTCTGGGTTATGCAAAATGTTTTGAAGTAAATCCTTTTTTGACTGGTAGCCAGTGTTGGGATTTCAGTGCCGGTGTGTTGTGCCCTCTCTTAGCGAGTCTGAAGAGTTGTCTCGGTGCCGCGTTCTGTATCCATTCCAGTTTTTTGGGAAGGTGGTCTGGCATTCCAAGGTACATGCTGTTAGCACAATCTATTCTCAGCATGACGAGGGAGGTGACAGTAAGCATTCTGTGTGGGAAGGGTAGGAAGGGTAATATCCATTTCATTGTGCAAAGATGGAAGAAGATTTCTTTACCACTGCATTGGCTTGGGGTTCCACTGTTAGGTCGTTGTCAATTAATATTCTGAGGTTGTTTACTATTTTGGAAGCTTCCAGTCAGTTTCTCAATTCGTTGATGTTGAGTCAATGGGTTGTTGGCCGTGATCATGATTTCTGTTTTGCCCGGGTTGAGTTTAAGGCTGTTGGTGCTCATCCATTTGTTTCTTTGAGTGAAGCAGTTGGTAAGGGTTTGCTCTAGGTCTGAGTGGCGGTGATTTCATCGATGATTTGCGTGTCAGTCTACGTAGTTGTAGCAAGTGAGTCCATGGCCCTCATTACGAGTTCGGCGGTAACCATGCCGCTATTGGCGGCATGGCTGCCGCCGAAATCGTGTCGGGGTCCGGGTCCTCAGAATGAGAACTTACCGGGCCATTCCGAGTTCGGAAGGCCCGGTAATTCCTCCCTCCAAGGATCCGGACACGGTCCTTCCCCATTCCCATTCAGCCCATATAGGGCTGAATGGGAATGGGAGAGGGAGCAAACAACGGGCCATTACGAGATGGCCCGTTGTTTGCTCCCTCTTCCCCTCGCGGGACCTGGTCAGCACGCCTGGTTTTCCCAGGCGTGCTTACCGTGCCCCGCGAGGGGAACTCGTAATGCGGCGATACGGAGTGAACGGCGCCGGCACCTTTTACGGTGCCGTTCACTCAGTACCCCCAGGGTCGTAATGAGGCCCTATGTCTTTTCATGTGTTCCATCAAGTGTAGTTATGTAGATGATGAAAAGTAGTGGCGAGAGGGATGGAATCCCAGTGCTAGTACTGTCTATGCAGGTCAAGATTTAGGTGCATAAGCAGAGCTGTATGTGTGCACCCACACGGAAATTGCAAAGGGTTGCAGCTTATGATTCGGATGGGCTGGCAGTCACAACTGCAAAGGTTACTGACCCTCGGGACTGAGGTTCCTAGTCAGCGTCATGTGTGGGTCAAGTACTGGACTAGTGAAGGTCTTGCAGATCAGGAGTGAGGTGTATTGGCAGAGCTGTGTGTGGAATGTCAGAGGTTGCGGCCACTGCAGGCAGAACTGAAATAGCAATTGGTGCTGCTGGCTGAGAAAGAGGTACATCGACAGAGCCGATAGCAGCTGCTGCAGGAAAGCAACGCTGGCTGATGAATTAGCACTTCTGGCTGCTGATTTGCATAAGTACATGCCAGCTGCTGATGAAAAGCTGCTCTGGAGGGGCAGGGTGTTCTTGAGAAGAATTCACCCTTCACAAGTACAGCAAAGGGTGGGTTTATAGCATTAAAGGAACGAGAGGGGGGGGGGAGTCAGACAGCCAGAGAGCGCAAGAGATAGAGGGAAATAAAGTTCTAAGACAGAAGAGAGGAGCGCGGGACACTCTAATGATGTCTTCCTTCTCTTGCTCTGCAGGGCTGTGACACCTCTCCGAGAGAAGCAGACCGCTGCACCAGGACCCTGACACGCGACATACTTCAATCCGGTCATCTCCTGCGAGGGGTGAAGCAAACAGCCAACTGCGAGACTGGCAGAAATCCACCCTCATGCCGGCAGCTGGCCTGGGTCCCCCGAGAGACAGCTCCCGGGGAGACCAGGCAGTGAGCGATAGCAACATTGCCCGCACCTGGGCCCACTGCTGCTGCTGTGTCCTGAAGCGACAGCTGTGAGTTTCCTAGCGCTGCTGTAAGCCAGGCGCCGAGAAGAAGTTGCGCACCTGGGACGGGGAAGCATGCAGGATGATGGCCAAAATGGCGGCCGAGTCGGCGCAGAAGGGTAGTGGCTTCTGCGTCCTGCCCTCTGGAACCTTCCAGAAGCGAGGGCCCCAGCCCTCCCACGGGGCCTGCCTTCCGCTAACCCCGGCCCGCTGTTATTGCACTCATGGAGACCTGTAGGAACCGCTGAAAACAGAACCATAGCCACTGCTGAGAATCCGCGAATAATGCGGCCCCTACCGGACGTTTGGAGGCGCTGCTCAGAGCAGGTTACCCACGCTCTGTATGATGACCGTTTGCAAAGAGCCCTGGGAGGAGACGGACAGTTCTGTGCATGCTGCAGCCTTGGGGCGGCCACTGGGGTGATGTCAAAAATTCGGGCTGCAACAGAGACTTGGAGGCACTGCTGAGACCAGAGTACACGTCCTGCCAGCGAGCAAGAGCTGAATTCACCAGCAACTCTGTAGATGATAAAGGATTAGAGAAACCGCGGAAAAAACATGAACAACCAGAGGGACCTCGGGGCGACCCGGAAATGGACAGAAAACGAAAGAGACGAGACAGAGTGCGAAGGCGGGAATATAGACAGTGTGGCAGATAGCCAATCAGAAGAAAGAAGAGGAGAAAAGAACTGAGAAAAACGTGTTTTCCATTCCAGAAGCGTAGACTTTCCCCTTCACCACCGGCCTCAAGTTGGCTTGACCACTGCTCCGCCCACCAGGCATTTCCTGTCCCCACAATGACTTAACCCTCTGGCCTCCTCACCTGAGTTTGCTGACCACCCAACACCCCAACTGCCCTGCCTGGGTGTAAAATGCATCACAGCCCCGAGGCGGAGACCCTGCACAACAACTCCCTTTCGTGGCTAGCCTGCGGCGTGATCTCCTTGCTGGCCAACGGTTGGACCATCCTCAGCATCTCGGCCAAGCAGCAGAAACACAAGCCCTTGGAGCTGCTGCTTTGCTTTCTGGCAGGCACCCATATCCTAATGGCCGCCATCCCGCTCACCATGTTCTCTGTCATCCAGCTGCGCAAGGAGGCCTCGGAGTACGACTGGAATGAAGGCATCTGCAAGGTCTTCGTCTCCACCTACTACACCCTGGCCCTAGCCACCTGCTTCACCGTTGCCTCGCTGTCTTACCACCGCATGTGGATGGTGCGCTGGCCGGTCAACTACCGTCTCAGCAACACCAAGAAGCAAGCCCTGCATGCCATCATGGGCATCTGGATGGTGTCCTTCATCCTGTCCACGTTGCCCAGCATTGGCTGGCATGACAACACTGAGCGCTATTATGCCCGTGGCTGCCAGTTCATCGTCAGCAAGATTGGCCTGGGCTTCGGGGTGTGCTTCAGCCTGCTCCTGCTTGGGGGTATCTCCATGGGCCTGATATGCGTGGCCATCACCTTTTACCATGCGCTGTGTGGCCGCGGACGCGCAAGCCGGCGAGCTGCTCGCAATGCCTTCAACGTGCCCACCATTGTGGTGGAAGATGCCCAGGGCAAGCGACGGTCCTCACTGGATGGCTCGGAGTCTGCCAAGACCTCCATGCAGATGACCAATCTGATTGGAGCCATCGTCTTCCTCTATGACACGCTGACGGGGCTGCCGATACTGGTAAGTGATTGTGCTTCGTGCCAGCTGCTGCGCACATTGCCGCCATCCCCAGAGTCATGCCTACTGCCCCACCTACTGTCACTCCCACTGTAGTCCCCATGCCACATAGTCCACTGGCTGAACAGATGCCATGCTCAACCCACTGTCATACCCTCCTGTCCAGAGTTCCTTGGTCCTGGATAGCTGAGCCTCCCCTCTAACAACCTAAAAAACAAAGGCCACAAACATTACTTACTCACACCCAGGGGCAAGTACTTTCAGGGACCGGGTATGTAGTGGAAGACTTGGAGTGCCCGGTCTACACCAAGGGCAGCGGGTTCAAAAGGTCAGTCAGGATTGAGGGCAACTAATATTCAGCATATCCTGTTTTAAGCCCAGGTACTCAATACATAAACATAAATTAAAATGCAGCTGCATTCTTCCACGTGTAGTCATACTTTCCCTACAAACTGGCTACTAGTACTAACCACTCCTTAGATCAGTAATCTGCAACCATTGGCTCGCCAGATCTTCAAGACTACAAATCCCATCAGCCCTGGCCAGTATAGTCAACGGTGAAGGGTCATGGGAGTCCACCCAAACATCTGTAGAGCCACAGGTTGCAGACCCCTGCTTTCCATAGATCCCGGGTAAAGCCAGAGACCTGCTTCAGTCTAAGGAAGACATTATTTAGAATGATATATGTTCATGGTTCTCTTCCAAGGTACTACATTGTGTCTCTTAATGCCGTTCGGTGCATGTTGGTAAGGTTAAAGGATTTGAACCTAAATAGGCCCTACTCTTGAAGCAATATGAGGCCCCAGATAATTTTGGGTGCATGTTTTTGGGGTTCCTGAATCAGGGGGTACAGACTCAACACCTTCTTAGCTGCTGCAGGGGGTCAAAGGATAATCTACTTTCCCTACCCAGGTAGACAAGGAATCTTAGTAGAGACGCTCGCTTCAGCTGGCAGAGCCAGGATGCCGGGCTGGGCTTCTAAGCGCTAGCGCTGTAGAGATGGATATGCTACTTTGTAAGACCAGAGCCGGCAGTGTACCGGGGAAATCCATGATGTCTGACCATGCAGCGCTGGGCTTGAGGTTGCTTCAGTTCCTACCCAGTACCACGGGATGATCTTCCAATCCCTAGGAGGTGCAGGAGAGCTGTCCATCTCCCAGGCCAGGCAATCTACCTTTCTGGGTTGAGAGTAAGAGTCGTGGAGGGAACGTTCAGAGCTAAAGTCAGCGCCAGCTTCTCACCAAATGGAGCGCTTTCCTTTGCGGGGCAGAAGGCTCCTGGCAGGTCGGTCAGGGCAGGGCTCCAAGGCTGTAAGTGAGGGTCTCTATGGGACATGCAGGGCACTGTCTTTAGCAGGCCACGTCCCCGGGCTTCCAACAGCTCAGCAGTGCAAGCCTGTATGGACTGGCCTGAAAGTTGAATTTGGGCCAGGGCAATTGTGGGCCCCTCCCGTGAATGTCTGCACTGGGGTAATCCAAAGCAGGTTCATAGCCCACCAGGGGTGTTGCTAGGTCTGGTAAAGATCAGGGGCTAAGATAATGTCGGGACAGGTGGGACTCGGGGCTAGCTAGCATTAAGGTTGTAGCACCTGAGCTTCTATCGGGGGCTACAACCAAAAGACCCAGGGCTATAGCCTCCTCAGCCCCCCCCAGCAACGCCTCTGTAGCCCATTCATGGGCCATCTTCCGGTCGAAATCTATTAACACCGATAAAACGCCACTGGAATAAAGGTCCCCATCTCGGTGTTTATGTTATTGACACGTTTCGGCACTCAGCAGCAGCAGCGTTTACCAGGGGCGTGGCTTAGCGATGCCAAGGTGCTCCTAATGAGCTGCCGGCTAATATGGTTGGCAGGTGCTGTTTGGGGTGTGGCTTAGCCAATTGGGTCACCTTTGCTCCATACAGGCTACTGATCACACAGAGCTTTGCATGATGGGATTTACAGACACATGTGTAATGCAAATGCCAACATGCAAATGCCTGTGTTAACTAAGGGTGTGCTTGATGAAGTTGTACAGTTTGCAAAACATCCAATGACAATTGAGCTTGTGATGTGCTTAATATATGCTATATTGCCACAGTGGGGGCGTCATATTTCAGCAGCCCAACTTTATATACCAACTCTTCCCTGTCTTTCTTTTCATGTATTTTCATTCTAGAGGTGACAGACCCGACCTCTCTCTCTCCCTTCCTCTCCCTCGCCTACACCCCCGCCCCCTCTCTGCCACCGACTTCTTTATCTATTTCGTCCTCCCTCACTCGTTCTCACCTGCCTCTCCCCTCTCGCTTCCTTCCAGTCCAGTCTCTCTCTCTCTCTCCCCCCTTACTCTTTCTCACCTGCCTCTCCCCTCTCGCTTCCTTCCAGTCCAGTCTCTCTCTCTCTCTCTCTCTCTCTCTCCCCCCTTACTCTTTCTCACCCATCTCGCCCCTCTCGCTTCCTTCCAGTCCCATGTGTCTCTTTCTCTCTCTCCCC